>NC_068424.1:30280196-31737696 GCF_023373465.1 Oncorhynchus keta | reverse complement strand
TTGAGGTGATGGACATTCCAGCTGTCAATCAAACCACACTGTCCTAGGGAGCAGGGCTGTGTCTCAAATGGCACCCTAGTCCCTATGTAGCACATAGGACTCCGGTCAAAAGCAGTGCACTACATGGGGTTAAAGGGATGGTTAAAAGCGAGGGGGGTTGCTTAGGAGCACACTGCTTTGATAAGAGAGAGGAGGGGACCATGCAGTAACACAACACTAAAGGCACCATAGAGGCAATAATCAACCCACCTCAATAGGCAGGGAGCTGATGAAGGAATGTGGTTTGATTAATGGAATATGGTTATGAAACGAGCCATGGGGGTGTGTGCTGCACTCGTTCATTGTGATTGCGTCGTTAATATTGTGTCAGGAGCTGGGTGTAGGAGGCAGGCGGTGTCTGTGGATGATTGATGAGCACCGGGCTGGTTATGAGAGGACTGTCTGGTGAGACTTTTAGCTCCATCCTCAGAAACAAATTGGCCATAGGGTAGTTTGGGCAAAAGCCAGATGGCTGGTCCATATTTAGCCCAGTGGCTACACTTGGGTCTTTGTGCAGAATGATCATTATTTGGATAATAATTGGGGTGCCGAGAAAAAAAGAAAGAGCTGTTTTCTGGTCCCAGTCCATCCCTGTCCATCTTAATAACTGCAGCAACAGACAATGCCAGAACACCAGACCCATTAACACGACTGCCAGTACTGTGAGTGTGTGTCCTAGCAGTCTGGACTCAGTGTGAATTACACTCTGTACCACTGTCTAGGGTCATTCTGCTCCTCCGCAGTCAGTTGTGTTGTTTAGTAACAACCCTGCAATGTAATACGTGTCCATATCAGAACTACTATAGTCTGCTCTCTGTCACTTAAGGCATCAGGAAATAGGCACCGGTCACGTTACATTTCATTTACGCAGAGATGTGTCCTCAACCGGCTGAGTCAGACAGATTACACACGCGAGCACACGAGGACGGACACGAGGACGGACATGAGGACGGACGCGCGCACACGGGACGCACACGGGACGCACACGGGACGCACACGGGACGCACACGGGACGCACACAAGAGATTGGCTCTGTGGCTGTCTCTCAGTGTTGTAACTCAGATCAATGTGTCGATACAAAACTCCAGAGCACATCCACCTCCTGTTAACAGTAAGAACTACAAAGACGTGTCCATGATTTTTTTAAAATCATACAGATACTTTAAATCCAGCTTTGTGAACAGAGTATGGATGTGCTGGGGGGCTTGTCTAGAGGTGGTGCTCGCATCCCCAGACCACACATTCCCCGCAGACGCAACGCTTTTAATCCCCTGTTCTGCCACTCACTTTCTATGCGATATCCCTCTCTTCTGTCCCACCCATGTACATAAGTACAAAATAAAAATGATTTCTATACATGTGTCTGTATGTGTGTCATTGGTATTTGCAGGCTAGTAGGACTGGAACAGCAAACAGCAGACGATTGGGAGGAGACAGCTGGTCAGGTCGTCTCCCAGCAAACCAAAAATAGGTTCTGTGAATGTTCCCAGAACATTGATTAGGTTCCCCCAAACGTGTGCGGATGATTATACTATGTTTGTATAAAACATTTGCCAGATTTTGCAAAAACGTTCCCAGAACACATTTTGTTAGTACATTAGCTGGAAACCGAATAAGAACCTTAGGGGAATGTTCTGTGGTGGTTGTTACAGATGTTGTGCACAACAATTTGGTAAATGTTAGGAGAACAAATAACACAAATAAAACATTTTGTTATCAAAAACATTATTTGAATGTTTTTTGGATGTTATCATCCTAATGTTAGATAAAACCCTAACTAGAACTTAATGGGAATGTTAGCTAATGTCCTGGGAACGTTCCCGGTTTGCTGGGCTGTCTGTCTCCAGCTCTCTCTCACACCCCAAATGAGTCAACTGGGGAGCAAGGAGATAGACAACAGCATCTGTCACAGACACACAGTGTCACAGACACAGTCACAGACTCATAAGGACAGACTGATACAGACACAGAGATATCCACACACACAGACAGAGAGACGGACACGCTAGAGGACTTCACAGATGCAAAGAGTTCCGAAATGGACCTGAGCTTTCCTGTCCGGACCCAATATGCATAAATACATTTTACAATATAGAGACCCATTCCGAACGGACCGAGGTCAACTACACCCATTTCGTATAGACCTGGTCGGATCCAAACCCGGTCCGATCCAAGTGAGGGAAGCAACAGAAAAATACATTTTTATGCTACTTTATTAACCAGAGCTGACAAAGCGTGAGGGAGAGCAGGTAGAGAGCAGAGGCTGTGCTGTGTGTCTAGGCTACTGTGAGTGTGAGCGAGTGACATGGGAACAGGGAAGGAGGGAGAGACGAGAGACCGCAACCAACCAAGCCAATTTGAGCTATAGTAGACTAATAGCTGCCATATGTTATTTATCATTCAATATGATTACGAAGTACCTATTTTGACTGCATCAAACCCGGGAGAAGCTAGCTAGCTAGCTAGGGTAATTGAGGATACATGCGCTTTCTCATGCTACACAGTTACAAACAACACAACTCCATTCAGAATATAAAGTAGCAGCCAACCTGTTGGCTGTTGGTCGTTGTAGCCTATTCTTCTCCTTTAACTTTTATTTTCCTTCCTTTTAATTCCATCTTCCATTGATTTGATATCCTCTTAACTTTTGCCCCACAAGGAGGCTGTATAACTGTAGCCCATTGCCGCTTTGATGACTTATGATTGGTCAACAATGACAACAAAGCTACACGCGCCACTCTCGTGAAAAGCAAAGAGCAGCATAAATGCTAACATTTCTCTCTCTCTCTACTGCAGTAGTCACATTCGGATCTATATAGGTCCTTCCGGACAAGGAAGTTATAATTACACAAACCAGAGACCTGTGAAATTATTTAGAATTCTGGATCCGGACCCGCTCGGGTCCCAGATCGGATCTCGGGTATTCGGGTACAGATGGATCCGTGAAGACCTCTAAGACACACACACACACACACACAAACACAAAACAAAGTGGCTCAAAAATGCCATCGATATCTAATGACGATCCAGTGTCAGTGAAGCCCATTAAAGTGGAACAGACAGCGTTTTAGAAACACGAAATCCTATTCAAATCTGGCCCTATACACCCCCGAGGAAGAATAAAGCACATTTCTTTACATTTTCTGACAAGCGTTTTCATACTTTCATAGAATGTTTGGGAATGACATAGAGTAAGGCATGTGTGAACATTCTATAGCAATACAGAGTGGGAAAGCAGCCGTGCGTTTGGAACAATTCATAGACACTGCAGTAAATAAAACCGAATAAAAACGTGTCAGTCTTATCCAGGACTGGACTCTACACAGACCGGTGTGCCATAGAATATCAGAGCTACAGTATGCCTATATGCAAATAAGCCATTTGGCACATGGGCCTGCCATCATTCACTTTGAACTGGACTGTGTGTTTCAACGCAGTAGCAACAGTGTGACTATAGATCCTTGGAAAGCATTCGCCAAAACCCACAAAATACACCTGAATGGATTTCTACAAATATGTACAGTTGAAGTCTGAAGTTTACATACACTTAGGTTGAAGTCATTAAAACTCGTTTTTCAACCACTCCACAAATTTCTTGTTAACAAACTATAGTTTTGGCAAGTCGGTTAGGACATCTACTTTGTCCATGACTCAAGTCATTGTTCCAACAATGGTTTACAGACAGATTATTTCACTTATCATTCGCTGTATCACAATTCCAGTGGGTCAGAAGTTCACATATACTAAGTTGACTGTGACTTTAAACTGCTTGGAACATTCCAGAAAATGATGGAACATTCCAGAAAACTTAAGACTGTAAATACCACTAGACTCCTTTTACAACGGGGAACTTCACAGTCCTATTGATCAAACCGCCATGAACAGGTAGGCTATCAAATGCGCCGAATAGAACAAGTGTAGACCTTACCGTGAAATGCTTACTTACAAGCCCTTAACCAACAATGCAGTTCAAGAGAGAGTTAGTAAAATATTTACCAAATAAACTAAAGTAAAAAATAATAAAAAGTAACACAATAAAATAACAATAATGAGGCTATATACAGGGGGTACCAAGTCAATGTGTGAGCGTACAGGTTAGTCGAGGTAATTTGTACATGTAGGTATGCATAGATAATAAACAGCGAGTGCAGCAGTGTAAAAACAAATGGGGGGGGTCAATGTAAATAGTCCAGGTGGCCATTTGAATAATTGTTCAGCAGTCTTATGGCTTGGGGTAGAAGCTGTTAAGGAGCCTTTTGGTCCTAGACTTGCTGTGCAGTAGCAGAGAGAATAGTCTATGACCTGGGTGACTGGAGTCTGACAATTTTTGGGGCCTTCCTCTGACACACCTAGTATATAGGTCCTGGATGTCCGGAAGCTTTGCCCCAGTGATTTACTGGGCTGTACACACTACCCTCTGTAGCGCCAAGCAGTTGCCATACCAGGCAGTGATTCAACCAGTGCAATGCTCTCGATGGTGCAGCTGTAGAACTTTTTGAGGATCTGGGGACCAAATCTTTTTAGTCGCCTGATGGGGAAAAGGTGTTGCTGTGCCCTCTTCACGACTGTCTTGGTGTGTTTGGACCATGATAGTTTGTTGGTGATGCGGACACCAAGGAACTTGAAACTCTCGACCCGGTCCACTTCAGCCCCATCGATGTTAATGGGGGCCCGTTCGGCCCGCCTTTTCCTGTAGTCCACGATCAGCTCCTTTGTCTTGCTCACATTGAGGTTGTTGTCCTGGCACCACACTGCAAGGTCTCTGACCTCTCTATAGACTGTCTCATCGTTGTCGGTAATCAGGCCTACCACTGTTGTGTGGTCAGCAAATGTAATGATATTGTTGGTGTCGTGTTTGGCCACGTAGTCGTGGGTGAACAGGTGTCTATACATATCAACAACTAATATTAGCCAGAGCAAAATGAGCTAAAATCTAATGAGGGAACAGTAGGTAAACCTTCTCTAACTTTAAAAAAACTTGTAGTTGGCTGTCAAAATTGCACTGAATTAGTAGCCTGCTCACCCTTCTGCCGCTTGCCTGCCAATGTCTGATTGTCCTAATCCCCATGCTGCCTGCCCAGTTGATCGATGGCAAATAAATTTGATTGACAACTAAGATATATTATTTATTTTTTAATTAGGCAAGTCAGTTAAGAACAAATAATTATTTACAATGACGACCGACCCTGGCCAAACCCTACCCAGGATGACACTAGGCCAATTGTGCGCCGCCCTATGGGACTCCCAATCACAGCCAGTTGTGATACAGCCTGGAATCGTACCAGGGTCTGTAGTGACTCCACTGAGATGCAGTGTCTTACACCGCTGTGCCACTCGGGAGCCCCGTATGCTAACTGTGGATAACAGTCATTCAAGTTCAGCATAGCTAGCTAGCGAAGTGATTGACATTTCTTGCTTGCTAACCAAATGACACATGACCTACATCTCTGTAGCCACTGTAAAAGGATATGGGGTGAAAAAGTCAGCCACTCACCCACTTGTCCAATGTAAGTTCTGTGCTTTTAAGCTAGCAATATAAATAGCTAATTAAATATAATAAGCTAGCCTATTAGCCACGTTATGACTGACTTGTAATCATTGCCCTGGCTAGTTTGGTTGTACTGACATTCCAGGCCTTTGAAATTTTGTCAGATTTTGTCCAAAATATTGTGTAATTGAAACTGAAAAAGTGCATGCCAATGGCTGGAGGTAGCAAACAATGTACCTGGTCAGCTGTGATTTACATCCTGATAGCAAATATTTGTTTGACTACCAAGAATTGTATTGGTGAATTATATTAATCATGTATTGAACTGCATCCAGTAAAAACAGAACGTAGAAGATAGAAGAACGTCGGAATTAGCACAAATTTAAAAAATCTGATCTAACAAAGTGGACATTCATAAAATATGTCATGATTGATGCATTGTGACAGATTACTTGAGGTGCTTTCAAGACAACCAGGGACTAAAACATGTTTTATGACATCAGTGATCTTCAGGTTGGAAAGCCGGACCTCAAGAAACATGCCCGAATTTCTGACTTAGAATGCCGAGTAGGATGACCATTCCCCCAAAAAATCACAGTCGGAGCTAGTTTTTACAGAGTTCCCAGTGTTCTTAAACACATTGAATACGAAGTCGTAGATTTCAGATTTCCTAGTTCCCAGTTGTTTTAAATGCGGAATAAAGCCCCTTTTTGGATATATTTGCCAGTTTTAGATGCAAAACATCTAGAAGATGTCCCTTTTCAGGTTTAGAAGAAGTAACTGCTAAACGATGACTCCCATTCGTATAAGCTGATAGCATAGCTTGCATACCGGAATCGGTGGTGGTATTCAAAGTTGATTGGTGACGATGACATGAACATGTATTGAGGTTGACATCCATACACGCATTATACACAGATTTTCACCTCAACATGGTGTGAAATACACATATAAACAACAGCCTAAATATAGGATCATTTTGCTGGGGGCAATGAGGAGATTCAGGATCTTTCCCCCCATGCGTTTCCATGGCATTTCCATTGTTTTGGTCGGATTCCATGGAATTTTGAGTAAAATAGAACCTACTTTTGACTGATATTCTGATTGTCTGTTTGTTTCATATCGGCAAAGTAGTTAAAACATTTTCAGTTCCTCTTTAAGGCCAACCTTTCACATGGACAGAGTTAATTAGGTGTAAAAAGTAGTGCACCAAATAGGGAATAGGGTGCCATTTAGAATGCACATGTGTGAGGCTACTGTTTGAAGTAGGATGGGTTATTGGAGTGAGGATAGCTCATGACAATCATCTCATTCTGACTGTCAATAACACACAGAGGGCACTGTCTACTCAGTCACACACATCAAACTACAGGTCGACCGATTAATCAGAATGGCCGATTAATTAGGGCCAATTTCAAGTTTTCATAACAATCTAAAATCGGTATGTTTGGGCGCCGATTTCCCGATGTAAAAAAATATATTATTATTATTATCTATTTTTTTAGACCTTTATTTAACTAGGCAAGTCTGTTAAGAACACATTCTTATTTTCAATGACGGACTAGGAACAGTGGGTTTACTGCCTCGTTCAGGGGCAGAACGACAGATTTTCACCTTGTCAGCTCGGGGGATCCAATCTTGCAAACTTACAGTTAACTAGTCCAACGCAATAACGACCTGCCTCTCTCTTGTTGCACTCCACAAGGAGACTGCTTGTTACACAAATGCAGTAAGCCAAGGTAAGTTGATAGCTAGCATTAAACTTATCTTATAAAAAAGAATAAATCATAATCACTAGTTAACTACACGAGGTTGATGATATTACTAGATATTATCTAGCGTGTCTTGCGTTGCATATAATCTGACTGAGCATACAAGTATCTAAGTATCTGACTGAGCAGTGGTAGGCAGAAGCAGGCGCGTAAACATTCATTCAAACAGCATTTTCGTACGTTGTGCCGGCAACTCTTCGTTGTGCGTCAAAAGCATTGCGCTGTTTATGACTTCAAGCCTATCAACTCCCGAGATGATGCTGGTGTAACCTAAGTGAAATGGCTAGCTAGTTAGCGTGCGCTAATAGCGTTTCAAACGTCACTCGCTCTGAGCCTTCTAGTAGTTGTTCCCCTTGCTCTGCATGAATAACGCTGCTTCGAGGGTGGAGCGAGGAGAGGGATGGAAGCTATACTGTTACACTGGCAATACTCAATACTAAAGTGCCTATAAGAACATCCAATAGTCAAAGGTTAATGAAATACAAATGGTATAGAGGGAAATAGTCCTATAATTCCTATAATAACTACAACCTAAAACTTCTTACCTGGGAATATTGAAGACTCATGTTAAAAGGAACCACCAGCTTTCATATGTTCTCATGTTCTGAGCAAGGAACTGAAACGTTTGCTTTCTTACATAGCACATATTGCACTTTTAATTTCTTCTCCAACACTTTGTTTTTGCATTATTTATACCAAATTGAACATGTTTCCTTATTTACTTGAGGCTAAATAGATTTTATTGATGTATTATATTAAGTTAAAATAAGTGTTCATTCAGTATTGTTGTAATTGTCATTATTACAAATACATTTTTTTTAATCGGTTGATTAATCGGTATCGGCTTTTTTGGGGGGTCCTCCAATAATCGGTATCGGTGTTGAAAAATCATAATCGGTTGACCTCTACATCAAACACCATTTAACACACACGCGCGCGCGCGCACACACACGCACGCACGTACGCACGCGCGCGCGCGCACGCACACACACACACACACACACACACACACACACACACACACACACACACACACACACACACACACACACACACACACACACACACACACACACACACACACACACACACATACACACGCATACACACGCTTGCATTAGGGATGTGACAAATGTTCTTAAATGTTTAAACTGCCATTTAACCTGTTAAGTCGACCCTCTACTTTTTCGAACATTCTGTTAAAAATCGCGCAACATTTCAGCGCCCTGCTACTCAGGCCAAGAATATAGTATATGCATATGATTAGTATGTGTGGATAGAAAACACTCAGACGTTTATAAAACTGGTTAAATCACGGCTGTGACTATAACAGAACGTGCGTTTCATCGAAAAGTGCAGGAATATCTGATCACTGAAAATGGAAATAAATATCCATCCGCGACTTCAAGGAATTGTTCAAAGTGAATCGAATTAAATGAGGCCGAGGTTGCAGTGCCTACAGCTTCCACACGTTGTCTAGAGTCTTGTCATTTCATTCGCAATTGATTCTTGGTCTAACTGAATCAAGGGAATCGATTCCCTCCGGTCTCCGACCGGATGTTTTGGTCGAGCTCTCTCCAAGACATTTTTTCGAAACAGACACCTATAGAATTGACATCGCCTCCTGATGAATTTTATTGCTTATTAACGTGTACTAATACCTAAAGTTGCATTACAAAAGTATTTCAAGTGTTTTGTGAAAGTTTATCGTCAACTTTTTGAATTTTAAAAATGACGTTACGTTATGAAACGCTATTTTTTCCGTTTATCACACAGTCTTCATAGATCGATATCTAGGCTATATATGGACCGATTTAATCGAAAAAAGACCCAATAGTGATTATGGGACATCTAGGAGTGCCAACAAAGAAGATGGTCAAAGGTAATGAATGTTTTATATTTTATTTGTGCGGTTTGTGTAGCGTCGACTATGCTACTTATTTTGTTTACGTCTCCCCTGCGGGTCTTTTGGGGTGTTACATGCTATCAGATAATAGCTTCTCATGCTTTCGCCGAAAAGCATTTTAAAAATCTGACTTGTTGCCTGGATTCACAACGAGTGTAGCTTTAATTCAATACCCTGCATGTGTATTTTAATGAACGTTTGAGTTTTAACTAATACTATTAGCATTTAGCGTAGCGCATTTGCATTTCCAGAGCTCTAGATGGGACGCCTGCGTGCCAGGTAGGACCAAGAGGTTAATGAAAATGACATGAATTCCTGGTCCTGCATATGACCTCTAAGGTGTAATGCAGTTCAATCTACCCAAGACCTGGCTACCTACCAGATGGTCGTCACTAGTTAACCCTACATTTCCATACATTTTATCTAGTAGAAACCCCACCAGACATCCTTCAAATCAGTTAATGGCTCCTGAGACAGCGCATTCATAGAAGTCCAACAATCTTTTGCACCGCGTATGGTATTTGAGAGCGTGTGCACTTTGTAGGACAACTTACATTGAACAATTTCTTCATTCAGGCCATCAAGGTTTTTCGACATCTTGTAGTCCGGTTATAGATATGCCATTAGGGCAACTGCTGCCAGCAACGGGTTGGGTCTCGCGGTGCCTCCCTTTCAGCATTGCACCTGCACTGTAGCTCAATTACACCTCGCAAAGTTAGCATTTCACAACCTTCTCATTTAACATCTTCAAGTATTGCCATAAAGGATTTTGCTGCTGTCGCTTTCCTGCCTTTTTGTTCTATGCTGTTGACAAAGGATGACGTGCGGAGCGCTTTATATCCGTGACAAATACATTTAAAGGTGCATATCTCCTCTTAACTTTACAGCATTGTTGCACTGGGTATTTGTTTAATTCACATTTATTCCCTTTATGATGATGTTCGGGACCGGTTAGTGGTAGTTTTGTGATAACTGTACTGCGATTGTAGTGGTAGTTTTATGATAACTACAGTGATTTTAATTTTGCAATGACAGTCTGTTGTTGTACTCTTCTCACAGTTTGCTTACTTGATATCTAGCGAACTCGTGCAAAACTGCCACTGTCCTGCTGTCTCAGCTGGCCAGCTGTGTTTACACTACCGCACAACCTATTCTTGCATCCAATGTGCCCAACGTCACAGCGGTTGACTGAAATGCATAGTTTGGTGGGGGAAAAAATAAAAAAGGAATGGTTTAAAAACAACTATAAATCAAAATATTTTGATTTAATATCTACTTGTAAAGAATACTTAGAGTACAAAGTGCTAGTCACTCAGTTTTAGAGTAGATAAAATGTCTACTTCCCTGCTTTTGACAGGAGCTGGCTCGTACCTGCCCATTGGCTTTCAGCAATTGCGCTAAGCTAACGATATGCTACCTTCAACTTCCTTCAAACTGCATGCAGAGACATAAAACTGGTATCCATGAGTTTGTCTGACTCTGGGTAAGTAGAATATTACCCAAAATCGGGAAATCCCGAAGTATCCCTTTAAGGGGTTCAAAGAAAGAGGTAACTAGATTAACTAGAGTATTAAAAAAATGCACAGAAAACTATGTAGTACACCTTGAAATGGTCAGTTCATGTTTTAAATCAAATTATGTTGCTTTCATAGCCTCCATCAAATAAATAGCCTTGAGTCAGAAGTAATATGATACAAAGATCTTTACAGTCGGAAAGAGGCAGATAAGCAAAGGCAGAGAGAAAAAACAGAGTTCTGAATAGCCATGGCTAAAGAAAGTGGGCCTTGTAAATGCTATGTGTTCACTAACTAAACAGTCTCTGTAACCAGAGGACCAGGCATTTCTCATGTCCCAGGTGTTTATTTTCCTAACGTCACATGAGCCGTTAACAACTGTCGCAGCTTTCCACTTCAGGCTAGTAACCTCGAGTCGCAAATTCAGACAAGATGCCCAAATAATCCGCTACCCCTAAAATTACCCCTGTAGGCAGGCTACATAAGAGCCAGAGCCGCGACACTCTCGAGCAACACACTGACTTCCAGGAAAAGTTCTAAGGAGACAAAATAGGAAGCCCAAGATTATGCCCTTTGGAATTTGGTGTAAAAACAAAATTCTTCAAGATTCCAGAACTCTTCTCCATTGTTCAAAGTGGAGAGTAAAGAAAGAACAAGAGAGAATGAGATAACAACTGCTGAATCTGTGCAGCATACAGACAGATAGCCTCAGAATGTGTAGGCTAAGTATGTTAAAAGTATGTGTTTGTGATGTTGTGTCTACTCACCAAGTCAGACTCCTCACTGCCCGAAAGATACATATCTGCCCTACCCGGCTCTGCTGTCGCCCCTGCTCTGCCCGGTTCCGGGAGAAATATTCCTCAGCTACTGCCCATCTCCTCCCAGTCCCAGCACAGAGAACTCCTACTACTACTGCACTCCTTGGCTCCTTTCAGTAAAACACACCGAAACTACATTAACTGCAGCAAAGTAACCCACAAAAAGTTTGAAGTTTGGAGTTTGGC
Source organism: Oncorhynchus keta (assembly GCF_023373465.1). Lineage (NCBI taxonomy): Eukaryota > Metazoa > Chordata > Actinopteri > Salmoniformes > Salmonidae > Oncorhynchus > Oncorhynchus keta. The sequence continues at coordinate 31,725,973 of NC_068424.1, read as the reverse complement.
ATTGGGAGTTTCAGCCCTTGTATGGCCCAGTCCTGTCCTATACCGGCTGAAAGAGAGACGAGCCTCTTCTTTCCCACGCTGGGAAAACACTCCTTCAGTGAGCTGCGACCGTTCTCCAGCCCCCAAAAACAAGACCCCCCAAACCCCTCCCACACACACATACATAGCCTGAACAAACACACATAGCCAGTTAGGAAGTAAGAACTCTGGCCAACAGGGCAGGCCTGAAAATTCCAGAATCCACCAAAAGCAGCTGCAGCAGCTTCTCATTTCTGTGTGAGTGTGTGATCCTGAGAGTTTACATGTGTTCGGCTATGCCTTGAAGAGGTTACACTTTGAGGAGAGGAAGGGTAAAGACTCAGACTTACTGTACATTAGAAGCCCAACACATGTTCCTAAAAACCAAAGTTCAGGAAATAATTATCTTTACTATCTTGAAAATATGCCATATGCAGATTACGTACAGAGGCTTGATCAATGCCCAATAGGCCACAAAAACGGATACACGTACTTTGAACATTCTTCATTCAGTTTATTGGGGTCCGCTGGGTGACTGTAGTGGTTACTGTGATAGAAGTCATCTAACTTCAAACGACCATGGCCCCGTTTCCCAAAAGCATCTTATGGTTCTAATGGTGAATTTAGCCTCAAGATGCTTTAGGGAAACCATCTCTTCATAATTACACATCAGAGGCCCCCTGAGTGCGTTCGGTGCAATGTGTGCTTCTGTGTCTTTGAAATTGTGATAATATCATCTCAGCGCAGAAAGGTTAAACGTGAAATAATGTGTTAAAGCGTGAGAACACCGACCCCCCGCTGTGTCACTGTGTGTGAAGCGGGGCAAAAGGCTGGAGCCACCGCCACAAATAGAGTCCATATGAGTTAGGCTACACTACAGGGTCACAGAAAGACCTTCTCCTTTAAACTAGAAGCAAATGTACGTGTCAATTCTGGATTGGTCAAGTTCAAGTGTTGTTGCCAATATATATGTTCACTTGACTCACGTCTCACTCTCTCATCCATACAACTTTAACGCATCATGGTGTCAGAAGTGGGATAAGCAGGCCTATTCCTCCTCAGCCACCTGGCATTGCCCAGTGGTGTAATCGTTAGTCCAAACCCTATCAAACAGTTGCAAAATGTTTTGCAACGAAAACAAGTTTTTCTAATGGACATATTAAGGTAGGTAACCCTGTTTGGTTCTGTTTGGTTCCTAGTGAATACACCCCAGATGTTTGAGAGACATTGAGAGAACCACGTGTTTGGTGGGTAAATCCTACTAGATTATGTGACTATGTTTGCTCTGCTCTAACCCCTTTCCAAAGATTATAATCCAGAGCGTGTGTTGGGCAGTGTTAGAGACTATTGCCTCGTCGGGACAGTGATCCACGACCACCACCTAAACCCCTACTCTACAGAACACGCCTGGTAACAAGGTTATATATCTGGTATAACAAAACAAATATAAAACCTGAGAGGCTCATGGGTCTCACCCCATTCCATAGACTTACACAGTAATTATGACAACTTCCGGAGGACATCCTCCAACCTATCAAAGCTCTTGCAGCATAAACTGACATGTTGTCCACCCAATCAAAGGGTCAGAGAATTAATCTAGTACTGAAAGTGTAAGCTACAGCCAGCTAGCACTGCAGTGCAAAACATGTGATGAGTAGTTGAATCAGAGAGAGAAAGACAATAGTTGAACAGATTTGAACAAATACATTTTTTACAAAATTAAGGAAAAGCAAGAGAGAGCTAGCTATATTTCGTAGAATATTTCTTTTCACTTTCACTTACTTAGCTAGCATCGAATGCAGCTATCTAGTTAAGCCGACTCAAACACCCGGCTTAAACAGCGAGGGATGCTATGTTAGCTAGCTGGCTATGGCTATCCAACACTGGAACGCTTCCAATTCAAGGTAAGCTTTTGGTTTTATAAATGCATTGCCACCGGGGCCCACTGGTGTAACTGCTAAACTGCTTGCTGCTGACTGTACACTGTTCTGCATGATTATAGCGGGTTGACTAACGCATTAGTTCTAGTATATACAGTATGTTGACTATGACGTGACAACAATGAAGGCTGTGTGCAGCGGTTAGTGGTCATGATATAAAGGTTTGGCATGGAAAGTTTTTTTCGCCTGGTCACAGATAGGGCTGTGTCTGTCACAAAATTTAGACAGCTGGTGATTGTCAAGCAAATAACTGTCAGTCTCACAGTAATTGAACGTTAATTTACATAAACACATTTAGCATCTCGTGGCTTCCACACATAGCCTCCAAGCCACTGATGCAGATCTTTGGAACATTTACATAATAAAAAGTATAATAAATCCATGTGATATAGCCTACACCTTCAGAATAAATACATTTCTTATTTTAGACAGTTCTAAAGAAGCATGATATGAAGAAAATGTCATCTATTTCAGAAGAACAGAATAGCATACTCTGAGTTGTCCTTATGTTAGGTCCTGATCTGGCTATGCCGAATGGCCGTGGGCTACACTAGTTCATTTAGCAAACAAGATTCGCTTAGAATTCCTGGCATTATTTAATAGTATGAAGAATACAACTGCCTAAGCCTAATGTGCTCATTGTTTTTCCTACTTTGCCCTCTTCTCATAGTAGGGGGCTCTCCTCCTTCCACTGGGAAGGTTTCTTGTAGCTTGATTAAGCCTTCATCGGCGTCTGTGAATTCCATTATTTTTCCCCCTTCCATCCCCACAGCACTGCCGGGAAGCGGAGCTGAGACTTCATCCCCTTTTCCTCCAATGACTGTCTGATCAGAATGTATTCCTTGCGTCTCTCTCTCAGCTTAGCAGACGGGTCCTGGATGAATCGAATGGACCGGCCCTGGATTTTGATCTCCTTTCCCACTGTGCTCTCAGAATGTTTATTTTGGTCTGATAGTTCCACAGTCTGAAGATGACCAAGCCTGGGTATTTAGCATTATTCTGTTTCAAGCTGATCCTATGGCATCGTTACAGATCTTCTGGTGATATATCCATGTCAGGTTCCTCTGATATCGCATAGCCGGAAAGGTCTCCCTTTTCCTCATCTTCCGTTTTGGACAATATTCTCAATTCATCTTTGAAATTTTTGCAACTTTGTTTTCAAATGGCTGATTTGGTTATTGGTTTGTTCATGCGCACGCCCTGTTTGTGTGTCTTACACGATAGCCTCGGATTTCTTTTCGAGGGAATCTACTTTTGTAATAGTAACAGACTGTAGCAGTTAGTTTGTTTTGGTGTGCATTGAGAGCATGTTTTCCTGGAAAGTCTTTAACTGCTCATTACTTTTGTTTGCATCTCCAAGTTGCACCTTGTCTTTTCTTCTGGGAGAAGCCATGGCTTGGTGGACTCGTGTCGCCGCGCCACTTTACCAACTGATTGGTTCGCTGTTGTACAAAGCTGAGTGCTCACACTCTCTCCCAGTTGCTTGGGGATATGTTGATTTATCCATTTTAGAGAGCCTTTCATGTGACGGAGAAAAACTTCTGTCCATTTTCTATCCTCATTATCAGATCAAATCAAATGAATTTATAAAGCCCTGGTTACATCAGCTGATATCTCAAAGTGCTGTACAGAAACCCAGCCTAAAACCCCAAATAGCAAGCGATGCAGGCGTAGAAGCACAGAAGGTATGGAAGATGCTGTTCATTGATAGCCAGTGTACTGATGGTTTATTAGTTCATTCTTGGGTTTTAATGAGGAGGATGTGAGTGTGATCTCTGTGATCATCTAACTAGGAGCAATGGTGCACTTTGTGTGTGTCTGTGTGTGTGTGAGTGTGTGTGTGAGTGTGTGTGTGAGTGTGTGCGTGCGTGTGTGCGTGCGTGCGACGGATATCAGATCAATTGTCCTCTTGTTCTGCCATATTTACAAAATATGACCTCTCATGAACAAACTGGCATAACGTTGTCATCATCCCTAAAGCAAATCTAAAATGAAGACTTGTCCCGGTTACATCAGCATCAATACTGAGGCTGCGTCCCAAATGGCACCCTATTCCCTATATAGTGGACACATTTTTACCAGGGCAATAGGGTATCGGGCAGGGATCATCAACTAGATTCAGCCACGGGCCGTTTTTTTTCTTAAGCGTATTGTCGGGGGCCGGAACATAATTACAAATAATTTGTAGACTGCAAATTGACCGAAAAAAGTCAAAAAATATATGTTCGACTAAAACATAATAATGTGTATTTCTATTATGCATGGCAATACTTGGGAACTGATTTCTTAAACAAAGATCACTTGGAGCAGATGTCCTGGTGTTTTTCCCAGTCTTTTATTTCAAACAATGAACAAATATATAGTTATAAATTTTTTGCTCAGAAAACTTGGGGCCAAATCAAACCACCCGCAGCGCGGACTGACAGTTGGGGAACCCTGGTATAGGGGATAGGGTGCCATTTGGGACAAAGCCTGAGAGAGTAGGCGGTGACTGACTGGTAGTTGTGGGAGATGGAAAACCCACATTCTCTCATTGGCTAAAATAAGAATGTGAACAAGTGGACGTGCCCTGTGGCATTCTAAGTTCATTACATTCACAAAAAAGGTTCAAAACTATAAAAAATGAAACAAATAAAAATAACCATGGTTTTCAAACCACTCAGCTTCCATTCCCTCCCAACATAACCTGCCCGGAAACAGTGCCTCACCCCTGGAAGAGACTCTGGTAATCAATATGACCTACTGTATAAATCATGAAAGGCATTTTTCTACTATCCCCTTAAACTCAGTTCACATATCGACTCAATATCCCAAATGCTCCTACCTATCTCTCTGATTTGGTCCTACCGTACAGACCTACACGTACGCTACGGTCACAAGACGCAGGCCTCCTAATTGTCCCTAGAATTTCGAAGCAAACAGCTGGAGGCAGGGCTTTCTCCTATAGAGCTCCATTTTTATGGAGCGGTCTGCCTACCCATGTAAGAGACGCAAACTCGGTCTCAACCTTTAAGTCTTTACTGAAGACTCATCCCTTCAGTGGGTCATATGATTGAGTGTAGTCTGGCCCAGGAGTGGGAAGGTGAACGGAAAGGCTCTGGAGCAACGAACCGCAATTGCTGTTATAATCTCCACCCGGCACAGCCAGAAGAGGACTGGCCACCCCACATAGCCTGGTTCCTCTCTAGGTTTCTTCCTAGGTTTTGGCCTTTCTAGCCACCGTGCTTCTACACCTGCATTGCTTGCTGTTTGGGGTTTTAGGCTGGGTTTCTGTACAGCAATTTGAGATATCAGCTGATGTACGAAGGGCTATATAAATACATTTGATTTGATTTGATGTAGGGACCATATCCATAAAGCGTCTCAGAGTATGAGTGATGATCTAGGATCAGGTCCCCAGTCTGTGTAATCTCATTCACTATGTTCTAAAAGGCTAAATTGATCCTAGATCAGACTCAGAGACGATTTGTGAATACGGGCACTGAGCAAACATCAAATCGATCCTATTCAACCACCCAAACAGGCCCAAAGAGCTCGAAGGCTGTGTTTACACAGGCAGCCTAATTCTGATCTTTTTCCACTAATTGGTCTTTTAATAAATCATATCAGCACTTTTGCAAATAATTAGGTCAACAATCTGAATTGAGCTGCCTATGTAAACGCAGCCTAATTGATCAATTGCACATTCCTTTGTGGAACAATATAATAAATCATAATGAACAAACTACAGTATGACTGTATTTCTTACAGTATGTTCACTTCTTCCATTGTTAATCTGTAAAATCCCATTAAATGAGAGTGGACGTTTTTGTAAAGTCAACAAGAACACTGGTGTAACACTAATGGGCTAGAATAAGCCACGATTAGATTATTAAAGAGCTTTCTCCAATCTGTAGCACTTCTTCCTAGGGGGTTTTCTCTTGCCAACAATCCTATTAGACAAATGAAATGCTCCAAGATTACACTCAGTGTAATCAATTTGAATTCCTAGGAGAAAAAAACCCACAAACACTTTCAATTGTCCAATTCTCTGAATTCCTAGGACAAAAAAACAACATATAACTTTTGATCAGTCAAATACTTGAAGGGCTGAATAAAAACAATAGTGAAATGTAGGGATGCAGCGATATTACATTTTTGGCCGATACCCGATATTTAAACATTTTAGCAGCCTTTTAAGCATTCTAGCACAGTCAAATGGTTGAAACACACACACACACACACACACACACAGACACACACACTGACCAAAATGTTATATTGTTGGCATTTACGCATGTCCCCATTACCAGTAAAACATAATCAAAACCTATTTCTTTCTCTTACTTGTTCAGTTGTTTCATTCTCAACCAGGATTTCATCAGACATGTCAAGCAGTGAAGTTTCAGCTGCCTGCCCGTGGCCTCTCTTACTCGGTGCGCACTGACACTGTGTCCGTTTCATCTTGTCCATCTGTGTCTAACATTTGAAATAAACCCTGTTTCTTATCTGCATCGACGTAGCGGCCCATGTACCTAGCATCAAGCATAGTGGCGACACAGTAAAGAGGCTCAGAGAGAATGCCACCGAATCACTTGTTCACAGGCAGGGCCCACCTACACTCAATCATAAAGTACTTTTCCAAGTTAACCCGACAGTCTGTGTCGGCATTTCTTTTGAGCAGGAGTTTCAATACCATGACAGAGGGTATCACGTCTGCTGCAGACTCAGTTGATGAGCTTATTTCTCAAGTCAGTTGTTCGAATGGAGCTAGGAGTGTGTTCATGTTTACAAGTTTCAAACATGTTCTCAAATGCCATTGAAATGGCAGCAGCGGTATGAGAGTGACTGTATAATGTCAATGAGCGACTTCATTTGACACTCATTATAAAAGAATAAGAATCCATAAAAATATTTTCTTTTTTTAACAATACACACTTAAAATAGTTAATGAATGCAAGTAAAAAGGCAGGGTTTCTTCCTCTAGCCATTACACCAACTCCAATATGCTGCGTGTGTGTATAGATTCCATTTAGTTTCCATTTAGTTTTTGAGCATGCAATACGGCTTTCCTCAGTACGAAATCCTTGTCGACCCACTGTGCTGTCAGGCTCTGCATGCTCATGAGTCTGACATCGCTGGTCCAAATGTCAGTCGTGAAGCTAATAGCAGTGACGCCCATAGCAAGTGGTGTGTGTTTAAACGATACTGTGTAACTCCGGTAGAGTAACATCTGAAAAATAGTGTGATAGTGTGTACCGGGGCTCGAGGTGCTCGACCAGTCGGCGAAAGCCAACATCATCCACGGCAGAGAACGGTTGATTGTCAAGGGAAATGAAATGGATTTCGCCTTTGAGTTGCCTCGCTGAAATGTTCTTTACTGCTCGACCTGTTGACTGCTCGATCCACACAGCAGACATTGTGGGCTAGGTTAGGAATGCTGTGGTGCACGTGTAGCTCTATGTTTCTTGTGGCGTCATTACATCATCTACCTACATTGTATATGTGTGCATGTCAGCTTTGACATCGCCGTTAAGCTAGACATCGGGCATTTTTAGCTAATATCGGCCGATTCCGATATACTTACCGATATATCGTGCATCCCTAGTGAAATGGTCAAATCTGTTGAGGATGTTTTACGTACAAGTACAGTGACTACTACACACTTCCCAGTAGGCATGGCCGGTATACGGTATATACCGTACACCGGGGTATTTTGAAAAAAACCCAGGATGTTTTTTCAGTACTCTCAAATACCGTCAAAACTATTTGTCATTTTTCAATACATTTTAAATATTTGTAGCTACGTAAAGTTATTACCTGCCGTCAACTTGTGCAATATCTTAGGAGATAAGTTCTATATCTATCAGTGAGTGTCTGTCGTGTGGCGCACCTGAGGTGATGAAGTAACACTTGTGTGCATATGTTTGCCAACATATATCTTACAATGGCTTTCTGCCAGAAGTCATAGAGGTCTGGTTGAGTTTTCTGTACGGCTGCCATTCCCCCCCCCCCCTGTGCTTCCTACTAGCGTTATTTTCTCCATTCTTCTTTTCATCTGCTCCATGTACACATGTTGCTCTTCCTTCAGAAAGCATGCAGTACAACTTTGTTCATTTACTCCATACATTCTTCCTGCACAATTTCTCTCATTCACTTTCGCTTGTAAATGTCCACACTCCCAGAAAATAGTAGCTACTAGCTATGCTTACATAACTTTATGAGCTGGATTTGCCTGTCTTTGCAATTAGCTTGTTTGTTTTTCGCTCGTTAGCATTTAGCTTACAGCGTCTATGTGATTTCGCTATTTGTGCGTTTGTGCTCATTTTGTTAGCATTCTGGTAATATACGCCCAATGGGCTTTTCTTGGGTTTTTAGAACCCCCTTATGTGCTATGCCGGTGAAACCGAAAAAGCTATGATTGTTTCTCTGAGTAAAGCAATGTAATGCTGCACCCAAAGAGCATATGCTCATTATCCTCTGACTGGAGTACAGTGAGTCCTAATGAACCACCCCCCCGGGGCAGAGCAGAGCAGCATCTGAGAGGGGTTACCTTAGTTACATGGGCACTGCCCTGGCGCCCCAGGACTGATTAGCTCTAATTACAGAAATATAGAGGCGGAAGTGTGTGAGAAAGAGAGGAGGGAGGGAGGGAGGGAGGGAGGGAGAAGGTTAAGAGATAGGAAGAGCGATATGGAAAATGGAGAGAGAGACCCAGCTGCTCACTGCACTGCACTGCACTAAAGAGCTGTGCTGAGCATAAGCGCTAAATAAACCTGGTAACAAATAGCACACATACATGTGCCAACCCTCCTCTCCTCATCTGTCAAATCTTACAAAATACTAGGAGGGGGGAGTTTATGATTTCACGTTACATTTACATTCCACGTAACATTTTCCTAATCACTTCTGTTTATTGATGCACTGTGCATTCAGCAAGTGCTGTCTAATCAAATCTGTATTCCCTTCATTAGGCCTAGTGAAAAAGATCTTTGTCTGTATCTCTACTTCGAGTTACCTCTTGTACAAACACATGGAAGGGGAGGAGAGCCACACAGAGAGCCACACAGAGAGCCCACCTCTGTGAGAACATTTGAACTCATACACTCACAGTGAGGTACGCCAGACACACTATGAGAAAATCACGTGTATTCTCCTGAATGTGTCGTCTACCCAGAAACAAGGTTGGGTCCAATTCTCCTCAATGCTTTTCAATGGAATTGGAATGTCAGTGTACTTCCCGGATTTACTGAATTGAAATACGCAATTGAGCCCAACCAGAAAAGCCATGCAGAGTTCAATACCTACGTTCATTATGAAAATCAGAAAGGAAAGCTTACCCTCAAAACCAGATGTTTGCTTCTTGGAGGCTTTGGTTCTATTGCAGGCTTGTCCAGCATCCCAAGGGGAATCAGAATCATGAGCACAGATAAGAGAGTGCCCCAATACTTTGTGAATAGAGACTAGGCTACCACCACAAGAACAGATTAGCACATACTAGCCCAGACAACAGACAGCTATGCAAATCACTGCACCAGTGTAGAAGTGTCTATGTGCTAAAGTGAACACTGAGCCACTTTACGCTTACTGAACACATTGGCTGTCCCACATGGACGCCTATGAAAAACTCTTCGGCCGGGTAAATTAGCTAGGACTGCTGTCCCGATATAGTCAGGCACAGACAGGCACGCCAACAAACGTGCCTGTGGTCCTTCTGTGGCTCAGTTGGTAGAGCATGGCGCTTGTAACGCCAGGGTAGTGGGTTCGATTCCCGGGACCACCCATACGTAGAATGTATGCACACATGACTGTAAGTCGCTTTGGATAAAAGCGTCAGCTAAATGGCATATATTATTATTATTATATTAAACGTAAGCCGCACGTACGCATGCATGCCAGACACGCATGCACATGTACACACACACTGCAATGGAGGGAATTGACAGATGGACAGAAATACAGACGGGCAGGCAGACAGACGGGTGATTCCACGCCATCATAAGCATAAAATATTTTTGGTTCCTCAGATTGTTTGGGCAATTCTCACATAGAAACTTAATTGGGAGGAAGGATGTTCGACATGCTTTTGACATTTGTATAACAAATAATACAAATAAAAAATCATGATGAAAGTGGCTATTTGTTTTGAGGCATGAGGCATGTATAGGTCGGAAACGTTTTGACCTATACATACCTCATGTAAGACCCTATGATCTGTAAACCGTACATGATACAGACAACATCTTCGCAGTGGTACTTAAGTGCAAATACTTTAAAGTACTACTTAAGTCGTTTTTTGGGATATCTGTACTTAACTATTTGTATTTTTGACAAATTTTACTTCACCACATTCCTAAAGAAAATGTACTTTTTACTCCATACATTCTTCCCTGGTTATCCCTACTGCCTCTGATCTGGCGGGCTCACTAAACACACATGCTTCATTTGTAAATGATGTCTGAATGTTGGTGTGTGTCTAGCTGTAAATAAATTAAAAATTAAAAAGTATTTGGTGCCATCTGGTTGGCCTCCATTAAGGAATTTGAAATGATTTATACTTTTACTTTTGATACTTAAGTATATTTTAGCAATTACAAATAAGGACTATGTGTAGATTCTGAAAGAAATGTTTTCACGTTCATTTATTCACGATGAAACATATTAAAATGAACATCTCAAAAGTACCCATTTTGATTTAGCTTATTTGAAGACATATTCTTTGGAATAATATACTTTACAAGTACATCACATGTCCAAGATGGGCTCTCTGCTACTTTTGAAGTTATTATACATTTGATGAACACCACCAACACAGGGAATGGGAAATTAGATTGAAAGCGAACGTCCTCCGCTAGTAATTTGCTGAATGTAAAGGAGGGCTGTGATTGGTTAATGACCTAATAATGTCCGTTTCTATTTATAAAATAGGTAATTTATCCAAAAGTTCCAGTCTAAATATAAGCACAATCAAAAAGGGTACTTTCTCGAATAAATGAATGTGAATTGTTTTCATTCAGAATCTAAACATAGTCCTTCCGCACTGCAACGAGTTTAATGGCACCGCGATGCTGTCCGTACCATGTACGGTTCACAGATCATAGGGTGTTACAAAAGGAATGTGTCGTCTAAAAAGGACCTAATATGGCTACTTAGGTCATGATTTTCTCCAAAATCATTTGTGATACAAATGTAAAAAGCATATCAAACATCCCAATTAACTTTCTATGTGAGATTTGGCTAGAACAATTTGAGATACAAAAAATATGTTACGCTTACACTGCCATGGAATCGCCCACAGGCAGGCAGGCAGGCAGCCAGGCGGGCGGGCATGCAGGTAGGCAGGCAGGTAGGCAGACAGGCAGGCAGGCAGGCAGGCAGGCGGACTGACAGACAGACAGACAGACAGACAGACAGACAGACAGACAGACAGACAGACAGACAGACAGACAGACAGACTCCTATCCCCCTAGTGGTTTGAGGGCAGGGTACCATGGCACTGTCCTCATTAATTAGCTGGATGAGTGGAAGGAATGTCTCTGTTATGCTGCTATGACGTGAAATTCACAGGCAGTAGACACACAAATACACACACAAACACACACCCATGCACACACACACACACGCACGCACACAAATAAGAGTCTTTAAAAGTCCGTTTTAAGGGTACCATAGGCAAAGTGTCTGAGCATCAACCAACTCTGAAATAGAGGACACAGAATATGATACAGGGCAGTCATATGATGTGTCAAACTCTAGCCTCTGTAGAAGAGCAACAACCCACGAGTGCAATGGCTCCATGTCTATTTGATCTCCTTCTCACTTTGTAATGATTGCTTCGCGGAATGGAGGTTTAAAGCGTCTTGCACCAATCCAGGATTGACCGAGAAAGAAACTATCGCCATCCTTCTTCTTGGCGGACAAACGCTGGTTGTCAGTATTTTGTTTCTGATACATTTTGCATAAAACAATGACAACTATAATAGAGGCCTATATGAACATTTGTGGAAACACCAAGTCCACTGGTGATGTTACGGAAATAGCCTACAGATCTTTCAGCCAAAGAGAGGTCTCATTCATACATGGGTCTAATTTATAAGGCACCAAACCGGAGGAATATGGACTAAAACAGGAAGGGACTACATGGATTTGTCCAATAAGAAATGCACATTTCTGTCTTCTGTTGCAAAACATTTTAAAATGTTTTCCATTGCATGCCCTAATGAATACAACCCAGTTGTAGGATGAGAGACACTCCAGCATGAGGAAGAACTATAGCTATAGTAACTGCCTGTCATCTGAGTCTGTCTTCTTCATATAGAAGTTACAGAGTTCACATACATGTTCTAGCCACATAGACACACCTGCATACACCCAGGCCAAACTACACAAAAGCTAGGTACTGAAACAAACACATGAAACAAAGAAGTCTGCAGCCTACAAAGTAAACAGGACAAAAGACAAAACTATGACTTCTCTAAGCCAGAAATAAACCATCTCACTAAACACAAAGACAGGGGTCCACCATTCTGAATAGCTGTTGATATTTTACCTTTGGCTTCTTCAACATGCTCGCCGTCCCAGACTGCCCGAGACACCTGTGTCGCTACCTCTCTGCTCCAACGCGACAGCGATGAATTATGGAAATCCCATGGATTTGTTCAGAGTACCATGACCCAGGGGTACAAGCAGCTGACGCCTTATATAAAAAATTACCCAACCTATTTACCCTCAGTCAAAATGGAATTAAACGCTAAAAAAAAGTTAAGCTCTACTGACAAGTCGCTCTCCATTAAACCGATCGACCAATCCCAAAACTAAGGATGCTCTGCTGTCTGGCCAGTTAGCTTCCATAGCCAGGAAAGGAAAGGAGATTGTTGTCAGCCCCGGCAAGGTCTGTTCTCAGGAAAGTCTTCAACTGGAAATTACACGCTTGTTGTTGACTGAGCCCATCTGAGGATCTCTGGGGCAGATACACACACACACACACACACACACACACACACACACACACACACACACACACACACACACACACACACACACACACACACACACACACACACACACACACACACACACACACACACACCACGGGACCGGTGCCTCTGTGCAGTGTGCGTGAGCATACCCATACACACAAACACACACAAACACACACATGGAGCTAGGCAGCCGTGATAGACATCATCGGTGTCATGGTTCGCTCCAGGGTTTTTCTTCAGCTCCCTGGGAATTAGGCTTTAATTTGATAGTGTGACATCTGTCGCCTGGGCTGGACCTCAGGCTGACAGGCCGGCCTGTGCTCCCTTACTGCACACACACACACACACACACGTCTCGCATCTCTTACAGACACATCTCTCACAGTCTTTACACACACATCTCTCACAGTCTTCACACACACATCTTACACTCTCACCACACGCACACATCTCACTCCTTCATCACACAGATGTATCCCATCTAGGGCTCGGCGGTATACCATATTTTACGATATACCGGTGTTGTTGCACGGTCCGGTTTGGGTTTTACTTGACCTTCTATAGCGGTATTTGAATATTTGGTTTGTTAAACGTGTTAAGCCTTGCGTTCCGTCCATCTGTATAGTATACACCCGCTACTTGAGTCATCCCTCTCTGCTCTCTCTCTCAACTAGCCCCGCCGCGTCACTCAAGGAGCGCATTTGTGGTTCCGCGATCACGAGACACGTTGCGTTCAGTCTGCATGGTCAACGCAGGACATGCAACCATGTTGAAGACAACGATGACCTTTCCACTTCTTAATGCTTCTGAATAATATCAATCCACAAAGTGGTATATAGTCACACTATTAGTTTGTGGTACTTACATCTGCAAACAGCTAGTTTGTCTTTCCTTAGCAAGTTCTAGCTAAATCGTGCTAGACGCTAATCGACAGACCGACACTACCATCTGGAGCCCTATCCATGGCCCCGCCTGGCCTCCCTGGCCCTCGTTAGTGCTATTGATGTGGCTGGCCATCAGTGTTGGGTACCATCACATCACAGCATCTGTATTGTAACTATTATTCCGATTGCATCACATAGAGATCCTTTAACTCACCATTTCATTGTGTACTGCATCAGGTCTGTCCATGAAGGTCAGGGTAACCGGTCCGAAATAACTTTTGTCATGAGGTAATAACGCAGTCTAGCGTTAGTAAGGGTTTGCTGGTCAGGTCAGTCAGTGAAAGGGTGCAGCCATAATTGATGGCTTGTTCATTTGCTGTTGTTTTATCTGTGAATGCTCACCTGGAGTATCTGGCTCGATGGCGGATTTGATGATGATTCAACTATTGAAGATTGTACCTGATTCTATTGTAGATTTGTCCAGGTTGACTACTGTCGTCTATGGCCTAGGGATTCCACTGCCAACTTGATCAGACTCCACCCAATACTAGATTCAAATGTTACAGCACTGTTCCATATCATTCAGGTGCAGCACGAGGATAGAATGCAGAAAGCAGCATTTACACACCATATAGGTTTCCTCCCTCTGGAGGAAAACACACCAATGTTTATGCAAACACTCACAATATGTTTCAGAGGGGAAAAGCACAGCAGGTAAGATTTACGTCATGAATCGTGTTCTGGAGGCAGCTCTGCAAGAGTGGTCACGAGCTGGCACAGCCACAAAGTCATAAAATCTGAACCTAATCCTAACTTAAACCTAACACTAACCTTAACCGCACTGCTAACCCTAATAACCTAACTACACTGCTCGCTTCGGGGTGCGTGAGCGTTGCAAAATAAATCTGAGGAATCTATATTATTCAATTATTGCACCCACACTGCTCGCGTGTGTCAACGAGCATCTGCGTTGCCAAGGGCTAAAATAGAAGTCCTTTCTATTTCTGACGCAGATCGCGCTGGAAGTCCTGCCTCTCCCATCTCCTCATTTATAGAAACAGGTACCTAACCTTAAATTAACACCAAAAAGCACATTTTTGTTTTCATAAAATTTTACAATATAGCCAATTTTGACTTTGCAGCTGGCACGTCTAACGGTATTTGCTCAGTTCTGCCACCAGATCGAGCCTCTTCTCAATAAATGTCAACCTGCGAAAAGCACACACAAGAGTGTGAACTAACATAATGATGTACCACAAAACAAGACTGCATGTCTTAAAGCATAAATCAGATGCTATACAGCTGGTCTAGCCTCAGGTTCCCTACATCTAACCTCTCCATATCATTTCACCCAGTTACAATTAATTGAGGTAATAATTATTTACATAATTGAAAAGATGAATGAGTGAGATTGAAGTTTTTGAGTTGAGATGGTGGTAGAAAGAAGCATTGAGAGAGAGAAGAGAGAGAGAGAGAGAGAGAGAGAGAGAGAGAGAGAGATCGAGAGAGAAAAGAGAGAGTGAACTAACATAATGGTTTTGCTCAGATGAAATCAGCTAGATGGGGAGGGGCTTAGTCTGGTGCTATACAGCTGGTCATCTCTGTTCTCCTCAGACTCTTCACCTATTTCTCTCTCCCAGTGTCTGTCTGTCTGTCTGTCTGTCTGTCTGTCTGTCTGTCTGTTATTTACTAATCTGTCTGATGAATGTCTGTCTGTCCGTCTGTCTGTCTGTCTGTCTCTCTCTCTCCTCTCTCTCTCCTCTCTGTATGGTGGTAGAAAGAAGCATTGAGAGAGAGAGAGAGAGAGAGAGAGAGAGAGAGAGAGAGAGAGAGAGAGAGAGAGAGAGAGAGAGAGAGAGAGAGAGAGACAGACAGACAGACAGACAGACAGACAGACAGACAGACAGACAGACAGACAGACAGACAGACACTGGGAGAGAGAAATAGGTGAAGAGTCTGAGGAGAACAGAGATGCTCGTGGGTAACTGGGCACCAGACTAAGCCCCTCCCCATCTAGCTGATTTCATCTGAGCAAAACCACTCTCTCTCTCTCTCTCTTTCTCTCTCTCTAATCTCCCCTGATCCATCTGCACTGGCCCAGAGTCAGAAATGAAACACACTCCCCCACACACAAACATAATAGGCCTGACATACATAGTTTTGTAAATGCACATTCAGATAACAATTGTACAAACCTACAAATACCGTGCAAGCACACATGCATACTCTGAGGACAATCACTACAGTGAATGGGCACCATTCAATAACAAGCATAGGAATTAGAGGTCGACCGATTATGATTTTTCAACGCCGATATCGATACCGATTATTGGAGGACCAAAAAAAGCCAATGCCAATTAATCGGACAATTTTTTAAATGTATTTGTAATAATGACAATTACAACAATACTGAATGAACACTTATTTTAACTTAATATAATACTTCAATAAAATCAATTTAGCCTCAAATAAATAATAAAACATGTTCAATTTGGTTTAAATAACGCAAAAACAAAGTGTTGGAGAAGAAAGTAAAAGTGTAATATGTGCACTTTTAAGAAAGTTAATGTTTAAGTTCCTTGCTCAGAACATGAGACCATATGAAAGCTGGTGGTTCCTTTTAACATATTCTCTTCAATATTCTTCAATATAGTCTTCAATATTCCCAGGTAAGAAGTTTTAGGTTGTAGTTATTATAGGAATTATAGGACTATTTCTCGCTATATGATTTGTATTTCATATACCTTTGACTATTGGATGTTCTTATAGGCACTTTCGTATTGCCAGTGTAACAGTATAGCTTCCGTCCCTCTCCTCGCTCCAACCTGGGCTCGAACCAGGAACACATCGACAACAGCCACCCTCGAAGCAGCTTTACCCATGCAGAGCAAGGGGAACAACTACTCCAAGTCTCAGAGCGAGTGACGTTTGAAACGCTATTAGCGCGCACCTAACTAGCTAGCCATTTCACATCAGTTACACCAGCCTCATCTCGGGAGTTGATAGGCTTGAAGTCATAAACAGCGCAATGCTTGAAGCACAGCGAAGAGCTGCTGGCAAAACGTACAACAGTGCTGTTTGAATGAATGTTTACGCGCCTACTGGTAAATCATCCCCCGTTTGGCAAAGTTGGCTGTCTTTGTAAGGAAGAAATAGTCTTCACACAGTTCGCAACGAGCCAGGCGGCCCAAACTGCTGCATATACCCTGACTCTGTTGCAAGAGAAGTGACACATTTTCCCTAATTAAAATAAATTAATGTTAGCAGGCAATATTAACTAAATATGCAGGTTTAAAAATATATACTTGTGTATTAATTTTAAGAAAGGCATGGATGTTTATGGTTAGGTAGACTTTGGAACAAACTGCAGTCCTTTTTCGCGAATGCGCACCGCATCGATTATATAAAACGCAGGACACGCTAGATAAACTAGTAATATCATCAACCATGTGTAGTTAACTAGTATTATGATTGAGTGATTGATGTTTTTTAAAAGACAAGTTTAATGCTAGCTATCAACTTACCTTGGCTTCTTACTGCATTCGCGTAACAGGCAAGCTCCTCGTGGAGTGCAATGTAAGGCAGGTGTTTAGAGCGTTGGACTAGTTAACCGTAAGGTTGCAAGATTGAATCCCCGAGCTGACAAGGTAAAAGTCTGTCGTTCTGCCCCTGAACAAGGCAATTAACCCACCGTTCCTAGGCTGTCATTGAAAATAAGAATGTGTTCTTAACTGACTTGCCTAGTTAAATAAAGGTGTAAAAAATATATATACCGATTTCCGATTGTTATGAAAACTTGAAATCGGCCCTAATTAATCGGCCATTCCGATTAATCGGTCGACCGCTAATAGGTATACGCATACGCCCAATACCTTCCCATTGTCCTTCCTGCAGACATGAACATTTTAAAATGACTTAAAGTCTACCTCAAAGCAATAATACCTGTTGTCTACCGCTTACCGAAAATACATAAAAAACCTGTGCTTCCAGAATGGCATTTCAATCACATGACTGGATTATTTATCATGGGGCTCATGGTAAACTTTCTGAGTCCCTCCCGGTTATACTCATCAGCTAATGGAGACAATGCTTTCCCCAGACAAACACACATGCATCTCCAATGTCACTGACTTTCAAGTTGACATGACATTATTTATTTTTTGACAACAAACATTGCTGTCATGAAAAGACAAAGTAATGGACTGATTGATTGTTATCTGGGCTTGGGCATGGCCAGATCTCATAAAGTGGGCATGTAGTAGTTATATAATTCCTAAATCGCTAAAGCCTCCCCTGAAATAGCCATCGGATGGCTCAGGAGAAAACTAAAACCACGGCTATCTATCCCAGGTTGCACTCCAGTCCTGCCACTATCAACTACCCCCAGGGTACCGGTGCGAATCTCCATTTTTTTTTTTTTTTTTTCAAATCAACTCCTTCAGATTAAGTCAAATCCGAAGATTACAGAAATGCTTGACAAATCCCCAAAACAAATGTTATTGTTGTTTGTCACTTTGTCATAACCCCAATCAGGGCTAGAAGATTGAAATAATGCCTATGTCAACTGCAGAATGCTTTTTTGTTCATTAGTACTCCATGCTTAGATAACAGCTGGCGACGAACGAACTGGACTAACATACAAACAATGTCATTTCAGCGACGGCGCTTTTTCAATTAGGTTAGGAAAATAAAAGCATAGAACTTCCTGTTCTGGAAGTGAATCATCTATACATGAATCATCGGCTTTCTGACGGTGTTAGAACACCTTTAAACATGATAGACTTCTGCCTTGGTGGAGGGAACGGCTCAACAAACATTAAACTCGCAAATGCCGCTATAAGAATGAACACTGAATGAGCAACACTTTCCTGACAATCAATTCCGTCACAATTTACAATGAAATACTTTTGAAATATCCATGTGTTCCTATTGATATGATTCAATGTGATATCTGACAGAGCAAATGTAGAACAAGTGATTGTTCATGGGTTTGAAGAGCGCCTAGAGCGCCAAGTCAAAGCACAGAGGTAAGTAATGGGTAGGGTATCTTGCACCTCCATCCCCTTCCGCCCTCCCTTGAAAAGCGCCCTACATACCAGAGCACCGCCTGCACATACCCCACTTACCCAGGAGACATTTTTATTCTTGGGTGGTTTGAGCATGGCAACAGGAGCAGCCTGGCAGCATGGATGGAGAGAGGAGCCCCTCCTTAGCGGCTCTTATCCCCACAGTAGGAGCAAGTTCGGCGGGCAGGTGAGAGCGGGACAGGGGGTAAGGGCAAAGGGGCCGCGGTGGAGCTCAGCCATGGGTCTTCTGCCCTCCGAACTGTCAAATTAAAATCCTCCTCGGCTCTAGACGACTCCAACATCTGTCAGGAGTGGCGGACACATCCGACCGCAGCACTGCAGACACACCCACAGGAAAAGAGGAAGAAGAAAGGCAAGTAGAAAACAAGGCGTCAACACCTTTCCGGTTCTCCAAGCAGCGCAATCGTCGCCATTGTCAAGACCTGAGAAAGTTGAGTGAATTCCCTCCAAACGTTGTATCCACTTCTTCCTCTTCCCGGTAGTCCAGAGTAACCTCCTGGACTGATTATGTATTCATGGCTGGCGATGAATATGCAACGCCCCAACCGGCAGGTTTATAACCCGCCCTCCTGCTGTACCGTAGCAAGTGTCCAATCGCTGAGCAGGTCCTTGCCGGTGGCTCCCACGGGTGGGCTTATGGAAGCATTAGGAGGAAAACACTGATTCTGCTGGTAACAGAGGGCGGAGTTATGAAGTTATCCTCAGACAGGCAGATCAGAGATCAGCATCACTCCCAGAGGGTGAGGGGTGAGAGAGTCAAGAGAGCATCCGCTGGAATACCTGACCTGGTAACTCGCTATGGAAATCTAGGTTTTTTCTCTCTCTCTCTCTCTCTCTCTCTCTCTCTCTCTCTCTCTCTCTCTCTCTCTCTCTCTCTCTCTTCACCCTACCTTGTGTTGCTGATGCTCCTCGATCTCACATCTCTTTCTCTCCCACGTCAAACTCGTTTTCTCTCTCCCCCTTCCTCCATCCTTCTCTCCCCCCTCTCTCTAGGGTACTGTATGTGTTCTCGCCTGGCTGGCACCTGTTGCCAGGGCGCCCAAGCAGAGATAGGTACTCTGACAAGCCAATGGGGTGAGGGTAAACTAACTAGGAATGAGGTTTTATTCTGTTTTCTCTTATCATTCCCAACCCTTCAGCCTTTTCCTTTACTATCCTCTATCCACACAATTACACCCAGTCTCCCACTATCTGACCACGATCTCAACTTCTCTCCATTTTTTACTCACTCTTACCCCTCTAACTCAATCTCGCCCGCCTCTCTCACTTTCACTCCTTCTCTTACTCAATAAACTTCTAGACCTACATAATCATGAACAAACAATTAACAGGTTCAGGTTCAGAATTAATGGTAGCCTTTACGTAACATTTTATGTAGCCCTAATACAATTCTAACGTCTGTCACTCGAATTAACTGTGCTCAAGTATCCATATGGGCTAATGACCGTCTCCTGGTGCGCGGAGGAGAGGGAAGAGAAGGAGAAGAGGGAGTCTTCTGCATCCCCACTCTTAATTGGATGCTAAGAAGCATCTGTTCCCTTTTTTACGAGACGCCTGACTTAGTGTGGATGCACAGGCGGTCTGAGGTGCCCGTTATTAAATTGGCATGGGCCGTGCCTGGCGCTCCCTAAGTGCGTAATGGTATCTTGATGATGGGCCATTTCTCTGTGTGTTTTATAGAGATGGGCTATATAGGTCATCGACGCACAAGCCAGAGGGGGTGTCATATACAGTGGAGGAGTCAGTGTAGATGGCATGAAATGGAATTCAACTGAGTGGATTTAATTCAGCTCTGAAATTGGAATTGGGATCTGAATACTGTATGTGCTTTGCACTGTTCCGGTACTGACTTGATTGAACAAATGTGAGTATCAAGGTGGAGCAATGGAACAGTGGAGCCTCCATGATCTTCCAGGCATTTGATCAACACATAAGTGCACTCTCATAAATAAAGGTGCTATCTAGAACCTAAAAGGGTTACTCTGAGAAATCTTTGATGAACCCTTTTTTGGTTCCATGTAGAACTCTTTCCACAGAGGGATCTGTGGAACCTCAAAAAGTTCTACCTGGAACCAAAAAGGGTGCTACTGTACTTGGAACCAGATGAGGTTCTCCTATGTGGACAGGCGAAGAACCCTTTTGGAACCCTTTCTTTTTTCTAAGAGCGTATACACCTCTATTTTGTCTGAAGATAGTCATCACACATGAACTTCCTATAGCCGACTGTATTCAGATATGACACAGAGGTTCTTCATTCGCACCCAATACTAAAGGGGAATGAGTATTTATTGTAGATATTTATCTTGGGTGATGAAAAGAACTGCATATGAATCATATGTTACCAACCAACAAGCATGACATGGATGCAGGATTGCAACATTCCGGTAATTTGTCCAAAATCAGGTTTTTCAGAAATCATGGTTAGAGGATTCTGGATTTCCTTTTTTATTCCGTCTTGATTCCGGGAATGTTCCAATCAGGATTTGTGGAATACCTGGGTTTTTTCTTTTTTAAGTTATGGGAATTTTGCAACCCTACTGCAGAACGACTGAAAATGTTGTGTATACACACAAATATAAATGACGACAAGCACTTGTGACTATATTCTTCATTTTTTTCCTAAGGAGAATCCATTTAAGGATGAGTTGCTAATGATATAAGAAAGAGAGGAAAGCTGTATTTTGATAGGAGCCTGACCAGACACCACCAGTATGCTGTCACACAAGTGAAGATCTTAAGCATCAATCGACAGTAGTGAAGGACGAGCCGAAGGAGACTGGTGCCACTTCACCATCTCCACTATTTCCAGGATAGGCCCTCCTCTCTTCCGCCAAAACAGGGGGAGGGGAGGGGGGCTATCCTGAATTTCTCAAATGAGAAAAGAATATACCTTTTTTCCCAAAACATTTTTTGCTGCCGTGTGCACTAATGTATACAACCCAGCCCGGTGAGTGTTTTTAAACAGCAGTACCTAACTCCCTACAGATCTGTCTCTGATCACACCCACCATTGGGTCTCATTGAGATCAGTGTTTCCAGACCAGTGAGTTACGATACACACACAAGGCCTCCGCAGACGTATATCACAGTTTCCACTACTCCGAGGGCGAGATGACAGATTATGTAAAAAGCCTGTAAAATCCTGCGTGAAACTGAGATATTCCTGGGCCGTCTTCTTCTGTGGTCAATTAGCCATCCCATTTTTCCGGACGTTTCCCTACCACTCTTGGGAAAAGTGGAGGAACGTACATCCATTGCCAAGGAAACCCAGCTCCATACAAAGTGTCTGCTCTGGCCCGACGTTCCGGCTCTGGGCTCTCATCCCAACGCGTGGAAAACTGGGAATTCCAGGTCACACATTCGCCAGGGGAGATTATCTCACCACTAGCAGCTCAACTTTATGTTTCAGGGAAAAATAAAGTATTCCATGAAATGCTCTGACGCTTGTCTCGTGTCTCACTCTTTATTTGGTTCACTTTCATCACATACCCAGCCAATGTGACATACTTTGAAGAAAATGACTGCATCGTTTTAGTATAACCTCTTAAAAAGTGAAGAAACACTGGATTTCTTCCAGGAGTGGACAGTGAGTAGATAGATTCTATACTGACATGGACACACATAGAGTAGTGCATTGAATAGCAATACATCATGATCAAACAGCTTGCGAACCGCTGACCTTGCATACTCCTAAAAGGCACAAGCACACACACACCAAACCACCTACAGTACTGAACACCTCACACTTCCTGCAAAGACAGTAAGGGGTGGTGTCCCAGACACATATTGAGCCTAGCCCTGGACAAATACGAACTTTCAATGGAGAATGCTTTTTAGTTCAGGACTAGGCTTCATCCGTGTCCCGGGAAACTGCCCCTATGGAGTTGTGTCTACTCTGTTGCTGCTACGCTCACTGTGTTGCTAAACTCGTGCAACACGCTACAAATCACAGGAGGTTGGGAGCACCTTAATTGGTGGAGGACGAGCTTGTGGTAACGGCTGGAGCGGACGAATGGTATCATTCCATTCACTCCGTTACAGATGTTATTGTGAGCCGTCCTCCCCTCAGCAGCCTCTGCTGCTACAAATGCACTACTCTCCGGTCCTGTTGCGTAAGGGGAACCAGGAAAAGCAAACAAAATAAAGGGAGTTTGACCGGGCCTGCTGTCTTCAATTAGCCCTGTTTCCGTGCAGAGTGTCTAAGACCGCCCTGGCCCTTCCGTCTGCAACTTGTCAGTGTCAGACAAGAGTCCCATCTAGGCAAGGTCTCCCTTTTCGTGCTCCAAATTCCAACGCAAGCGTAATTGCGTTCCGCCCCATTTCGGACGTAAAACGGCGGTTTGGGCCTCCATATTGGAAACATGTGAGAGGAGTGACATAGAAAGAGCGGTGTGTCACGGAAGGAAGCAGTCTCGGAAGTTCAAAAGGCTGCTAGAATCACTTGAACATGCTCGGGCTCTTACCACACCATATACTGTAGTCTACAGTAGTAAAATAGCCATATATACACAAAAATACAAATCCATACATGCTTTATTCATGTCACTCTTCCACAAAGAACGTCTTTCTGCATTTTCAAAAGCATCCCACACACAGAGAGCTCTTGGTCCCTGCTCAGAGTGTCCAGCATGTCGTGTCGTGAGTAGAACAACAGCCATCTCTCCAGCTGCACAGGGGCAGTAAAGCCTAACCCCTGCAGCCTGCAGCCCTGCACTAATCCACTCATCATTCAGATTAAAAATCCGCTCTTTTGTAAGTGTTAATCCAGACCACGGCAACATGAGTGTGCGTCCCGGGCAGACGTGGCCAAAGTGACTTCAAATCAAATCCAATTGTGTTTGTCGAAAGGCGCCGAATACAACAGGCGTAGGTCGACGTTACAGTGAAATGCTTACCTACAAGCCCTTAACCAACAGTGCAGTTTTAAGAAAAATAAGTGTTAAGAAAGTCTTTACTAAAATAAACTACGGTAAAAAAAAAAAAAACATTTAATAAAAATAAAGAAGAACATTTTTAAAATAACATATAATTAAGGAGCAACAATAAAATAACAGTAGCGAGGCTATATACAGGGGTTACCGGTTCAGAGTCAATGTGCGAGGGCACAGGTTAGTTGAGGTAATTGAGGTAATATGTACATGTACTGTAGGTAGAGGCAAAGTGACAATGCATGGATATAAACAGGTCTGGGTAGACATTTGAAGAGCTGTTCAGGAGTCTTATGGCTTGGGGGTAGAAGCTGTTAGGAAGCCTTTTGGACCTAGACTTGGCGCTCCGGTACCGCTTGCCGTGCTGTAGCAGAGAGAACAGTCTATGACTAGGGTGGCTGGAGTCTTTGGCAATGTTTAGGGCTTTCCTCTGACACCGCCTGGTATCGAGGTCCTAGACTTAAACAGAAACCACTGTGGAAGAGCGGTAAAATTAGGATTTTTTGTTGTTGTCGTCGTCGCAGAGGATAATTTACAACAACTATGTCAGCTAAAAGACTTAAGTAGTCTGACATAGTAGCAGCTATAACAGCTGTACTGGCAGCATAATGCATGTGTTGTATGCTGATTGGACTAGTGTCATTTATCCATAGAAATGTATGTACAACCTCTATGGCTTCATCCCACATTATACCTATACTAAGTAGTGACTAAATGATTCTAAATAGGGAATAGGGTGTCATTTGGGACAAAGACTATGTATCTCAGGGTTTTTTCGGGCTGCTTATGTCCAAACCGTGTTGTTATGATTTCTGTTGTCTTTTGTTTTTTTGCATTATTGTTTTCCTTTGTTTTTCTCTTTTTTTTCCTCTTTTGTCCATTTTGTTGGTTGTTGGTGAATTGGGGTGGGGGGGGGCTTGGGGGATGGAATTATTTTATTTTCCTTGGGGGACAGAGTGTGCGGGTGGGTGGGGGTTCTCGGATGGTTGAGGGGCAGCTCTTGGGGCTGATGGGTCGCTGGTTCGGTTTTGACCCTGTGGGAGATCTGTCGACGTGCCCTTGAGCGGGGCGTTGGCCCTGGTTGCATCTGTGGGTCCCTCTGGATGGGAGTCTGTCAGACGTCTAATGTGATGTAGATGTTGAGCGGCTTCACTGCAAGTTTGATGTTTGAGCCATTCAGATAGCATAAGCCATGGCACAATATTTAGAATACCAGGAAATGACGCCAAACAAAAATTTAAACTCAACAATGTTACAAGCATTTCGCTACACCCGCAATAACATCTGCTAAATAGGCGTATGGTATGTAACCAATAAAATGTGATTAGATTTGGTCAAAGATTTGACTGACTTACAGTTCATATAAGGAAATCAACCAATTGAACTAAATAAATTAGGCCCTAATTTATGGATGTCACATGACTAGGAATACAGATATCTTTAAAACGAAGATAGGGGTGTAGATAAAAAAAAACAGTCAGTATCTGGTTTGACCACCATTTGCATCATGCAGCGCGTCACATCTCCTTCGCATAGAGTTGATCCGGCTGTTGATTGTGGCCTGTGGAATGTTGTCCCACATCAATCCAGAGCATCCCAAACATGCTCAGTGGGTGACATGTCTGGCGGGTATGCAGAACATGGAAGAACTTGGACATTTGCAGCTTCCAGGAATTGTGTACAGATCCTTGCGACATGGGGCCGTGAACTATCATGCTAAAATATGAGGTGATGGTGGCGGATAAATGTCACGACAGTGGGCCTCTGGAACTCGTCACGGTTTCTATGTGCATTCAAATTGCCATCGATAAAATGCAGTCGTGTTCGTTGTCAGTAGCTTATGTCTGTCCACACCATAACCACACCGGCACCATGGGGCACGCTGTTCACAACGTTGACATCAGCAAACCACTCGCCCACACGACACCATACATGCTGCCTCCTATGTGCCAGGTACAGTTGAAATCGGAATTCATCTGAGAAGAGCACACTTCTCCAGCGTGCCAGTGGCCATCGAAGGTGTGCACTTTCCAACTAAAGTTGGTTATGACGCTAAACTGCAGTCAGGTCAAGACCTTGGTGAGGACGACGAGCATGCAGATGAGCTTCCCTGAGACGGTTTCTGACAGTTTGTGCAGCAATTCTTCGGTTATGCAGACCCACAGTTTCATGAGCTGTCTGGGTGGCTGGTCTCAAGAGGATCCCACAGGTGAAGAAGCCGGATGTGGAGGTCAGGGGATGGCCTGGTTACACGTGGTCTGTGTTTGTGTGGCCAGTTGGACTTACTTCCAAATTCTCTAAAATTACATTGGAGGCAGGTTATGGTAGAGAAAAACATTAAATTATCTGGCAACAGCTCTGATGGACATTCCTGCAGTCAGCATACCAATTACACGCTCCGTCAAAACTAGAGACAGCTGTGACATTGTGTTATGTGACAAAGCTGCACATTTGAGAGAGGCCTTTTATCGTCCCCAGCACAAGGTGCACCTGTGTAATAATCATGCAGTTTAATCAGCTTCTTGATATGCCACACCTGTCAGGTGGATGGATTATCTTGGCAAAGGAGAAATGCTCATTAACAGGGGTGTAAACAAATTTGTGCCCAAATTGTTTGTATGAAAAACATGGGACTAACACTTTACATGTTGCGTTTTTATTTTTGTTCATTGTAGCTTTAAAACTGCAAATGTTCTCTTAGCCCCAAGAGAAAATCTGTAGAATTGCAGGAATTTTGCTTTCAAACTACACAATGGTATCTCCACCACATGGAAAATGAGTAGAATTGCAGGAAATTAGTTTAAAACAGCCAAATGTTGTCACTGCGGCCAACGGGAGGGCCTCTAAAATGTTCAGTCAGCGACCACTCCATTGGCCACGCCCATGGCCACGCTCTTGTCACACCCACCACCTAAGCCCCATTTTGATCCAGAAAAGAACCTGCATCTACTGTAAGCATTTAGTTATGGCTGGCTTTGATTTAGACCAGCGAAACGTCATAATGGAATGATATCAAACTACAGGCCAAATCTGAGAACATTCTGTACACATTAACAACCAAACTCTGTGGTGACATCATAATCTGGGGGTGACATCATAATTCATACAAAGGTGAACCTGATGAAAACACTACTGCACTAATGCATCATGAGTTGGTTATAGTACCATAAAATCTGCGTTGCTGGGTGCATGTGTGAAATGTGTGTGTGTGTGTGTGTGTGTGTGTGTGTGTGTGTGTGTGGCGGGTGCGTAACATCTGATCTGAAAGGAGTTACAGGGACATCTAGTGGTGACAGCAGTCCCTGTGTTATGTAGTGTGTGTGTGTGTGTGTGTGTGTGTGTGTGTGTGTGTGTGTGTGTGTGTGTGTGTGTGTGTGTGTGTGTGTGTGTGTGTGTGTGTGTGTGTGTGTGTGTGTGTGTGTGTGTGCGTGTGTGTGTAAAACAGTAGCTACTGTTTCACAGTACACTGCAGGGAGAGAGAGTGCTGAGCCAGCCAAGAGACTTCTATCTCTTCAGTCTATAACCGGGCACGAATAAACGGAACCAAATGTAAATCAAAACTGGACGTTGAACTGACGTTTGTGCCCAGTGGGATGTGCCCGGCGTCTGCAGCGCGGAGTCTGAGGACATCGCTCTATGCCACCCACTGACGACATCCTCTCCCTGTCCAATCCCCAAAATAAACATGAAATAAAAGATGCATCAGCTGCCTCCTAGTGTGGCTGGCTGGATGGGTCGAAAGCTGGCAGTCCGCTAAGAGTCGAGCGCTAAGATTTCTCGCAGCTAGACCCTGCAGTCTCAGGGAGGGTGCAGCTGGAACAGAGAAACAATTAAGCTTGCAGATAAACAGAGAGAGAGAGAGAGAGAGAGAGAGAGAGAGAGAGAGAGAGAGAGAGAGAGAGAGAGAGAGAAAGTGTGTGTGTGTGTGTGTGTGTGTGTGTGTGTGTGTGTGTGTGTGTGTGTGTGTGTGTGTGTGTGTGTGTGTGTGTGTGTGTGTGTGTGTGTGTGTGTGTGTGTGTGTGTGCACGTGTGTGCGCTTGTTGCTGTGTTCACTCTCTCAGGCATACATGCACATACTATCTGGTGTATGTGAAAATGAAGCATCCTATTTTCATTTATTATATATACACACACTCAAACATTTGCACGTGCCTGCATGCATACAGGAATGTACGCACGCACACACACACACACTGTCCATTCACACCCTTCACATACATATTTAGCAGTTAGTGTTGCGCCAGTAACCGAAAGGTCCCTGGTTCAAATACCCGAACTGACAAGGTGAAAAATCTGTCAATGTGCCCTTGAGCTAGGCACTTATCCCTCATTTGCTCTAGGGACGCCATGCTACTATGGTAGAAACAAACAAAAAAACATTTCACTGCACCTATCCGGTGTATGTGACAATAAAGCATATTTTCTACTACCTTTTTTTTAATCATTTATATTCCAGACTCAAGTCCGGAAGCTAAATTCTTGCAAATGTACTGTGTATTTAAATACCGTATTCTCGACATAGCTCATTCTATTATTTCTACTACTATACCCATTTTAGTTGCACTGTTTATTCACACCACAGATTTATTTACATACTGGATTCATGATATAGCCCACTCTAATATCTACTGCTGTACATATCATTCTGAGTATATCTTGTGTCAATTCTTCTGGGGTATATATGTATAGATTGCAGTTGGATTACTGTTACAGTGCTATTTGGGTTAATTGGATTCCTTCTGACATTTAAAACATTTCTTGATAAGATTTTCTTTTTGGGGGGGGGTATATTATTTGTGTTCTGGTTGGACATTTTACTGCGTTGTTAGGAGCTAGTAACATAAGCATTTCGCTACACCCTCGATAACATCTTTTAAACTGTGTGCGCAACCAATAAACTTTGATTTGATTTAACACACACACACACACGACTTTGAACGAGCTACAGGTATTCCTAGAAGGAATCATTAACGGAAACGCTTTCTTAGCGTATGCGGTGTTGAACACAGTACAACATTACTAAGACTAATACCTGACGCCTCTGTTTGCCCTCTCAGTGGAAGCAGCAATTACACTTTCTCCCTCTATTAAAATCTCTTCTCGGTGCTAAAATTGATAGAAATAGGCAACAGACTCACGTATGGAAGCTGTGCTCTCCGGCGATGGCCCAGCCCACAGCACGGCATGAAGGGGGATCAGGGGGGTTCAGGAACAGACGGCAGCCGCCTCACAGACACCCTGTCAGGCAGCAGCATCCACTCAGCCTCGGTCCATGGCTAAACACTTGGCCCGCGGGGGGGGGGAGGACGGGAGGAGGATGGAAGGGAGAAAGGGAACGAAGGCAGGAGACGGAGTAGAAGGAGAGAGCCGTATCCACGCCGAGCCCCCCCCCCCTCCCCCTCCACACGTGCAATCAGATCCTCACAGTCAGACCCAAGCACTATCTAATCTAACTCTCGGCAGGGCAGTTTCCACAGCAAATTTGACTCCAGTGCCGCCTCAGCCCTCCAGCCCGCCCCCATGTCCGACAGCGCAGCAGAGGCCAGGAGAGTAGAGTGCCTCTGAGTGAGGCGCAGGTCTGTTACAGCACTGCCTGTTACCCCAACCCAAATCCTTATCCTCTTCAGCACCGTGGGGCTGCTCCTCTATTTAGCTTTCAACCAAATCCACTGCAGTACTGCTGCTGTTCAGCTCCGTACGGTGGCTGTCTGCCTGATTGACCGGTTGTCTGGCTGTCTCCCTTGGTTCTGGTTCAGCTCCTCATGTGTGTGTGTGTGTGTGTACAGTCTTGTCCTGTAGAGGCGCCTGGGGGACACACGGTGCAGAGGGGTCCTGACTCAGAAGTGGAGGCGGAGCTACCACTGTCCTTCCAGTAGGGGGGCGTTGCCCTCGCCGCTTACGCCACGCCTCTTCTCTCTCTCTCTGCCTCCACCTTGGGTTCAGTCAGATGGACGGACAGGAAAGAGTCAACAGGACTCTTTCTCTGTAATCTTCCTTTTCTTTCTAAGTCTTCTGTAGAAAGTGTGTTGCTGGAAAACAGAGAACACTGCAGGGCAGTGGTCAGGCAAGGTAGGGCAGAGGCTCAGACAGAGATCTGGCTGCTGGGCTAGCTGGTGAGAACAGAGACTGTGTCTGGTTGTGTCTGGTGCAGAGAGCAGCAGCAGTAGCAGGACTCTCTCTCTCTCACTTTCCCTGTGGTCCCTGGCTCAGTCATGTCTGAGCGCTGAGTGGAACACTGGCTTCATCGCCTCTCTTTCCCCCTCTCCTCTCCTCCCCTTCCCTCTTCTCCTCCTCACCCCACCCCTTGTCTCTCCTGCTCTTTGCCTTGCCCTGCCCAGTGCACTCAGCCTAACAGATGATTGAATCCAGAACTTAATGTACTCACTGCTGTGTCTCTGCTGCAATCAAGCCTTCCATCTCTCCGCCCCTTCGCTCACCCTACCATCCCTTCCCACCACTCTCTCTCCTTGCAAGGGTGTGTAATGTCTCTCAGTCACCTCCTCTCTCAGTGTCCTGTCGTAGTCGGAGAAGGGTAGAGAGGAGAGGGGTATAACAGAAGGATAGAGGAGTGTGAGAGAGACTGGCTGTCCTATCTTTACCATTGTCTCCTCGCTGCATTGAAGAGCAGGTGCTGTTGTCTGAGTACACAGGGATGGATGATACACAGTCTGAATTTCAATTGGCCACCGGCACTATACTGGCTTAGAACATAGGCTTTACCCTCACGCTCTCTCCCTTTCTCCCTCCCGACAAAGCCAACTTTATTTCATTATTTCTCACTTCCTCGGTCTGTCTCTCCCGCTTTCCTTTTTGTTCTCACTCTCTGTCTCTGTCTCTCTCCCTATCTCTCTCTCTCTCTCTCTCTCTCTCTCTCTCTCTCCCTATCTCTCTATCTCTCTCTCTCCCTCTGTCTCTCTCTCTCTCTCCCTCTGTCTCTCTCTCTCTCTCTCTCTCTCTCTCTCCCTCTGTCTCTCTCTCTCTCTCTCTCTCTCTCTGTCTCTCTCTCTCTCTCCCTATCTCACTCTTACTGATTGGAATCCTCTCCTTTTCGGTGTCTCAAAGGCTGGTATTTATGAGTACTTTCCCTCTCCAGGGGAGAGCTGTGCTGTTTACATCATAAGCTGCATTGGGTAAGCAGCAGCATTTCTTCCAACGCTCTACAGCAGCCTCAGTGTTTTTTCCCCTCTGCCGAGGAAAGTTTGAGTCATTTCAATGGCTGTCGTCCTTATAGCACAATGTGGCTCTCCGTTTGATCCTGCTAATACAGGCTTAAAGGGGATACTTCAGGATTTTGGAATTGAAGCATTGTGTGCAGTTTAAAGGAAGTTGCTAACTAGCGCTTGCACAGTGACTGGGGGTCTATGGGTATCTGCTAGCATTGCCTTTAATGCTAGTTAGCCTTGGCTCATGAAAGTACCTCTAGCTTCCTTCATACTGGACACAGAGACATAAAAATGGTGTCCGCGAGTTCATCCGACTCTGGAGAAGTAGATAAAGGGCCTCGTTGCCAAAATCCCGACGTATCCCTTTAAGGCATTAATTGTATGCAGAGATGACATTGATACTCTGGCATCTGCTGTGCTGTGACTAAAACAGACGGCAGTGTCCCCACCCCCGCTCCACGGGGCAAGGGCAGCCGCTGACGGTGTCTCTCTCTGCTGCCCGCTGCTGCTGCTGCTATTATATGTTGCGTCCCGAACGGCACCCTATTCCCTATGTAGTGCACTACTTTTAACAGGAGCCCTATATACGGGAAAGGGGTGCCAGTAGAGACGCTCCCCTCTCCTTGTTCATGCTGCTCTCCTCTCTCTGCTCCATCTAGTACGCGCCACAGGTTCCAGAGAGCTATTTGTCACAAGGACAATCGTAACGTGACGTCTACTGTCAGATCGTCGGCTAGAGACCTGAGCACGGACAAGGGGGCAAACCCCGTACTCTCGAGGCCAGGCAAGGCCAGTTTGACCAAAGCA
Organism: Oncorhynchus keta; assembly: GCF_023373465.1. Taxonomy (NCBI): domain Eukaryota; kingdom Metazoa; phylum Chordata; class Actinopteri; order Salmoniformes; family Salmonidae; genus Oncorhynchus; species Oncorhynchus keta. The sequence continues at coordinate 31,694,186 of NC_068424.1, read as the reverse complement.
GAGTGTGCGTCCCAACTGTTACCCTATATAGTGGACTGTTTTTGACCAGAGTCCATAGGCCCATCATTTGGGAAGGGAACAGGCTCTTACAGTATTTACAGATAGCCTCCAGTGATGCTTTCATATGTACTGTAATGAATCAATATATATTCATCTCCTATCTGGGCAAGCGGGAACTTTTTTTAGAGCCCACTAGTTAGAAAAAACAAACAAAAAACATGGCACATTCTTTCCTCTCTGCCTTGATAAATCGGAGTGTCACATCAATGCCTCATTCTGGGGTAGGTGTGACAGGCGTCACTGTTTTGATGGAGGAGCATCATTACAGGCAGAGACCTTTCACAGAGGCAATGGGAGGGGGACTACCATCCCATTGTATCAGAGAAGTGATCATCACTCACTCGTTTCTTACGCAGCTACCATGACAGATAGCTGCATGCCCAATTTTTCAGTTTTTGATTTGTTAAAAAAGTTTGACATATCCAATAAATGTTGTTCCACTTCATGATTGTGTCCCACTTGTTTTTGATTCTTCAGAAAAAAATACAGTTTTATATCTTTATGTTTGAAGCCTGAAATGTGGCAAAAGGTCGCAAAGTTCAAGGGGGCCGAATACTTTTGCAAGGCACTGTAAAAAAGCTAAGCTTTTTGTTCTCACAATGAAAGCTTGTGGTTCCTTTTAACATGAGTCTTCAGTATTCCCAGTTAAGACGTTTTAGCTTTTAGCTTTTATAGGAACTATTTATCTCTATACCATTTGTATTTCATATACCTGTGACTATTGGATGTTCTTATAGGCACTTTAGTATTGCCAGTGTAACTGTATAGCTTCCGTCCCTCTCCTCGCTCGCTCCTCCCTGGGCTCGAACCAGGAACACAACGACAACAGCCACCATCAAAGCAGCGTTATCCATGCAGCGCAAGGGGAACAACTACAGCGCTATGCTTCAAGCATTGCTAAGAGCTGCTGGTAAACGCAGTAAAGTGCTGTTTGAATGAATGCTTACGGGCCTGCTGCTGCCTACCACCGCTCAGTCAGACTGCTCTATCAAATATCAAATCATAGACTTAATTATAATAAACACACAGAAATACATGCCTTTGGTCAATCTGGTCAAACCCGGAAACTATCATTTTGAAAACAAAACGTTTTTTTTCTTTCAGTGAAATGCGGAACCATTCCGTATTTTATCGAACGGGTGGCAACCCTAAGTCTAAATATTGCTGTTACATTGCACAACCTTCTTCTTATGTCATAATTATGTACAATTCTGGCAAATTAATTACGGTCTTTGTTAGGAAGAAATGGTCTTCGCACAGTTCGCAAGCCAGGCGGCCCAAACTGCTGCATATACCCTGACTCTGCTTGCACTGAACGCAAGAAAAGTGGCACAGTTTCCCTAGTTAATATTGCCTGCTAACATTAATTTATTTTAACTAACTGTGTATTGATTTTAAGAAAGGCATTGATGCTACAAGTCCATGCTAGGTAAAGCTCCGCCTTATATCAGTTCACTGGTCACGATGGCAACACCCATCCGTAGCTCGCGCTCCAGCAGGTGTATCTCACTGATCATCCCTAAAGCCAACACCTCATTTGGCCGCCTTTCGTTCCAGTTCTCTGCTGCCTGTGACTGGAACGAATTGCAAAAATCGCTGAAGTTGGGGACTTTTATCTCCCTCACCAACTTCAAACATCTGCTATCTGAGCAGCTCACCGATCGCTGCAGCTGTACATAAGTCTATCGGCAAATAACCCACCCATTTTTACCTACCTCATCCCCATACTGTTTTTATTTATTTACTTTTCTGCTCTTTTGCACACCAATATCCCTACCTGTCCCTTCCCTACGCAGCTAAACGTTTGTCTTCTCTTCGCCAAGGAGCTCGCAGTGTGGAAGACTTTGTGATAGAATTCAGGACATTGGCTGTGGAGAGTGGTTGGAATGAGGAATCACTACAAGCGTTTTTTTACCAGGGGTTGTCGGAGCAACTCAAGGACGAGCTGATCTCCTATCCAGAGCCTAGTGACCTAGATAGTTTGGTCACCTTAGCTATTCGGGTAGATAATAGAGTCAGAGAGAGAAGGAGGGAGAAGCAGTGGGGTCCATCTAATCAATCTGAGACTCGTTTACCATTCGGGTCAGGAAGTAGACCAGAACGGGTTGATCATTTTCCCTCACACGGGATTAGTGGAGGAGTCCTGCCGCCAGATCCTGAACCTATGCAAGTGGGGCTGCACGGGTTAACTAAGGACGAGCGCCAACGTAGACGTGAGACCAACAGCTGCCTCTACTGTGGTAGCTCGGGACATTACATCTCCGTTTGTCCTCAGCGCCCGTTAAACTGCTCGGCTCGTTAAGTTTGGGAGGTTTGTTAGCGAGCCAGTTTCAACATCTCAAGAGCCCTGTCAGACCTCGTTTTCCTGCTACCCTCATAAATAAGAATCAGAGTTTAGCGATTAACGCTTTCATCGATTCAGGTGCCGATGACAGCTTCATTGATGCCGACTTAGTGGAACAGCTGGGGCTTTCCAAGGAGCAATTACCGGAAGCCATTGAAGCAACCACTCTGAACGGCAGTAGTCTGGCACGGATCACTATGAGGACTGAACCGGTTAAGATGTTGTTGTCGGGGAATCATTCAGAGGTTATTTCTTTTTTCATTTTGCCTTCCCCCCATGTTCCTCTGGTTCTTGGATACGCCTGGCTAAGAGAACACAATCCTTCGTTCGTTTGGGTGAATGGTAAGGTAACTAGTTGGAGCATTGAGTGCCATGCTAACTGCCTCAGGACTGCCTGTTCTCATGCTGTCCCCAGTCGGGTCAGTGAGTCTGCTCCTCCTGATTTGTCCCTGGTTCCTGAAACATATCACGAGTTGGGTGAGGTGTTCAGTAAGCAGAAAGCTCAGTCACTTCCTCCCCACTGACCTTGTGATTGACCTTATGATTGTACAATTAAGCTGTTCCCTGGAGCTGCCTTTCCCAAGGGACGGTTATACAGTATTTCTCGACCTGAGCGGGAAGCCCTGGAGACCTACATAAAGGAGTCTCTTGCTGCAGGTCTCATTCGTCCCTCGTCATCACCCCTGGGAGCTGGATTTTTTTTTGTGAGTAAGAAGGATGGCTCTCTTCGACCGTGTATTGATTATCGGGGGTTGAATGATATTACGGTCAAGAACAAGTACCCCTTGCCCTTAATGAGCTCCGCTTTCGATTCTTTACAGGGTGCTACTGTGTTTACGAAACTTGATCTAAGCAATGCGTATCATCTGGTTCGGATCAAAGAGGGGGACGAGTGGTTGACTGGATTCAATACACCTATGGGACATTTTGAGTACCAGGTGATGCCGTTTGGACTTTCCAACGCTCCAGCAGTGTTCCAAAGTTTGGTGAATGACGTGCTGAGGGATATGATCGGTCTGTTTGTGTTCGTTTACCTGGATGACATCCTGATTTTCTCCAAGGAGCTTTCCAGCCACATCCAGCATGTTAAGCAGGTCCTGCAGCGGTTATTGGAGAACCGTCTGTTTGTGAAGGCAGAGAAGTGTGATTTTCACGCCCACACTACATCCTTCCTCAGGTACATCATCTCCAGGGGTGAGATCAAGATGGACCAAGAGAAGGTTCGGGCGGTTCGGGATTGGGCCCGGCCCGGTACGAGATTGCAGCTCCAGAGATTCCTGGGATTTGCGAACTTCTATCGGAGGTTTATCCGTGATTACAGCCCGGTGGCCGCCCCTTTAACTGCTCTGACGTCTTGCACCAGAATTTTCTGTTGGACTCCTGAGGCAGACCGAGCATTTCTGAACTTGAAGAGCCGATTCACCAACGCGCCGATTCTCTCTCAACCTGACACTTCCCGTCAGTTTGTTGTTGAGGTGGACGCGTCTGATGTGGGGGTGAGCGCCATCCTGTCCCAGCGTAGCTCCACTGACGCTAAACTCCATCCCTGCGCCTTCTACTCTTGTCGTCTTTCACCAGCTGAGAGAAACTACGATGTGGGTAACCGGGAGCTTCTCGCTGTGAAGCTTGCCTTGGAGGAGTGGCGTCACTGGTTGGAGGCAGCGGAGCAACCGTTTGTGGTCTGGACTGACCACAAGAATCTGGCTTACGTGCAATCGGCTAAACGTCTCAACTCCCGTCAGGCCAAGTGGGCTTTGTTTTTTGGACGCTTCAATTTCCCCTGACGTTCCGACCTGGGTCGAAGAACGGCAAAGCGGACGCCTTGTCCCGGATGTTCTCCAAGACGGATGAGAGTGGGGCCAAGACTGAGATGATTCTTCCCCAGAACCTTGTCGTGGGAGCCGTTACATGGAAGATTGAGGAGGATGTGATGGTGGCCCTTCGGACGCAGCCCGGCCCCGGTAACGGTCCACCCGGTCGGTTGTTCGTGCCTGAGTCGGTCCGTTCTGCTGTTCTTCAGTGGTCCCACGCTAGCAAGATAGCTTGTCACCCTGGCGTTGCTCGGACTATGGCGCTACTGCGCAGACAATTTTGGTGGCCTGCCATGGGAGAAGATACCCGGAGGTTTGTTGGCGCATGTCCTGTTTGTGCTCAGAACAAAAGTACCAATCGGCCCAGCTCTGGGCTTCTTCACCCCCTACCTATTCCTCGGCGACCTTGGTCGCATCTGGCCCTGGATTTTGTCACGGGATTGCCCAATTCTGTTGGGAACACGGTCATTCTGACAATTGTGGACAGATTCAGCAAGTTTGCTCATTTTGTCCCTCTCTCCAAGCTTCCATCTGCCACGGAGACGTCCGAGATCCTGGTTAGGGAGGTTTTCAGGGTCCACGGATTGCCCAGTGACATTGTTTCTGACCGTGGTCCTCAGTTTACCTCTGCTGTCTGGAGATCCTTCTGTTTGGCCATTGGAGCTACAGTCAGTCTCACTTCTGGATTTCACCCACAATCTAATGGTCAGGCGGAGAGAGCCAACCAGAAGATGGAGTCCACGCTGCGTTGTCTTGTCTCCTCTGATCCCACCTCTTGGTCATCTCAATTACCCTGGGTCGAGTATGCCCATAATACCCTTCCTTCATCTGCCACTGGGATGTCCCCCTTCCAATGCCTGTACGGATACCAACCTCCCTTGTTTCCTTATCAGGAGAGGGATCTTTCGGTTCCTTCTGTCCAGGCCCACATTCGTCGTTGCCACCGGACCTGGCATCGGGCCAGGAAGGTCCTCCTTAGAGTTTCTGACCGGTATCAGATCCAGGCGAATCGTCGCCGTATTCCTGCTCCCGCTTATACCATCGGAGATAAGGTTTGGTTGGCTACACGGGATCTTCCTCTACGGACTGAGTCGAGGAAACTGTCACCAAAGTTCATTGGTCCGTTTGTGGTGGAGAGAATCATTAACCCTGTTGTGGTCCGACTCAAATTTCCGGCAACGCTTCGAGTACACCCCATCTTTCATGTCTCCTGCCTCAAGCCGGTTCTCCTCAGTCCTCTGTTGCCCCCTCCTCCTCGTCCTCCTCCTCCTCGGATGATCGGAGGTGGTCCTGCCTACACGGTGCGCCGCATAATGGATTCCAGACGGCGGGGTCGAGGTTTCCAATATCTCGTGGACTGGGAAGGATATGGTCCAGAGGAGAGGAGTTGGATTCCTCGGCGTCAGATCCTTGATGACGACCTGCTTCGTGACTTCTACCGCCTCCACCCTGGCGCTCCAGGTAGTCCGCCCGGTGGCGTTCGTCGGTTGGGGGGTACTGTCACGAATCCCGCTTCCTGAGTCTGTGTTTGCCTGTGTTTCTGTTCTGGAGTGTGTTTCCGGTGTCCTGGAACGCACCCTGTCTGGTTGCCGGGCGAATTAGCTTGTTGGGGGATCGATGTTCACCCGCACCTTTATCCCATCAGTAATCTGCACACCTGTCCTGATCATCACCTCTCCCCTTCAAAAGCTCTGACCTGACATCCATTCCCTGCCGGATCGTTAGCCATGAACAGTATGTTGTGCCATCGTATCAGCCTCAAGTTGGATAGAATTTGTTTTGTTGTTTTTTACGTATTGCTTGCCTTAAACTTACCTTCGTTTGTTCTGTCTTCAGTTACTCACCCGGATCATTTACCGCATTCCCGCCTGGTCGTTGGAGGATTCTGCTACCCCATTGGATCCACCTATTTACTCCCATCAACTCACTACCGCTGCCCGCTACGCCACCTGGATATATCTACCCATTCACATTCACTTGTAAATAAATACTCACCTTCTTCCTACTCTCCTTGTCCTGGTCTGCTTCTGGGTTTGATTTTGAAAGAACGTGACACTTTGATTATATGCAACGCAGGACAAGCTAGTTAACCTAGTAATATCAAGCTAGTTAACCAAGTAATATCAAGCTAGTTAACCTAGTAATATCAAGCTAGTTAACCTAGTAATATCAAGCTAGTTAACCTAGTAATATCAAGCTATGTTACGGTTTTCTTCTATCTCCTCCTCTGAAGAGGAGGTGTAGCAAGGATCGGACCAAAATGCGGCATAGTTGGTGTTCATGTTCTTTAATAAAGGAAAAACTCAAACATGAACATAATACAAAACAAACAACATGAAAAAACGAAACAGCCTATGCTGGTGCAAACTAACACAGAGACAGGAACAATCACCCACGAAACACTCAAAGAATATGGCTGCCTAAATATGGTTCCCAATCAGAGACAACGATAAACACCTGCCTCTGAGAACCACTCCAGACAGCCATAGACTATACTAGATAACCCCACTAAGCCACAATCCCAAACCCCAAGACAAAACACACCACATAATAAACCCATGTCACACCCTGGCCTAACCAAAATAATAAAGAAAACACAAAATACTAAGACCAGGGCGTGACAAGCTAGTTAACCAAGTAATATCAAGCTAGTTAACCTAGTAATATCAAGCTAGTTAATAACCTAGTAATATCAAGCTAGTTAACCAAGTAATATCAAGCTAGTTAACCTAGTAATATCAAGCTAGTAATAGTAATCAAGCTAGTTAACCTAGTAACATCAAGCTAGTTAACCAAGTAATATCAAGCTAGTTAACCTAGTAATATCAAGCTAGTTAACCTAGTAATATCAAGCTAGTTAACCAAGTAATATCATCAACCACGTGTAGTTAACTTGTGATTATGTGAAGATTGATTGTTTTTTTAAGTGTAATGTAAAGTTTAAGTGTAATGCTAGCTAGCAACTTACCTTGGCTCCTTGCAGCCACAAGGTCCTTTTGATGCTGCACTGGTGTAACAGGTGGTCAGCCTGCCACACAGTTTCCTCGTGGATTGCAATGTAATCGTCCATAATCGGCGTCCAAAAGGGCCGATTACCGATTGTTATGAAAACTTGAAATCGGCCCTAATTAAATCGGCCATGCTGATTAATCTGTCGACCTCTAAAGTAGACTATACTACACTACTTTAGGTCTCCTGTAATGTATCAAAACTTTAAGGTTTAATGATAATACCAACACACCACTATTTATCAGAAATGTAAAGTAATGATTCACAGTGACAAAAAAACAAAAACAACACAGAGGATTTAGATACAATGATATCATTGTCTATTCCCCTGAGGAAAGTACAAAGCGACTTGGCAGGTCTCAGCCCCACTGTCTGTCCTGCAGACGTTCTCATTTAATCACTGAGTGCGCATCCAAAATGGCACCATATTCTCTACACAGTGCACTACTTTTGAGACGGGACCCATTGGGCTCTGGTCCAAAATAGTGCACTATATAGGGAATAGGGTGCCATTTGGGAGCCATCCTAAGAGAGTGGGTGCCTGAAGACAAAGACTGCCCTGCTCGTAACAGAGGGCACTGCTTTCTAATGCTTCTCCTCCTGACAGGACAGGGGAATGGAGGAGATTATACAGGCATCCATCTTACATTTTCCCCTCAGGTAAACAAGACAAGGTCACTCCTGGATATATTACCCTAAAAGGATGAACAACTGTTTGGGACATAATGTGATTCCATGCAGTTCGTGGGCTTGAATGAGTATTCTATTAACATAAAAACAATCTATTACAACACTACAACAGAAGCAAAACCTTTTCTCTTTTCATTTTGAGTCCTATAGGTTAGTACCTATTCACATTCACATAACTTCAACTCCAAGGACATGCATGCCAACACTGATTGACAATGCAGTAGCTCATATTCATGATAGGGAAGTGCCTCTTCATTTCTTACCACCAGATGGCAGTCTTGCTATTCTGTGCCACTAGCTCAAACAGAGGAGACAAGTGATGCGCCACCATAAACCAACTGCCTTACAGTAGCCACCCCATAGGTCCAAACCATTCATCTAGTATTCAAGTCCATTTAACATGAATGGTTATTCTATTATTCTTACAAATTATGAGCATTGCATATGTAGCCAACAACAAGCATAATGCTTGATTCAGTTGCCAGCCTATGGCTCATAGATGACAGAAAACATGCACTGTTGGAAACATTGAACAGAGCCACATCCTCTCCACATATTGGGGCGTCCTTAAAAATGTCTGCAGGACTCAGGTCTATAAGGTTGTCAGTGGCCTGAACAGAGGCAACTAGGTTACTCCATATCCTGTCTGTGTCCGTAGTATCAGTTACATAACCCCTGCGGTTGCCAGATTTGATAGGTGGCACAGCCAATAACTTGCTTACGTAACCCCGTCCCTCCATTAACGTGAGAAAACATCATTTGCGGATGAAAATAAAAAGTCTCTAATCAAGAGAATGAAAAGGGGGTTTCCTGCCCCTGCAGACCCCACCACACCCTTTCTTTCAAACACCACACCACCACTACCTCTACCCCTATCCCTATGGAGAGTCAGTGTCCCAAATGGCATTATGAGAGAGAAAGATAGATAGAGAGAGAGAGAGAGAGAGAGAGAGAGAGAGAGAGAGAGAGAGAGAGAGAGAGAGAGAGAGAGAGAGAGAGAGAGAGAGAGAGAGAGAGAGAGAGAGAGAGAGAGAGAGAGAGAGAGAGAGAGAGAGAGAGAGAGAGAGAGAGTGAGAGAGAGAGCGAGAGAGTGAGAGTGAGAGAGGGGGGAGAGAGAGAGAGAGCGTGAGAGAGTTAGAGAGAGAGAGAGAGAGAGAGAGAGAGAGAGAGAGAGAGAGAGAGAGAGAGAGAGAGAGAGAGAGAGAGAGAGAGAGAGAGAGAGAGAGAGAGAGAGAGAGAGAGAGAGAGAGAGAGAGAGAGAGAGAGAGAGGGGAGAGCAAGCGAGAGAGAGAGAAAGAGCGTGTGAGTGAGAGAACGTGAGTGTGTGAGAGAGAAAGTGAGTGTGTGAGTGAGAGAGAGAATGTGAGTGTGTGAGTGAGAGAAAGTAAGTGTGTGAGTGAGAGAATGTGAGTGTGTGAGTGAGAGAAAATGAGTGTGTGAGTGAGAGAAAGTGAGTGTGTGAGTGAGAGAAAGTGAGTGTGTGAGTGAGTGTGAGAGAGAGAAAGTGAGTGAGAGAAAGTGAGTGTGTGAATGAGATAAAGTGAGTGTGTGAGTGAGAGAATGTGAGTGAGAGAAAGTGATTGTGTGAGAGAGAGAAAGTGAGTGTGTGAGTGAGAGAATGTGAGTGAGAGAAAGTGAGAGTATGAGATAGAGAAAGTGAGTGAGAGAATGTGAGAATGTGAGTGAGAGAAAGTGAGAGTGTGAGAGAAAGTGAGTGTGTGAGTGAGAGAATGTGAGTGTGTGAGAGAATGTGAGTGAGAGAAAGTGAGTGTGTGAGTGAGAGAAAGTGAGTGTGTGAGTGAGAGAAAGTGAGTGTGTGAGTGAGAGAATGTGAGTGTGTGAGTGAGAGAACGTGAGTGTGTGAGTGAGAGAACGTGAGTGTGTGAGAGAGAGAAAGTGAGTGAGTGAGAAACGGGGAGAGAGAGTGAGAGGGAGAGAGAGAGAGGAGGTGGGCGAGAGAGTGAGAGGAAGAGAGAGTGGGAAGCCAAGTGAGACCTTTCACATAAACACAGCAGAGAGTGGGAAGCAGCAGCAGGAGATATTACATAATTCTTATGTAAACCAGAGTTTGAGAAATGGCAGATGCTGTATAGCCAGGCTGGTGTAAAATACCTCATCAGTCAATGCAAAGACCTGCCACAGAAATCACATAACTAAAACTCCAGCAGTGGATGTTGGGCATTAAAAACGTGTACATTTATGGCTGTTTGGATGCATCTCATTCTATTCTCCTGTTATACTATTAATAAATGTCCAGAGCACTTAGATAAGGCCTCAGGAGATGCATGGTAATCTGATAAATCCTACAAAGGGTTTGGCAGCACTGTGTATACATCCCAAATCGCACCAAAATTATTATATAGTGCACTACTTTTCATGGGCTCTGGTAAAGAGTAGTGCACTACATAGGGAATAGGGTGGCATTTGGGACGTAACCTGGGAACGATTCCATTTTGGACAGAGGGCCTAAAATCTTAAACAAATTAGACTGCAGTGCCCTTCAAGCTTTTATCCCTGCAATTATACAGTATCAGTTACCATCCCCTCAATGACATTCAGCTCGGTTCAACATTATTTATGGAGTCCATGACGCAGTCGTAGTCCTTTAGAGATTACTCCATCTTCTTGCAGCGTTGGAGTGACCGCACCACCACTACTCCCACTGGTTGCTGACTGAGTGGTCCGGACCACCACTGCTCTTAACCTCCTCCATCCTACCGTAAACCCCACGGGCAGTAAGAGTCACAGGGCACTTCTCTATTTCTTTTCCTCTTTCCCTCTATCTCTCTCTCTTTATTTCTCCGTCTCTATTCCTCTTCTCTCGTCCCCTGTCTCTGTCTGCCCTCTCTCTGTGTAAGACCATTCTCTACGTAGCAGTTTGACTGCAGGACAGAGAGATGAGAGGTGTAATGGATCGGGCGTACAGTAACCCCGATGAGCCTCTGAACACTCTGAAAACTCGCCCACATGAATACTGGGATTGAGTCACCGTGCCAACAGGTGTGGTGTTGGGGAGATGGGAGAAGAGTGGAAGGCACTCAAACAACGTGCGATATGAGCATTCGGAAGGAATAGGCGAGACTCACAATGAAAAGCTTGATAAAAAAAAGTTTTGTAGATCATTTCAAGGAAAGTAACATAAAATCATCACAAAATGTACCTGAACTAGTATTATAGTTTTCAAAAGATATCTCTTTTGGTGATGTGTACATTTGAGTCTGAGCATGGTGAGAGCTCTGATAACAAAGAGGGAAGATTATACAATGAGACAAGAAAAACATGTCCGGAGAAAATGAAAAGGAGCTTGACAGCTTGACGAATAGGCAGCGAAACATGTTTTGAAACCCAGTTCCCACTGTGTGTTAGTTTAAAGTTTTAGACACCACAGCCTCATACTTGTGTGAGAAGTGAAAATAATCATGTCCAACAAGATGGAGAGGGAGAGGGGGAAGGGAAAGAAGGTCAGCTTAACCCGCTGTTATGATAAAACAATTCAAAAAGCAGTGTAGTTACTTTAGTTCCTAGCAGAGTTCCTGAAAGGGCTGCTATTCCTGCAGTCCTCTTCCAGCAAACATCTAAAAGGGGATACTATATCTGCGCTTAGCTTTGCCAGTCTGACCAACCTTTCCCCTCTCTCTCATTTTCTTTCTCTCTCTACTTTCTCTCTCACATCCTACATCATGTCTGGGTATCTCTCTCAGCAGGGTTGTGTCTCAGACGTACTGTGGTTGCTTGTCTGACCCTCATATGTTCCCCCTCGCTCCCTTTTTCTTTCCCTTTCTCTCTCTCCCCTCTACTTGACGCTCCTTCCCTGTCCTAACTTCCCGCTCATGTCTCGGCGTGTCTCCCGCAGTGTCGTGTCTCAGATGTAAGTTACTGTAGTCGCGCTCAGTCTAATTGAGTTTGGTCACGAAGACTGAGAGCGTTGTAGAGGATGACGACAGTCAGTCAGAGGTGGTCGGCCTAATGAGTCTGTTGGCATACCCAGTGGGAGGGGGGGGGTTGAGGGGAAGGAGGGGAGCCATGACATATCACTGCTGAGAAGACCCTCACCACCACCCTAATCCACACAGCAACTCTTCACTGATCGTATAAACACACGGTGAAAGCAAATGTGAGCTCCCCTTAGCCTCAACTCAAACACCTTCTCTGTGCCTGAGAGAAAGCAGACGGCAATTCCACAACGTGCCATATTGTTCTGATCCCACTCTGGTTTCACCGCTGCTCTGCTAAAGAGGAGGCGATCTGTGTCTCCTCCAAAAAAGGAAGAAACAGCTCTGCCGAGGAGCCCATCCTTAACCCGTCCTCACTCTCCCTGTCGGTCGCCCGCAGGTCCGCTGCTCCAACAAAAACTAGACGCCGCGAGTGCTTCACGTACACACCGTATACCTCAGAGGGTCTGCTTTTATAATAGGCCACAGTCTCGCCAGCCACACTCAAGCCACTGAGTGCAGAGCTACAGGGCCACCGGTGCCGGCAGTTCACAGAGATCGTTAACATACTGTGCCCAAGCACTGTTTACCAAAGGGGCTTTCGTTGCAACATGCAATGATTTATATCAATGACTTGGCTGTTTTCACTCTTACGCCAGTATGAACTTTACTGGCTATGTACTGTAAACCATAGACGTAGAACATTCTAATTATATGCTGTAAGCATCCAGTGCAGAGGTGATGTCGTAAGTGTCCGGTGGCCAGATATTCTAGCGCATACAGAACGCCTGGAGATATCATCACATTCATACCATTATAGTGACCTAATGCCCCTCGCCGACGCATTCAAAGTCAGAAAAGGGTACTACTTTCACACTCCCACCCGCACTTCCTAAATCAGATTCTCACTGCCAACCACTGGGATCACTGGCTGTACAGAAAATCCACAGACCTTCCAAGATACTGAGGTGATAAGTACCTTTTAGTGTAACCTAAACGCTGCGTGCTTGTTCCCCTTACCTGTCGCACAAAGCTGTTGGTTGTTGTATCTGAAGAGGTGCTTCCATCTGATCCTTTGAATCGGCCTTTCCTCCGTGCTCCTTTTCCATGTGACTTCAGTAAAGGGGAGAAAGCAGAATTATTCTTTTTTCAAAGACCATTATCAGCAGGTAACACTAAAACCTGGATAACAAAGGGTATGTATGACGTGTTGACAAATGGGGTATGAGGCGTATGACATCTTATGTGGGTCGTAGCAGGTGGGGGTGTCTTCCCAGGAGATGTTGTTTTGTTGAACGACTGACTCTAAGAAGGTTTTCCAACTCCAAAATGCATGAACATGTAATTATGTTCTCTTCCTACGTGTAAGTTGTTGTAACTTGTCACTCTGATCTTAAAAGCGTGTGTCAGCAGAAATTTTAGAAATTGTAGAAAATAAAAATATATGTTATTTTAAATATTTTATTTGGGGGGGGGGAAGAGTGGCGGGGAATATAGGGGAAACAATGAGTGTATTACTATGGGAAAAGATTCTGGTGGCACTGAAGTTAGTTTTCAAGTCATTTGAAAATAAAAACAATGGACATTATTGCACGGGGCTCATATGATCAATAGTTGATATACAGTCTGTGATCATAATAGGCTACACCTCGGGAAACTGCACTACAGGGCTGAAGTGCTATGTTGCTAGTAGCAACTGACAAAACACCAAATCTGCTTTTATTCCAACACATTCCCCCAGGACATGTAAATTATGAATATAAAAAGAAAGCTATTCTGTTGGTTACTTAGAAACCAAATCCAAATCAAACCAATTCAAATGTTATTATGTCTATAGTCTATTTACTCTAAAACACCCATTTTGGTGCAGGCACTCAATATGCAGTGACGTTAGACAACGTTGAATGTCATTTCTGGTGCATATATGTGCTATATCTGTTTTATTAGAGCAGCCTAGTTGTCATTGATCATTCATTATGAATTCACTACATTCATAAACAGATTGGCAAGTGGAAATAGTACAACATCCAGTACTTATCATAATTGCAATCTGCTCTTTTTAGTTGTTCAAAACCAAGGCTATTATATACTGCCCTTTGGAGAACCCTCTGAAGAACCCTTTTTTTGGGTGCAGGTAAAAACCCTTTTGGTTGCAGGTAGAACCCTTTTGGGTTCATATAGAACCATTTGTACCGCAGGTTCTACATGGAACTAAAAAGGATTCGACCTGGAACCAAAAAGAGTTATCCTATGGAGCCAGCCAAATAACTCTTTTAATAACATTTTTTTCTAAGAGTGTAGCGCTTGCCAGTTTGTAGTACAAAAAAATGGAAATGAGTTTCCTCTGGTTTGTTCAGCCATTATAGGAATGCCAAAAATAAGAACTGAGATCCTATCAGTCAGTTAACATGACCTCTATGAATTATATAGCCTTTATGTGCTTTATGTTCTTGTTTTGATTTACATAAATGCTTCAAAATTCACAAAAAGTGACGTTAGCTGATGACGTTATATCAGAAAAGAAAACGTATAAGAGCCCCGACGCCTGTGTTAACCACAGACCTTATTTTCAGAGTTAATCCAAAAACCGTTTTATTTTATTTTATCATTCATTTCCCCATAGGCTTTGGCCAACGAGTCACGGTGGAGTTAATGCCTACGAAACGACACATTTGACTATTGCTCTCTATTACTGAATCCTGTAATGTCAAATGATTCAGACATCTTACTGAACCACTGGTCAAGAGACCATCTAAATATTTTCTTAATCACATCAAAGCAAACCCCATTTTAACTGTGTGGATTTCATATCCAACCCCCAAGGCTAATAACGTACTGGACTGGCCATGCCAAAAAAATATACAAATATTTACTGATGCATAAACGTAAGAAACGTTTTGCCCAATAAACCAGTTGGCTAGGATCACCAGGTGAAATAATCAGGCTGCTGCAATTCAATTGTCTTCAAACGAATGACAGCTATAACTATGTAACACACCTGAAACAATAGTAGCCTAGTTGTTTCACTTTTTACAAGAATATTCGTCCTTATTATCCAAAAGGTAGGCTATACTACCTGGCATAACGCGGGCTCCTCCAACGTTTTGGTCATGGTTGACTAATTCGTTACATTTGGCGTCAAGCCAAGATGGTATTGGAAAATGAGGTATTTGCATCTATTTTTTTGTTGGATAACTTCATAAATGACAAGTTATGTATTACTTATACGCGTGCGACATAGACATAGACATTATAAAATGTTGCAACTGTACATACTTGTAGCCCAGGGTTTTCGAGCGAATCCATATGTCTGTCCAAAAGTGAGTGCGTCTTTTGCAAGTTATTATGGACCATTTGACATCCAACCGTCGATCGATCGTTGAGATAGACAATCAACTTGTTCAAGGGTCGGTGGTCAAGCGTGACTCCCGCTCTCTTCAAAATTTAGAGCAGACATTTTTGTTTGACACGACTTTACGTCCCAATGAATACAAATAGTTGCGTGTAAGAGAATTTTGCGACGGAGGAGTTAAAGTGACTAGGCCATTTTCCTCAGCCCACTCTGCCATGCAGTCTTGAAGTTTGAGTCAGACCACAACCGGGAAGACTTAGGAAGGGAGGAGCAGTTTGCGGTAAAAATACAAAATTAAAAAAACACACAAAAAAAACGTTTTTCTAATGGGCTTGTTTCCTCCCTTTAGGTGAAAAAGAAAGAAAGAATACGACTGCATGTCATTGGACAGCTCAGTCACTTAGCGAGTATCTGGCCCTCACTCCCACGTTCATTCACTGTCAGCCTTCCCCCACGTTCGCACTCAACTGGTTAGAGTTGCTCTATCGAGCAAATGCACAGGTGCAAGCGTTGTCTCAAGCAAGGGACATCTATACTAATTCTGGTTGCTCGAGTTAACACTTACAATGATTTGAACTTTATTTTGTAAAATAATAGTTACTTTTATGATGGGGTTCGAACATAATGGAAATGGGAAAATCTAAAAGCGTCGCACGCTGATAATTGTTTGTAGCCTAGTAAAGCTCGTTCACTAGACACTTCCCACTCATGCACAATTGTCCTGAGGATGAGGTTAGTTTGTGATTGACTCATTTCACAGTAAGAGTTGTTTTGGATAAAAACACATTAAATGTTTATGTTTCGCAATAAATAGCCTTACTTAAAAGGACATGCTACTGTCTTTGCACTATAGCACATTTACACGCCACAATGTGCAAATTATGGGGGCCAGGGAATGAGACATTAGCTCCCCTAAATGCAACAAAAGTCCAACATTGGTGGGGGGTGGCTCGAATTTTTTGCACTGCTACAGTGTTAAATATGAAAATAAAAGCTTATTCCAAATTAAACAAACACTCCCACCACTATGTCACGATTTAAACCTTTCAATTGAATTGATCTCTCTACTCCATCTGTCTGCTAGTTTGGCTAACACCTAACTATCAAATTCCTCCGGACTTCAGAGTCTGGAATGGCTGTAATGGCTCTTTGATGTTGGCATAATGAGTCAATAATGAAGGGGGCTGGGCTTTTACTGGTTGGCTCTTGTGTCTTTCTCCCTCAAACGCCTACATGCACAGCCACACACAGAACCTGAGCGCAGCTCTCTTCCATTACAACGGTTTTCAAATACAAACAACAAAAGGTCTCAACCCTTGTGAAAAAAAATATTTAAGCGAACCAATCAAATCGAGCAAATAATGCATTAAAACTTCTTAAGGCTAGGGGGCAGTATTTTGAAGTCCTGATGAAAAGCGTGCCCAAAGTAAACTGCCTGTTACTCAGGCCCCGAAGCTAGGATATGCATATAATTGGTAGATTTGGATAGAAAATGATCTAAAGTTTCTACAACTGTTAAAAAAACTGATAAAATTACTGATTTGGCAGGTGAAATCCCGAGGACAAACCATCCAGGGGGAAAAAAACTGAGGTCATAGGATTTTCCAAAAGATTTTCTATGGGAAACCCTATTTTATGTGGAACCTGTTTGCAGTTCCTATGGCTTCCACTAGGTGTCAACAGTCTTTAGAAATTGGTCAATGTTTTTCATTTGAGAAATGAAGAAGTAGTGCTGTTCTTTGTACGTGTCAATCTGAAGGTCCCTAGTCTGTTGTTGCGCGTGAACAGGAGCGTGCTCCGTGTTATTTTTCTTCGGTATTGGAAACAGATTATCCCGTCTTAAATTTGATTGATTATTTACATTTTAGGATACCTGAGGTTGGATTAGGAACATTGTTTGAAATGTTTGGACCAAGGTTACAGGTAACTTATTAGATAGTTTGTAGTCATGTTAGGCGAGTTGGAAAGGGTGTATTTCGAATCAAATGCGCCAAATAAATGGACATTTCGGGGATATTTAGGAAGGAATTTCCTCAGATAATCGCATGGTGTGCTTTCGCCATAAAGCCTTTTTGAAATATGACACAGCGGCTGGATTAACAAGAAGGCTTTATTTTGATGTATTACACTTATATTTTCGTGAATGTTGAATATTGATAATTCTGTAGTTTGAATTTGGCGCTCTGCAATTTCACCGGATGTTGTCAAATCGGGATTGGCGCTTTAAGGGATCAGTGTGTCACAGCTCTCCCTGCTCTGTAAGTCGTGGGTCGAGGCAGCCATGCTACCTGTCAGCCTTGCTCTCTGTCTGTCTTAAGCTCTCCATAGTGAACTTGCAACATTGTATCTCGACTGGGTCCCAAATTGCTGGTGCATAGTGCACTCTTTGGATGCTGGAATTATTGGAGTGCGCAGGTATCCTCATGCGCAGGTAGCCTACCATTTTAAGTTATTTGTTTGACAATAAAATGAAAACATCATGACTGGTTGTGTTCATGCCACATTAAAAAGTAATACATTTTTACCATTAAAATACTGCTTCACTATTAGGCCCATAAAAAATGTTTTGTGCACAAATAAAAAGTCCTGTGAAACAAGGGACCCCCAACCCCCCACGAATGCCACAATATAATTCGCTCACTGCACACACACAAACACACAAATAAAATTGTATTTGTCACATACGCCATATACGACAGGTGTAGACGTGAAATGCTTACTTTACAAGCCTTTAACCAACAATGTAGTTTTATGAAAAAGAGTTACGAAAATATTTACAAAATAAACTAAAGTTAAAAAATAAAAGAGCAACAATAAAATAACAATAACGAGGATATACAGGGGATGCCAGTACCTAGTCAATGTGCGCGGGTACAGGTTAGTCAAGGTAATTGATGTAATACCGTATGTACATGCAGGTAGGGGTAAAGTGACTATGCATACATAATAAACAGCGAGTAGCAGCGGAGTAAAAAAGGGGTGTGTCAATACAAATAGTCTGAGTAGCCATTTGATTATCTGTTCAGCAGTCTTATTGCTTGGGGGTAGAAGCTATTAAGAAGCTGGGAGATAGAATGTAAAACATATATGATTTATCTTCACTCTATCTGTCTTTTCATGCTTCATCACCAGGAATCCTATTCCTGTCAAAGCCAAATGTCACCACTAAAACGTTTTCTAATACACAATGACAGTTGCCTTTGTCATGGGCAAAATGACTGATACCTCCTGTAAACCGTCCCCAAACGCCCCCTCTAGCAGTATGTTGTTGGTTGTTGGTAGGACAAAACTCGGTGCCTTTATTATTCATCATTGCCCTCTAGTGGTTTTATTTGGTTCAACAAACCGGGCTCTTTTCCAATTCCTCTTTCCTTGATTCCTTGCGTCCTCTCTCCCAATCTCCTTCTTAAAACTCATTGGAGGAACAGGTCCTAGGGGAGGGACCTTGAATCTACTATGCCAATGCTCTTTGAGAAGGAGGGGAAGAGAGAGGAAAGCGAGGAATCAAATAATTGAGATACACTCTGGGAGTTGCTACCCTAATTAATGACAAGATTTTGCATGAAAGTAGAGTCTGTTCTGATCAGATTGCCTTTAGACTGGTCTTTGTATTATGATCCATACACAGCAACTTACAAACAATAATTACAGTAGGCCTATACTCTGCAGCATATTGTAATTGTGTTTTCCTGCGAAGGTTCGGTGTTTCAGAGTAAGAAATGTAGACATCGGTGGAAAAGGGATTTTATGGGTTAATAGGCACATTTGAACTCCTTACCATTGGCTCAATACCATAACTCCTGACACATCAAAACCTGACTCTAACCTCACACACAAGACACGCAGGTCAACATCTACAAGTGGGTTAGCACGTACCTTTGGCACAATTACAATACATGAAGCACAATGGGTTATGTATTGAGTCAGAGCAGTCACCCAATTTAAAATCCAAAAGGATAACATCTGAGTGCATCGCTGACATATCCCATTGTATATCTGTCTTAGCCTTTCCCCTTAGCTCACGTCTATGCTCCCTCTGTCCTCCTGACCCCTGACCATTACTCTGCTTTGGGGGCTCTTTGCTGAGTGAGTGAGGATAGCTGCGGATACAGAAGTGCACTCACAGCCCAGATAAAAATCCTTTCCTTCCTACATCCCGGCAGCGAACACCTTTCAAAACACACACACAAGCATGTCAAAGAGGGTCTTTTAGAACAACACACATGCACACACACGCGCACACACACACACACACACACACACACACACACACACACACATACACACACACACACACAAACCAATAAACCTGGAGCTTTCCTGGAAATTCCAAAGGGGATGGCATTCCCAAAATTAGCACAATAAATTGGAAGTGTAGGAGAAAATGCCGTGAACTTCCTCCCATTGTTGTGGAATGACTCGGAAAGCTCTAATAAATGGAGTCAGCAGAATATTCACGACTTTGACACCAACCATAAGCCAAATCCTCTAAGCACTATCTACAGTATTTGCAGATCTGAGGTTATACTGTGGTTATTATGAATAAACATATTGTCCTTGTTGTATAGTTACTGGCAGATGACTACCTCCAGCTTGTAGACCAGACTTTTGTGAAATTATGTTACTGTACTGTGTCGAGTACTCAGCATTAACTAGTTACTGCTTAAAGAGAGCTTCTCATCAGAATTGTACATAAACGTCTCTTGTATAATATCGAATCATAGTTGTGGCCTTATGCAGCCGATTCAAGATCACAAATGTATCCATTGTCTCATGAATATAGTATAAGTGTATATTTGGTATACAGTATGTGTCTCTCTCTTTTTCCCCTCTCATGCCCCTCTTCTACCTTTTCCTTCCCCTCCTTCTCTAGGCCCACTCTGGCCTTTGAGAGAGGGAGCACAGTACAGCGCTGTGTGGGCAGGAGCCCTCCGGAGTCTCCAACTTGTTGAGTGTGGATTAGTCAGCCCAGACCAAGAGCTTTCTGCTGGATGAAGAGAACAGTACAGGCTGCTCAGGTGGGTGGAACTGCCCCCCGTTTGACCGCACACAGTGTTCACTGATCAGGACTGAGAATACATGTCTCCAAAATAGAGAGCTGACAGGCAGTGTTATTGTATAACCACATAGAGACAATAATTGATTTAGAAGGCGTATCATGTAAACAGCAGTACAGAACCAAATTCCCTGACATTGGTTATAACTGAACAGAGCAGAGCAGTACCAAAATACCACCAAACAGGGCTAGACCTGACTAGAGCTGATCAGAACAAATTCTACATACTGTATAACAGAGCAAAAGTGCAGTAACAAACTCTGATTTCCATTCTGGTCAGGCCAGAAAAGAAAGGGGCAGCACATCCATTACAATGTCGATACCCAGCAGCAGAAAATTGGTAGATGATGTGTTTAACATAGTGGGTGAGCTACAGTGATCTTCTGTGGCTCAATTGGTAGAGAATGACTCTTGCAATGCCAGTGTAGTGGGTTTGATTCCTGGGACCAATATGTAAAGAATTTATACATGCATGACTGTTTGTCGCTTTGGATAAAATTGTCTGCTAAATGGCATATATTATTATATATAGACACAGTATGTTTGAAGAAATGTTTTGTTTTATTGGTTGCCACATTTGTTTACACACTGAGACTAGGTGATTTCCCAACCGTACCTCCCCAACATTAGCTATTTTTTTTCAAGGCGATAGAGATGATAGACCTTGGCCGCAACCTATGCATTAGGCATCCATCTCCGAATCAATAAGAATTGGGCTGAGTAAACAACAATCGTTTATTCAATCTTTTTGCTTGCGCTTCTAGATATCTGGAAAATATCTATAGCTGCTTACTAAGATCACTTATTGAGACCCCAAAGTGCTGTATTCAGAGTATTATACTGACAACCAATTATAGATATTCAGTAATGGAGTTTGTGTTCCAAGTATTTACTTCAAATATATTATCTTTAGTTTTGATCATCTATGTTCGTGAAATAAATAAGGTTGAGACTTGGTTTGGCTTCCTAATCAAATGGGGATCAATGGATGGTTTGATTGTCAACAGCAACAGCCTTATATCATAATGAACATACAGGTAAGATGCCAAAATAAAGGAAACACTTGAGTCTCTCCCACTCAACAGGTCTCAACCCTACTGAACAGTTATGGGAGACTCTGGATCGGTGCCTGAGACAGCATTTTCCAACCCCATCAACAAAACACCAAATAATGGAATTTCTCGTGGAAGAGAGGTGTCGCATCCCTCCAATAGAGTTCCAGACACTTGTAGAATATGTGCCAAGGCACATTGAAGCTGTTCTGCCGGCTCGTGGTGGCCCAACACCCTTAAGACACTTGGTTGGTGGTTCCTTTATTTTGGTATTTACTTCTCAAAGTATTCAGACCCCTTGACTTTTTCTGCATTTTGTTACATTATATCCCTATTCTAAAGTTGATTAAATAAAATAATTTCCTCAACAATCTACACACAATTCCCCATAATGATGAAGCAAAAACAGGTTTTTGTAAATTTTTGTACATTTATTAAAAGCAAAAAAATAAGTACCTTATTTACACAAGTATACAGACCCTTTGCTATGAGTCTCGAAATTGAGCTCAGGTGCATCCTGTTTCCATTGATCATCCTTGAGATGTTTCTACAACTTGATTGGAGTCCACCTGTGGTAAATTCGATTGAGTGGAGATGATTTGGAAAGGCACACACCTGTCTATACAAGGTCCCACAGTTGACAGTCCATGTCAGAGCAAAAACCAAGCTATGAGGTCGAAGGAATTGGCCGTAGAGTTCCGAGACATGATTGTGTCGGATCACAGATCTGGGGAAGAGTACCAAAACATTTCTGCAGCATTCAAGGTCCCCAAAAACAAAGTGGCCTCCATCATTCTTAAACGGAAGAAGTTTGGAACCACCAAGACTCTTCCTAGAGATGGTCACCGGGCCAAACACAAGGCCCTCTGCAATAAGTGTTTAGGGAGGTGGTCACTCTGACAGAGTTCTAGAGTTCCTATATGGAGATGGGAGAACCTTCCAGAAGGACAACCATCTCTGCAGTACTCCACTAATTAGGCCTTTGGGCTCCCGAGTGGTGCAGCATACTAAGGCATTGTATCTCAGTGCTAGAGGCGTCAGTACAGACCCTGGTTCGATTCTAGGCTGTATCACAACCGGCTGTGATTGGGAGACCCATAGGGCAGCACACAATTGGCCCAGCATCGTCTGGATTGGGGTTTGGCCGGTGTAGGCCGTCATTGTAAATAACAATATGTTCTTAACTGACTTGCTTAGTTAAGTAAAGGTTAAATAGAGTGGCCAAACGGAAGCCACTTCTCAGTAAAAGGTATGTGACAGCCCGCTTGGAGTTTGCCAACAGGCACCTAAAGACTCTCAGACTATGATGAAACCAAGATTGAACTCTTTCGCCTGAATGCCAATCATCACGTCTGGAGGAAACAATGCAGGGTGGATGTTTTTCAACGGCAGGGACTGAGAGACTGGCCAGGATTACAGATGTGCCAAGCTCGTAGCGTCATACCCAAGAAGATTCAAGGCTGTAATCACTGCCAAAGGTGCTTCAACAAAGTACTGAGTAAAGGATCTGAATACTTATGTAAATATCATATTTCAGTTTTTGTTAATGAAATGAGCTAAAATTTCTAAAAACACAATTTCGCTTTGTCATTATGGGGTATTGTGTGTACAGTTGTAGCCAAAAGTTTTGAGAATGACACAATATTAATTTTCACAAAGTCTGCTGCCTCAGTTTGTATGATGGCAATTTGCATATACTCCTGAATGTTATGAAGAGTGATCAGATGACTTGCAATTAATTGCAAAGTCCCTCTTTGCCATGCAAATGAACTGAATCCCCAAAAAAACATATCCACTGCATCAGCCCTGCCACAAAAGGACCAGCTGACATCATGTCCGTGATGCTCCCATTAACACAGGTGTGAGTGTTGACGAGGACAAGGCTGGAGATCACTCTGTCATACTGATTGAGTTCGAATAACAGACTGGAAGTTTCAAAAGGATGGTGGTGCTTGGAATCATTGTTCTTCATCTGTCAAACATGGTTACCGGCAAGGAAACACGTGCTATCATCATTGCTTTGCACAAAAAGGGCTTCACAAGCAAGGATATTGCTGCCAGTAAGATTGCACCTAAATCAACCATTTATCGGACCATCAAGAACTTCAAGGAGAGCGGTTCAATTGTTGTGAAGAAGGCTTCAGGGCGTCCAAGAATGTCCAGCAAGCTCCAGGACCGTCTCCTAAAGTTGATTCAGCTGCGGGATCAGGGCACCACCAGTACAGAGCTTGCTCGGGAATGGCAGCAGGCAGGTGTGAGTGCATCTGCATGCACAGTGAGGCAAAGACTTTTGGAGGAAGGCCTGGTGTCAAGAATTGCAGCAAAGAAGCCACTTCTCTCTATGAAAAACATCAAGGACAGACTGATATTCTGCAAAAGGTACAGGGATTGGACTGCTGAGGACTGGGGTAAAGTCATTTTCTCTGATGAATCCCCTTTCCGATTGTTTGGGGCATCCGGAAAAAAGCTTGTCCGGAGAAGACAAGGTGAGCGCTACCATCAGTCCTGTGTCATGCCAACAGTAAAGCATCCTGAGACCATTCATGTGTGGGGTTGCTTCTCAGCCAAGGGAGTGGGCTCACTCACAATTTTGCCTAAGAACACAGCCATGAATAAGGAATGGTACCAACACATCCTCCGAGAGCAATTCTCCCAACCATCCAGGAACAGTTTGGTGACGAACAATGACTTTTCCAGCATAATGGAGCACCTTGCCATAAGGCAAAAGTGATAACTAAGTGGCTTGGGGAACAAAACATCGATATTTTGGTTCCATGGCCAGGAAACTCCCCAGACCTTAATCCCATTGAGAACTTGTGGTCAATCCTCAAGAGGCGGGTGGACAAACAAAACCCCACAAATTCTGACAAACTCCAAGCATTGATTATGCAAGAATGGGCTGCCATCAGTAAGGATGTGGCCTAGAAGTTAATTGACAGCTTGCCAGGGCGGATTGCAGAGGTCTTGAAAAAGAAGGGTCAACACTGCAAATATTGACTCTTGGCATCAACTTCATCTAATTGTCAATAAAAGCCTTTGACACGTATGAAATGCTTGTAATTATACTTCAGTATTCCATAGTAACATCTGACAAAATTATAGAATAAGACTGTAAACTAACAAAATGTGGGAAAAAGTCTGAATACTTTCTGAAGACACTGTATTTCATGGCAAATATACACATACAAGCAAGGTATCTGTATATAAAGATCTCGTCTGGCACTGTAGACTAGACATCTGACACTATCATGTCCAGACATAGATGTGACAGACAGACTGCAAGCTAGCTATGTGCCCTATGTTACACAGTACGTCATACAAAAATAAATCATCACACAGAAGATGTGTTCATGTCCTAAAGATCACATTTAGGCATCTGATTCATACAAAAGTGGATTCATCCAGCTCTAACACATTATGCGTAACCACTGGATCTAAAATGACATTTGATTCACATCGTCACTGCTACTATTCACGTCACTCTATTATCCGGTCACTTATGAAATGTTTCTTGCTTATGACATTTTAAATGTGCTGTTCACTGTCTTCATATGGTGTGTCAGTAAATAATGCAGTAATCAATAAACAAGATGTCAAAATGACAACAAAAAAGCAAGACCACAAAGTACCGTCAACATTGCCATCAATTACACATTTGCATGGCAGATACCATAGTAGGATGTGTGTGTGTGTCCTGTCATCAAAACTTAAGTTTGTGCTCAAACAGTGCAAGGAGCAGAAGACAGGCCCAGCCCATTAGGAGGCCAAGGTTCTGCAGGAGGAACATGATACAGGGCCTGTTGGTCTTCACACGACTCATCTCTGGGAGCTGAGAGAAAGAAACGGGAGGAAGAGAAGAGAAGAGGGAGAAATTAGGGTCTGGGAGTTTGATTATTGGGTAAATCTCTCTCTATCCCAAATCACCTGTGAATTGCAACAATTTATTACCTATCAATAGGGAAAGAAGATTTTCCAGACTGTGCGAGCTGACTGATCAAGGGGACACACTGTCTGGTTAAACTCCTGTCCCTATCTATCAGTGTGTGTTTTACGAAGAACAGCAGTAGCCCAGCCTCACCATCTCTACCAGCGACAGGTAGAGGAAGATCCCCGCGGTAACGGTGAAGATCCACTGCTGGACCTCTGGTTCCGAGGAGACGAAGAGGCCGATGTAGAGGCCGATGAAGGCCGTCAGAGCACTGAGGAGGTTCATCATCACTGCATTCCTCACAGAGAGACCTGAGCTTAGCAACACCGCAAAGTCACCTGAGATGAAGAGAAAAGAAGAAGAAAAAAGTAAGAAGAAGAAGAACATATTTTAGGTAATTTGGAACCAGTGTTTCTCCAAAACTGGGACACAAATGACTCAAGACATGTTTCTTTTCTGTTTGACAAAAGAACCCAAAGAAGAACAAGAAACGCTGCCACCCCATGCCAACAACCTTTGACCTTTCAGTAGCTGCTTTGTGACTTGTGACCTCTCACCCATTTCATGAGGGATTTCATGGCAGAGGATGGCCACGGTGGTCGCCATGCCTGTCTCGGTGGACGAGGAGAAGGCCGCCCCCACCACCAGGCCGTCAGCAAAGTTATGGAGGCTGTCTCCCACGATTACCATCACAGCCAGTACAGGAATACCCTGTCCTGGGAACACAAAGAAAGTCTGTCTGTGTGGCGGCTCTGTCCTGAAAGCCCATCTGCTACGTTCCCTAGCCCAGTCCCAGTCCTAGCTACACTAATTACACACAGCACACTAAACAGAACAAAACAAAAGAGGATCAAACTAGACTGAGAGGGAACTGAGGACTGGGGGACAGGGATTGAAGATAAAGGAGGACGATGAAATATCTTACTTACTCGTCTGATGCGTAGGGGTTCTTGGTTCAGCCTCCTCTGATGGGATTTCTGTGCATTCTAAGTCCTCCACAGTTCCCTGTAGGCGAGAGACAAATACATTGGAGGATTGTTCCTTACATTACACTGCATTACAATGATATTACTCCGGTCCATGGCAAAAGCAGCACACGAGTGACCACAGTTCCCCCTGCCTATGTCATGAACAGTCTGCCAAAGTTGCCAAAACTGCTCAGTTTCTCTAAGGCATGAATTATTCAACAGCAGCATCAAGGTCTCCTACACCATGGCCTGTTACAGATTTACTCTCGCCCACACTCCTCTTCACTTTCCCTGCAATGCAACATTCTGTCCACGTCAACATCAGAGTACAAACTGTTCAAAATGTTGACCAAATATTTTTGAATCCTATAAGCCTCTTTTGAATTCCTGTGCTTTTATATTAGCCTCCCACAGCACATTGGCAGATCATTTCTCCCACTTTCACGCCACCTTCACCCATGTTGTCTCTTGTTGTTGATAGGCCTTTGTTGAAATGACACATATTTCCTAATATTGAGAACAGTAATCTATGGCATCACGCCAATTGTGTTCAACCAGTTCAAAGAGGGTTGACAGATTTGTCATCAGCTCTAATTTGAAGCATCAGTGGACACAGGGACACAGTTATACCACTGCAGCTGTTCGTCTCTCTTCAAAGCAGAAACCTTAAAAGCGCTCAAAAAGGACTGTTTCCCTTTCACAGACAGCTCATGTCCAAACAAGCCTAGGGGACACTTGTGTGAGGATGCACCTTCAATTTTCTCTATTTCTGCTCTCATATGAGGAAGTTCAAGGGTCACCAATAGGTTTCATATTGCTTCAACTGTCCATTGATGCAATCACTGAACATGTTTTGTTTTTAAAGTGCTGCCTGTTACACTACTGTATATGTGCCAGAGAGGGACAGACAGACTCACCAGCTGCATGGTTGAGATAGACATGCCCCTCTGTGACTGGCCGTTGCAGTTGAGCTCCAGGGGGAGGTCATGGGAATTGCCCAGGCCCCCGTGACCCTGCCAGAGAAAAAGAGACTCATCAGCCTCCAGTCACTCCAGAGGCCACCAGCCAGAGCCACAGCCACCTGCACAGTCAGCTCAGCTCAGGCTCTGTCACAAATGGCATCCTATTCCCTATGTAGTGCACTATTTTTGACCAGAAGCCATAGGGATGCAGCTTCATTCCGAGTTTCAGCCAGGGCCAATGGGAACCAATGGGAAAATAGTCAATAATAACATTTTTTATTTTTTTTTAATGGATTTCGATAGATAACATTCAGATTTGGACATGAAACAGCCTGCTAACAGTAATTGTTGTTATTGTTATCTCCTTTTCAGGCCTGTAGTTCAATGTTGGTGGGTAACAAACTGCATATTTGTTGTTTTAAACAGGAAGATGAACATGCCAAGAGACAGAAATAAATCATTTAGTAAAAACTATCATCTTACATGGCCATGTGATGGCATCACAAGGGAGAAGATCCTTTCGATGAGGAAAAAGCCGTAGATTCCAGCGATGATTCCCAAAATCTTCCACAGATATTCCTTTCCCTCAGTAAAGTGATGATCGTAATGGTGACTGTCGTCATGGAGGCCAAGGATCTCCAGAGGAGACAGGGAGAGAAAACAATGAGACATTTAATCTACACTGAAAGCATTCTTATATGTTTTGTAATCAGTCCAGTAGTCATGACTCATGATGACTATAGAAAAAAAGGGGGAGCTAAGATAGAAAGGAAATCCCAATGGGTAATGTCACTGACCATACTGTTTGTTTAACAATGGTTAAAATGTTGTTATGCCGTCTTAGAAAATATCTTAGACCAAATAGGTTGGCGTGTTTACATGAAACAGCTATAACACCATTTGTGATGTACTTGGGAGGTGTCACCATTTAGGATATATTCTCTATTCCCTATACCCGTGGTATGAGTATAACCACCATTCCCTATACCTGTGGTATGAGTATAACCACCATTCCCTATACCTGTGGTATGAGTATAACCACCATTCCCTATACCTGTGGTATGAGTATAACCACCATTCCCTATACCTGTGGTATGAGTATAACCTTCATTCCCTATACCTGTGGTATGAGTATAACCACCATTCCCTATACCTGTGGTATGAGTATAACCTTCATTCCCTATACCCGTGGTATGAGTATAACCACCATTCCCTATACCTGTGGTATGAGTATAACCACCATTCCCTATACCTGTGGTATGAGTATAACCTTCATTCCCTATACCTGTGGTATGAGTATAACCACCATTCCCTATACCTGTGGTATGAGTATAACCTTCATTCCCTATACCTGTAGTATGAGTATAACCTTCATTCCCTATACCTGTGGTATGAGTATAACCTCCATTCCCTATACCTGTGGTATGAGTATAACCTTCATTCCTTATACCTGTGGTATGAGTATAACCACCATTCCCTATACCTGTGGTATGAGTATAACCTTCATTCCCTATACCTGTGGTATGAGTATAACCACCATTCCCTATACCTGTGGTATGAGTATAACCTTCATTCCTTAAACCTGTGGTATGAGTATAATCACCATTCCCTATACCTGTGGTATGAGTATAACCTCCATTCCCTATAACTGTGGTATGAGTATAATCACCATTCCCTATACCTGTAGTATGAGTATAACCTCCATTCCCTATACCTGTGGTATGAGTATAACCTCCATTCCCTATAACTGTGGTATGAGTATAACCTCCATTCCATATACCTGCGGTATGAGTATAACCTCCATTCCATATACCTGTGGTATGAGTATAACCTCCATTCCCTATAACTGTGGTATGAGTATAACCTCCATACCCTATAACTGTGGTATGAGTATAACCTCCATTCCCTATACCTGTGGCATGAGTATAACCTCCATTCCCTATACCTGTGGTATGAGTATAACCTCCATTCCCTATACCTGTGGTATGAGTATAACCTCCATTCCCTATACCTGTGGCATGAGTATAACCTCCATTCCCTATACCTGTGGTATGAGTATAACCTTCATTCCCTATACCTGTGGCATGAGTATAACCTCCATTCCCTATACCTGTGGTTTGAGGTTTATGAGGCCTTGGTGACCTTTACCTATGGTTTAAGTGTGACCTTGGCCCTATACTTGTGGGATGAGTATGGCCTCTGTGCCCTATACCTGTGGTATGAGGTGCAGGAGGGCGTCCCCTGAGAGGGTTCCCACGGCCAGGCCCACAAAGAGCTGCAGGATGAGGGCGTAGGTCTCCTGGCAGGAGTTGAAGAAGATCAGGCAGATGCCCAACATGGAGCCCACGGTGATGAGTAACACAGCAGCCGTACTGTAGCCATATTCTACAGAGAGAGCAGAGACAGAGATGTGTTCAGACCTATAGCAGAGATAACATCAATAGTTAAGAGACAGACTACAGCAGCTTTATGTGTTGAAGCCGTACATAAACGGCATTGTTCAACAGATGGATTACACATGTTTTAGACTCTACTCAGGACAAATAGTGACAAATGGGGGCATGCTGAACATCTTAGCTAGACATTGACATCAGCCAAAGGACAGTGTAGACAAGATGTTGATTTCTAATGATGGGTTGTGAGGTACAATGTCTTACTCTCAATGGCACTGGGTGGAGATCCTCGTGTAGCTGGCTCTGTGGACTCACAGGCATTCCCTAGCAACTGCTGGATAACAGCTGGGCAGATTTGTCTGAAGTGATCCCGGGAAATATGCAAATGCGGATCCAGAACAAAAATATCCACCAGCTGATTGGCTGAGTAGCATACCTAATCAAACAGAAAAGAATCGAAAATATTGTGAAATATTTTGTCTGGGAAAGCTCTCCATGGTGATTCCTCAAGTTCGAACCGTGAGCCTTTTCAGCTCAAATCAGTTTTCACCACTAAATGTGGAGTCTTGAGTTTCTGTCTCACCTGTGTCCAGTCTGTGTTGATCCCCAAAGGCTCATGGACACACCCTATATGGGAGGGGCCTGTGATGCTCCGCTTCTCTCTGCAGTGTGAGTGATAGGCCCCTCCACCACCACCTCCCACACCAAGCTGGTGCAGCAGCTCCTCCAAATCTATGCAACAGCCAGAGCACTGACATCAAACAGTGCTTACATCACCACATACAACTCAAATCTATAGAGATGCACTAAATTTTGGGCCCTCTATCCAACTCTATGGTCAAATCACTCACAGGAAGGACTCCTAAACTTACCCCTGACATGTAGGTTGCTGGTGCGGTTGAGGGACTGGAAGATGTAATCTGTAAAGAAGGCAGGGGAGGGCAGGTTCCTCTTGCTGAAACAGTGGCCCTGCAGGGTGTGGGTGATGATGGCTGCAGACAGTGTGGCCACTAAGGATGGATCAGCACCTTGGCTATCTGTGATCCCCAACTCATCCAGTAGACGGGAGGCATCGATACACTGAAGGAGGATGACGTGTTGCTGGTTAACAACTGGGAATATCTTCCTGTAACTCGCCAGTGTCCATCTCTAACAGTCTGAGGCTATTTCACTGTGTGGAGATTGAGATGATTCTCTGGTGATGTGAAGAACTGTGCCTTTGGGTTGACGTGATGTTTTATGCTAGAGGTGCAGCAGTCTTACCTGTGATTGGGAGGAGCCAGATGTCTCTGGAGCAGGTGGTTGATAGTTCTGGTTGATGAGCTGCAGAATGCTCTCTATCTCATTGGAGGAGAGGAAGCCTCTTTCTTCTGTAGGTTGGAGGTTGGTCAGGGCCAGAAGGTAGTACTGGTAGCTAGGTGACAAGGAGGAGGAGGAAAAGGAGGAAGGGGAGGGGTTGGTGGCACACAGGTGTTCCATGTTGATCATGTAGTAGAGCAAAACGGTGGAGACTCTATGGTAGTCATCCTCGGTGAGGTAAGCCTTCCTATCATCCTCCAGGACAGAGAGGACAAGGTCTGGAGTGAGGCACTGTAAACATAGCAATCAAACATGTTATGCAGTGTGTGTGACGTAGGGGATATGTTGCAAAGTAAACATTTCAGATGCTTGGAAATGAAGTAAAACCTTTACTGGAAGCTTACAAAATGAGTCAGGCAGAAATAGGGGTGAAAGGGGGGTATATTACTGGAAACCTTCTATCAGAATGATTTAATATATCACGAGACATCTAGTGGCCCTTTTGGGTACTTCATACTTGTACAGGTGTCTGTAATGATCACCATTTTTTAGTATTTATTTGACTATGTCTGTATGTATTTGTTGTCAATGTTTTACTGTCAAACTGTTGGCAGTTGTAAAAGACTTCAATAGTTGGAAGAGTTGCAGTTATATGATAATAATGCCTCTGTTTGATTAGATGCTTTTTTAAATTCATTTAGCTATTTTCTCTTGAACCATATCGTCTATCTACTAGAAACTCATGGACAATATGGACACTGATATAAAAAGTGAATGCTACACTGAACAAATATATAAAGGCAACATCTACAGTGTTCATGAGTGTTCTGAAATAAAAAAAATCCTTGAACTGTTTCCATAGTCACAGAAAGCTTATTTCTCTCGGAAATTTGTACACAAATTTGTTTACATCCCTGTTAGTGAGCCTTTCTCCTTTTCCAAGATAATCCATCCACCTGGCAGGTGTGGCATATCAAGAAGCTAGTTAAACAGCATGATCATTACACATGTGCACCTTGTGCTGGGGACAATAAAAGGCCACTTTAAAATGTGCAGATTTGTCACATGACACAATGCGACAGATGTGTCAAGTTTTTAGGGAGTGTGCAATTGGCATGCTGACTCGAGGAATGTCCACCAAAGCTGTTGCCAGAAATTGTCCTGTTAATTTCTCTACCATAAGCTGCCTCCAACGTCATTTTAGAGAATTTGTCAGTACGTCCAACCAGCCTCACAACCACAGACCACGTGTAACCACATCAGCCCAGGACCTCCACATCCGGCTTCTTCGCCTGCGGGACTATATATGTCTGTAATAAAGCCCTTTTGTGGGGAAAAACACATTCTGATTGGCTGGGCCTGACTCCCCAGTGGGTGGGCCTGGATACCAAGTGAGTGGGCCTATGCCATCCCAGGCTCACCCACAGCCGCCCAGTCATGTGAAATCCATAGATTAGGGCATAATGAATTTATTTAAATTGACTGATTTCCTTATGAACTATAAGTAAGTCAAATCTTAGAAAAATGTTGCATGCTGCTTTTATACAGTATGTTTGTTCAGTATACAGTACCAGTCAAAAACTTAGACCAACTCATTCAAGGGTTTTTCTTCATATTTCATATTTGAGGTTCTTCAAAGCTGCCACACTTTGCCTTGATGACAGCTTTGCACAATCTTGTCATTATCTCAACCAGCTTCATGGGGTAGTCACCTGGAATGCATTTCCAGTCAGCCAATCTAAAGCTACTCAATTTGGTCTGATGAATCCAAATTTTATATTTTTGGTTCCAACCACTGTGTCTTTCTGAAACTCAGAGTAGGTGAACGCATGGAGGAATGATCTCCCCACCGTGAAGCATGGAGGAAGAGGTGTGATGGTGTGGGGGTGACACTGTCAGTGATTTATTTGCAATTGAAGGCACACTTAACCAGCATGGCTACCACAGTATTCTGCAACGATGCGCCATCACATCTAGTTTGCACTTAGTGGGACTATAATTTGTTTTTCAACAGGACAATGACCAAAAACAGACCTGTAAGGGCTATTTGACCAAAAAGAAGAGTGATGGAATGTTGCATCAGATGACCTGGCCTCCACCATCACCTGACCTCAACCCAATTGAGATGGTTAGGGATGAGTTGGACCGCAGAGTGAATGAAAAACAGCCAACAAGTGCTCAGCATATGTGGGAACTCCTTTAAGACTGTTGGAAAAGCATTCCAGGTGACTACCTCATGAAGCTGGTGGAGAGAATGCCAAGAGTGTGCAAAGATGTCATCAAGGCAAAGGGTGGCTACTTTTGATTTGTTAACATTTTTTGTGTTACTACATGATCCCATATGTGTTATTTCATAGTTTTGATGTCTTCACTATTATTCTACAATGCACAAAATAGTACAAATAAAGAAAAACCCTTGAATGAGTAGGTGTGTCCAAACTTTTGACAGGTACTGTATATATCAACTCATACACCCTGTGCTATGGAAACAGTACAAATGGATTTACAGTAACTCATTTTCATCCAGGTCAAATTGGCCAGCCATCAGTGAATGTGAATAGAGTGATTAATAAGAAATCTGTCAATTTGACTAAAAGGACTTAAAGCCATCAAACAAACACTTTGTGCTAACGATCTAAGACATGTTCTTTGTTACAGTTAACATTTTGTTTTGTGTTGAGGTCATATAAATTAAGAGGCAATATGCTTTTCCCCCTGTGCAAGGAAATTGAATCCACATAAGTCACAGATATTTTTTTAAATCTTTAACTCCCTTCATTGTTTGATAATAGGCCTGTTTTACCCAAATGAGGAGCTTTGTGTTAGTGTGAATACAGCCCTGGCCAGACAAACACATGAACACACACAAGAGGAAGAGAGTGGGCAAGGCACTAACCCTTGCAAATATTTTCAATGCACAATGTTTCAGGGTCATAAGAGTCAGTTTCTAATGAATGAGTTGCTTTCTTAATTTCTAAAACCCCTGCTCAAATGAGACCTCCATTCAGGGCTTCTGACACACACACATACACACACACACACACACACACACACACACACACACACACACACACACACACACACACACACACACACACACACACACACACACACACACACACACACACACTGTAATCCCACCCATACAAACACACAGAAACCCTGTGCCTCACAGACCACATTTTTATGTAGTGTTCTGTCAAATTGAGGGACCTCTAAAGCCACTCAGCATGAGTGCTGCATAGAGGGCAAGGCCTTAAGCCTCCACACACTCACATTCCAACCATGACAAGCAGGGTTGACAGAATGAACAGACAGGAGTGAATGCAGATCGTATCTACTGTGGTAGTAATTGCTGTTAACATTAATGTTATTTTTTGGAGTAAAACCTTAAATGGAATAAAAGTGTCATATAGTAGAATGTTATGCATAGAACCCCATAGCAGATAGAGAGTAACAGTTGGATGTCATAGAATGTTCTAGGCCTTACCTTGTCACAGAGCTCCTGTGATCCCCCAATCCGTTCTGCACAGTGCACAGCCTGGAGGACAGTGGAGAGTAGGAACCCTGTCTGGTCCCTCTGGAGCTGGGTCTGAGACCCAAGTTGTAGAGCCCTGATGGCCTCTTGCAGGTAGCCCCTCTCCTTGCCCTGTTCTGGGGCCTGGCCCTCCACGATCCTCCCCAGCAGACACAGGGGTAGAAGGAGCAATGTGGGGACAGCATGGCTCCAGAACCGCATGGTCCCACCTGGGACCCCCATCTCCCTGCTGGGACCCCTGCCACTGACTTAGGGCTGGATGGAGAGACGACAAGGAGGACAGGAAATGAAAGAGAAGGAGAGAGTGCAGCGAAGAGTTCAAGAAAGACAGAGAGAAAGAGAGAAGTTTTATCAGGCAGGGAAAATAGGATTGAGAAAGACAGACAGAGAAAGAGAGTTAGAGAGAGAGCGAGGCTAGAAGCAACGAGAGGGAGAATGTGTTTGGGCTGAGGGAGGCCTTAAAAATGTACCCGCCCCGCCTAATCTAGTGGAGGATGGCCAGCAGGAGGGCTGGCTGGGCACCCTTTACCCGAATTAGCCCCCATTACACAGGGATGGCCAGTCAGCCAAGAGCCCTGGCCCCTCAATACTCCACAACAAAGGGATTAGTGCAAGCAAGTGAGAGAGAACTAAGGGCAGGGAGTGGGTGCGAGAAGGGGAGAAAGAAAAAGGGGGCAGGGGAGGGAGCATGAAGGGAAGGACTTTGAGTTTAAATACAGTAATTGCTCCATATGGACAGAGCCTGCTATACAGCATGTTGGTAATGAGACAAGGGCCAAATGGCTGTAGAAACTCTCCCGAGTGGATGCACTCAGCAGTAACGTGTGTATCATGTTTTGGGGGAAAAAGTTCCCTCTGCGTGGACTATTAGCTGCAGATCAGACAGACATAGGGATTTTCTAAACTCATGGCCTCACATCTGAACAACAACATTCCTCTGAAGTAAAATGTTGCAGATTAGAGAGTTAAGCCATATTACCAGAACACAGAGGCTATAACACATTCTGGAGGACCACTTTCCATGAACACATGCACGCTTACTGTTATAGAAATAGATGTTCAAGTTGTTTTTCTAATTGAAAATCCCACTGGATGTCCACCTGTTCACCAATGAGACAGATTACCATCATGCATCTAAACAAATAATAAATAGCTGTAGAACACAGATGAATCCCACAACATGAGGACGTACTAATACAGGAAGGGGCATGCTGAGTAACTGTCCCAGATGCCCGAAGCAGATCCCCAGACATTAACATAGAAGTATTTTTGCTGTATTTGTGCTGTACGGTCCCTGAGTCACCACAGGTCAAATGCACAAGTGCACGCACGCCAACACTACCTCTGAACGCATCCGCAACATCTTCCCACACACAATGTACCCTGCATGTCAGACAAATCTGAACAACACACACTTCTGTAAGACCGTATAAAACGGTATACCCATCCAAAACTACCATTGGAAAAAGATGAAACAAAACATTTCATGAAACATGAAAAGACCTAGCTACCTACCGTTTTTCCCTCTCTACCTTTTGTTTTCTCACTCTGGTGGATGGAGAGGAAGGGTTTGTGTTGTTTTCGGAGAATCCCTTGCATTGGTAAAAACCTCTTATGAGAAGAAGTAAGAATTGTGTAAGCTCCTGAGGATTAGCTGCCAGTTCCCCTGCCTTATAGTGCTCCGGTTGCCATGGAGAAACAACGAGGGCACTGGGAGCAGCACACCACAGGCTGGGGGTGGGCGGGGGAGAGGGTTGGAAGGGGAGGTGGGCAGGGTAGAATGGAAGGGTGTAGATTATCTAGTTGAATGATTGAAGCCTGAGAGAGCACTGTTCTGAGAACTGCTCATTCCTGCAAGCTCTTTGCCACAGAGCAATCAGTATGCACACTCCAAATAGACCGCAGTCTGCTGTTATGTAATACAGTAATAGCTATAAATCATTTCTTTGCAGATGATTTGCATTGCTTTGCATGTAATTGAATGTAACTAAGTGAGTGAGTGACTTAGTGACTGACTGACTGAATGAATGAATGACTGATTGAATGACTGACTGACTGACTGATTGACTGACTGAGTGACTTAGAGACTGACTGACTGACTGACTGACTGACTGACTGAATGAATGAGAGACTGGCTGACTGATTGAGTGACTGACTGACTGACTGACTGACTGACTGAATGAATGAGAGACTGACTGACTGATTGAGTGACTGACTGACTGACTGACTGACTGACTGAATGAATGAGAGACTGACTGACTGATTGAGTGACTGCCTGGCTGAATTAGTGACTGAGGGACTGACTGACTTCTCAGGTTTCAACAAATGTTTCCACAACGTTCACTTAAGAGTTTCATTTTATACGAATGTTTCCCTTATGAGCAAGGAATGTTTTCCGGAGACCATTAATGTCAATTAGAATTTACCCAGAATTGGATTACCATGTTCTCAGAACTTCAGACATGAATCTTATAGACACGTTTAATGGGTACGTTGCATGATTAAGATGGCGCCGTTTTGCAATCTCCGACCCTTTATTTTCACAAAATTACTTTACTTTATTTTCACGATATGTATCCTCTATTATTTCTTACAACCGACAAGAACTTTTGAACTTTTGACAGTTACTTACCCTAATTTCAGCTTCAACTTCAATTAATCTGCCAGGGGCTCTATATGTAATTACGACCCAATTTTCGGGCCACCCAAGAGGAAACGCTGTTGTTACAAAGGCAAGAGGGGGGATCCTGCTGAGATTAAGGTGAGGGGAAAACCAGCCACTTCCCTCCATTCTACTGGCCAATGTACAGTCACTTGATAATGAGATGGATGACCTCCGATCGTGGATTTGCTACCATCGTGATTCTCGATACTGCAATATTCTTTGCTTTTCTGAAACATGGCTCTCGGACAAGATACCCCCCATGGCTATCCAACTCACTGGGCGGAAAGGACAGTGGAGTCAGGGAAATCGAGGCGGGGAGGGGTTTGCCTCTGCATCAACATACACTGGTGTGCTAACTCCAGTGCGGTGGAAGTGTCAACCCACTGTTAACCCATCTTGGAATACCGGATTGGCAAATGCCGACCCTTCTACCTCCCGAGGGAGTTTTCAGCTGTTATCGTTACTGTTGTATACTTTCAACCTCAAAACAAGAAAATAACAAGCTGGCACTTAATGAACTGTACAAGGCTATAAACCAAAAAGAAAAGCTACATCCAGAGGCTGCTTTTCTGGTTGCCAGCGATCTTAATTCTGCGTCGCTAAGACATGTGATGCCCAAATTCCATCAACACATCTCCAATACCACTAGCGGCGATAAAGTCCTAGACCACAAGCAAGAAATTTGCCATTCGGCAAATCTGATCATGACTCCGTCCTCCTGCTTCCTGTTTACAAGCAGAAAAGAAACAGGAAGTACTCGTGACACGCTCCGTTGAGAAATGGTAACCAGAATCAGAGATTATTCTATAGGACTGCTTTGCTAGCGCTGATTGGAATATGCTTTGAGACGCCGTTGAGATTGTTGACGAGCTAACCACCTCCATTACCGGCTTCATTAGAAAATGTATCGGCCACGTTGTCCCCACGGTGAGGGTTTGCTGCTTCCCCAATCAAAAGCCCTGGATTAACACAGAGGTTGGCGCTAAACTAAAGGACAGGGCTACCACACACAGA
The DNA here is from genome assembly GCF_023373465.1 of Oncorhynchus keta. Lineage (NCBI taxonomy): Eukaryota > Metazoa > Chordata > Actinopteri > Salmoniformes > Salmonidae > Oncorhynchus > Oncorhynchus keta. The sequence goes on along the minus strand of NC_068424.1, from coordinate 31,656,113 downwards.
GCTGTCATACACAACCCCACTATGACACTCCGCAGAGTCATCAAATGAGCAAAAGGACAATATAGGAATAAGGTGAAATCATATTAAACAGGTTCCGCCGCCTGGCACATGTGGCAGGGTCTACAGTCCATTACGGATTACAAAGGAAGACCCAACTGTGATCTGCCCAATGATGCCTCTCTACCAGACGAACTGAATGCATTTTATGCATGCTTTGACAACAACATCGTGCCGGGTGTGAGGGCCGTCATCGGCCCAGAGGATTAGGTGATCTCACTCTCCGAGGCCGACGTGAGAAAGCTCATTAATCAGGTCATGCCACCATGACTACTGCCATGTAGAACTCACTTCTGTAATCATCATCCCAGACACCCTAGGCACACTCCAATTTGCATACCGCCCCAACAGATCCATAGATTGCTCTCCAGGTCGAGAGCTTCAAGATCCTCATGTCCAAATCTCTAAACACTTCAAATGGTCCATACCATTATGTGTTTGGGCAATAGCACCACCCTCGATCGCATGGTGCGACAGAGGGTGGTGCGAACAGCCCAGTACATCACTGGGGACAAGCTTCCTACCATCCAGGTTATCTACAGTACAAGTCAAAAGTTTGCACACACCTACTCATTCAAGGGTTTTTCTTTATTTGTACTATTTTCTACATTGTAGAATACTATAAAATGCCATAACACATATGGAATCATGTAGTAACCAAAAAAGTGTATATTTTCTGGTTACTACAGAAGATAGCTCAGAAGATAGCTCTATTTGGTAAAAGACCAAGTCCATATTATGGCAAGAACAGCTCATATAAGCAAAAGATACATTTTTATTTATTTATTTTACTAGGCCTGTCAGTTAAGAACAAATTCTTATTTTCAATGACAGCCTAGGAACAGTGGGTTAACTGCCTGTTCAGGGGCAGAACGACAAATTTGTACCTTATCAGCTTGGGGGTTTGAACTTGCAACCTTCCGGTTACTAGTCCAACACTCTAACCACTAGGCTACCCTGCCTCCCCAAATGACAGTCCATCATTAATTTAAGACATGAAGATGAGTCAATCTGGAAAAATTCAAGAACTTTTAAAGTTTCTTCAAAACCTATCAAGCGCTATGATGAAACTAGTTTTCATGAGGAACGCCACAGGAAAGGAATACCCAGAGTTACCTCTGCTGCAGAGGATACATTAATTAGTTAACTGCACCTCAGATTGCAGTCCATATACAGTGGGGCAAAAAAGTATTTAGTCAGCCACCAATTGTGCAAGTTCTCCCACTTAAAAATATGAGAGAGGCCTGTAATTTTCATCATAGGTACACTTCAACTATGACTATCACATTGTATGATTTTTAATTAATTTATTTGCAAATAATGGTGGAAAATAAGTATTTGGTCAATACTTTGTTAAATACCCTTTGTTGGCAATGACAGAGGTCAAATGTTTCTGTAAGTCTTCACAAGGTTTTCACACACTGTTGCTGGTATTTTGGCCCAATCCTACATGCAGATCTCCTCTAGAGCAGTGATGTTTTGGGGCTGTTGCTGGGCAACACGGACTTTCAACTCCCTCCAAAGATGTTCTATGGGGTTGAGATCTGAAAACTGGCTAGGTCACTCCAGGACCTTGAAATGCTTCTTACGAAGCCACTCCTTCGTTGCCCGGGCGGTGTGTTTGGGATCATTGTAATGCTGAAAGACCCAGCCACGTTTAATCTTCAATGCCCTTGCTGATGGAAGGAGGTTTTCACTCAAAATCTCACAATACATGGCCCCATTCATTCTTTCCTCTACACGGATCGTTTCCAACCCCATGCTTCACAGTAGGTATGGTGTTCTTTGGATGCAACTCAGCATTCTTTGTCCTCCAAACACGACAAGTTGAGTTTTTACCAAAAAGTTATATTTTGGTTTCATCTGACCATATGACATTCTCACAATCTTCTTCTGGATCATCCAAATGCTCTCTAGCAAACGTCAGACGGGCCTGGACATGTACTGGCTTAAGCAGGGGGACACGTCTGGCACTGCAGGATTTGAGTCCCTGGCGGCGTAGTGTGTTACTGATGGTAGGCTTTGTTACTTTGGTCCCAGCTCTCTGCAGGTCATTCACTAGGTCCCCCCATGTGGTTCTGGGATTTTTGCTCACCGTTCTTGTGATCATTTTGACCCCACAGGGTGAGATCTTGCATGGAGCCCCAGATCGAGGGAGATTATCAGTGGTCTTGTATGTCTTCCATTTCCTAATAATTGCTCCCACAGTTGATTTCTTCAAACCAAGCTGCTTACTTGTTGCAGATTCAGTCTTCCCAGCCTGGTGCAGGTCTACAATGTTGTTTCTGGTGTCCTTGGACAGCTCTTTGGTCTTGGCCATAGTGGAGTTTGGAGTGTGACTGTTTGAGGTTGTGGACAGGTGTTTTTTATACCTTTAACAAGTTCAAACAGGTGCCATTAATACCGGTAACGAGTGGAGGACAGAGGAGGCTCTTAAAGAGGAAGTTACATGTCTGTAAGAGCCAGAAATCTTGCTTGTTTGTAGGTGACCAAATACTTATTTTCCACCATAATTTGCAAATAAATTCATTAAAAATCATACAATGTGATTTTCTGGATTTCTTTCTCTTTTTGTCTGTCATAGTTGAAGTGTACCTTATGATGAAAATTACAGGCCTCTAATCTTTTTAAGTGGGAGAACTTGCACAATTGGTGGCTGACTAAGTACTTTTTTGCCCCACTGTAAATGCTTCACAGAGTTCAAGTAACAGACACATCTCAACATCAACTGTTCAGAGGTGACTGCTTGAATCAGGCTTTCATGGTTGAATTGGGCTGCGAAACACGAGCAATGGACATTTGACCGGTGGAAATCTGTCCTTTGGTCTGATGTTTTATTTTTGCTTCCAACCGCTGTGTGTTTGTGAGACGAAGAGTAGGTGAACGGATGATCTCCGCATGTGTGGTTCCCACCGTAAAGCATGGAGGAGGAGCTGTGATTGTGGGGTTGCTTTGCTGGATACATTGCCAGTGATTTATTTGGAATTGAAGACACACTTAACCAGCATGGCTACCACATCATTCTGCAGCGATACGCCATCACATCTAATTTGCACTTTGTGGGACTATGATTGGTTTTTCAACAGGACAATGACCCAAAACACATCCAGGCTGTGTAAGGGCTATTTGACCAATAAGGAGAGTGATGGAGTGCTGCATCAGATGACCTGGCCTCTACAATCACCCAACCTCAACCCAATTGAGATGGTTTGGGAAGAGTTGGACCACAGAGTGAAGGAAAAGCAGCCAACAAGTGCTCAGCATATGTGGGAACTACTTCAAGACTGCATTCCTCATGAAGCTGGTTGAGAGAATGCTGAGTGTGCAAAGATGTCATCAAGGCAAAGGGTGGCTACTTAAAGAATCTAAAATCTAAAATATATTTTGATTTGTTTAATACGTTTTTGGTTACTACATTATTCCATGTGTTATTTCATGGTTTTGATGTTTTCACCATTACATTACAATGTAGAAAATAGCAAAAATAAAGAAAAACCCTTGAAGGAGTAGGTGTGTCCAAACTTTTGACTGACACTGTATATCAGGTGGTATGGTAGGAAGGCCCAGAAAAAAAGACTCCAACCACCCAAGCCATAAACTATTCTCTCTGCTTTAGCTTGGCAGGCGGTACCTGTTCATCAAGTCTGGCACCAACAGGCACAACAGATTCTATCCCCAAGCAATACGACTGATAAATAGCTAACAAAATAGCTACAATAATTTCTAAGTTAATCTTGTATCTTTATTGACCTTTTATTTTTTGTATTTCACTGTTTCTATGCACACTCACGCACACAGACTCATGCCATCATCTGCTCACTCACACATAATATGCACATACATTTATACTGACTACCCACACGCACACCCACACATACTAGCTTCTGCTACTCTGTTTATCTTTTATCCTGTTGCTTAGTCACCTTACCCCTATACATATCTGTTGCTGACAGGTGTATAAAATAGAGTACATAGACATGCAATCTCCATAGACAAACATTGGCAGTAGAATGGCCCGTACTGAAGAGCTCAGTGACTTTCAACATGGCACCTTCATAGGATGCCACCTTTCCAACAAGTTAGTTTGTCCCATTTCTGTAAGTGCTGTTATTGTGAAATGGAAACGTCTAGGAGCAACAACGGCTCAGCCTCGAAGTGGTAGGCCACACCAGCTCATAGAACGGTACCGCCGAGTGCTGAAGGGCGCAGCTGGTGAAAATGGTCTGTCCTCGGTTGCAACACTCACTACTGAGTTCCCAAATTGCCTATGGAATCAACTTTAGCACAAGAACTGTGGGTTAGGAGCTTCATGAAATTAGTTTCCATGGCCGAGCATCCACACTCACACAAGTCTAAGATCACCATGTGCAATGTCAAGCGTCAGCTGGAGTGGTGTAAAACTCAACCCCGTTGGACTCTATAGCAGTGGAAACGCATTCTCTGGAGTTATGAATCAGTCACTATCCACCATCTGGCAGTCCGACGGACTAATCTAGATTTGGAGGATGCCAGGAGAACACTACCTGTCCAAATGCATAGTGCCAACTCTAAAGTTTTGTGGAGGAGGAATAATGCTCTGGGGCTGTTTTTCAGAACAATGGATGCATGAATGTTCTTGCAATGTCCCATAAAATGCTTTTAGAACATTGTTGTATATTCTGAGAACATTGTAACCACGTTCTGGGTAAGTTATGTTTGACATTAAGGCAATGGTCTCCTAACTTTAACACCAAATCACGCTAAAATAGGTTATCAGAAGGTTTTTGCTAACATAGATAGAATGTTCCACGAACTAACGGAAAACTAGACACAAACATTAGGGGAATATTAGGGGAACATTAGGGTTACAAAAATGTTCTTTCTGCCTAGAATTGTTAGCTGGGTTAGTGTCTTACTAACTTGATTCACTGACTAACTTAGTGACTGACTGAGTTAAGGAGTGAATTTTAATCGAAAGTCAGTTCATTTCTCTCAGAAGTTGTTAATTACCGTAACTGGTGTGTGTGTGTAGTTAAGGACCTGCTGACAGTTAGGTTTGAGTGGGTTTTGAGGCACTGTGTTTCCTTTGTGTTGTTGGACAGGGTTGAAGAGCCTAAAGGGCACACTGGACATTCCACACCGCTCTCCTTTCTGAGGCTCTTTGTGGTCCTAATGGTAACATTAATTTGAGCTCTCTCCTCTCTCTTTCCATCTCTTCCTGTCCTCGTAAATATGTGTAATAGGATGGTTCCACAAAATGACTGCTCTTTGATATTTTAAGTAGAAATTGTGCACCAATATTGAATTTTAAAAGCCTGTTATATTAAATGAAGTGCCCTTTAATATATATACTGTAATATATATCTATATATATGTATATGTATATGTATATATATATATATATATATATATATATATATATATATATATATATATATATATATATATATATATATATAAAATAAAGGGAACACTTAAACAACAAAATGTAACTCCAAGTCAATCACACTTCTGTGAAATCAAACTGTCCACTTAGGAAGCAACACTGATTGACAATAAATTGCACATGCTGTTGTGCAAAAGGAATAGACAACAGGTGGAAATGATAGGCAATTAGCCCCAATAAAGGAGTGGTTCTGCAGGTGGTACCACAGACCACTTCTCAGTTCCTATGCTTCCTGGCTGATGTTTTGGTCATTTTTTAATGCTGGCGGTGCTTTCACTCTAGTGGTAGCATGAGACGGAGTCTACAACCCACACAAGTGGCTCAGGTAGTGCAGCTCATCCAGGATGGCACATCAATGCGAGCTGTGGCAAGAAGGTTTGCTGTGTCTGTCAGCGTAGTGTCCAGAGCATGGAGGCGCTACCAGGAGACAGGCCAGTACATCAGGAGACGTGGAGGAGGCCGTAGGAGGGCAACAACCCAGCAGCAGGACCGCTAACTCCGCCTTTGTGCAAGGAGGAGCAGGAGGAGCACTGCCAGAGCCCTGCAAAATGACCTCCAGCAGGCCACAAATGTGCATGTGTCTGCTCAAATGGTCAGAAACAGACTCCATGAGGGTGCTATGAGGGCTCGACGTCCACAAGTGGAGGTTGTGCTTACAGCCAAACACCGTGCAGGACGTTTGGCATTTGCCAGAGAACACCAAGATTGGCAAATTCGCCACTGGCGCCCTGTGCTCTTCACAGATGAAAGCAGGTTCACACTGAGCACATGTGACAGACGTGACAGAGTCTGGAGATGCCGTGGAGAATGTTCTGCTGCCTGCAACATCCTCCAGCATGACCGGTTTAGCGGTGGGTCAGTCATGGTGTGGGGTGGCATTTCTTTTGGGGGCCGCACAGCCCTCCATGTGCTCGCCAGAGGTAGCCTGACTGCCATTAGGTACCGAGATGAAATCCTCAGACCGCTTGTGAGACCATATGATGGTGCGGTTGGCCCTGGATTCCTCCTAATGCAAGACAATGCTAGACCTCATGTGGCTGGAGTGTGTCAGTAGTTCCTGCAAGAGGAATGCTATGGACTGGCCCGCTCGTTCCCCAGACCTGAATCCAATTGAGCACATCTGGGACATCATGTCTCGCTCCATCCACCAACGCCACGTTGCACCACAGACTGTCCAGCAGTTGGCGGATGCTTTAGTCCAGGTCTGGGAGGAGATCTCTCAGGAGACCATCCGCCACCTCATCAGGAGCATGCCCAGGCGTTGTAGGGAGGTCATACAGGCACTTGAAGGCCACACACACTACTGAGCCTCATGTTGACTTGTTTAATGACATTACATCAAAGTTGGATCAGCCTGTAGTGTGGTTTTCCACTTTAATTTTGAATGTGACTCCAAATCCAGACCTCCAAGGATTGATCAATTTGATTTCCATTGATCATTTTTGTGTGATTTTGTTGTCAGCACATTCAACTATGTAAAGAAAAAAGTATTTAATAAGAATATTTCATTCATTCAGATCTAGGATGTGTTATTTTAGTGTTCCCTTTATTTTTTTGAGCAGTGTATATATATATATATATATATATATACACTAGACCATATATATATATATAGATATATTCAATCAATCAGGTTTTTAATATGAATGAAAACTTGCCGAAGTGCCAAAATTCAGCATTTTAGAATGTCCCTCTGTGCACCCTCTGTCTACCCTCAGTGCACCCTCTGTGACTTCTAGAAAGATTTTAACCCACTTAACCCCAACATTTCTTCAAGTTGTCATCATCATTGTAAAGCTCTCGTGCTTTTGTTGCTTCGACAGTCATTTCTGAAGAGTATTATGTATTTCATGTGATTAGGGATTCATTGATGTCTGTCCCTCATTTTAAGGTCAACCCTGTCACGTGAAACTTATCCTTGAAAAAACATATTTTTTTTTCAGAAGAATCATTGAACATCTAATAGTCAAATCAAAGTGGAAAAGCCGGTTGAGTTGGCTCTATTTGACCATTTGCCCGTGTTTTGTGGTGGAAAACTGAGCGGGTGGAGCATAACACGTCAACCCTGTTACGCACAGATAGGCAGTTTCCAGGAGACCATTCCCTTCATGTCAAACATAACTTACCCAGAACCATGATTACTGTGTTCTCAGAATATTCAATATTAATGTTTCATTGGAAGAAAATGAATGTGACCAGTTTTCTAAGGGTTAGGAGAATATTCCATCAATGTTCCACCAAACATACACAAAACATGGGTGCCATGTTCTCAGAATATAATATATGAATGTTCGAGACACGTTTTATGGGAACATTGCATGAACATTCCTGTGTTGCCTGATGGTTCCAAAGAAACTTTCTTGTTTGATCATTACACATCACCCCCTTGTTGCTGTGGCCGAGCACATCAATGGTCTGATTGGTGAACCACTGATCCATTCACTGCCCTTTGTTTACACAAATAATGCATTTAATGTAAAGTGTTTATAAACATACATATTTGACACACTTTGACATACAGTGCCTTCAGAAAGTATTCATATTCCTGGACTTATTCCACATTTTGTTAAATCAAACAATACCTTTACACACAAGACCTAATAATGACAAAGTCAAAACGCGTTTTTAGACATTTTTGCAAATGTATTGAAAATGAAATACAGAAATAGCTCATTTACATAAGTATTCACACCCCTGAGTCAATATAACCACCTTGGCAGTGATTTATAGCTGTGAGTCTTTCTGGGTGAGTCTCTAAGAGCTTTCCACACCTGGATTGTGCAACATTTGCCCATTATTATTTTCAAAATTCAGGAAACTCTCTCAAATTGGTTGTTGATCATTGCTACACAACCATTTTCAGGTCTTGCTATAGATTTTCACTCGACCACTCAGAAACACTTATAGTCTTCTTGGTAAGCAACACCAGTGTACATTTGATCCTTGTGTTCTAGGTTATTGTCCTGCTGAAAGGTGATTTAATCTCCAAGTGTCTGGTGGAAAGCAGACTGAAGCAGGTTTTTCTCTGTGATTTTGTCTATACTTAGCTCCATTCCGTTTCTCTTTTATCCTGAAAAACTCCCCAGACCTTAACGATTACAAACATACCCATAACATGATGGAGCCACCACTATGTTTGAAAATAGTGCAACTCAGTAATGTGTTATGTTGAATTTGCCCCAAACAAAGCACTTTCTATTCAGGAGAAAAAGTTAATTGCTTTGGCACATTCTTTTTGCAGTATTCATTTAGTGCCTTGTCGCAAACAGGATGCATGTTTAGGAATATTTGGGGTATTGCGTGTAGGCCAGTGACACAAAATCTACATTTAATACATTTTAAATTCAGGCTGTAAGGGGTGTGAATACTTCCAGAAGACACTATATATAGAATGGGGTTTTATGGCTGATTTAAGATGAAAATCGTCAACCCTGTTATGGTCAAACCGTAGTAATTTTTTATTTATTTACCTCTTGAAATGGGAAAACATGTTTTTTATGAAGTTGATCATGTACTCTTAATGACAGAATGTTAAAATTAGGTGAAATCAAAAGTTTTTTGGGGGGACCATGTCACACTTCTTAAAAGTCACCGAAATTGGTGGAACGATCCAATAGCCTCTTTAATCTGCCTCATAGTGATGATAGCTGTGTTTAAGTGTACCTCAATTACTGTATATAGTTCCAAACATTTTGTATTAATCCTCTAAATGCGCCTGGATTCAGTATGTATTGATTTAGCATGCAATGTGTGAGAAGTGTGAGTAAGAGTATAAGGTCAAAGACATTTGTTTCAAAACTTTATTTCTCTCTCTTTGAGCATATATTTACAATATAACTTGGCAAAAACAAAGCAAAGTACAGTGGTTGTATTTTGAACTTTAGTTTCACACACCAAATAAATCTGTACAAGGCTCCATTAGACCAAATAAAATGACTGTTGTTGATTCTATCATTTGTGCAGTGGTTGCATATGCAATCTTAGCTGTACATCTGGACTGTAATCCTTGATGACTGATGCTGATATGCACAAAGTGCATATAATTTTCACACATTATTTACAGAGCCAGAAAATGAACAAAGATAATACGTGAATGGTTTCAGATTTAGTTGCAATCTCAGAATGGGTAGGCCTTAACACCAGCAGCATGCTTTTGGGGTATTTTTCATATCAAAACTTGTCTCAAAAGTGTTTTCACCTGTTGGTGGTTCTTTGTGTCCTGTCTAAGCTGTTTCGTTCTGCTCTATGTTGGCCACCAGGCCCTTGGTGTCCACAGTGGCTGTTGGGCGGATGGGGTTGTTGAAGTACAAGGTGTTGTCGAAAGTACACTCTCCCAGGACGGGGGTAGGTATCCGTTTGCGGAGTAGGAAGGCACCGAGTCCTACCACTGTTATTATCACCAAGACGACTGCCACAGCGATGCCGGCATAACCATGGGGAGCTTCCTCCACTAGGGGAGCTAGAAGAAAGGAAGTCACAGTGTTATTGGCAAAATTATTGGTGGGATTGGTTTTAGTCCCTGTATAATGTTCAGACATGTGGAGTAGAGTGAAGTTGCCCCTAGAAGCTGATCTTGGGTCAGTTTTGCATTTCCTCCACTAATGGTTACGGATTGGGTGAGGGGAAACTGATCCCAGGACTATGCCCTGGAGCTAGAAAAGCATTGATTTGACTGTCAAAACTGATCAAATGTATAATTCTTTACGCTAACCAATTATATCTGCTGTGAGACACTCACCAGCAACTGGTTGCTTCTCTGTTGGTGTGATGACTGCAAAAGAAAGAGATAAAGTTGTTCACAAAACATAATTGCAAGACAATTCTAAGCTGATACAACAAACACAGGATGACTTGAATAATGACTCTGATATCATCCCATCATAAATACTTGAATCTATCAGCTGAGTCCGACTCACCTTTGGCTGTTTTGCAGATGTACGACTTGTACCGGTTGCAGCTGATAGTGCTCCACAGACCACTATCAGACTGGATCTCCACACATTGTTCACTCTTTGGCATCCCTTGTTTCCAGTTGGTATAGTCCACCACACTGTTGTCAATCCACATCCAGTCGCCTGGAACAAGAACATTGGGTCAAACCTATATCCTTTGACATGGGTGATTCTTTGTCATTGAACAACTATAAATCAATAAACATGGTTGCGTAAATGGAACATAATCTTAGAATTGCAAGAGATGGGTAGGTACTGTACTTGCCATTTGTTCATTTAAGTTGATGTTGCTAGTTAAACATGTTTTATATTCGAGGGAAAAGGCTTTTTGACCCAGCGGCCTCAATGTTATGGGTTGTCAGTAAAATGCACTGATAGGGTTTCAAAATTCCGGTAATTTTTCAAGAATTCCTTGATTTTCCAGAAATCCTGTTTGGAAATTTTGGGCAATTTCGCTGAATTTTATAACCATAGTTACTGACCTTCATGGCTTTTGTGCATGCCAATCCAGAATGACTTGGATCCATCCTGCAGTAGCTCAATTTTCTCCTGGATGAATCTGGCCTCCAATGGATCCTCGACACTCACCAGGGATGCTCCTGTTGTCAGAGAAACTTACTACCCGTATTCATCATCATCACCATCAATCACTTTGAATTTCTTGCATTCAATTAATGAGTTCATGTGCTCTACATTCAATTAAAACATTGGGTATGTCCCAAATAGCACCCCAGTTCCTATGTAGTGTACTACTTTTTGACCATGGAATAGCATGCCGTTTGGGACACAACAATTGTGGTCTGAATGACAGTTGGTGTGAAGGAGAAGAAGTGTGTACCCATTCGGAGACATTCCACAGTGGCGTGGGCCCAGTTGTCCACCACAGAGTTGAGGAAGGCGTAGCAGTAACCCCTGAAGGGAACCCACGTCTTGCGTTTCTTGGGCTCGGGGCAGTTGCCAGGGAGCTGAGGGGGCTGACTGGGGGCTATGTCTTTAAAAGAGGCCAGAGAAGTTCACATACTGAAGTTGATGTACATGAGATGTATATGGTCAATGTCGGCACAACTGATACATTACTACATACAACATTTTTAGAAGACACACTTTTGGATTGATCAAGCATTAAACACAGGCATTGTGGGTAAATGGAGTAAAGGCCTTGTCTGACCTGGTGATCTCTTGCACAGTGAGGAGTAGGTGTTACTACAGTCGCCTGTCTTCCACTTGGCGTCCGTATCCATGTAAACACAGGCCATATTGTTCTTTGGCTCATCTTCGCCCCATTTGGTGTAAGATAGAAGCCAGTTATCCACCCACTTAAAACGCCCTTCAGTCTGAGAGACAGAGACAAAGACAACAACACACAATGGGGGCAAGGTCCAGCTGAAAGCTTACAGGTTTAAAAACACAAAACCGCTTTGGTTTCTTAAATGAACACGTCAGAGTAGGAGATCCAATGGATAACAGTGGGAGATCATATCAATGCGAAGTCCTCTTTGGAGCTGCACTAGCTCTTAAACCAAAGCCAGAGTCCAACAAGTTAGGTCATGTTTTAACTACTGGGCCTTGTAAAGAGGAAATTGAAGATCACAAATCTCCATATTTATAGTTAGTCTGATCAACATATTGTCTAGAATATTTAGTCTCTGTAACCCAAATGATTGGCATAGAGCAATGTCAATACTAAAGACTTTTACCAAGTTGTTGTTGAGGCCGATCCACATGGGCTCATTGTATTTGTGACTCTGCATTGTGATGAAGGCCTGGGTGATGGGGTTCAGGATGCTAGCCAACTCTGCATCGTCTGCTTTACATTGCCTCTGGGCCTCGTCCCAGTTCATCTTCTGGACCACCAGTTTGAAGGAGTCATTTCCCAGCTTGAAGAACGTCTTCGTTGACTCTGTGGTGGCAGGGACCACAATCTGAGAATCTGAAACCAAAGGAGACTTGTTGGAGGGGAACCTAAAGAGGGATACTCTATTGGACCACATACCGAAGAATTGGAATTGAACAGCCTCAACTAGGGTTATCGATAACTTGCCAAAAACTGTCAGGTTCTCCAGATATGCCTTCCGGTCCTCTGGCAGTCTCTATGGGAGTGCCACAGGGTTCAATTCTCGGGCCACCTCTTTTCTCTGTATATATCAATGATGTTGATCTTGCTGCGGGAGATTCCCTGATCCACCTCTACGCAGACAACACCATTCTGTGTATTCCCGGCCCGTCCTTGGACACTGTGCTATCTAACCTCCAAACGAGCTTCAATGCCATACAACACTCCTTCCGTGGCCTCCAACTGCTCTTTAACGCTAGTAAAACCAAATGCATGCTTTTCAACCATTCGCTGCCTGCACCCGCATGCCCGACTAGCATCACCAACTTGGATGGTTCCGACCTAGAATATGTGGACATCTATAAGTACCTAGGTGTCTGGCTAGACTGTAAACTCTCCTTCCAGACTCATATCAAACATCTCCAATCTAAAATCAAATCTAGAGTCGGCTTTCTATTACAAAGCCTCCTTCACTCACGCCGCCAAACCTACCCTAGTAAAACTGACTATCCTACCGATCCTCGACTTGGGCGATGTCATCTACAAAATAGCTTCCAACACTCTACTCAGCAAACTGGATGCAGTTTATCACAGTGCCATCCGTTTTGTTACTAAAGCACCTTATACCATCCACCACTGCGACCTGTATGCTCTAGTCGGCTGGCCCTCGCTACATATTCGTCGCCGGACCCACTGGCTCCAGGTCATCTACAAGTCCATGCTAGGTAAAGCTCCGCCTTATCTCAGTTCACTGGTCACGATGGCAACACCCACCCGTAGCACGCGCTCCAGCAGGTGTATCTCACTGATCATCCCTAAAGCCAACACCTTATTTGGCCGCCTTTTGTTCCAGTTTTCTGCTGCCTGTGACTGGAACGAATTGCAAAAATCGCTGAAGTTGGAGACTTTTATCTCCCTCACCAACTTCAAACATCTGCTATCTGAGCAGCTAACCGATCGCTGCAACTGTACATAGTCTATCGGTAAATAGCCCACCCAATTTTACCTACCTCTTCCCCATACTGTTTATATTCATTTACTTTTCTGCTCTTTTGCACACCAATATCTCTACCTGTACATGACCATCTGATCATTTATCACTCCAGTGTTAATCTGCAAAATTGTAATTATTCGCCTACCTCCTCATGCCTTTTGCACACAATGTATATAGAATCTATTTTTTTCTACTGTGTTATTGACTTGTTTATTGTTTATTCCATGTGTAACTCTGTGTTGTTGTCTGTTCACACTGCTATGCTTTATCTTGGCCAGGTCGCAGTTGCAAATGAGAACTTGTTCTCAACTAGCCTACCTGGTTAAATAAAGGTGAAATAAAAAAATAAAAAAATGCTGCTTGGAGGCTTTACGGATTTCTGGAAAACCTGGAGATTGTAAAAAAGTTACTGGAATTTTGCAAACCTAGAGCAGCCTCAATGAACTATGGCTTCTTCTCACCAATATTCCTTTTGCAGATGAAACCACGGGATACTAAGCAGTCCTCGACCTTCCACATTCCTGCCTGTTTTTGAGAGCTGCCCACCAAAACCACACAGTCAAACACCTGAAAGAGAGATTGGGAAGGAGATGAAAAGGTGTCCCCTCTTCAGAATTCTCATTTAACTGGTTAAGGCTGTTTTGCATTTGGATTTATTGACCATAAGTCAATCAAAATCCCAAAGCCTAACATGTAAAGGTTCCCAAACCCAGATTGAAGGCGCAGTTCTGGATTAAAAATCATTCTCAATAAAGAATCTTCCTTGAAAGTAGATTTTATTCTACCTACTTTCAAGGGGGATTCTCTATTCAGAACAATTGTTTATCTGTTTCCAGGAAGTCACTTAATCTGTGTTCAGCAAACAGTTATTTTTACTGTAAGTCTTGTACCTCTTCCATAAATGAATATCGTCCGTCTGGCACTGACGTTGGATGCCCTTTTGCCCAGTTGGTATAGGAAACCCCTCTCCCCTCCGTCCATAGGAAGCGCATCTCCGAGTTGACGTCGTTCAGACCTATCCAAATGTCCTGAGGATTCCCAAGCATCTGGGTGGTAAGGAATGCTGGGAGGGAGACCAGTCAGAACAATGAAGAGTCAACAAGTGAATCCATATATACTGTTTACATGCAAAGGATTATCAACCCCTGTTCCATTGGTTAGCATTTCAATTATTTGGCACTCGTTAACCAATGTCTATAAGATTTCTTGTTGCATGCTTATAATTGCACACATCCTCAATATAATTGAACACATAACATTTGACAGAATTTTAATAGCATGGTTTAATGCTAAATAACTTTTTAGAATTTCAATGTTCATTCTATTTCATTCTACCTTGGGCAATGCCATTGTCTTAGGTAGATTTGGCGGTGAGGTGTACACTTTTATTTATTTAAACTTTATTTTACTTGACAAGTTAGTTAAGAACAAATTCTTATTTACAATCACGGCCTAGGAACAGTGGGTTAACTGCCTTGTTATGGGGAAGAACGACAGATTTTTATCTTGTCAGCTCGGGGATTCGATCGAGCAACCTTTCGGTTACCAAAAGCTCTAGCCTCTAGAAGGATGGCCTCCTCACCCACCTTGCTCTTTCTCGCTGAGGACAGAGGCCAGGTTCCCTCCCTGGTTGATGCAGTAGGTCCTGGCCTCCTGCCACGGCTTCTTATCGCTGTCTCCAATGAATTTGTAGCACTGTGGAAACATGATGCATCAACACACTGTGTGTTGGAACATCACACGCTACTACAGCAAACAAAATGGATTATATAGTGCATGGGCTCTGGTCAAAAGTATTGCACTATAAAGGGAATAGGGTGCCATTTGGGATGTAGACAATGACTCTCCACACACAGGTCAGCATCACATTGGGTCATCACATGATAAGGAAAGTTTGTGTGAGGTTCTCTCTGCTGGTGTACCATGCAGGTGTATGTAGACTACAGAAGGATGTCCTTGTATGATTTTATAGTATGTGGTGGTGGTACTGTAGTAGTGTAGCAGTTACCTTCCCCTGGAAAGCAATCCATTCTGGGACACAACCTCCCTTGGGTACAGTGGTGGGGGCCATGGTCGTGTTAGTGAAACTGGTGGTTCTTTTACAAATGGAGGCCAGCTCTACGCCACAGTTGATGTCATTCCAGTACCCTAGAGATGCAGAGAAACAAAGAGACACAACCCGATATAGACCCAGCTTACAAAATGACATCCTGGGAGCGTCCCCTGAATGTTAGTGAAAGTCCCATGGACGTTGCAGTATAACAACACTGTAACGAGAGCATAACTGCTAAATCCCTCTGGAATTAGACGTACCCATACTCTTGTATATCGTCACACAGTTCTCATCGTTGTTGGCGAAGTTGGGTTCGTTTTGATCCCACGCGGTAAACACAACAGGAGACCCATCCAACCAGCTGAAACATACAGTACACAAACCCAGTCTGAACTGTGAGCATCTATTCAATCAACTACACACCTTGAAAGCACACGTTTCTCCACTCGGCAGAGAAGCACAGATTTCAGGCATGTTCACTGGACTGTGACAAACAAAACATGCTCATGCACAAATATCTCTGAAAAGAGGTGGTAGGACTTCAGGTTGTTTTAAATGTCCAGGGAACTGTCAACAGTCATTTTACATACCTAAAAGACTTATCCAAACCAACGGTCATTCCAATGTAATATTGTCCCTCGGATCCTCTAGATATCTGGAAAAAAGTTGCAACTCTTTGAGGAAACAACCATTTCTAGATTGAACATTGAACATTTCAGTGACACTTGTTGTCATCCTGTCATCCTGTGTAAAATCCTCTCTTTATCAGATCCCAAGAACCAAAGCTTTTCGGACGTCACAGGACTGCATATACACAAATATAAACACAACATGTAAAGTTTTGGTCTCATGTTTCATGAGCTGAAATAAAATATCTCTGACATGTTCAATAACGCACAAAAAAAAGCTTATTTCTCTCAATTTTAGTGCACACGTTGGTTTACATCCCTGTTAGTGAGCATTTCTCCTTTGTCAAGATAATCCGTCCACCAGGTAGGTGTGGCATATCAAGAAGCTGATTAAACAGTGTGATCATTATACAGGTGCACCTTGTGGTGGGGACAAGGAAAGGCCACTCTAAAATGTGCAGTTTTGTCATACAACGCAATGCCACAGATGTCTCAAGTTTTGAGGGAACGTGCAATTAGCATGCTGACTGCAGGAATGTTCACCAGAGCTGTTTCCAGAGGATTGAATGTTAATTTCTCTATCATATGCCGCCTCCAATGTCATTTTAGAGAATGACGTCCAACCGGCCTCACAACTGCAGACCACTTGTGTGGCGTCTTGTGGGTGAGCGGCTTGCTGATGTCAACGTTCCGAAGAGAGTGCACCATGGTGGCGGCTGGGTTATTATGGTATGGGCAGGCATAAGCTACTGACAACGAACACAATTGCATTTTATAGACCATGACGATATCCTGAGTTCCATTGACGTGCCATTCATTCACCACCATCACCTCATGTTTCAGCATGATAATGCAAGGCCCAATGTTACAAGGATCTGTACACAATTCCTGGAAGCTGAAAATGTCCCAGTTCTTCCATGGCCTGCATACTCACCAGTTATGTCACCCATTGAGCATGTTTGGGATGCTCTGGATCAACTTGTTTGACAGACAGTTCCAGTTCTTGCCAATATCCAGCAACTTCGCACAGCCATTGAAGAGGAGTCAGACAATATTCCACAGGCCACAATCATCAGCCTGATCACCTCTATGTGAAGGAAATGTGTCATGCTGCATGAGGCAAATGGTGGGCACACCAGATACTGACTGGTATTCTGATCCACGCCCCTACATTCTTTCAAGGTATCTGTGACCAATAGATGCAAATCAGTATTCCCAGTGGTGTGAAATCCATAGATGAGGGCCTACTTTATTTATTTAAATTGACTGATTTACTTACAGTATCAGTCAAGTTTGGACACAGCTACTCATCCAAGGGTTTTTCTTTATTTGTACTATTTTCTACATTGTAGTGAAGACATCAAAACTATGAAATAACACATATGGAATCATGTAGTAACCAAAAAAGTTTTAAACAAATCAAAATATATTTTATATTTGAGATTCTTCAAAGTAGCCACCCTTTGCCTTGATGACAGCTTTGCACACTGTTGTCATTCTCTCTACCAGCTTCATGAGGTAGTCATCTGGAATGCATTTCAATTAACAGGTGAGCCCTGTTACAAGTTCGTTTGTGGAATTTCTTTCCTTCTAAATGCATTTGAGCTAATCAGTTGTGTTGTGACAAGATGGGGTGGTGTACAGAATAATAAGAAGAGATTTGCTTGGGCCAAGAAACACGAGCAATTGTGCTTAGACCAGTGGAAACCTATCCTTTGGTCTGCTGAGACCAACCGCTGTGTCTTTGTGAGACGCAGAGTACATGAACGGATGATCTTCGCATGGGTGATTCCCACCATGAAGCATGGAGGAGGAGGTGTAATAGTTCTTTGCTGGTGACACTGTTGGTGATTTATTTAGAATTCAAGGCATACTTAACCAGCATGGCTACCACAGCATTCTGCAGCGATACGTCATCTCATCTGGTCTGCGCTTAGTGGGACTATCATTTGTTTTTCAACAGGACAATGACCCAAAACACACCTTCAGGCTGTGTAAGGGCTATTTGACCAAGAAGGAGAGGGATGGAGTGCTGCATCAGATGACCTGGCCTCCATAATCACCTGACCTCAACCCAATTGAGATGGTTTGGGATGAGTTGGACCACAGAGTGAAGGAAACGCAGCCAACAAGTTCTCAGCATATGTGGGACCTCCTTCAAGACTTGGAAAAGTGTTCCAGGTGAAGCTGGTTGAGAGAATGCCAAGAGTGTGCAAAGCTGTCATCAAGGCAAAGGGTGGCTACTTTAAAGAATCTCAAATATAAAATATATTTGGAATTGTTTAACACTTTTTTGGTTACTACATGATTCCATATGTGTTATTTCATAGTAGTGATGTGTATACTGTTATTCTATTATGTAGAAAAAAGTAAAAATAAAGAAAAAGTGTCCAAACATTTGACTGGTACTGTATATGAACTGACATTTTTTCATGTTGCATTTATATTTTTGTTCAGTATAGAAGTGTCTACCTGTTTCCATATAAACTTCCTCTCACTCTCTGCAGTAATGACCACCAGGTCACCAAAGTTCTTTTTACAGAATTCTCTCGCCTCGTCCATGGGGAGATTCTCAGTGTTGAAGAAATACTGAGTGTCGTTGTACTCAATCCAGCCGTCCTTTGTAGTGTTGTACACTGAAAAGGCATGTAAAAAAGGAGTACATTTCCTGTTAGGCATTTTTAATAGTACATTTTCACAGAGTGCATTTTCTCTTAGTGTTTGTGTTGAACTATGCTTCGCAAACTAAATGATAGAAGAAGGTGTGCTATACATTATGTGCAGTGATTCATTTAACTTAAGGGAAAGGCCAAGAGCTTGAAGGAGAGCAGGGATAGTGAGAAGGAGGAAGTGGAGGAATGAGAAACAGGAAACTGGACATATTCCCAAGATCCTATGTATTACCTGGCTCAACTTGAGTGGGATGGGGCTTTGGGGTAACCCCTGTGGATACCAAAAAAAAGTTTGTGTGAGCACATCTGCAAGGTTGAGGGTCAAAATTCTATGTTCATCAATAGTTTCATGACTGACATGAACTGCATGCCCATTGGGCACACGCATTGGTTGAATCAATGTTGTTTACACCAACGTGGAATAGATGTTGAATTGACGGCTGTGCCCAGTGGCTGGTGAAGTCAGTGCTCCAGCAGATATGGTCTACTGTACCTTTGCGAATCTCGCAAATCCAGTCATTGTAGGCATCACAGTGTCGATCATTCCAGTGGCGTCCGTAGTAAAACTGGACCTCTGCGCATTTTTCGTTATCGTTGTAGTTGTTTGGTTCTCCAAATCCCCAATTCTCATAGCTGAACTGGAGAACAACATCGGAATAATGTTACACAGTAGCATTGTATGGTATCCATATTAGCCTCAGGCTGAGGCTCTCCTTATATGGACACCATAGTACTGTATGAACTTTCATTCCCTTTAAAGACAATGACTGCAAATGAATGATTGAAACAAGAGTAGTGTGTAATAAACTACTTGTAAGGAGAAGGAATATCACAGTAAAGAAGAGGTGGCAGGCTACTCACTGCTGATCCGTCAGCCCAGACGAACCCTGCAGAAGGATCCAGATTGCTGAGGCCGATCCAGGCTGCATCAGAGGAATGATACCTGAACAGAGAGAATGGAAACCACAGACAGTGGTTTTTATGACTGTGTGGTTTTCAACCACAGACAGTGGTTATTATGACTGTGTGGTTTTCAACCACAGACAGTGGTTATTATGACTGTGTGGTTTTCAACCACAGACAGTGGTTATTCTGACTGTGTGGTTTTCAACCACAGACAATGGTTATTATGACTTTGTGGTTTTCAACCATAGACAGTGGTTATTCTGACTGTGTGGATTTCAACCATAAACAGTGGTTGTTATGACCGTGTGGATTTCAACCATAAACAGTGGTTATTCTGACTGTGTGGTTTTCAACCACAGACAGTGGTTATTATGACTTTGTGGTTTTCAACCATAGACAGTGGTTTTTATGACTTTGTGGTTTTCAACCATAGACAGTGGTTTTTATGACTGTGTGGTTTTCAACCACAGACAGTGGTTATTATGACCGTGTGGTTTTCAACCACAGACAGTGGTTATTATGACCGTGTGGTTTTCAACCACAGACAGTGGTTATTATGACCGTGTGGTTTTCAACCATAGACAGTGGTTATTATGACCGTGTTGATTTTGATTTCAACCATAGACAGTGGTTATTATGAACGTGTGGATTTCAACCATAAACAGTGGTTATTATGACCGTGTTGATTTTGACTTCAACCACAGACAGTGGTTAATAGGACCACACTGGTTTTGACTGATACTCATGGCAACAGAGACAGTTATGAGGATAACTTACGGAGAGCCGTTCAGGTCTGTGGCACTGTGAATGCTCATCAGATCACCACCAATGGCCTTGCAGAATTCACGCGCCTCTGACCATGACTTCTTATTTTCAGTCTCTTTTCTGTAAAGCTTATTGAGGGGAGAGAAAATTATTATTGATGAATTATTAATTAATTATTATAATTCAGGATTATCAATGAATTCATGCTCATTGATTAAATTATTAATATAAAAAAAACTTTGACTAATCAAAGTGTTTGTTACAGCATGTTCCCCAACTGTACCTTGTAACAGACATTCCTTTTAGCAGCAGGTGACCACCCAGAAGGACAGCTCAGTGCCGGGGTGGTGGGAGGGGCCATTGTTGATGTGACGCCCTCCGCCATTTTCTTACAGATGTACTTCTCCTTGTTGCTGCAGCTGACCACATCCCATAGTCCCGCAAACATTCCAGTTGTCATAGCTACGCAGCCTTGTTTTCTGTCTTTTTTCAAACACACAGAAAGGCGAGAGAAAACTTAATAGTTTCATTTAGTTCTGACATTTGCCAGGCAGTTAAGGTGTGGGAGAAAGTAGTCCTCTAATACCGCAGTCATCATAGCAATGACAGTTCATGCTACAATCGATCATCAGTTGCTACAATCAATCACCATTGTGGGAAAAGGACACTGTACCTGGCATGCCCACGTTGAAGTGGGTGAACTTGACCTCCGAACTGGTAGTCCACTTGAAGGTGTCTATATCCGCCATGTTGGAAAGTCCAGTCCAGAAGTACTTCTCCGGCCTCAAACCCACCAAACTGACCAGGAAGGCATTTTCATACCTACAAACCAACAAACACACACACATTAAATCTGTTATCTGGCAACTTATTGCTATTATCTTGTCCAGGATGTGACTCAAATAAGTGAGTCAAATATATCTTATCCTTATAAAATGGTCATGATGTGATACCGTACCTGTCAGCCACTTCCACCAGGATTGAGTCACTCCGCTGGCAGGTCTGCTTGGCCTCATCAAATGTTTTGGTTTCTGATCCAACGTTGTAGCAGTAAGAACCATACCGGATCCAGCCCTTGATGACAAAAATACAGAAGCAATTATCCTCCTACTGGTGGATCTTTGTCAATAAAGATGACACCATTCTAGTCCTTATCTAGAAACATTTTCAAGCTTCCATTTCATGTGATATAATTCTGTATTCATTAGTTACTGCACTCTCCCTTTCAACAAACAGGAAATGACCTCACTCACCAGCTTACATCCTGGACTATCTTCCTCTGGGGCACCTGCCACCGGTTTGGTGGAGGCCTTTTTCTTACACATGTACCCGTAGGTCTTCTCACACAAATTATCAGCCCACTTCCCATCCTGTGAGAGAATATGGAGTCCACATTGTCACAATACCACATTTATTACTGCGTTGACACCAATGTTAAACGTTGTCATCATTGCCATTGTTAGCCGTAGCAATCAGCTAGTGTTCGCATTTATCTAGCGTCAGCATTTACCTAGCACTAGCATATAGCGAGTGTTAGGGTTTGTTATACAAAATCTGTGGTGTAAGCATTTAGCTAGCGTTAGTGTTAGCATTAGCATGAACCGAGTCTGTCCATTGAGGGACCAATGTGAATGTTACCTTTCCTCTGATCAGGACACAGTCCTCCTGGAGGTTGGCACCATGGGAGGGCTCCCCTGTCTGCCAGTGGCTGAATGTCACATGGGATCGGTCGGTCCACTCAAAGAGCAGCGCGTTCCTTTGGTCGTTCAGGCCGATCCACAGCTCATCTGTGGCCGCTGAAGTCAAGCAGAAGGACATTAAGAGTCAGAGCCAGGAAGACAGTGATAAACACCTGATATACTTATCGTTGCCTTTGGCTGATCAAATTGACTGAGGTGACATTATTATTATTTATTCATGGAAACCCAATTTAGACCAGGGTCTCATTCACAATCATGCCCTGAGTACAAACATTTTCACAATGAAGAAAATGAACATTCCAAAGAAAGCAAGACGAATAAAAAAACGACAAGGTACAGTTACAATACTACCATTTCAACAAATGAACCATTACATCAATAAAAACAACTGCAATTCACAATGAATGAATTTAACACCAGCATCCTAAACTGCTTTAACGGCACCAGGAAATCAAGATGAAAGGAATTTTGCAGGTTATTCCAACAATGGGGGGCACTTAAGCTAAAGGAGGATTTACCAAAACAGGTAGAGATCTTAGGGGCCTCAAGATTTCAACAACACTGTGATGGGTTTGGTCGCCTATTCTTTTATACCTTAGCGACAAATTAGGTAAATTTGAAGCTTGTGTAGTGGAACGTTGTAAATAAAAAGGGAGTAATGAAGTGATCTACAGGACTTCAATGAGGACCAGCCAAAGTTTTGATACAGGATGCAGTGGTGAGTATTAAAATTGTCACCTGTGATAAAGTGAAGGAAATTATGGTAGACGGCATCCAAACGTTTAAGACTAGTGGCTTCTGGAATCTGGTAAATGGTGTCACCATAGTCAAGAGCGGGCAGGAATATTGACGGTACAATCTGCTGCCTGCTATTTAGGGAGAAGCCAGATCTATTTTTAAAAAATACCTTTTTAACACGCTTTCGCATGCTTTTTAAACATCAACTCTTTGTCAATCCAAATACCCAGGCTTTTATTGGGACACATCTCAGAATGTTTTTCTAAACTGATAGAAATGACAACCCATGAGAAAGATCGTTGAAGTGCATAACAGATCTATCAGATATAGAGGTAACTGTAGCTACAACAAATCAAATCAAATCCAATTTTATTTGTCACATACACATGGTTAGCAGATGTTAATGCGAGTGTAGCGAAATGCTTGTGCTTCTAGTTCCAACAATGCAGTAATAACCAACAAGTAATCTAACTAACAATTCCAAAACTACTGTCTTATACACAGTGTAAGGGAATAAAGAATATGTACATAAGGATATATGAATGAGTGATGGTACAGAGCAGCATAGGCAAGATACAGTAGATGGTATCGAGTACAGTATATACATATGAGATGAGTATGTAAACAAAGTGGAACATGGATAGTGTACTCACTATATCCTGACTGAGAGATGATGAAGCTTTGTTCTTCTATGTTGTGGATGCTGGCCAGGTCCCCTCCATCTTTGTGGCAGGCGGCCAGGGCATCCCTCCACATCTTCTTGGTACGTTGTAGGTAGTAGCAGTGGCCTGCATAGGGAATCCAGTGACTGGTGCAGAAGGTGGGCTGATCTTTTCCTACTGAGGGGGGTCAAAGTTCAATAGTCAGAGAGAAGGTAGAATGTCCAGAAAGTGGTAGACTGTAATGTTTTATCTGTTTGACCCAAACAACCTCTGGGTCCATATTCATAATGCATCTCGGGGTGAGAGTGCTGATCTAGTATCAGCCCGCCCTGTCCATGTAACCTTATTCATTATAATCTAAAACTCTAAACTGACACTAGTTCAGCACTCCTACTCTGAGACACTTAGTGAAATTGGGCACTAATATATAAATGTTCAGTTTACCCTACCCTACACAACCTGACCTGGTGTTGTTAACCTTGTGTTGCATGGCATTTGAACTTAGTCAACAATTGTGTGTAGGTCATGACTGTTATGTACTGTATGATTCAACTCTTACCTATAGGGGCAGAGGCCAGAGTAGTGGAGTTTCCTTTGCGACAGATATATCCCAGCTTCTTGGAACATTCATTGGTCTCCCATTTCGAGGCCTTGCCAGCATTCAGGGTTGCACAGCTGAGCCCGGGTTCAGTTGATGGATGTCCTTTTGGAAATATTGACCCATGTGTTTATTAATTGTCTTCCTGCAACATTGGAAGTCATAACATACTTGGACAACCTCAGTTGTTCCCTAGGCTGTAAAGTATAGTATGATGTGTTGCATGCAGTTGCACTCACCTGGGGCCCAGTTTAAATATCTGAATGGGTTTCCATTGCTCCACTGCCATCCAGCCTCAAAGTCTAGGCTATTCAGTCCAATCCACAGAGATGTGCCCAGGATATTGGTCAACCCTGCATTAATAAAAAGCATCACAATACATCCACAAGAGTAGTGTAATATTCTTAATAAGGAATTGATTGTATCAGATTGATTTATCTCTAAATCAAGGTGAGGATGTAGGTTAGACTGCATTGTAGGACTACATAGGTCTACATTGTTGGTTGTAGGTTAGACTACCATTCTGTATACATCTGGCCCTTCTTTGGACACTGTGCTAACAAACCTCCAAACAAGCTTCAACGCCATACAACACGCCTTCCGTGGCCTCTAACTTCTTTTAAATGCTACTAAAACTAAGTGCATGTTCTTCAACCGATTGCTGCCTGCACCCTCCCGCCCAACCAGCATCACTACTCTGGACGGTTCTGACCTAGAACATGTGGACAACTACAAATACCTAGGTATCTGGTTAGTCTGTAAACCCTCTTTCCAGACTCACATTAAGCATCTCCGATCCAAAATTAAATCTAGAATTGGCTTCCTTTTTCGCAACAAAGCCTGTTTCACTCATGCTGCCAAACATACCCTCGTAAAACGGGCTATCCTAACGATCCTTGACTTCGGCAATTTCATTTACAAAATAGCCCCCAACACTCTACTCAGCAAATTGGATGTAGCCTATCACAGTGCCAACCGTTTTATCGGCAAAGCCCCATATACTACCCACCACTGCGACCTGTATGCTCTCATTGGCAGGCCCTCACCACATATCCGTCGCCAAACCCACTGGCTCCAGGTCATCTATAAGTCTTTGCTAGGTAAAGCCCCGCCTTATCTCAGCTCACTGGTCACCATAGCAGCACCCACCCGTAGCACGAGCTCCAGCAGGTATAAAAGCACTGGTCATCCCCAAAACCGACACTTCCTTTGGCCGCCTTTCCTTCCAGTTCTCTGCTGCCAATGACTGGACGAATTGCAGAAATCTTTGAAGCTGGAGTCTTATATCTCCCTCTCTAACTTTAAGCATCAGCTGTCTGAGCAGCTTACCAATCACTGTACCTGTACACAGCCAATCTGTAAATAGCACACCCGACTTCCTCATCCCCATAGTATTACTTACCCTCTTGCTCTTTTTCACCTCAGTATCTCTACTTTTGCACATCATCATGTGCACATCGTTCACTCCAGTGTTAATGAGAAAATTGTATTATTTTTTGCCTCTCGGACTATTTACTGCCTACCTCACTAATCTTCTACATTTGCACTCACTGTGCATGGATTTTTCTATTTTATTTTATTTTGTGTTATTGACTGTATGTTTGTTTATGTGTAACTCTATGTTGTTGTTTCTGTCTTACTGCTTTGCTTTATCTTGGCAAGGTCACAGTTGTAAATGAGAACTTGTTCTCAACTGGCCTACCTGGTTAAATAAAGGTGAAATTTTAAAAAATAACATTTTAAGACTGGCCATAGCGCACTTTGGGCAAATGCCCTGGTCCATCTTCGGGCCGGTGTGTCAGAAATGCCTGAGCTGGTTCCTGGTCCCAGTCCTCCCTTGGACAACAGGTTAGACTATACCTCAGATGTAGGTCTGGCCAGGTCTGACTGTACATACCTCAGATGTAGGTCTGGCCAGGTCTGACTGTACATACCGCAGATGTAGGTCTGACCAGGTCTGACTGTACATACCTCAGATGTAGGTCTGACCAGGTCTGACTGTACATACCAGAGATGTAGGTCTGACCAGGTCTGACTGTACATACCTCAGATGTAGGTCTGACCAGGTCTGACTGTACATACCAGAGATGTAGGTCTGACCAGGTCTGACTGTACATACCAGAGATGTAGGTCTGACCAGGTCTGACTGTACATACCTCAGATGTAGGTCTGACCAGGTCTGACTGTATATACCTGAGATGTAGGTCTGCTCATGGAGCTCTACTATACTGAGCAGGTCGGCTCCTTGCTGCTGGCAGCTCTTCCTCGCCTGGTGCCAGGTCAACACAGACTGGGTGTTCCTCTGGTACAGGACACCTGTCACTGGGTCACTGTCCCATCCTGAGGACGCTGAGAGGGACACGGAAACATTAGGACACACTTAAGGTGGGAAAAAGAAAGCATCTCAATAACAGTCCAAGAACTGAATCAAATCATGTTCTGTTCATCTCTATCACTTTCTGTCATGACAGAACTGCCCCTCATATCTGTGACTATGGTGGCAGTTCACCAGGAACTATAGTGAAAGGGGGCTTCCTTCCTTTTCCTGTCCCAGTTTTGGAGCTGTGTCAGGGGTAACACAGAAATGAGCTCCAGTCAGGATGGAAGGGTAAAGAGACACAGAGCTGCCTCCACAGTTAGGGGAACTAGAGGATGTGTTTGTGTTTTTCTGTCAGGAGGTCAGAGACCAGACCTTTCAGCGCTGACCTGGCCAGTCCTGACCTCCAGAAAGGTCACGGAAAAACAAGAAAATCGAAGAATTCCATGTGTAGCCTCTGTTTTAATGAGGAATCTGTCCCTATCACAGGCTTGGCAGGGTGTTTTACGACATTCTTTGAATTGGATACCGTCCCCACATTTTAAACCCTGGTCGTTTGCCTTGTTTTTACAGACTCATCAGTCTAGTATAGAGTAGGCCACTCATATTAGAGGGTTGTGTACTCCCATGAGTCAAATTGATTTGACCTTTATTCATAAAGCATCCCCGACTAGGAGCGCTGATACAGGAACAGGTCCCCTCTTGTCCTTCTAATGTTGATCTGAAAGGCCAAACTGATCCTAAATCAGCACTCCTATTCTGAGATGCTTGATACATACGGCTCATGATTTTTTACAGGTGTCACCTGCTGACCCTTTTCCTGATCACTGGAAAATGGCAGTAAATGACAAAAAACATAGCATGAATTGCGAGGCTTGACTCACATTTCGAGGGACAGAAGCCCCACTTCTTGGCTTTATTGTAATCTGTCTCTGTGGCGCACCAGAGCTGTCCATCTGAGCGCCCCTGCGGAGTGCACTCAGCATACCACTTCTCCCCAAACTGAAAGGGGAACTGGCAGGGACTTCCAAAGGCATTCCCCCCTAGTGTGAACACCTCTGATGAAGGGGACAAAACACTTTGTTACATTTAACATTTCTGTAATGTAGCAGATGCTCTTATCCAGAGCGACTTACAGATAGTGCATTCATCGTAGGATAGCTAGGCGGGACAACCACATACTGTATCTCAATCATAGTGCATTCTTCCTTAATAAAGTAGCTATCAGCTATCAGTCAGTGCTAGTAGGAAAAAAAATACATTGTTCACCGTATGAATCATCCCAGGTCAGACATTCATTCCCTGGCTTTAAGAAAGTTTATGACAACAGCATCTTACACTTCTGATTCCTACCTCCAATCTCCAACCTCCAGTAACAGTGAGTGTGTCTTGTAGCT
This sequence comes from Oncorhynchus keta, assembly GCF_023373465.1. Classification (NCBI taxonomy): domain Eukaryota; kingdom Metazoa; phylum Chordata; class Actinopteri; order Salmoniformes; family Salmonidae; genus Oncorhynchus; species Oncorhynchus keta. Next base: position 31,628,195 of record NC_068424.1, on the reverse strand, counting down.
TACTTACCTTGGTAGCCCTTGGAGCAGAGGTCTTTCTGAGTACCATACATCTTCCAACAGCTCCAAGACCCAGATCCCTGGTAAATCATCATATTCTTCTCGTTGCGGTTGCCATAGTTTAAGTGCAGCGCCTTGTCTTTGAGGCCGAACAGGGTCTCGTTCTTACACTGCCAGTACTGGAGCTCGCTCTTCTCATCACAGGGGAAGAGCAGCACCTTGACCCAGTCCTTCAGGTCCTGAGCCCCCAGGCAGAGCTTCAGGGAGATGCTGAGGAGACGAGACTGTGAGGCCCAGCGGAATTGCTGGTTCTGGGACGTGTGGTCACAGGGAGCCACTGTGACTTGACTGGCGCTCACCGCCACCACACACTTGTTGTGATCCTGGTTGTAGATCAGGAAGGAGCTGCTGTCTGCAGCACGGGGGATAAGGTTCTTCTTATTTCTTATTTTTTGTATCTGTTTTTGTTCTACAGTACCTTGTTATTTTAAGTATTACATTGTTATTGATTACTGCATTGTTGGGGTTAGAGTTTTCAAGCAAGGCATTTCACTGTACTTGCACATGTGACATTGATACTTGAAACTAAGGACAATGAAGTGATCTATCCAAGGTCTCATCCTTCTTTCAGGCTCTACAGATGCTCTCATAAACAGCACTGCAACGCTATTTAACTGTGACATTGTGTCTAATTGTCCAGGAATTGTAATTTAAAAATATATAAAAATCTAGTTCCAACTACAGTAAGTTGCATAAGAAGCCTGTGTATATAAATATTTGTTGTACTTTCTTATTTTCTGTACTTACAGCTGTTATACCTGTTGTTTAACTCAGTGTATGTAACTACAATTGAAATACATGTGTTTTTAAGCCACTCAAAAAAATAGGCCACTTTAATGTTTATATCTGAAAGCATCTAAAACCCCTTAAAATATTCTAAACGTTATCTAGCTCGTCAAATGGTTCACTCGTGACTCCTGGAATAGATTCCATCACAATATATCTCGCTGTGTCTGCCAATGAAGCAAAACTTACTGAAGGACCTAGAAATCTTACCAGTCTACAAAAATATTGTTACTTTCTAACAGCCTCAACCTTGTCTTCCGTTTATTGGTAAAGCATATCAACACATATAATTTGTAACACTTTCATTATACAGAATGCTTAACCATTGCATGAAACCAATTAAAGTGGAATAAAACCCTACATACCTATCTCAGCAGTGCAGCGGAGAGCATGCATAAGGCACAGGAACACAGCGAGGGATGGACTGGATGCCATCGTAGCTAGTGCATAGTTTGCTATCCCAGGACGAAAAGGTGGTTTAAAGTTGTACAGTCCAGAGAGGAGAGAGGGATCTGGCTGTGGTGTATACAGGTGTCTCTCATGGAAGAACAGTGACACAGACACATGAATGCTGCCCCCTTAATCCAGTCGATGTGTATCCTGTCACATGGGTTGGCGGGGGGTCGGCCAAAACCACTGACATCAGGAGAAGAGAGGGGAAGGAGGAAATGTGCAGCCACTATTCATTCCCTTATCAGGAGCACACAGGGGACGAGAAGAGCCACAGGTCTGAGATCAGCCCGAGCATCAATGAGCCAAGCCTCACTCACTTTGATTGGATAAAGTCAAACAAGGACCAGCTCTCAGGGCAACTCTCTATGGACGATCTGTAAAATCGAAATAATGTAAGTAGTCACCAAGAACATGGCCGAAGTCCTTTTGACGACTGAGGAACATCCTTAAGAGTGCCCTTTGCTTCCCTATTTTAAGTAGAAATTGTGCACCAATATTGGATTTTAAAAGCCTGTTATATCAAATGAAGTGCCCTTTAATATAGACCACATGGATAAACTGCTAAAAATCTGCATTTTGACCTGTTACTTCCTAGGAAGATTTCAACCCACTTAATACATATCTCCAAGTTTCACCATCATTTTAAAGCCATAGTTATTTTGTTGCTTTGACAAAATCATTTCTGAAGATTATTATTTATTTATTTAATGTGATCCCTTAACTGAAAAAACACATGATTTCACATGCGGAAAAAACACATGATTTCACATAACATTTGACGTGAAATCAGATGAAAACTTGTTGTTGGAACACTTCACATGACCACTACACGTGTAGTTTCATGTTATCACATGTTGCTTTACATGTTGTCACGATATCACATTAACTTCAAATAACATCACAGGTGATCACATGAAAACATGTGTTTTTACAACACTTCCCATGTGATCAGGTGAAATTCATGTGTTTTTGTGGTAAGGGAGAACACGTCAATCCATAGATAGACAGGCTTACATTCAATTGCCACACCCTGTTGCACACAACAAGCTCACTGTCACACGGTGATTTATAGCCACCCTGCTACTTCATTTGGCACTTAATAAGCATTTACTATAGTAATTTGTTCATTTAACCTTTTGAGATCGAAAAATGTGTTTTTAGGTGAAATCCAGACTCATTATGAATATGCCAATAAGATTAGGTTTTTGGTTAATTTGTGTATTAACAACATTGAAATGTGTATCTACATAAACCAAATCACATATAACTTTAAAAGAACTTGCTTCCCACAGAGAAACTAAACTAAACATTCTAAATGTACTAAATATGCTAAACAACATGTATTAAAAATTCCTGTCCAACGTCAAATCATCAGCATGCTAATGAAGAAAATAGGAAATACTGAATATTTCCCAAATCACATTTTTTTTAAAGATATTGTTATGAAGCTACTGTACAACATTTACATGAGAGAAATGTGAACACTATGGGGATGTTTGCTTTATGATGTTTAAATGGAACCTACTTGAGCCAAGTGATAACTGAGCGATGAGCTTTTAACCAATTAATGTTTCATAGACCATTAATACAATTTAAATATTTAAAACAACCAAAACGAAATCAAAGTTCAGAACTATCAACTTTTTGAGTGAACTTTGGAGTTTGCAGTCCTGTGGAAGACCTTTGTCTAAAGCTTGTTGAAATGCTCACACTGAATCAATCAGAAAACACAAAACAAAAACAACATTAGGATACTGAAAACAATTTTTTGATTGACGTCTTAAATGGTAGACTCAGCTGCTAAAGGGTTTGTGTGGCTTTGGAAAAACATAGTCTGCTGTTACAGAGTTGCCTTGATGTTGCTCTGCTTCTCACTTAAACAGGCATTCTATATATTTTTTCAGCATTCTATGTATTTTTTTAGCATATAAACAAACTATGTTGCTTGCATAAACAGTGACTTAGGCCTACTAAGTCTATCCTTAAATGTGTCGCCAACTGTTCCTAGAGAGCCACAGTATAAAAAAAATTCTCCAGCCAAGCCTCAACACAACTGATTCAAACTAATCAACTAATTATGACTCAGGTGTATAAGGCTTGGTTGTGTGACAACCCTCCCACTCTGTCTGCCGTATTCTCTCTTTGTTCTTGTTTCCTTATTAGGATGCCGGTGGGCGGAGTTGGGAGGGTCGTCAGCTACATGGGAAACACCTGGGCCAGGTGTCTCCCAGGATAAATAGACCTCTTCCACATTCATGGAGTAGACTCTCTCCATGCAGACACCTTTGTAGATTCTGTTGTGGTTCTTGGTGGCCTTTTGTTTGTTTGTTTGTTTGTTTGTTTGTTTGTTTGTTTGTTTGTTTGTTTGTTTGTTTGTTTGTTTGTTTGTTTGTTTGTTTGTTTGTTTGTTTGTTTGTTTGTTTGTTTGTTTGCTTTGGCACCTTTCATCACCCTGCATTATCACATTCATGCATGCAAAACACTCACTTACACTACTGATTACTGATTACACACACCATTGTATATTATACTTAGTTACTTATTTAATAAATATATATTTTGCTACTCCTTATCTCCACGTTGTCTCCCTTTGTTACGGGCTTTGAGCCGGTTCGTGACAGGTGGAAGAAAAGCAACATAAAATTGAGTTATGCCTAATTTTTAACACTGTAAAGGGGTCGCTGTAATTTTTACAGTAACTTACAGGCAGCTCAGTGGCAAGTAAAATGCTGTATTTCATATTACAGTACATCTACCGTAATCATAATGGATGAATAATTTGTTTTGAGGATATGTATTTTACTGTAATTACAAGGGATTGGTGCAAGCAGGTTGACTGCTTGGTAAAGTGATTACACACTACAATACATTAATTAATATTTGTTGGTTTATTTCACTTGCACTTCTAGAGGTCTTAACAAAGGCTTCCATACTTGCAGCGACTGCATTAGCATTTAAGGCTAGCTGCCTCTCCAATCTGTCCCCTATACATTTCAAATTGATGGGACACTATAACTACCTTTCTGGACAAAAGACACATTTTTTCACATTTAAACATGTGGATGCAAAAGTTCAACATATGATAACATGAAACTACACGTATGTGAGCAAGTTAAAACATGATCTCGTGAAATAAATGTGACAACATGTGGATGCAAAAGTTCAACATATGATAACATGAAACTACATGTGACAACATTTGAGGATGTGAAAAACCAGGTGTCAAATGGAATTGAGAATATTTTACTTTAAAATGCATAACTGACATTACTTCAATTTAAACAGTCATGGTGCCCTGCAGGTTTTATCTAGTTCCTGGTATGTTCCAGGTATGTTTTTCGAACATTGTGACATTAATTGTGACTCAACCTCACTTGGGATTTGGACTCACAACCTCTTGGTTGCTAGGTACCTGAAGTACCTGCTGCGCCACCAGCTGTGTGGAAATAATTGAGATTATATCTAAAAAAATATTCATATTTTTCCGTCATTGTCTTTTGATGAACAAAAAAAACATGTTCTATCATTGTAGCTCAAAATTGATCAGAAATTACTTCTCTGTTTTGCTCTTTGCAATTTTGTTTTTGGTTCTTCCTCCTCGTACCCCTATTTTTACAGTACTGTACCATGCATCTCACAAACTTGTCCTTTGTCTCTGTGATACTGTAATTCTTGTTCTTTGATATGAACCTGCAACCAGTTAAAATCTATTGAGCAGTCAGTACTGTTAATAAATGGAAAGCACACCGTTCAGGGCCATACAATTTGTCCATTGTACAGTATACAGCCTACAATGCACTGTACTACAGTATACAATACTAAAAGGGACAACAATCAAAGGAGTAAACATGTGATCAATGTGCTTCTCCTTGTCTTTGGGCTGGGTCAGGCCAGAGCACTTCGTCGACATCACAAGCAATATTGTCCCTCCTGAGGCAACGGGGGAAGAATCCTCTAGTGTGCAGTATCCAACCCTAACATGATTCCTCACCTATATCACCACAGGCTAAATCCATGGCTTGCAGCAGATTTACTCTGGTTTAGGGTTGTCTATCATACACTTTCCTTCTCCAAGAGGAGAAAAACTCCTCAATCGGATTCAGGAAAGGCGAGTATGAAGGGAGGTACAAGTTCATAAACTGCCCATTGATGTTAAACCATTCCCTTACCTGAGCAGCTCGGTGGAAACTGACATTGTCCCACACTATCACATATGTGGGAATGGGATTCTCATTTAGCTCTTGACCCTGCTGCTCTTGAACCTGCTGCTCAAATAAAATATCTCTTAGATTGTCAATAAATCTTAGAAGGTGCTGGGTGTTATATGGCCCGAGTGTAACATGGTGATGTAGAACACCATGGTTGCTGATACCAGCACAGATTGTGACATTGTAAATTTGCAATTACAAAAATACAGTAGTATACTGTACCTGTTCTCTTCTCTGAATGTCCTTACTATGGTGGACACAGACAATCGGCTCAAATTGGGTTGCACTCTAAGTCCTGCTTCCCTCTGTCAGTCCATGGACAAGAACATGGTCTATAACTGTTGCTCGAATTTCATCAGATATTTCCACTCTTTGTCTTCTTCTTCGTCTTCCTTTTTCTTGCCCTCCTCTTCCTCCTCGTCGCCCACCTCGCATACGCACTTGTCCTTGTCCTCTCACATTGTTTCTTCTATCCATTCTCAGACATTCCCCTTTCCACCTTCAACAACCTGTTTGCTCTATGGACTGGCTTATATTGGTTGTGTCGCAGCATTTGAAACAGGTTAAATCAATTTTGAGTGATTGTGTTCAATCAATGACATGTTTTCTCTATTTGTATGTGGTTGTTGCCACTTGTGTTTACCAGAATGGATGACATGTGCATTAGAGTGCAGAATGTGTTTTGAGAATGAGAATGTTTTTAGAGTTTTGCTGAAAAGTGAGATCTGCAAATTGTGTTTTACCATGTGAAATGGTTTACGGTATTGACAACAGACTGCATAATTAGCTAAATGAGTCCAGGCAACTGAGAACTTTGTTCAGCCCATGGGTTTTAGTGTTTTAGCAATTGAGAAAAACTGTAATGTGCCTAGTTAGCTGTCGTTCCTTTTGTTACTTTCCCGGGTAAGTTAAAAATTGTGTTGTTGCTCCATTAGTATGCTTCAGGTATAATGGTACAATAGTACACATATTTTGCACTTATTAGCAAATTATTAGTGTATTGGTGTACAACATTTATAAAATGTAATGAGTCTTTTGAAAATATGAACATGTACATTTTGTACAATGTATTTTTTGTTGATACTCTTACTAAGCGTTTGCTCAGAGCGTGATGAGAAGAGGCAGATATACTTGTATGGAGTCCAGACTGCAGCAGTAACTTTTGCCTTGTATTTGTATCCATTCCATGCAGTCATTAACCTCTCTGGGATCGTTCGGGACGCTAGCTCAAAACAACAGAAATCTCATAATTACAATTCCTCAACCATACAAGTATTTTACACCATTTTAAAGATACACTTCTCGTTAATCCAACCGCGTGTCCGATTTAAAAAAGATTTTCGGCGAAAGCAGAACATATCATTTTGTTAGGTCAGCAACTAGTTACAGAAAGCATTCAGCCATTTTCCAAACAAAGAGAGGTGTCACAAAAAGCAGAAATATAGATAGAATGAATCACTAACCTTTGACGATCTTCATCAGATGACACTCCCGGGACTCAATGTTACACAATACATGTATGTTTTGTTCAATCAAGTTCATATTTATATACAAAAACCTCAGTTTACATTGGCGCCATGTTCAGAAATGCCTGCAAAACATCCGGAGAAATTGCAGAGAGCCACATCAAATAACATAAAAATTCATCATAAACTTTGATGAAAGATACATGTTTTTACATAGAATTAAAGATAAACTTGTTCTTAATGCAACCGCTGTGTCAGATTTTTAAAAAGCTTTACGGCAAAAGCACAATATTCAATCATCTGAGAACAGCGTTCAGCCACAAAAGCAAGCCATACAGTTACCCACCAAATTGTGGAGTCAACAAAAGACATAAATAGCATTATAAATCTTCACTTACCTTTGCTGATCTTCGTCCGAATGCACTCCCAGGACTCCCACTTCCACACGAAATGTTTGTTTTGTTTGATTACGTCCATATTCATGTCCAAATACCTCCGTTTTGTTTGCGCTTTTAGTTCACTATTCCAAAGGCACAATGCGCGAGCTCAAAATCCAGACGAAAAGTCAAAAGAGTTCCATTACAGTTTGTAGAAAAAGAAGGCACCGCGTGAACGTGCAGTAAACAACTGATTGGCCACAGCCTAGTCCACTTGTTGAAACAGCTCTTATTCGACCACCTTCCACAATAGAAGCTTCAAACAACATTCTAAAGACTGTTGACATCTGCTGGAAGCCTTGGGAAGTGCAATCCGGCCCCATAGACACAGCATATTGGATAGGCAATCACTTAAATGAAACTACAAACCTCAGATTTCCCACTTCCTGGTTGGATTTGTCTCAGGTTTTCGCCTGCCATATGAGTTCTGTTATACTCACAGACATCATTCAGTTTTAGAAACTTCAAATACTACTAATAATATTAATATATTAGCATCTGTGACAGAGTAGTAGGCAGTTTACTCTGGGAACCTTATTCATCCAAGCTACTCAATACTGCCCCCCTGTCACTAAGAAGTTAAAAGAGAGACAACTGGCTGAATTGTGTCCCCAGCCTTATCTTCCAGCTAGTGAATTTTTGCCATATTAGCATTGACATGACATCAGTCAAAACACCTCCAAGCAAGACATGCTATTAGGAACAAAATAAAACTTGTTGAAATGAGCCACCTATAATTCCCCACATGGCAACCTCTTGTCATTGTTGCTAGCTATCTGACCATTCAGAATCATTACAAAACATGGCTTAAATTAGCTTTAAAACATCCACATGTTGTCACTGCGGCCAACAGGAGGGCCCCTAAAATGTTCAGTCAGCGACCACTCCATTGGCCACGCCCATGGCCATGCTCTTGTCACACCCACCACCTTAGCCCCATTTAGATCCAGATAAAAACCTAAATCTACTGTAAGCATTTAGTTATGGCTGGCTTTGATTTAGACCAGCGAAACGTCATAATGGAATGATATCAAACTACAGGCCAAATCTGAGAACATTCTGTACACATTAACAACCAAGCTCTGTGGGGGGTGACATCATAATTGAGATCTGGGGTGACATCATAATTCATACAAAGGTGAACCTGATGAAAACACTACTGCACTTTTGCATCATGAGTTGATTATAGTACCATAAAATCTGCGTTACTGGGTGCATGTGTAAAATGTGTGTGTGTGTATGTGTGTGTGTGCATGAGCAACATCCGTTCAACACCATATTGCCCACGAAGCTCATCATTAAGCTAAGGACTCCGAGACTCAACACCTCACTCTGCAGCTGGATCTTGGACTTCCTGACGGGCCGCCCCCAGGTGGTAAGAGTAGGCAACAACACGTCTGCCACGCTGATCCTTAACACTGGGGCCCCTCAGGGGTGTGTACTTTGTCCTGTATTCCCTGTTCACCCACAACCACATGGCCAAACACGACTCCGACACCATCATTAGATTTCCTGATGACACAACAGTGGTAGGCCTGATCACCGACAACGATGAGACGGCCTCTATAGGGAGGTGGTCAGAGAACTGGCAGTGTGGTGCCAGTACAACAATCTCTCCCTCAATGTGAGCAAGAGGAGCTGATCGTGAACAACAGGAAAAGGCTTGCCGAACAAGTGGCTTCTACCTCTGGTTCAGATCCTTGGAGCTCCCAGCCTCACCAGACCGTGAGGCTGCCTGAGAGACTGGCCCATTCAACATCACCAGCTGTCATCATAGGCAGCTCTATGGTGAGAAACATCTCGGGTCCCCAAGGCAAAAACCCTGTGCTACCCAGCAGTCCAAGTACAGGACATAACAAGGCTGCTTCTGACTGTTCTATCACAGATACCGAGAGCTGACACTGTCATAGTCCATGTGGGGTCAAATTACATTAGGAGGGCTCGCTCGGAACATTTGAAAATTGATTTTAAAGAACTGATTTTAGCATTAAAAGACTCAAAAAAACTGCCAATAATTTCAGGTTCGGTACCATTGTTGGGCCGCGGGTATGAAAGATTTAGCAGACTGCTGGCATACACATCTGGCTAAAAGACTACTGTAGCTCTGCTGGAGTCAGTTTTATTGATGACTTTGTTATGTCCTGGAAACAGAAGATACTCTACAGGAATGACAAATCCATCTAAATCATCTTGGCTCCTGGACTCTGTCCACGATTTTCAAGGCTGCGTTGAAACAATGACTGGTAAATGATCCAAGACCAGCTCAGTTAATCCCTACCATTGTGACAATGAGTTGTCATAATGCTGCATCAAAGGTACATGATCTTGGGGTCATTGGCAAACACAATGTAAGTCATTTAATTTATGTACCCCTAATTGCACCGAATATATCTGTTTATCCTACAGCTATTGTAAGCAGTAATCATGAGCCTATAAACCAGAGTTACACTGTTAGCACTGAGGCGGTGTGCAACAGTAGGAAGACCACTTTATGCAGCTCACCCTGCACTATCAGCTCCAATGTAAAAAAACATGACTACGTCTACCTCTGATAATCTTCCCAGTAAAGCATTAAAAACAATCAAGCAACCCAGAAAAGTGCTAAAAATAGCCCATATTAACATATGTAGCCTAAGAAACAAGGTCCATGAAGTCAATAACTTGCTTGTAACCGATGACATTCATATTCTGACTGTCTCTGAAACTCACTTAGATAATACCTTTGATGATACAGTGGTAGCAATACATGGTTAAAACATTTACTGAAAAGAAAGAACTGCCAACGGAGGTGATGTTCAGAACCACATTCCTGTAAAGCTTAGAGATGATCTAATGTTAAATACTGTTGAAGTAATATGGCTACAGGTTCATCTACATAACCTAAAGCCCATTCTTATGGGAAGCTGCTATAGACCACCAAGTGCTAACAGTCACTATTTGGATAATATGTCTGAAATTCTTGATAATCTATGTGATATCAACAGAGAAGTATATTTTCTGGGTGATTTAAATATTGACTGGGTATCATCAAGCTGCCTACTCAGGAGAAAACTTCAAACTGTAACCAGTGCCTGCAACCTGGATCAGGTTGTCAGTCAATCTACCAGGGTAGATACAAACAGCACAGGAATTAAATCATCAACATGTATAGATCACATCTTTACTAACACTGCTGATATTTGCTTTAAAGCAGTATTCAAATCCATAGGATGTAGTGATCACAATATAATAGCCATACTGTATCTAGGAAAACCAAAGTTCCACAGGCTAGGCCTAATATAGTGCATAAGAGGTCGTACAATAAGTTTTGTAGTGATGTCACAGTCTTCCTCCTCTTCATCTGAAGAGGCGAGAAGGATCAGAGGACCAAAATGTGGTGTGGAATGTGTTCATCATGAATTTTAATAAAGAGAACACTGAACACTGCAACACTATACAAAAACAATTAACGACCATGACGCTACAAATGAGACCTGTGCTGACACAAGCCACTAACATAGACAATCACCCACAAACAAACAGTGCAACCCAGGCTACCTAAGTATGATTCTCAATCAGAGACAACTAATGACACCTGCCTCTGATTGAGAACCATACTAGGCCGAAACATAGAAATACCCAAATCATAGAAAAACAAACATAGACTGCCCACCCCAACTCATGCCCTGACCATACTAAAAAATGACAAAACAAAGGAAATAAAGGTCAGAACGTGACAAGTGATTCATATGTTGATGATGTAAAGAATATTTGCTGGTCTGGTATGTAATGAGGAACAACCAGACGCTGCACTTGACACATTTATGGAAGTACTTATTCCAGTTACTAATAAGCACGCACCCATTAATAAGAAAATGACTGTACAAACTGTTGAATCCCCTTGGATTGATGAGTAATTGTATGGTTGAGAGGGATGAGGCAAAAGGTATGGCAAATAATCTGTCAGCCCAACTGACTGGCAAACATACGGCAAATTAAGAAATCAGGTGACTAAACTAAATAAAAAATAAACTACACTATGAAACAAAGATAAATTATATAAAGAATGATAGTAAAAAGCTTTGGGGCACCAAAGCTTACATTACATTACATTTTGGGGAAAAAGCCAACTCGGCTCCTTTACTCATTGAATCAGATGGCTCATTCATCACAAAGCCCACTGATAATGCAACCTACTTTAATGACTTTTTCATTGGCAAGATAAGCAAACTTAGGGATGACATGCCAGCATCAAACACTGACACTACACATCCAACTATATTGGACCAAATTATGAAAGACAATAATTATAATTTTGAATTCCGTAAAGTCCGTGTGGAAGAGGTTAAAAAATTATTGTTGTCTCAACAGTGACAAGCCACTGGGGTCTGACAATCTGGATGGAAAATTACTGAGGATAATAGCAGACGATATTGCCACTCCTATCTGCCACATCTTCAATTTAAGAATACTAGAGAGCACGTGCCCTCAGGCCTGGAAGGAAGCTAAAGCCATTCCGCTTCCCAAGAATAGTAAAGCCCCCTTTACTGGCTCAAATAGCCGACCAATCAGCCTGTTACCAACCCGTAGTAACCCTCTGGAAAAAAATATGTTTGACCAGATACAATTCTATTTCACAGTAAACAAATTAACAGAATTTCAGCATGGTTATAGGGGAGGACACTCAACAAGCACAGCACTTACACAAACGACGGATGATTGGCTGAGAGAAATTGATGATTTCGGGGGCTGTCTTGTTAGACTTCAGTGCAGCTTTTGACATTATCGATCATAGTCTGCTGCTGGAAAAAGGTATGTGTTGTGGCTTTACACCCCCTGCTATAATGTGGATAAAAAGTTACTTGTCTAACAGAACACATAGGGTGTTTTTTAATGGAAGCCTCTGAAATATATTCCAGTTAGAATCAGGAATTCCCCAGGGTAGCTGTTTAGGCCCCTTGCTTTTTTCAATTTCTACAATCACTAAACCTCAACTAATTCTTGTAATAAATCATGTGGAAATTGAGCAAGTTGAGATGACTATACTGCTTGGAGTAACCCTAGATTGTAAACTGTCATGGTCAAAACATATTGATGCAGTAGTAGCTAAGATGGGGAGAAGTCTGTTTATAATAAAGTGATGCTCTGCCTTCTTAACAACACTATCAACAAGGCAGGTCCTACAGGCCCTAGTTTTTTCAGTCGCGTGGTCAGGTGCCACAAAAATATACAATTGGCTCAGAACAGGGCAGCACGGCTGGCCCTTGGATGTACACAGAGAGCTAATAATAATATGCATGTCAATCTCTCCTGGCTAAAAGTGGGGGAGAGATTGACTTCAAAACTACTTTTATTTGTGAGAGGTATTGACATGTTGAATGCACCGAGCTGTCTCTCTAACTACTATCACACAGCTCGGACACCCATGCATACCCCACAAGACATTCTACAAGAGGTCTATTCACAGTCCCCAAGTCCAGAGCAGACTATGGGAGGCACACAGTACTACATATAGCCATGACTACATGGAACTCCATTCCATATTAAGTAACTGACGTAAGCAGTAAAATAAGATTTAAAAAAATAGACAAAATAACACCTTATGGAACTCTGGGGACTGTGAAGCATACACACACACACACACACACACACACACAATAACATACGCACTATACATACACATGGATTTAGTACTGTAGATAAAGTTGAAGTTGGAAGTTTACATACACCTTAGCCAAATACATTTAAACTCAGTTTTTCAGAATTCCTGACATTTAATCCTAGTAAAAAGTCCCTGTCTTATGTCAGTTAGGATCACCACTTTATTTTAAGAATGTGAAATGCCAGAATAATAGTACAGAGAATTATTTATTTAATATTTTATTTCTTTCATCACATTCCCAGTGAGTCAGAAGTTTACATACAGTCAATTAGTATTTGGTAGCATTGCCTTCAAATTGTTTAACTTTGGTCAAATGTTTCAGGTAGCCTTCCAGAAGCTTCCCACAATAAGCTGGGTGAATTTTGGCCCATTCCTCCTGACAGAGCTGGTGTAACTGAGTCAGGATTGTAAGGCCTCCATGCTCGCACACACTTTTTCATTTCTGCCCACACATTTTCTATAGGATTGAGTTCAGGGCTTTGTAATGGTCACTCCAATACCTTGACTTTGTCCGCCTTAAGCCATTTTGCCACAACTTTGGATGTATGCTTGGGGTCATTGTCCATTTGGAAGACCCATTTGTGACCAAGCTTTAACTTCTTGACTGATGTCTTGAGATGTTGCTTCAATATATCCACATAATTTTCCCGCTTCACGATGCCATCTATTTTGCTAAGTGCACCTGTCCCTCCTGCAGCAAAGCTCCCCCACAACATCATGCTGCCACCCCCGTGCTTCACGGTTGGCATGGTATACTTCGGCTTGCAAGCCTCCCCCTTTTTTCTCCAAACATAACGATGGTCATTATGGCCAAACAGTTGTATTTTTTCTTTCATCAGACTGTTCTGGGATTGATTTGCACTTTTCGACACCAAAGTATGCCTTGAAATACATACACATGTACACTTCCAATTGACTCAAATTATGTCAATTAGCCTATCAGAAGCTTCTAAAGTCATGACATCATTTTCTGGAATTTCCCAAGCTGATTGAAGGCAGGGTCAACTTTCTGAACCACTGGAATTGTTATACAGTGAATTATAAGTGAAATAATGTGCCAGGAGAGGAGCTGGGGGAGAATGGGGAGTAGCCGTTTGTTGTGTTGCTTTCCCTTTTTGGCCATGGCCTTTTGGACAACAGCTTAGTTTATGTTTCTTTTTGTTATGCTTGTGTTTCAGTTTTACCTCTACTGGAGTTATTTTGTCGGGTGAAAGAAGACCTGTTTAGTAAAAGATATTAAAAGAAGAGGAAACACAACCAATGCATCTGGCCCTTTAATTGTATGCCTCCCGCCTGTGTTAGGGTGCTTTTGACAAGATGATCCATTCACAATTCATATCTTATATTGTGAGAACATGGCAACCATGTCCTGTGCATGTTTGGTGGGACGGTGGTGGAACATTCAGAAAAATGGACGCGTGAATGTTCTTGCAATGTCCCATAATAAGCTTTTAGACCATTGTTGTATAGTCTGAGAACATTGTAACCACGTTCTGCATAAGCTATGTTTGACATTAAGGTAATGGTCTCCCAACTTTAACACCTAAACACGCTAAAAATGTTACCAGAAAGTTTTTGCTAACATAGATAGTTAGGGGAACATTCGAACGGAAAACTAGACACAAACATTAGGAGAACATTAGGGTTACAAAAAACATGACTTGACTCACTGACTGACTTCGTGACTGATTGAGTTCATTTGAATCAAAGTTTGTTCTTTTCTCTCAGAGGTTGTAAATTACTGTAACTGGTTTGTGTAGTTAAGGACCTGCTGACTGTTAGGATTAAATGGGTTTTGAAGCCATGTGTGTTCCTTTGTGTTGTTGGACAGGGTTGAAGAGCCTAAAGGGCACACTGGACATTCCACACCGCTCTCCTTTCTGAGGCTCTTTGTGGTTCTCATGGTAACATTAATTTGAGCTCTCTCCTCTCTCTCTCCATCTCTTCCGGTCCTTGTAAATATGTGTAATAGGTTCGTTCCATGAAATGAGTGCCTTTTGAGTCCCTTTGATATTTTAAGTAGAAATTGTGCACCAATACTGCATTTTAAAAACCTGTTATATTAAATGAAGTGCCCTTTAATATAGACCACCTGGAGAATTCAATCAATCTGATTTTTAATATGAATACAAACTTGCTAAAGTGCCAAAATTCAGCATTCTAGGATGTCTCTCTGTGCACCCTCTGTGCACCCTCTGTGACTTATAGAAGGATTTTAACCTACTTAACCCCAATATTTCTCCAAATTGTCACCATCATTGTAAATCCCTAGTTATTGTGTTTCAATGACAGTCATTTCTGAAGATTATAATTAATTTCATGTGATTAGTCAGTCTGTCACGTGTCCGACCGAGGGTGTTTCCCCTTCCCGGGCGGGTGGAGCTCGGCGGTCGTCGTCACCGGCCTATTAGCTGCCACTGATGGTTTTTCCTCCCCTCCTTGTATGTTCAGTGGTAGCACCTGTTCATGTTAATTAGTTTGTCTTTATTAGACAGCCGGCCCGCCTGGTTGTTGTGCGGGATTATTTCAATGTAACCTTCGGCTCTGTTGTAGAGGTACGTGTTAGTGCCTGGTCGTGATTTTTTCCATTGTATTTTTTGATTCCCTGCGTTTGGGAACGTAACTTTTGTGAGCACCCTGTGGTGCGTTGGTGCTATTAAAAGACGCACAGCATTGAACTCTGTCTCCTGCATTTGACTCCACACCCACGACACCCGGAGCATTACAGAATCCCGCACCACCAAATTGAATGGAGTCAGCAGGAGCAGCAGCCAACCCTCTCCCATCGATGGAGGAACGGGTTCTCCACCACACCACCGTCCTCCATCGGATCGGATCCGTGATGGATCAAGTGATGGAGAGAATGGACAGATGGGAGAGGAGTGGTCTCCTCTCTCCACCTTCGGCACCCACGGTTCCGGACTCCCCATCTCCTGACTCCAGCACCCTCCGTCTGACGCTACCGAGGGCTTATGATGGAGCGGCAGCGGGTTGCCAGGGGTTTCTGCTTCAGCTGGAGCTATACCTGGCCACCATCAGACCCACTCCCTCAGGAGCAGAGAGGGTGAGTGTCCTCATCTCCTGCCTCACAGGTCGTGCTCTGGAGTGGGCGAACGCAGTCTGGAATGGCCCAGACTCAGGGCGGGAGCACTACACAGAGTTTTCCTGCCGCTTCCGTGCCGTGTTTGATCACCCTCTAGACGGCCGAGCGGTGGGAGAACGACTATTTCATCTCAGGCAGGAGAGGAGGAGCGCCCAGAATTACGCGCTGGAGTTCCGGACCTTGGCAGCCGGATCTGGGTGGAACGACAGGGCCCTTATGGACCACTACAGGTGGAGTCTCCGAGAGGACGTCCGCCAGGAGTTAGCGTGTCTGGACACCACTCTATCACTGGATCAGCTGATTGACATGTCCATTCGACTGGATAATCTGCTGGCTGCCCGCAGGCGTTCAGAGAGGGTTTTGTGCGTTCCACCACCCAGCCCCTCCGCTCCCATTCCAATGGAGTTGGGAGGGGCTGCGCCGAGGGGTACCGGAGGAGGAGGCCTTCCCTGCACCAACTGTGGTCGGAGAGGACACACGTCTGATCGGTGCTGGGGGGGTCCGGCTGGGAGTAGAGATGGCAGGCGGAACGCTTCTCGGTCACCCCAGGTGAGTCAGCATCAAACTCACCCAGAACCCCTTGTTGGCCACGTGCTTGTCTTAACCTTTTTCCTTCATTTTTTCCCCTCTTCCCAGCATAGGGCGCTAGTCGATTCAGGCGCAGCTGGGAACTTTATGGATCGCGGACTCGCCCTTAAGTTAGGGGTTCCGCTGGTGCCGATAGATTTTCCTTTCCCCGTGCACTCCCTAGATAGCCGGCCATTAGGGTCAGGGATGGTCAGGGAGACCACGGTCCCACTGGACATGGTGACGCAGGGGAATCATAGGGAGCGTATCAGTTTCTTTATTATTGATTCGCCTGCGTTTCCAGTGGTGCTGGGGACTCCCTGGCTGGCCCGGCACAATCCTAAAATTTTGTGGAGACAGGGGGTTCTCCAGGGGTGGTCAGAGGAGTGTTCTGGAAGGTGTTTGGGAGTTTCCATCGGTGCCACGTTGGTGGAGAGTCCAGACCAGGGTTCCACGGTGTGCATTCCCCCCGAGTATGCCGATTTGGCAATCGCTTTCAGTAAAGTGAAAGCGACTAAATTACCACCTTATCGACCGGGAAGGGATTGTAAGATAGATCTCCAGGTAGACGCTGCACTTCCCAAGATTCACGTGTACCCGCTGTCCCAGGAGGAGACGTTGGCAATGGAGACATATGTCACGGAGTCGCTGGGACAGGGGTACATTCCGCCCTCCAATTCACCCGTCTCCTCAAGTTTATTTTTTGTGAGGAAAAAGGAGGGAGGTTTGCGTCCGTGTATCGATTATAGAGGTCTAAACGCCATCACAGTGGGGTATAGTTACCCTCTACCTCTCATCGCTACAGCGGTGGAATCGTTCCACTGAGCGCAGTTCTTCACAAAACTGGATCTCAGGAGCGTGTATAGTCTGGTGCATATTCGGAAGGGAGATGAGTGGAAAACCGCATTTAGTACTACATCCAGCCACTATGCGTACCTCGTCATGCCGTATGGGTTAAAAAATGCTCCAGCCGTTTTTCAATCTTTTGTAGACAAGATTCTCAGGGACCTGTGCAGGCAGGGAGTGATTGTTTATATTGATGACATTCTAATCTACTCGGCCACTCACACCGCATGTGTCTCTGGTGCGCAAGGTGCTTGGTAGACTGCTGGAGCATGACCTATATGTCAAGGCTTATTTCAATGTAACCTTCGGCTCTGTTGTAGAGGTACGTGTTAGTGCCTGGTCGTGATTTTTTCCATTGTATTTTTTGATTCCCTGTGTTTGGGAACGTAACTTTTGTGAGCACCCTGTGGTGCGTTGGTGCTATTAAAAGACGCACAGCATTGAACTCTGTCTCCTGCATTTGACTCCACACCCACGACACCCGGAGCATTACACAGTCATTTACATCTGTCCCTCATTTTAAGGACAAACCTGTTACGTGAAACTTTTCCTTAAACTTTTTCTTTCTCAGAAGAATGCTTTGAACATATAATAGTCAAATCAAAGTGGAAAAGCTGGTTGAACTGGCTCCACTCCATTTAGCCATTTGCTCGTGTTTTGTGTTGGAAAACTGAGCGGGTGGAGCATAACACGTCAACCCTGTTACGCACAGATAGGCAGGCTACAAATAATTTAACAATTTATTTAAAATTGACATGCAAGGACAGTTTCCAAGAGACATTCCCTTCATGTCAAATAGAACTTACCCAGAACGTGATTACCATGTTCTGATAATATTCAATATTAATGTTCTCGACATGTTTCATGGGAACGTTGCAAGAAAATGAATGTGTCCAGTTTTCTAAGGGTTATGAGAGAATTCCATCAATGTTCCACCAAAATACACAAAACATGGGTGCCATGTTCTCAGAATATAATATATAAATGTTCTAGACACGTTTTATGGGAACATTGCATGAACATTCCTGTGTTGCCTGATGGTTCCAAAGAAACTTTCTTGTTTCATCATTACACATCACCCCCTTGTTGCTGTGGCCGAGCACATCAATGTTCTGATTGGTGAACCACTGATCCATTCACTGCCATTTGTTTACACAAATAATGCATTTAATTTAAAGTGTTTCTAAATGTCCATATTTGACACACTTTGACATACTGTCACACCTTGGTCTTAGTATTTTGTGTTTTCTTTATTATTTTGGTTAGGCCAGGTGTGACATGGGTTTATTATGTGGTGTGTTTTGTCTTGGGGTTTTTGTAGGCATTGGGATTGTGGCTTAGTGGGGTTATCTAGTATAGTCTATGGCTGTCTGGAGTGCTTCTCAATCAGAGGCAGGTGTTTATCGTTGTCTCTGATTGGGAACCATATTTAGGCAGCCATATTCTTTGAGTGTTTCGTGGGTGATTGTTCCTGTCTTTGTGACACCAGATAGGACTGTTTCGTTTTTTTTTTACGGTTCTTGTTTTGTAGATTGTTGTATTTTCATCTTTATTAAAGATGTACAAAACTAACCACGCTGCATTTTGGTCCGCCTCTCTTTCCCCAGAAAACCATTACACATACAGTGCCTTCAGAAAGTATTAATATCCCTTGACTTATTCCACATTTTGTTGTGTTACAGCCTGAATTCAAAATTGATTAAATAGATATTTTTCTCACCCATCTACACACAATACCTTATAATGACAAAGTGAAAACATGTTTTTAAACAGTTTTGCAAATGTATTAAATAAAATGTAGAAATATCTCTTACATAAGTATTCACACCCCTGAGTCAATATAGCTGTGAGTCTTTCTGGGTGAGTCTCTAAGAGCTTTCCACACCTGGATTGTGCAACATTTGTCCATTCTTTCAAAATTCAGGAAGCTCTCTCAAATTGGTTGTTGATTATTGGTAGACAACCATTTTCAGGTCTTGCCATAGATTTTCACTCTGCCACTAGTCTTTTTGGAGAGCAACTCCAGTGTAGATTTGGCCTTGAGTTTTAGGTTATTGTCCTGCTGAAAGGGGATTTCATCTCCCAGTGTTTGGTGGAAAGCAGACTGAACCAGGTTTTCCTCTGATTTTGTCTGTACTTAGCTCCATTCTGTTTCTCTTTTATCCTGAAAAACTCCCCAGACCTTAATGATTACAAACATACCATAACATGATGCAGCCACCACTATGCTTGAAAATATGGAGAGTGCTACTCAGTAATGTGTTGTATTGGATTTGCCTCAAACATAACACTTTGTTCAGGACAAAAAGTTAGTTGGCACATTTTTTGCAGTATTAATTTAGTGCCTTGTTGCAAACAGGATGCATGTTTTGGAATATTTGGGGTATTGTGTAGGCCAGTGACACAATCTACATTTAATCCATTTTAAATTCAGGCTGAAACACAACAAAATGTGGAAGGGGTGTGAATACTTTCTGAAGAGACTGTATGCAGAATGTTCCCATAATTGACAAAAAACTGGACACTCATCTGGGGAATATTACTAAAACTTTCTCTATCCCTAGAATTGTTAGCTTGGATTCCCCCTGTCACAAGGAGTTTTATGGCTGATTTAAGATGTTACAGTCAATCCGCATTGTTTTCTATATATACCTCGTGAAATGGGAAAACATTTATTGAAGTTGATCATGTGCTCTTTATAACAGAGTGATAAAATTAGGGGAAATCAAAAATACGTTTTGGGACCATGTCACACTTTTTAAAAGTCACCGAATTGGTGGAACGACCCAATAACCTCTTTAATCTGCCTCTTAGTGATGATAGCTGTGTTTAAGTGTACCTCAATTACTGTATATAGTTCCAGAAATGGTGTATTATCCCCCTAAATGCACCTGGATTCAGTATGTATTGATTTAGCATGCAATGTGTGAGAAGTGTGAGTAAGAGTATAAGGTCAAAGACATTTGTTTCAAAACTTTATTTATCTCTCTTTGAGCATATATTTACAATATAACTTGGCAAAAACAAAGCAAAGTACAGTGGTTGTATTTTGAACTTTAGTTTCACGCACCAAATAAATCTGTACAAGGCTCCATTAGACCAAATAAAATGACTGTTGTTGATTCTATCATTTGTGCAGTGGTTGCATATGCAATCTTAGCTGTACATCTGGACTGTATCCTTGATGACTGATGCTGATATGCACAAAGTGCATATAATTTTCACCCATTATTTACAGAGCCAGAAAATTAACAAAGATAGTACGTGAATGGTTTCAGATTTAGTTGCAATCTCAGAATGGGTAGGCCTTAACACCAGCAGCATGCTTTTGGGGTATTTTTCATATCAAAACTTGTCTCAAAAGTGTTTTCACCTGTTGGTGGTTCTTTGTGTCCTGTCTAAGCTGTTTCGTTCTGCTCTATGTTGGCCACCAGGCCCTTGGTGTCCACAGTGGCTGTTGGGCGGATGGGGTTGTTGAAGTACAAGGTGTTGTCGAAAGTACACTCTCCCAGGACGGGGGTAGGTATCCGTTTGCGGAGTAGGAAGGCACCGAGTCCTACCACTGTTATTATCACCAAGACGACTGCCACAGCGATGCCGGCATAACCATGGGGAGCTTCCTCCACTAGCGGAGCTAGAAGAAAGGAAGTCACAGTGTTATTGGCAAAATTATTGGTGGGATTGGTTTTAGTCCCTGTATAATGTTCAGACATGTGGATTAGAGTGAAGTTGCCCCTAGACGCTGATCTTGGATCAGTTTTGCATTTTCTCCACTAATGGTTACGGATTGGGTGAGGGGAAACTGATCCCAGGACTATGCCCTGGAGCAAGAAAAGCATTGATTTGACTGTCACAACTGATCAAATGTATCATTCTTTACGCTAACCAATTATATCTGCTGTGAGACACTCACCAGCAACTGGTTGCTTCTCTGTTGGTGTGATGACTGCAAAAGAAAGAGATAGACAAGACAATTCTAAGCTTATACAACAAACACAGGATTTCTTGAATAATGACTCTGATATCATCCCATCTTAAATACTTGAATCTATCAGCTGAGTCCGACTCACCTTTGGCTGTTTTGCAGATGTACGACTTGTACCGGTTGCAGCTGTTAGTGCTCCACAGACCACTATCAGACTGGATCTCCACACATTGTTCTCCACTCTTTGGCATCCCTTGTTTCCAGTTGGTATAGTCCACCACACTGTTGTCAATCCACATCCAGTCACCTGGAACAAGAACAATGGGTCAAACCTATATCCTTTGACATGGGTGATTCATTGCCATTGAACAACTATAAATCGATAAACATGGTTGTGAAGAAACGCAAGACGTGGGTTTCCTTCAGGGGTTACTGCTATGCCTTCCTCAACTCTGTGGTGGACAACTGGGCCCACGCCACTGTGGAGATCACCAGGTCAGACAAGGCATTTACTCCAATGGTTGTGAAATTGGGACATAATCTTAGAATTGCAAGGTACTGTACATGCCAAATTCCGGTAATTTTCCGGTAATTTTTCCTGAATTCCTTAGTTTTCCAGAAATCCTGTTTGGGAATTTGGGTAAATGTCACTGAATTTTGTAACTATAGGTACTGACCTTCGTGGCTTTTGTGCATGCCAATCCAGAATGACTTGGATCCGTCCTGCAGTAGCTCAAGGTTCTTCTGGATGAATCTGGCCTCCAAGGGATCCTCGACACTCACCAGGGATGCTCCTGTTGTCAGAGAAACTTACTACCCGTATTCATCATCATCACCATCAATCACTTTGAATTTCTTGCATTCAATTAATGAATATGTTCATATGCTCTACATTCAATTAAGACATTGGGTATGTCTCAAATAGCACCCCATTTCCTATGTAGTGTACTACATGCCGTTTGGGACGCTATTCCATTGTGGTCTGAATGACAGTTGGTGTGAAGGAGAAGAAGTGTGTACCCATTCGAAGACATTCCACAGTGGCGTGGGCCCAGTTGTCCACCACAGAGTTGAGGAAGGCGTAGCAGTAACCCCTGAAGGGAACCCACGTCTTGCGTTTCTTGGGCTCGGGGCAGTTGCCAGGGAGCTGAGGGGGCTGGCTGGGGGCTATGTCTTTAAAAGAGGCCAGAGAAGTTCACATACTGAAGTTGATGTACATGAGATGTATATGGTCAATGTCGGCACAACTGATACATTACTGCATACAACACTTTTAAAAGACACACTTTTGGATTGATCAAGCATTAAACACAGGCATGGTGGGTAAATGGAGTAAAGGCCTTGTCTGACCTGGTGATCTCTTGCACAGTGAGGAGTAGGTGTTACTACAGTCGCCTGTCTTCCACTTGGCGTCCGTATCCATGTAAACACAGGCCATATTGTTCTTTGGCTCATCTTCACCCCATTTGGTGTAAGATAGAAGCCAGTTATCCACCCACTTAAAATGCCCTTCAGTCTGAGAGACAGAGACAAAGACAACAACACACAATGGGGGCAAGGTCCAGCTGAAAGCTTACAGGTTTAAAAACACAAAACCGCTTTGGTTTCTTAAATGAACACGTCAGAGTAGGAGATCCAATGGATAACAGTGGGAGATCATATCAATGCTAAGTCCTCTTTGGAGCTGCACTAGCTCTTAAACCAAAGCCAGAGTCCTAAAAATTAGGTCATTTTTTACATGATGTGCCTTGTAAAAATGAATTTTAAGATTTTACATTTATTTAACTATGCAAGTCAGTTAAGAACAAATTCTTATTTTCATTGATGTTCTAGGAATAATGGGTTAACTGCCTTGTTCAGGGGCAGATAACAAATTTATACCTTGTCATCTCGGGGAGTTGATCTTGCAACCTTTCGGTTATGAGTCCAACGGTCTAACCACTAGGCTACACTGCCACCCCAAGATCACAAAGCTCCATAATTCGAATTAGTCTGATCAACATATTGTTTAGAATATTTAGTCTCTGTAACCCAAATGATTGGCATAGAGCAATGTCAGTACCATAGCAGGCTAGCGTTTAGAGCGTTGGACCAGTAACCGGAAGGTTACTGACAAGGTACAAATCTGTTGCTCTGCGCCCGAGCAAGGCAGTTAACTCCCAGGTTCCGTGGATGTCGATTAAGGCACCTCTCTGATTCAGAGGGGTTGGGTTAAATGCGGAAGACACATTTCAGTTGAATACATTCAGCTGGACAACTGACTAGGTGTCCCACTTTCCTCCTCTTTTACCAAATTGTTGTTGAGGCCAATCCACACGGGCCCATTGTATTTTTGGATCTGCATTGTGATGAAGGCCTGGGTGATGGGGTTCAGGATGCTAGCCAACTCTGCATCGTCTGCTTTACATTGCCTCCGGGCCTCGTCCCAATTCATCTTCTGGACCACCAGTTTGAAGGAGTCATTTCCCAGCTTGTAGAACGTCTTCGTTGACTCTGTGGTGGCAGGGACCACAATCTGAGAATCTGAAACCCAAGGAGACTTGTTGGAGGGGAACCTAAAGAGGGATACTCTATTGGACCACATACCGAAGAATTGGATTTGAACAGCCTCACTAGGGTTGTCGATAACTTGCCAAAAACTGTGAGGTTCTCCAGAAATGCTGCTTGGAGGATTCACGGATTTCTGGAAAACCTGGGGATTTTGAGAAAGTTACTGGAATTTTGCAAACCTAGAGCTGCCTCACTGAACTATGGCTTCTTCTCACCAATATTCCTTTTGCAGATGAAACCACGGGATACTAAGCAGTCCTCGACCTTCCACATTCCTGCCTGCTTTTGAGAGCTGCCCACCAGAACCACACAGTCAAACACCTGGAAGAGAGATTGGGAAGGAGATGAAAAGGTTAGATCCCCTCTTCAGAATTCTCATTTGACTGGTTAAGGCTGTTTTGCATTTGGATTTATTGACAATAAGTCAATCAAAATCCCAAAGCCTAACATGTAAAGGTTCCCAAACCCAGATTGAAGTCGCAGTTCTGGATTAAAAATCATTCTCAATAAAGAATCTTCCTTGAAAGTAGATTTTAGTCTACCTACTTTCAAGGGGGATTCTCTATTCAGAACAATTTTTAATCTGTTTCCAGGAAGTCACTTAATCTGTGTTCAGCAAACAGTTATTTTTACTGTAAGTCTTGTACCTCTTCCATAAATGAATATCGTCCGTCTGGCACTGACGTTGGATGCCCTTTTGCCCAGTTGGTATAGGAAACCCCTCTCCCCTCCGTCCATAGGAAGCGCATCTCCCAGTTGACGTCGTTCAGACCTATCCAAATGTCCTGAGGATTCCCAAGCATCTGGGTGGTAAGGAATGCTGGGAGGAAGACCAGTCAGAACAATGAAGAGTCAACAGGTGAATCCATATATACTGGTTACATAAAAAGATTTATCAACCCCTGTTCCATTGGTTAACATTTCAATTATTTTGCACTCGTTAACCAATGTCTATAAGATTTCTTGTTGCATGCTTATAATTGCACAAATCCTCAATATAATTGAACATGCAAAATTTGACAGAATTTTAATAGCATGGTTTTATGCTAAATTACTTTTAGAGAATTTCTATGTTCATTCTATTTCATTCTACCTTGGGCAATGCCAATGTCTCAGGTAGCTTTAGCAGTGAGGTGTAAAGGGATAGACTTCTCACCCACCTTGCTCTTTCTCGCTGAGGACAGAGGCCAGGTTCCCTCCCTGGTCAATGCAGTAGGTCCTGGCCTCCTGCCACGGCTTCTTATCACTGTCTCCAATGAATTTGTAGCACTGTGGAAACATGATGCATCATAGTAGTGCACTATGAGGGGAATAAGGTGCCATTTGGGATGCAGGCAATGACTCAACTCTCCACACACAGGTCAGCATCACATTGGGTCATCACTTGGGACTTGATTTTTTTCCTTGACACATGATAAGGAAAATAGTTTGTGCGAGGTTTTCTCTCCTGGTGTACCATACAGTTATACAGTATGTAGCCTACGGTATGATTTTATAGTATGTGGTGGTGTTACTGTAGTAGTGTAGCAGTTACCTTCCCCTGGAAAGCAATCCATTCTGGGACACAACCTCCCTTGGGTACAGTGGTGGGGGCCATGGTCGTGTTAGTGAAACTGGTGGTTCTTTTACAAATGGAGGCCAGCTCTACGCCACAGTTGATGTCATTCCAGTACCCTAGAGATGCAGAGAAACAAAGAGACACAACCCGATATAGACCCAGCTTACAAAATGACATCCTGGGAGCGTCCCCTGAATGTTAGTGAAAGTCCCATGGACGTTGCAGTATAACAACACTGTAACGAGAGCATAACTGCTAAATCCCTCTGGAATTAGACGTACCCATACTCTTGTATATCGTCACACAGTTCTCATCGTTGTTGGCGAAGTTGGGTTCGTTTTGATCCCACGCGGTAAACACAACAGGAGACCCATCCAACCAGCTGAAACATACAGTACACAAACCCAGTCTGAACTGTGAGCATCTATTCAATCAACTACACACCTTGAAAGCACACGTTTCTCCACTCGGCAGAGAAGCACAGATTTCAGGCATGTTCACTGGACTGTGACAAACAAAACATGCTCATGCACAAATATCTCTGAAAAGAGGTGGTAGGACTTCAGGTTGTTTTAAATGTCCAGGGAACAGTCAACAGTCATTTTACATACCTAAAAGACTTATCCAAACCAACGGTCATTCCAATGTAATATTGTCCCTCGGATCCTCTAGATATCTGGAAAAAAGTTGCAACTCTTTGAGGAAACAACCATTTCTAGATTGAACATTGAACATTTCAGTGACACTTGTCATCCTGTGTAAAATCCTCTCTTTATCAGATCCCAAGAACCAAAGCTTTTAGGACGTCACAGGACTGCATATACACAAATATAAACACAACATGTAAAGTTTTGGTCTCATGTTTCATGAGCTGAAATAAAAGATCTCAGAAATGTTCAGCAACGCACAAAAAAAGTGTATTTCTCTCAATTTTAGTGCACACGTTGGTTTACATCCCTGTTAGTGAGCATTTCTCCTTTGTCAAGATAATCCGTCCACCAGGTAGGTGTGGCATATCAAGAAGCTGATTAAACAGTGTGATCATTATACAGGTGCACCTTGTGGTGGGGACAAGGAAAGGCCACTCTAAAATGTGCAGTTTTGTCATACAAACCAATGCCACAGATGTCTCAAGTTTTGAGGGAATGTGCAATTAGCATGCTGACTGCATGAATGTTTACCAGAGCTGTTGCCAGATCATTGAATATTCAGTTCTCTACAATATGCCGCCTCCAATGTCATTTTAGAGAATGACGTCCAACCGGCCTCACAACTGCAGACTACGTGTATGGCGTGTTGTGGGTGAGACAACAATGTGAAGAGAGTGCATCATGGTGGCGGCGGGGTAATTATGGTATGGGCAGGCATAAGCTACTGACAACGAACACAATTGCATTTTATAGACCATGACGATATCCTGAGTTCCATTGTCGTGCCATTCATTCACCACCATCACCTCATGTTTCAGCATGATAATGCAAGGCCCAATGTTACAAGGATCTGTACACAATTCCTGGAAGCTGAAAATGTCCCAGTTCTTCCATGGCCTGCATACTCACCAGTTATGTCACCATTTGAGCATGTTTGGGATGCTCTGGATCAACTTGTTCAACAG
The DNA here is from genome assembly GCF_023373465.1 of Oncorhynchus keta. Taxonomy (NCBI): domain Eukaryota; kingdom Metazoa; phylum Chordata; class Actinopteri; order Salmoniformes; family Salmonidae; genus Oncorhynchus; species Oncorhynchus keta. The sequence goes on along the minus strand of NC_068424.1, from coordinate 31,600,983 downwards.
CCAGTTCCAGTTCTTGCCAATATCCAGCAACTTCGCACAGCCATTGAAGAGGAGTCAGACAATATTCCACAGGCCACAATCATCAGCCTGATCACCTCTATGTGAAGGAAATGTGTCATGCTGCATGAGGCAAATGGTGGGCACACCAGATACTGACTGGTATTCTGATCCACGCCCCTACATTCTTTCAAGGTATCTGTGACCAATAGATTCAAATCAGTATTCCCAGTGATGTGAAATCCATAGATTAGGGCCTAATTTATGTATTTAATTGACAGATTTACTTACAGTACCAGTCAAGTTTGGACACACATACTCATTCAAAGGTTATTCTTTATTTTTACTGTTTTCTACTTTTTGAATAATAGTGAAGACATCAACACATATGAAATAACACGTATGGAATCATGTAGTAACCAAAAAAGTGTTAAACAAATCAAAATATATTTTATATTTGCGATTCTTCAAAGTCGCCACCCTTTGCCTTGATGACAGCTTTGCACACTGTTGTCATTCTCTCAACCAGCTTCATGAGGTAGTCACCTGGGATGCATTTCAATTAACAGGTGTGCCTTAATTAATACATTTGTGCTAATCAGTTGTGTGGTGACAAGGTAGGGGTGGTATACAGAAGATAGCCTTATTTGGTAAAAAAAAATATGGCAAGAACAGCTCAAATAACCAAAGAGAAACGACAGTCCATCATTACTTTAAGACATGATAGTCAGTCAATTCGGAAAATAAATTTCAGTCCAAATAAATGCTTCACAGAGTTCAAGTAACAGACACATCTCAACATCAACTGTTCAGAGGAGACTGTGTGAATCAGGCCTTCATGGTAGAATTACTACAAAGAAACCACTACTAAAGGACAATAATAATAATAATAAGAGATTCTCTTGGGCCAAGAAACACGAGCAATGGTCATTAGACCGGTGGAAATCTGTCCTTTGGTCTGATGAGACCAACCGCCGTATCTTTGTGAGACGCAGAGTATGTGAACGGATGATCCTCATATGCATGGGTGGTTCCCAGCATGAAGCATGGAGGGGGAGGTGTAATGGTACTTTGTTGATGACACTGTTGGTGATTTATTTAGAATTCAAGGCATAATCAACCAGCATGTCTACCACAGCATTCTGCAGCGATACGCCATCTCATCTGGTTTGCGCTTAGTGGGACTCTCATTTGTTTTTCAACAGAACAATGACCCAAAATACACCTCCAGGTTGTGTAAGGGCTATTTGAACAAGAAGGAGAGGGATGGAGTGCTGCATCAGATGACCTGGCCTCCACAATCACCCGACCTCAACCCAATTGAGATGGTTTGGGATGAGTTGGACCACAGAGTGAAGGAAACACAGCCAATAAGTTCTCCGCATATCTGGGACCTCCTTCAAGACTTGGAAAAGCGTTTCAGGTGAAGCTGGTTGAGAGAATGCCAAGAGTGTGCAAAGCTGTCATCAAGGCAAAAGGTGGCTACTTTAAAGAATCTCAAATATAAAATATATTTGGATTTGTTTAACACTTTTTTGGTTACTACATGATTCCATATGTGTTATTTCATAGCAGTGATGTGTATACTATTATTCTATTATGTAGAAAATAGTACAAATAAAGAAAAAGTGTCCAAACATTTGACTGGTACTGTATATGAACTGACATTTTTTCATGTTGCATTTATATTTTTGTTCAGTATAGAAGTGTCTACCTGTTTCCATATAAACTTCCTCTCACTCTCTGCAGTAATGACCACCAGGTCACCAAAGTTCTTTTTACAGAATTCTCTCGCCTCGTCCATGGGGAGATTCTCAGTGTTGAAGAAATACTGAGTGTCGTTGTACTCAATCCAGCCGTCCTTTGTAGTGTTGTACACTGAAAAGGCATGTAAAAAAGGAGTACATTTCCTGTTAGGCATTTTTAATAGTACATTTTCACAGAGTACATTTTCTCTTAGTGTTTGTGTTGCTATGCTTCGCAAACTAAATGATAGAAGAAGGTGTGCAGTGATTCATTTAACTTAAGGGAAAGGCCAAGAGCTTGAAGGAGAGCAGGGATAGTGAGAAGGAGGAAGTGGAGACAGGAAGTGGAGGAATGAGAAACAGGAAACTGGACATATTCCCAAGATCCTATGCATTACCTGGCTCAACTTGAGTGGGATGGGGCTTTGGGGTAACCCCTGTGGATATCAAAAAAAGTTTGTGTGAGCACATCTGCAAGGTTGAGGGTCAAAATTCTATGTTCATCAATAGTTTCATGACTGACATGAACTGCATGCCCATTGGGCACACGCATTGGTTGAATCAATGTTGTTTACACCAACGTGGAATAGATGTTGAATTGACGGCTGTGCCCAGTGGCTGGTGAAGTCAGTGCTCCAGCAGATATGGTCTACTGTACCTTTGCGAATCTCGCAAATCCAGTCATTGTAGGCATCACAGTGTCGATCATTCCAGTGGCGTCCGTAGTAAAACTGGACCTCTGCGCATTTTTCGTTATCGTTGTAGTTGTTTGGTTCTCCAAATCCCCAATTCTCATAGCTGAACTGGAGAACAACATCGGAATAATGTTACACAGTAGCATTGTATGGTATCCATATTAGCCTCAGGCTGAGGCTCTCCTTATATGGACACCATAGTACTGTATGAACTTTCATTCCCTTTAAAGACAATGACTGCAAATGAATGATTGAAACAAGAGTAGTGTGTAATAAACTACTTGTAAGGAGAAGGAATATCACAGTAAAGATGAGGTGGCAGGCTACTCACTGCTGATCCGTCAGCCCAGACGAACCCTGCAGAAGGATCCAGATTGCTGAGGCCGATCCAGGCTGCATCAGAGGAATGATACCTGAACAGAGAGAATGGAAACCACAGACAGTGGTTTTTATGACTGTGTGGTTTTCAACCATAGACAGTGGTTATTATGACCGTGTTGATTTTGATTTCAACCATAGACAGTGGTTATTATGACCGTGTGGATTTCAACCATAAATAGTGGTTATTACGACCGTGCTGATTTTGACTTCAACCACAGACAGTGGTATAATAGGACCACACTGGTTTTGACTGATACTCATGGCAACAGAGACAGTTATGAGGATAACTTACGGAGAGCCGTTCAGGTCTGTGGCACTGTGAATGCTCATCAGATCACCACCAATGGCCTTGCAGAATTCCCGCGCCTCTGACCATGACTTCTTATTTTCAGTCTCTTTTCTGTAAAGCTTATTGAGGGGAGAGAACATTATTATTGATGAATTATTAATTAATTATTATAATTAAGGATTATCAATGATTTTATGCTCATTGATTAAATTATTGATAAAAACAATAACTATTCACTTAAATTCACTGATCAAAGTGTTTGTTTCACATACAGAACATGTACAGCATGTTCCCCAACTGTACCTTGTAACAGACATTCCTTTTAGCAGCAGGTGACCACCCAGAAGGACAGCTCAGTGCCGGGGTGGTGGGAGGGGCCATTGTTGATGTGACGCCCTCCGCCATTTTCTTACAGATGTACTTCTCCTTGTTGCTGCAACTGACCACATCCCACAGTCCCGCAAACATTCCAGTTGTCATAGCTACGCAGCCTTGTTTTCTGTCTTTTTTCAAACACACAGAAAGATGAGAAAAATTTAGTAGTTTAATTTGGTTCCAACATTTGCCATGCAGTTAAGGTGTGGGAGAAAGTAGTCCTCTAATACCGCCGTCGTCATACCAATGACAGTTCCTGCTACAATCTGTCACGCCCTGGCCGTAGAGAGGCTTTTATTCTCTATTTTGGTTAGACCAGGGTGTGACTAGGTTGGGCATTCTAGTTTCTTTATTTCTGGGCAAAGGCTGGAGAGTATCGGCGTCCAAGGGAGGAGATAGAGGCGGCGAAAGCAGAGCAGCGACAATACGAGGAGTTGGCACAGCGGAGCAGGCACGAGAGGCAGCCCCCCCAAAGATTGGGGGGGAGCACACGAGGAGATTGGCTGAGTCAGGTTGGAGACCTGAGCCAACTCCCGTGCTTACCGTGGGGAGAGTGTGACTGGTCAGGCACCGTGTTATGCAGTGATGCGTGCGGTGTCTCCAGTGCGCACTCATAGCCCGGTGTGCTATATTCCAGCTCCCCGCATCGGCCGGGCTAGAGTGGGCATACAGCCAGGACGGATGGTGCCGGCTCTGCGCACTGTGTCTCCGGTGCGTCTGCACAGCCCAGTGTGTCCTGTGCTAGCACCCCGCAGTTGCTGAGCGAAAGTAACCATCAAGCCAGGACGGGTTGTGCCGGCTCTACGCTCGAGACCTCCAGTGCGCCTCCACGGCCCAGTGTATCCGGTGCCTGATCCAAGAACCAAGCCTCCAAGTATTTCTCCCCAGCCTGGTGAGTCCTGTGCCTGCTCCCAGAACCAGGCCTCCAGTATGTCTCCCCAGCCTGGTGAGTCCTATGCCTGCTCCCAGAACCAGGCCTCTTGTATGTTCCCCAGCCTGGTGAGTCCAGCCTGGTGAGCTCCACACACCAGGCTGCCTGTACGTCTCCTCACTCCAGTGATGATCCATGGCACAAAGCCTCCAGTGATGATCCGTGGCACGAAGACTCCAGTGGTGATCCATGGTATGAAGCCTCCAGCGACTGTCTCCAGTCCTTGGCCTGCAGCGCGGGTCCCCAGTCCAGAGACGCCACCAAAGTAGGGGGAGACAGAGGTGGAGCGGGGTCTGCGTCCCGCACCAGAGCCGCCACCAAAGTAGATGCCCACCCGGACCCTCCCCTATAGAGTCAGTTTTTGCGGCCGGAGTCCGCACCTTTGGGGGTACTGTCACTCCCTGGCCATAGAGAGGCCATAGAGAGGCTTCTATTCTCTAATTTGGTTAGGCCAGGGTGTGACTAGGGTGGGCATTTTAGTTTCTTTATTTCTATGTTTTCTGTTTCTATGTTTTGGCTGGGTTTGGTTCTCAATCAGGGACAGCTGTCTATCGTTGTCTCTGAATGGAAATTATACTTAGGCAGCCTGTTTTGCCACCTTAATTGTGGGTAGTTGACTTTGGTAGTGGCCTGTATAGCCCTAGTAAGCTTCACGTTCGTATTGTTGTTTCTTGTTTTTGTTGGTGACATTCACAATAAAAAGAAATGTATGCTCACCACGCTGCACCTTGGTCCGGTCATTTCCCTGACGACGTTCGTGACACAATCGATCATCAGTTGCTACAATCAATCACCTCTGTGGGAAAAGGACACTGTACCTGGCATGCCCACGTTGAAGTGGGTGAACTTGACCTCCGAACTGGTAGTCCACTTGAACGTGTCGATATCCGCCATGTTGGAAAGTCCACTCCAGAAGTACTTCTCCGGCCTCAAACCCACCAAACTGACCAGGAAGGCATTTTCATACCTACAAACCAACCAACAAACACACACACGTTCAATCTGTTATCTGACAACTTATCTTGTCCAGGATATGACTCAAATAAGTGAGTCAAATATATCTTATCCTTATAAAATGGTCATGATGTGATACCGTACCTGTCAGCCACTTCCACCAGGATTGAGTTACTCCGCTGGCAGGTCTGCTTGGCCTCATCAAATGTTTTGGTTTCTGATCCAACGTTGTAGCAGTAAGAACCATACCGGATCCAGCCCTTGATGACAAAAATACAGAAACAATTATCCTCCTACTGGTGGATCTTTGTCAGTCAAGATGACATCATTCTAGTCCTTATCTAGAATCATTTTCAAGCTTCCATTTCACTTGATATAATTTTGTATTCATTAGTTACTGTACTCTACCTTTCAACAAACAGGAAATGACCTCACTCACCAGCTTACATCCTGGACTATCTTCCTCTGGGGCACCTGCCACCGGTTTGGTGGAGGCCTTTTTCTTACACATGTACCCGTAGGTCTTCTCACACAAATTATCAGCCCACTTCCCATCCTGTGAGAGAATATGGAGTCCACATTGTCACAATACCACATTTATTACTGCGTTGACACCAATGTTAAACGTTGTCATCATTGCCATTGTTAGCCGTAGCAATCAGCTAGTGTTCGCATTTATCTAGCGTCAGCATTTACCTAGCACTAGCATATAGCGAGTGTTAGGGTTTGTTATACAAAATCTGTGGTGTAAGCATTTTGCTAGTGTTAGTGTTAGCATTAGCATGAACCGAGTCTGTCCATTGAGGGACCAATGTGAATGTTACCTTTCCTCTGATCAGGACACAGTCCTCCTGGAGGTTGGCACCATGGGAGGGCTCCCCTGTCTGCCAGTGGCTGAATGTCACATGGGATCGGTCGGTCCACTCAAAGAGCAGCGCGTTCCTTTGGTCGTTCAGGCCGATCCACAGCTCATCTGTGGCCGCTGAAGTCAAGCAGAAGGACATTAAGAGTCAGAGCCAGGAAGACAGTGATAAACACCTGATATACTTATCGATGCCTTTGGCTGATCAAATTGACTGAGGTGACATTATTATTATTTATTCATGGAAACCCAATTTAGACCAGGGTCTCATTCACAATCATGCCCTGAGTACAAACATTTTCACAATGAAGAAAATGAACATTCCAAAGAAAGCAAGACGAATAAAAAAACGACAAGGTACAGTTACAATACTACCATTTCAACAAATGAACCATTACATCAATAAAAACAACTGCAATTCACAATGAATGAATTTAACACCAGCATCCTAAACTGCTTTAACGGCACCAGGAAATCAAGATGAAAGGAATTTTGCAGGTTATTCCAACAATGGGGGGCACTAAAGCTAAAGGAGGATTTACCAAAACAGGTAGAGATCTTAGGGGCCTCAAGATTTCAACAACACTGTGATGGGTTTGGTCGCCTATTCTTTTATACCTTAGCGACAAAGTTAGGTAAATTAGAAGCTTGTGTAGTGGAACGTTGTAAATAAAAAGGGAGTAATGAAGTGATCTACAGGACTTCAATGAGGACCAGCCAACGTTTTGATACAGGATGCAGTGGTGAGTATTAAAATTGTCACCTGTGATAAAGTGAAGGAAATTATGGTAGACGGCATCCAAACGTTTAAGACTAGTGGCTTCTGGAATCTGGTAAATGGTGTCACCATAGTCAAGAGCGGGCAGGAATATTGACGGTACAATCTGCTGCCTGCTATTTAGGGAGAAGCCAGATCTATTTTTAAAAAATACCTTTTTAACGCGCTTTCGCATGCTTTTTAAACATCAACTCTTTGTCAATCCAAATACCCAGGCTTTTATTGGGACACATCTCAGAATGGTTTTCTAAACTGATAGAAATGACAACCCATGAGAAAGATCGTTGAAGTGCATAACAGATCTATCAGATATAGAGGTAACTGTAGCTACAACAAATCAAATCAAATTTTATTTGTCACATACACATGGTTAGCAGATAATGCGAGTGTAGCGAAATGCTTGTGCTTCTAGTTCCGACAATGCAGTAATAACCAACAAGTAATCTAACTAACAATTCCAAAACTACTGTCTTATACACAGTGTAAGGGGATAAAGAATATGTACATAAAGATATATGAATGAGTAATGGTACAGAGCAGCATAGGCAAGATACAGTAGATGGTATCGAGTACAGTATATACATATGAGATGAGTATGTAAACAAAGTGGAACATGGATAGTGTACTCACTATATCCTGACTGAGAGATGATGAAGCTTTGTTCTTCTATGTTGTGGATGCTGGCCAGGTCCCCTCCATCTTTGTGGCAGGCGGCCAGGGCATCCCTCCACATCTTCTTGGTACGTTGTAGGTAGTAGCAGTGGCCTGCATAGGGAATCCAGTGACTGGTGCAGAAGGTGGGCTGATCTTTTCCTACTGAGGGGGGTCAAAGTTCAATAGTCAGAGAGAAGGTAGAATGTCCAGAAAGTGGTAGACTGTAATGTTTTATCTGTTTGACCCAAACAACCTCTGGGTCCATATTCATAATGCATCTCGGGGTGAGAGTGCTGATCTAGTATCAGCCCGCCCTGTCCATGTAACCTTATTCATTATAATCTAAAACTCTAAACTGACACTAGTTCAGCACTCCTACTCTGAGACACTTTGTGAAATTGGGCACTAATATATAAATGTTCAGTTTACCCTACCCTACACAACCTGACCTGGTGTTGTTAACCTTGTGTTGCATGGCATTTGAACTTAGTCAACAATTGTGTGTAGGTCATGACTGTTATGTACTGTATGATTCAACTCTTACCTATAGGGGCAGAGGCCAGAGTAGTGGAGTTTCCTTTGCGACAGATATATCCCAGCTTCTTGGAACATTCATTGGTCTCCCATTTCGAGGCCTTGCCAGCATTCAGGGTTGCACAGCTGAGCCCGGGTTCAGTTGATGGATGTCCTTTTGGAAATATTGACCCATGTGTTTATTAATTGTCTTCCTGCAACATTGGAAGTCATAACATACTTGGACAACCTCAGTTGTTCCCTAGGCTGTAAAGTATAGTATGATGTGTTGCATGCAGTCGCACTCACCTGGGGCCCAGTTTAAATATCTGAATGGGTTTCCATTGCTCCACTGCCATCCAGCCTCAAAGTCTAGGCTATTCAGTCCAATCCACAGAGATGTGCCCAGGATATTGGTCAACCCTGCATTAATAAAAAGCATCACAATACATCCACAAGAGTAGTGTAATATTCTTAATAAGGAATTGATTGTATCAGATTGATTTATCTCTAAATCAAGGTGAGGATGTAGGTTAGACTGCATTGTAGGACTACATAGGTCTACATTGTTGGTTGTAGGTTAGACTACCATTCTGTATACATCTGGCCCTTCTTTGGACACTGTGCTAACAAACCTCCAAACGAGCTTCAACACCATACAACACGCCTTCCGTGGCCTCAACCGATTGCTGCCTGCACCCTCCCGCCCAACCAGCATCACTACTCTGGACGGTTCTGACCTAGAACATGTGGACAACTACAAATACCTAGGTATCTGGTTAGTCTGTAAACCCTCTTTCCAGACTCACATTAAGCATCTCCGATCCAAAATTAAATCTAGAATCGGCTTCCTTTTTCGCAACAAAGCCTGTTTCACTCATGCTGCCAAACATACCCTCGTAAAACGGGCTATCCTAACGATCCTTGACTTCGGCAATTTCATTTACAAAATAGCCCCCAACACTCTACTCAGCAAATTGAATGTAGTCTATCACAGTGCCATCCGTTTTATCGGCAAAGCCCCATATACTACCCACCACTGCGACCTGTATGCTCTCGTTGGCAGGCCCTCACCACATATCCGTCACCAAACCCACTGGCTCCAGGTCATCTATAAGTCTTTGCTAGGTAAAGCTCTGCCTTATCTCAGCTCACTGGTCACCATAGCAGCACCCACCCGTAGCACGAACTCCAGCAGGTATAAAAGCACTGGTCATCCCCAAAACCGACACTTCCTTTGGCCGCCTTTCCTTCCAGTTCTCTGCTGCCAATGACTGGACGAATTGCAGAAATCTTTGAAGCTGGAGTCTTATATCTCCCTCTCTAACTTTAAGCATCAGCTGTCTGAGCAGCTTACCAATCACTGTACCTGTACACAGCCAATCTGTAAATAGCACACCCGACTTCCTCATCCCCATAGTATTACTTACCCTCTTGCTCTTTTTCACCTCAGTATCTCTACTTTTGCACATCATCATGTGCACATCGTTCACTCCAGTGTTAATGAGAAAATTGTATTATTTTTTGCCTCTCAGACTATTTACTGCCTACCTCACTAATCTTCTACATTTGCACTCACTGTGCATAGATTTTTCTATTTTATTTTGTGTTATTGACTGTATGTTTGTTTATGTGTAACTCTATGTTGTTGTTTCTGTCTCACTGCTTTGCTTTATCTTGGCAAGGTCACAGTTGTAAATGAGAACTTGTTCTCAACTGGCCTACCTGGTTAAATAAAGGTGACATTTAAAAAAAAAAAAATTTTAAAGACTGGCCATAGCGCATTTTGGGCAAATGCCCTGGTCCATCTTCGGGCCGGTGTGTCAGAAATGCTTGAGCTGGTTCCTGGTCCCTGTCCTCCCTTGGACAACAGTTTAGACTATACCTCAGATGTAGGTCTGGCCAGGTCTGACTGTACATACCTCAGATGTAGGTCTGACCAGGTCTGACTGTACATACCAGAGATGCAGGTCTGACCAGGTCTGACTGTACATACCTCAGATGTAGGTCTGACTAGGTCTGACTGTACAAACCTCAGATGTAGGTCTGACCAGGTCTGACTGTATATACCTGAGATGTAGGTCTGCTCGTGGAGCTCTACTATACTGAGCAGGTCGGCTCCTTGCTGCTGGCAGCTCTTCCTCGCCTGGTGCCAGGTCAACACAGACTGGGTGTTCCTCTGGTACAGGACACCTGTCACTGGGTCACTGTCCCATCCTGAGGACGCTGAGAGGGACACGGAAACATTAGGACACACTTAAGGTGGGAAAAAGAAAGCATCTCAATAACAGTCCAAGAACTGAATCAAATCATGTTCTGTTCATCTCTATCACTTTCTGTCATGACAGAACTGCCCCTCATATCTGTGACTATGGTGGCAGTTCACCAGGAACTATAGTGAAAAGGGGCTTCCTTTCTTTTCCTGTCCCAGTTTTGGAGCTGTGTCAGGGGTAACACAGAAATGAGCTCCAGTCAGGATGGAAGGGTAAAGAGACAGAGCTGCGTCCACAGCTAGGGGAACTAGAGGATGTGTTTGTGTTTTTCTGTCAGGAGGTCAGAGACCAGACCTTTCAGCGCTGACCTGGCCAGTCCTGACCTCCAGAAAGGTCACGGAAAAACAAGAAAATCGAAGAATTCCATGTGTAGCCTCTGTTTTAATGAGGAATCTGTCCCTATCACAGGCTTGGCAGGGTGTTTTACGACATTCTTTGAATTGGATACCGTCCCCACATTTTAAACCCTGGTCGTTTGCCTTGTTTTTACAGACTCATCAGTCTAGTATAGAGTAGGCCATTCATATTAGAGGGTTGTGTACTCCCATGAGTCAAATTGATTTGACCTTTATTCATAAAGCATCCCCGACTAGGAGCGCTGATACAGGAACAGGTCCCCTCTTGTCCTTCTAATGTTGATCTGAAAGGCCAAACTGATCCTAAATCAGCACTCCTATTCTGAGATGCTTGATACATACGGCTCATGATTTTTTACAGGTGTCACCTGCTGACCCTTTTCCTGATCACTGGAAAATGGCAGTAAATGACAAAAAACATAGCATGAATTGCGAGGCTTGACTCACATTTCGAGGGACAGAAGCCCCACTTCTTGGCTTTATTGTAATCTGTCTCTGTGGCGCACCAGAGCTGTCCATCTGAGCGACCCTGCGGAGTGCACTCAGCATACCACTTCTCCCCAAACTGAAAGGGGAACTGGCAGGGACTTCCAAAGGCATTCCCCCCTAGTGTGAACACCTCTGATGAAGGGGACAAAACACTTTGTTACATTTAACATTTCTGTAATGTAGCAGATGCTCTTATCCAGAGCGACTTACAGATAGTGCATTCATCGTAGGATAGCTAGGCGGGACAACCACATACTGTATCTCAATCATAGTGCATTCTTCCTTAATAAAGTAGCTATCAGCTATCAGTCAGTGCTAGTAGGAAAAAAAATACATTGTTCACCGTATGAATTATCCCAGGTCAGACATTCATTCCCTGGCTTTAAGAAAGTTGATGACAACAGCATCTTACACTTCTGATTCCTACCTCCAATCTCCAACCTCCAGTAACAGTGAGTGTGTCTTGTAGCTTACTTACCTTGGTAGCCCTTGGAGCAGAGGTCTTTCTGAGTACCATACACCTTCCAACAGCTCCAAGACCCAGATCCCTGGTAGATCATCATATTCTTCTCGTTGCGGTTGCCATAGTTTAAGTGCAGCGCCTTGTCTTTGAGGCCGAACAGGGTCTCGTTCTTACACTGCCAGTACTGGAGCTCGCTCTTCTCATCACAGGGGAAGAGCAGCACCTTGACCCAGTCCTTCAGGTCCTGAGCCCCCAGGCAGAGCTTCAGGGAGATGCTGAGGAGACGAGACTGTGAGGCCCAGCGGAATTGCTGGTTCTGGGACGTGTGGTCACAGGGAGCCACTGTGACTTGACTGGCGCTCACCGCCACCACACACTTGTTGTGATCCTGGTTGTAGATCAGGAAGGAGCTGCTGTCTGCAGCACGGGGGATAAGGTTCTTCTTATTTCTTATTTTTTGTATCTGTTTTTGTTCTACAGTACCTTGTTATTTTTAGTATTACATTGTTATTGATTACTGCATTGTTGGGGTTAGAGTTTTCAAGCAAGGCATTTCACTGTACTTGCACATGTGACATTGATACTTGAAACTAAGGACAATGAAGTGATCTATCCAAGGTCTCATCCTTCTTTCAGGCTCTACAGCTGCTCTCATAAACAGCACTGCAACGCTATTGAACTGTGACATTGTGTCTAATTGTACAGGAACTGTAATTTAAAAATATATAAACATCACAACTTTTTAGTTCCAACTACAGTAAGTTGCATAAGAAAGCCTGTGTATATAAATATTTTTTGTACTTTCTTATTTTCTGTACTTACAGTTGTTATACCTGTTTACAGCATTCAAATGATTTTCAATCATTTTTAAGAACTCACAGTGTATGTAACTACAATTGAAATACATGTGTTTTTAAGCCACTCAAAAAAATAGGCCACTTTAATGTTTATATCTGAAAGCATCTAAAACACCTTAAAATATTCTAAACGTTATCTCGCTCGTCAAATGGTTCACTCATGACTCCTGGAATAGATTCCATCACAATATATCTCGCTGTGTCTGCCAATGAAGCAAAACTTACTGAAGGACCTAGAAATTCTGGATATATATCTTACCAGTCTACAAAAATATTGTTACTTTCTAACAGCCTCAACCTTGTCTTCCGTTTATTGGTACAGCACATCAACAAATATAATTTGTAACACTTTCATTATACAGAATGCTTAACTATTGCATGAAGCCAATTAAAGTGGAATAAAACCCTACATACCTATCTCAGCAGTGCAGCGGAGAGCATGCATAAGGCACAGGAACACAGCGAGGGATGGACTGGATGCCATCGTAGCTAGTGCATAGTTTGCTATCCCAGGGCGAAAAGGTGGTGTAAAGTAGCTGTACAGTCCAGAGAGGAGAGAGGGATCTGGCTGTGGTGTATTCAGGTGTCTCTCATGGAAGAACAGTGACACAGACACATGAATGCTGCCCCCTTAATGCAGCCAATGTGTATCCTGTCACATGAGTTGGCGGGGGGTCGGCCAAAACCACTTACATCAGGAGAGGAGAGGGGAAGGAGGAAATGTGCAGCCACTATTCATTCACTTATCAGGAGCACACAGGGGACGAGAAGAGCCACAGGTCTGAGATCAGCCCAAGCATCAATGAGCCAAGCCTCACTCACTTTGATTGGATAAAGTCAAACAAGGACCAGCTCTCAGGGCAACTCTCTATGGACGATCTGTAAAACCTAAATACATCAGAGGTTCGTCTTTTTAAGGAAATGGTAGAAGTCCTTTTGATGACTGAGGAACATCCTTAATTTCACAATATTCCATGCAAGAGACCTTTTGCGCCCCTATTTTAAGTAGAAATTGTGCAACAATATTGCATTTTAAAAGCCTGTTATATTAAATGAAGTGCCCTTTAATATAGACCACATGGATAATACAATAAATCAGATTTTTTATATTAATAAAGGCTTGCTAAAGTGCAAAAATCTGCATTTTGACCTGTTACTTCCTAGGAAGATTTCAACCCACTTAATACCAAAATGTTTCACCATCATTTTAAAGCCATAGTTATTTTGTTGCTTTGACAAAATCATTTCTGAAGATTTATTTAATGTGATTAGTGATTCATTTATGTATGTCAATCTTTTTAAGGTCAACTCTAACATGAATTGAACTCTCATTTTAATATGGTGAAACTATTCCTTTAAAAACAATTTTTTTAAACATTGAACATCTAATCGTCCAATCAGAGCGTAGAATTCTCTGTGGCCCCGGAGTCCACAAAGGCTTGAATCTGGTGCTGACAGTTACTGACAGTCCCAGTGGAGGGTTACGGGTAGAGACTGATGGTGAATGGGTAGCCGGGGAGTAATTGCACAGCTCGTCAGGGTCTACCCCCTGTCCTGGTGCCCTGGCGTTTCCCGTCAGCTCTGGGCAAGTAGCGAGGAGATGGCCGAGACCTCCGCAGTAGAGGCAGCAGCCTTCGCGCATGCGAAGTTTGCGGCCCTGGGGAAGTCCTTCATCCAAAGCTTGTTGAATACATGTATTGAAACAATCAGAAAACACAAAACAAAAGCATAATTAGGATATTGAAAACAATTGAATCCTACAGACGAAGAACCATATATGTGACATTTAAAATTAAAAAAAGAGAGATATATTAAAAAAACATTATTGGACACCCTTTTTCTATAGTGAACCGGTTTCACAAGCTTTCCACGCGCTAATTAACAATCATTTTAAATTTAAAGATAGGCTCTGGTGGAATAACCGTTTATGTGCACCACTCAGAATGGACGGATAAGCGCACAACCTTTCTGTTGCTGATGAAGATCGCAGAAATATGGAAAAGAAACTTAAAACAAAACTGAACGAACGGAAAGACAGGCAAAGGAAGATCTTACGGGATGCGGGAAAACCCTATACAAATCGTAAGGGTCAAGAAAAAAAACTGGGAAAAGCTGTCCAAAAGAGGTATGTGGAAGAACCGTATATCAAACAATCAAGCTAGCTAGCTATAGAGTACAGTAACTAACATGTATGTTCTGGGTTGTCTCATTTGTAACTATAGAGAAAACATATTAGCTAAAGTTCGTTGGCTACTAATTTATACATTATCGTTACAAATGTTATTGCTAGATTATAGAAGAAATATAGCGAGCTACTTTTTCTCCATCCACCGGATGATTCAACATGGCAACAGTAGCTAGCTAGTTATATGTCACGTTACACTGTATCCTGCAGGGATTGCACACAGAGGGTCCATTGAGGTGGCAAGCTGCATGTTGAAGTGGGTGAAGACAAAATTCACACCACTCACCAAACCAGAGGTGCACAAGTTGATCATCTTCAGTGACAGATGCTCTGGGCAGAATAACAACTGGCGGATGCGCAATCTGATGTCGATGCTCGTCTCTATGGGTTACTTTACCCAAGTTGAGCAGAAGTTCATGGTCTCTGGTCATTCTTTTCTTTCTTGTGATCGATCTTTTGCCACCATCGAGAAGAGGCGCAAGGTGTCAGTCCTTCATACACCTGATGATGTTTCAAAGTTGATACTTGAAGCACAACCAGCAAAACCATTCAAGGTGATGAGGATGCAATGTGAACACTTCAGGCACCTCCCGGACTCTGTCCTCAAGCGACCAGCTCGACTACAGATCACCTCAGTGAGATGGTTAAAAGTACCAGGTATTGACCAGAGAATAGTTTACTAACATCCCATCAACATGCAACATGTTGTTCTGTCACG
Source organism: Oncorhynchus keta (assembly GCF_023373465.1). NCBI lineage: Eukaryota > Metazoa > Chordata > Actinopteri > Salmoniformes > Salmonidae > Oncorhynchus > Oncorhynchus keta. Next base: position 31,585,468 of record NC_068424.1, on the reverse strand, counting down.
ATCGTCGTATTGAGGAGACCAAGGCGCAGCGTGATATGAATACATCTTCTATTTATTAATGAAGACCAACACTAAACAAACTATACAAAATAACAAGACGAACGTGACCGCTATAGATACTGAGTGCTAACATGCAACATCACATAGACAATAACCCACGAACCACAATACAAAACAGGCTACCAAAATATGGTTCCCAATCAGAGACAACGACAAACACCTGTCTCTGTTTGAGAACCATATCAGGCCAAAACACATAGAAACAGACTAACTAGACATGCAACATAGAATGCCCACTCATATCACACCCTGACCAAACAAAACATAGAAACAAACAACTAAAATAATGGTCAGAGTGTGACAGTACCCCCCCCCTAAGGTGCGGACTCCGGCCACAAAACCTAAACCTATAGGGGAGGGTCTGGGTGGGCATCTGGCTCTGGCGCGGGACGTGGACCCCACTCCACCATAGTCATTTCCCTCTTCAATGGCCTCTTTAGAGTGGCGATCCTCGCCTCCGACCTTGGGTCTAAGACCCTAATTAAAGGCCCCACTGGACTGAGGAGCGCCTCTGGACTGCGGGGCAGCTCCGGACTGAGGGGCAGCTCCGGACTGAGGTGCAGCTCCGGACTGAGGTGCCGCTCTGGACTGGCTTACGGCTCTGGCAGCTCCTGGCTGGCTGACGGCTCTGGCGGGTCCTGGCTGGTTGACGGCTCTGGCGACTCTTGGCTGGCTGACGGCTCTGGCGGCTCCTGGCTGGCTGGCGGCTCTGGCGGCTCCTGGCTGGCTGGCGGCTCTGGCGGCTCCTGGCTGGCTGGCGGCTCTGCGGCTCAGGACAGACGGGAGGCTCTGGCGGCTCAGGACAGACGGGAGACTCTGGCCGCTCAGGACAGATGGGAGACTCTGGCCGCTCAGGACAGACGGGAGACTCTGGCTGCTCAGGACAGACGGGAGACTCTGGCCGCTCAGGACAGACGGGAGACTCTGGCCGCTCAGGACAGACGGGAGACTCTGGCCGCTCAGGACAGACGGGAGACTCTGGCGGCTCAGGACAGACGGGAGACTCTGGCGGCTCAGGACAGACGGGAGACTGGCGGCTCAGGACAGGAGGAAGGCTCTGGCAGCGCTGGACAGGCCCGGGCACCTGTAGGGATGAGACGGAGAGACAGCCTGGTGCGGGGGGCTGCCACCGGAGGGCTGGTGCGTGGAGGTGGCACCGGATAGACTGGACCGTGAAGGCACACTGGAGATCTTGAGAGCAGGGATGGCACTATCCGCCCTGGCTGGATCCTCACCCTAGCCCGGCAGATGCGGGGAGCTGGGTTGTAGCGCACCGGGCTAAGCACGCATACTGGGGACACCATGCGCTCCGCCGCATAACACAGTGCCTGACCAGTACAACACCCGCCACGGTAAGCACGGCTCGGAGAACTGTAACGCCGAGCTGGCACAGGACGTGCAGGGCTTGGAAGATGCACAGGAGGCCTGGTGCGTGGGGCTGGCACAGTCTTCACCAGACGGCTAGTGATGGAGTATGGAGAGCTGACCCAGGTGACATCAAATCCCCGACACGCTCCGTCGGGTGGATGTTATGCCTCAGGCACCAACACAGCACCTCCCTCATAACTCTCTCCTCCAATCTCCCCATTAACTCCTTCACTCTCTGCTTCGCTCACCTCCAATACCGCCCTGACCAGCTCTGGTTCCATCCTTGGCTCCCCATGATAAGCAGGGGGAGTTGGCTCAGGTCTGACTCCTGACTCTGCCACACTCTCCCTGTGCCTCCCCCCAATACATTTTTGGGGCTGCCTCTCAGGCTTCCAGCCGCACTGCCGTGCTGCCTCCTCATACCGGCGCCTCTCTGCTTCCGCTGCCTCCAGCTCTGCTTTGGGGCGGCGATATTCCCCTGGCTGTGCCCAGGGTCCTTCGCCGTCTAGAATCTCCTCCCAAGTCCATGAGTCCTGCGTTCTTTTCCACTGCTGCTGCTGGCCGTTACCACGCTGCTTGGTCCATTGTTGGTGGGTTACTCTATCACGATTGTCGTATTGAGGAGACCAAGGCGCAGCGTGATATGAATACATCTTCTATTTATGAATGAAGCCCAACACTAAACAAACTATACAAAATAACAAGACGAACGTGACCGCTATAGATACTGAGTGCTAACATGCAACATCACATAGACAATAACCCACGAACCACAATACAAAACAGGGTACTTAAAGATGGTTCCCAATCAGAGACAATGACAAACACCTCCCTCTGATTGAGAACCATATCAGGCCAAAACACATAGAAACAGACTAACTGGACATGCAACATAGAATGCCTACTCATATCACACCCTGACCAAACAAAACATAGAAACAAACAACTCAAATAATGGTCAGAGGGTGACATGTTCTAACAATAAAATATCCTAATCCTTGACTGTGGAAGTTGTTTATTGATGTCAGGAACTTAATGTTTCTGTTATAATTTCAGTTGAGGATCCTTGGAATCTGTACACCAGACAGAGCCACAGTCTATTTGAGGGATGGAAATCCAAACCAAACCAAAACAAGGAGCTACACCTCAACCTCCCTATTTTGCAAGCCACTACCCTAGAGCATATGAGAGTCCTCTGCCCATCAAAAAAACAAGTACCAAGATCTGATGACCTGCTCAACTACTTGCCTGCTGCTGCACGCTCTTTTTATAAATCACTGCAGAGTGAATCATTTGTTGTTAAACCAAGCTACATAATTAACCGTTTTTTCTGTGGGTTTATGATCCCCTGAACCTGTATAGTGTGTTGAATCTGAATACATTTCAGAAGACATGTCACCCCTATTGTAGGAAATTAAATGTATAGTAGGTGTCTATGTGAATCAATTTGTGTATGATTTGAACCAGCACAATATATTGAATTAATTTAATTTTAAGATGTTGTTCCTCGTGTAGAAAATGTTATGTACAATGTGTTCTGTCGAGAAATATTTTGTGTGTGATCATTTGAACCTTTTTTAATCTGAATGAATTAAAAACAAATAAGTCATCACATACAGTATGTGAGTGTTCATTTGATCTTAATTCCCTTTTTTTATTCATTACAATATGCAGTATGTCTCTGTCACCACATGTAGCATTAACTCTAAGCACTTAATACTTATTTACTGCTGTCAGCTCAGTACAGAAGGACATTGCTTGACTTTAGCATGGGTTTAACACAATTCGAAACTGAATTGCTTATCATAGTGTTAAACGCAAAGAGAATGGTTTTCTGAACATTTTGTAATATTGACCTTCGGGACCTGCATAATGGACATGCATATTGGCACATCACATTGATCCATATTTGATATTTACAAGTTGTGCTTGTTTTGATTGAAATAATTGAATTGTATTCTATTTTTGCAGTTATGTTCACATTGAGGGCTTCATTTTAAATGAGACTACGATTTCATGACTCAACTTTTGAGAAAAGTCATCAGTGCTAAAGTTGATAGACCACCTTTAAATGAACCTCCATACAAATGAATGAACTGCATATTGCATTTAAGTTATTTACATGAAGGGCATCTGTACTTGAAAGTACTTAAAACATCATATCAGGTGTTAAAAAAGGACATCTTACAAGAGTCTTTGCAAAATGTCACATATCCTGTTCTTCCACAAACTGAAATCATCACTGGAGATATACTGTCCTTCCACAAACTGAAATCATCACTGGAGATATACTGTCCTTCCACATTCTAAAAATTAAAACGGCAATAAAAAAAAGTTTTTTTTTAAATAACAAAAAAATATAAATTGTTGTTGGAAGATATGGGTATGGTGAATTATTTGTCACCCATGAGACACCTAATGTGGTACACACAATTAATAATATAAAAATAACTGATTTTCTTAAAATGGAAAAATTGTCACATATATGGTTGGATTCAATTACTGAAAACATTTTCTATTTTGACGTCTTGAAAGGTAGACTCAGGGTTGGTTTGGCTTTGGAAAAACAAGGTCTGCTGTTACAAAGTTGCCTTGATGTTGCTCTGCTTCTCACTTAAACGGGCATTCTATATATTTTTAGCATATAAAAACAATGCTGCTAGCATAAACTTGGTCTTAGACCTACTAAATCCACCTTTAAATGTGTGGGCAACTGTTCCTAGAGAGCCACAGTATACAATATTTTTCTCCAGCCAAGCCTCAACACAATTGATTCAAAGCAATCAACAAACAAAAGCACCAAACACCTGGAGACCGTGTCAGCGTGCATTGCGCCCTGCCCGCCACAGGAGTCGCTTGTGCACGATTGGACAAAAACATCCCTGTCGGCCAAACCCTCCCCTAACCCGGACGACGCTGGGCCAATTGTATCCGACCCATGGGTCTCCCGGGTCACGGCTGGCTGCAACGGAGCCTGGACTCGAATCAGGATCTCTAGTGACACAGCTAGCACGGCAATGCAGTGTCTTTAGACCACTGCACCACTCTGGAGGCCTGAAACAAAGAATTAGTAACAAAGATGTTTTTTCTACTAACAATAGAAAATGAACAGCTGTACAGAAAGACTCATGTGATGGCCAAATTACAGAGAAACGTATTGATTCCCAGCCTTTAAGTCTGGGAAAACTCCAGGACTGGATGGTATCCCAGTTGAGGTATACCAAAACTTTTTTGATGTACTTAGAAGACCGTTATTAGCATGTTTTAACCACTCCAAACCTGTTATCTATTAGATTAGTAAGAATGTCTCACCCCATGGTCAAAATATATTATGGTTAGACTCAAATATACTAATTGATTAAAAAAACAAAAACATTTATATATAAAAAAATATAAAAAAAACATTTTAAAAAAATAATTTCAAAAAGAATCAGTATAATCTTTGTAAATTATATCATAAATAGGACTGGTGCAGTTATGTCACACTTGCAGCTAACCCAAACTAATTGCAGCATTACCGCAGAAATTGAAGAAGAAAGTGGAAGGGGGAGAAAGTAAGGAACTCGTCTGTCGGCCCTGCATTAAAGACCATAATTGGTTGAAGAAAGTTGTGATAAATAAAAAAGTATACCATTTTAATTTAAGGACCAAAAATGTGTCAGCTGTGCCATATAGACTACAAAATAGTTGGGAAGAAATGTTTGATGTTCCGATCGATTCCATGGCACATGGTTAATGAACTGATGCACAAAACTACACTGGATTAAAAACATCACAGCACTAAAATATATGGCATCTAGAAATCAAAACGGGATGGTGTTCAGAGATCGATGGCAGGGGTTGAGTGGAGCTGAAGGGAGGGACAAAAACAAACAAGATAACTAATGTAAAATAAACTGTGTCGGTAAAATATATGGCATCTAGAAATCAAAACGGGACGGTGTTCAGAGATCGATGGCAGGGGTTGAGTGGAGCTGAAGGGAGGGACAAAAACAAACAAGATAACTAATGTAAAATATACTGTGTCGGTAAAATATATACAGTATGTATAAGCTGGAAGTAGAAGGCTAAGTGTTGTTGTCCATTAGTTTACTCCAATTAGAGGAGGGGTGGTAGGGTTAGGGGACAATAATAAAGGAAAATATATTTATAAATATATATATATTTACAAAACAAATATATGGGGGATTGCAAATGATGCAGACAATTACAGGACATTGATGGAAGCCACAATCTATCTGCAATATTAAAGTTGATCTACCCTCTGTGTATCATAAAGCTGAATTCATCTACCCTCTGTATCATAAACACTGTGTATCATAAGGCTGAATTCATCTACCCTCTGTATCATAAACACTGTGTATCATAAAGATGAATTCATCTACCCTCTGTATCATAAACACTGTGTATCATAAGGCTGAATTCATCTACCCTCTGTATCATAAACACTGTGTATCATAAGGCTGAATTCATCTACCCTCTGTATCATAAACACTGTGTATCATAAGGCTGAATTCATCTACCCTCTGTATCATAAACACTGTGTATCATAAAGATGAATTCATCTACCCTCTGTATCATAAACACTGTGTATCATAAGGCTGAATTCATCTACCCTCTGTATCATAAACACTGTGTATCATAAAGATGAATTCATCTACCCTCTGTATCATAAACACTGTGTATCATAAAGCTGAATTCATCTACCCTCTGTATCATAAACACTGTGTATCATAAAGCTGAATTCATCTACCCTCTGTATCATAAACACTGTGTATCATAAAGCTGAATTAATCTACCCTCTGTATCATAAACACTGTGTATCATAAAGCTGAATTCATCTACCCTCTGTATCATAAACACTGTCTATCATAAAGATGAATTAATCTACCCTCTGTATCATAAACACTGTGTATCATAAAGCTGAATTCATCTACCCTCTGTATCATAAACACTGTCTATCATAAAGCTGAATTAATCTACCCTCTGTATCATAAACACTGTGTATCATAAAGCTGAATTCATCTACCCTCTGTATCATAAACACTGTGTATCATAAAGCTGAATTCATCTACCCCCTGTATCATAAACACTATGTATCATAAAGCTGAATTAATCTACCCGCTGTATCATAAACACTATGTATCATAAAGCTGAATTAATCTACCCCCTGTATCATAAACACTGTGTATCATAAAGCTGAATTAATCTACCCGCTGTATCATAAACACTGTGTATCATAAAGCTGAATTAATCTACCCGCTGTATCATAAACACTGTGTATCATAAAGCTGAATTAATCTACCCTCTGTATCATAAACACTGTGTATCATAAAGCTGAATTAATCTACCCTCTGTATCATAAACACTGTGTATCATAAAGCTGAATTAATCTACCCTCTGTATCATAAACACTGTGTATCATAAAGCTGAATTAATCTACCCGCTGCATCATAAACACTGTGTATCATAACGCTGAATGAATCTACCCTCTGTATCATAAACACTGTGTATCATAAAGCTGAATTAATCTACCCGCTGTATCATAAACACTGTGTATCATAAAGCTGAATTAATCTACCCTCTGTATCATAAACACTGTGTATCATAAAGCTGAATTAATCTACCCGCTGTATCATAAACACTGTGTATCATAAAGCTGAATTAATCTACCCGCTGTATCATAAACACTGTGTATCATAAAGCTGAATTCATCTACCCTCTGTATCATAAACACTGTGTATCATAAAGCTTACTTTTTGTTTCACACATGAAGTGTTCCAAAAACAAATATGATATTTGCTCAAAAACCACATTTTCAAAATTTGCAATATTATATGTGAAGTATCATGTGATTATCTACATGTGAAACTATGTAGCCTGTCTATAAGAGCGCATTTGCACTCACGGGTGCAACAATTGTTGCTGCTTACAAATCACGCCTCAAAATATGTTCATGAGCCAGAAACAACAATAGCATGAGACTAGTGGTCAAAAGGATTTTGGCACTCCAAAGATACGCAACGGTACTGTATTCTGTGGGGTGGAATTCGAAATACTGCAATTCTTTCCCCGACCACAACATTTTCCCACAATGTACTATAATTGACAGCATGCTGCCCTAAAACAAGTATTTTATTGTTGATAATACCCCCAAAATTACTTTTTAAATGACAGTTTCCATTTAAGTGTACATCTCAAAACCATGTATGCAAGAAACCTTGACCTGGTGCACACATATTTATCTTTCCTCAGTTTGATTGAAGGGCTCAATCTGTCTTTTTGCCTTGTGACTGATTCCTTGTAGAAAGAAAGAAAGAAAGAAAGAAGCCACGACACAGCTTACTACTAGTTTAAAGCAATGAAAGATCTAATTATTACAAAGGTTGAATGTATAGGCTACATTTCTGAGAGTAATACATACAGCTTATCAAGCTCGAAGACGATACACTCATTTATCACTCAATAAATTGTTATGAGTGAGTGCACCACAAGTATCTTTCCAGGGTGTTGATGCACCCTCTTCCCAACGCAGCCTCTTCTAACACCACGGTCAGAGATGGGCAGTATTTCTGTTACATGTATTTGTATTACACTGGGCTGAACTACACTCAATGTTTTTTGTAACAAGATATTTTTGAGAGCTGTAATTTGCATTTTCACCATTTTGTGGCCCCCTTTCACCCTGCATTTGTATCAGAAGTCTGATGGCACTCTGGTGTGATAAGAGAGTCTGCTTAATGAACTAAATATAAATGTATATGTAAAAATTGGCAATTGGCAATTGGCAATTGCAAAGCATGCTGAGTCTAGAAGGGTAACAGGTTTTTCTAAATTAGCAGGTTTAGGGAATATGGTGTAATTGCAGACTGCAATTTGGGGCATTTCTTGATGTGGGTTTTCCCTGATATTAGGAAATGCCCATTGATACCTGCCATTGGTCAGTTCCGGTGTGACGAGACTGATGGTTTCTCGAGACAGAAGATTTGTTTTCCTAGCAGGTTAGGTAAATTCAAGTCAAATCAAATTGTATTTTTTCACATGCACCGAACACAACACCTTACAGTGAAATGCTTCCTTACAAGCCCTTAACCTACAATGCAGTTTTAAGAAAAGAAGTGTTAAGTAAAAAATGGATAAATGAAAAATTAAAGAAACACTAAAATAACAGTAGCGAGGCTATATACAGGGGGAACCGGTACAGAGTCAATGTGCGGGAGCACAGGTTAGGCAAGGTAATTGAGATAATATGTAGATGTAGGTAGAGTTAAAGTGACTATGCATAGATAATAAACAGAGTTGCAGCAGCGTAAAAGAGAGGGGGGACAAAGCAAATAGTCTGTGTAGCCATTTGATTAGCTGTTCAGGAGTCTTATGGCTTGGGGGTAGTAGCTGTTAAGAAGCCTGTTGGACCTAGACTTGGGGCTCCGGTAACACTTGCCGTGTGGTAGCAGAGAGAACAGTCTATGACTAGTGTGGCTGGAGTCTGACACCGCCTGATATAGAGGTCATGGATAATAATAATATAATATAATATATGCCATTTAGCAGACGCTTTTATCCAAAGCGACTTACAGTCATGTGTGCATACATTCTAAGTATGGGTGGTCCCGGGAATCGAACCCACTACCCTGGCGTTACAAACGCCATGCTCTACCAACTGAGCTACAGCAGGAAGCTTGGCCCCGGTGATGTACTGGGCCATACTCGCTACCCTCTGTAGTGCCTGGCGGTCGGAGGCCGGGCAGTTTCCATACCAGGCAGTGATGCAACCAGTCGATGGTGCATCTGTAAAACATTTTGAGGATCTGAGGACCCATGCCAAAGATTTTGAGGCGGAATAGGTTTGAGGCGGAATAGGTTTTGTCTTGCCCACTTCACTACTGTCTTGGTGTGCTTGGACCATGTTAGTTTGTTGGTGATGTGGACACCAAGGAACTTGAAACTCTCAACCTGCTCCACTACAGCCCCGTCAATGAGAATGGGGGAGTGCTCAGTCCTCCTGTCCCTGTAGTCCACAATCATGTCTTTTGTCTTGATCACATTGAGGGAGAGGTTGTTGTCCTTGCATCGCCAGGTCTCTGACCTCCTCCCTATAGGCTGTCTCATCGTTCTCGATGATCAGGCCTATCACTGTTGTGTCATCGGCAAATGTAATGATGGTGTTGGAGTCGTGCCTGGCCATGCAGTCATGAGTGAACAGGGAGTACAGGAGGGGACTGTGCCTAATAACCTTAGTGTTCTTGGGCACAGGGACTATGGTGGTCTCCTTGAAACGTGTTGGTATTCCAGACTCAGTCTGGGACAGGTTGAAAATGTCAGTGAAGACACTTTCCAGTTGGTCAGCGGATGCTCGGAGTATATGTCCTGGTAATACGTCTGGCCCTGCGACCTTGTGAATGTTGACCTGGTCTTACTCACATCAGCTACAGAGAGTGTGATCACACAGTCGTCCAGAACCGCTGATGCTCTCATACATTCTTCAGTGTTGCTTGCCTTGAAGCGAGCATAGAAGTAATTTAGTTTGTCTGGTAGGCTTGTGTCACTGGGCAGCTCGCAGCTGTGCTTCCCTTTGTAGTCTGTAATAGTTTGCAAGCCCTGCCACATCCGACGAGCGTCGGAGCCGGTGTAGTATGATTCAATCTTAGCCCTGTATTGACGCTTTGCCTGTTTGATGGTTCGTCGGAGGGCATAGCGGGATTTCTTATAAGATTCCGGGTTAGAGTCCTTGAAAGCGGCAGCTCTACACTTCACATATCACAGTCATAGCAAGTAAAAGGTTTTTGTAACCGTTACTGAGAATGTTGTTGCTGTTCAGGCCGGCTACTTGCAAATGTATTTTAGTATTTTAAAATACAAGCATTGTGTAGTTTACATTGATAGAATGATATTTATTGTATTTTGTCATTCAATTTTGTAATTGTGTTTGGTCATTTTTGCTTTGTTTTACTTTGATGTCAAGTCAGTTCATATTGTTGCTACCTTAGCTGTTGTGCTAGCTAACATGCTACTGAACAGTGACACTAGCATAATGACATGCATATTATTGATATTAGCTAAAATACAGAAATGTATTCACCATTTGCTTGGGCAAATCATTATCAAATTGATATCTAATGTTAGCTAGCTAAGTGCTAGCCACTAACTAACTGGCTCGTTAGCCAGTCAGTGCTGCTGACAGATTGAAACTAATCTAGCAACAAAATGTTTTTCACTCTATTCCATAACACATGATATTGCTAAGCAGGCATCAATTATTTAACAAAATGTTTATTAGGATGTTAGACACTCACCGAACAACTTCAGTAGGTAGCTACATTGGTTGGTTTACAGTTTCTAACCGATTTTTCTTCATCCCCTGACTAGTCGTCAATGGTTACTGGTCTTGGAACTCATGTGTTCACCAGAAACGGTAAACTGGTAAACTGTTGTTGCCACAGATTCAAATAGAATCTTGAGAGAATTGTTTGCCAGAAAAAGTTCACCAGTGGCAATAAATATTATTGTTGTAGATTCACCACTAGAGGCAAACATTTGCAAACTTCTGGCAACATTTTGTGGCACACTATTTAGTTTGCAGCAAATTTGCCATAGATTTGCGGGAAGTTTATGGCACAGGAGGTGACAGTTGGTCATGAAGATGTGTGTGTTTTCAGAGGACAATAATCCGCTGTGTGTCATATAAGGGAACATTTTCATCAGACAGGACATTTGAAAGATACAGTAGGAGGCAGTTTGCACCAAAAGTGTTTGGTGTGTGTATTATCACACTGCCCACATCATACTCACTGTACGCCGAAAAAAGGCCCTTGAGGTAGATGATACGTGACGAGAGCAGACAAGAGAAATGTGTAAACAAATGCCCAGAAGCTTGTATTTTTGGAATTTAAGTGATTTAGTGGCCAACTGTTTTGGGAAATTACACTGTAGAGATGTCAGATCAGCCAAGTGAATAAGGCCACGGTAGCCCCAAATGAAATAACTTTTGCTGACTTAGTGGCAGGGAAGGGAGAAGGATGGGAGAGGGATGGGGGAGAGGGATGGGGAAGGGATGGGGGGGAGAAATGGGCAGGCTCTTCTCCTCTACCACACAGACTGCTGATGTTGTGGATTGGTGGGACAATAACCACTCAGGAGGAATTGTGAGGGCACCGCGGGGATGGATGGTTCTCCAGAAAAGAGGGGACAGAAGAAGGGAGGATATCCTGCTTCCTGCCAGGGGAAGTGAGGGGAGGCCAGAGCGTGCAGACCCATTGTGGAAAGCCCAACACGGAGCCCTGTCACCCTGCACCATCATAGGCTGAACGAGGCTGGGGAGGGCCTGAAAAAAAAACACAATCATGCACCATCATGTACTAACATACAGAGAAATACATGCACAGAATGTAAACACACATGTAAATGCAGTCATACACAGTCCATGCTCATGTGAAATCATGTCCTGAAACAGATTTCTTTCTCTTTTTCTTTATTATTTTTTATCCCCCCCCCCAAAAAAATATGTTTCATTTGTACAAACTCACGCTTTGTTTTTGTGGATAATATCATAACCTAGCAAAGAAAATACATCTGGGATGTATAACAACGTTGATGTATATTCTTACACATTCACTGCACTTAGTAATAGAATAGAAAAATCATATATTCTCTGTTATAAAATCTGTAAGAAGTGACATGACAGGTTTTTTACATTCTCAAAGTGCCATAGTTCAGGTTGGGGGCAAGGGGAATTGAAGGGTAAAAAAATCCCACTTGGAACAAGGAGGAAATAAGATAACACTGAGACGTCACATAGTCCTCTGACAGTTAATATCCTCCCTCCCCTTTACGGGAACACATTACCGAAGAGTTCCCTTTTAACTTGAAAAAAGCACCACAATGTCGTCCTGTCCCTCCTTTCATCAGAATCATCATTATGAAATGGATCCATCTGTCTTGGCTGTGGTGCACACAGTAATGCTCTCCAATTCTTTTCATGTTCTCCATAACATCCTATTGCCATCGCTGTGTGAGCCTGTTCTTGTTTTTGTCTTCCTTTGGTTTGGTGACTCCTTTGTCTCTGTCATAAAGTCTATCACAGTCCATAGTTTTTTCTCATACGTGGCCGGCAGCTCACATCAGAACATCCTCTCGGTGTTGAAGACCCTCAGCTTGGTCATGAAGTTGAAGTAGATGAAGGCCAGACAAACAAGCAAGTTCTTCATCAGGTAGAGGAGTGGCGTTACAAAGCCGAAGAAGGCAATGAGGCCGATACGCACAAACAGGAAAGGCAGATCCTGCAGGGCCACGCCTAGCAACGACAGCAGGGGACTGTGGGGCATGACTACCAGCCGCAGGCACGACAGGTAGCTGAAGATGTAGATAGGGAACACCCAGCCCGAGTAGTAGACCGCCGGGTGCCCTGCCACCCTCACCATCTCCACCGTGTCCATCCAGAACAGAAAGCTGTCCACAAACACTTCAGCTCGGGCATCGCTGGCACACAAGATGCGCAACGCGCCTGTGTAGGCATATGGTGAGACGCCGTGGTCTGCGGACATGCTGGCCGAGCGTGCAGAGCATGCCGAGCGCGAGCTCAGGCCTGACATGCTGAACTGTCTTCCTTGTATCTGGTTACCTGGCATCCCCTGGAGTGTCCAATTGGCCTCTGGTTGAGACCCCGCCCCGTTCTGGTCCTGCCCACTTGGACTACCAGGTTGCCCTGGTTGTGTAGGGTTCGTGGGCACACCTGGCATTACGGGTGCCGCAGGGTTTTCTGGGTTTACCGGTGTCACTGGGGTTACGTTCGTGAGGAGAGTGGAAGGGATCTCAGCATCTCGGGCCAATTCGTTAGCTGGATGGAAAGACAACAGCACATGGGTATGTCAACCATGTCATAACAACCCAGAACAGAACATTTCATTATGGCACAGAACCATGGAGCTCACCACGTCATTTCAATATGGACAATTGGGTAATATTTGGTTGAGACGTTGATAGATAAGATTACAACCTACATTCACTCCCTCAAGAAAACAGGCAAAAGTTTGTTGAATACCAAATGTGTTATCACTATGCTTTCAACCGTCTAAAAGCACAGGCAAATTTTTATGGAAAAACCGTGCCTGATTTTTGGTTTAGTTGTCACTGAAATGTTTTATCACTGCACTTTCAACCATTTTTTTCAACAATGTTCAATTGGGAATACGTCAGATATTTATTTATTTATTTTATTTTTTTAAACGTTAATTTGTTACCACTGCGCTATATCTTATCGCACAACCAAATGACCTGGAGATTATTTTAAAAGTAAGTACACTAGGCATAGTGCAAGTGATCAATGCTCTTTGAAATTCTTTATTGTAGCAATTGTGAAGATCTCCACAGAACCTTTTGCATGCTATCTTGATTATGCACACGTTCTATGATTACATAGGAGGACATTATAGTTACAGTAACTTCAAAATGTGGCCGTGGATGTGTTACTCTTTAAGCCAATTACTGTATTAGAAAAGTAATATTGAATTGTGTTTGGTTGACAATGCAACCAAATATCAACATTTTAAAGGAGATGTATCTACTTCTTGGATAGTTTCATCTGAGCCACTGGCTTAATCCTCTTCTTTAACTTTCATTTTTTGGTAGAGTTGCAGACGTGAATCCAACATATCATTTGTTAACACGTAAACAGGCTATCGACTCTATTGCAAAAGTGATATTGAATTGTGTTTTGTTTGTCAACACAACCAAGTGTCAACATTTGAAGGAGATGTGTCTTCTGCTTTGGGTAGTTCTTTGCCACTGACTTAATAAATGATATGTTGGATTCGGTCTCCATCTCAACCAAAAATCCAATCACAACTTTGCTGGGAGAGATGGGTTTATTTGCAGAGCGATTTAGTTGAGAGATTCCTGTTGACATATCAGTGCAACGTAATGTAAAGTGTGACCTAGGTTATTCTGACTTTTTTCATGAAGCCCACATATTCTCAACCATTTCAGAGCTTTTCACACAGCCTCATCATTATTAGACTCACAATCTAACACTTGATTTTCTACAGTAGCCAACTATGGAGGGTTTGTTTGAATTTGGTAATGTTTATATATATATATATATATATTTCTTTTAAACTAATCTCACTTCTGATGAAGTCTCAGTCTCACTGTGATTAGTAGATTCCCAAATGACCTCACGATTGGCCACTTCCTTATTTCTTTCCTCTGAATTGGCATGATTGTGAAACAGGGACATCCTTTTTTCTAGTAATTATATTTTGAGCCAGCAAAATTAGTCAGAAATGTTGTTGTAGCGTAGCTATTAATGTGTGCTTGAGAGAAATGCCTCCCTTCAGAGTGTTGTTCTGATACACTCACTCTGAAAGTTTTTTATATATTTATACACTTTATATTAATAGTGCAAATGTGAAAATATATATTGACTCATAAACTTGTTTATACATAGAAAATTGTCTGCTATTTACTCTATTGCAAAAGTGATATAGCATTGTGTTTGATTGTCAATGCAACAACAGCTCAACATTAGAAGGTTATGTACACTACATTACCAAAAGTATGTGGACACCTGCTCGTCGAACATCTCATTCTGAAATCATGAGCATTAATATGGAGTTGTCCCCCCTTTTGCTGCCTAACAGCCTCCACAATTCTGGGAAGTCTTTCCACTAGATGTTGCAACACTGCTGGGACTTGCTTCCATTCAGCCACGAAAGCATTAGTGAGGTCGGGCACTGACGTTGGGCAATCAAGTCTGGCTTGCAGTCGGTGTTCCAATTAATCTCAAAGGTGTTTGATGGGGTTGAGGTCAGGGCTCTGTGCAGGTCAGTCAAGTTCTTCCACACTGATCTCAACAAACCATTTCTGTATGGACCTCGCTTTTTGCAGAAATGTGTCATTGTATGTTGTACTGTTAAGATTTCCCTTTACTAGAACTAAGGGACCTAAACCAAACCATAAAACATTGAATTGGCACTATGCATTGGGGCATCCGCCAAACCCATCCGCCTGGGAGATTCATCACTCCAGAGAACGCATTTCCACTGCTCCAGAGTCCAATGGTGGTGAGCTTTACACCACTCCAGCCAACTCTTGGCATTGCGCATGGTGATCTTAGGCTTGTGTGTGGCTGCTTGTCCATGGAAACCCATTTCATGAAGCTCCCAACGAACAGTTATTGTACAAAGGGTCGCTATAGATCAATTCTCCAGTTGGAGATGCTGCCAAGCCTATTGCTTTTTTATTCTGATAGTGGATATAAATAACATTGAAGATCTGACGTTGTTTCAAAAGGTACAAATTCAACGCTATTTTATTATACAAGATGTGTCTATGTTGAAAATTGGTTAGCATTACATAATCCTGGGGTTGAAATTTCAACCTCAAAAAAGTTGGATTTTTTGCAAATCCAATGTACTTTAAAAACATAGATTCCACATCACAATACATTGACAAATGACATTAGAACAATGTTGATTTAACCAGAGTCCAACAAAGTAGAACACAGCGCAAACACAGGGACTTTCTCTCTGGGCTATATAGGCACTATATTTGACCGATAGCTTTTCTAATCAGTGGAAAAGGACAAACGTTTTGGATCTGGCCATTTCTTCAAATAAAGGGATTCCAAGAAAATGACAGCCGCCCTTAGAACAACGTCATGGTTTTTGCCAATTCGGCACTGTTACGAATAATCAGTTGGTGGGTCATACATAGCATTTCCTGTTCATTTCCTGAGATAGAGGACATATCCCCTGACAGTGTGAGTATTGTTGTTGAGTATTGTTGTCGTCATGAAATTACACTACTGTTGGTCCCGCTGCATGTGACAAGAGGTTGTGCTCAGTGGATCATGTATTGATTGTTTGGTTGATTAGATGCAACAGCTGCTCAGCCTGGCCTCAGATCCATACAAAGCATACTACACATATTTTTGTACACCTACAAGACGTAAGATATGTACTAATGGTCTAGTAACTTCAGACAGAGATGAAAGTAGGGAGGTTGGTCGGGAGGATGGACGAGTGTCTAGCAATCCAAAGGTTGCGTGTTCCACTCACGTCAGGGACAACTGTAGCTTTTAGCTAATCCTTCTCCGAACCCTTTTCCTAAACTTAACCTAGTTAACCTAGTCCTAAACTTTTACATAGATTATCCTAACCTTTGTCATTAGTTCTCCTAACCACCAATGTAAATTCTCCCAGTAATTCTAATTTGTTGTTAGAACGCAACAAGCAACATGGTCTCAGCGAAAGACGCATAATACTATGTCATCCAATTCATATGCTACTGTACAACCGAGCAAGAAGTATTATATATATATATATATATATTATCCTCTAATTTGTATGATATTGTAAGACTGCTATTCTATTCACAAAGTGAAGTAATATACACTATATATACAAAAGTATTCAAATGAGTGGATTGGGCTATTTCAGCCACACACGGTTCTGATAGGTGTATAAAATCGAGCAAACAGCCATGCAATCTCCATAGACAATCATTGACAGTAGAATGGCCTTACTGAAGAGCTCAGTGACTTTCAACATCGCACCGTCATGCGACAAGTCAGTTCGTAAAATTTCTGCCTTGCTAGAGATGCCTTGGTCAACTTCAAGTGCTGTTATTGTGAAGTGAAAATGTCTAGGAGCAACAACAACTCAGCCGTGAAGTGGTAGGCCACACAAGCTCACAAAACGGGACCGCAGAGTGCTGAAGCACTTAACTCGTAAAAAAGCATCTTTCCTCAGTTGCAACACTCACTACCAAGTTCAAAACAGCCTCTGGGCCTCCCGGGTGGCTCAGCAGTCTAAAGCACTGGATCGCAGTGCTAGCTGTGCCACTAGAGATTCTGGGTTCGAGTCCAGGCTCTGTCCTAGCTTGCCGCGACTGGGAGACCAGGAGGCGGCGCACAATTGGCCCAATGTCATCTGGGTTAGGGAAGGCTTTGGCCGGCAGGGATGTCCTTGTCCCATCGCGCACTAGCGAATCCCATGACGGGCCAGGCACAGTGCACGCTGACACAATGTTTCCTCCGACACATTGGTGCAGCTGGCTTCCGGGTTAAGTGGGCATTGCGGCTGGGTTGGGTTGTGTTTTGGAAGACGCACGGCTCTCGACCTTCGCCTCTCCCGAGTCCATACGGGAGTTGCAGCGATGGGACAAGACTGTAACTACCGATTGGATACCACAAAATTGGGGTGAAAAGGGGGAGAAAAAAAACTAAAAGGTTAGCACAAGTACTGGAAATGCGTTCTCTGGAGTGATGAATCACGCTTCACCATCTGGCAGTCCAACAGACAAATCTGGGTTTGGCAGATGCCAGGTGAACCCTACCTGCCCCAATGCATAGTGCCAACTGTAATGTTTGGTGGAGGAGGAATAATGTTCTGCGGCTGTTTTTAGGCCCCTTAGTTCCGGTGAAGGGAAATCTCAATGCTATAGCATGTGCTTCAAACTTTGTGGCAACAGTTTGGGGAAAGCCCTTTCCTGTTTCAGCATGACAATGCCCCTGTGCACAAAGCAGAGGTCCATTCAGAAAAGGTTTCTCGAGATCGGTGTGGAAGAACTTGACTGGCCTGCACAGAGCCCTGATCTCAAACCCATCAAACATATTTGGAATGAATTGGAATGCAGAGACAGGCCTAATCGGCCAACATCAGTGCCGGATGTTCACTAATGCACTTGTGGCTGAATGGAAGCAAGTTCCCGCAGCAGTTTTACAACATCTAGTGGAAAGCCGCCCCAGAAGAGTGGAGGCTGTTATAGCAGCAAAAGGAGGACTAACTCCATATTAATGCAGATGATTTTGGAATGAGATGTTCAAACGAGCAGGTGTCCATATACTTTTGGTCATGTAGTGTATCTTTCTAAATGGAGGGAACTCATTTACATACCAAATCCAACGAATTGCCCTTAGACCAGGTTGAGTAGCTAGCCAATGTTCAATTAAAGTGTGTGTTAAACACAGAGCTTTGTATTCTCACCGTGTCCAGTGAGTCGTCTGTGGCGGATCCTCTCCACAATATCGATGCAGATGAGAGAGAAGAGCACCAACGACACGGGGAGCTCTGCAAACGTATCCTGTCTTATACTGTTATTGATCTGCACCTGAGAGAAAACAATGATCAAAACCAATCAGTGATTCAAATCAAACTACAATGCTAGCCCCGATTGTGATCTAATGAAACCGTCATGTGCCAGTCAGGTACCAGCTTGACTTCCCCTCCAAACCTTCTCCAAACACTTCTCCAAACACTGCATACAACCCTATGAGTGCTGTACATTGAACGCCTGCTCTTTCCAGCACATAGACTGACCAGGTGAAAACTATGATCCCTTATTGCTGTCACCTGTTAAATCTACTTCAGTCAGTGTAGATGAAGGGGCTGAGGTTAAAGAACGATTTTTGAGCCTTGAGACGATTGAGGCATGGATTGTGTATGTGTGCCATTCAGAGGGTGAATGGGCAAGACAAAATATTTAAGTGCCTTTGAAGGGGGTATGGTAGTAGGTGCCAGGCGCACTGGTTTGAATATGTCAAGAACTGCAATGCTGATTGGGTTTTTCACGCTCAACAGTTTCCCGTGTGTATCAACAACAGTCCATCACCCAAAGGACATCCAGCCAACATGACTCAATTGTGGGAAGCATTGGAGTCAACATGGGCCAGCATCCCTGTGGAATGTGCCCTGATGAATTGAGGCTGTTCTGAGGGGGGAAAAAGAGTGTGCAACTTAATATTAGGAAGGTGTTCCTAATGTTTTGTACACTCAGTGTATACCCTCTGTGACACTTGGTTAGTGAGCTAATCACTTAGCTCTGGTATGTACTCTACAGGACACGGAACAAAAGAGACTGGGCTGAATTTATGGCTCCTCTTATGTAAAAGAGAGCAGATAAACCAAGGACCTGAGTCACCCATGGACCTTTTGTAACCCTTAAAAAGTGCTTCATAGACAGCTAATAGGAGGTGGGCACATCACAGACGGGAAGTGGGAAAGTGCTTGACAGACAGCCAATGTGACCAGGGTGGCTGGGGCAGGATGAGGAACTCAGCTGCTTATCAGTTGCTACTTGGTCATAGGTCTGTAGATTGCTCCCCTGAGAACCCAACTGTTCCTCTGCTCTCATTACCTTTACCCCCTCCTCTCTCATAAGACCCCCGCTATGACTCTGCACTTCAAGGAACTTTCATAATGCTGTGGTGGTGCCATAATGGTAGAGTAGGTAGACTACAGTCGGCATTCTGCGTAGTAGGGTTTGATGTGCATAGAACCATCTAGACAAGGGATGGGCAACTTGATGGGGATGGGGGACCACAAAAAAACAGAGCATATCATGAGGGGCCGCAGTGGCTCTTCGGTCTGCCCAGTGGCTAATGGGCCCCCCTGCGAGCAAAACATTTTAGCGGCACATCTTAAAAAGTTCATTTCCTGCAATTATGCACATTTTGTCATGGGGCAGAGAGAAAATGTTGCCGTTTTAAAGCAAGTTTGCTGCAATTCTAAACATTTTGCCATGGGGTGGAAAGAAGATTTAGCAATTTTATAACTAATTTCATGCAATTCTACACATTTTGCCAGAAGGTGGAAGCAAATGTTTGCCAATTTTAATATGATAACTGATGATCAATGGGCCCCATCCCGGTAGATAATTTGACCATGCTTTCTAAAAGTTTAGATAGCTAGCCACTAGACTAATTTACCAATAAATAAATCAAAATAGCTGACATGGGCTAATTGAGTGACTGCTGATGCACAACCAAATTTTGAAATTGCACGTTGTGTATTCTATTGTTCTAACTGGTCCGCGGGCCTACAAAATGGGGTTGGGGGGGGGCTGCCAGTTACCCATCCCTGATCTAGACATACAGTAGAATGACATAGAAGTGGAGTAGTACAATCCAGACATTGACGTCTACTTGTTTTCATCATTCCTCGACTCCAATCAGGGACGGATTTAGACCTGGCACATCAGGTGAGTGGACTCTCGGGCAGCTCAATGGCATTAATCTATTAAGCAGCTACTGGGGGGAGGAGGAACTGAAAACTAGCAGTACTACAGACCTCAACGCCTGGAAGTGAATACCTCTGACTTAGAAGGTAACCAACAGGTTGAGTGTCAATGGTCAAACATAGACACACTGAGATGAGAATTAACAAATGATGGATACTACTGGGGTCACATGGTTTACCTCTGAGCTGGCGATGAGAAAGGCAAAGCAGGGTAATGTGGAAAGGATCATATAGACCAGGGCCACCGGCCTCCTGAGAGAGAGAGAGAGAGAGAGAGAGAGAGAGAGAGAGAGAGAGAGAGAGAGAGAGAGAGAGAGAGAGAGAGAGAAAGAGAGAGAGAGAGAAAGAGAGAGAGAGAGAGAGAGAAAGAGAGAGAGAGAGAGAGAGAGAGAGAGAAAAGGAGATAGATAAAGGAGGGATAGTTTGAGTTATAGGCTAGAGGTTTTCAAAAATTAAAATATTGATGCATTTGGAAATTTACGTATACTGCCAAAAAACAATTGCAAGCCCGTCGAGAATCTGACACAGCACAGCTACCGGTCAGGTTCATGCCAGAAAGACCCGACAGCCATTACTACACCCCAAGGCTCTGTTCCAGAAAACACTGTGCTGTTATATCACAGCTACAGCTCCTAGCTCCTAGCTTAGACAGTGGATTCCCAACTAGGCCACAGACCAGACAGGCCAGACAGACACTCACCACTTCTTCCTCCCGACAAGAAACTTCTTATTCGTGAACACCATGTACTTCATGGGCACCCAGACAAGCAGGGCAGCAGAGGTGACATAGGCGATGGAGGAGGCCACGGTGAGCCAGTAGGCGGTGCTTGCGTCGCCGGGTGGCTGCGCCACGCTTTTGACCCGCGCTACAATGAGGGCGAACCTCTGCATGACGATGAAGAGCGGCACGCACAGGCCTGCGAACTGCAGCACCTCGCACAGGGCGAACTTCAGCGTCCTCCCCGAGGCCATGCTGTGGCAGCCCCTGTGCTGGGGGCACTGAAAAAAAAGAGGGAGGGAGGGAGAGAGGGGGCTGTTGTCGTAGTGAAGCGACCCCTGTCCCTCTGAGGGCTGGTTAGGCCTTGGCCCGCTGCATTGTCTGTGTCCACTAGCATTTTCCACACGCTACAACCCCAGCTCACTGCTCTGCTGTTTGCTTACACTGCACTAGGCATTGTGTACCTATATCGGCGCCAGCGGGACGGTGTGATGCGGCTGCCCCTCTAACCTCTTTATGGAGGTTACAAAACAAATTGTCTCGCTCTCTCTGGCCCTTCAAGGATATTCTTTTTCAGAAAGAGGCTGAAGCCTTGGAAGAGATGTGAAACCAAAAGGAAAAGGTCTATGGAGCAGAATCATATGGAATAATATATAATAATATAATAATATAATAATAATATATAATAATAACAATATAATATATATATGCCATTTAGCTGACGCTTTTATCCAAAGCGACTTACAGTCATGTGTGCATACATTCTACGTATGGGTGGTCCCGGGAATCAAACCCACTACCCTGGCGTTACAAGCGCCATGCTCTACCAACTGAGCCACAGAAGGACCACAATGGACCATAATGATAACACCATACATGTCCAGTCCCATGTTAAATTAGCAGAGAGAAAGAGAGCTCTTCATGCTTTGGCTGTCCTGTGCTTTGCATGTTCATTCATGACATGACTACACATTCCCATCTTGTGGTACTCTGCAACACTCCAGCTGTGTGACACAACACAGTGTTGGGCTGCAACCAAAAGCCATAAGAACATCAATCTCAAGAAGTGTGTTCTCTGATACTGTAAAAGAGATGTAGAGATGATGTATCCCCTTCCAGGCCAGACCGAAGTGAGTGTAGGGGAGACAGGAAGAGAACAAGCACAAGGGAAGGAGGGAGTAATAGAGAGCGGGGAAGAAGAGAGAGGTGTAAGAGAGGAAAAGAGAGGGAGAGTCAACTTTGAAGACAAGCTCGATCAAGTGTTACTGAAGAGAAATGGAATTATGTTAGTCTTGAATGATTTGATCTTATTTGTACTGACATGTATGTGATCAGTTACACAGTACATCCACACAAAAAGTAGGTCACACGGCGTTGTGCCGTGAGGTGTTGCTTTATATGTTTTTTTGAAACCAGGTTCTCTGTTCACTTACGCTATATAAGATGGAAGGGAGTTCCATGCACTCATTTGCTCTGGACCTGGGGACTGTGAATTCCGATTAGTAAATGACAAATAGAATCATAATAAAGAGTAACTCTATCTGACTGATATACAAGAAGCTATGAGAAAGATAATCCGAAGGGCACTCTGTAGTCGTGAACATAACCACGCAAGTTTACCTACAATAATGAGATGTATTTATGCGCACTGACTCCCTGTCTCCAGGGTCCTCCCCCACATATAGTCTGCTCTGGGCAGACGTTGAGATTACCGTCTAACACAAACATCGTGCTTGGATCAAATGGCAAATATGACTAGGCTCCCAATTGCATCTACAAGCATCAGGTTACTCTCCAGTGACCCTTTACTGGGGGTGAGGTATTCGCTTGTTGCGTGACGACACACTGCTCGAAGCATGCCACAACATACCGCCTGCCAATTCAGTACTGCTAAAATACAAATACACTGTATAAATCAATAGTTAATAACCTCTCTGGTTGTAATTCTGCTGAGCTTACATGCTGGCGATCAAGTTCTGATGTTAATGAGTCGTTCCACCAATTCGGTGCCTTTTGGTCCCTACAAAATGTGATTTCACCTCATTTTTACATTCTGTCATAAAGAACACATGTTCAAGTCCATAAAAAAATATATTTTCCCACCTCAAGAGGGTAGCCCTTTCCTGCAATCAAATGACCTAGTGGCCTCATGGGTAGAATATTATAAATATTTTGGATAATTTCATAATTAATAAACATTATTTATTTAAAAAACAATATAAATCTTGTGTTTCTATGTCAAACAGTTTTGCTATATTTCAGTCTGTGATGTATATAAAGTGTAATATTGGGATGCGAACTCCAAATGTAAACTATACAGAGTATCTGGCATGGTACAGGTGTCTTCTTTTATAAAGCCCATAACCGTGTGTGAGGTTTATACTTTTGTTTCAAAGTATATTTGTTTAAGACTACCAAGAAACACTCTGTGTGACCCTGATTTAGCCCGCAGTAAGATGTTGAATAAAAACATGCAGTTTGGATTAATATATATTTGAGATATAATGGAGGCTTTAAGTGAGAGGTGTAATGCCTTCATATTCCTTAGTTTTTACCCTCCAAACTCATGTTCGCTATATAAATAAGCCTGTTTAACATTATCTGGTTTGCTATTTCAAAATAAACAATATATTATTTTTTCACATTACTTTAAAAAAGATTCTCATGGAGCCGGTAGGTATGGTGACAGAGGGCAACCTTGTTTTACACCTCTAAGTAACCGTTATTTATTATGTTACATAAAGTAACAGGGTTGACTGTAACAGGGTTGACTGTAACAGGGTTGATGATTTCATCATTTGTTAAAGCAACAAAATAACTAGGGCTTTTCGATGATGGTGAAAACTTTGAGAAATGTTGGGGTTAAGTGGGTTAAAATCTTCCTCGAAATCACAGAGGGTGCACTGAGGGACCTGTCAAAATGTTACATTTTGGCACTTTAGTATTTATTCATACATAAAATATGATTTATTCAATTCTCCATATGGTCTACATAAAATGAGAAATGTGATAATGTATTATTCCAGCCCAGTTGCAATTTAGATTTTGGCCACTAGATGGCAGCAGTGTATGTGCAACGTTTTAGACTGATCCAAAAAACCATTGCATTTCGGTTCAAACTGTGGATCAAGACTCCCCAAATGTGCATAATTTGTTTATTAATAACTTTCCAAGTTCATAACTGTGCACTTTCCTCAAACAAGAGCATGGTATTATTTCACTGTAATAACTACTGTAAATTGGACAGTGCAGTTGGATTAACAAGAATTTAAGCTTTCTGCCATTATCAGATATGGCTTTGTCCTGGGAAATGTTCTTGTTACTTACAACATCATGCTAATCGCATTAGCCTACGTTAGCTCAACCATCCCGCAGGGGACCCACCGATCCTGTAGAAGTTTTAAGCTGCAATAGGTAACTTTTTGGGACACTGGACCAAATACACATAGAAATGTCATACTCTAACTTCCACGATTCATGCAAGACCCTCCCCCGCCCTCCTTTCTGCAAATCTGACCACGATTCCATTTTGCTCCTATAGGCAGAAACTCAAACAGGATGTACCCGTGACAAGGATTATTTAACGCTGGTATGACCAATCGGAATCCACACTTCAAGATTGTTTTGATCATGCGGACTGGAACATGTTAGCCTCAGAGATTAATAGTGATTTATAGGCTGATTCGGTGAGTCCTTTTATAAGGAAGTGCATAGGAGATGTTGTACCCACTGTGAACTATTAAAACCTACCCTAACCAGAAACCGTGGATAGATGACGGCATTCACACGGAACTGAAAGCGCGAACCACCGCATTTAACCATGGAAACGTGACTGGGAATATGGCCGAATAAAAACAGTGTAGTTATTCCCTCCGCAAGGCAATCAAACAAGCGAAATGTCAGTATAGGGACAAAGTGGAGTTGCTATTCAATGGCTCAGACATGAGACGTATGTGGCAGGGTTTACAGACAATCACGGACTACAAAAAGAAAACCAGTCACGTCACGGACACTGACGTCTTGCTTCCAGACAAACTGAACACCTTCTTTGCCCGCTTTGAGGATAATACAGTGGCCAGCTACCAAGGACTGTGGGCTCTCCTTCTCCATAGCCGACGTGAGTAAGACATTTAAACGTGTTAACCCTCGCAAGGCTGCCGGCCCAGACGGCATGCCTAGCTGCATCCTCAGAGCATGTGCAGACCAGCTGGTGGGTGTGTTTACGGTGTGTTTACAGACATGTATATCTCTCCCAAACTCAGTCTGTTGTCCGCACATGCTTCAAGATGGCCACCATTGTTCCTGTACCCAAGAAGGCAAAGGTAGCTAAACTAAATGACTATCGCCCTGTAGCACTCACTTCTGTCATCATGAAGTGCTTTTAGAGACGAGACAAGGATCATATCACCTCCACTTTACCAGTCACCCTAGACCCACTTCAATTTGCATACCGCCCCAATAGGTCCACAGACGATGCAATCACCATCCCATCTGAACAAGAGGAATACCTATGTAAGAATGCTGTTCATTGACTACAGCTCAGCATTCAACACCATAGTACCCTCCAAGCTTGAGGTCCTGGGTCTCAACCCCGCCTGTGGATTCTGGTCTTCCTGATAGGTGGTGAAGGTAGGAAACAACATCTCCACTTCGCTGAACCTCAACACCTCAACCACAAGGGTGCGTGCCCAGCCCCCTCCTGTACTTCCTGTACACCCATGACTGCGTGGCCATGCATGCCTCCAACTCAATCATCAAGTTGGCAGATGACACAACAGTAGTAGGCTTGATCACCACCAACGACGAGACAGTCTATAGGAAGGAGGTGAGGGCACTCAGAGTGTGGTGTCAGGAAAACAACCTCTCACTCAACATTAACAAAACAAAGGAGATGATCGTGGACTTCAGGAAACAGCAGAGGGAGCACCCCCCTATCTACATCGACGGGACAACAGTGGAGAAGGTGGAAAGCTTTAAGTTCCTAGGTGTACACATCACTGACAAACTGAAATGGTCCACCCACACAGACAGTGTGGTGAAGAAGGTGCAACAGTGCCTCTTCAACCTCAGGAGGCTGAAGAAATGTGGCTTGTCACCTAAAACCCTCACAAACTTTTACAGATGCACAATTGAGAGCATCCTGTCGGGCTGTATTAGTTCTCTCACGTCACCCCGCTCCTCCGCTCTCTCCACTGGCTTCCAGTTGAAGCTCGCATCCGCAACAACCACCCAAGCCACTGCCTGTTTACCCGGCGACCATCCAGAAGGCGAGGTCAGTACAGGTGCATCAAAGCCGGGACCAAAAGACTGAAAAATAGCTTCTCTCTCAAGGCAATCAGACTGTTAAACAGCCATCACTAACACAGAGAGGCTGCTGCCTACATACAGACTTGAAATCATTGGCCACTCATAAATGGATCACTAGTCATAAATCAAATCAATTCAAATGTTATTAGTCACATGCGCCGAATACAACAGGTATTACCTTACAGTGAAATACTTACTTACGAGCCCCTACCCAACTATGCAGTTAAAAAAAATAGGAATAAGAATAACAAATAAAAGTAACAAGTAATTAAAGAGCAGCAGTAAAATAACAATAGCGAGATTATATACAGGGGGGTACCGGTACAGAGTCAATGTGCGGGTGCACCGGTTAGTCGAGGTAATTGAGGTAATATGTACATAGGTAGAGTTATTAAAGTGAATATGCATAGATGATTACAACAGAGAGTAGCAGTTGTGTAAAAGAGGGGGGGCAATGCAAATAGTCTGAGTAGCCATTTAATTAGATGTTCAGGAGTCTTATGTCTTGGGGGTAGAAGCTGTTTAGAAGCCTTTTGGACCTAGACTTGGCGCTCCGGTACCGCTTGCTGTGCGGTAGCAGAGAGAACAGTCTATGACTAGGGTGGCTGGAGTCTTTGACAAATTTTAGGTCCTTTCTCTGACACCAACTGGTATAGAGGTCCTGGATGGCAGGAATCTTGGCCCCAGTGATGTGCTGTGCCGTACGCACTACCCTCTGTAGTGCCTTGCGGTCGGAGGCCACGCAGTTGCCATACCAGGCAGTGATGCAACCAGTCAGGATGCTCTCGATGGTGCAGCTATAGAACCTTTTGACAATCTGAGGACCCATGCCAAATCTTTTCAGTCTCCTGAGGGAGAATAGGTTTTGTCGTGCCCTCTTCACGACTGTCTCGGTGTGCTTGGACCATGTTAGTTTGTTGGTGATGTGGACACCAAGGACCTTGAAGCTCTAAACCTGCTCCACTACAGGGGGATGTTCTCTGTCCTCTTTTCCTGTTGTCCACAATCATCTCCTTTGTCTTGATCACGTTGAGGGAGAGGTTGTTGTCCTGGCACAACACGGCCAGGTCTCTGATCTCCTCCCTATAGGCTGTCTCGTTGTTGTCGGTGATCAGGCCTACCACTATTGTGTCGTCGGTAAACTTAAGGATGGTTTTGGAATCGTGCCTGGCCACTCAGTCATGAGTGAACAGGGAATACAGGGGGGGACTGAGCACGCACCCCTGAGGGGCCCCTGTGTTGAGGATCAGCGTGGCGGATGTGTTGTTACCTACCCTTACCACCTGGGGGCAGCCCGTCAGGATGTCCAGGATCCAGTTGCAGAGAGAGGTGTTTAGTCCCATGGTCCTTAACTTATTGATGAGCTTTGAGGGCACTATGGTGTTGACTGCTGAGCTGTAGTCAATGAATAGCATTCTCACATAGGTCTTCCTTTTGTCCAGGTGGGAAAGGGCAGTGTGAAGTGCAATAGCGATTGCATCATCTGTGGATCTGTTAGGGCGGTATGCAAATTGGAGTGGGTCTAGGGTGGCTTGTGTTGATGGTGTTAATGGTGTTGATGTGAGCCATGATCAGCCTTTCAAAGTGCTATGGGTCGGTAGTCATTTAGGCAGGTTACCTTAGTGTTCTTGGGCACAGGGACTATGGTGGTCTGCTAAAAACATGTTGGTATTACAGCTGAAAATACAATATTTTTGTTATGGAAAGTATATTTTGCAACAGTTTAGATGGTACAATGATTCTCTACACTGTACTTGCTTGTTTTGCCACATAAACTGAAATTAGTCTAACTATAAGAATTTTAGCAACCAGGAAATGGCAAGCAATTTCTGCATAGTGCATTTTTAATATAACAGACTTTTAATTTTAAAAACTTCTTCAGGCTAGGGTCCTTTTTTCTCAATTTCCGCCCTGGCTGACATGCCCAAAGTAAACTGCCTGTTGCTCAGGCCCTGAAGCCAGGATATGCATGTAATTGGTACCATTGGAAAGAAAATACTTTGTAGTGTGTATAAATGTTAAAATAATGTAGGAGACTATAACACAATAGATATGGTAGGAGAAAATCCAAAGACAAACCACCAGATCTTTTGTTTTTGAGAGCCCATGGTCTTACAATGGGAAGTATATGGAAATAATTAAATCTAGCTCCAAGTATGCAATTCCTATGGCTTCCACAGGGTGTCAGCACTCTATGTTCAAGGTTTCAGGCTTGTTTCTTCCAAAACTAGTAAGAAATATGAGTTTAAGTACTGGGACACACTATTGGAAATTCGTTTTTGGGTGCACAAGGAAGACAGGACGCACCTGCTAATATCGGTTTCCTATTGAACATACTTCTTTCCATATAAAATATTATAGTTTGATGACATTTTAGGGTATCTGAGGAGTCAATGGAAATGTATTTTGACTTGTTTTAACAAAGTTTAGCAGTAGAATTTTGGATTCCTTTCTCTGCATGTTGAACGAGTGGATTACTCAATTCAATGGTGCCAACTAAACTGACTTTTTGGGATATAAAGAAGGATTTTATCTAACAAAATTACACTACATGTTATAGCTGGGACCCTTTGGATGACAAATCAGAGGAAGATTTTCAAAAAGTAAGTGAATATTTAATCGCTATTTGTGAATTTATGAAACCTGTGCCGGTGGAAAAATATTTTGAGGTGGGGCGCCATCCTCAAACAATCACATGGCATGCTTTCGCTGTAATGGCTACTGTACATCGGACAGTGGAGTTAGATTAACAATAATTTAAGCTTTCAACCGATATAAGACACTTGTATGTACCTACATGTTTAATATCCATAATTTTTATGAATATTTATCTGAATTGCGCGCCCTCCAGTTTCACCGGAAGTTGTCCCGCTAGCGAGACGCCTATCCCAGAGAGGAAAATCCAATGTTGGTGCAAAATAAGTCTTTAAAGATTCATACGGGCACAAAAGGCACTCCTTTTGTGGAACGACATTGATGACTATCAGTTTCAGAGAGTTGATGATATCCTACCCTCCTCATCTGGCCAGATGCCTTCTTTAAGCATAAGGACATACTTGGCAAGAGAGTACTCCAACAATGGGAGGATGTCTGTGATTCAATCACTGAGTTGTGAATGATGCCCACGATCTCCATGTCATTCACACACAGAGAGTAGTAAAGAAAGGATAGTGATATGAACACACACACACACACACAAACTGATGAGCACACACACACACACTGTGTGTGTCATTGTTGAATCCAACAACACTGAGACAGAAATTTGAGCACTTGTTACTGGATCAGGATTATGTGGCCTGCACTATATTTGCTGCCGTCTTTAGTTTACACAAATTTCTACTGGGCACTACGAGTGGAGCTAATTTTACATCCTACATCCTGCAGTGATGCACTTTCTCAGGCTGTGTCTCCACTACTGAGTGCTCTAAGTCCTTTAACCCAGTCCAACAGTACTCCTTTAACCAAGTCCAACACTATTCCTTTAACCCAGTCCAACAGTACTCCTTTAACCCAGTCCAACACTACTCCTTTAACCCAGTCCAACACTACTCCTTTAACCCAGTCCAACAGTACTCCTTTAACCCAGTCCAACAGTACTCCTTTAACCCAGTCCAACAGTACTCCTTTAACCCAGTCCAACACTACTCCTTTAACCCAGTCCAACACTGTCCCTCTAACCCAGTCCAAAACTATTCCTTTAACCCCGTCCAACACTACTCCTTTAACCCAGTCCAACACTACTCCTTTAACCCAGTCCAACAGTACTCCTTTTACCTAGTCCAACAGTACTCCTTTAACCCAGTCCAACACTACTCCTTTAACCCAGTTCAACACTGTCCCTCTAACCCAGTCAAACACTTCACTTCTAACCCAGTTCAACACTGTCCCTCTAACCCAGTCCAACACTGTCCCTTTAACCCAGTCCAATACTGTCCCTTTAACCCAGTCCAACAATACTCCTTTTACCCAGTCCAACAGTACTCCTTTAACCCAGTCCAACACTACTCCTTTAACCCAGTTCAACACTGTCCCTCTAACCCAGTCCAACACTGTCCCTTTAACCCAGTCCAACACTACTCCTTTAACCCAGTCCAACACTGTCCCTCTAACCCAGTCCAACACTGTCTCTTTAACCCAGTCCAACACTGTCCCTTTAACCCATTCCAACACTGTCCCTTTAACCCAGTCCAACACTTCACTTCTAACCCAGTTCAACACTGTCCCTCTAACCCAGTCCAACACTGTCTCTTTAACCCAGTCCAACACTGTCCCTTTAACCCAGTCCAACACTACCCCTTTAACCCAGTCCAACAGTACTCCTTTAACCCAGTCCAACACTACTCCTTTAACCCAGTTCAACACTGTCCCTCTAACCCAGTCCAACACTGTCCCTTTAACCCAGTCCAACACTACTCCTTTAACCCAGTCCAACACTGTCCCTCTAACCCAGTCCAACACTGTCTCTTTAACCCAGTCCAACACTGTCCC
This sequence comes from Oncorhynchus keta, assembly GCF_023373465.1. Taxonomy (NCBI): domain Eukaryota; kingdom Metazoa; phylum Chordata; class Actinopteri; order Salmoniformes; family Salmonidae; genus Oncorhynchus; species Oncorhynchus keta. Next base: position 31,554,511 of record NC_068424.1, on the reverse strand, counting down.
TCTAACCCAGTCCAACACTGTCCCTTTAACCCAGTCCAACACTACTCCTTTAACCCAGTCCAACACTGTCCCTCTAACCCAGTCCAACACTGTCTCTTTAACCCAGTCCAACACTGTCCCTTTAACCCATTCCAACACTGTCCCTTTAACCCAGTCCAACACTGTCCCTCTAACCCAGTCCAACACTGTCTCTTTAACCCAGTCCAACACTGTCCCTTTAACCCAGTCCAACACTGTCCCTCTAACCCAGTCCAACACTGTCTCTTTAACCCAGTCCAACACTGTCCCTTTAACCTATTCCAACACTGTCCCTTTAACCCAGGCCAACACTGACTCTTTTACCCGTGACAACACTGCACCTTTTAATGCAGTGGGCTAAATCAGGGTCACACAGAGTGTTTCTTGGTAGTTTAACACAAATCTACAAAAGTATACACCTCAAACACATGGTTATGGGCTTATAAAAAAGAAGACACCTGTAGATATAGAGTTGAAATGTATTCAATTTTCAGTTTGCATCCCAATATTACACTTTTTAGACATCACATATTACTGAAATATAAGAAAACTAAAACACCAGATTTTCAGTTGTAATTAAAAAAAAACATGTTTATTCATTATGAAATTATGAAAAATATTCATAACATTCGACCCATGAAGCCACTAGAGGGCGATTTTGGGTTTTGACTGCAGGGAATGAACCCAAATACATTTAAAAACTCCACAGTTAAAGCTTTAGGGTTTTGAATGCAACTCTGATAATACCAAGAGAGAATCTCAATTCCAAAACCTTGCATCCTCTCTCCTCGCCTCCTCAAAACCCATTGGATGAATAAGCCAGAGGTCACGCCCCTCAAACCCTCAACCTTCTCCTCCAATGGGTTTTGAGAAGGAGGCGAGGATAAAGGAGAGAGGACGTGAGTAGAATGTAATTGAGAGTAGCCTAGTGGTTAGAGAGTTGGTCTAGTAACCGGAAGGTTGCAAGTTCAAATCCCCAAGCTGACAAGGTACAAATCTGATGTTCTGCCCCTGAACAGGCAGTTAACCCACTGTTCCTAGGCCATCATTGAAAATAAGAATTTGTTCTCAACTGACTTACCTAGTCAAATAAGAAAATCTACTTCTAGCCCCTGAAGGCAGAGGGCAGTACCCTACTGTAAATCAGAAAGAGATCAGAGATTGGGAAGAGATCTGAAAGAAAATTCAACATAAAGTGGAGATCATTTGGATTAGTGATGTTGAAGGACAATTTTTTTTTAAAAGTTGAACGCCCCAATTGCCTATCTATTTATCCACACTTAAAACAAGTTGGAGCTATGTAAATTGATTGGTATTTATAGATTTGAGAAGGACAAAATTAATGGCACAGAGGATTAGAATGACATCAAACTTATTGTTATCAAACTGTTCATCAGGCTACAAAACAACTTTTATTTTTAATAATAAATGTATGTAATTACCATTTCAAACGAATGTAGGCAAGAACTAATGAACAGTTACAGTTACGTTAAATTGTTCTAATGCAGGCCTACTGGTAGTGTCACTATGGGTCAAATGTTTGATTGAATGACTCATCTGACAGTGGGACTTTGCTTAGGGACTTGCCACCACACGCACTTGTGAAGCAATAGTCCCGCGAGAGGGGTGTCGTGGATACATGGATGCATGACCCTGCTGCTCCCAGTCCCAGTCGCGCTTGCGCAGCGTTTCTGACTTTCCCACTCTGTCCCCCGTACCATGGCGTCCACGGAAGAGGACGGCTCGGTTGAAGAGAAGGAAAACAACAACAAGAAGAGGACGAAAAGTGCCATCGCTGTCGCATGGCTTACATTTTACAACATCGCCATGACGGCCGGGTATGTCAATTATTCTGCCCTATCACTGATTATAAAGTAGCCACTCCCTTAAAACTTCGTTATGCACCAGAGCTCTGTGAGCAAGCGCGTGTGGCTGTTTATAGGTCCGCGGTGTCTCTGACAGCGCAAGTGCCCATTCTGTTGCCGAATCTAGTGACAGACAGCGCCCATGAAGTTTGAGCAGTGAACAAAATGAATGTAAAGGACTTGATAGGGAGGGTGTCCAATTAGACAATTCTCAAATAATCGATATGTGGGTCTTTTTTATGAAAATAACGGCGGTACAAGTGCGGCCCCCGGCGCGGGTTCAGCCTTTCCAAATACGGTCGATTACACTGTGTCAACGTCATGCCCAGCACTACCTCGACAGTTGCAGTGATAAGTATAGACAGCGCGCTGACACTGGAGCTTCGGTTTGGGCGAGTGAAATGCCCAATAAGCAGATTTTAATAACTGCAAGTTTATGCGTTACAGAGCGCGCGGGTGCGATGACGCAATTATTTCACTGTGTTCGTATAGTCCTTGTAATGAACACACAAAACGAACTTAATTTAATAGTTGTCAAGTTTTCGATGATTTATTAAGCTGTTGATAGTGTCTTAAGTTCATTTTCATTAGTCTGGGTCACTTGAACTGAGAATGGCACTTTTTGGAGATATGCGTAAAATGCACATTTATGGAGCTGTTGGAGCCATGTTTTCCCCACTTACACTCATTGTACTGTAGCTCCCATTCATCCATCCTCTGCTACACACATAATGGGTATTTTAGTATTACATGAAGGTGTGAAAACTAGGTTCATTTACATAGTTCAAGAGACATGCGCATTGAGGTAGTTATAAGCCCCTGTATATGATCAGAGTAAACATATACCAATGTTAATTCAAACAGTCAAAGAGCTGTCAAAGAGCTGTTAAAATTGTGACTATTGGAATCAATTTACATTTGTCCCTTCTCTCCAAATGATTGCACTAACCTACACCTATATTATCCAATCATCTTTATATGATAGTAACAGTTAGTAACAGAACCCTTATGCAAGTCCTAAACCATATCAATGTAATTAGCATCAAATAAACCCTAATTAATTATTGTGCTGAGACAGAGATCATATATTTGCAATAAAATAGTAATGTACTCTCAGGTAATAAACTGAAGTGGTTGTATTCAGTAGGTCCTGAATTATGTTGATTTTTCAAACAGATGGTGTCTTCAAGCAGATAATACACTTGTTGCACAGCTTGAGCACCTGACCCATCGACCTAGCACCTGAGCTCAAACACTGAACAGTAGCCACTACAGCAGTAGCTACAAAAGTATCAGATCAATCTGGTTTAACAGACAGCACATCCCTTTTATAACAGGCGGTGGCAGTAGTGTATGTCTCACTAATCTCTGACAAAGTTTGATTTAACTTCAAGGTACACTCTGAAACGTCACATAAACGGCGGAGATTTACTTGACACCTCGTCGGATTTAGATGACGTCGTGTAATGTCCTAGGACTAAACCTACTATGAGCCCGTTTACTCATGAACACTCACTCTCCACCAATTACCAGTCACACACATTTACAGGTTCCTGCAGATACCCTCCTCTCAGCTTGTGTTCTTACACAAGCTGTTTTTCAGTGATCTAAATGAGGGACGTCAAAATGTGACAAAAAAATAGTGATCTCAATTTGAGGCCCTTGCGGACTGCAATTTTAGCCTTTTTATGCCCCAATTTTGCCATCCCAGACGAAATGTCCACGTCATGGGCAAATTCTTATGTCGTAAACGATTGTTGGACATCTTCACTCGTTCATTATGACGGTCTAGGTCTGCCGATTTAAGAACGACTACATGCTTAGGCTGCGACGAAGTTCAGTCAGTGTCAGAATTTGTTTGTCTTTATCGTGTGACGTTAGTGTGACAAGTGTTACAAGCCAATCTCGGTGACTGGCCAATAGGAACACGGCCGGCATTGAGTATGCACACAATACGATTATTGTGAATAGTCAGATTCATATAATTGTTTGATTTAAACATTTAGATGCTGTGAAAGAATAACAATTTCCCAAATAAACTTGTTTAGCCTACATGACACATCTGAGATCAGGCTACTGATGGGATTTTTATAAATGCAAACAAAATAAACGTTCTACCACAGCGGCCATGTTATTTTGAGGAAGCTTATTTGCTTCCGAGTTTGGACATATAAAGTTTGTATGTGAAAATCATTTCTAAAATGCATATATTTTTCTGAACTCTTCTCGTGCAGAGTGAGGCTTGTGCTGCTGGTGCTGGCACATGCGCAAGCCAATTCTTTATTGTATATATATATATATTTTAACCTTTTATTTAACTAGGCAAGTCAGTTAAGAACAAATTATTATTTACAATGACGGCCTACCCCAGCCAAACCCTAACATGCTGACCAGACCGGACACGTCGCGTGCGCGAGTGTCTTGCAAAATACATTTAGAAATCCATGTTATTCAATTATTGCACCCACACTGCTCACGCCAACGAGCGTCTGCGTTGCCAAGGGCTAAAATAGTCCTGCCTCTCCCATCTCCTCATTGGTTTATAGAAGCAGGTACCCATGTACCATCTCCTCATTGGTTGTACCCACGTGGGTGATTGAAAGACAAAACTTTGTTGCCAGTTGTTGTGGTAATACAATAAAAGTTTAGATGATACACCATATAAGTTCAAAAATGAAAAAGCCTGGAAGGAGGAGACATGACTAGAAATTATTCGGTTGGCAGTTTTATGTGTGGATTAATTGTCAGAGTAGAGGTCCTTGTGCATTTCAGGTAAAATAACAACTCAATGTTTATATCCCAGGACAAATTAGCTAGCAACAGCAAGCTAGCTAAATAGGACAAATTAGCTAACCAAGTGCAAGCTAACTACCAAAATTGCCATACATGTTAAATGCATTTCGACCTGTCCCCAAATTAATGTCATTGGTTCAGAGTTTGTTTTGATATTTTAACCTGTGTGTCGTGATCGCGTTTGGTTTAGGGGTTTTTGCACGATAGCGCACGCGCGCAGCCGGTTTGGATTCCGTGTAACCTGGAATCGTAGAATGTCGAATGGTTGATATCAAGATTTTAATTTGGTAACCTCGCACAGTGTGACGGATAATCGTAAAAGACTGGATCCAACGTGCAGTCTGCAAAGACCTTTAGTGGAATAATGGATATGGTTGAGGAAATGATGTCATTTGGCCTCCATCATTGCTAATACTGTGTGTTTGTGATCCTATAACATTTTTGTTGTTGTGAAGTTACCTATTTTAGAGGAAAAGAACAACTCTATGCCGAGACCCTTAGACACCTTCAGAAACATACCTTCACAGAGAGCCATCGCACAGCTGACCTAGTAGACTAGTGAATGTAAAGGGAGCACTGTTTCCTCTGTAGAGCTCAACAAGGGATTGTATTTATCAAGCGTCTCAGAGTAGGAGTGTTGATTTAGGATTAGTTTTGCCCTTTCGATCCCAATAATAAAGATTACATGGACAGGGAGGACCTGATCCTAGATCAGAACTCCTACTCTGAGACAAATGATACATACAGTCCCTGGTCTTCTGTGTAAGTTCTGTACAAGAACTCTCACACCTCTGTTTACCCTGATCGTTACCCATGACTAAAGCTATGGATAATTAGCTTTAAATGGTCCTCAAAATGGACCCGCAATTACATTGAACAAAAATATGCAACATGCAACAATTTCAAAGATTTTACTGAATTACAGTTCATACTGTATAAGAAAATCAGTCAATTGAAATACATTCATTGGGACCTAATCTATGAATTTCACATGAATGACAATACAGATATGCATCTGTTGGTCACAGATACCTTCAAAAAAAGGTAGGAGTGTGGATCAGAAAACCAGTCAGTGTCTAGTGTGACCACCATTTGTCTCATGCAGCGCTTCACATCTCCTTCGTATAGAGTTGATCAGGCTGTTGATTGTGGCCTGTGGAATGTTGTCCCACTCCTCTTCAATGGCTGTGCGAAGAGGCTGGTTATTGGCGGGAACTGGAACATGCTGTCATACATGTCGATCCAAAGCATCCCAAACATGCTCAATGGGTGACATAACTGGCGAGTATGCATGCCATGGAAGAACTGGGACATTTTCGGTACAGATCCTTACAACATGGGGCCGTGCATTATCATGCTCAAACATTAGGTGATGGCAGCGGATTAATGGCAGTACAATGGGCCTCAGGATCTCCTCGTCACGGTATCTCACAGCACTCAAATTGCCATCAGTAAAATGCAATTGTGTTCGTTGTCCGTAGCTTATGCCTGCCCATACCATAACCCCACTGCCACAATTGACCACACGACGCCATACTGCCCAGTACAGTTAACACTGGGACTAATCCGCGAAAAGCACACTTTTCCAGCATGCCAGTGGCTATTTCAAAGGTGAGCATTTGTCCACTCAAGTCAGTTACGACGCCAAACTGCAGACAGGTCAGGACCCTGGTGAGCTTCCCTGAGACAGTTTCTGACAGTTTGTGCAGAAATTAATCGGTTGTGCAAACCCACAGTTTCATCTCAGACGATCCCGCAGGTGAAGAAGCCGGATGTGGAGGTCCTGGGCTGGCCTGGTTACATGTGGTCTGCGGTTGTGAGGCCAGTTGGACGTTCTGCCAAATTCTCTAAAACGACATTGCAGGCTGCTTATGGTAGAGAAACATTACATTCTCTGGCAACAGCTCTGGTGGATATTCCTGCAGTCAGCATGCCAATTGCATGCTCCCTCAACTTAAGACATCTGTGGCATTGTGTTGTGTGACAAAAATGCACATTTTAGACAGGCCTTTTATTGTTTGCAGCACAAGGTGCACCTGTGTAGTGATCAGCTAATTTTACATGCCACACCTGCTTGGTGGATGGATTATCTTGGCAAAACAAACAATTTCACAAACAGGAATATAAACATATTTGTGCACAAAATTTGAGAGAAACAAGCTTTTTGTTTGTGTGGAACATTTTTGTAATCTTTCATTTCAGCTCATGAAACATGGGACCAACACTTTACATGTTGCGTTTATATTTTTGCTCAGTATACAGTGGGGCAAAAAAGTATTTAGTCAGCCACCAATTGTGCAAGTTCTCCCACTTAAAAAGATGAGAGAGGCCTGTAATTTTCATCATAAGTACACTTAAACTATGACAGACAAAACAAGAAAAAAAATCCTGAAAATCACATTGTAGGATTTTTAATGAATTTATTTGCAAATTATGATGGAAAATAAGTATTTGGTCAATAACAAACGTTTATCTCAATACTTTGTTATATACCCTTTGTTGGCAATGACATAGGTCAAACGTTTTCTGTAAGTCTTCACAAGGTTTTCACACACTGTTGCTGGTATTTTGGCCCATTCCTCCATGCAGATTTCCTCTAGAGCAGTGATGTTTTGGGGCTGTTGCTGGGCAACACGGACTTTCAACTCCCTCCAAAGATTTTCTATGGGGTTGAGATCTGGAGACTGGCTAGGCCACTCCAGGACCTTGAAATGCTTCTTACGAAGCCACTCCTTTGTTGCCCGGGCGGTATGTTTGGAATCATTGTCAGGCTGAAAGACCCAGCCAAGTTTCATCTTCAATGCTCTTGCTGATGGAAGGAGGTTTTCACTGAAAATCTCACGATACATAGCCCCATTCATTCTTTCCTTTAGACGGATCAGTCGTCCTGGTCCCTTTGCAGAAAAACAGCCCCAAAGCATGATGTTTCCATCCCCATGCTTCACAGTAGGTATGGTGTTCTTTGGGTGCAACTCAGCATTCTTTGTTCTCCAAACACGACGAGTTGAGTTTTTACCAAAAAGTTCTAAATCTGACCATATGACATTCTCCCAAACTTCTTCTGGATCATCCAAATGCTCTCTAGCAAACTTCAGATGGGCCTGGACATTCACTGGCTTAAGCAGGGGGACACGTCTGGCACTGCAGGATTTGAGTCCCTGGCGGCGTAGTGTGTTACTGATGGTAGGCTTTGTTACTTTGGTCCCAGCTCTCTGCAGGTCATTCACTAGGTCCCCCCGTGTGGTTCTGTGATTTTTGCTCACCGTTCTTGTGATCATTTTGACCCCACGGGGTGAGATCTTGCGTGGAGCCCCAGATCGAGGGAGATTATCAGTGGTCTTGTATGTCTTCCATTTCCTAATAATTGCTCCCACAGTTGATTTCTTCAAACCAAGCTGCTTACCTATTGCAGATTCAGTCTTCCCAGCCTGGTGCAGGTCTACAATTTTGTTTCTGGTGTCCTTTGACAGCTCTTTGGTCTTGGCCATAGTGGAGTTTGGAGTGTGACTGTTTGAGGTTGTGGACAGGTGTCTTTTATACTGATAACAAGTTCAAACAGGTCTGTGAGAGCCAGAAATCTTGCTTGTTTGTAGGTGACCAAATACTTATTTTCCACTATAATTTGCAAATAAAGTCATAAAAAATCCTACAATGTGATTTTCTGGATTTTTTTTCCTCATTGTGTCTGTCATAGTTGAAGTGTACCTATGATGAAAATTACAGGCCTCTCTCATCTTTTTAAGTGGGAGCACAATTGGTGGCTGACTAAATACTTTTTTTGCCCCACTGTAAATATTAAAATATGTATTTTGATTCAAATATAATTATACAGAAAGATCACAAGGTTGGTCTTATTGGTCTTATTACTGTGACAGCAAAAACTTACATATTTGTGTTGTATCCTGATTGTAATATACTAATAAAGATCGCATTGTATTTAGTATAGTGCTCTACATATTAAACATACTTTATTGTAGATATAAATGGTGTCTGCACCAGATTGTACAGTGATTTCCTTGAAAAATGTTCATTCATTATTCACATATACAGTACCAGCCAAGAGTTTGGACACACCTTCTCATTCCAGGCTTTTTCTTTATTTGTACTAATTTCTACATTGTAGAATAAAAGTGAAGACATCAACACTGTGAAATAACACATATGGAATCATGTAGTAACGAAAAAAAAGTGTTTTTCCAAGCATTCTGTGTTTACATTCTGTCTGGCTTATGGATCTGTGCTGTAATGACTGATGTACAGTATAAATAGATTATTGTGAAGTACCAGGCTAGAGATAAAGTCTTGTTCACATTGGCAATTTGAAGTGACTAAAAAAGATAGATATATAATATCCAATTAAAATCTGTTATTTTTCCTGCAGTCTGAACAGCCAAAAAACACATGCAAGCAGATATTTCAAGCCACATTTCAAACCCCCTTCGTGATTCCTGACCATGCGACTCGTCTAAACGGTCAAATCTGATTTATTTGCCCTCAAGTGGTTTGAAATGTTTGACAAGAACATGTGGTAGCTAACTAGCTAAATGTGCTCGAACGCGAAACAGCTACTTAGCTAGCTAAGTGACTGCTGTGGCTAGCCAAAAAGGACTTGTTTTTTAAAGCTTCAAAGGATATGATCCAACTTTCAAGTGTTCTTACACTATGATTTTTGAACATTCAAAGCAACTGGGACACGTCCATGGCAGGCATTGTTGTCACCTTAGCGTGCTACATAACTTCTGAGGGATAAAAAGTATGAGCACCACCACCAATCAGCCTACACCACTGCGCACACACCCATTGTTACTATGACAGCTAGCATAGCCAGGATGACTGTTGTCTGAACACACACAAATCTGATTTGATCACTTGTAACTTGATGTTTGGACAGTCAGAATTTGAAAAACAATACTGATTTGAGTGTTAAGGCCTGCAGTGTGTACAAGGCCTTAGATGTCGTGTAGAAGGGAGTTGGCCCTCGCTGTTTCCCCAACTGACGCTGTGTTTGCGTCCCAAATCACACCGTATTCACTACATAGTGCATTACTTTTGACTAGAGCCCTGGTCAGAAGTAGTGGTCTATGTGAGGAATATGGTGCCATTTGGGACAAATCGTTGGTGATGAGGCATACAGGTTTCGCTGGTGTCAATGCTACTTCCTGAAAATAGTACTGGAAAACTACATAGCTCAACAATCACACACAAGTAGGTGAGGTCATAAAAGTTGAGACCGAAAAAGCTAAAAACCCTAACCGTAACTATGGAAACAAAGTGATTGAACCAATAACTTTTGAGCTCTAACTATAAAGTGGTACACTACATCAGTGAACATCTCACTCCAAAGTCATGGGCATTAATATGCTGTAACAGCCTCCACTCTTCTGGGAAAGCTTTCCAAAAGATGTTTGAACATTGCTGCCGGGACTTGTTTCCATTCTGCCACAAGAGCATTAGTGAGGTCGAGCACGGATGTTGGTCGAGTAGGTCTGGCTCGCAGTCGGCGTTCCAGGTCAGTCAAGTTCTTCCACACCGACCTTGACAAACAATTTCTGTATGGACCTCGCTTTGTGCATGGGGTCATTGTCATACTAAAACAGGAAATGGTATTTCCCCAAACTGTTGACGCAAAGTTGGAAGCACAGAATTGTCTAGAATGTCATTGTATACTGTAGCATTACGATTTCCCTTCACTGGATCTACCATGAAAACAGCCCCAGACCATTATTCCTCCTCCACCAAACTTTACAGTTGGCACTATGCATTAGGGCAGGTAGCGTTCTCCTGGCATACGCAAAACTCAGATTCATCTGTCGGACTGCTAGATGGTAAAACGTGATTCATCACTCCAGAGAGTGCATTTCCACAGCTTCAGAATCCAATGGTGGCAACTTTACACCACTCCAACCGACGCTTGACATTGCACATGGTGCTTGTGTGAGGCTGCTCGGCCATAGAAACCCATTTTATGAAGCTCCCGACGAACAGTTCTTGTGCTGACGTTTCTTCCAGAGGCAGTTTGGACCGCAGTAGTAAGTGTTGCAACCGAGGACAGAACATTTTTTAGGCACTGCAGCTCTCACTGGTCCCATTCTGTGAGCTTGTGTGGCCTACTACTTCACGGCTGAGCCGTTGTTTCTCCTAGACTTTTCCACTTCACAATAACAGCACTTACAGTTGACCGGGGCAGCTTTAGCAGGGAAGAAATGTGACAAACTGACTTGTTGAAAAGGTAACATCCTATGATGGTGCCACATTGAATGTCACTGAGCTCTTTAGTAAGGACATTCTACTACCAATGTTTGTCTATGGAGATTGCATGGCTGTGTACTCGATTTTATATACATACTTTTGTATATACGTAAAAGTATAACTTTAGTCCGTCCCCTCGCCCATACCCGGGCTCAAACCAGGGACCCTCTGCACACAGACAACAGTCACCCACGAAGCATCGTTACCCATCGCTACACAAAAGCCGTGGCCCTTGCAGAGCAAGGGGAACCACTACTTCAAGGTCTCAAAGAGAGTGACGTCACGGATTGAAACGCTATGAGCATGCACCACCGCTAACTAGCTAGCCATTTCATATCCGTTACATATATAGTGTATCTATTAAGTAATCTTTGTCCTTCTCATGTACACTTACTACTTTAATGCTAAATACAGTTTTTCAGATGTTGTAAATATTGTCTCTTTTCCAGGTGGCTGGTTTTGGCTATGGCAATGATGCGCTTCTACATCCAGAAAGGCACACACAAGGGTCTGTACAAAAGTATAGCAAGGACACTCAAGTTTTTCCAGACCATTGCGCTAGTTGAGGTGAGTTTCTGAAATTTCATCATAGTTCACTAGTACCCACACTCACACAAACACACACTCGTCTCAAAGTATTCCATGAAAACAGATGATAAAGCAGTTAAACGTTGAAATCATTGGCAAGATCCTTCTAATGTGAGCTTGAAATACTCTGAAGCTGAGCTTTGATACTGAGATCCTTGGTTAATACTAAGAAGTGAGAAGAAAGAATTCACCTGATTCGTTTTTTAAAAGTATTTTGTTTGGTTATGTGATAAAGAGACATGGAGTTCTAAAAGTGCAGTGGGCCGGATTTGAGTCCTTGCTGGCAGTGGTATATCATACATGTACTTCAGAGGCAGCGGCTTAGACCGCTAGACCACCCAAGGCCACGAGTCACTGATTCTTATTTGTTGTCTTTCAGGTGGTGCATTGTGCAATCGGTATGTATGGTCTTGAATAACAACCATACAATGTGAATATAACCGGATCTCCTACTTCTGACGTTAATGTTGATTTCCATGGTTCTCGTCGTATAGGAATCGTGAGGACCTCTGTAATTGTGACTGGGGTTCAAGTATGTTCACGAATCTTCATGGTGTGGTTCATCACCAACAGCATCAAACAGGTGACTATCTCATTTATCACCAAAGAGGTGTCTTACCATCTACAGTAAGGGGCCTTGGAGTTGGGGTGAGGTGAAGTTTCCCAGAGACACTGATCTTTGATCAGTTTAGCATTTTCCTCAATAATGGTTAAGTTTAGGATTGGGGGACGGGAAGCTGATCCTAGATCTGCACCTAGGGGACCCCCCCCTAGGTGGTCAACATGGACCCCCTTAAGTGTTAACTATCTTCTCCCTCCTTGTTTTGTCCCATTCTTTGTTGGAAGATCCAGAACGAAGAAAGTGTAATCCTCTTCTTGGCCGTTTGGACGTTTACAGAGATTACCAGATATTCCTTCTATACATTCAATCTGCTCAACCACCTGCCATACTTCATCAAATGGGCCAGGTGGAGATGGGGATGGGAGGGCTGGGTTTTGGGTAGCTCTGGTCCAGGGCGTTTATGTGCACCTTGCTGATGACGAGCGTTCTCAGCATCAGCAAGTCGCATGCAAACGCCCTGGACCAGCACTAGGGTTTCCGGTGCTGTCGCAGTTCTAGGAATGTTGGTCTGGTTTGATTGGTGTTTGCCGTGGCATGCTTCCCACTACAGACAGACTGGTTTCACATCAGTATTGTGATGTCACAGGGAATACAGTAGTAGCCTGGGGAAGGTAAATCCTGGCTCATAACCATACAGCATGTGATCAGCATGAGTGTGTTGTTTATTGATTAGCACCTTGTTAGCCATTCTCTATGGATGTTGGTTGACGTAATCGCTAACGCTTAGTACTCTGGCATTATCACTTTGATTTATGCGCTAGGAGACGGTTATGGGTAATCGATGGATTACATGGGAGGTGATCAGGCATTGATAAGCATACAGATCAGAGATTGGAGAAAAAGTGGTGACACTATCAGTGCAGGGATTCGGATTTATTCCGGGGCCATATGTATCAACTATCAATCTATGCTCATTAAGGATCAGTTTTCACAATGCGTAAGATTTTTTTCTTTAAGCAATGGCTTTTTTCTGGCCACTCTTCCGTAAAAAGCCCAGCACTGTGGAGCGTATGGCTTAAAGTGGTCCTATGGACAGATACTCCAATCTCCGCTGTGGAGCTTTGTAGCTCCTTCAAGGTTCTTTGGTCTCTTTGTTGCCTCTCTGATTAATGCCCTTCTTGCCTGGTCCATGAGTTTTGGTGGGCGGCCCTCTCTTGGCAGGTTTATTGTGGTGCCATATTCTTTCCATTTTATTATAATGGATTTAATGGTGCTCTGTGGGATGTTCAAAGTTTTGAATATTTTTTTATAACCCAACCCTGATCTGTAATTCTCCATAACTTTGTCCCTGACTTGTTTGGAGAGCTCCTTGGTCTTCATGGTGCCACTTACTTGGTGGTACCCCTTGCTTAGTGGTATGGGGCCTTTCAGAACAGGTGTGTGTATATATACTGAGATCATGTGACAGATCATCTGACACTTAGATTGCACACAGGTGGACTTTATTTATTTATTTGATTTTTTTTTTTAACAAGGTATTCTTTTCATTTCACTTCACCAATTTTCACAATTTCATGTATGTCCATTACATGAAATCCACATAAAAATCCATTTAAATTACAGGTTGTAATGCAACAAAATAGCAAAAACGCCAAGGGGGATAAATACTTTTGCAGGGCACATGGATAGCGGGGAGCTGATCCTATATCAGCACTCCTACTCTGAGACGCTTGATACTTTGGGGTCCTGGTCAAGAGAAGAGTGACATTATCCTCAATATCACGAAGGGGCAGGGTGTAAAGTATTTAAGTGATAATGCCCAAGAAGCTGGTGTTTGGAGGATATATTGGCACGGGTGTTGTTAGGTCCAAGATGAAGTCGAGTGCCGGCAAACTGTGCCAATATATCCTCCAAACACCGGCTTTGTGGGCATGATCACTTTTATACAACGGGTTACCAACATATTCCAATAATGACTGCCATATTTTCATTCAACTTTATTCGGATTCATTTATTTATACTATTTAATCCTTCCACGAGATAAAGTCCCAACTCAAATCTAGAGTTGCTACCCAAGCTGGCCGGCGGCTTGGTTGCCAGAGACGCGATCCAGTCGTGCAGTCTTTTATTTCTATTTCTATGGATGCAACCCAGTTGTTCTTTCTAAATGCCCCATTGCCATGTTGGCTGACATCATTTTAATATCCCTTGCTTGTTAGCGAGCCAACTACGGCTAACAAAGTCGCATCAACAGTGCAGCCAGAATAACAGCAAAGTAGCTGCATTTGTTTGTTTAAGCTGTTTTCTCTTGACATTTTATTTGGTTACATCCATGACAAAGGGCAATGATGTGCGATTTTGAATGGCATAGAATACTTGCTCTCGTCACTGTTCAGAGGAGTTAGGCAACTACACCGCTAACACAATCACTTCAAACTGAAGCTGGAACCATGGCAAACTAGCTGCGTTTCGTTTCATGTGACCTGTTTGTCTATTGACATTTCTTTATATATATCCATAAAAATTATGATTCATGATTTCGACGGGCTGAGAAAATATATCTGACCTGTTAATCCTCAATGGGACAGTGGAGATCGAATTTCAATATTGAAATGATGTTGCAAATGTCGGAGAGACAGACAGCCAGTGTTGCCAACTCCTCAGTAAAGAAAGTAGCTATTGGTTGTCCTAAAAGTTGATAAATTACGTCATTACCTAATTTGCATAATTGGGCATGTGCCTGTAATTGTGATGGACGCTGTAGGAGAGAGGAATAATGTCGTGGGAGAGACAAAAAGTGAGTAAAAAACACCCTAAATATGTTAAGAACTACAAAGGAACTTTCTTCTGTTGATTCTTGTTTTTTTAATGTCACAATTCCAACTCTCCTCCTTTATCTGGGCTTGGGACTGGCAAAAGTGACCCAAAAGAGACACTCTGGCAGAGTTACTTCGTTTTTTATTTTTTATATTTTTTATTTTAGTTCTTAATTTGGTTTGGTTTTTAACCTTATGGTCCACTTAGGAGCCTACAACAAGTCACAGTAAAACATGAACATTTTTAACCATAACATTTTTTAAATTTTTTGGTATACAATCTTAATGGACCAAAAAGAGACCATAGAAAAGCTATCAATGGCAATGTGAGAAAATTATGGTAACTAGTCTGGCCCTAATTCAGGTTAAAAAAAAAATGGAATGTAAGCCAGGGCGTTAACAGCCAGCGGCGGCATCCCGCGATTCATTTGCAGTCTGGACGCGGAGGGGAGAACATCTCCTGCTCTGACTGCAGCTGGGAGGGACTGCTGCGTGAGGACTGGACCGCCTGTGAGTGCTTTGGGACAGGGGTGGGGCCCACGGCAGCACCCGCTGCTCGTTGAGAAGAGTAAGAACGATACGCGCTTTCACGTCAAAGTCTCCAATAACACCAGAAAAAGTCGCTAGATTTGTCACTAGTCACTGAATACTCGCTAAATATAGAGGCAAAGTCGTTAAGTTGGCAACACTGCAGACAGCAATGTTTATTCAAATCTCTGTTGTGGAAAACCAAATGTGAGCCGAAAGCAAGGGGAGATAATGTCTAGATGCTTTTTTACAGTGGGAGATCAAGTTTCTAAATTGCCTTTCTGGGCTGATGAGACAGTGGATTGCTCAATGAGATGGAACAGTAAATACACATTTCAACGTCATAGCTTTAACCGGTGGTAATTTGTGGAATAGACACCGTCTGGAATACGGTTTTAACCAATCAGCATCAAGGATTAGGCCCAACCAATGTATAACTCCTCATATTCAACTCCTCCAACTGTAAGTCAAAGTGTTATTGTCTTTCCAGGTGTGAATGACATAAGGATGTTGTAATCTTTTGTCTCATACTTTCAACATTAATTCACACCTCTTTGATGTCGGCTCACAGCTTATGTGGCCAGTAGCACCACTAGTTTTGAGTCTCACATACACTTCACCAGACCTGGGTTCAAATGTGATTTAGCTTGAGGTTTAAAAGCTTCATGTAAGCTTCATCAACTTGTGTAAAAACCCTGAAGAAGGCCAAAAGCCGAAACGCTTTGGTTCTACTTTAAACACTAAAAAAGCTTTTTTATTTAATTCCATTGTCCTCCGAGAGTTGCTGAATCTTCTCTATACTTCAGTTTGCTCCTCAATTCATTCACCTTGGTTGGAAAGCGATAGTGATCCCTTACCACTTGATGGACCAATGGAATTGTCCCAAAACTGAAAAAACGATTTCAAATATACTGAACAAAAACCGCTCGCCCACACGACGCCATACACATGGTCTGCGGTTGTGAAGCTGGTTAGACGTACTGCCAAATTCTCTAAAACAATGTTTTATAGCAACCGCTCTGGTGGACATTCCTGGAGTCAGCATGACAATTGCACGCTCCCTCAAAACATGAGACATCTGTGGCATTGTGTTATGTGTCAAAACTGCACATTTTAGAGTGGCCTTTTATTGTCCCCAGCACAAGGTGCACCTTTGTAATGACCATGCTGTTTATTCGGCTTTTTGATATGCCACACCTGTCAGGTGGATGGATTATCTTGGCAAAGGAGAAATGCTCACTTTTACAGGGATGTAAATGAATTTCTGCACAGGAGTTGAGAGAAATAATATTTTTGTGCGGTTGGAAAATTTCTGAGATCTTTTATTTCAGCTCATGAAACATGGGACCAACACTTTACATGTTGCGTTTATATTTTTGTTACGTGTAGTATTTGAACCCGGATCTGCGCTTCACAGTCTGACATACAGAAACAACTACAGACAAAAAATGTTGTGTTATTTGGTAAGGGTGATGGTTATATGTGGAACATAATGACGTAACGTAACCCTTTTAAGCCCTTCAATGGTTCTTTACAGTGCACAAAAGGATTCTTTGCTCTTTTAGTGATAATTCAAATGTAGCGGAGGCAGCTCACAGCTCTTTTTGTGCTACCGTGAGTGAGAGTTTCATACCAGTTGATCTAATGTAATGTGTTGTGTTATGTAATTAAAGTTGATATATCACTATGGCTAGTGACAGAGTTTTGTGAACGACTCATGTATGGCCTTGTGTCAATTAAGAATGGTTGACTAAATCAGTCAGTGGTTGTCAATTCTCCCCCCACCGGCTGTTCCAAAGGTAGCTTTCTTGATTCAACTTGTCAGTTAACAAAATAATAACACATGGAATTGTACGATTGAAAGGTTATTTTGTATGAAAATTCTCCTATAAAGAGCCGTTAACAAAAGGATTCTACTGTATATAGCCCCAAAAAGGGTTGTTACCATAGTGGAACCCTTTTTTTTTTTTGCTATATAGAAGCTTTTTTCATGTTTCTTTATAGGACCTTAGGGTTATTTATAGCACCTTACAGGTTCCATTTAAAACCTTATGAGTATTTATTTATTTATAGCACTAAAGACGATTCCGCAATGGAAGCCAAAAAAACCCAATCTGGTACTATTTTAATGTGTGTACTTTAACACATGGTACCAGCTGATGGTGACAGGGGGTCAGGTGTCTGTGTTAGACCCCAGTCCAACAGCTAAGCAGTGCTGTAGTAAAAATGCCAATTTCTCATGTCTGTCATTATACACGACACTCATAAAAAACCTCTATTTACTGCCGCTGTTAGCAGACTGGTGACATAACGTGGGCCTATCAGGAGCAGTAGTGATGTGTAACTGTCAGCCTTGCATATCTGAGGGCCCTCATATGAAATGTGAGCACTGGTGAAGAATGCCGACTACACACGTGGGGAGCAATCCGACCGACCCATAGTTCTGAGATCCTATTGCTAAGAGTGCGCTTCTTTCCGTTCAAAATATCAATGTCTAAAAATCCGATTCGTGACAGACACCGTTTATTGGCTGTGTAGTGGCTATGAATTGGGGTGACAATGAGACTCCTGCTTTTTGAGCGACTTCAGCAAGTCGGGTCTTGTTCCTGTGACCGCAGTATGGTTCAATCAATATTTTTCATTTACATGTGCGACAGGTCTCTTGGGTTGGCAGGTTTGCTTCCCTTGTCTTGATCAGTTAGTATAGCCCCCGTTCTCCCCCTCTCTTATCCTCCACCCTTTCCCCATTCCCCTCCGAGTGTTCTAAGGGGTTCATTTACACAGGGAGGGGAGCAGCCAGGCCCACACAGGGGGCTCATATTCAGCTGCTCCTGTTTTTAAGACCATCTGCTTTGGGCATGGAATGCTCGCCCAACATTTCTCTCACATCCTCCGAAGACACTCCCCAGTGCCGCCGCCACGATCTTGAGTATATTCAGGGTTCTTACGCACCGCCGTCTCCACATATATAGATCCCTCTCCATTGATAACCGACTGGTTTGTTTGCCTCTACATTTTTGTACCCTTTTGGAATTGAATAGAGTGGTGTTATAAAAATAAATATTTCTGGGTTGATTATTATTAACCAATGCAGCCATTTTTATCTCAATATCAAATCATTTCTGGGTAACAATTAAGTACCTTACTGTGATTTGTTTTCAATTGAAATGGTCAAGAATAGTTTCTTGGCGAAGAGTAAATTCACAAGCAACAATTTTGTTAGGACTGTCTGTGAGTGGCCTGGTGAGGAGGGGAAAACAGAACACTAGCTGTTATTGGCAGAGAGGGTTGGAACTCTCTTTCTTATTGGCCTAACTAATTTGCTGCTTGGTGACAATTCCATCCCTCCAAAACAAACAGAAATTTCAGGCAGTCTTTTCAAACAGCTCTTAGACCAAAATGTATTCACAATTTCACAGTATTATTCCAACCTCATGGTGTGGAAATCACGTTTTCAACTGCACTGGGACTTTAAACATCTCCATTGAAAGTGCTTTTAAGTCCGGGACTAGGCTTAATCTGTGTCCGGAAACAGCGCCACAGTGTTTTAATACCGGTATTTTCTCATGATGTGCAGAATGTTTAAATAAGTGTTCATGATGTGCAGAAATACAATAATGTTAAAACACTTTGAAAATCATTAATGGAGCTGATCCTTTGGGGACATTCCAAATTACACACTATTCCTAGAGCCGTATAATGGGCCCTGAGTAATGCACTATATAGGGAATAGGGAGCCATTTGGGACACCTCCATAGTTGACATTGCATAAAGATACACTTTAACAAATTGCTGAAAATTTAAAGAAAAACTTTAACAATTAGCTACTATAATTCTATAGTACAGTACTGTAATGAGCAATACATTATGGGGGCTAAATAGCATTATGCTACACTATTGTCAAATTACAACACAATTTTACAGTAAAGTACTGTATTACATGCTTTTCTTTATATTTACAGCAGCAAACTGTGAATTGTGGAAAAATGTTGTGGGTGGTGAAAAATAATCTCCGGCTCATTAACATATTAAACAAGAATATGCCACAGTCATAGTAAGTAAAACATGTATGTTACCATTACTGACAATTTTGTAGTTAAATGGGCTACTTGCAAGTATATATATTTGTATTAGAAAATACAAAATCCATGTATTCTAATGAAACTTTAACAAAATAGGCTGCATGAATTGTAGTTCAGGCCAGTGAAATACAAATTACAAAATGGGTATTGAAAGTATTGAAATACCTATATCAAATACATGTAACAGGAATACTGCCCGTCATTGGCACAAGATACCTGCACTGTAAATGTGCAACAGTTGACTAACCACTGTGCTTCCATTAATGCACTTTAAATTCTAGAAATACAGCATGTTGCTGTAGTCAGGTAATATGCTTTAAATGTGGTTACAGTAAATGTCAGGTAAGTCTATAGTAATTTACTGGCTTCTGTGCTACCAGTAATTTACTGCACATTTACAGTAACCTACTGGCTATTTTGCTGCCAGTCATTTATTGTAAAAATTACAATAAATGTTTTATAGTGTAAGGTGACGAATAGCCTATAGCGAGTGAGACAGCACCATGTCTAATGTTGTTCTGGTGTCGGTGTGTTAAGACAAGTGGTTCCCAACCAGGGATACTAGAACCCCTGGGGAGAAGACTTATGAAACTCATGAGAGCATAGGCTTACTGGTCAAATGTACACGAGAGTGTACTTCAGGGGTACACCGAGCAGAGCAAAATTCAATTGGTGGTACAGGGACCCCGAAAACGGTTGGGAACCACTGTGTTTAGATAATAAAAACATGTCAGCTGTCACATTGGTAATCAGCCAATTAGTGGCCTAATTCTTCATTTTGCAGTGCAGTAATCCAACAGTGTGGATTTGTGTTTTTTAGTTGTTCTTTGCTGCACGGCCCCTGAGCTAAACAGTGTGTATGTGTGTACATACCTGCGTGGGCATGCCTCTAAGTGCGTTAATAATGACTCTCCTCTCCCTGTCAGATACAACATGTTTATCATCATGTACCCTCTCGGAGTGGCCGGAGAACTCCTGACTATTTACACTGCTCTGCCATATGTTCGCAAAACCGGGATGTTGTCCATGAGGCTCCCCAACAAGTATAACGTCTCCTTTGACTACTACTACTTCCTCGTTATCGTCATGCTCTCCTATATCCCATGTAAGCAGCCCACGTACAACGTGTCTGTGTGTTCAGCCGACAGGTGGGCGTCAGTTACTCATGGGTCTTCGCTGTCTCTTGTTGTGACCAGCAGAATTGTTCAGTAGGTTGTGACTGCTGTTGTTCATTTGGAATTGTTTCGGGATGTTTTGAATAATTAGTAGGGCCTAGTGTTTGATCGAACAAAAATGAGGTTCAAGTGCATTTCTGTCTTTTATGGCTAGTTGGATACTAGATCTAGACCCAATACTCACCTCTATCCCAGCCCTGAGAACTTCCCCGAAGGCTCTTTGTTAAAATATTGATCTGGACTGAATAAGTGTTTAGATTGGTGGGTAAATAGCTCTCGCTCTCTTCTCTCCTCTCCCCTCGTCTCTCTCTCTCTCTCTCTCTCTCCTAGTGTTCCCACAGCTCTACTTCCACATGCTCCGTCAGAGGAGAAAGGTGCTTCTTGGGGAGATCATAGTAGAGAAGGATGAGTAGAACCGCCTCACAGTCCAGCAGCTGGCGTTCGTTTTGGGACAGCGAGTCAGCAGAGCTCCCCTGCCGCCACATCCATTCACCTTTGGTACCGCGCTCCACCGCACTCCACATGCAACAAAATGGACCGGGAGAGTCGGACGAATACTAACATCGCCGGAATAGCCATGTTATAATCACGGAAAAAGAATGAAACATCACAGTCACCACAATAACCCAACTGGACTAAATACAGTGCTGCAAGAGAAATCATAACCCAACAGGAATAACAGTCATCAGAATCGTCACTGAATCAGTCATCAGCAAACTCATCAATCAACGAGAGGAATCATTACAGAACTGGAATAGTCATCATTGTGGAACGAATGAATAAATATAATCTCTAGCCCGGAATCATTATCATCGCAAAACTGGAACGTACTGCTGCCACTGTGTCTTCACTGTCCAGGTTTAGATATCTAGATCCCCAGAAAGACAACGCACCGAATCCATCAGCCAGTGTGGCCACAGCATACTGCACTGAAACCCTGCAACCTGATAGCATAATACTGCACTGAAACCCTGCAACCTGATCGCATAATACTGCACTGAAACCCTGCAACCTGATAGCATAATACTGCACTGAAACCCTGCAACCTGATAGCATAATACTGCACTGAAACCCTGCAACCTGATAGCATAATACTGCACTGAAACCCTGCAACCTGATAGCATAATACTGCACTGATTACCTTCTATGCCTGCTAAAAAAAAAAAAAATACTGGAAGGCGCCTGCTGTGCATTGAGTCAACCACACAGCAGACACATACTGCACCCACCTTCAGTGCAAGATAGTAGAAGTTCAAGGGAACCTGGAAATGGTGATATGGAAGGATGGAGGAGGAGAGATGATAGTTGAGTCCCCTGAGCATTTTTTTTTTTCAATCGGCTATTTATTTTTGTAGAAATTTATAAGCGTTTTCCACCACAGTGATTTTATACGTAAATAGCGTGTGGCAACAATGACGAGACAGAAGATTAAAAAAAAATAGAAACAATTATGCATAGACGTATTATACCTCGACAATAAACAGACATTTGCGCAATATGCTGCTTCCTTGGTTTATGTGTGTTGTACTTTATTTGTAAACAATGTGAAACAGCAACATTAGTAGGCTATTTTATGCACAGATCGGATCATTTGAAGAATGACTTAATTTATTCACATATCACCTGGTTGGCAATATTATATGGTTTGTAAGGCAGTAATACACTTGTACTGAATGTTATTAGTACGTTCGGTGTAGCTGAGACTGCTCAAACTTGTTAACTTGTTGTTCTCTCCATGTTGCTTTAATGTTTACCAAGAGCTCAGTCAAATGTATTTACAAGTGTGCATCTTAAACAAAGGTTACAACTTTACAGAAAAGCTCTTTGTTTTTTTTAAAAGTTCAAGCCAACTTAGAAGACAGAAGATAAGAGAGGGATGATTTCTGAGCTCTCACAGTCTTCAGTTAGTCACTGTTTTGTTCTTTATGCTTAAAAATCTATGTTCGGGATCCCATTGTCCTGGTTGGTATTGTACTGGTAGTTAGTGTTAGATTCCCTCTACTAAAAAGGTGCTACTGTGTCAGATCGTTTCAAACTTCTGTGCAGCTGAAGGAGAAACTGGAATAGGGATGGGAGATAGGAACGGAAAAACAGAATGTGAAATGTTTTGGGGAGAAGATGTACGACTTGGAAGTGTTTCTCTAATTATATGCACTGTGATATCGAGCCCCGTGCTACAGTGTACTGAATGAATTGACATAATGCTATGAATCAGGGTTCGACAAGAAAGAAAGAAACAATAAAACTCAATGTCAAAAATCACTGGACAATTATTATTTTTTTCCAGCCACAAATGTACAGTACATGTGAAGATATGCAGTACAGTATCTTATAAGTACTGTTAAGTACAAAAACGTGGATCCAAGGATGGAATCAACTTCCTAGCATCATAAAGGCAAATGAGACCTCTGGCAAGATCTCCAGCAGGAGAGACGTGCTGTGTTCTCGCCTGACTATGTTACACTGCCAGAACTCGCAGCATCTGGATAGGTGTTCAACCGCCACATCATATGATATAGCTTTACAGATTCCGCGACATGTAGAAATGTAAAGGTAATGTCCAATTGAGCCGACATATGCAGTGTTTACCGTGAATGCGGTCTCCGCTAATGCAGTTGCCTTTACATTTCAATCATGCTGAAAAGCTGAACATCCGCGATGCGGTTTGAATAGAGCCCTAAGTATACTTAACAAAAATATAAACGCAACAGGTAAAGTGTTGGTCCCATGTTTCATGAGCTGAAATAAAAGATCCCAGACATTTTTCATACACACAAAAAGCTTATTTCTCTCAAATTGTGTACACATATGTTTACATCCCTGTTAGTGAGCATTTCTCCAAGATAATCCATCCACCTGGCAGGTGTGGCATATCAAAAAGCTGATTGAACAGCACGATCATTACACAGGTGCACCTTGTGCTGGGAACAATAAAAGACCACTCTAAAATGTGCAGTTTAGTCACACAAGACAATGTCACAGATGTCTCAAGTTTTGAGAGAGCGTGTAATTGGCATGCTGACTACAGGAATGTCCACCAGAGCTGCTGCCAGATAATATAATGTTAATTTCTCCACTACAAACTGCCTCCAATGTTGTTTTAGAGAATTTGACAGTACGTCCAATCGGCCTCACAACCACAGACAATCCCAGGACCTCCACGTGTGGCTTCTTCACCTGCGGGAACGTCGGGGACGGGACGACGGGAGGGGTTGCAGAGGCATATTTCTGTCTGTAACAAAGGCCTTTTGTGGGGAAAAACTAATTCTGATTGGCTGAGCCTGGCTCCCCAGTGGGTGGGCCTTGCTCCCCAGTGGCTGGGCCTATGCCCTCCCAGGCCCACCCACCTCCCGCTTTGGGCTGGATGAGTCAATGTGTAGTTCCTACATGTATAATCTATGATAAGAATTACTGTCTTGCCTCAATTAGCCACAAAATATCTAGTTTGAATGCAACTGTTTTTCTAGAAGCCGTTCTCCCTACATTTTCTAGGGCCAGCCCCCAAGCAATTCGAGTCTATGAGCCAATGAGCTTCAGTCCCTCGCCTTTTGAGTGACAGCTAGCAAGATGCACACATAGTACAGCGAGTGAGAGCAATGATGTGGCGTTAATATCTGCACGTGTGACATGGTACGCAATATTTTTTGGCTCGCAATTTCTTTAGCTCGTGAGAATTACTTTCAGAATTACTGGCTAAAAAGTGACTATCAAAACCAGGGAACATGAATTCCATTTGTGCAGAAAAAATTACTTTAAATTATATATTGTTAGGTATGAGCCAGAGGCAGCGTTCCAGGCTGACTACATTGCCGAGGCCACACAACGCCTGGAAAGTCATATGGTATAGTACTACTTGTTGGTTATCACTGCATTGTCGGAACTAGAAGCACAAGCATTTCGCGACACTCGCATTAACATCTGCTAACCATGTGTATGTGACAAATACAATTTGATTTGATTTGATAGTAATCTGATGCTTGGCTGCACTGTCGATTATTAGTCCCTCGCTCCCTCCAGGATTCTGCTCATTGCACATCTTTTTGAAACGTCAACAATTCCCCGCATACTTGCAAATTTAACAAGTCACTGCACTATTTCCGCATAAAACAGTAAAATCATTGCAATATTATCACATAAAACTAAAACCGACCCATCATCGCAGCACATAAATTGGATTCAATTTCAACCAATCACCGTACATTTACCGCACAATATGGTTCAATCAAGCCACATCTCAACAACCTTTTTCCCTCGTCCCCGCATTTTAGTGACACATTGGAGAACAAACTCATTGCTTATTGGCATGCAAAATGTCAGAATAGCCGCAGCAAAATCAAGCATTTTTGCCCGCAGATATCCCTGCGATATCCCAGAGGGACAGGATGATGTGGCATGCAACCATTAGTTGATGCAATTCAATGTCTGCATTGAAACCAGCCTGGCACATGACCATAGTCACTTGTTATATTGTGGAAATTACAAACTCATACACCATACAGGCCCCATACGCAAATATACAGTACCATACATATAGAAATACTAACATGTAAACTTGTGCAGTCTTGACTTCATAACCAAGCAGACTTTCTGACTGTTATTCTGTGTAAATACTTCATTTATTTAGATGAATGTGTATAATAACATACTTATATATAGCTAGACAGTTCTTGATGTTTGAGAAAGGACATATCGGCGACATTTCTTTGGTTTATTTTGCGCATCATTTTGCACCTCACATAATTATGAAGGAACTAGACGATCAACTGTGAAAGACACTGTGGTGAATCCCATTGGCGCCGTAAAATAATGGTCTACATTGTAAAACCGCAATATGAAAATATACATTCAGATAATCAGTTATAAATGGACTTAACGTCACACAAAAAAACAGCATTTAAAAACAATTAAATGAGACAAATCTATATGAGTCAATTACTTTGGTGATTATTAAAAAAAAAAAAAAAACGATTGATCTTCCCCTCAACACTTGATTGTCATGTTGCTGGAATGCAAATTCTGGAAGTAGTGGTTTGGATTCACTTTGGAGGAGAGCTGAATCTGGCTACCAGTGGGGGAAATCTCAGTGAATGCAGCCACAGTCTCGATTCAGGCTTGTGAAGCTTGTCCCTCGTATCTCTCCACATAGCATGTCCATGCATAGGGTGTCAGATGGCTAGTGTCACTTGTGGGCGGGGCCTAATGATGCTCATCATACCGCCTCTGACTCAACCACGCCTCCTCTGTTTCTTCTTCTTCCACAGAGGGTGCTATAATCCTGGAGTTTTTGCTGCAGAAAACGACATTGCTTGCAGATTACCAAACGCATTTTTGCAAACAAAACAACTATGACTGGAAAAAGAACAAAAAATATACATCTAGAAAAGTTGACGGACAAGACATACAGACACACAAAGAGACAGAGGGATACTGTAGATGGATACTCACGGATACTCCATGGCTTTCTCGCAGATGTAGCTGATGAGATCTTCACAGAAGAAATCATTCCACAGTCCCTCGTGGATGAGGCCAGCGCAGTCCTCTCCTCTCTCGTGCCCATGGCTCCAGTTGTCTGGCTGTCCTGGCTTCCATTGCCTACAGTCACACAGCAGAGGGCGCTCACACACTGAAACCTAACTTGAGACACATGCATGTAACTGCGTCTTCCCCTTTAGTCTTGCATTGATATAATGGGATTATCTCGGCTGTGAAAGACTAGCATCGGCCTTGACACTGAGGTACTATACATACGAGAAGGCAGGTTCGGTTCCATCCAGCCAGCGCCATGCATTCTCCTCCTCCCTGTCTGTCAGACCCATCCAGAAGTATCCCTTTCCAGAGGTCTGCTTTTGCAGCCATTTCTGAGAGAAAACAAGGAAGCATGATGTCAGAAATGTCACTCATTTTATGACTGTTTGAACAGTTGTGCTTTTGATTTTGAAAGGCCTCTATGAGGATGACTCTTCTTACCTGTTCATCGTTATCGTTAATGATCACCATTGACGCAGTCTGGGCATCACAGCTTTTCTTTGCATCGTCAAAGTTGTGCAGCTCTTTGGAGAAGTGATAGCATTTTTCTCTGAAGCCAATCCACTCTTGAGGACAACCTGCAGTGAACGGTTATTGTTATACTATCATAATGAACTAATGTTCTGTCTATCATAGATGGTGTCGACAGAGTGATACAGACATATCGATGGTGTATAAAAACGAATGTGTATCACCTGGGGCTGACACAGTAGGAGCGGGGGCCTCACTCTGCATCGAGAAAGGGACCAAAGGCACCGCTGCTGCTGCTGCAGATCGGGCAGTGAGTCCTGGCAGCCCAGGTGGCCCTGGGGCCCCCATGGGCCCCACTGGTCCCCTGGGTCCCTGTGCCCCAGCCGGCCCCACCTGTCCTCGGTCTCCCGACGGACCTTGTGGCCCCTGAGGACCGGCCTGTCCATCTCTCCCAGGGAGCCCAGCAGTGCCTGGCTCACCATTCGCCCCCGGGGGTCCTGCCCTGCCCCCTGACCCTCGGGAGCCCTTTGAACCTGGGTTCCCCCGTGAGCCTGGCTGACCTTTGAACCCTTGTATTCCTGGTGGTCCTGGAAATCCCTTCTCTCCACGGAGCCCCTGCACCCCAGGCCCACCCGTATCCCCTTTCTCCCCTTTCTGACCGGGCTGACCGGCTCCTCCCTGGGGTCCTTTGTCTCCCCGCGGGCCTCTTGGACCAGGTGGACCTGAAACAAGAAACAATTAAAAAATATATAAACCTGCGTCTGATCAACTGTTCAAATTGTAGTAGAGGAGTGTGAGTGTCACTTTACCCTGCTTTCATGTACATACTGTATCTACCTCAAATCCTCGTACCTCTGCACATTGATCTAGTACTGGAACTCCCCCATATAGCTCCATTCTGTATCATTTATTTTACTCCTCTTGTGTTACTAAACTCAGCAAAAAAAGAAACGTCCCTTTTTCAGGACCCTGTCTTTCAAAGATAATTAAGTAAAAATCCAAATAACTTCACAGATCTTCATTGTAAAGGGTTTAAATACTGTTTCCCATGCTTGTTCAATGAACCATAAACAATTAATGAACATGCACCTGTGGAACGGTCGTTACGACGCTAACAGCTTACAGACGGTAGGCAAGTAAGGTCACAGTTATGAAAACTTAGGACACTAAAGAGGCCTTTCTACTGACTCTGAAAAACACCAAAAGAAAGATGCACAGGGTCCCTGCTCATCTGTGTCAACGTGCCTTAGGCATGCTGCAAGGAGGCATGAGGAATGCCGATGTGACCATGGCAAGAAATTGCAATGTCCGTACTGTGAGACGCATAAGAAAGCGCTACAGGGTGACAGGGCGGACAGCTGATCATCCTCGCAGTGGCAGACCACATGTAACAACACCTGCAAAGGATCGGTATATCTGAAC
This sequence comes from Oncorhynchus keta, assembly GCF_023373465.1. NCBI lineage: Eukaryota > Metazoa > Chordata > Actinopteri > Salmoniformes > Salmonidae > Oncorhynchus > Oncorhynchus keta. Next base: position 31,526,416 of record NC_068424.1, on the reverse strand, counting down.
ATCACACCTGCGGGACAGGTACAGGATGGCAACTACAACATTTCCCAGAGTTGCACCAGGAACGCACAATCCATCAGTGCTCAGACTGTTCGCAATAGGCTAAGAGAGGCTGGACTGAGGGCTTGTAGGCCTGTTGTAAGGCAGGACCTCACCAGACATCACCGGCAACAACGTTGCCTATGGGCACAAACCCACCGTCGCTGGACCAGACAGGACTGGCAAAAAGTGCTCTTCACTGATGAGTCGCTGTTTTGTCTCACCAGGGGTGATAGTCGGATTCGTGTTTATCGTAAAAGGAATGAGCATTACACCGAGGCCTGTACTCTGGAGCGGGATCGATTTGGAGGTGGAGGGTCCGTCATGGTCTGGGACGGTGTGTCACAGCATCATCTGACTGAGCTTGTTGTCATTGCAGGCAATCTCAATGCTGTGGGTTACAGGGAAGACATCCTCCTCCCTCGTGGTACCCTTCCTGCAGGCTCATCCTGACATGACCCTCCAGCATGACAATGCCACCAGCCATACTACTCGTTCTGTGCGTGATTTCCTGCAAGACAGGAATGTCAGTGTTCTGCTATGGCCAGCGAAGAGCCCAGATCTCAATCCCATTTAGCACGTCTGGGACCTGTTGGATTGGAGGGTGAGGGCTAGGGCCATTCTATTGAGAAATGTCCAGGAACTTGCAGGTGCCTTGGTGGAAGAGTGGGGTAACATCTCACAGCAAGAACTGGCAAATCTGGTGCAGTCCATGAGGAGGAGATGCACTGCAGTACTTAATGCAGCTGGTGGCCACACCAGATACTGACTGTTACTTTTGATTTTGACCTCTTTGTTCAGGGACAAATTATTCAATTTCTGTTAGTCATATGTCTGTGGAACTTGTTCAGTTTATGTCTCAGTTGTAAGTTGCTCTGGATAAGAGCGTCTGCTAAATGACTTAAATGTAAATGTAATGTAAATATGGTTATGTTCATACAAATAAACGCAGTTGACAGTGAGAGGACGTTTCTTTTTTTGCTGAGTTTATTTTATTTTTAAAGGGCTACAAAGCAAGCATTGCACAGTAAAGTCTAAACCAGTTGTATAAGACACATGTAAATGTGATTTCATTTGATTTACCCTGTAGGATGGTGAAGTTGGTGATGAGCTGTGAGTGTTTGCTGTCTACCAGCTTCATCTCCTCCATGATGATGGAGAGGCTGGTGACCTCCTTGTCCAGGCGGGCCACCAGGTCGTCCTGCTGCGACCTCAGTGTGGTGGCGTCCGACCTCACGTCCGTCACAGTGGCATTCAAGTCGGACAGGTAGTCGGAGTGGCGCCCCACTGTCTCAGCGCAGGTGCGCAGCTCGTTGAGGTTCAGGTTGATGGCGCCCAGGAGTTGGGTAGTAAAGCTGATGTTGCCTGTCACACGGTCGATGCTCCCCTCTGACTCGTCCAGGCGTATCTCCAGCTGGTCGAACTTAGAGGAGGTGAGGTTGTCGTGGTCGCGCTGCTGGTCCATGATCTCCCTAAGAGTCTGGTCGTGGTTCTCTGCCAGGCTGGAGGTGTTCTGGAGCTGTCCAGACAGTGAGGCCAGCTGAGATCCCACGTCCTCCAGGGTGTCGTTGTTGGACTTGGCCAGGGCAGAGGCGTTGGAGGCCAGCACCTGGAGGTTCTGCACCTTCTCCTTCAGCCAATCAGCGTCCGACTTCGTCTGCCTGGCCGTCTGCTCCAGGCTCTGGAAGTCGTTTCGGATCTTCTGGATGGCCTGGCTGGTGTCGTCCACAGATCTCTGCAAAGCCGAGATCAGGCCCCTCTGTTGGGCCTGGGTGAGGTTAAGATTCCCGATGCTCAGCAGGGCCTGGCTCTGCTGCCGAACCTGCTCCTGGAGCTCAGTTTGCAGCCGAGCCGTGTCCTCCTGAAGACCCTCCATGGTGACACCGTAGGCCCGCAGGGTGCCATTGACCGACCTCAGCGTGGCCGTGTTGGCATCCAGCAGACCCTGTATGGAGCCCTGGCTGCCCTGCATGTCCAGGCCAGAATCCTGCAGACGACCCAGGGCCGCCCGGTTACTGCTGCTCCTCTCTGCCACCTCAGACAGCTGCCGCTGCAGAGCCCGGATGTTGTTCTTAAAGGCCTGGATCTCTGTGGTAGTGTTCTCCGACTTCTCCCCAGTCTGGTCATCTGGGGACATGGTGTGAAAGAAATGATTACATAATGGTTGGTGTGGTTACACTTTCAATCAAAGATTAAAGAGAGTTCAATCAAAGACTTCAGTAAAAACAGTAACTCTTAACTGTTATTGTTCAACATAATGCACATGCTTAAGTTACAAAGGATTATGCATGGGCCTAGGTAGTGGGGAAACTCACCTAGCTTTTTCAAGTCTGTTTCCACAGCAATGATCTTCCCCCCATAGCTCTCGATACCTTCGGACACATTGTCAACCTTTTGCACCACTGCAACACAAACAACACAACACAGTTCAGGGTTAGCTCTTCAGCACAGTGGTGGGCTCCATACAATATTACGAGTCTGAGAAGGATGGGCAGAATAGCCTGCAATCACAGACACCATGTCTAAAAGGGATCAGAAAGAATGATTATGAAACCTCACTCAGACACAATATATAAGATGTCTATATGTCTGGTGGGTATGTCATAATGGTCGCCTCAAGCAATCACAAGCTTTAGGATTAGGAAATGGTCATGTAATACACAATAATGTCTCAATGACTGGGTGTGTCCATGAAGACTGAGCATGAGACACTGAAGACACTGGCAAATGAGCGCAGAGTGGGTGGGTGGTCAGAGGGATTAGGGTCTGGAGAGGAGGGGGGATAGGACAAAGACACTGGAGGGACCCTGGGGGACAGGAAGCAACCTGAGGGGGGTCCTCAGTAAACAGGGGGATCAAAGGCTACCCTAAGGAGACAGACGCTGTGTCAGGGAGGGTCTTTACTCCCCCACAGGCGACAGGACCCTTCATTTCCTCTGGAATGTGTCTGAGATTCCATGGAATCACCCCACCACCACCACTTCCACAGGCTAGGGAGCCATCTCTAACCAGCTAACTGGAGACCACAGGGGTTACAACTAAGGGAGCACGATATATCGGTACGCATATCAGAATCGGCCGATATTAGCTAAAATGACAACATCGGCATCTAGTTTAATGCCAATGTGCAAAACCGATGTCAAAGCTGACGTGCATACCTATGTAACATAGGTAGATGACGTAATGACGCCACAAAGAATACAGCGCTACACGTGCAACACAGCATTCCTAACCTAGCCCACAATGTCTGCTGTGTGGATCTATGTTGAAGATTCAAAGGAAGATAACAAAAAGGCCATCTGCAACGTTTGTGCTGCTATTATTTCCCGAGGAAGGGAGAGAGAGTGAAATCTTTCAATACCACAAACCTAATTACTCACTTGAAAGTGCATCACCCCCAGACGTTCAGCGACTACTTAAAACAAAATCTGAAAAAATCTAAGCGCACACAACTAAACAAGTTCAAGTCGAGCAGTCACGTGAGAGTAAGAACATTTCAGCGAGACAACTCAAAGGCGAAATCCATTAACGCCAAGATAATGGAATTCATTGCTCTGGACAATTAATCCAATTAATCTCTCTCATGGATGATGCTGGCTTTCGTCCGACTGGTCGAGCACCTCAAGAACCGATAAGCACTAACAAGTAGATGCTATTTTTCAGATGTTGCCCTACCGGAGTTACAAAGTATTGTTGAAATGCACTTCCATGAGCTACTTGCTATGGGCTTCGCGACTGACATTTGGACCAGTGATGTCAACCCCATGAGCATGCAGAGTCTGACAGCACAGTGGGTTGACAATGATTTCGTACTGAGGAAAGCATTATTGCATGCTCAAGAATGTGCTGGTTCTCATACTGCTGCTGCCATTTGAGAACATGTTTGAAACTTGTAAACATGAACACACTCCTAGCTCCATTCGAAACAACTGACTCGAGAAATAAGCTCATCAACTGCGTCTGCAGCAGACGTGATACCCTCTGTCAAGGTATTGAAACGCCTGATCAACAAAATTGCTGACACCAGACCGTATGGTTAAAACTTGCAAAAGTACTCTACTAGAGGCTGTGAACAAGCGATTCAGTGGCATTCTCTCTGAGCCTCTTTACTGTGTTGCCACCCTGCTCGATGCTAGGTACAAGGATCAAACTGAGGAATAGACAGATAAAGAGGAGGCAATCAATAAGGTGAGTCCAGGTGAGTCCAATGAAGCACTGATGCGTGTAACAATGGTGACAGGTGTGCTTAATGATGAGCAGCCTGGCACCCTCGAGCGCCAGAGAGGGGGAACGGGAGCAGGCGTGACAGAGCTGAAACTTCACTGCTTGATATGTATGATGAAATCCTGGTTTAGAATGAAAAGACTGAACAAGTTATTAAAAGAGCACAGCAAGTAAGTGAAATAAATAGGTTTTGATTATGTTTTACTGTGTGTGTGTGTGTGTGTGTGTGTGTGTGTGTGTGTGTGTGTGTGTGCGTGTGCGTGTGTGTGTGTTTCAACGATTTAACTGTTCTAGAATACATAAAAGGCCGCAAAATTTCATATCGGTTATCGGTATCAGGTTTTTTGGCAAGGAAAATATTGAATATCGGCCAAAAATGTCATATAGGTGCATCCATAGTTACAACCAGTGAAAACTATAACCTAGCTATTATTTCTATCCTCCACTCAAGAAAACAGGTAAAGACCAACTAACTAATCAAGCTCAAAGACCCCACCAAGCTCAACCCATAAATGGATATCATCATTCACTTTATTCTAGACCACCAAGGGTCATCATAAAGATCATAAAGACACAAGAGGAGAAGAAGCACAAGCACCTCAATTCCTCCTTCTGACTGAGATAGATCCCACTGTTCTGACTGAGTGCGTTCATCTGGGCAAGCTGTACAGATGTAGCATCTTAATTTGAGCCAGTTTGCTACAGCAGGAAATTAATCCAGCAGCAACAGGAAATGTGAATGATTATGTGGATTATAATTAATGGACATTTTATAGGGGTTGATCAATTTTTCTTAAAGGAAAATCAAGTCTGAAGTGTCAAAGTGTAAATTACAAACATCGGGAGACTTTTTAAACCTCAAATGCGCTCTTTGGAAATGGGGATGGATACAAAAGTTATGGAGTATGCACTGCAGGTAGGCATATGTGAATTGTGAATAGTGCAAAAGCATGTCAGCAAAAGCCTCACGAGTATACCTTTTAGAAAACATTTGATGGATAGGTTGCTTGGCAAATGCGTGTCAGGATTAGAAAGAATCCGGACACATTGCTGTTTAACCAGCGTTCATTATAATAAGGTAAGGGTAGGCTACAAGGGCTTGTTCTTGAATTAAAACTAAAATGGAAAACAAGCAATTGTTACAAGGAAATAACAAATGTTTCTAAATAGGTCGAAAACAAGTGTGTGTTTGACAATTGTGCTGGCTTAACACCAGCCAAAAATAGAGCCCTATAAATGTAACATTTCCTGCATGGCACATTTTCCAATCTTAAGAGGCTTCCTTTTTATAAATTACTACAGTAAGTGCCTATTAAGTGCCAAATAAAGTAACATGTTTGACCATAACAGGGTTGTCGATTTCATCTTAAATCAGCCATAAATCAGGGGAAATGGAAGCTTGTTGTTCAAACATTTCTAGCCTGTCGATCTATGGGTAACAGGGTTGACCCGTTACGCTCAACCCGCTCAGTTCTCCAACACAAAACACCACAAAATGGTCAAAAAGAGTAGAACCAGCTCACCTGCTTTTACACTATGATTTGACTATTAGATGTTCAATGTTTCTTTTGCAAAAAAAATATTTGAAAAGGAATAGTTCCACCATATTAAAACGACAGTTCAGTTCACATAACAGCCCACTGGCCACAGACGTCAGTTCAACATGTATTCCACATTGGTTCAACGTAATTTCATTGAGACAACATAGATTCAACCAGTGTGTGCCACGTGGGAGGGTCGACCTTAAAAATGAGGGAGAGTTTTTGTTTTACTTTAAAATGAATCACTAATCACATGAAGTAAATTATCCATCTTCAGAAATAACTAGGGTTTTACACGGATGGTAAAAACTTTGAGAACTGTTGGGGTTAAGTGGGTTAAAATCTTCCTGGAAATCACAGAGGGTGCACAGAGGGGCATGTCAAAATGCTAATTTATTGGATTTTCCACGTGGTCTATATTAAAGGGCGCTCGATTGAATATAACCAGCTTTTAAAATTCTATATTAGTACACAATTTCTACTTAGAATATCAAAGGGAAGCAAAAGGCACTCATTTCACGGATCATCCCAATTAAGGAAGAAGTAAAGTGATGATAGAACATCTAACTAACAATGACAGAGAGGACGGAAGGCAACAGCTTGGAAATGAGAGATGAGAGACAGAGAAACAACAATGTGTCATTCTTCAAACCCGCCAAGAACGTGTGTACTTTCCTCATTGTCAACAAATGCCTTGCGGAAATAGAAACCCAGAAGTTCAGGCATGCTTTTAATGACTTGCATGTGTTCGTCTGTAATTGTGCTAAGCTAAAATGGGAGTAGACTGAATCAATTGATTCATGCCATATTCACATGCATGCATAACATGGAAATCAGCCCAAAAGTAGCCTATAATTACATTTTCCCATTTAGATGGAATTTATTTCAGGTGAGTGTCTTATCAAGAGTGCTGTGGTGTTAGAAGCACTCCTACCTGATAGTGTTGACTGTGGCCCATATTCACAAAGCGTCTCAGAGTAGGAGTGCTGATCTAGGATCAGGTCCCTCCCCCTTCTTAATCATTAAGATTTAAGGCAAAGATCATCCTAGATCAGCACTCCTACTCTGAGTCGCTTTCTGGATATGGGCCTGGTATGGGTAGTGTCATAGACATGTAGTAGTGTTTGTGAAACTCAGAAGTAATTGCTTTCGCATGTTTGAGAAAGTGTTTACTACCTAAACTCTCTGAACGTATAATCCTCCCAGGATCCCACTCTTTCCATTGCAGGAAACAAGAGATCAAAACAACATTCCCAACCATTCTTAGAAATGTCTCCAGAATTGGAACATAGAGAAGTCATAAAATTATTATGGAAAATGGCTTCATACAGAGTAGACATCCTAATATTTTGGGGAAATCAAGTTGCCTGAATATGGAATATCAAATGCCACTCGGGATGTAGCCTTCTCAGCCTGGTGGACGGATGTACACTACCGGTCAAAGGTTTGGACACGCCTACTCATTCAAGGGTTTTTCTTTATTTTTACTATTTTCTAAATTGTAGAATTATAGTGAAGACATCAAAACTATGAAATAACACATATGGAATCATGTAGTAACCAAAAAAGTTGTAAAAGATGGCGCCCGGAGGAGATGGCTGCTGTTTTACGGGCTCCTTACCAATTCTGCTATTGTGTGTGTTTTTTTTCACGTTATTTGTAACTTATTTTGTACATAATGTTTCTGCCACTGTCTCTTATGACCGAAAAAAGCTTCTGGATATCAGGACAGCGATTACTCACCTCGTACTGGACAAAGACTTTTTCTTTGACGCGAAGGATTTACTTCAGACACCCAACAAGGCCCAAATCCCCATCATTCGCATGAAGAAGATACAGAGATATTGTGGACGTAGGTCTGGGTGCCTTGTAAGGATCCGACGGTGAGTGAGTAATCCCCCTTGGATAATAAAATGGATGAGCTCTGATAAGACTACCATCGGGACATTAAAAACTGTAATATCTTATGTTTCACCGAGTCGTGACTGGACATGGATAACTTACAACATACGACATGGATAACATACAACTGTCTGGGTGTTTCGGTCCATCGGCAAGATAGAACAGCTGTCTCCAGTAAGACAAGGGGTGGCGGTCTGTGTCTATTTCTCTCAAGGTTTTGCTCGCCTGAGGTAGAGTATCACATGATAAGCTATAGACCAAGAGAGTTTTCATCTATATTTTTCGTAGCTGTCTATTTACCACCACAAACCGACGCTGGCACTAAGGCGGCACTCAACGAGCTGTATAAAGCCATAAGCAAACAAGATAATGCTCATCCAGAGGTGGCGCTCCTAGTGGCATGGGACTTTAATGCAGGGAAACTTAAATCCGTTTTACCTCATTTCTACCAGCATGTTACATGTGCAACCAGAGGGGAAAAACACTCTAGACCACCTTTACACTACACACAGAGACACTTACAAAGCTCTTCCTCGCCCTCCATTTGGCAAATCTGACTATAACTCAATCGTCCTGATTCCTGCTGACGAGCAAAAATGAAAGCACGAAGTACCAGTTACTCGCTTAATGAGGAAGTGGTCAGATGACGCAGATGTTAAGCTACAGGACTGTTTTGCTAGCATAGACTGGAATCTGTTCCGGGATTCTTACAATGGCATTGAGGAATACACCACATCCGTCATTGGCTTCATCAAAAAGTGCATCGATGGCGTCGTCCCCACAGTGACCACACGTACATACTCCAACCAGAAGTCATGGATTACAGGCAACATCAGCACTGAGCTAAAGGGTAGAGCTGCCGCTTTCATGGAGTGGGACTCTAACCTGAACGCTTATAAGAAATCCCGCTATGCCCTCCGATGAACCATCAAAGCAGTCAATACAGGACTAAGATTGAATAGTACTACACCGGCTCCACGCTCATCGGATGTGGCAGGGCTGGCCAACTATTACGGACTACAAAGGGAAGCACAGCTGTGAGCTGCCCTGTGACACTAGCCTACCAGACAAGCTAAATAACTTCTATGCTCGCTTCGAGGCAAGCAACACTGAAGCATGCATGAGAGCATCAGCTCTTCCAGAAGACTGTGTGATCACGCTCTCCATAGCCAATGTGAGTAAGACCTTTAAACAGGTCAACATTCACAAGGCCGCAGGGCTAAACAAATTACCAGGATGTGTACTCTGAGCATGCGCTGACACACTGGCAAGTATCTTCACTGACATTTTCAACCTGTCCCTGACCGAGTCTGTAATACCAACATGTTTCAAGCAGACCACCATAGTCCCTGTGCCCAAGAACACCAATTTAACCTGCATATATTACTACTGACCCGTAGCACTCACGTCTGTAGCCATGAAGTGCTTTGAAAGGCTGGTCATGGCTCACATCAACACCATTATCCCAGAAACCCTAGACCCACTTCAATTTACATTCCGCCCCAACAGATCCACAAATGATGCAATCTCTATTGCACTCAAAACTGCCCTTTCCCACCTGGACAATAGGAACACCTATGTGAGAATGCTATTCATTGACAACAGTTCAGTGTTCAACACCATGGTGCCCTCAAAGTTCACCCCTGAGCTAAGGACCCTGGGACTAAACACCTCCCTTTTCAACTGGATCCTGGACTTCCTGATGAGCCGGCCCCAGATGGTAAGGGTAGGTAACAACACATCTGCCACGATGATCCTCAACATGGGGGCCCCCATGACTGCATGGCCGAGTACGACTCCAAAAGTATGACTCCAACACCATCATTAAGTTTGCTGACGACACAACAGCCTGATTACCGACAAAGAGACAGACTATAGGGAGGAGGTCAGAGTCCTGGCAGTGTGGTGCCAGGATAAGAACCTCTCCCTCAACGTGATCAAGACAAAAGAGATGATGGTGGACTACAGGAAAAGGAGGACCGAGCACGCCCCCCTTCTCGTCAACAAGGCTGTAGTGGAGCAGTTCGAGAGCCACAAGTTCCTTGGTGTCCACATCACCAACAAACTTTCATGCAGTGCTTCTACACCTGCATTGCTTGCTGTTTGGGGTTTTAGGCTGGGTTTCTGTACAGCACTTTGAGATATCAGCTGATGTACGAAGGGCTATATAAATCCATTTGATTTTGATTTGATTTGATGTTCCAAACACACCAAGACAGTCGTGAAGAGGGCACAACAATGCCAATTCTCTATCAGGAGACTGAAAAGATTTGGAATCGGTCCTCAGATCCTCAAAAAGTTCTACAGCTGCACTGGTCGTATCACCGCCTGGTATGGCAACTGCTCGGCCTCCGACCGCAAGGCACTACAGAAGGTTGTGCGTACGGCCCAGTACATCACTGGGGCCAAGCTTCTTGCCATCCAGGACCTCTATACCAGGCGGTGTCAGAGGAATTTGTGGAATTTCTTTCCTTCTTAATGCGTTTGAGCCAATCAGTTGTGTTGTGACAAGTTATGGGTGGTATACAGACGATAGCCCTATTTGTTAAAAGACCAAGTCCATATTATGGCAAGAACAGCTCAAATAAGCAAAGAAAAACGACAGCCCAACATTCCTATAAGACATGAAGGTAAGTCAATTTGGAAAATTTCAAAAGCTTTGAAAGTGCAGTCACAAAAACCATCAAGCTCTATGATGAAACTGGCTCACATGAGGACCGCCACAGGAAAGAAAGACCCTGAGTTTCCTTTGCTGTCGTGGATAAGTTCATCAGAGTTACCAGCCTCAGAAATTGCAGCCCAAATAAATACTTCACAGAGGTCAAGTAACAGACACCTTTTAACATCAACTGTTCAGAGAAGACTGCATGAATCAGGCCTTCATGGTCGAATTGCTGCAAAGAAACGACTACTAATGGACACCAATAATATGAAGAGACGTGCTTGGGCCAAGAAACACAAGCAATTGACAATAGACTGGTGGACATTTGTCTTTCGGTCTGATGAGTCCAAATTTGAGATTTTTGGTTCCAACCGCCGTGTCTTTGTGAGACACTGAGTAGGGGAACGGATGATCTCCGCATGTGTAGTTCCCAACGTGAAGTACGGAGGAGGTATGATGATGTGGGGGTCCTTTGCTGGTGACAGTCTGTGATTTATTTAGAATTCAAGGCACACTTAAACAACTTCTTTGGGATCGGTGTCCCGTCCACAGGACGGTTAAGCTAATGTAGGCTAATTCGATTAGCATGAAAAAGTTATTAATAAACAAATTAGACACATTTGAGCAGTCTTGAGACAAAATGTTGAACAGAAATGCAATGGTTCATTGGATCAGTCTAAAACTTTGCACATACACTGCTGCCATCTAGTGGCCAAAATTGCACCTGGGCTGGAATAATACATTATGGCCTTTCTCTTGCATTTCAAAGATGATGGTAAAACATAATTTCAAAAGAACGTTTTTTTTTTCTTTGTATGATTTTTTACCAGATCTATTGTGTTATATTTTCCTACATTCTTTCACATTTCCACAAACTTCAAAGTGTTCCCTTTCAAATGGTACCAAGAATATGCATATCCTTGCTTCAGGGCCTGAGCTACAGGCAGTTAGATTTGGGTATGTAATTTTAGGCAAAAATGTTAAAATAGGAGCGGATCCTTAAGAGGTTTTAATGGCTACCACAGTATTTTGCAGCGATACACCATCCCATCTTGTTTGTGCTGAGTGGGACTATCATTATTTTTTCATCAGGACAATGACCCAACACACCTTAAGGCTGTGTAAGGGCTATTTGACCAAGGAGAGTCATGGAGTACTGCATCAGATGACCTGGCCTCCACGATCACCCGACCTCAACCCAATTGAGATGGTTTGGGATTAGTTAGACCACAGAGTGAAGAAAAAGCAGCCAACAAGTACTCAGCATATGTGGGAACTCCTTCAAGACTATCGCAAAAGTATTTCAGGTGAAGCTGGTTGAGAGAATGCCAAGAATGTGCAAACTTGTCATCAAGGCAAAGGCTAGCTACTTTGAAGAATCTCAAATCTCAAATATATTTTGATTTGTTTAACACTTTTTTGGTTACTACATGATTCCATATGTGTTATTTCATAGTGTTGATTTCTTCACTATTATTCTACAATGTAGAAAATAGTCAAATAAAGAAAATCCATTGAATGAATAGGTGTGTCCAAACTTTAGACTGGTACTGTATGTTTCACATTTTCACCTTCATAGATGACTAACCACCCAAAATACTTTTGAAATACAAAAGCAACTATGACAGTTTTGAGAAAGCCATATGATCTATGAAAACTCCCTGTCGATTGAAAGAGTAGTTTTACCTCAGATTGGATAGGTATGGCCAGTCTGAATGAAATGTTCCATTGCAAACTAAATGAGACACATTTCCAGACACCATACACTGCTGTACCACACAGAGCTCAAAAGACACACTCACATTAAACCGTACATTTACTATACATTGTTTCTCTGCATAACACACACACTCAAACACACACACACACACACCAACACTCACATACACACACACACACACACACACACACACACACACACACACACACACACACACTGTATAATATCTGGCCAAGAGCTATGCCCTACTATGGCATGTGTAGTAGGCCAGCTGTGCTGCAGCTGTAGTTTCTGGGTGTCATCCCTTCCTCACACACAACACACACACCCACACACTGAGCAGGCACTGAGTATGCACGCACAAAAGCATACATACACACATACACACAACATGACAACTCTGCTTATTTTGGCTAAAGCTCTGATTATAGCCCAGAATTTAGTGGCAGATCCCATGCACACAGCCTGAGCACAGAGAGAAACAGAGGAAAATAAAGAAAGGGAAAAATAAATTAATGCTGCAAGAGTGCTGAGTGAGGACAACGAGTGGGGAGACTCCCCCTACACCCTCTAATCCCCCTCTATGTGTCCTCTCCTTCCTCATATTCATATTTCTCTGATCCCTACCTCATCCAAACTGGGTCGTGTCTCAAATGCCACCCTATTCCCTATATAGTGCACTACTTTTGACCAGAACCCCCTGGTCAAAAGTAGTGGACTATATAGGGAATAGGCTGACATTTGGGATGCAGCCCTAGTCTTGCCTGCAAGGAAAGCCTATATCATGGAGGTTCTATATCTCAGTGGAGACCACATACACACCATAAAGAGATAAAGAGACAAAGCGAGGACATTGTTATGGGTGAGAGTAGAGAGCACAGGGTCAGAGATATGCTGTATTCTACAGTACAGAATACAGATGTGAGGTGAATAGAGCATTTGAGATCTCACTCCACATAACCATCTGGACCTGACTGCATGTTTAGGCTGTGGAGCTGTGGTTCCCTGGACAGCCCAGTACTACAGCTCCGCCAGTAAAAACCCAATTTCAGTTGGTTCTGCTAGAGTGGCACCGGGTTCACCGCTCATCTGGTCTAAATTAGGGATGCATTAAAACGTGCAGTGGGGAGCAAGGATGAGGATTGACTGCTGACTGACTGAACCCAATTGTGAGTGTAAAGGACATTACTTTTAATGCAGTTGAGAATCCCCCAATAACCACGAGAGATGTAAACCAGTGTCATTTTGAGATGTTGTAAATAGAGGGGGGACACGTGTACACATATGGGAATGGTTTAGCGCAATTATCACAGGAACAGTCTTAAGTTTGGCCTTCGGACCGTTGCGGGACAGTTTTCCCAAAGCTGGAAAAATCAGAACGCAGGAAGTGGAGCTCAGCAAAGCCGCGGGTTGGTTCCTGGAGGTGTGATTGGGGGTGTTGGTTAAATAAACAGAGACAGGGTGAATGGGGGGACGTGTGCAGGGGTGCAGGAAGGGTGAAAGGGGGGAGGACAGACAACGGCACTGAGGTTTCGTGGAAAAGCAGAAAAAAGGGGGCAGGCTGCGGGTGGCAGACTGTGTGTAAATGTTACTTTCGAGAGAAAAGGGCTTGTTTTAGTTTCAGAGAGTGTGATGATCTCTCAGAGTTTCCATGACTCTTCCACTTACCTTTAATGAATAACAATGAAACAATGTCCGACAGCATCTATGTCATGTTTGGGCAGACCGAATGGGGTCACTGGGGGGGATGTTAGGCACACAAACACACAACACACACACAGCCTGGTCCCCCCCACACACACACTCTCCAATGTAATCTTATTTCCTGGCAGGATATTAACAAGGACCCCACGCACAGTTTGGACAATCACTTTCTCAACAAACCAAACGACTTCAGTGAAATATGTCAAGTAGCAACGTGCAGGTTTGTTTGACCGATGCCAGCCACCACGGTTGGACAATGACATACACTTTCTATTCTATGTCTCAAAAGTAGCATGCCCTTTTGACAGACACACCAGCATGAAAATATGTCTCTCCCTACCTCTTTAAGGTTGACACCTTATTCCCTATGGGTCCTGGTCAAAAGTTGTGCACTACATAGGGAATAGGGTGCCATTTGGGACGTAGGCATGCATGCACTCTGACTGACAGATCGATGTGTGTCTCCGCTTACCTTTATACCCAAGGACAGCCACAGCGATGGTGAGTAGAGTGCACAGCACGTAGAGTAGTGCTATGGAGGTCTTTAACGCCCACTCATTCTTACACTTAGTGCACTGGGTCCCCTCCTGGATCCCTACACAAGGGAGAGAAATGCAGATGAATAAACATTTGGGAAAATAGTTAGCATATATCCTTTCCTTCCTACATCAATATTCACAATGTAACCATATGAAGTGAAAGGATGTTATGGCTATCATACCATACTACATTGTATGAAGGTCCTGGGTCTCTGTGCATTGCCTGTGGCAGGGTTATTCTACTCTTACCCTACGAGGTCCAGAGCCTGCTGGTTTTCTGTTCTACCTGATAATTAATTGCACCCACTTAAATCAGTCCCTGATTAGAGGGGAACAATGAAAAAACATAGTGAAACTGGTTTCGAAGTCCAGAGTTGAGTTTGAGGGGCCTAGGGGACAGGGTGCCATTGTCATAAGTAGTGGACTATATAGGTAACAGGATGCCATTTGGAACACATGTGATCAGGTGTCTATTGTGGCTCAGATGGCTGCCGAGTCAGGCTATATGGAGACAGCAGCGAGCGAGGTCAGAGTGGGGCCTAGCTGGCCCTATGTGGGCTGGGAATCTGGGGTCTATCCAGGTTCTGGGTCTGAATCTCCAGATCAACACATCTGGACAAACAGCCTGGAGGCCACATTAAAGGGCCCACTGGTCCCCTGAGGGCCCAGTTGGTGAGGGGGTGAGGGACACCAAACAAACACATAAGATGAAGAGATATGATACCAACCTCCTCTGATTCAAACCATGGACCTTCAAGTGGGGAAAGTCACAGAGCCACGCACGCATTCTCCTACATTCTCTTGGAATATTTCTTTCCAAGGATATCTTTCCTGACAGATGAGTGCCGAGATCCGCAGTGCTGACGGGAACACAGCTGTATTTCATTTGAATTCAGGAAGTGGGGGAAAATGAAAGGTCTGCTTTCCATGTACCTGAAATAAAACTCCTTTGCATGTTCAGCGCAAGGAAAGCCACTTCCAAGACATGGAAATTTCCATGGTAACACAAAGGCAGCCTGTGCCAATGCAATCTTTGCGTTAACACTTCTTGGCCTATGCTAAATATATGCCTATTGAGCTTCCTGTTTTGTTTAATGTGATTATGATAATGAATTATATCCTAATAATTTCCATTAAAAGCATTGGTGTAGAAATGGTGATTTCCATTGTAGCCTAGTCTTAAAAATAAAGGTTCCAGTTGGAACCAAATAAGAACCTTAAATAGGATGGCTCTTTGAGGAAGAGCACACACCCTATTATTTTATGCAAATAAGGTGTTTAGACGTATTTACATATTTCCCAGGGTGCCTTTCAAGTTAATTTTTAGAGTACCACCCATGACTATGTTTTCTAGTAACAGAGACATGGTTGTTTCTTTCATTCATTTTTATCCATGTTACATTTGCCGAGTGAGATCCTAATTGAATGAGTCAATGTTTAAAGACAATTTATATTTCATAAGGCCTTATTTTGAGGGTCTAGTTAAACCCTAACAAGGTCACCTGAAATTCATGGTTTTACAGCCCACAGCAGGCCTGTAAAGTAATGTGTTATTCTTATTAGAAACCAGACAGAGTAGGGATAACCAACATTCTGAATTTGTTTTCACCTGCAACCTATATTCAGAATGACTGCTAGGGTTGGGAGGACTAAGATACTGTATGATACTGCCTAAAGCAGGGGTATTCAACTCTTACCCTACAAGATCCAGAGCCTGCTGGTTTTCTGTTCTACCTGATAATTAATTGCACACAGCTGCTGTCCCAGGTCTAAGTCAGTCCCTGATTAAAGGGGGACAGTAAAAATAATATTCATAATGCAGTGGAACTGGCTTCAAGGCACAGAGTTGAGTTTGAGGGACCTAAAGCATCTAAACTGGAACAACTATTTCAGTAACGGGTGCAATAAGTCCAAGTAACAGATTTGATTCGTTTAGAAAAATGTACGTTATTTATATTTGAGTAGCATAAGATTAGTTAATCAATCAAAAACATAGATATTGAAACAAACAATTCTAAAAATCAATGCATGCTGTGAAATATGATAATGATGGGGGTGGTTTTGCTTCAGCTATGGTTATTAACACCAACACTGAGGTTATTTTACACCACTTAGTGTTAATTTGACTCTTTACAGTGTTAATTTAAGCCTAGATTTAAGCCTAGTGTAACTAGAAATGTTACACTAGTTAACACTGCCCAATGTGCTCTGTGCTATGAAAGGGACACATCTGCAGCCTTCCTTACATTTCAAGAACCTTTTACAACTTTGAAGAACCATATACGCCACGCGAAGAACCCCACTCTTAACTAAAAGGTTATTCTTTATCGGGCAAGAGTTCTCCAAGGAACCTTAAGAGCTGAGGAAGAACCCTTTAAGAATCTTCATTTTCTTTAGTGCACTGGAACCATTTGGTGCCAGAGCACTTGAGTCACCACCCATACAGTTGAAAAGAGGTATAGCTAGCAAGGGATAGCTTTAGCCAATTAGGAAAAAAACTGGAGTGATCAGGTTGTCATTGTAAATAAGAAATCCTTTTTGAATTGATTATAAAAAGTTTGTCAGGTTTGACTTGAAGATGCATTGTGTCCACACAGCCAAGTCAGAGTGAACATTTTCTTCACCTGAATGAGTGTTGAGGCACGGACAAAGCATACGCAAACACAGTTCCACACTCCAAGCTTTCACTAGCTCCTAGCCAACCTTGAGTCATTCATGTTGACTCAACTCCCTGGCGGTTCGAGCAAGCAGCAGTCCACTAACTTCACTTTAGCTCACCGAGGCTAATTATGCACTCCCCATCACCCCTAACAACCCCATGGAGCACTTCAGCAGTCGGCACACTGCTCGATGACACAACATGTTAAGACAACACAACTGGAGAGCTGTTCTTTTCATTACTGTTACTCTTTAACAGCAGTCACTACAGCGCATTCGGAAAGTGTTCAGGCCCCTTGTCTTTTTTCACATTTAGTTACCTTACAGCCTTATTCTAAAATGGATCTATTTTATTTTTCCTCATCAATCTACACACAATGACAAAGCAAAAATAGGGTTTTTAGAAATTTTAGGTTGTCCTTCTGGAAGATTCTCCCATCTCCACAGAGGAACTCCGGAGCTCCTTCAGAGTGTCCATTGGGTTCTTGGTCACCTCCCCGACTTTTCTCCCCCAATTGCTCGTTTGGCTGGGCGGCCAGCTCTAGGAAGAGTCTTGGTGCTTCCAGACTTCTTCCATTTAAGACTTATGGAGGCCACTGTGTTCTTGGGGACCTGCAGATTTTTTGGAGTACTTCCCCAGAGCTGTGCCTCTACACAATCCTGTCTTGGCGCTCTACGGACAATTCCTTCAACCTCATGGCTTGTGTTTTTTTCTCTGACATGCACTTTCAACCGTAGGACCTTATATAGACAGGTGTGTGTTGTTCCAAGTCATGTCCAATCAATTGAATTTACCACTGCTGGACTCCAATCAAGTTGTAGAAACATCTCAAGGATGATCAATGGAAACAGGAAGTACCTGAGCTCAATTTCGAGTCTCACAGCAAAGTGCCTGAATACTTGTAAAAAAATAAGATATCTGTTTTTATTTTTAATAAATATGCTAAAATCTCTAAAAACCCGTTTTCACTTTGTCATTATGGGGTATTGTGTGTAGATTGAGGAGGAAAAATATAAATTTCATCCATTTTAGAATACGGCTGTATCGTAACAAATGTGGAAAAATGAAAAGGGTCTGAATACTTTCTGAACGCACTGTAATTACAGCAAAATAAGGTAATCAAGAGAAAGTCAAAGAAGAGAGTAGAGAGTAGAGTAGAGTAGAGTAGAGTAGAGTAGAGTAGAGTAGAGTAGAGCGTAGAGATGGACAAAAATTGATAGCAGTTGGAAAGCAGCAAGAAAGAAGAGAGTAGAGAGTAGAGTAAGAGTAGAGCGTAGAGATGGACAAAAGGCGATAGCAGTTGGAAAGCAGCAAGAAAGAAGAGAGAGGAAAAAGACAGAGAGGGAAAAAAAGAGAATGAGACAGAAATGAGAGAGAGAGAGAGAGAGAGAGAGAGAGAGAGAGAGAGAGAGAGAGAGAGAGAGAGAGAGAGAGAGAGAGAGAGAGAGAGAGAGAGAGAGAGAGAGAGAGAGAGAGAGAGAGAGAGAGAGAGAGAGAGAGAGAGAGAGATATGAATGATAGCACCTGGTCACCTTGCTATCCTGACATCACATGTTTCCTTTTGGAGCTGAGGTACCTTGTCCAGCTCTCAGTGAGTCACGAATGGCACCCTCGCATGGCTTATGATGCCCCCATCTATAACTGGCCCCTCAGTGGCCCCCTTAACAAGGACTAGTGCCTACCAAGAATATCTCTTACAATCACTGTGCAAGTTCTGTGTGTGCAGTCAGTTACACAGAATCACGTCAGACAGGTCCAATAGCAGCTGATAAATGGCTTGGTCAGTGACAAAGATCCGCTTCAATCTGTGGTTTGCCTCTATGCATAGATCGTTGTAGATCATAGCAATGGTCGTTGAGTATGTAGCCGCCAGGGCTAAACAAAATGGATATCAGAGCTTCCGAACATTTATAACGACTGACGTGTGTTTGGAGTACAAACCAATGCCGGCTTCCACTGCTAAACAAGCACATGAGAACACCACTTCAAAGTCATCAAAAAGCCTTGCGCCAGAAACAGCAGTGCTATCTAAATATGTTGACAGAGTTCTTATACATCTATTGCTCTGAAAGTAAATCAAAACACTAGAAAATGAATTTCTACAATACACAGACAAGGCATTCCAACTTTTTCGTCATTAGTCAATGTTGATAGGATCAACCGAGCTCCCAGGATTAGCTGTCCAAGTATTCAACATGGAGGACAGCTGTCAAAACACAAACATGGCCGCCACAACAACAAAGCAACATGCAATCCCCCTCCATTTTCCAGCTCATTCCATCCCTACTCTTTCCAATCGATGGTCAGGTTTAGAGAGAAGGGGGCTGGAGGTATCAGATGAAGCAGCTGTGTTCTGTTGGGCTCTTGTGTTTTTCTGCACCCCAGTGAGATCTCAGTGACAGTCTCAGTCCAAGGTCGTGATCCAAAGGTCATGGCTTGGTTGTTTGTCGCCCAGTGGGTGACTTCCTGGATGGGCCCTTCAGTCTGACAACAGACACAGGCTATGTCCTAAATGGCACCTTTATTCCCTTTGGTCAAAAGTAGTGCACTATATAGGGAATAAAGTGCCATTTGCCCTGGTCAAAATTAGTGCACTATATAGAGAATAGGATGCTTTTTGGGACACCGTATAGATGCTGGACTCCTGACTGCGTCACATCAAAGTTAGGTCAATAAACATTGTCACTCACTGGGAAAGCATCGTTATGTTCATGCCGTAGGCACCTGGGATAAAAGGCCACCAGATTCCCTTGTTGAATGTTAGAAGCCTAGTAATCATCTGACAGATGTACAATGGATAATTCAAACAAAATGTGAAACATAAACTTTCTGTCCTCATATCAGATCACCAAACCAAATCCACAAAACAGACGGCAACATAGAGTAGAGAACCACTGATAGCTGATGCCATTTAAACATTGAGTTTTGAATTTACCAGAGATGAAGAGGCAAAGCGAGAGGTTTTACTCCGGCCGAAATCTGTCAACGAAAGATAAGCCCACGAAGTGACTGTAGGCTACAGTGACTATACACATTTTTTGAGGAAGGATCTGAGAGAAATTAGAGCAGACTCCAGAGAAATGGAGACAAGAATGAATGAGGCGCTTCCTTCTTCACAGTTTAACAACAATGTGTTGTCTATCTGTGGAGTTTCATGGTTCCTTCAGACTGGCTGCTACTCATTCAATTGGACAGTGGGTCGTCATCACTTGCCACAGCTGCACGGTCAAACCTAGGTTAGCCTTGCCGACCACGACCACAAAACAACCAACATCCAGGATACTGAGACCGTACTGAGACCACAGACTGACAAAAACACTTTTATTGCTCACAGCAAAACACAATGCTGCTCCAAACACTAAGAACGTTTTCCGCAACAAGTAAAGAACACCAATCTCTTTTCCAAACTAAGTGCTGTTTGGGATGAACAGTGTATGCTATTGTTCTTCTAATGTTATTGAGTTCTGAAATGTCCACCTTGTTCACATCGGAATATGCTGTTATGTCCCAGAGCTTTTAATAACGTTTGGTCAGTTTACTGGAACCGTATCCTCACCAAGCCTCATCAACTTGTTCTCTTCCACAAATCGACCATTAAAGGGTCACTCTGGGATTAGAAAAACATAAAACTGCTCAAGTGGCCAATGGCTTGTGTCATTCATTTCACAGTCCGAAAACGGATGTACCAATCCCGGATTGCCCTTTAAACTCTTGGCCAGAATGTCAAACGGGACGTCCCTGGGGCAAACGGTCGAGCAGAAACGTACAGCCTTGCTCATTAGAAGAAAGGGTTCATTTACAGTAAATATGAGGAGAAAGCTATATTAACCGATGAGGAGCGGAGGTCAGTGAGAGGAGGTCAGTGAGAGGAGGTCAGTGAGCGGAGGTCAGGCTAAGAGGGATCTGGAACTGTGCCCTGCCTAACATACACTCAAACCCTTTCCAGAAATCAGCACAAAATCAGCTCCAGGAGGGCAATCATCGCATTGCTATGTGAAAGTGAACCTCTGGCATCACGGATGGTTGAGATGGTTGAGAAATAGACTAGTTAGATAGACTCCTGGTGAGAGCACATAAAGACAATGGACAGTCATGGAGAACCTTGTTATGCCAAAAGACCAAAACGGTGTCTTTCGAAAAAGCAGGACAATACGGTTGGAATGGTACATTTGTTTTGTAAATCATGCTAAATTCTGGACTTTTCCTGCAGCCCATCTGTGGCTCTTTACTCCAAATAGAAATGAGAAGTTTAATAAGATCGTTTGATATACTGTAAACCAAGCCAAGAGCTCTTTTTACAATGTGGAGGGGGAGGAAGGCTCAATGACTGACTCATACGCAGCGCGGACTTCTTCATTGGCATAAAGTAGTACAAAGTACGAGACAAAGTGTGTGTGTGTGTGTGTGTGTGTGTGTGTGTGTGTGTGTGTGTGTGTGTGTGTGTGTGTGTGCGTGCGTGCGTGCGTGCGTGCGTGCGTGTGCGTGTGCGTGCGTGTGTGTGTGTGCTTATGCCTATGTCTCTTTGTGAATGAATATGCATGAATAAACACATTAGGAAAGTTGAGAAATACACCTAGGGCTGTAGCGGTCATAACATTTTGTCAGCCGGTAATTGTCAAGCAAATAACTGCCTGTCTCACGGTAATTGTCACTTAATTAACATAAACACATTCAGCATCTCTTGGTTTCCACACAAGCCACTGATGAGGACCTTTGGAAAATCTTAATTTGAAAAAGTCTAATAAATCCATTTAATTAAAACATTTTTTTTTACTTAACTTTTATTTAACTAGGCACGTCAGTTAAAGAACAAATTCTTATTTACAATGATGGCCTACCCCGGCCAAACCTGGACTACGCTGGGCGCCGTATTGTGCGCCGTAATATAGCCTACACCTTCACAATAAATCTATAATTTATTTTAGACAGGTCTGAAGAAACACGATATGAAGAAAATGTAGTCTATTTCAGATGAACAGAATAGCATACTCTGAGTTGTCCTTATGCTAGGCCCTGATCTGGGCTACACTATTTCATTTAGCAGACACAATTTGGATAGAATTCCGTGGCATTATTTTATATTATTTTATAGTATGAAGAATACAATTGAACATATGTTCTCCAAACGATTTGAGGGAGTCCGCAAATGCGACTATTCGGTGTTGAGCAGTTAACAAAGAAACAGGTCCTCCTGTATACTTAATTTAGAGTTATTTATGCAACTTATTTGTGATACAAATGTTGGGATATATGTTTTGATTGTTAATACATTCTATGGTTGTATGATGCGAATCTAATGATGATTTGAAAAAAGTCTCATGGCTGCACACACTTCATCAGTCTCTCATTCACAATTTGACAAGCACTTAATAATGACTCTGTCACACCATCCTTCGCTTTGGCTCCCCATCCTGTCTAGCTCAGGTGTTCAGCGTCGCCGGCCTTCTAGCTGCTGCTGAACCTACTGCTGGCAAATGCCCTTCACTCATCAACCCCGGACTTGTCTCGTCATCATTACAAACACCTGGTTCCAATCCCCACTCTATCACTGTATATATACTCCCTCTGACATTTGTCTTTGTTGGTCATTGAAAATGTTACTTGTTTTCATGACAGGAATCTTGCCTACTATTTCCTGAGTACTTTATATTTTGCACTTTGGGTTCATCCTGTGCCTTTTTGTTTATGAAGATATATTTTGAGCACAATATCTTTTGGGTTTCGTCCCGCTTTGATCTATGGTGCTTAATTAAATACAATAGTTCTAAACCTATGGCTGCCTCCTGCCTACTCCTCTCTACACCAGTGACAGCCTCAAATTTCCCAGCTTCATCTCCTTTGTGTGGCCGTAAAACCCTAAAAAAAATCCATGCCTTTTGTGTCCAGTTTCTGTTGTGCACTTGGACTGAATATAATCATCATAATTCCCTTCTCCTGGCTGTGTGCTCTGAAGCACCTCTCACTCACATGGCTCTCTCAGATTCTAAATTATTATTAGCCAAAGCTTGTCACGTGATCGGGTCCTTCTCAAAGGCTACTAATGAAGACATACACCTCGGGGACGCAACTGCAAGCGTCCTTTCAAATTCCAATATATTCCATATTGAAGATGTTGGAAGAACTGTCCACGTTTACATTTCGTCATCCAAAAAGATAGTCAGCCAACAAGATGAGTAGCCCTAACGAACAGCAAAAGCACCAGCCTATGTCAATCTATTATCCCCCATAGTACAAAAGGTGACCTATTCTATTCTGCACGAGAAATTAATATTCCAAGCATAGTCAAGTGAAAGGTGAATATGTGTGACATTTGTTTTGATTTAGAATGGACCAATATCATGCACCTGTTTCAAAACTTGGGAGGGGGAAAAATACATGTCATCTATGGGCTTAAATAGCGAATGGAGGACGCTTTTCCCATGGTTCATTTTCATGCCAGCCAGGTAGGCTATACTCCTGTTGTAAAGATAAGCAATGTGTTCGAAATTAGGAAAGTTGAGAAATGAATATAGTAGGTCCTCCTCTTTTTAAATATGGGATCCTCCTCTTTTTAATAGAGGCCATTTACACTAGATAATTCCCATTAAAACTCTTGTGTTCTCACGCAATTGCTCATGGGCTCTCATGAAGTGTTTGATTAGAATCTCGATGACATTTGCAATGATATCAGAGTGTTTAGAGGGACAATAGAGTGCTGAGTACCAGGCAGTAAGTTTGGTTGGCTACTAATGACCATCAGCAGCATCAGAGCTTAGAGAAGGCTAACTACCGTGACTAAACGGTCACATGCAATTTGACTGCTGGCATGACTCATGACTGCCGGTGTGGCGGTAATACGGTCACTGTAACAGCCCTACTTACACCAATGTTAAATCCTGTCATTAAATGACAATGCATAAAGCCAATGTATTTGTGTGTGACTGACTAGGAGGTATCACTGTGGTTGGTACAGCAGAGACCCAGCTCTGCTTCCCATTACCAGGATTCTACTCTGTGGGGAGGGGGAGGTCAGCCACCGTGGGTTAGGGCTTGGTTCAACTTTACGCACAGGCTCCAAACTGGGCCTCCAAGCTAAATAAGCTAAATGTGCTCAAACAACCATTCAGTCCAGCTCTGGTCCTGGCAGTACAGCCTGCCTAATAACTGACTGTTTAACAGCTTGGATTGAATCGAATCCAAAAACATGTCCCCTGTGTTCACTTAGTTTGTACCTGTGAATGACGTAATACATAGCGAGTGGAGGAACCAAGCTGGCCAGAGGGCTCTAAGTTCATGCAATCGTTCTTGGGGGCCCCAGGAAACTGACACCATCTCTGCTGCATGTGTGGCCTGATTTAGACTCCATCTCTTGTATTACATGTGATGGAAACCATACGCCTCCACCACACGAGACAGGCGGGGGTGATGCGAGCGGTTATGAGTGAAGAGGGATGGAGGGAGGGTGGCAAAGAGGAAAGGGGGATGCTGAGATTGAGATACAGAGGATGAGGGAGAGAAATGTGGAGAGGGGGGACAGAGAGGAACAGAGAGAAAGGGGGAGGATACAGAGAAACAGAGAGAGAAGAAGAGGACGAGAGAAACATGGACAGACATAGAGAAAGCAGAGCAGATGTAGTAGTGACAGTAGAGAACAGGCAGTAACTCCTGTCACACTACAGTAAAGTGTGACGAGCCAGGCAGGAAGTGTTTGACACTGTGACAGAGATCTTAGGAGAGTCTGAGACAGGGATCTGCCACGTCCCCATAGATGGAACCAGTGATCCTCCTACCAACCCACAGTCATTCTATCACATATCTACTGGTCTCAACTGGTCTCTGCTGGTCACCTACTGGTCTCTATACTCTTAGAAAAAAAAGGTTATTTGCAGAGGGATCGGGTGCTACCAAGAATATTTTTGATCAGAGGAACCACTTTTAGAGGATTTTTTATTTAACCAGGCAAGTCAGTTAAGAGCAAATTCTTAATTACAATGACAGCCTACCCAGACAACGCTGGGCCAATTGTGCGCCACCCTATGGGACTCCCAATCACAGCCGGTTGTGATACAGCCTGGAATCAAACCAGGGTCTGTAGTGACACCTCTAGCACTAGAGATGCAGTGCCTTAGACCACTGCACCACTCAGGAGGATAAAGTGTTTTTGTAAGGCAAAGGGTTCTAGCTAGAACCTTTAACATCCTAAGAACCGATTTTCTTTTCCAGGCAAGAAAGATTCTTTGCAAAGCAAGAAGGGTTCAACATATAACAAATATCATATTTCCCAGCATGCTCTATTGCAGGGTGATTTTCACAATTGTTTGTTTTAATATCTGTGTTTTTGATTAATTGATACATTTTATGCTACACAGAGATAAATAGCATACATTTTTCTAAACTAACCCAATCTGTTAGTAGTTGGATTTATGGCACCCGTTACTGAGATATTGTTCCAGTTTAGATAATTGAGGTTGTCTCAATATTCAATCTTCCCTGCCTTGGCAGTCATTCTGAATGTAGGTTGTGGGTGATTAAAAAAATATCCACTTGTTGGATCTCTTACTCTGGTTTGATTCCAATAGGAATTAAACACCACTTTGCAAGTCAACATAATGTGACTTGCAGGTCTGATGTGGCCTGTAAAACCAGGAGTTTATACAATGGGTGGGTCTAATCCTGAATGCTGATTGGTTAAAACTGCATTCCAGCCAGTGTCTATTCCACAAGTTATCACCGGCTAAATCTTTGATGTTCCATCTGACAGTACAATACACTGTCTCATCAGCCCAGCCAGGCAATTTATGAACTTGATCTCCACTATAAAAAGCACCTAGACATTACCTCACATTTCTTTAAGACTAGCATTTCATTTTCAACAGCAGAGATTTGTATAAACCATGCTGTCTTTCTCTCTGACATTTGCAACATTGTTTCAATATTCAAATTCGATCTCCAGCTGTTATCAACGGGTCGGGAGTTGGGACCAGACAGACAGGCAGGCGGCGTTTCTCCTCTGAACAACAGCATCCTGACAAGAGAGCAAATTTTAATGAGGCAAAATTGCATCTCATTAGTTCATTGTTATGGATGTGTTCAAATTAATTTCACTAGAAAACAGCTTAAACAAATGTAAATACTGCTACTGTTGTTATTCTGGCTGCACTGTTTGACATGACACAATTTAGCCATAGTTGGCTAGCTAGCAAGCAAGGGATAAGCCAGTATGGCAATGGAACATTTAGAATGAATGACCGAGTAGAGTCCATAGATACAGAACAAAAAGACTGAACGACTGGTTCGCGTCTCTGGCAACCCGAAACGATAGAACGAATGACCAGCCAGCTTGGATAGCAACCCTAGATTTGTGTCGGGACTATATCTAGTGGAAGGATGAAATAGTATGAATAAATTCATTTAAAAAAAACGTTTTTAATTAAAATATGTAAATCATTATTTGAATATGATGGTAAACAGCTGTATAAAAGTGATAATTTCCTCGATGCCGACTTTGTCTGGGGCCTAACAACACCCGGGCCAACATATCCTCCAAACACCGTCTTCTCTGGCATTATCACTTAAATAACTAGGCCCTCAAAGAAAGATATTTTGATATATGTAATGTATTATCATAAATAATTACATTTTAAAGGCTAATAAGGCTGGTGGAATCATTCATAGAGGGTTCTAGGAATAACCCTCCGAAGATACTGTTCTCTACTACCATGTAAAACACACAGCTCACAAACATTCAAATTCTTTCAAATTCCCATACTGCATGCTTATATTTCCCCATGGTATTTCCCTGGTTCTGTACTCATAAAGGGAGCCGGGTACATGTATTTTACATGGTGTAACAACCTCTCTAAATCTCCCAGACACCCCCTCTGATCTATTGAGTAATGTCAGACAGATAAAAGGAGTGTATCTGGGCTGCAAAAAGAAAAATAGCGCTTGAGATAAAGATAAATTGTGCCTCTACAGTGGATATGAAGGTGGCCAAATTCCTCACTCTTCACCATGGATAAGGATCCAGTAGAGGTAAATAAATAAACACCTCCAGAATTGTTCTCAAATTAGTTGCGGTTCAACTTTAAGGCATGCAGGCAAAGAGGCGGACAGGCAGGCACAGAGGCAAGCAGGCAGGGAGTCAGGCAGGGAGTCAGGCAGGGAGTCAGGCAGGGAGGCAGATAGGGAGGGAGGCAGATAGGGCGGGAGGCAGATAGGGAGGGAGGCAGATAGGTAGGGAGGCAGGGAGGAAGGAAGGAAGGCAGGCAGGGAGGGAGGCAGGCAAGGAGGAAGATAGGGAGGGAGGCAGGGAGGCAGATAGGGAGGGAGGCAGGGAGGAAGGAAGGCAGGGAGGGAGGCAGGCAGGGAGGCAGATAGGGAGGGAGGCAGGGAGGCAGATAGGGAGGGAGGCAGGGAGGCAGATAGAGGGGAGGCAGGGAAGAAGGAAGGCATGGAGGGAGGGAGGCAGATAGGGAGGGAGGCAGGGAAGAAGGAAGGCAGGGAGGCAGATAGGGAGGGAGGCAGGGAGGAAGGAAGGCAGGGAGGGAGGCAGGCAAGGAGGCAGACAGGGAGGGAGGCAGGGAAGAAGGAAGGCAGGGAAGAAGGAAGGCAGGGAGGGAGGCAGGCAGGGAGGCAGATAGGGAGGGAGGCAGGGAGGCAGATAGAGGGGAGGCAGGGAAGAAGGAAGGCAGGGAGGGAGGGAGGCAGATAGGGAGGGAGGCAGGGAAGAAGGAAGGCAGGGAGGGGGGCAAGCAGGGAGGCAGATAGGGAGGGAGGCAGGGAGGAAGGCAGCAGTATATGCTGTGTTCCTGCTTAGCCAACTAGCTCCCCACCCCAACCCTGATCAGAGGCCCTCCCTGTGTCTGTACAGACTCAGCTTTTTGCAGCAGTTCCACAAACAGGCCATCTTTCCAGAAAACTACATCAACAATGGTGTGGAGTGAGGGGGTGGAAAGGCCCCTTTTAGCTTGGTGATTTGAGGCCCAAGAAATGACTTGGGTTTTGGTTACAAAGCAAAACAAGGGTTTTAAGCTGCAGCTAACCCCCCTCCTTCAAGCAGTCTGTCAGTGTGTGTGTGTGTGTGTGTGTGTGTGTGTGTGTGTGTGTGTGTGTGTGTGTGTGTGTGTGTGTGTGTGTGTGTGTGTGTGTGTGTGTGTGTGTGTGTGTGTGTGTGTGTGTGTGTGTGTGTGTGTGTGTGTGTGTGTGTGTGTGTGTGTGTGTGTGTGTGTGTAGCCTATTTGCGTGTGGTGCAAAGGTTGCTGACCACCATCAGTGACAGGACTTTAATATAATACTTTCCAAAAAAGGAAAATAAATAACAGTAACTGGAAGGGGTGTTGATGACTATAGCAATACATAGCCAGATACAACATCGACTGAAGCACAGAACATGCATTTCAACAGAAAAATAAGTCAAGAAGCCCTTGGCTTAGCCTACAAAAAAATTGTGGAGGTCTAAAAAATATACAGTACCAGTCAAACGTTTGGACACACCTACTCATTCAAGGGTTTTTCTTTATTTGTACTATTTTCTACATTGTAGAATAATAGTGAAGACATCAACACTATGAAATAACACATATGGAATCATGTAGTAACCAAAAAAGTGTTAAACATCAAAATATATTTTATATTTGAGATTCTTCAAAGTAGACACCTTTGCCTTGATGACAGCTTGGCACACTATTGGCATTCTCTCAACCAGCTTCACCTGGAATGCTTTTCCAAAAGTCTTGAAGGAGTTCCCACATATGCTGAGCACTGTTGGTTGCTTTTCCTTCACTCTGTGGTCCAACTCATCACAAACCATCTCAATTGGGTTGAGATCGGGTGATTGTGGAGGCCAGGTCATCTGATGCAGTACTCCATCACTCTCCTTTCTGGTCAAATAGCCCTTACACAGCCTGGATGTGTGTTGGGTCATTGTCCTGATGAAAAACAAATGATAGTCCCACTAATCACAAACCAGATGGTATGGCATACCGCTGCAGAATGCTGTGTGCCTTGAACTCTAATTAATAATAATAATAAGTGTGCTTTGAATTCTAAATAATAAATAAATCACTGACAGTGTCAATGGCAAAGCACCCCCACACCATCACACCTCCTGCTCCATGCTTCACAGTGGGAACCACACATGCAGAGATCATCCGTTCTCCTACTCTGCTTCTCACAAAGACACAGCGGTTGGAACTAAAAATCTCAAATTTGGACTCATCAGACCAAAGGATAGATTTCCACTGGTCTAATGTTAATTGCTTGTGTTTTCTTCTTATTGATGTCCTTTAATAGTGGTTTCTTTGCAGCAATACGACCATGAAGGCCTGATTCACACAGTCTCCGATTAACAGTTGATGTTGAGATGTGTCTGTTACTTGAACTCTGTGAAGCATTTATTTGGGCTGCAATCTGAGGTGCAGTTAACTCTAATGAACTTATCCTCCGCAGCAGAGGTAACTCTGGGTCTTCCTTTCTTGTGGCGGTCCTCATCAGAGCCAGTTTCATCAGAGCCAGTTTCATCACAGCGCTTGATGGTTTTTGCAACTGCACTTGAAGAAACTTTCAAAGTTCTTGAAATGTTCCACTTTGACTGACCTTCATGTCTTAAAGTAATGATGGACTGTCATTTCTGTTTGCTTATTTGAGCTGGTCTTGCCATAATATGGACTTGGTCTTTTACCAAATAGGGCAATCTTCTGTATACCACCCATACCTTTTCTTTTACCAAGTAGGGCTATCTTCTGTATACCAACCCTACCTTGTCACAACACAACTGATTGGCTCAAACGCATTAAGGAAAGAAATTCCACAAATGAACTTTTAACAAGGCACACCTGTTAATTGAAATGCATTTCAGGTGACTACCTCATGAAGCTGGTTGAGAGAATGCCAAGAGTGGGCAAAGCTGTCATCAAGGCAAAGGGTGTCGACATTGAAGAATCTCCAATATAAAATATATTTAGATTTTTTTTAACACTTTTATGGTTAGTACATGATTCCATGTGTTATTTCATGGTTTTGATGTCTTCACTACTATTCTACAATGTCGAAAACAAGTAAAAGAAAAATTATAAAAATAAACCTTGAATGAGTGGGTGTGTCCAAACATTTGACTGGTACAGTATATTTTTAAATATAATATGTGCACACTCAACTCAAAAGATCTAGAGAAAAAGCTCCATCAGAGAAAGTTAGAATCAGTTATTTACGAAAGGTCAGCATTTTCAACAGTAATGCAGTATTTTGGCAGAGATGTGTCTCTCTTTCCCCTTTCTTTCATAACCATCCCGCTGAGTTCCAGAACCTTCCATGCAATTTCTCTACGCTCTGCTTAGTGTTTTTGTAATGTTTGGATCTGGGCCTATGTAGCCGCCCCTTTAAAAATCGACTCATCTCATTGGTCTCCGTCCCCCTGGGTTTCATCTCCTACTGGATCATTCAGGTGGCAATCAAAATGAACCCAGATGCCACAAAGACCCCCAGTGACGATAGAGCCAAGGGAGAATGTCAAACAGAAACAAACAAGTTAAATTTAACTATTTGGGGGAAAGGAAAGAAAACAAACAAGAGGTAATTTATCCTCTGATGCAAACAGCTGGAAAAATAAACCATGAGCTGGTATTTGAGGCATGACATTTTCTGACTGGTTCCTTTTGTTGCCCTTGCTAGACCATCTGTAATGGCTACACTGGGAATAGCATCTTCCAGTGATTTCTTTCTTTATTTCGCTCTATCTCTCTGTCTCTCTCTATTAATCCCTTTCTCTTTCTCTCCCTCCTCCTCTCCTAACTTCCTGCCACTCCAACAGTAACTGGGGTAGTATCCAGAGCCCTTGTTAGCCTGAGCTATGCGCTCCGTGTCCAAAAGTTTGTGTTTAATTTCTAATACACCATAAACAAAATTCCGGTGGATGTGAAGCCTGCTTTATTGACAGTGGTGGGAAAAGTACCCAATTGTTATATTTGAGTAAAGGTAAAAATACCTTAATAGAAAAGGATTCAAGTAAAAGTGAAAGTGATCCAGTAAAATACTACTTGAGTAAAAGTCTAAAAACATTTTGTTTAAAATATACATACGTTTCAAAAGTAAATGTAATTGCTAAAATGTACCTAAGTATCAAAAGTTAAAGTTTAAATCATTTCAAATTACTCATATTAATTAAACCAGACGGCGCAATTAAAAAAATAATAATATTTACGGAGAGCCAGGGGCACACTCCAACACTCAGACATACTTACAAACGAAGCGTTTATGTTTAGTGAGTTCACCAGAGTAGGGATGACCAGGGATGTTCTCTTGATAAGTGCGTTTTCCTGTCCTGCTAAGCATTCAAAATGTAACGGATTACTTTTCCATGTCAGGGAAAATGTATGGAGTAAAAAGTACATTGTTTTCCTTAGGAATGTAGTGAAGTAAAACAAAAATATATATATAAATAGTAAAGTACAGATATCCCAAAAAACAAATTAAGTAGTACTTTAAATAATTTTTTACTTAAGTACTTTACACCACTGTTTATTGAGCAGTGCAAATGAACTCTCCCCTGTGCGACATGACAACACTCGCATGTCCAGACTGAGTTCATTCCTCATAAAGAGGAGATGTATACTACTCTCTCCCCGCACACCTCATGTAGCCTAGCCCATAGGCCTAGAAGTTTCAATAAGGTTTGTATCACAACAAAAGTGGCCAAATAACTTCTTAAAATGAAGCACATTAATCTGTTTTACAAGGGGTGTAGAGCCTAACTGGCATACATAAGCAGCATGTGAGTTTCAAGTTTGGGGATGATCATTTCCACTTTAAAAATGCACCTTTATAATAAAGCATTACATGCATAATTGCATTTGCGGTCACTTTTGAGAATGGTGTTTTCCGCTAATGGAACATTGGCACTTATAGCCTGCTGCCATGTGCGCATTGCTGCGCTTATAATGTGAAGAAATAGCCTAATAGTTCATCAACATTTGAAGTTAAATGGTCTGATCTGTTGCGTCAGTAAAATTGCGTAAAAACGTTTTTATGATTATATTCATTTGGGATCTATTGCATCCCACAACTGTCCCAGACTATGTTTGGAATATTTATTTCTCACACAGCATAGGTCTACTTTTGTACTATGGTGGATAGTAGATTGACATAGGCTAGTGCTTTTGCTGTTCATTTATTTTTTTTTACCCCCAATTGTTAGTAGTTACAGTCTTGTCTCATTGCAACAACTCCCACACAGACTCAGGAGAGGTCGAAGATCGAGAGCCATGCGTCCTGCGAAACACAACCCAACCAAGCAGCACTGCTTCTTAACACAGCACACATCCAACCCAGAAGCCAGCCACACCATTGTGTCGGAGGAAACACCATACACCTAGCAACCTGGTCAGCGTGCAAAGTGCCCAGCCCACTACAGGAGTCACTAGTGTGCAATGAGACAAGGATATCCCTGCCGGCCAAACCCTCCCTAACTCAGACGACACAAGGCCAATTGAGCCTGGGCTCAAACCCAGAGTCTCTGGTGGCACAGCTAGTACTGCGATGCAGTGTCTTAGGCCACTGCGCCACCCGGGAGGCCACTCTTTTGCTGTTTTTAGCCCTACTCATATTGTTAGCTGATGAAATGTAAACGTGAACAGTTCTTCCAATATCTTCAATTAGCACCTTGGAATTTGATAAGAATGCGCTCAGTTGCATCCCTGATGTGTCTGTCTTCACTTGTAGCCTGTGAGAAAGACCCAATCAAGTGATGGCGCGAGCAGCACTCAGCGAGAAGGGCACACCGGCCACTGGCCGCAAAAGGCATGGATTTTTTTTAGGGTGCATTACGGCCACACAAAGGGGATGCCGCCTTGAATTTTTTGGGCTTGTCAAATTGTAAGAATGTGTGACTGATGAAGTGTGTACAGCCTGCCCCCAAAAAACTAAGCAAGCTAATGCCTTTAAGCTACTTTTTTCAAGTCATAATTTCAAATCATCTTTAGAGTTGCATCATGCAGGTTTACAATGTATTCAAAATCAAAACATAGAGCCCAATGTTTGTAGAACAACTAAAGTTACATGAATAACTCGGCAGGTAGCCTAGTGGTTAGAGCGTTGGGCCAGTAACCCGAAAGGTTGCTAGATTGAATCCCTGAGCTGTAAAAATCTGTAGTTCTGCCCCTGAACAAGGCAGTTAACCCCCTGTTCCTAGGCTGTCATTGTAAATAAGAATTTGTTCTTAACTGACTTGCTTAGTAAAATGAAACTCGAAATTAACCATAAAGGAATACATATTTCTTTGTTACAGTTTTTTTCAATTGCTAAACGACAGTGGGCACAACTGGAGTCACATGTGCAAAACTCTAACTACAGTCTGCACTACCAACAGTCACCTGAGCTAAACAGTTCACATCACCTGCAAAACTCATTCCAAGCAACACAACTCTTAACACATGGCTCAAAACACGCTCAGTGCAGCCAAACACTATGCACAACCCTCACTGAGATAACACACACTGTCACTCAGAACACACTGAGAGTAAAAACACGAGCATCAAACACCAATACAGAAAATACAAACTTTTCATCTTTACAGTTTGAACAATTTCAGTGACTTCATACAAAGTAATATTTTCTTCAAAGAAAAGAGTGACATTATTTCACATGATTTATTACAATTTTTAGAACATAACAATTCTTTAAAGTAAATGAAAATTAGCAGTTTGCTTCAATAGTCTTTTAGTAATTTACCGAATTACAGTAATGAGAAAAAAAAGGTAGCACTAAAAGTACATACTGTAATTCGAACAAATAATTGAGGGGCTAATCCTGCCTCTCTCTAGCATCAGGCCACAGGTTTTCTTCAACATCACATCTAATGTTTTCTCTTGCCATGCACCTGGGGAAAAACCTTCTGGAGTGCCTTATCCATCCCTGGCAGTCCTCTGGACTCGTGTCCTCACATCCGGCACGCATGGCTTCCAAAAGAGACATTTGGTCATGTGGGTGGTGACCAAACACTTTCCATCTCCAGGCAGAGAAAAACTCCTCTATTGGGTTGAGGAAGGGTGAATATGCAGGCAGGTACAAAACCATAAACCTGTGATGTGCTGCAAACCAATCTGTGACAGCTGCAGAGTGGTGAAAAGCAACATTATCGCAAACTATGACAAAAACTTGGGGGTTTCTTACTGGCTCCCCCTGTTCTGCTGGCACTAGCTGAGCATAGAGCTGTTCTAGGAAAGCTATAAGCCTTTCTGTGTTGTATGGGCCAATGAGTGGTGTGTTGAGAAGCAAACCATCAATGGCCATTGCAGCACACATGGTGATATTTCCCCCCCTTTGGCCTGGAACCTCTACAGTGGCCCTTTGACCTATAACATTCCTTCCTCTGCGCCGTGTTTTGGCAAGGTTAAATCCAGCTTCATCGATAAATACAAATGAATGTGGTCTTTCCAGTGCTTCCACCTCCATTACTCTCTGAAAAACAGTAAGTGCACAGTTTTACTGTAGAAATGCTAGTGTTTTTACTGTAAATATTTTGTATAGCTGTGTACGTAACCTCAGACATCTTACCTGGACATATTGGTATCTTTGCTCTTTTACCCGTTCACTGTTTCTCTCGAACGGTACAGTGTATAACTGTTTCATTGTAACTTGGTGTTTCTTTAGGACTCGAGCAATAGTTGTTGTGCTGACAGAATTAACATTTTCAAATATATCATTATCAGCCAGCACTCTATCTTGAATCTCCCGCAGTTTTATTGCATTGTTGACAACAACCATGTCAACAATAGCATTTTCCTGCGCATCTGAAAATATTTTTCCTCTTCCCCCTGTTGGGGGCAGCCTTTGGGTCCTGTTGTAAAAATATATTTTACAGTCAAACTTACTGTAATATATATCTGTGTAAAAATTCTATAATTGCAATACAAAATAGATTCCTTTAATGTTTTCATTTACTGTAAGGATGTAACTCTCACCTGTTTGCATGATGGAAAATTTGCATTACAGATGCCACTGTGGATCTTTACAGATTGGGTTGCACCCTCAACCCTGCTTCTCTCAATGAGAGACCATGGTTCACGACATGGTCTATAAGTGTAGCCCTTATTTCATCTGAAATAACAGCTCTTTGTCTTCTTTGTCTTCCTCCACGCATCCGCCCTCTCCCTGCCACCCTTCTCCATCCACGAACCCATCTTCCTTGTTCCATTTCCAAAATGAGTCTTTCTGAGCTCTACCTATATATACTGTAATATGTGTGTGTGTTCACTAACAAGTCTAAAACAAGACACCTGCTTAGCCTTTCAGCTGGAATTGCAACCCTTCAGTGTTTGAAAGGCACAAGGCTGAAATCTATTCCGTTTTGAATGTGTGGTTCACAGTTTTGACAGCAGTGTGTTAACATTTGAACAAAGTGCTGTAAATCCACAGTGTTGTGCAGGTTGTGGTTAAAGTCATGGGATAAGTGTAGAGTTTTGAAAACTGTGTTCAAGCAATGAAAAACGAACTAGAGTTTGGTCCACATGAACTGCTGCTGTGCAGACTGTAGTTAGAGTTTTGCACACGTGACTCCAGTTGTGTCCACTGTCATTTAGCAATCGAAAAAATCTGTAACTGCTCAACACAGAATAGCATGTACGTACTCCCTCAAATCGTTTGGAGAAAATATCATTTCTATTTTATTCATATTTTTCAATTGTATTCTTCATACTATAAAATAATGCCACGGAATTCTAAGCAAATCTTGTCTGCTAAATTAACTAGTGTAGCCCACAACCATTCGGCATAGCCAGATTAGGACCTAACATAAGGACAACTCAGAGTATGCTATTCTGTTCTTCTGAAATAGACTACATTTTCTTCCTATCATAATAAATAATGGATTTATTGTGAAGGTGTAGGCTATATTGGATTTATTAGACTTTTTCAAATGTAGCTGTTCCAAAGGTCAGCATCTGTGGCTTGTTGGCTATGTGTGGAAGCCAGAAGATACTAAATGTGTTTATGTTAATTAACGGTCAATTACAGAGAGACCGATAGTTATTTGTTGACAATCACCAGCTGACGAAATTTCGTGACCACCACGGCCCTACCTGCAACCTAAAACTATTTTCACATTTAAACATTTAAAAAAACATTCTGTTTTACCGGTCAGGAAACGTATGGCTTCGTTCCCACAACCAATGTGAAACCAAAAAAATACGTTCCCACAACTTCCAAGGAACCAAATGTGCTAGCTGGGTATCTATCATGGAGCAAGCTCAACTGTGTTCCACCATGGCTGCACCCTATTCCCTATTTAGTGTACTACTGTACTTTTGACCAGGACCATTTAGGACACATACCCGTGACAACTGATAACAGTATCTTACAGTGCCCCAGTCAAACCCAAGACCCATTACGTGTTTGGTTATGTTATAAGGTGATAAAGTGTGTGAGTGTTTGATTTTAAGACAGGTATGTGCGTGACCCATTGATTGCATGGTGTGTATAACTGAGTTTGTGTGCGTGAGTGTTAAACGCAGTGGTACAGAGAGATGGGTGGAGAATAAACTCCTAACACAGCTCCTCTGCCAGAAGTGATTTAACTTCAGAAGGAGCCATGAGGTTCTACTCAAATCACCCCAGTCACACACACGCACGTGTGCGCACGCACACAGTGAGTGAGTACACTGTTGGGGCTAAAAGCTTGTTACACTCCGACCAAAACAGCTCCGACAATGTAATGTCATCATTTACAGGCACTGTGTACTGTACAGTTGATGTATTTGTTCTGTAAGACCAAAAAACACAGCAGGTCTGCTTCAGTGTTGCAGATGTGGAGTCCAGATAAAACCATGAGGAACCATGAGGCCATAAAAGTGTTGAACCAGATTCTTGGGCTAGTTCACAGGAAGCAGGTTGAGAGAGTCACAATGGGCCAACTCTTTTACTGCCTAGGCTAACACACATCAGCCAAACTCATCACTGTCTTGGTCACATCGCTCAGTAACGCTCAGAAACAGGACCATATGGAGAGCTGACCTAACATACCTCTTTCCCACCTGAAAAAAATACTACTATAATATACTACAGTACTTACTATACAATTCTGTAGAAAACTGTAGTATACTTTAGAATAGTATACTACACATTGTAATACCCCTTGATTATGTGTAGTATATCATTTTATTTTGTATACTGTAGAATATTATAGTAAATACTACAGTATACTATAGATTGCAAAAATACTACAGTAAATACTGAAGGGGTTAGGGTCCCAAAGACCCTCCCAATTATTGATTAAGGGGACTATAAGATTTATATGTTTTGCTCCAGGCCTTATAATAGATATGGTTACTATGTGTCTAAAAACTCTGCCACTATACGTTGCACACGCAATCTCTATTGGCCTTTGTGGTCAAGCCCTAGCTGTTACAAGAGTGTGCTTGCAGGCTAGGTCTGAGTCAGACCGAAACTAGATAAAGAGAAGAAACCTCTATCTGGTTTTGACATTTTGATCTTGTGTGACAGTGGACAATGCTAATGAATTCAGAGACGCTACTGTACTAGGTTGCCATATAAGGTAACCTCAGCATATTGCTGCATACATACATTGACGTAGGTGATCATACCACTAGGGAGTGACCACGTGTATAAAATCAGCTGCGCCCTCAGGTGGGGTTGCAGA
This sequence comes from Oncorhynchus keta, assembly GCF_023373465.1. Taxonomy (NCBI): domain Eukaryota; kingdom Metazoa; phylum Chordata; class Actinopteri; order Salmoniformes; family Salmonidae; genus Oncorhynchus; species Oncorhynchus keta. The sequence continues at coordinate 31,488,800 of NC_068424.1, read as the reverse complement.
ATTTACTCTGAGACATACATGCTGTGTTTCCATTGTCAACTTCTGTCTGCAGTTGCATTAATAAAGGTTTGATTGATTTGCTTGATATTGTCTGACTGCTGATTTCACCAATAAGCCAATGATTGACAAGGAGCAAGGAACCTACCCCGACAATACTACAGTAATGTCCGCAAAAACACTACAGTCAGCAAAAACACTACAGTAATTACTGTACAGTGCAGTGTATACTACAGTATTTAATTTACATATACCCTGCCCATTCCCATCCCCCATATTCCAATTTGTGCCACTCGTAAGTGAGAAACCTACATGCCAAGTACAGACCATACATTGTATTCCTTTCATGTTATAGAAGCACACAAGTGCTGAACTGCCTGTTCAGTCCTCAGTCCTCAGTCCTACCTACAGGTTATGGAAAATAGATAATAAACACTATAGAAAATACTGCAGTATACTACAGTCCGCAAAAACACTACAGTAAATAATATAGTACTCAGATATAGAGTATTCAGTCACTGTAGTCATGTCCTCACAGCTGAGCCAATTAGAGAAGACTTCCTGCTTCTGGAAGTCTCCCAAATGTCACCCTATTCCCTTTATAGTGCACTACTTTCGACCAGGGGCTGAGCCTGGTCAAAAGTAGTGTATCATGTAGGGAATAAAGTGCTATTTGAGACACAGGCAGAGGCATGCATTCCAATGGGACCCCATGTTCTGTTACGTTACTGTACTCTCTCACTCACCTCACTATGCTGTTGGTCGTGGTTTGGTTTTCATTGTTTCTGGTCAATCTGGAAGAAGCCACTCTCTGATTTGGGGGGGTTTTAGGTTAGGTTGTAATAAGTAACTCTGCCATTCAGAGGAATAATAGCTTTTACAGAGCCTTATGTTAAGATGGTTTGCATAGGATTGCATAGTGAAACTAAAAACCAGTGTGGACTTGTTTTTGTTGGATCTATAGCTTCTCAAGTGGTTTATGTCATTCTTAGTAAAATGTCTCTTCGTGACTCACTTGAGGACTGGTGAGCATTTTAGGATGCGTAAGGACTGGGTTGGTCACGTGTTCCACTCTAACTTTCATAGTAAATCAAGACGTGCTGCCATTTTGGTTGATAAATCTACTCCCTTTGTAGCTTCTGAGGTTATTGCTGATCCTAAGGGACGATACGTCATAGTAACGGGTAAACTGTTTTCTACCCCTCTTGTTTTGGCTCGTGTTTATGCTCCCAATTGGGATGACACAAGTTTAATTTCTTCCTTTCTGTCTGCTATTCCCAATTTAGATTCTCATTTGTTGATTTTAAGGGGGGATTTCAACTGTAAAATGTCCCCAGTTCTTGACAAGTCCTCGCGAACAACTACAGGCCCATCTAAATGTGCCCTACTTATTCAATCCTTTCTTCAGAAATATGCTATGTTTGAGGCCTGGTGTTTCCTACATCCTACAGATAGACAGTATTCCTTTTATTCTCATGTTCATCAAACATACTCCCGGATTGATGATTTCTTTTTGGACAAAAAACTTCTGCCTAACCTTCAGCAGTGTACGTAAGAGAGTATTGTTATTTCTGACCATTCACCATTAGTGCTTGAACTAGAGTTTCCCCAGCGACCTCCTATGTGTTATCAATGGCGCCTCAACCACATTTTACTCTCAGATAAGGAGTTCTTCTGAAATCACCTTATTCCTAGAAACTAATTCAACACCAGGTATGTCCTGCTCTACCATATGGGAGTCTCTCAAAGCATACCTATGTGGCCAAATTATTTCTTATACAGCCAACCAAAACAGAGTTCGCTCTCAGCGACTTCGGGACCTGAGCGAGTCCATAGCCACACTGGATGAGAAGCATGCTACGGATCCTTCCTCTGATCTGCATAAAGAGCGCCAACTACTCCAATCTGAATTTGATGAGCTTTCTACCAGGCAAGCTGAACAGTTACTCTTGCGAGCTTGATACAAAGTCTATGAACAAGGCGACAAGGCCAGTAAACTCCTTGCGCGTCAGATCCGTAAATCTGAGGCCTCACGTTTAATCCCACAGATAAGGACCCCGTCTGGTGCCACCACAGTTACACATAAAGAGATCAATGATCAATTCAAACTATTTTACTCTGCGCTATACACCTCTGAATCCCCTCAAGACCCTTTGCTGATTGATTCCTTCTTTAATGGCTTGAATATGCCTTCAATTGATACAGACTCCCATGACTGTCTAGAAGAAGAATTTACACCTGAGGAGATTGCAACAGCAGTGTCCGCAATGAAAAGTGGTAAACGGACGGTTTTCCAACCAAATTTTACAGGACGTTTTCTGGTCTGCTTTGCCCTTTCTTGTCTCGACTATTTACAGAGTGCCTTAATACCTCAAAGCTACCGCCTAGTCTTTATCAGGATTCAATTTCATTACTATTAAAAGAAAAACAAAGACCCCCTGGAATGTGGATCCTATCGCCCAATCTCGCTTTTAAACTGTGATTACAAAATCCTAGCCAAGCTTTTAGACATCCGTATGGAAGGCTCCCTGCACCAAGTAATAAACTCTGACCAGACTGGCTTTGTGAGAAATAGGCATTTGTTTTTCAATATTAGGCGCCTTATGAATATACTGTACTCAACAGCGTCGGAGGACCCGGAGGAGGTTGTCTCACTTGATGCGGAAAAAGCATTTGACCGCGTTGAGTTTGATTACCTTACAGCTGCCCTTTATAGATTTGGCTTTGGCCACAAATGCATTGCATGGATAAAGATTCTTTATTTTTCCCCCATGGCTTCGGTACGGACTAACAACTTGTCCTCTGACTATTTTCCCTTGCACTGCGGATCCAGACAGGGTTGCCCACTCTCCCCCTTGTTGTTTGCTTTGGCAATCAAGCCTCTCGACATTGCACTACGCTCTAATGATGCCATTCAAGGCATAATCGGGGCGGGCTGGGAGCAGAAAGTCTCGCTATATGCTGACGACCTCCTTTTGTTTATCTCCAACCCCGATACCTCATTGCCACGTGCCTTATCTGTTCTTAAAAAGTTTGGATCAATCTCAGGGTACAAGCTGAATCTAGGCAAGAGTGAGCTTTTTCCTGTAAACAAGGCTGCCTCAAAGTGCTCTTTTACAAGTTCTCAGTTTAGGATTGTCTGGGATCAATTCATCTACTTGGGAGTTAAAGTGACAAGGAAATATTCAAATTTGTTTCAGGAAAACTGTGTTGCTCAAGCAGACAGTTTGAAACAATCTTTTACTTTTTGGAATTCGCTACCTCTTTCTCTTATCAGAAGGATTAATGTCATTAAAATGAGTGTGTTGCCCAAATTTTTATATTTATTTCAATGTTTACCCATTTTAGTCCAAAATCTTTTTTTATTTCACTGGATCAAACATTCATGCATTTTATTTGGGATGGCAAGGTACCACGGATTGGTAGAAAACATTTACAGAAGCCTAGGTCATTGGGGGGTTTAGCTCTACCAAATTTTCAGACATAATATTGGGCTGCACATTTCAGAGCCCTTCTGTACTGGCTGCAGACTGATCCTACTGGCCCTAGACCACTCTGGGTCCAGATGGAGTCTGAATCGTGTAAACCTGCAGCACTTTCCTCTGTGTTGTGCTCGTCTCTCCCAGTGTCCCTTGGCAAAAGGTGTGTCAACCCAATTGTAAAGCAGTCCCTTAAAATTTGGAATCAGTTCCGTTTAGCCTTCAGCCTCCGAGGCTTTTCTTTATCAGGCCCAATCAATCAGAACATTTTATTACCTCCATCTTTGAATGATGGGACTTTTGGCATCTGGCACTCACTAGGCCTCTCCTCACTAGCCCAATTATTCTTTGACGATACATTTGCCTCTTTTGCTCAGCAGACTAGGAACTTTGTCAGAGCTAACACACCTGCATTTCCCCATAGGCCTGCGAATACAGCTATAGAGAGCATCTTGGAGCTGAACAAGCTTCCTAGGGGTGCAATTTCAGATGTATATGCAATCATTCATGACTTACAGAACCCTTCTTTGGTGCCTTTAAAGACTCGATGGGGAAATTATTTGGGGGAGGAACTTGGGGAAGACACCTGGGAATCTGTGCTGCACAGGGTGCACTCGTCCTTTTTTAGCACTAGACACAGCCTCATTCAATTCAAGGTGGTTCACCGTATCCACTGGTCGGGGGCCAAACTTGGAAGAATATTCTCTGATTTTGATCCTACCTGTGTCAGATGTAAAGTGGAACCAGCCACACTGTTGCATATGTTTTGGGGCTGTCATAAACTGTCAGGTTTCTGGGAATTAATATTTAAATGTTTCTCTGATATATATGACACTGTTATATATCAGTCTCCCCTTACAGCCCTTTTTGGAGTACTGCCCATGGGTACCCCCCTATCAAGAATCCAGTCAGACACTGTTGCTTATACAACTCTTTTAGCTAGACGGCTAATACTACAGAACTGGAAGATAGCAGCTCCCCCCATCTTATAAATATTGGGTGAGAGATGTGTTGTGTTCTCTGAAACTAGAAAAAAATCAATTCAATTCATGGGGGAACCCCAAACTGTTTAATGAGGCTTGGGCTCCATTCCGGTCTTACTTCAAACAGTCCATTCTCTGATGGCACCCCTATTAAAACCAAAATAAGTCTGTATTTGACACCCCTGTGACTTAAAGGTTGGATGAGCTTTTCTTTGTGTTTTGTCTGGGGGGTCATTAAGGTTGATGTGTTTATTGAGTGTGACCTGCGGATGCCTTGTTCATCTTGCCCGGGCAGAGACTGAAGTGTGAGCTTGTTTTTCCCAGTTATTTTGTTCACACCTACATAAAATGATTATTAATCATTTTTTTATTTTAAAGCATTGTACACTTTTTATTTTTGGTCCAGTGGATGGTCGGTCTGTGGCCATGACTCTCTGTGAGTGGTTGCATTTCTCCACCCTTATCCCTTGACTGTTTACGGGAACAATGGTGAGGTGTTTGCTCTGTCCCTGTACTATAGATTGCCCTTTAACCTTTGTAGCCTTCTGCCTGGTGTGTTTAACTTGTCTAAAGTATGGTATCTTTAATAATTTATTATTTGGATTTTTTCTAGTTGAGTATATTATTTATATTGCTTTGTCTTGTCTTGTGTGTGTGTGTAAAACTTAATAAACAGAGTTTTTAAAAATTGTCTCTTCGTTACAGTCAGTACACAAAGCAGAGAGAAATTGTGTGTCAGTCTCAAAGTTAAAGTAAAGAAGGAAGATTCACTCAATGGAATGTTAGTGGTATTAAACTGTTACTAAAGAGACAAAAAAACGGTCCATTTGAAGGCCAGCTTTCAGTTGGACAAAAACTACAAGTGAAAGATAAAAAAATAAAAAATAAAAGTGAGATTAGGATAACTTCTGTGAGTTGAAAGCAGGAGCGCAATTCCACATGGACACATTTGAATGAGAGAAAACCACATGGACGATGATATTTAACCAAAATATATGTTTTCCTTCCAAAATCTTAGAAACGTCCAACATCAACAGATCAACATGCAAAAGAAAACAGGCGCAGCCGTGAAAGTTGTGGGCTGCATTCTCAGGGCTGTAACAATAGAAGCCATCTCCTGTCTGCGTTGGTGCATCGTGGGTGATGGAGTTTGATGGAGTTCTCTCTGGGTGGCCTACCACATCTGTGGCTGGATGCGGGGGAGTGGCCTGTCAGTCGCCATGACAGTGAGCCATCGGCTGCAGCTAGTTGGACTGGAAGGGACACACGCCAGACTAGAGAGTGGCACGCTCTCCGCCGGAAAACCTTGGTTTAGCCTATTAGAGACGAGGGAACCAGTGCAGACATCTGACTGTCAGACATCTGGGCTTGCGATTCATGCCAAGTCAATACCACTTACTGGAACACACGCTAATCAACAACAGACAAAATTGTGTTCAAATTAGATCACTTACTATGGAGTAGTCTGGTAGTTTAGTATCCGTGAGGACAAGTTGAAGGATGAGCTGAAGAGAACACTCCTCACTCTAAACTCTCTGAACAAATATTTTCAGTGATTAAAAACAATATCCAAGCCTTATGTATACAGGTCAGGGCACTGACCTTTTAGGATAACATTTTTGGAGAAATAAGTAACAGAAGTGACCTCACAAGTCTGTGAAGTTGAGAGCTCAACAAGGCGAGTTCAACAAGGCCTCTGTTTGCAGCGAACATGTTGCGCCAGAGTAACAATTTCAGTTGAACGACTTTAATGAACATTCCAAAATGTTACGGTGAAACAGCAAACAGCTACTTTTTGTAACGTTTACTGTGGCTTTTTTAGAGAATAGTCCAACTGAAAACGATTTGGCTATTCCCACTAAATATATAAAGTTTACATGGCCACTTGATTTTATTTAGCGGCAGTTTGGACACGCACATTCGCCACACACTATCTTCTCAGACTGTTAGCTAACGTTAGCGAACGGTCGCGGCTAAAACAAAACAAATGGAATATGTTAGCTTTTCTTTTGTCAACATTATTATTTTACCTTTATTTAACTAGGCAAGTCAGTTAAGAACACATTCTTATTTACAATGTCGGCCCAACAGCTAACGCTAACAAACTATTTCCCTTGTTGAATGCACCTCTGTTCTACATGCATAAGTGATATTTTTCAGCCAATGACAGAGCTGACAAGGCCTGACCGGATGTTTAGAGATCTGACTAAGATGAGGACACAATACTATAAAAGAAGTGATTTTGGAAAAATGCCAACTCACTAGGCAACTCACGTAAAAAACAAATTGGCTTATGCCGACTGTCATTCTGAAAATTGAGTTTCCGAGTGTCATTGTCGTAAACCCACCCCTTTGCATTTGCAGTGGCGGAATATGCAGAGCAAGCAAAAACAGGTATACTGGGTTTAGAAAAAGGAAATATAACTGCAAAATTCTCTCCGTCTCAGTCTTGGCCACGTCTGAGAATGTGATAGTCATTATGGGTTTGACTGGGATTTGGACCAGAATATACATCATCTTCTCCACTTCAGCTGTTTTTCTAAACCAGGAAGCAGTAAGTTGATCTTGGCGTCTGGCTGAGATAATTTCTTTCTTTCATTAATGTTTCAAACTTCCCAAAACAGATTTAGGATTTGTATTGGTAGTTTCTACTAAACCAGTAGAAATTAGAATCCCCAAATCCATCATTGCACGCGCACGACACACACACACACACACACACACACACACACACACACACACACACACACACACACACACACACACACACACACACACACACACACACACACACACACACACAGCATTACATAATTTTAAAGACAGAGTATGTAGGCTTCCAGTATAGTAGGCAGGTAGTGTACAGATCCTTGCGACATGGGGCCCCTCATTATCATGCTGAAACATGAGGTGATGGTGGTGGATAAATGGCACTACAATGGGCCTTAGGATCATGTCACGGTATCTCTGTGCATTCAAATTGCCATCGATAAAATTCAATTGTGTTCATTGTCCATAGCTTATGCCTGCCCATACCATAATCTCACCACCACCATGGGGCACTCTGTTCACAACATTGAGATCAACAAACCGCTCGCCCACACAATGCCATCCATGTGGTCTGCGGTTGTGAGGCCGGTTGGACGTACTGCCAAATTCTCTAAAATGACGTTGGAGGCGGCTTATGGTAGAGAAATTACCATTCAATTCTCTGGCAACAGCTCTGGTGGACATTCCTGCAGTCAGCATGCCAATTGCACGCTGCCTCAAAACTTGAGACATCTGTGGCGTTGTGTGTGGCCTTTTATTGTCCCTGGGATCTTTCATTTCAGCTCATGAAACATGGGACCAACACTTCACATGTTGCCTTTATATTTTTGTTGAGTGTACTTGTTATTTTAAAATACATTTTGGGATATACAGATCCCCTGCGTGGAAAACTTCTAAAATGGTTCTCAAAAGGAGGTCATATTGAACCTAATTCAAAAAGAAGAAAATCGATGTACATGGGTCAGTCCAAGGACACGATGGGGATATTATGGTGTGTGTTCTTGCATTTGTGCGTGTGTGTCTGTGTGCGTGCATTCGTGCATGTGTGCACGTGCCTGTGTCTCGCTGTGTGTGTCTGTGTGCGTGTGTTCGTCAGTGCGTGCATGAATGTGTGTGTCTGTGTGTCTCTGTGTGTGTATTTGTGTGTGTGTGTGTGTGTGTGTGTGCGTGTGTGCGTGTGTAGGGGGAAGCTGCTTTTCCTCACAGACAGGTGAGCCAGAGTCACTGACACTCTGGATTACCAAATTCAATTTAAATCAGGTTTAAGCATCAGCTTAATGTGTTACACTGGCAAAAACATCACTGTTCTCCCTAAATTCCAAATCTTCACTTTGACGCCTCAATTAACACCACCTACTCCTTAATTCTGCTGAAGGAGCAAAATATAAGCTTATTCTAATGCTTTTGGTGGCCATTTTGGTTGTACAGGAGACAAAGGGTGCCAAATCTATGAAAACCTTTCAACCTTGTTTTTGCCAAAATTGATAGTCTCTGGACCCAAGAAATCTGTTTTTCTACTCACTGTTGTCTTCTACCTAAAATATTTTGATCGCTGTTTTGGTATGAAGGCTCTGTCCCAAGTGGCACACTACTCCGCGTGTAGTGCACGACTTTGGACCAGGGCACATAGGGCTGTGGTCAAAAGTAGTGCACTATATAGGGAATAGGGAACCCTTTCAGATGCAGCCTCTGATTTGGTGATGAACCCATGGGTGGAGGTCTCTCTGGAAAGAAAAGATTCATGTCCTTTAGGATATTAGGCCATTTCTCACTTGGCACTCGCGCCTGGTTCCGATCGTTCTGGGAGATTCCAAATCGATAGGAGCAAGTTATGACTGTCTGGAGAGCGTGTCTGTCTGAGGGAGAACGTGAACGCGTGAGAAAGAAAGCCAAAGTATGTCATGAAAGATAATAAAAAAGGATGATAAAGACATTATAAACATAAGTCGCTTTAATGCTATTTAGTCATTGAAAGGAAATCGTCAGCACATCTCTGTCCATATCAATGCAGCTACACATCACAGCTTAGCATTAGAAATGTAAGAACGGTGTATAAGAGTTTGCAACATGTGACTGGACAAATGATCTGCAGGTCATTGCTTCATATCAACATAAACACCATGTTCGGCTGAATCCCCCCAAGTAGGGAAGAACACTCACTCCTTCACACACACACACACACACACACACACACACACACACACACACACACACACACACACACACACACACACACACACACACACACACACACACACACACACACACACACACACACACACACAGAGAGAGAGAGTGGACATTCTTATCTCCCCACAAAGAGCTCCCTTTTCCCTTCCTGCTCCTGTCTTTCATCAGCCCTGTTTTCCTTCAACTTGTCTTCACTCTTCATTTTCACTCCCTTCCTCTATCCCGGGTTGAGCCCCCCACTCCCTCTCAACACCTCTTGTTCTTCTTGCTCATACTCCCCATCAATGTTATCTCTCTCCCCATCCCTCTGTCATTCCCCCCATGCTTCTTTCTCTCTCCCATCCCTCTGTCTACGGGTGTAGGATCCTCCTTTACCAGAGCAGATACGTCCTTGTATACATTCTGACAGTGGCTCCATGAGGGCCTCAGCCTCAGCTTCATACTCGTACTGGTTTATTCTCTCAGTGTGACCAGTCTGTTCCCTGGACAGAGAAAGGAATACGTAGGACAACCTTGAATATTTTTGCACTGAGCCGGAGATGTGGAATTAAGAACTTGTCCTGTTCTCTTTAACGACTAGTTTTACATTTTATGCTTCAGTCTTTCAGCTAGAGATTTATGGTTTTCCACCCCCCTCCGCTAACTAAACATTCCCTCTGTTTCTCTTTCTCTCTCCTTCCTTCTCTCTTTCTTACTCATTCTTCATCCACTGGCACTCTCTCTCTCCTTTTTCTCGTTTTTTTTCTCTCCTTCTTTCTTCTGTTCTCTCATTCTCTTCTCCCTCTCTTTTCTCTCTGGCCTGCAGCAAGGTTTTACAAGGTTGAGCCTCAGGTTTGTAGCCGTGTCCCTGGGTGACTTCCATAAGTACTTTCCCTTCCCATCTCTCCCTGCTTTCACCACGACTTAGCAGGAGGTGCACAGGTGGATGACCGTACGTACGCAGTCACGTGGTCACCCGGTCAGGTCAAGTTATGTGTGTAGTTTTGGCCTCTCAGGTCAATCCTGTGTCTTAGTTTTCTGGTTTTCAGAGACTCAGTCTGACTAATGCAAAATGTATGCATTGTGAAGCGGTTGGTTTAAAACGTCTCTTAAGATGTGTGTCATTACTAGTAGGGTTTGACCACGAGCTAGCCAATCGAAACATTGGCCTGGCTCTCGTTCATCTCTTTCGCTCTGTTGGCTCTCGCTATGTCAAAGAGTTATCCTCATCATTGTTTTTACTTCATTCTAGAAGAGTATTGCAGCCCCCCTCCACGCTGCTCCTACTCTCTGTTATTATCTATACATAGCCACTTTAATAACTCTACCTACATTTCCTCAACACTGGTCACCCCGCACATTGACACATTGACTCTGTACCGCTACCCCCTGTATATAGACCCGCTATTGTTATTTACTGCTGCTCTTTATTTGTTATTCTTATCTCTTACTTTTTTTGTTGTGGTATTTTCTTAAAACTGCATGGTTGGTTAGGGGCTTGTAAGTAAGAATTTCACTGCCAGGTCTACCTGTTGTATTCGGCGCATGTGACAAATACAATTTGATTGGATTTGATTTGACATTCACTGAGAATTTAAAATATTTCTCATAGGAAAAGTGTCAATGAGGGCATGGCCATGGAATATTGTACTTATGCAATGAGCGTAAATGTAATTAAGCCATCTCCAAACTGTCTGAACACAACCAAAGGACAATCAAAATGTATTATGGGCCAAAAGCATGCACATTAAAAGCGAGGGAAAAACAGAGACGAAGAGAGGTGTGAACATGTCGAAAGAGTAACAACCTAAGAGTCTGGGGGACTCCCTCTGCCCCCTATGGCACAAATGAACCCCTTGAAGGCCCAGGGTTGTGGCAAGAACATCTATGGCATTCCTTCAACAATAAAGGGTCATCAAAAGCAACCATAGGCTTTCAACAGAGAGAGCAATATGGGGACAGGGTTAGTTCAACTGCAACGCCACAACATCTGATGTGAAAAGGGCTTTTAGAAATACATTGGATTGATCGATTGATTGAACTTCAGTAAGAGACGAAAACCACATAAAAGTGCATTCCACCCCTTCATAGTGCTGCCTAACACTGCATAGCACCGGCAGATCGATGACGCAGCTTAATCCATTGGGGTCAGTGGGAAAGATTCAGTGGCACGCTACGCCCTCATTCCACGTCAATGTCCTTCGATATTGACTAACTCATTTCCCCACTTCACCACGCGTGGGGCAGGGACACCCGTGAGATGAGATGGTGAGGATAGGAAGAGGGGGAGTCAGAGAAGGGGTGAGGCTGGGTAGGGGAGGGTTGCGTGTGGTGCGTCCCGTTGGAGTGAAACCACCAGTACGGCTGGTGTACTGCTGCTGCTGACACAGCTGGGCCCGGGCACTGACTCCAGCACCACCGCCGCACCGCACTCCTGGAATGTACCAGGCCGTGCCGACGGGGAGTGAAACCATAACAAGTGCAGGAAACTGATCAGCACACTCTGGATTTCACGCCGTCCGCAGGACGCCTGGCGAGGACTCCAGAAACCCAGATGTGTGGGAGAAGAAGAAGTCTTCATCCCAAATGGCACCCTATTTCCTTCACGGTGCACTAGGGGATAGGGTGTCATTTGGGACTTGTTTCAAGAGAAACCCTCAAACCTAGACCTCAGACCTCAAGCCCCAGATCCCAGGAGTCCACCCACCGGGACAGCTGCTTACAACAATTACTTATCTACGTGTTCTTCTCTGGCTGTTCCCAGCCTTTACTCTCCTGTACCTGGAAACTCACACAAGAAAGCCCACCAATAAAAAGTCACACTGAGCTCACTCATCCACATCAGTAGCTGGCTGCAGAAGATCTGAAGGTATTGATGCCCAGGTTGGTGATTGAAGGCCAAGACGGCCCATGACAAATCCTCCTTTATCCACAGATTTAAAAGGAGATGTGGGGGTTCAGCCCGAAAAGCTAATGGCCTTCCTATGTCAACCACCCACAGAAAAATAAATATGTCCGAAACCTTGAGGACTAGGGAGGCAATCTTGAGCTGGCTTCAATTTGGCAGAGGAGAGACTGATGGGAATACCATATGAATTCACTCAGCCCATGCGTGTGTGTGAGAGGGAGAAGTGGAAAAGACAGACGGCAAAAGGAGAAACAGTAAAAAGAGTATCTGTTGAATATGTATCTTTGCATAAACCCAAGGTCATATCCGCTCAGCTTCTTCGAACACTCAGAGAAAAAAAGAGAAAGAGAGTTCAATGGTTATCTGGGTGACTCCGCACATATGTCAGTACTTGGGTCAAGACTCCACCAAAAGCACATATACACATTTCAACATGTGGTCACAAAATGTTAGTGGGACATGTGTGTTGATATTACACCTTCTAGCTTTTAATATGACGATCCCAAGGTCTTTGTGCTGGAAAAAATGCCCGAGCTAAGCTTGAGTTCACTCCGCTCGCTCTCACTCTGAAATTCAGCCATCTTGTCCTGAGAGAGTTTGGATATGCTGAGAAAAGGTAGAAAAGGGTGGTTGGCTCAATGCTCTGCGAATACCTGCCTTACGGATCAGCCTGCATGTCATGAGAACACTGGGACTACTACTGCCAGCTGTAGTCCCAAAATGACTGGAATTCCCCAAAAGAGGTTTAACGGAAGGACATACTCAAGGAGGAGGAAGTCTGATAAACAACTTGAGAGAGACAAGGTAAACAAAAGGGACAGAAAAACTTTCACAATCATCCCTTTCACTTTCAGTGAGACATCGTATTGTAAAATCACCCCCGTCCCAGACTATACCATTTGAGGACAATGTCCTTAGTATAACACCAGGACAACACCAGTGCCACAGTGGAAGAGGTATTTTTGGGGGGCCAGGGTATACCACACAATATATACAAAAGTAAGTGGACACCCCTTCAAATTAGTGGATTTGGCTATTTCAGCTATGCCCGTTGCTGACAGGTGTATAAATTCGAGCACACCGCCATAGACAAACATTGGCAGTAGAATGGCCTTACTGAAGAGTTCAGAGACTTTCAACGTGGCACTGTCATAGGATGTCACCTTTGTAAAGTGGAAACACCTAGGAGCAACAACGGCTCAGCCGCGAAGTGGTAGGCCACACAAGCTTACAGAATGGGACCGCCGAGTGCGGAACCATATAGCGTGTAAAAATGCAACACTCACTATCAAGTTCCAAACTGCCTCTGGAAGCAACGTCAGCACAAGAACTGTTCGTCTGAAGCTTAAATGGGTTTCCATGGCCGAGTAGCCACACACAAGACTAAGATCACCATGCGCAATGCCAAGCATCGGTTGGAGTGGTGTAAAGCTTGTCGCCATTGGATTCTGGAGCAGTGGAAACGTCTTCTCTGGAGTGATGAATCACACTTCACCATCTGGCAGTCCGACAGACAAATCTGGGTTTGGTGGATGCCAGGAGAACACTACCTGCCCGAATGCATAGTGCCAACTGTACATGTTGGTGGAGGGGGAATAATGGTCTGGGGCTGTTTTTCATGGTTCGGGGTAGGCCCCTTAGTTCCAGGGAAGGGAAACCTTAACACCACAGTATACAATTACATTCTAGACGATCCTGTGCTTCCAACTTTGTGGCAACAGTTTGGGGAAGGCTCTTTCCTGTTTCTGCATGGCAATGCCCCGTGCACAAAGCGAGGTCCATATAGAAATGGTTTGTCGAGATTGGGGTGGAAGAACTTGACTGGCCTGCACAGAGCCCTGACCTCAACCCCATCGAACATCTTTAGGATTAATTGGTACGCCAACTGCGAGCGAGGCCTAATCGTCCAACATCAGTGCCGACCTCACTAATACTCTTGTGGCTGAAAGGACGCAAGTCCCCTCAGCAATGTTCCAACATCTACTGTAAACCCTTCCCAAAAGAGTGGAGGCTGGTATAGTAGCAAAGGGGGGACCAACTCCATATTTAAGACCATGATTTTGGAAGGTAATGTTCGACAAGAACACACGTTTGGTCATGTAGTGTATTTTTGGGCCTCATAGTTGGAATCACCAAAGTCTATGTCTTTAGGCCAAACTCCGGGTTAAAGTCATACAATGTTGGTTGAGAGTCACCCCTATGCAGTTTAGAAGACACCCCTCTCCATCGAACCTGATGGCTACAGGGATTTAATACTCAAGCTAGGCATAGAGAAATATAAATGGTTCATTTACACTATAGTTTAAAAGTTACAAGCACTGCACTTAATGATCATCATGCAAATAGTTATTTTGTACAATAACAGCTTCAGAGTGAGGAGACGGGCCTATAAGAGCATGGTAGGCCAGGCCAACAGCTGCCATTGCCTGTGTCCCAAATAGAAACCCTATTCCCTATATAGTGCACTACTTTTAGCATAGTCCTCCCAGGGCCAAGAGCAGAAACCCCTCCCTGGTTGGGTTGCACAGAGTTCAGCAGCTACTCTCCTCAGCCTGGCTCTTCTCTGCTCCTACGAGGCCTTACACATGTCCAGAGTTCATTTAAATAAATGTAAAAGCGAAACTGGCCTTTGCTATTTGGCCTCGTTCCCTGAGAGCTCTCGTCTAGTCTGGATGCGTCCAAATTGGCACCATGTAATCTTCCATAGGGCTCTGGCCAAGAGTAGTGCACTACATAGGGAATAGTGTGCCATTTTGGACACATCCAATGAGTGGAGGGCTGGCGTCTCTCGATGCAGCGCGCTCACACAAACACAAACAGGATGCTTCCTCTCAGGTGATACTTTGATGAGAGAGATTGTGTTTTAGCACAGTCTGAGTTTGTCTCCACTGGTGCTGGGATAAACATGGGGGACCATTCCTCCCTCTATCGCTTCATCACTCCATCCTCCCTGATGGACCTGAGTCACACTATGTGTGGATGACTAATTCTGGACTGAAGCATCATCCTCCAGACTTTTTGGATCAACAGAACAATGGCAGAGTACTCTCTCTCTCTCTCTCTCTCTCTCTCTCTCTCTCTCTCTCTCTCTCTCTCTCTCTCTCTCTCTCTCTCTCTCTCTCTCTCTCTCTCTCTCTCTCTCTCTCTCTATCTCTCTCTGTCCCTCAATTATATGCAATGCAAGGGGCTTTATTAGCATTGTAAACATATGTTTACATTGTCAAAGCAAGTTAAATAGATACTAAACAAAAGTGAAATAAACAATAAAACATTAACGGTAAACATTACAAACATTACAAAAGTTCCAAAGGAATAAAGACATTTCAAATGTCATACTATGTCTACATACAGTGTTGTAACCATGTGCAAATAGTTAAAGTAAAAAAGGGAAAATAAGTAAACATTAATTTGTGTTATATTTACAATGGTGTTTGTGCTTCACTGGTTGCCCTTCACTGGTTGCCCCCCTTCTCCTTTTGATAGTCCTCCCGGTTCTGACCCTTGCCTGACTCTGGACTACTTTCCTGCCTGCCTGATCACCCTGCCTGCCCTGACTTGATTCTGCCTGCCCTTCGGTACCTTTTGGACTCTGAACTGGTATTGACCCTTTTTCCTGTCCACGACCATTCTCTTGCCTTAACCTATTGGATTAATAACTATTGTAAGACTCCAACCATCTGCCTCCTGTGTCTGCATCTGGGTCTTGCCTTGTGTCATGATACACTGTAGTATTTCACCCAAGACGTATGGGAGTTTATCAAAATTGGGTTCATTTTTGAATTCTTTGGATCTGTGTAATCTGAGGGAAATATGTGTCTCTAATATGGTCATAAATTTGGCAGGAGGTTAGGAAGTGTGGCTCAGTTTCCACCTAATTTTGTGGGCAGTGTGCACAGGCTGTCTTCTCTTGAGAGTCAGGTCTGCCTACGGTGGCCATTCTCAAAAGCAAGGCTATGCTCACTAAGTCTGTACATAGTCAAAGCTTTCCTAAAGTTTGGTTCAGGTACAGTGGTCAGGTATTCTGCCACTGTACTCTCTGTTAAACAGCTTGCAAAATTCCAGAAAATGATGTAATGGGTTTAGAGGCTTCTGATAGGCTAATTGACATAATTTGAGTCAACTGGAAGTGTACCTGTGGATGTATTTCAAGGCCTACATTCAAACTCAGTGCCTCTTTCCTTGACATCATGGGAAAGTCCAAAGAAATCAGCCAAGACTTCAGAAAAACAATTGTAGACCTCCACAAGTCTGGCTCATCCTTGGGATCAATTTCCAAATGCCTGAAGGTACCACGTTCATCTGTACAACACACGACACACAATTAATCTTCTCCTTTCCCCCTTCTGATGACCAGGTGGCGAATCGCATCTCTGCATGTCTGGCAGACATATCAGTGTGGATGACGGATCACCACCTCAAGCTGAACCTCGGCAAGACGGAGCTGCTCTTCCTCCCGGGGAAGGACTGCCCGTTCCATGATCTCGCCATCACGGTTGACAACTCCATTGTGTCCTCCTCCCAGAGCGCTAAGAACCTTGGCGTGATCCTGGACAACACCATGTCGTTCTCAACTAACATCAAGGCGGTGGCCCGTTCCTGTAAGTTCATGCTCTACAACATCCGCAGAGTACGACCCTGCCTCACACAGGAAGCGGCGCAGGTCCTAATCCAGGCACTTGTCATCTCCCGTCTGGATTACTGCAACTCGCTGTTGGCTGGGCTCCCTGCCTGTGCCATTAAACCCCTACAACTCATCCAGAACGCCGCAGCCCGTCTGGTGTTCAACCTTCCCAAGTTCTCTCACGTTACCCCGCTCCTCCGCTCTCTCCACTCGCTTCCAGTTGAAGCTCGCATCCACTACAAGACCATGGTGCTTGCCTACGGAGCTGTGAGGGGAACGGCACCTCAGTACCTCCAGGCTCTGATCAGGCCCTACACCCAAACAAGGGCACTGCGTTCATCCACCTCTGGCCTGCTCGCCTCCCTACCACTGAGGAAGTACAGTTCCCGCTCAGCCCAGTCAAAACTGTTCGCTGCTCTGGCCCCCAATGGTGGAACAAACTCCCCCACGACGCCAGGACAGCGGAGTCAATCACCACCTTCCGGAGACACCTGAAACCCCACCTCTTTAAGGAATACCTAGGATAGGATAAAGTAATCCTTCCCACCGCCCCCCCCCCCTTAAAAGATTTAGATGCACTATTGTAAAGTGGCTGTTCCACTGGATGTCATAAGGTGAATGCACCAATTTGTAAGTCGCTCTGGATAAGAGCGTCTGCTAAATGGCTTAAATGTAAATGTAAATGTAATGTAAATGTACAAACAATAGTACGCAAGCATAAACACCATGGGACCACGCAGCCATCATACCGCTCAGGAAGGAGACATGTTCTATTTCCTAGAGATGAACGTACTTTGGTGTGAAAAGTGCAAATCAATCCCAGAACAACAGCAAAGGACCTTGTGAAGATGCTGGAGGAAACAGGTACAAAAGTATCTATATCCACAGTAAAATTAGTCCTATATCGACATAACCGTAAAGGCCGCTCAACAAGGAAGATGCCACTGCTCCATAACCACCATAAAAAAGCCAGACTACGGTTTGCAACTGCACATAGGGACAAAGATCGTACTTTTTTAGAGAAGTCCTCTGGTCTGATGAAACAAAAATAGAACTGTTTGGCCATAATGACCATCGTTATGTTTGGAGGGAAAGGGGGAGGCTTGCAAGCCGAAGAACACCATCCCAACCGTGAAGCACGATGGTGGCAGCATCATGTTGTGGGGGTGCTTTGCTGCAGGAGGGACTGGTGCACTTCACAAAATAGATGGCATCATTAGGAAGGAAAATTGTGGATATATCGAAGCAACGTCTCAAGACATCAGTCAGGAATTTAAAGCTTGGTCGCAAATGGGTCTTCCAAATTGGACAAAGACCCCAAGCAAACTTCCAAAGTTGTGGCAAAATGGCTTAAGGACAACAAAGTCAAGGTATTGGAGTGGCCATCACAAAGCCCTGACCTCAAACCCATAGAAAATGTGTTGGCAGAACTGAAACTGTGTGTGAACAAGGAGGCCTGGAAACCTGGCTTAGTTACACCAGCTCTGTCAGGAGGAATGGGCCAAAATTCACCCAACTTATTGTGGGACGCTTGTGGAAGGCTACCCGAAACGTTTGACCCAAGTTAAACAACTTAATGGCAATGCTACCAAATACTAATTGAGTGTATGTAAACTTCTGACCCACTGGGAATGTGATCAAAGAAATTAAAGCTGAAATAAATCATTCTTTCTACTATTATTCTGACATTTCACATTAAAATAACGGGGTGATCCTAACTGACCTAAGACAGGGAATTTTTACTTGGATTAAATGTCAGGAATTGTGAAAAACTGGGTTTAAATGTATTTGGCTAAGGCGTATGTAAACTTCCGACTTCAACTGTATATGTTGAAAAATGTGGGGCTTAAGCTGCATCCCTGTCTCACCACTGTGGAAAGAAATGTGTTTTTTGCCAATTTTAACCGCACACTTGTTTCTTTACATGGATTTTATAATATTGTATGTTTTTCCCCAACACCATTTTCCATCAATTTGTATAGTAGACTGTTTTATAGTGATCTGTTTTTTTCTCTCTCTCTCTCTCTCCCCCTTGAGGGGTGTTTCTGTCTTCCTCTTCTCTCTTTTACTCTGTATGTATGTACGTGTGAGTTTGTGAGTGTGAGTGTGCACGGTGTGTGTCTATCAGTGACTGAGTGAATGTGTGTTTATGAAGTTGTGACATCCTGACCCAAGCAGGCTGAGATTGCTGCTTTTGGACAAGTGGCGAGGTTGGATCGCACACGCTGTCAGCCAGAATGAGCTGTTGTGTTTAACCCTGCGCGGTCCAGACAGGAACGCATCACTGACCCCCCTGACCCAAAGGCAGTGGGGAGACAGACTGCCTTGTGTCTGTCCCTATTCCCTATATGATGCATTCCTTTTCACCATAGCCCTATGGGTAGTGCACTTCATAGGGAATGAGTTGTCATGTGAGACGCATGCAAAGTATCACACGACGGTGATAAGGGAGATTGATATTTCTCTCAGTGGGGAATTGAGTAAAGACAGTAAGGAGAGTTGTGCTCTACTCACCGAACCTCTTGTATCCAAAAGACTGTACTTCCTCCTCGTCTGCAAAATCGTCTGTGGGCATGACAACAGAGACATGTGTGTTACCATGAGGTCTGAGAGAATGGACCGTGTAGCCTATACTCCATTGGTTCCAGAACAAAAACACCATATAGATCAAGAAGATGATACAGTCACATCACACACTGAAATCAACTGCGTGGGTTGATAAGTGTCACTACATTTGCCGCAATGGAAATACGTTTTGACTTTTTTTGTGTCATCCTCAATGATTTTAAATGCGTTATGATGTGGTTGTATTGTGTATTGAATGATCAACTAAATCTCTCTCTCTATAAACCTTCATATACACTGCATTATTGCATCCCAAATGGCACCCTACCTACTGTATAGGGTCCTATACTACTATAGTATATGGGCCCTGGTCAAAAAACATTTGACACTCTGAATATATCAACTCCCCAGAGGAATGAGTACCCCACCCCACCTCAGCAAAGGTCAGGACCGAATGTTCTCCCCGAAACTGTTCTGTTACCATGGTTCTCTCTGGTTGAGAGACCTTGTGATATAACCAAGCATTTTCAGCCTTAACTATCACAACAAAAATGGCAAGATCCTGGAGGGACTGTTATATGTACACACGTTAGCACTCCATGTTTCACAGGGAATCCAGTGTATGTGATAAAAGTACAACTGACACAGACTGTTTATAATATGATACTTCCGGCATGTCTGAAGAATTATGCAGCACCGGGGATGTGTCCACAATGGCACCCTTTCCCCTGTCGTGCACTACTTTTAACCAGGGCTTACAATGGCTGTAGTCAAATGTAGTGCACTATAAAGGGAATAGGGTGCCATTTGAGACGTGACCCTAGGTAACCAAATGGATGCAGGACACCAACAGGCATTTGCTGCAGCCCAGGACACTACACAAATGTCTTTCTCTCTGGGGGGGCGAATATATAGGCCTTAGTCAGCACATAGCTTTATCATCGTGGTATGTTATAGAGGCTATAACTCCCCATCAAGAGCCTCTTTCTATGTGGAAAGGAGACAGGAGGACTCAGGCCTGTAAAAGCCACAAGCTGCGGTTTCTCTGGGTTGTTGACTTTAAACCCTAATTATACTTTGCCACACTACACTGCACTCCACTTACACTAGAAGCCAGTGCAGGGAGGCTGCAGAAAGATAAGGACATCACTGACAATGGATAGCAGATGTTGGAGAGGGAGAGATGCAGTTTTGACTGGGGGCAGTGTGAGGGGGAGGGGAGAAGGAGGTTGAGGAGGGCGGTAGTACACTACATAGAGAATAGGGCGCCATTTGGGATGCAAGCCTGTGTGACAGAGAGGTCCAAAATGGACATATGAGATGTTCTACAGTAAGACATTTCCTGTATTTTGTTTTACAATAAATTACTGGCAGCACAGTAGCTAGTAGGTTACTGTAAATGTACAGTAAATTACTAGCAGCACAGGAACCAGTAAATTGCTGTAGATTTACATGACCTTTACTGAAACAGAAATTTACAGCATATTACTGGACCACCTGACTACAGCAACATGCTGTATTTCTCAAATTTACAGTGCTTTACTGGAAGCACAGTGGTTAGTAAACTGTTGCAGATTTACAGCCCAGGCAGCTAGTGCCAACGATAGGCAGTATTTCTGTTACATGTATTTCATATAGGTATTTCCATATTTTCAATACCTATATTGAATACCTGTATTTTCTAATACAAAAAAAAAAACTTACACGGTGCTCGCTTAACGACAACATTTTCGGTAATGGTAACATCATCTTTTTACTTGCCATGATTGTGATATGTACTTGTTGATCTTCTTTAGTTCAATGCACTGACTGTAAGTCACTCTGGATAAGAGTGTCTGCTAAATGACGTTGATGAAATAAAGAACCTATCACAATAATAGCAAGTCAAAGGTTACTGAGAATGTTGTTGTAATTAAGGATACATTGGTCTTCAAGGTATTTTGTATTTGTAACAAGGTACCTTTTGATGTCTCTTTGCCCATCTCTGGCTAGTGCAAAGTACGTTACTGTAATATTCACAGTAACTTGAAGTTACTGTAATGTCCGAGCAACTGTAATATCCGAGCAACGATACAGTACAATACTTAAACATTTGCCTACTATTGTCACGCCCTGACCTTAGAGAGCCTTTTTTATGTCTCTTTTTGGTTTGGTCAGGGTGTGATTTGGGTGGGCATTTTCTGTCCTTTATTTCTATGATTTGTTTGTTTCTATGTGATGGCAGGGACAGCTGTCTATCATTGTCTCTGATTGGGAATCATACTTAGGTAGCCCTTTTCCCCCCTCCTTTCAGTGTGGGTAGTTAACTTTGTTTGTGGCACTTAGCCCTGTTAAGCTTCACGGTTGTTTCTTTCGTTTGTTGTTTTGTTGGCGACATTTTAAAATACAAATAAAATGTACGCTCACCACGCCGCACCTTGGTCTACTTCCAACGACACCCGTGACAACTATACTGTATGGAAGTAAATGCTACTGTAATCGTAATATTGGTATTTTACTGTAATTACACGGGACTGGTGCAAACAGGTTGACTGCTAGGCATTTGTATAGTACATAATATTTATGAATATTTGGTGTTTTATATCGCTTGCAAAGACTTCCAAAGTGGCTGTGACTACAGCGCCCAGCAGACCAAAAGGACTTGGCAAAAAACTCAACCAGTAAAGGTTTAAGACTTGCTGCCACTCTGATCTGTCCCCTTTACACATGAAATGATTAGGGAACTTCAACCACATATCAGTTCAAATGCTACAGCATTCTCACTAATGGATGCACCAAATACCGTAGAGCCACTTACAAGTCACGCCAAAATATGTTGAGCTAGCGATTCTTTCCCCTCCCACAACATTTATCCCAAAACTTTGCCATCATTTAAAGAATGCTGCAAAAAAAATATACAACAACACAGCAATACAGTACTTTATGGTTAAAGCTGCAATATGTAACTTTTTTTGGGTGACATGATCGAATTCAAATAAAAATGTGAGTTATAGATAGGTAATTTGCATTAAAAGCAAGTCTAAGAAGTGGTAGATCTGTTCTATGTACACTATTTCTTTGCTTCCCGTTCTTAAGTTACTTTTGGTTTAGTACCCCAGCTTCAAACAGCTGAAAATACAATATTTTTAGTTATTAAAAATATATTCCACAGCGGTTTAGATGGTACAACGATTCTCCACACTATATTTGTTTTGTCACATCAATTGAAATTAACCACATTTTAGCAACCAAGAAATGGCGGAGCAATTTCAGCATATTGCACAAATTTAGCCCCCATAATGCATTGCTCTTTACAGTACTGTACTGTAATATAGATTTACAGTAGGTCTATGTACATCTTTCGCTGGAAACGTACAGCAATTGTTACAGTGATATTGTTCCCTGATCACTTTTGAATTTGAGAGACACATCTATCTGAGTACTACCATCTATGGTGTTACGTTTGATTTCGCACAGGTAAGATAACAAAACGGTTTTTCGCAAGGGAGTTAACATAACTATATAATGGAATACATCGATTTATAAGGAGAAAATGACAGATCCATCCATGTAAAACACAAAAAAATAATCAAATACGCAATACACTTCCATGCATAAAATATGGTTCAAATTCCACTTTACTAACATTACTGCAGCCTAGACCAAAAATATCACTGTTATCATACATGTAGGTCATATCACCAAGGACCAAATGATCAAACAAAGACCGCCACTCTCTCATTGTCCAACCATAGAGAATGATGCGACTGGCGGAGAAAGGCCAAGTCATTTCCCAACGCAGCTGAACTCCACACCACAGGCTCTTAATCTCATCCAGATGTGCAACACACAGCCCGACGCACAAATAAGCACGCACGCACACATATACAGCAAACCGTGAATTCATCGAAATCATAGTTTAGCTACGACTTCAAACTTCTCAAAACTACATTTTAAGATGAACATAACTGTGCATAACACATACTGTACCTTTCATGGCGTTATATAAATCTGTTGGGAGTGTAGAAGAGATGAGAGTCTCTATGTCACTTTTAGCGCATCTCAAAGTTCCGTCCAATCGGGCAGAGTTGAATTAGTTGCTTTGAGAACAGAAAACTAAACGTGTACACAAAAAGTTCAGCTCCCCCAACTGCAAAATGTAATGATTGCGCACGAACCGCTCCGTTGGGCTATTTGTTCATCCCGAACATCCACTTAGAATGTCATTGTTCCGTTATTTGCATACATAGTTAAATAAAATATGTAGCGTGCGTTGGAGAGAAATTTAAAAGTTCACGTATTCGTAATATTTTGTGTAGCTCTGTAAAATGTACCCGTGGCTATAGTGTTAGGTTGTTGATGTCTTCTTTCCAGTACGCTGCGCCTGCCACAATCACAAACCCACAAAAATGTCAAAGCCAAAGGAAGTCCCGCGTCTGGAGCCCCGTTCTAGCAGCAAACCACGTGTGTTCTACATCTGTCCGATTCCCCCCCCACTCCTCGCACTCCTTAAAGGGGAAAAGGTGAGGATGCCTTTCAGCGCGAACTCTGGGACCCTTGTGGAGCTGCTAGCAGGAGATGAGATTAGATTACTGGCTTGATGGCGATCGCGTCCTCTGGGTGAAAAATCTGGTACTCATTAAAGACCATTTCAAAGGGGCTGCGGAGGGGGCTCAACCAACATCACTGGACCAACCTGGGACATTAGACAGTGCACTGCGTTTTTTTGTGTGCATTCTTTCTCACTTCAAGTAGTATTTATAGGATATTAGACAAAACAGTTGGAATGTTCAAAATCCATCCACTCTTTTATAAAGTTGTACATTTCCACTACCACCAATAACTATTATCACCCTTGAGAGAAGTTACTACTCTCACAGCTGGGAATGTTGCTAGGAATGCCAGACCATTTTATTCAGCCTAATGGGAACCCAAACACAGAACTTACCCTCTTTGGTTTGTGGCCCCTGAAATGTCATTGCCCTGCAGATGCAGTTCGCTGATCAAATACACAGGGTCTTCTCAGGCTAATTAGGACAACAAGGCAATTAGTATCTTTATCTTATCTTAAAGCCACATGTTTTACTGAGTGTCAATGGGATACGAGTACACACGGCGTTTCTGTTTTGTCTAAAACGGCCCAAAGTAATATAGAGTCACCTACGTTTGGCGCTTATGTCCACATTGAACAAAGCATGAATGGTATACGTGTGTGTGCGCGTGCTTATGTGCGCGTGTGTGTGGGTGTTTGTGTGCGGGTGCATGCATGTGTTTAGCGGCAAACTCCCTTGGTGTTCGCACTCAAGCTGATCTTCTGGCACGCGTTCAGTCACAATCTGATTCTACAAACAGATCGATTTCAGGGAAAAACTGAAAATCCCCCAAGCTTTAAAGAGCAGCCACAGATCACCTCGTCAAGCTTCCGGTGCATTCCAAATGGCACCATATCCTGTTTGACAAGGGCCCATAGCGCATTATATAGGGAATATGGTGCCATTTGGGACTCAATTTTCTTATTTATGGATAGAGCCCATAACCAAGCCTAACCCAGGCTCGGTGTTAAGGGCTTGGGTTATGACACAGTCCGGAGGGTATCGGCTTCTAGACCAGTCTGAAATAATTTGAGGGGTCTTCCAGTGTTTTCCATAGGGCTGCAAAACTGTTTTTTAAATTTATATTTGTAACGTTTTATTTTTTTATATTTTTTTACTGTTGGTTATAATTGGAGCAGCAGGTTGGTATTAGTTCCCAGGTAGAGATCAGGGCTTGCTGATAGAAAGCAGTTGAGTGGCAGGTAGTCTATATACCAGACTCCTGCTGGGCTTCATTTAGAGGTTGGGACCTCATTTGCTGTGTCAGGGCTCTGTGCAGTACAGAGGGTTCATATTAACCAGGCAAGAAATACTGTGCCTTCAGTAAGTATTCACACCCCTTGACTTTTTCCACATTTTGTTGTCTTACAGCCTGAATTTAAAATGTATTCAAATTTGATTTTGTGTCACTGGCCAACACACAATATCCCATAATGTCAAAGTGGAATTATGTTTTTCGAAATATTTCAGAAATGTATTAAAATTGAAAAACATAAATGTCTTGAGTCAATAAGTATTTAACCCCTTTGTTATGGCAAGCCCTAATAAGTTCAGGAGTAAAAATGTGCTTAAGAAGTCACTCAAAAAGTTGCATGGACTCTGTCTACAATGATGTTTACATGATTTTGAATGACTACCTCATCTATGTATCCCACACATAGAATTATCTGTAAGGTCCCTCAGTTGAGCAGTGAATTTAAAAAACAGATTCAACCACAAAGACCAGGGAGGTTTTCAAATGCTTCGCAAAGAAGGGCACCTATTGGTAGATTGGTAAAATAAAAAGCAGACATTGAATATCCCTTTGAGCATGGTGAAGTTATTAATTACACTTTGGATGGTGTATCAATACACCCAGTCACTACAAAGATACAATAATAATATTCCAAAATATGCATTCTGTTTGCTATTTGGCACTAAAGTAAAACTTTTTGTCCGGAATACAAAGCATGATGTTTGGGGCAAATTCAACACAACACATCACTGATTGCCACTCTTCATACTTTCAAGCATGCTGGTGGCTGAATCATGTTATGGGTATGCTTGTCATCAGCAAGGTCTAGGGTATTTTTTAGGATAAAAAGGAACGCAATAGAGCTAAGCACAGGCAAAATTCTTGAGGCAAACCTGGTTCAGTCTGCTTTCCAACAGACACTGAGACAAATTCACCTTTCAGCAAGACAATAACATAAAACATAAGGCCAAATATACACTGGAATTGCTTACCAATATGACATTGAATGTTCCTGAGTAGCCTCATTACAGTTCTGACTTAAATCGTCTTGAAAATCTATGGCAAGACTTGAAAACGTACATACCCCAATCAGAAGCCATGGATTACAGGCAACATCCGCACTGAGCTAAAGGGTAGAGCTGCCGCTATCAAGGAGTGGGACTTTAACCCGGACGCTTATAAGAAATCCCGCTATGCCCTCCGACGAACCATCAAGCAGTCAAAGTGTCATTACAGCACTAAGATTGAATCTTACTACACTGGATCCGACGTTTGCCGGATGTGGCAGGGTTTACAAACTATTACGGACTACAAAGGGAAGCACTGCCGTGTGCTGCCCAGTGACATGAGCCTACCAAATGAGCTAAATAACTTCTATGATCGCTTCGAGGCAAGCAACACTGAAGCATGCATGAGAGTATCAGCTGTTCCAGACGACTGTGTGATCATGTTCTCCATAGCCAATGTGAGCACAGATGACGCAATCTCTATTGCACTCCACACTGCCCTTTCCCACCTGGACAAAAGGAACACCTACATGAGAATGCTATTCATTGACCACAACTTAGTGTTCAACACCATGTGGCCTCAAAGCCCATCACTAAGCTAAGGACCCTGGGACTAAACACCTCCCTCTGCAACTGGATCCTGGACTTCCTGACGGGCCGCCCCCAGGTGGTAAGGGTAGGTAACAACCCATCTGCCACGCTGATCTTTAACACAGGGGACTCTCAGGGGTGCGTGCTTAGTCCCCTCCTGTACTCCCTGTTCACCCATGACTGCGTTGCGAAGCACGACTCCATCATTAAGTTTGCCGACGAAACAACAGTGGTAGGCCTGATCACCAACAATGATGAGACAGCCTATAGGGAGGAGGTCAGAGTCCTGGCAGTGTGGTGCCAGGATAACAACCTGTCCCTCAACGTGATCAAGACTAAGGAGATGATTGTGGACTACAGGAAAAGGAGGACCGGGCATGCCCCCATTCTCATCGACGGGGCTGTAGTGGAGCAGGTTGAAAGCTTCAATTTCATTGGTGTCCACATCACCAACAAACTATCATGGTCCAAACACACCAAGACAGTTGTGAAGAGGGCTCGACAACACCTATTACCCCTCAGGAGACTGAAAAGATTTGGCATGTGTCCTCAGATCCTCAAAAAGTTTGACAGCTGCACCATCGAGAGCATCCTAACTGGTTGCATTACCGCCTTGTATGGCAACTGCTTGGCCTCCGACCGCTAGGCACTACATAGAGTAGTGCGTACGGCCCAGTACATCACATGGGGCCAAGCTTCCTGCCATCCAGGACCTCTATACCAGGTGGTGTCAGAGAAAGAAAAACATTGTAATTGCCAAAGATTCCAGCCACCCTAGTCATACACCGTTCTCTCTGCTACAGCACGGTAAGAGGTGCCGGACCACCAAGTCTAGGTCCAAAAGGCTTCTTAACAGCTTCTACCCCCAAGCCATAAGACTCCTGAACAACTAATCAAATGGCTACTCTGACTATTTACATTGTCCCCCCTTCCCCATTTTTGCACTGCTGCTAATTTATGTTTATTATTTTACATTTACATTTAAGTCATTTAGCAGACGCTCTTATCCAGAGCGACTTACAAATTGGTGCATTCACCTTATGACATCCAGTGGAACAGCCACTTTACAATAGTGCATCTAAATATTTTAGGGGGGTGAGAAGGATTACTTATCCTATCCTAGGTATTCCTTGAAGAGGTGGGGTTTCAGGTGTCTCCGGAAGGTGGTGATTGACTCCGCTGTCCTGGCGTCGTGAGGGAGTTTGTTCCACCATTGGGGGCCAGAGCAGCGAACAGTTTTGACTGGGCTGAGCGGGAACTGTACTTCCTCAGTGGTAGGGAGGCGAGCAGGCCAGAGGTGGATGAACGCAGTGCCCTTGTTTGGGTGTAGGGCCTGATCAGAGCCTGGAGGTACTGAGGTGCCGTTCCCCTCACAGCTCCGTAGGCAAGCACCATGGTCTTGTAGCGGATGCGAGCTTCAACTGGAAGCCAGTGGAGAGAGCGGAGGAGCGGGGTGACGTGAGAGAACTTGGGAAGGTTGAACACCAGACGGGCTGCAGCGTTCTGGATGAGTTATAGGGGTTTAATGGCACAGGCAGGGAGCCCAGCCAACAGCGAGTTGCAGTAATCCAGACGGGAGATGACAAGTGCCTGGATTAGGACCTGCGCCGCTTCCTGTGTGAGGCAGGGTCGTACTCTGCGGATGTTGTAGAGCATGAACCTACAGGAACGGGCCACCGCCTTGATGTTAGTTGAGAACGACAGGGTGTTGTCCAGGATCACGCCACGGTTCTTAGCGCTCTGGGAGGAGGACACAGTGGAGTTGTCAACCGTGATGGCGAGATCATGGAACGGGCAGTCCTTCCCGGGAGGAAGAGCAGCTCCGTCTTGCCGAGGTTCAGCTTGAGGTGGTGATCCGTCATCCACACTGATATGTCTGCCAGACATGCAGAGATGCGATTCGCCACCTGGTCATCAGAAGGGGGAAAGAAGAAGATTAATTGTGTGTCGTCTGCATAGCAATGATAGGAGAGACCATGTGAGGTTATGACAGAGCCAAGTGACTTGGTGTATAGCGAGAATAGGAGAGGGCCTAGAACAGAGCCCTGGGGGACACCAGTGGTGAGAGCGCGTGGTGAGGAGACAGATTCTCGCCACGCCACCTGGTAGGAGCGACCTGTCAGGTAGGACGCAATCCAAGCGTGGGCCGCGCCGGAGATGCCCAACTCGGAGAGGGTGGAGAGGAGGATCTGATGGTTCACAGTATCGAAGGCAGCCGATAGGTCTAGAAGGATGAGAGCAGAGGAGAGAGAGTTAGCTTTAGCAGTGCGGAGCGCCTCCGTGATGCAGAGAAGAGCAGTCTCAGTTGAATGACTAGTCTTGAAACCTGACTGATTTGGATCAAGAAGGTCATTCTGAGAGAGATAGCGGTAGAGCTGGCCAAGGACGGCACGTTCAAGAGTTTTGGAGAGAAAAGAAAGAAGGGATACTGGTCTGTAGTTGTTGACATCGGAGGGATCGAGTGTAGGTTTTTTCAGAAGGGGTGCAACTCTCGCTCTCTTGAGGACGGAAGGGACGTAGCCAGCGGTCAGGGATGAGTTGATGAGTGAGGTGAGGTAAGGGAGAAGGTCTCCGGAAATGGTCTGGAGAAGAGAGGAGGGGATAGGGTCAAGCGGGCAGGTTGTTGGGCGGCCGGCCGTCACAAGACGCGAGATTTCATCTGGAGAGAGAGGGAGAAAGAGGTCAGAGCACAGGGTAGGGCAGTGTGAGCAGAACCAGAGGTGTCGTTTGACTTAGCAAACGAGGATCGGATGTCGTCGACCTTCTTTTCAAAATGGTTGACGAAGTCATCTGCAGAGAGGGAGGAGGGGGGAGGAGGATTCAGGAGGGAGGAGAAGGTGGCAAAGAGCTTCCTAGGGTTAGAGGCAGATGCTTGGAATTTAGAGTGGTAGAAAGTGGCTTTAGCAGCAGAGACAGAGGAGGAAAATGTAGAGAGGAGGGAGTGAAAGGATGCCAGGTCCGCAGGGAGGCGAGTTTTCCTCCATTTCCGCTCGGCTGCCCGGAGCCCTGTTCTGTGAGCTCGCAATGAGTCGTCGAGCCACGGAGCGGGAGGGGAGGACCGAGCCGGCCTGGAAGATAGGGGACATAGAGAGTCAAAGGATGCAGAAAGGGAGGAGAGGAGGGTTGAGGAGGCAGAATCAGGAGATAGGTTGGAGAAGGTTTGAGCAGAGGGAAGAGATGATAGGATGGAAGAGGAGAGAGTAGCGGGGGAGAGAGAGAGCGAAGGTTGGGACGGCACGATACCATCCGAGTAGGGGCAGTGTGGGAAGTGTTGGATGAGAGCGAGAGGGAAAAGGATACAAGGTAGTGGTCGGAGACTTGGAGGGGAGTTGCAATGGGGTTAGTGGAAGAACAGCATCTAGTAAAGATGAGGTCGAGCGTATTGCCTGCCTTGTGAGTAGGGGGAAGGTGAGAGGGTGAGGTCAAAAGAGGAGAGGAGTGGAAAGAAGGAGGCAGAGAGGAATGAGTCAAAGGTAGACGTGCGGAGGTTAAAGTCGCACAGAACTGTGAGAGTTGAGCCGTCCTCAGGAAAGGAGCTTATCAAGGCATCAAGCTCATTGATGAACTCTCCGAGGGAACCTGGAGGGCGATAAATGATAAGGATGTTAAGCTTGAAAGGGCTGGTAACTGTGACAGCATGGAATTCAAAGGAGGCGATAGACAGATGGGTAAGGGGAGAAAGAGAGAATGACCACTTGGGAGAGATGAGGATCCCGGTGCCACCACCCCGCTGACCAGAAGCTCTCGGGTGTGCGAGAACACGTGGGCGGACGAGGAGAGAGCAGTAGGAGTAGCAGTGTTATCTGTGGTGATCCATGTTTCCGTCAGTGCCAAGAAGTCGAGGGACTGGAGGGAGGCATAGGCTGAGATGAACTCTGCCTTGTTATCTATGCATGATCACTTTAACTCTACCTACATGTACATATTACATCAATTACCTCGACTAACCTGTTGACCACATTGACTCTGAACCGGTAACCCCTGTATATAGCCTCGCAACTGTTATTTTATTGTTGCTCCTTAATTCTTTTTTATTTCAGTTTATTTTAGTAAATATTTTCTTAAACTGCATTCTTGGTTAAGTGTTTTTAAGTAAGCATTTCACTGTAAGGTTGTATTCGGCATGTGACAAATACTATTGTGTTTTGTTTTATTTGAAATGGCTATCTAGCAATGATCAACAACCAACTTGACACAGCTTGAAGAATTTTGTGCAAATATTGAACAATCCAGGTGTGCAAAGCTCTTAGATACTTACCCAGAAAGACTCACAGCTGTGATTGCTGCCAAAGGTGATTCTAACATGTATTGACTCAGGGGTGTGAATACTTATGTCAATGAGATACTTCTGTATTTAATTTACAATAAATTTGTCAAAAATGACTAAAACATGTTTTCACTTTGTCATTATGGAGTTTTGTGTGTATATGGGTGAATTTAATTCATTTTAAATTCAGGCTTTAACACAACAAAATGTGGAATATGTCAATACAAATGTGTTCCACATTTACCAACCTCCTACCATACAGTTTAGATATTGACTAGTTCTGGTCCAGGGCGTAAATCACATTTCTACATTAAGTCAGTCAAGAAACGTGCACCAAGGACCTGGACCAGAGCTCGATATTAATATCATCAGGATGACGTAAAAATGGTCAGAAAGTGAAAAGGAAACAACATTCCCACAGACCAACACACGCACGCACGCACGCACGCACGCACGCACGCACGCACGCACACACACACGCACACACGCACACACGCACACACACACACACACACACACACACACACACACACACACACACACACACACACACACACACACACACACACACACACACACACACACACACACACAGAGAGAGCACAGTCATTTTTCAATCGTGCAAATGCGAAAGCGGTGTTGCATGCATGGTGGATATTACGGGGCCCAAGGGAAAGGAGGTCTTCGTGCCATGGGGTTCGGTTTAGAGTTTGGGTCTTTCTGGCATGGAGCCACAGTGAGGCCCTGGGCTGTGTATGTGTGATGGCCATGGCAAACAGGTTAGATTCAGAGTAGAGCCAACACTCAAACTTCGGGGCCAATGTCCGCCATGGGTCGGCCTTCTCTCTCTGCAGTGTGAATATGGGCGATTCGTGGAAATAGTTTCACTGAGACACGTAGCCTGTGGAGAAAAGGCTCTGAAGTCCTATGGAAAAGATAAGCAGATAGGTTTTTTTTGTTTTTGTTTTGTTATGTATGCACTGAAACGGTAATCTCTAGTCAGCTGTGCAGGTGAGGTGTGGATGACGGCAGGCTTAATGGTCGATATTGCAAATAGGCTAATTGGATACAAGATGACTGCTGTCTACAGTCATATAAATAGAACAAATCCTTGGGTTAATGCGAACACATCACGCTCGACCGCACGGCGCTACCAAGTCTGCCGCTTCTGTTTTCTCTCATCTCTCAAGGTAAACGTACGTTTGTGCCATTCATCCTATAGCATGTTCCCATCACGTGTTGTCGCTTTGCTTTCTGATTGGTTTCTGGTATGTATTGAGTAAGTAATTAGGCATGTATGTAGGCTACTATGGATGCTGGTATGCAGGATATCTGTTCGTATTGGCAATAACTGATGACTGATATTCTGGTATGAGAAAGGTATGGTGTGTTTTGTGATGTGTTTTGCTGTTGCAGTCTTTTCTATGGATGATATTTTGCTCATACTGAAATAGAGATTATTGTCAGTAGGAGGAAACATATTTAATGTAGTATTGAGTGGCTATCAGGGTTGGAGTCAATTCCATTTTAATTCCAGCCAATTCAGAAAGTAAACCAAATGTTCCTAGTTGAAAAGCATAGAAGAGAATTGGAATTTCAGTGTACTTCCTGAATTGATTGGAAGGGAAACAGAATTGACCCCAACCCTGGTTGCTATTCAGTTTACCATGTCGTTTTCCAGCCACTATTCAGTTACTTAACTTGCATTTCAGTGGAGAGAGACAGATGATTTATTTTGTGAAGTTGAACATATATCTTTTAAGTATGACCCATCTCTAACATTTGAACAATAAACATAAATAGTCTATCGAGCTATTGATTATACCCATCCGTTGCCCTTTATGGCTTCGAAATCATTGGCATCTTTTCACCAATCCTTTGAATACTTAAGATATTTGCACCCCCTTGTGGCAGACAACGGGATCACTACGTCATGTCAGGTGTCTATTCAAATCCTCTTGTCTGTGAAGATCAGGCAAGATCCAGAACTGTCGATGAATCAATGACTTCCAGGAAGGTTCCGTGAGAAGAAGTCATCTCTCTAAAGCCCAATTCAAAGTCTACAGCCGGCAGAGCCACGATCATCCGGCGGCCCCATTGTGACATGCCTACGGGGGCCAGTCAAGAGAGCACGTTTTTCTGTATCGATCTGACGTCAAGTCCTAATATTTAACCAATTGGTTGTGTTTCAGAGCTGCACCTGTGAGAGTACGCCAGTGAAGATGAGAGCACTGCTGATTCTCACCCTCTACATTTCATCTCTTGGGGTCCTGCATTGTGGCCCCGATCCCTCTCCCACAGAACTGAGTGAGGATGTTCTCCAGGGTGAGACCTAATTTGAAATGTACTCTACCACATGCAACTTTCTTCACCTTTATCTAACATGTGACGTTCAGCAAACCCTTTTATCCAAATGGACTGACAGTAGTAGTGCATGCAAACATTTTCATATTCCTTGAACCCACAACCCTGGCATTGCAAGGACCATACTTTACCAGGACTATCGGTGTCACATAATGGCAATCAAAATCAAATCAAATAGTATTTGTCACATGTCGAATCCAACAGGTGTAGATCTTGAAATGCTTACTTACAAGCACTTAACCAACAATGCAGTTCAAGAAACAGAGTATTTAATAAAATAAACGAAAGTAAATATTAACACAATAAAATACCAATAACGAGGCTATATACAGGGGGTACCGGTACCGAGTCAATGTGCGGGGGATACAGGTTAGTCGAGGTAATTTGTGCATGT
This sequence comes from Oncorhynchus keta, assembly GCF_023373465.1. NCBI lineage: Eukaryota > Metazoa > Chordata > Actinopteri > Salmoniformes > Salmonidae > Oncorhynchus > Oncorhynchus keta. Next base: position 31,455,100 of record NC_068424.1, on the reverse strand, counting down.
AGGTAGGGGTAAAGTGACTATACATAGATAATAAACAGTGAGTAGCAGCAGTGTAAAAACAAAGGGGGTGTCAATGTAAATAGTCTGGGTGGCCATTTGATCAATTGTTCAGCAGTCTAATGGCTTGGGGGTAGAAGCTGTTAAGGAGCCTTTTGGACCTAGACTTGGCGCTCTGGTACCGCTTGCCGTGAGGTAGCAGGGAGAACAGTCTATGACTTGGGTGACTGGAGTTTGGACCTTCCTCTGTCACCGCCTAGTATATAGGTCCTGGATGTTAGGTATCTTGGCCTTAGTGATGTACTGGGCTGTACGCACTACCCTCTGAAGTGCCTTACGGTCAGATGCCGAGCAGTTGCTATACCAAGTGGTGATGCAACAGGTCAGGATGCTCTCGATGGTGCAGCTGTAGAACTTTTTAAGGATCTGGGGACCCATACCAAATCTTTTCAGTCTGCTAAGGGGGAATAGGAGTTGTCGTGCCCTCTTCACAACTTTCTTCGTGTTTGGACCATGATAGTTTGTTGGTGATGTGGATACCAAGGAACTTGTATTTCTCGACCCGTTCCACTACAGCCCTGTCGATGTGAATGAGGGCTTGTTCGGCCCTCCTTTTCCTGTAGTCCACGATCATCTCCTTTGTGTTGCTCACGTTGAGGGAGAGGTTGTTGTCCTGGCACCACACTACCAGGTCTCTGACATCCTCCCTATAGGCTGTCTCATCGTTGTCGGTGATCAGGCCTACCACCATTGTGTCGTCAGCAAACTTAATGATGGTGTTGGAGTCGTGCTTGCCGCAGTCGTGGGTGAACAGGGAGTACAGGAGGGGACTAAGCACGCACCTCTGAGGGGCCTGTGTGTTGAGGATCAGCGTGGCAGATGTGTTGTGGTCTACCCTTACCACCTGGGGGCGGCCTGTCAGGAAGTTTTTGTCCAGGTGGGAAAGAGGCCGTGTGGAGTGCGATTGAGATTGCGTCGTCTTTTTAGAGACAAGGATCTGTAGCTTTTTGGCTGTGCAGGTGTTTCTACGCCTGTTTGCATTCCTGTCGTTCGACAGGGGGTTATTGAAGGTTTGTTTGGCGTTCTATAGCTCGAGTCGCCGCCAATAAATATACAAGCAGAGAACTGAGAACGCCCCAACAGGCGTTATGCAAATTGGAGTGGGTCTAGGGTTTCTGGGATGATGGTGTTGGGGTGAGCCATGACCAGCCTTTCAAAGCACTTCATGGCTACCTATGTGAGTGTTACGGGGCTGTAGTCGTTTAGGCAGGTTACCTTCGCTTCCTTGGGCACAAGGATTATGGTGGTCTGCTTGAAACATGTAGGTATAAGAGACTCGGTCAGGGAGAGGTTGAAAATGTCCGTGAAGACACTTTCCAGTTGGTCCGCGCATGCTCTGAGCACATGTCCCGGTAATCCGTCTGGCCTATATCCAGATGTTTTTTCTGTTGGTTCTGGGTCCAGGGCTGTCGAGGGATGGTGAGCGTTATGTTGACGAGGAGATGAAGAGAGCCTTGTTTGGGGTGAAGCGGATGAAGGAGGTGATGGAGAAGAACCAAGAGAAGCATGAACACCTCATGAAGACCCTCAAAGAAAGTAGCGACAAGAGGAAGGTAAGCCATTTCACAGACAAAGCCGTGCACATAAAATCATCATACAGTAACATATACAGTGCATTCGGAAAGTATTCATAGCCCTGGATCAAATTGTTTTTTTCCCCCTTCATCAATCCGCACACAATACCCCCGAAATGACAAAGTAAAAACAGGTTTTTAGAACTTCTGTCATATCCAATTGGTAGTTTACAGTCTTATCCCATCGCTGCAACTCCCGTACGGACTCAGGAGAGGCGGAGGTCGAGAGCCGTGCGTCCCTCGGAACACAACCCCGTCAAGCCGCACTGCTCCTTGACACCACACACACGTTTAACCCGGAGGCCAGAGACCAGCCGCACCGAGGTCTAAAAGGTACTGCATCGCAGTTACTACAGATCCCGCTGTAGTTTTGGTACCCTTCCCCAGATCTGTGCCTCGACACAATCCTGTCATGGAGTTCTAAGGACAATTTCCTCTACCTCATGGCTTGGTTTTGGCTCTGACATGCACTGTCAACTGTGGGACCTTATATAGACAGGTGTGTGCCTTTCCAATGTCCAATCAAATGAATTTTCGACAGGTGGACTCCAATCACGTTCCAAACTTCTTCCATTTAAGAATGATGGAGGCCACTGTGTTCTTGGGGACCTTAAATGCTGCAGATCTGACTTCCCCATACACAGAAACCCATCACACATTTTCTGCCTCATAAAAAAAGGGTCATACAGAGACCACAAAGCAGACACTGAGTTGTGGATGTGGACTTAAGGAGGGCGTAGAGTACAATTTTTTTAAAACTGTTTTTGCATTGTCATTATGGGGTATTGTGTGTAGATTGATGAAGGGAATTTAAAAAAAAAATCAATTTTAGAATAAGGCTCTAACTTTACAACATGTGGAAAAAGTCAAGGGGTCTGAATACTTTCCGAAGGCAATGTATAAGGTACCATGATAATAACAAATCACAGATTATTATCTGCATATGATTTAGGCAGTGAAAGATAGCACTTGGTTGAACACACCACAGCATTTAAGGCACGAGACAATTTGCGTTAATGTAACTCTATTAAGCATATGTACAAATATGTAAGTTATGCTCTTCCCCGAGGATAAGAATGTCCTCCAAATGAATAAATAACGTCATATCTGATTATATCATCAATAAAATAAACCCCACTGTAAGAAATTAATCCACGGTGAGAGATTGGAGTCCAAAAGAGCATTAATTATCCTGAATCTAACAGGATGTGTCCCAAATGGCACCCTATTCCCTATGTATTGCATAGGGTTTAGGGTACCATTTGGGATGCAAACAGGCTCACCATCTTCTACATGCCGTACACTGACACCAACGCTCTGACTTCCCCACACACAGACACCCATCGCATAGTTCCTGCCTCGTAAAAAAAAGCTCATACAAAGCAGACAGTGAGTTGTGGATGTGGACCTAAGGAGGGCGTAGAGTACAGCCCAGTCAGGATTAATGGGCTGACTGTAGATTTATGTCTGTGTTCTGCATTCGTTCAGAAGGGAGGGTACTGTGAGCCAGGGCCTAGGAGGACCGCTGAGCTGAAGGGGCCTCAGAACCACATCCTCCTCTTTCTCTCCTCATTGACCACACATTCACCCTACACACTGACAGAGATTAGTACAGAGGTAACCAGGAAGAAATGGAGAGGTTACAAGGACCATTAGGCATGGTTATATTAAAATGCAGCACAGTACTTTTTCATAGTTATGATCATTGAAATGTGGTTCCATTTAAGTCAGTCCAGTTGATCTTGCCTGTTAATACATCTAAAGAACACTCCAGTTTGCTATTGAATTTTGGCTGCATTTTAGTTCCCAATATGGTCTATTCCATAGTGAAGTTTCCTCTAGATACAGATCTAGGATCAGCTTCTCCTCTCCCAAGCCTAACCTTAACCATTAGTGTGGGGAAATGCACCCAAGATCTGCATCTCAGGGTAACTACACTTTACTCTTTATTTTACTGAAGGGGGCAGTGCAACTGGCCACAGAGGCGGAGCTAAAGCTTCAGAAGGCGGAGGAGCAGTGCCATGATTCGCTAAGGACATCATTTATGGAGTGTCGACCCTGCCTGGAAGATACGTGCAAGACATTTTACACCTCCACCTGCCGCAGAGGCTTCTCCTCCTTCTCTTTCAAAGTAAGGCCCCTTACACATCCACGGCTGCATCGACCCATGTCTTATCAAGTAGGCCCAAGATTGGTACAAATTCAGCTCCATTTAGGTATTTGGTTCTCTTCTGCTCACAGGTGGAGGAGTTCTTCAGGAAGTTATCCTCTCAACTGGAAACTCCAGACCAGGTTGTCAATCAGAACCAAGATAACCTGACCCAGACCCAGAACTCGGACGATCCAGATCTGGAGCTGGTCCGGCTGAATGCCTCCTTCAGTCAGATGCAAGGGAAAATGAGCTCCCTGCACAACCGGAGCACAGAGCTGGCCAACAACATGCACCAAGAGTTTGGCCATGGCTTCTGGGTGGCCTTCACCACTAAGCTGAAGCCCGAGCCCCTCTCCCCCACACAGGAGTCCCCTAGTGGGAGCTTCTTCATGGGCATGGGCCGCCTTGGCAGCATGGGCCTAGATGATGTGCTGGAGGAAGTATATGACTTTGGCCGGGCGGTAGTGGAAGACTTCAGCGATGCAATGACAGATGTCTTGGACGAGATGCAGGAGGCTGTAGATGAGGAGTCTTGGCAGCAGAGAGGTATCCAATGTTATTAGCCATTCGATACACATTCAGACTACTGGCAAATTGGATCATTATCAGATTTGTCAGGAAATACAGTATCTATTTATCATATACCATTATATAATGTTGAGATTTCAAGATCTGAGTACTATAGTCAAAGATTGTATAGTATGAAGATGCCTAGAAACTGCTCCTCCAATATAAATCCCAGATTGCGCTTGTAGGCGATGTCATGGCAACGTTGGCTAGCTAAACTCATGCGCATAAACGCGTCATCGTGTCAAACTGTCATTCTCGCACCGAACTGCTCATGTGCATGCCGTCAAATCAGAGGCACCCCTTCATCCCTTTCATGAGGTTGGAGTAATAACACGTTTAGCTACGTAAGACATTGACTCGAATCTAGTTTGTGCCTTTAGATTTAGAGAAAAAATAGCAACCAATACTTTCTCCCGTTGACTTCCCAAACCCCTGATTGGTCTGTCGAGTCTGCTTCGCAAAGTGTTCCCAAAATATTTTCAATGTTGGGCCTCTGGGTTTAGAAACTCTGTGCTCTAGTTATCACATTGTGGTGTCTCTCTAAGTTGATACACCTCCGATCATGTTTTCCTGTGTGCTGTGCCCCTTTCCAAAAACACAGAGTCCTTCCCTAGCTGGAGCTGGGTCCCAGTTCCATTCCCAGACATGTATCTCTGTAGACAGCTCCGCAGGCAGGTAGCAGAGTGCTGGCAGCTGCAGAGACTGTGCGAGTCCTGTCAGGACACTTTGGTGAAAGGTAAATATTGATGATCATTATTGAACTCTCATTGATTTAAAAGGTTTCCTGTCCTATTGGAACACATGGTTCAAATCACACATTGCGCCCCATTTTGGGGATTCCCATGAAATGGTGTTCTAATGGTCTAGATTCTAGACTGTTAACTTAAGTGTTTGACCATGCCGTTGTGTAACAGAGTTGGTCTCAATTTGCAAATCACTAGCTTTTCTAGTGTAATTAGTTAAGACAGGGACAGATGAAGAAGCTATACTGTTAAGCAAGCACAGTGTTCTAGGGGGGAATGGGGTAAGTTGAGCAAAATGGGTCAATTGAATTACCCTTGTTTCTAGGAAACCATATACAAAATGTCTCATTTCACCAAATATTTAGGAAGAGGTTGTCAAGTCATGGAATTTGTGAAGGAGGAAACCACATGGAAAAGGTTGTAGAAAGTTAGGTCCAAAAACTGATTTTCACCAAGTCGAATTAATATATTGTGTTAGAGGTTTCATGATGCTTAATCTAAACCAAAGTAGATAATTTAAAGGTTGTTCTCTAGATCAGTTGTGGTCCCTATCAACTTAAATATGAGGTACCTAAACCTAGCATGATTTGCTTCCTTGTAACTGTGTGGGCTAATATAGTCAAAATGTTTGCCTTGGGGTAAATTGAGCCAATGGCAAGTTTGCGCAAATTGAAGTGTTTTCTTCTCAGTTGTAACGCAAGGCATTATCGCTGGGATATGAGATAACAACAGGGCCTGGCCTGTGTTAAAAGTGTTTAAAAGATAAGTTAAACCCGTGTTAATAGCTGCTTAAAATGATTAACAGACAAAAACACGATTGTGTTGAATTGTGTTTGGGAAAGAAAGATAGACATGTTTTTAAAAGGTAGTGGTAATATTACATTTAGTACAGAAATGTGTAGGCGGCTTAACTTACCCTGTCCAGTGGTAATGTTTACATACATTCTGATTATTTCCATGGATACACAACATCCTGACATACATGTAGACATCTTCGTCATAAAGAATACTATATTTCCCTTGACAGAGTTGATGCTGAATGTAAGAAATGTCTACATTTCTCCCCACTCTCCCCTTATCTTGTATCATGTTCCCCCAGAGTGTCCCAGTGTTAGGGAACTCCACTCTGCGCTGGAGGAGACCTACATGGTGCTCAACACTTCTCGTCTGCAGTATGAGGAGATGCTGCAGGTGGTCCAGAAACACACGGATGACACACGCACCTGGCTCAACGCCATGGAGGCCAAATATGGCTGGGTGGCGCAGCTCACCAATGGCACCCTGGGTCCTCAGTACATCTTCGGTGTGAGCGCGGTAAGTTCACAGTACACACGTAAATGGTTGTCCTTTTGTACCTCTGATGATGATGATGATGATGTTGTTGATGATGATTTCAGCCCTTTAGAAAAAAAAATATATATTATTCTCACGATTACTGTGTTGTAACATGTTTACAGGTGGTTCTACAGGTGAGGGATAACGGGTTTAAAGGTGACACCAGAGTGGTGTTGAACATCCTGAACTCTCCTTCATTAACCCTCTCCGTCCCAGCAGAGCTAGAGGTGCAGGACTCTGCCTTCATTCAGTATGTGGCCCAAGAGGCCCTGGCCCACTACAAACAGTCAAAGGTAAGTATAAAGTCTGCAGCTAGGCAAAACGTGCATACCATGATCACAGTACCCAGACAATTCCTTATAATTTAAATGTCTCATACAGTATGCTATAGGCCCGAGCTAGTTATACATGACAAAAGTAATGGGTTGTATCCTGCATTGTTTCTGATCCTTTCACAGATATGAAGTAATCTGAGGATTTTGCAAGCTGTGCTATTCATAAACCTCAATTTACCATTGTGTGTCTACCAGTTTCTTGGAATGGAGCATTATGTTTAAGGTTGTATGCAACATTTGGTCGAGCTACGAGCTATACTCTATACACTAAGTGATGGGAATAGAAAAAATGTAAGCAACATGTGTTTGATCAACTTTTACATTTTACTGATGATTAAACTGTGATTGTGAACATTTCCATGGTTATTTTTATGTATTTATGCTCATACATCACTGGTTTCTGATCACTCGTCTCTATATTCGCGGCATATAGAGAGGCGGGGATTACCTTTTGCGCGTTTTTTCCCCAATCTCCCATTGGTCCAGTTGTAAAAACCAAGAATCACGCTTGCCCTCGTCTTTTACTTGATTGGAGGAATATATTCTATGTAGGTGTGTCTTCGAGGGAAAACCAAAATAAACCGGGAAATGTTAAATTTAACACAGGAGTAGAAGAAATCAACCAGTGCTTCCACTGCATGAATTGTGTCAGTATTTTTTGTTGTTGTTAAACTAACCAACAAAATGCCTGCTACTTCTGACATAAACACAGCGGAACCTTGTAATAACGAAGAGCCTAAGAAGGCAGATAGTCAGGTGGGACAAAGTTCGTTCTCTCTCTTCTGTGATGAACGCGGGTATCTGAACCAATGTGAATACATTTTGCAACATGGACATCGAAAGGGAGACCGAACAGGAACGGGGGTCATCTCTGTTTTCGGTTCACAAACGAGATACAGTCTCCGGGGTAAGTCGATTTAACTAATGTAAAGTATGTGTGGGAAGTTGTGCGTAGACTGTTAATGTACGATTAAAACATGTAATTTTCCCGCCATTGCACGCACAACCTAAGTAGAACGTTGCCTGGCTTTGCACGGGACCCCTGTTCAAATGACTAGCTTTTTTCCCGTTTATCGTTCCAGATCAGTTTCCTTTGCTGACGACGAAAAGGGTTTTCTGGAAAGGAATTCTCGAAGAACTACTGTGGTTTATCAAAGTAAGAAGGAAGCCATGTCCCCCGAAATAATGCACCAGTGACCACGTTTACATGCACACCAATATCCAGAAATTATTCGGAATACTCAAGTATTCTGTTTTTTGAGTTGGCTAAATATTAACATCATATCCCCTTAACAATGACCGGAATACACGCTTTCCCGGGTTATGTAAAACCAGGATAAAATGCCTAGGATATGGTGCTTTTTAGACGGGGAAACTCATGTAAACATCTTATTCGGTTTACTGTTTTACGCGGTCTGCGCATGCTCCGGTTGCATAAATCGTGCCATCGTCACACAACACCCTAGACTGCGAACACCCATGATTCAAACGTCCTCGCACAACACCATAGACTGTTGTTAGTCTCGTGACGTTTCCATCTGATTGTCAAACAAATCACTTCAAAAAAGTAGGCTACCTGTGCAGTTAGATCCACCATTAATAATGCCATTTATTTATCTGATATTCCATAGGGGACCTTTAATGCATACTGGCTATTTTCACCCCCAATAATTAACTACATTTGTTAGGCCATTTGTTTGTCAACTATAGTTGAATTCATGCAGCTTCTATTCTGTCATAACTTGTTCCCTTATAAGACTAGTCCTCACCAAAACAATGTCATCCACCTATAGAATGAATGCATTAATCTAGTTAACACCGGTGAAGTTGTCTATTTCGTTTAGGAACCGGGAGAAAACGCAACAACTCAAACCGTGGAAAGATTGGACCTGTGTAAAATGTGCAATGCCATCAAGTTTGATCGGTTTTAAAGAACTTAAAAGCTGAGAACGATGAAACACGTTTCTGATAAGACATCAGTTTGTCTGGGACGCATGTTTGTATGTGGTTGAAATACAGTCTGTGTGCATAAGTGTCGAAGATGACACTCGAGATGCTGAACAATATTATTTCTTCACTCCTGTTGCTGAGCAAATGATTATTTGTTGTATCCATTATTCTGCAAGAGTAAATATGATATTTCCCTACGTGTGAAAGGTTATAGGCCTACAGCCAGTGTCCATCCACACTTCAGTTTTCTGTTCCATTTTACCCATATGAAGTTAAATGAGGAATATTCTGTCCACTCACAGATACAGGGATACTCGTGAACGGGATATCACATGTGCATGTAAACAGATATTCCTGAATAAGATCTTAAGCGTGATGTGAGCTGCTATCCGGAATACTGTATGCATGTAAACGTGGTCACTGTTATAATCCATTGAATTGAATGTTTCCACTAGATGGCGCGCCATACCAATACATCGGGCAGAGATGTTGACTGATCTTGTTCTGTGCGTTTGCTGTAGGGCTCAACAAATGCCAAGGAGCTCGCAGAGAAAGGGGTGAAGATCTGGGATGCAAATGGATCGAGAGAGTTCCTGGACAAAATGGGGTTTACAGACCGGGAGGAGGGGGACCTGGGACCCGTGTACGGTTTCCAGTGGAGGCACTATGGTGCAGAATACAGCGACATGCACAAAGGTCCATCACCCTGACATGGTGTTGTAGGATTATGTTGTGTTTCAAGCCAACCATTTTGAACTGTAGTGCTTAATTCTCTTGCCTAATACCTCACTTTATAGATTACACAGGACAAGGTGTGGACCAACTACAGATGGTTATTGACACTATCAAGACTAATCCAGAAGACAGGAGAATCATAATGTGTGCATGGAACCCCAAGGGTATTTGACTAAAATATTCCATTCTGATTTTGCACAGGTCTAGATATTACATTTGCAGTAATGATTTCAATGTGTATTCCACACTTAACAGTCAGTGTTGGTTTGTATCGCTCACACCCACTCCTGTGCTGTTCTCAGACCTGCCCCACATGGCGCTGCCCCCCTGCCATGCCCTGTGCCAGTTCTATGTCATTGACGGGGAGCTGTCGTGCCAGCTGTACCAGCGCTCGGGGGACATGGGCTTGGGAGTGCCCTTTAACATCGCCAGCTACGCCCTCCTCACCTACATGATCGCTCACATCACAGGACTCAAGGTGGGGCAGACACTGGTTTAAATATCCTACTCACAGCACCTCCCTTCCTTTGACTAAAAGAAAAGAGGATATTTTAATAAGAGGTGTAGTAAATAAGAGATGTCTTGCCTCGTTTCCCCTTTTAGCCTGGGGACTTTGTGCACACACTGGGAGATGCTCACATCTACAGCAACCACGTCGAACCCCTCAAAGTGCAGGTAGGTTCATGACCCGATACAGCAACACGGGCAACTTTGACATTGAGATATACACTGCAGTGACAGGTGTGTAATGCTACAGCCAATGAGATGTGTATGCATACAGTACCAGTTAAGTTTGGCCACACCTACTCATTCAAGGGTTCTTCTTTATTTTTACTATTTTCTACAATGTAATAATATTGTCCATTTTGATGTTGTCTGTCAACGGATGACTCCCATTTTAAGAACCATTGTCTCAATCTGTAGTTTTTGGACACAATGTCTGGCCGCAGCCTAAACGTGATGACCCTTCCCTTACAGCTCCAGAGAGAGATTCGGCCCTTCCCCAAGCTGAAGCTCCTCCGGACGGTTGAGAAAATAGATGACTTCCGTGCAGAAGACTTTGAGATTGTTGACTACAATCCCCACCCCACCATCAAAATGCAGATGGCAGTTTAAATGGGCTTCAATTACCTTTTTTTTGTCCTTTTAACTGATTTAAATATTCAGGTACAGTCTACATGTTGCCTTTTTATTTTATGATTTAATTGTGTATTTTGTTTGTCATGTGATTTTTGTAAATAAAGAATTTATACATTTAGTTGACTTGTTAGTTGGCACAGAACATTGGAAACATGTTCTAATATTAAACAACAATTTATTGAGACAGAACATTAGAGTACAGATCTAGGATCAGCTTACACTCCCACAGTCATAACCTTAACAATTTGTGGGGGAAATGAATAACGGACCCAAGATCCACTTCTAGGGGCAACTTCACCCTACTCCACATTCCTCACGGGTCCAGGAGCTTCTTCCACATTTCTGAAGGGTATCAAGTGTCTGCACTGATGAGTCCCAACATCTCACTGGAGTAGCCTGGATCCTGATGGAACAATGACCAACAGAAATGTTGGTCATTGTGATCATTATGATTAAAACATACCTTGGGAGGCATGTAGTGGGTGTTCTGAATCACATAACTTAGTGCTCATCCTGAGAAAGACTGGAACAGATTTAATTTCAGCTCCTGACCCCAGGTCAAATATTAGTTATAATTACATGGATTTAAAGTAATTATGGGGGTCATGGTTATATTGAATGTTTTGTCATTGTGGCTGGAAATATTACCCTAAGTGACAGTAAAAGGAAGCCTCTACATAATACAAATATTCCAAATTATGCATCCTGTTTGCAGTAAGGGACTAAAGTAAAACTGCAAAACATTTGGCAAATAAATTCACGTTGTCCTGAATACAAAGCATGTTTGGGGCAAATACAATACAACACATCACTAAGTACCACTCTTCATATTTTCAAGCATGGTGGTGGCTACATGTTATGGGTATGCTTGTCATCTGCAAGGACTAGGGAGTTTTTTAGGATACAAATAAATGCCATAAACAGGAAAAATCCTAGAGGAAAACCTGGTCTGCTTTCCAATGGACACTGGGAGACATTCACCTTTCAGCAGGACAATAACCGAGAACACAAGGCCAAATATACTCTGAAGTTGCTTACCAAGACGATATTGAATGTTACTGAGTGACCTCGTTACAACATCTATGGCAAGACTTGAAAATGGCTGTCTAGCAACAATCAACTTGACATAGCTTGAATTCTGTTCAAAAATTGTACATTCTAGGTGTGCAAAGCTTAGACTTACATATGTAATCACTGCTAAAGGTTATTATAACATGTACTGACTCAGGGTTGAGAATACTTATGTAAATTAAATATTGCATTTTCAAAACCTTTGCAAAAAAATCTAAAAACATGTGTTCACTTTGTCATTATGGGGTATTGTGTGTAGATGGGTGAGAGAGAAATCGATTTAATCCATTTTGAATTCAGGCTGTAACAACAAAATGTGGAATAAGTCAAGAGGTGTGAATACTTTCTGAATGCACTGTATCTATGTCAGTCTGTGTCTCTCTCTCTCTGTATGTTCCTATAGTTGCGCACTGCATTATGAGGTTTACTGCATCCAATGGCGTAACAGATTAGATTTACCAGTGTGTTGTTGGGTCCAATCATCTGCCGTATGAGACTTCACTGGCGAATGTCATTCTCTCGGTCAGACCCCACAGTCTTGCACTAAATGATGGATGGACCAAGTTCAAAGTGATGGTGGGGGCTGACCATACGGCAGATGATTGGACCCAACAACACACAGGTAAATTGAATCTGTTATACCATTGGATGCAGTAAACATAATGCAGTTGATTGGACCAATTCATCCTGCAGCCAATTGTCTTCTCTGTTTAAGACGATTGATGCCAACCAGAGGTTGGACGTAGGTGCCCTTGGGGACCAGGCTGGCTGAGTACAAACCAATGTGGATCAAAGAGCCCACCTCCCCCGACAACATCCTGGGACATGCTGCCATCTCCAAGGTGATAAGGGGAAGTGAGAAGGATCTGAGGCCTGGGCTCTTTCTGAATGTGTCTTTCTGTGATTCCTCACATCCTATTTCCTCACTTCCTTCTCAACTATGTTGGAGAAGACCAAGGTCTTTCCCCCAAGACCTTCAAAAATATTTATTTTTATTTTTTAATGTTTGCAAATATATTAAAAAACTAAAACAGAAATACCTTATTTACATAAGTATTCAAACCCTTTGCTATGAGACTTGAGGAACTACAATGGTGTTGATCCATCCTCAGTCTTTTTATATCACAACCATTAAACTCTGTTTTAAAGTCAAATCGAATCTTATTTGTCACGTGCCGAATACAACAGGTTACCATGCACCGAATACAACTTTACCGTATAATGTTTACTTATAAGCCCTCGGCCTCGTGGTGAAATCCGTGAGCACTTTCCTTCCTCTCCGACAACTGAGTTAGGAAGGACGTCTATATCGTTGTAGTGACTGGGTGTATTGATACACTATCCCAAGTGTAATGATTAAATTCACCATGCTCAAAGGGATATTCAATGTTATATTATATCAATTATATTCAATTAACCCATTTACCAATAGGTGCCCTTCTTTGCAAGGCATTGGAAAACCTCCCTGGTCTTTGTGGTTGATTCTGTTTGAAATCCTCTGCTTGACTGAGGGACCTCGCAGATCATGTGTGGAGTACAGAGATGAGGTAATCATTCAATAGAGTGAGTCCATGCAATTTATGTGACTTGTTAAACACGTTTTTCTCCTGAACTTATTTAGGCTTGCCATAAGAAAGGCTTTGAATACTTATTGACTCAATACATTTCAGCTTTTCAATTATTAATTTGTAAACATTTCTAAAAACATAATTCCAGTATGACATTATGGGGTGTGTAGGCCAGTCATGCACAATCTCAATTTAATGTATTTGAAATTACACAACCAAATTTTGGGAAAAGTTAATACTTTTTTTTTGTGTATTAAAATAGTCAAAAGTTTAGAATTTGGTTCCATATTCCTAGCACGCAATGACAACATCAAGTTTCCGACACTACATATTAGTTGGATGTTTGTAAAAAAATATATAATAAAAAAAATAATAAAGTTGGTTGTTTGTGCAGCTCTGATTCTACCGATAGCTACGCTATTGAGGGAAATTGTATTTTCTATGCCTGTGACATATGGTTGTCCCACCTAGCCATTTTAAGAGGAATGCACTAACTAAGTCGCTCTGGATAACAGTGTCTGCTAAATTACTGACATGTAAAACATTTAACACTGCATTCAGGATCGCCGCTGTGGCCAACTGAATTAATAATTTTTCTGGTCCAATCCGGCACAAAATGGGGAAACCTTTCAGTGAAGGGCGGCAGGTAGCCTAGCGGAGAGAGCGTTGCGCCAGTAACTGAAAGGTTGCTAGATCAAATCCCCAAGCTGACAAGGTACAAATCTGTCGTTCTGCCCCTGAACAAGGCCGTTAACTCATCATTGTAAATAATAATTTGTTCTTAACCGACTTGCCTAGTGGAGGGGCTGTGTGTAGGCCTGCTCACCCATCACATCTGCCTACTGCCGGTGAGAAGGTAAAATCCACAGAAATAACTCAATCTCCTCTAGATTTCCCCACAACTAGGGTTGACAGGGTTTCCACAGCACACACCACCGCAGTTTGAAGGGACAAAAGTGAAAGTTAGTGATCCATTTGAAAACAGTAGATAGTATTATCCTCAGACTAGCAGGTAGGTTGACATTGGGACAACTAGCATAACATCTGCATAAATCTGTGAAATAATATGGTCAGCTTGCATTTGTTCTAGTTGTGCCTATTAATACAAAGCCAGCCTGTATTGTCTTGACACATATTACCACAAGATGACGCTGTGGATAACATGTATTTGTTGGTTACAGAAAGCCAACCAATTATAATACTCCAAATGTATTTAAATTGTGTAGTTTGTGGATCAAGAATCTGACCAATTTCTGTGCCGCTTCCCACAAGTAAAAGTCAACCAATATCCTCGCATTCCTTGATCAGTTTCGATGACAACATAAGCGACAGAGTAGTCCAGGTTGGTGATGAAATTAGCAAATGTATTATTGCATTGTGTAATAGTTATAACTACTGGTGGTACCTTATGTATAACATTTTACGTAAAGCAAGCACAGCGGCAATTATTAACTTTTGTCTGCAACTTCTGTAATAAATCAGTCATTACATTGATGCACGTACCATTGCGCCTGAACAATGATGCTCAAAATACGTTTGAAATCTGACATCACTGACTGTCAATTTGATATTTGTAGAATTCAAATTTTAAAAAAGCTAACAGAGAAGTAGCCCCTTCTGTACTATCGCAATTTCAACAGGGAGTCCCGCCCACTGCAACTGGTTGAAATGCCTCTGCACCGAGCAATAATGTGATTGTCACATGACTTCATGCATAGTAGCTGCAATGTAACTGACAAAAATCAATTCATGCCAAGAATATTAATCATTCTGACTGACAGCTTGAGATTCATAAAATGTTGTGCCTGTTGTCCGTATTAAACTAATGAATCTCACGAATTCAATACAGAATAACATACAAATTAGAATCAGAAATGTTTTATTTTCCAACTGTACAAATTCCACAGATTAGTATCTAAACCATAATTATTTATCTTTCCCCCAACGTCTTTGCTGTGCTTTTTATAAAATCAGGATTTTGTACAAAGCCCTTCTTTAAAACCCCAGTTGACCAATCTATGTTCTGCCCAGCTGTGTAAGTATGCATAATCAAATGTAACACTTAACTGATGAGTTTAAAGAAGAGTCAAATGACCCCTGTGGATGCGACATGACGCATTAAAATGACCTTCCTCCATTTTGCGGTCTTAAAATATGACTAAGCGTTTACTGGTTCTGTCTAATGTATTAAAGGAAGACTCGGCGATATGATGTAGGTGCACAAAATAAACAGCATAGTGGGTCAAATTCCGCAACTACTAAGAGCTTTGAAGCGCGAGGCTAAACTCCCCCACTGTTTTGGTCCCGTACCTACCACGCTCTTACAGCGTGAAGGGAACCCTTGCGCAAGCACTGTATGTGACTGAGGGAGCAAAGGCTTGCATCTCGCTCATCGCAATATCTGCGGTGCTGCTCGTGGCAACGTCATTTCGCTGAGTCTACCTTTAAAAACAAAAAATGTCTGAATAAAAACGTATCCTCTTTGTATCTAGGCTGAAACTGTTGACTGAATGAAATCCGTTCACACTATAAAATCACATGTAGTCAAAATAAAACAGTGTTCAGGTGCTTTGGCAATATGTTCCCATAAAGGTGAAATGGTTTCCTTTTCGAGCATCTTCAGGTCTGAAAATAGAACATCTGATGAGTCTAGTAAATGACCAAAGGCCAAGTCCTTTTTAACATAATTGTGTACAAGTTATTGCTGGCCCGTAACTGCCAAATCAGGTGGTTGCATCCATAAATTCAAATTCTAGTCCTAGATGTACATTAGTCTATACTAGCTCCATTCAAGATTGCCTCCTGTTGCGTAGTGCTATGACATGTGCAGAGACAATCTGCGTTGGCATGTAGCTTAGTGATCTACAGGGCTGTCGGCATTGCCAGGTGAGAGCTGAATAATATTCTCCTATCTCACAGTGATACATTGCTCCGGGGTAAAGTTTCCCTTAGATAGAGATCTAGGATCAGCTTCCTCTCCTGTAATCCTCACCTAAAGAATTTGTAGGGAAAATGCTAAACTGTCTCCAGATCAGAGTACAAGGGAAACAAGGTTTAGTCATACGCTGTAGTGATCTTTAAAGAGGTAATATAACTTGGCATGGCAACAGTTTGTCTTGGACACATAACAGGATGGACTTAGTGTTGTAGAAATGTCCTGTATGTTAATGAAGGACTCGAGGGCTTCACATGAACCTAGAACCATTTCCAAGATATGAATAATTCTTGGTTTATATAGAATAAAATCAACTAATAGAAATAAAATAGAAAATGAGCAGACAAGACGGACCCACGCAACTGTCCCTGATCCGCGCCACTCAAGTCGATCATTCAGAAAAACATGTAGAAAGAAAAGCATTTTCCAGTTGAACACAGAACTTAATTCTCATTTGAAATATTCCCACAGTACTTGCCTTTGAGTTTACACAAGCAGCCCAACTCTGATCTTAATTTCACTAATGGATCTTTTACCCAATCAGATCAGCTCTGAAAAATATTTCAAAAGATCTGATACGATTGGTCAAAAGACCAATTAGTGGAAAAATGAGCAGAATTGGGCTGCCTATTTCTAAAACGCAGCCGTACAGTACATCCTTCTCTCTTGTCCTCCATTTCAAAGAGCTCTCATTCCGAGAGCCTCTACCCTGATGGGCTTTCTCGTGCCATTTTCATGGTTCAACAAATTTGTTAAAACAACTACACAGTTGAATGATTGGTCACTTTGAAAATGAACATGATCATTGAGGACAAAATTAAGGATCCAAAATAAAATAGTAAATTCATACAAACTAAGACTATATTTAGTACCTGAAATTAAAAACAAACAGAACGTAAAAATACAATTTTAAAAAGATGTAAAAAAAAAAAAAAAGATCATCAGCGATAGCAGTGGTTTGTGCAACTTGATATCCAAGCTTCCAGTTGGCTTTTCTGAAGCACATTATTCATAGAATTACGTCTCCATGCGTCTGTATCCAAGTCTGCTCCTCCTGGGTGGAGAGATACATTGCACGGTGAAGTGGTCCAGGGCTGCGCTGCGGCCAGGCCTGACTATAGGTTATCCCCAGGCTGGTATTGTGGCTCCGTGGCTGTGAAGTAGTCCTCCAGGAAGGACTGGATGTACTCGAAGGTGGGCCTCTCGTCAGGGTCCTTCTTCCAGCACAACTTCATCATCTCGTGGAGGGACTCTGGGCAGCCCTGGGGGCAGGGCATACGGTACCCCCGCTCCACCTGCTCCAGGACCTCCCTGTTCACCATGCCTGGGTGGAGAGAGAATAAGACAGCGAGAGAAAGAGCGACACAGAAGGAGGGGGAGGGGTCAGTCTGTTTAGTGCCCATTCCATTAACAGTGCAGTAAACCATGTGAGTTAAGTCACAATAAAAATCAAGATTATCCACAACAAAACAAGGTCTGTGATCTATTTCCATTGTCACAGTCACGAGATGGTAGTGCATTGTGAAATCACCCAATAGCTCCATTAGACTATTACACCCCCCCGAAAAGCATAAATAAAAAAGGGGTCTGAAGGTTAGTGTGTGTGTCAGCGTTTCACAGCACCAGTCAGCCTCCCTCTCTCTCCCCTGAGCCCGATCAGTCTGGGACAGATGGTTATAAACAAGAGTGGTGTTCAATCTCCAGATCAGACCCTACCAGATGGTTCCCTCTAACCTCAGTCAGTGTTTACCCCGTAGAGACAAAAACAGCCATCACGACAGTGTCACCCCCAGCCCACTTCCTAGGACAGTATTAACTAGTCTAGGCTACAAAGACTTCACTGTTTACATTGTGCTGGCACGACTCCTCCTGGTTACACAAGACACCTACTTCCCTAGCTTTGGAGATCACACAATTGACTAATCCTAACCAGAGAGACAGCCTCAGACTGCCATTGTTGTTATGGGATTTGCATTCTAAAAGGCATTGTAATCCCTACATGGGCTCACATGGAGTGGGCACTAAGTCAAAAGAAGTGCAGTATATTGGACAGGGTTATTCCAACTCTTACCCTCTGCTCGTTTTCTGTAATAACTGATAATTAATTGCACCCACCTGGTGTCCCGGGTCTATATTAGTCCCTGATTGGAGAGGAACAATGAAAGAACACAGTGGAACTGGTTTGGAGGTCCAGAGTTGAGTTTGAGGGATATAGGGGGCCCATGTGGGACAAACATTGTTTTGTCTATTCTCACCTGGGTAGGGCACCCTGCCCTTGGTGACCAGTTCAGTGAGTAAGATGCCGAAGGACCAGCCGTCTGACTTGATGGTGAAGCGGCCGTACAGGGCAGCCTCAGGAGCCGTCCACTTGATGGGGAACTTGGCACCTACAAACCAGGAGCAGGAGGGGAAGATATGGGCAGAGACAAAGAAGAGAGGGGAGAGAGAGGGAGAGACAGAACATTAACTTCCACTAGGGGTCATTAGGGAGCCTAGAGTCATAATATAACCACTGAGAATAGAACCACTGAGAATAGAACCACTGAGAATAGAACCACTGAGAATAGAACCAGAGAATTGACCCATATCAAAGTTCATGCTTCAGTCTGCCATGACAATTACACTATTGACCTCGAACAAAACAATTCAAAAAATTTCTTTAACCGATCATACTTGGTTTTAAAAAATGGTTTAAGTCAGATGTAATTGCAAAGGAAACTGATTGAACTAAGATACAACATTGTCAATAAAGACAGATTCTTGTATGTGAACTGCAGGGTAAAAACAAAAGGTCACATTCAATAAGGTTTAAGACTAGTGTTGAGTGGGAAAAACAGTGGTATTGTCAGGGACGCCTGTTTCTCTGCTCAAACCATTGGTCTTAAATGGTTAAGCAGCAGGCAGCTTGAGAGTCAGAGTTTACTCACTGCAACTAATCAGAGTAAATGAGCATCTGCTTTCCGCTATTAGCTTAACTTACCATGGTAGGAAAAAACAGGGTTTAATCTACGCCAGTGACCTCACACACCCCCCTCATATACATCTCAAACGACTGTGACATTAAGCCCTGTGTCCCCGTAATCTCTCCTTTTTCCTAAAGTGTGCACCCGTTGACTACTTCCCCCAAATGTAAAAGCATTGTAGTGGTGTAGGCATGGGGTAGAGGAAGGTTCCATATATTAATAATAACACAATAATATACAAGTCATTTCAAATCCATGACGGGAAGTGAACAAGTAAGGAACACTTCGGGAGAAAGGAGAGATTATTGGGACGCAACCAGAGTTCTAAGCCGTCCGTCTGTCTGTCTGTCTGTCTGTCTGTCTGTTAACAACGCTAGGCCAGTAACCAAAAGGTTGCTGGTTCGAATCCCCGAGCCGGCAAAGGTGGAAAAATCTGCTGTTCTGTCCTTGAGCAAGGCAGTTCACCCCAAACAACAACTGTTCCCCGGGCGCCGATGACGTGGATGTCGATTGAGGCAGCACCCCGCACCCCTCTGATTCAGAGAGGGGTTGTGTTAAATGCGGAAGACACATTTTGGGTTGAATGCATAGGTATCCTCTTTCCACCCATACACACCTGCAACAACTGGGATTCTAAGTCCCTCTGTCTCGGTGCTCTACTAACCTTGCCTAGCCGTGTACTCGTTGTCCTCGATCAGCCTAGCCAGACCGAAGTCGGCGATCTTGCACACCAGGTTGTCCCCGACCAGGATGTTAGCGGCGCGCAGGTCCCTGTGGATGTAGTTCATCCTCTCGATGAAAGCCATACCGTCAGCGATCTGAGAAAACAAGCAGATTCATTTAACACGCAGTTTGATCACAGAGGCTCGGGTTAATAATTGATGTGATCCACTCGGAGAGCAGAGCCGTTGGTCTTGTGTAAGTCCCAATTGGCACCCTATTCCCTATTTAGTCAACTCCCTTTGACCAGGGCTCTTTTGGGATGCAGCCTTACAAACAGGAGGGAGAATGCTGGTGATGGATGCGGAAGAGTACACTAAATTGGTTCTCTTGTACAGCCGTGTACTACGGGGATTAAAAACAGCTCAAACCTATCCTTAGGTGGAAACACAGAGGGGCGAGACACTTGGAAACATACATGGCAGCTACTAGCTACATATGTAGAAATGTCAATGTTACCTGAGAGGTTGACTTAGGACTTACCTGTGCTGCCATATCCACCAGCAAGGGAAGCTTGAGGAATTTACCGTCTCCCTCCTTTAGGAAGTCCAGCAAACTTCCTACAAAAACACCAGCAAAACATGACAGTTACAGTACCAGAGAGACTGCAGCTAAATGTTGCACCAGCCAAATACCACCATAGAAATAGTGAGACCGAAGACTTCTTAAAATACACCTTCTTAAATATTCATGGTCCTTCCCTTGGTATTGATGAAGCTAGCAGCTTGTGTCTATGTTCGGTACACGGCTCCTAATGACATCTCGGGCGTGCCCCAAATGGCACCCTATTCCCTATATAGTGCACTACTTTTGACCAGAGCCCTATGGGACCCTGGTGGGAAAAGTAGCTGACTATATAGGGAATAGGGTGCCATTTGGGGCGTAGGCGGCGCCATTTCCTCCGTGTGAGAGAGGGACATTGTTCGTTTAATTGACCCCTGAACCAAGATAAGAATTGAGGGGATACCAAGGGAATAAACACACACACACGTTCCTCTGGTGCATTTATACATATATATACACAGGGGTCACTGAGTCCGTTTAAAAGGGATGAGTCATCAGCGTTCAATCACTAATAAAAAAAGAAACAGGGTGACGCATTGCAGCTGAGAAAGATGAAAGCTTGCCACAAAACTGCTGCCGTTCTCAATTAAATATCTCTGCTTCGGGCCTTATAAAACCCCACATGGGATTCCCAAGGACTTTCAAACTGTAGGGTACGTTAATTAAAAACGGCCATACATTTTAAATGGGGTCCTTTAAGGAAATTGTCCGGGATACATGCCGATAGGACGACGTTGTGTTGTGGCGTGATATCTAAAAGTTCGGATTTCAAAACATCTCATCAATTCGGCGCCTGAACAACCTTCGGCGTCGTGCAACAACTGACATCAAAATCTCTGGCATGTGGCCAACGTTCACTACGTTTGATAAAATACCAAGTTCTCCAACTCCATCACACACACACACACGTATAACAAGGTCCAGCTGAGCCAGCCAGCTAATCGCCTCCCCCAGGCATGTGTGTGTATGGGACCCTTCTGAAGAGAAACTCCAGCTATAATGTTTTAATTACACATCTAATCAACCGTGAGGAATCTATGTCAACATCACGCTGCCAGCCACATACGTCACCGCATCTGGACTGGAGAAGGAGAGGCTGTGTTTATCTGTGTCTGTAGAGGAAAGTATTCAGACCCCTTGACTTTTCCCACATTTTGTTACGTTACAGCCAATTTCTAAAATGTATTACATTTTGCCTGGCCCCCATCAATCTACACACAATACACCCAAAATGACAAAGCAAAAACAGTTTTTTAAATGTTTGCAAGCAAAAAGAACTGAAATATCAAATTTACATAAGTATTCAGACCCTTTACTCAGTACTTTGTTGAAGCACCTTTGGTAGCGATTACAGCCTCGAGTCTTCTTGAGTATGACGCTACAAGCTTGGTACACCTGTATTTGGAGAGTTCCTCCATTCTTCTCAGCAGATCCTCTCAAGCTCTGTCAGGTTGTATGGGGAGCGTCGCCGCACAGCTATTTTCAGTTCTCTCCAGAGATGTTTAATCAGGTTCAAGTCCGGGCTCTGGCTGGGCTACTCAAGGACATTCAGAGACTTGTCCCGAAGCCACTCCTGCGTTGTCTTGGCTGTGTGCTTAGGGTCATTGTCCCGTTGGAAGGTGAATCTTTGCCCCAGTCTGAGGTCCTGAGCACTTTGGAGCAGGTTTTCATCAAGGATCTCTCTTTACTGTGCTCCATTCATCTTTCCCTGGATCCTGACTAGACTTTTACTGAGGAGTGGCTTCCGTCTGGCCACTTGACCATAAATGTGTAATTGGTGGAGTGCTGCAGAGATGGTTGTCCTTCTGGAAGGTTCTCCCATCTCCACAGGGGAACTCTGGAGCTCTGTCAGGGTGACCTGATCAAGGCCCTTCTCACCTGATAGCTCAGTTTGCCTGGGCGGCCAGCTCTAGGAAGAGGTTCCAAACTTCTTTCATTTAAGAATGATGTAAAGCCACTGTGTTCTTGGGGACCTTCAATGCTGCATAAATGTTTTGGTACCCTTCCCCAGATCTGTGCCTCGACACAATCCTATCTCAGAGCTTTACAGACAATTCCTTTAACCTCATGGCTTGGTTTTTGCTCTGACATGTACTGTCAACTGTGGGACCTTATATATACAGGTGTGTGCCTTTCCAAATCATGTCCAATCAATTGAATTTACCACATGTGGACTCCAATCAAGTTGTAGAAACATCTCAAGGATGATTAATGGAAACAGGATGCATCTGAGCTCAATTTTGAGTCTCATAGCAAAGGGTCTGAATACTTATGTAAATAAGGTTTCTGTTTTTTATTTGTAATATATTTGCAAAAAAATGTTTACAACTATTTTCACTTTGGCAATCTACACACATTACCCCATAACGACAATGCAAAAACAGGTTTTTATATTTCACTAATATTTCATTTCTCTTAATGTATTTTTTAAATAAATTTCCCAACATTTAAAAAAACATGTTTTTGCTTTCTCATTATGGAGTATTGTGTGTAGATTGATGAGAAACACCCCCACTAATTTAACACATTTTAGAATAAGTCTGTAATGTAACAAAATGTGGAAAAAGTAAACGGGTCTGAAAACTTTCCAAATGCACTGCACTGCACACACACACACACACACACACACACACACACACACACACACACACCTTTGGCCATGTACTCAGTGACGATGTAGATGGGTTCCTCAGACACCACGGCGTAGAGGGGCACCAGCTTGTCGTGTCTCAGCTTTTTCATGATCTGGGCCTCCTGGAGGAAGGCCTCGGGGGACATGGTGCCTGGCTTCAGGGTCTTAATGGCCACCTTGGTGGTGCCGTTCCACGTGCCTGGATAGAATTACAGAATTAGAATGAGCCGGGTCATGCTGCTGCTAATTGAAGAAGCAAGACAATGGTGTAAAAACAGAAGTAAACAAATAGTAGTGTTCAGCACAGTACACATTCTGGCACCATATTCCCTATACAGCCCGGTCAAAAGTAGTGCACTACATAGAGAATAGGGTGCCATTTGGGATGCAGCCCCCCGACATAATACAGTACGGGTGTATTTGGGTACATGAACACATGTAGTTATGAGCTGTGGCTGGATGGACTTGTGTCTCACTGAAAGAGAATGCTACTTCCTCCGGAGATAAAGATAAAAGGAGGAAGCATCTGAAGGAAGTGAAAGATTCCCTGGCCTGGGATAAAAATAGTGTAATATATTTCCTGTCTGTTCAGACCATCCAGATTGTGTGTGTGTGTGTGTGGGCGCGCATATTTGTTCTTTGTGTGTGTGTGTGCCCGTCTTGTGTCTAAACAGTATTTGGTCTTACCCATCCAGACCTCTCCGAAGCATCCCTGGCCCAGTTTGAGCTCCAGGCGTAGGGACTCCCGGGGGATCTCCCAGGCATCCTTGGCCAGTCCCTGGGTCTGGGGCTTCACAGTGGGGCACACTGTGGTCAGCCGGTAGCACAGACCGTCTGCATGCTCTGCGTGGGGGGCACAAACAATCATGTAGGGATTCTTATGAATCCCAGCAGTAAAGTACGAGGGAAACCCAGCGAAGCTTGAAAAGGGGAAATTTCACACAACACTTCAAGTTTGCCCGTCAGACATGCTATACGGCTGAATTTAGACATGCCTATAATAACAGAGCTAAATATGAATGAGAATCGGATGATTTAACACGACTGGGACTTCTTGCTTTTATAGTGCACCAGAGCAAGTTTTTCATTTGCCCCAAATGCCACCCTATTCCCTATATGGTGCAATGATTTTTTTTTTTTTTATGTAGGGAGCAGGGTGCCATTTGTGACAGAGACGTAAAGTGGGCTCTCCCAGAGAGTTTTAACCGTTCTCCTTCTGCTGAAAGGGAGGCATTTAGGGAAGGTCTTTATTAAATATTCAATCTGTGAGCCATTCATCTAGCTGGGGAAATCACTGGGTCAATTACAGGTAAGCCTGCTACTACAGAAGCACAGATGTGAGAGAGAGACCGCAGTGCATGAGTGTGGATTTATCATCAGAAACTGCACTTGGAGAAGGGGAGGAAGCTGTGGATAAGACAGTTACTGCGGAGCTACACTGGGGGGTGTTGGGAAAAACAGGTTTTAACTGCGACATTTTGCCAGCGCGAACAGAACGTGAGCCACTTTATCAAGTGTTCTCTTGCGTGAGCTACCCGTCAAACTCTTGAAAATAGAAACAGTGTCATTTTACGCTGAGCCGTGTCGCTTAGGCCCAGGTTTCATAGAAATGAATAGGAGCATCTCACGCTCAGCAAGGTTACGTTTCCAGTGTAGCAGGCCTGTTAAAGAGTGAGTTTGAGAAAGTGAGTGTTGGGAGAGATCGAGAGACCATAAATAAAAGGAGGTAGAAGACATACCTGTGTAGTGTTTGACCAGTTTCTGCAGCGTGTCAAACTGGGCGCGCGTGGTGATGTAGTAACCCCCGTTGTCAAGTTTGCGGATCTTGTAGTGTTTCACATTGTCGCCTTTAGCATCGTCCCAGTCTCGTATGGACAGGGAGTAAGCACCTGGAGACAATGACCAGATTCTTCGTCCATCCAAGCAACAGTATTAAGACCTAGGCTTTATTCATGGAAATGTGAGTGTCACTGGCTATTTCTCAAATGACTCCATATTCCCCATTATAGTGCACGACTTTGTCTTAGGGTACCATATGACTTCAGGGCCAGTATTCACAAAGTGGGTCAGAGTGCTGACCTATGATCAGTTCCCACTTGTCCATGTAGTCTTATTCAGCGTGATCTCAAAGGCTAAACTGATCCTTAAAAATCAGCAGTCGTACTCTGAGATGCTTGGAACATACCGGACCCCAGTCAACACAAAAGTAGTGCACTACATTGAGAAATGGCGTGTAACTAGAGACGCAGCCCGTGCACGTTTGCACGTCAATCGTCTTCACCTTTAGTAGTTTCACTCTCTCGCACCAGGAAGGTGCCTCGGTTGTTGCCTTGATTCAACAGAAGCCTCTCAGCATCTTTACGTCCCATTTTACCAAAGTACCACCTGAGGAAGGACACAGAAATAGAACAAGTAGAGCCTTTGTAAAATGTTGCAGTACAGCAGTTTCCCAAATCTGTCCTTGAGAATCCCCAGCCGCTCCAAGTATTTGAAGAGCATTTTATGTGTTCCAGAACAAGCACACCATTCTATTTCTATGGAAGGACCAACATTTACAGCAATACCAGCATATGTTACTATGAACTTTACTTGAATCAGGGATCATTTCAGTGTTCGGAAAAGTCCAACTTCAAATACACAACGAGAGGGGAAAAAAGCATTGACTCCATCAGTCAAGAGACCTCACAGACATGCATCAGGGTCAATCTAACAAACGGGATAAGATTCCATTTCCTTGCTAAACGATCATCAACCTCTAGGCTCATTTGGAGATTGTGGCTGAAACCCCCTGTGGCCATATGTATGAAGTGCAGGGCTCTACAGAGTACATGTGCTCCTAAATTGAAAAATGTAGGAACACAAAGAAATGATTAAAAAAGTTGATAAATAAAAGTAGTAAAGCACAATGCCTCAAATATTTAGTTACTGAGGGTAGACAAATGTTCAGCTGCCCCTTTAAGGGCGGCAGGTTGGCGTGGTAACAGGGCACTCGCATGGCATGCAGGCTCGCATGTCTGTGAGGTCTCTTCACTAGCAGTTGAGCAAGTTCAAACTAAAAACAACCTAGCGTGTGAACAAAACGACGTAGCCTAAATAGCCAAGAAACACAAGGACAAAGTCGCACTTCCGTAGTCTCCGATGCCTGTGCGCACTCACAGTGCAGACAGGCCCCAGACACTGTTGCTGCACGACGTGGGATAGCACCTGGCTCCACGAGGGGGCCTAAGCCCCCTCAGTTCAAACTTGTACCCCTCAGTTTTAGTTCAATGTCCCTACATAAATAAAAACAGCAAAAATGATTGAGTGAAAAATGTATCTCCGCTGTGTCAGCACAATGGACAGAGCATGCCACGGTGTGTGAAGGGGGGCTATGGAAAGCCACTGGGGCAGTTAGGTATGACTCCTTTGTGTTTTAATAAAAAACTACAACAGAGATAAGAGTTTTGGGTTAAGTGACACGTCCTCACCATGGCCTGTCATATTTGACTTACATTTTACAAAAGGCAGGGGTCAAGTCTACCAGTCGGACCATAGTGAGGACGTGGAGTTGGAGGCCGAACAGTCTCCTCCTCTTCCGTTGTTCTTATAGGGGAGGGGTAATCTGCCCTATGATGGGGTGTGAGGTTTTCATCCGACATTGACTGACACCGATTTGATTATGACCAAGCTCTTTTCTGGAGCCTGGAGAGGGTGTGCTCTGACCTTTTCCCTGGGCTTGGAGAGAAGATGACTGCACCGCAAAAGGTTCCTGGGTGTGGCACGGACGTTGTGTCACCGCTGGGGGTATGGAGACAACCCCAGTGTCCACTATGAATCGTTCAGGGGAGAATTCTCCCATTACAAGCTTCAGCAAAGGCCCATGCAGGAAGTTTGTGCCCCCCGCATCACCAAGAGGTTAGAGGACAGTGTTTAGGGCCTGGGCAAAGTGTTAATTTACCTCAGGCTAACTGCTATGATACTCCTTTATTTGGCGGGGGAATATGCATCATGTACCCAGTGGTCGTTTTAGAAAGCGCCATCCCGCCTTGCTGTCACATGTCCATTAGTTTGGGTAGTGTCGGGTGGTGAGAAATACTAAATCATGCTGATTTCAGTTGAAGGGAAAATGAGGACTGCTAGGTCCTGACAATGTTTGAAGTTACTGCTTGTGTGTGAGGAACGTGTCTCGAGCATCAGTTTAAACATCGAGACCAGAATAAAGGGAGGGGGGCGTGGCGACGACACGCTATAGGCACATCTCTCTCCACTATTGCATACCATTTCTTTCCTTGAGCCAATTGTTTGTCAATGTTGATCAATGCCTTGTGAAATAAACAATATCTTCATCAGTAAAGTTACTGCTAATCCCAACATATTCCCCCATTCATTTAGAATGTTTGATGTCTACTCATACCATTCTCCAAGTGGAAATGTTGTTTGGAGAGCTCACAAATTGCAAAACACTTGTGATAAAGACTTTTGGTTTATTTAATTGCATTTATCAGTTTACTGTACATTTCTTTGTTTGGATAGCATATGTCTGATTTCTCTTTTAAGTGTGAATAGATATACCTGGCCTGTGCACCAAGAAAAGGTGTGGCTAAATGTACTTAAGTGCCCGTTTGGGGATGTTGTAGTTAGTTCACTTTTGGGTAACTCAAGGGGAGGCTGTATCTGAGCATGGCAGACCCAACCTGTGCTTTATTGGCGAAGATGGGTTTTTCCTGATGAGAGGCTTTTTCTTTGGAATGCTGACATTTAAGTCAGAACGTAAATATATATCACACACACGCAGTACGAGTCAAACGTTTGGATACACCAATTCCTTCTATGGTTTTTCTTATTTTTTTTTTTATACTATTTTCTACATTGTAGAATAATAGCGAAGACATCAAAACTACAAAATAACACAAGTGTTAAATCAAAACATACATTTGAGATTCTTCAAAGTAGCCACCCTTTGCCTTGATGACAGCTTTGCACACACTTGGCATTCTCACAACCAGCTTCATGAGGTAATCACCTGGAATGCATTTCAATTAACAGGTGTGTCTTGTTAAAAGTTCATTTGTGGAATTTCTTTCCTTCTTAATGTGTTTGAGCCAATCAGTTGTGTTGTGACAAGGTTGGGGTGGTATACAGAAGATAGCCCTATTTGGTAAAATACCAAATCCATATTATGGCAAGAACAGCTCAAATAAACAAAGGGAAACAACATGAAGGTCAGTTAATTTGTAAAATGTCAAGAACTTAAGGTTTTTTCAAGTGCCAAACCATCAAGCGCTATGATGAAACTGGCTCCCATGAGGACCACCACAGGACAGGAAGTTGCCTCTGCTGTAGAGGCTAAATTCATTAACTGCACCTCAAATAAATGCTTCGCAGAGTTCAACTAACAGACATCTCAACCATGAACACTTCACATTCAGAGGAGACTGCATGAATCAGGCCTTCATGGTCAATTGTTACAAAGAAACCACTACAAAAGGACAAAAATAAAAAGAAGAGACTTGCTTGGGCCAAGAAACAATGTACCACATCTCTGGTGAGCACAAGAGACTAATGTAATGTTGTTTAGAAAATAAATGCGTGTCAGCTAAGCTAACAGCAGCTAAATTCTTTATGATGGCTGCCATGTTTGTTTATATTGGACTATCCGAAAAGTCCTTAATCCCAGAATGCCATTCACTATAAAACGCAAATAAACAAACTCGGATGGCTACACTCATTGCCTGAAAAATATCATCTTAGTTTAGCAACTTTTCAGCATTTAACAAATCGTCAATATACTTGTTGCAGTGTATACAAGAACCGAAGCACATGACTTGACAAGTCGTTACCATTTTTGACAAATCACAAAGCAAATACAATGTGTTCACCTCACAGACCTACTGCCTAGCCTAACCGTAGCGCAAAAGCTAAACAGGAATGAAAACATTTTACGGGGGTTTGTGGGAGAGTCCATGGGGTGTAGAAATGGGGCAAGGCATTGTGAGGAGATATGGTGCAGAAAATATTACTATGATTGGGGATATCAATAAATGGGTGGCAAACAAGGTAAGTTTAAACTCCAAATAAAAATAAAACCCCTGGAAAGGGGGGTCTGGACTGGCAACCCTGAGGCACCAAAGTCTCAGACTTGCGACTTCAGTGCGTTCAAGACAACTGGGAAGTCGGGGGGGGGATGAGATGTCACCAAACTCGGAATTCAATGCAGAATGCATTGTATGATGTCAACAAACATGGCGCAACACATAGCCAGTAAATAGCTTAGCATTTGCTCATTATAATCATTGCAACATTCAAAAAAAGTATTTTACACGCATCATGTGTGTCCATTACAATCTATGCAAGAATCGGAATGCATGATTTGTCACCAGTACATGAAACCGTGAATAAAACAGTAAATAGATTATGACACATACATACTAGAAGGTCGACCGATTAATTGGAATGGCCGATTAATTAGGGCCGATTTCAAGTTTTCATAACAATCGGAAATCGATTTTTTTAAATGATACACCTTTAATCTTTATTTGACTAGGCAAGTCAGTTAAGAACACATTCTTATTTTCAATGACGGCCTAGGAACGGTGGGTTACAAATAAATAAATAAAATTGGCCGATTAATCGGTATCGGCTTTTTTGGTCCTCCAATAAAATCGGTATCGGCGTTGAAAAATCATAATCAGTCGACCTCACATACATACAGTGGGGCAAAAAAGTATTTAGTCAGTATTTAGGACAGAGGAGCCTCTTAAAGAAGAAGTTACAGGTCTGTGAGAGACAGACATCTTGCTTGTTTGTAGGTGACCAAATACTTATTTTCCACCATAATTTGGAAATAAATTCATTAAAAATCCTACAATGTGATTTTCTGGATTGTTTTTTTTTTTATTTTGTCTGTCATAGTTGAAGTGTACCTATGATGAAAATTACAGGCCTCTCATCTTTTTAAGTGGGAGAACTTGCACAATTGGTGGCTGACTAAATACTTTTTTGCCCCACTGTACATACATATGCTATAGCAGAAATGACAACACGATATACAGAAAATAAGCCACTTACTTTGATAGGAACACACACATGTCCAAAGTCCAATTTGTAAGGAAGAACAACCATGAAGGCAATGCAAATGCCAGACAGAAAATGTTTGTGCAAGGCCTGTTCTGACTAGTGATGCGCAACGTCTTCATACTTGATCTGGGGAAACACTAGGGAAGTGCTTGGTTCTAGTTGAAGAGAGAAGATTAGCCGGCTCAGTAAAGCCTCAAACATAAGTGATCCGCAACAGTGAAATGGGCTACTTCTTATGTGAATTAACGAGGCGGCGGAACACACCCCAATTAAAACAGTTTGAGAAAATAATTTGAAAATAATTTGAAATTGACAAGTTGAAACATAGCCTATAGATAATTAGCAGGCAGCGTGCCTTGGTTTGAGGGCAGCGCGGATAACTGTCCTGTTGTGTAACAATCACATTTTGGAACAGTGAGAGCAGACTGACATGAGCAAAAAAACTAAACAAAAAAAAAAACTCACGCAGGGGCGACGGTTAGAGATATTTGGAACTCACGCTTTAAAAAAGGTTAACACTTTTTTTGGATACTACATGATTCCATGTGTGTTTTCATCGTTTTGATGTCTTCACTATTATTCTACAATGCAGAAAATAGTAAAAAATAAAGAAAAACCCTTGAATGAGTAGGTGTGTCCAAGCTTTTGACCGGGACTGTATATATATATTTGCAAATATCACTGTCATCTTTGAAAACACCAGTGACCGTGTAAATAAATCCAACACTAATTTGCACCTCTACCTGACAGCCTCCTGCTGAATCTTTGTCCTTGTGACTGCTAGAAGGCTCCTATTTTACACTGAGACGGCGCAACGGAGATAGGTTGACGGCGAAATCTGTAGCATGTCACTTGACAAGCACTCAATGATCTAGGAATCTCTGCATTTGAACTTTGTTTATTATGGTATAGCGTGATGTTAGCAGAATTCAATATAATTCCAATACAAGAAACCCAAAAAAATGTAGCCCCTTCGCTGATTTCAACTGCCCCCTTAGTCACTTTATCCTGGCGCCAGATCTGACGGGATGTGTAGTCCTTTGAGTGTTTAGCTACCATATGTAGCTAGTTTTGATTCCAATTGACCCTTCACTAAGCCCCACCCCATAATTGTGGGCAACCAATCACAGCGCTCCAACGGACACATTTTTAAGGCTTTCCTGTTTGTGTGTGTGTGCCCACTCTTGGATCACTATGGATAAGATCACCTGGACAGGTGGAACCTGGTCTTAGATCAGCACTCCTACTCCCGAGACACTTGATACATATGGACCCAGGAGAACAGGAGAAGCTCTGAGATCTTCTAGTGACTGTGCCTCCAGCGAGAGCTGTGTGGTGTAATGGTCACGCTGCAGTTATTAGGCTAGCTCTATTTGCTGTTGTAGCCGTGGATAGTCTTAAAATAAGGTTATGAGTGACAAGGGTCTTACTCTTCAGCCTGGATCGAGTCAGCTGGTGCCACATAGTTACTGGGGATGTAACCCTTCTTCCCTGTGTTGATGGAGCGCGCCTCCCACCAGTCCCCTTCTCTGTAGGGGGGGACAGAGAGAGATAGATAGATACAGACAGAGACAGATATAAAGAATCATCCAGATAGATATAGCACTACTATGTCTGGACAACGACAGTCTGGTTATGAAAGGGACTTGTATGCTTGTTTTATCTGTGTCTTGGCAGTGAGCTTGTACATGCTGTCTTTTATGCATGGATTCTATTGCTATATTATTAAGGCATGCAGCAAAGTATTCATTTGAATGTAACAAAGTCAACCAAGGCTACATTATAGAGCAGAAAGTTATATATGACCTAAGGCACCATCTATGTTAAAGGTTTTGTTAAATTAATCAAATGAAAGTCTACAAAAAACAGGATCGGGGGGGGGGACAAATCTAACCCATTTAGGAAGAACACTGTACAGAACAGGTAGTGTTCTTAAAGATAGTCTGTCATCGTTACACCACTACTCTACGGGAATAAGCCCCTGATCATGGTGAATGATGTTCTCAGAGGGAGCGTGCGTCCCAAATGGCATTCCATTCCCTATGTAGTGCGCTACTTTTGACCAGGGCCCATGGGGACTCACGTGTTGTTGATGATCTGGAAGCGGTCCCCTTTTTTGAACGACAGGTCGTCTGAGGTTCTGGCTTCATAGTCGTACAAGGCCACAAAGAACGTAACCCCACCTGAATACAGACACAGAAAACATTAAATAAAACATTCAAGTTAAATGCACAAGTGAAATTCATGACAGTATGTCCATTTAAGAGGCTGAAATAGATTTTGTTGACTAACTCGCAGAGATATGGTGGAGAACCAGTTAGAATATGAAGGAATTCAGAGCTACTAATAGCCTATTAAAAGATACAAAGACTTCCTATAAATACCTGCTGACCTTTGTGCCAAGATTGACAGAAACAATGTTGCTGAATGTTCACAGTACCAAACTCTGAGTAGCATCTGTGTTCTCTAGCCTGCACACTCCCTAACGATTTTTCACTGTCGGTAATTCTACTCTATAGAAATTGCCAGTATATAGATTAGAAATAATGTCATGTTGGTCCGGAAACGGACCGGCCATAGTGCAGTTTGGGCGAATGCCAGATGGGTCGGTCTATCTTAAGCCCAGTGGGCTGGTCTTTGGTGTGTGATTTTTTAAAATCATTATGGCTAATGGGGGCCTCAAGAGAGAGAAATAAATAAAAAAAATGGGGAGATGTGTTAGAAATGCCCAGGCCAATTTCTGCTCCCGGTCCATCCCTGTGTAGGGCATACTAATGGCAGTGGGATGGGTACGGTTCTGACAGGGAGTCTAAATCAGTCGGGGAGCAGATTTAACGGTCCGGCAAGGTAGTTGTTTGCTTCGCGTCTTAAAGGAAATGATTACGTCAGCTCGGTGCAAAGAGAACATCGTTACAAGACATCAATAATAACATGGCACAGGTCAATCTCATCTCGCAGATACGTAATGTCAATAAATACACTGGAAACCATTCTGCTTACTGGGCAGAGAATAGACATGGCAGATTGTGTGGATAATAGGGCTGTGACCATTACAGTACCATGAAACAGAGCAGGCCAACTCTTTGGTCCTTTAAAAACCTACATACCTGCTGTATGTAAAAAAAAATATATATATATATATATATTTTTTTTAAGTGTGCTATAGCTTTGGAAATAAATACATGTGACTCTGGATGACAACATCATGATGTTGGTTTCCAACATTAGGGCAGTTTTCCTAAAGAAGTTAAATTGCGTTTCGTTTCCTTGCCACGATTCTAACAAGTATCGCGATACTGCTATCATCCTGGCCCTGGCGGATAAATATCTATACGTTTGTCCCAAATGGCAGCCTATTACCTATATAGTGCCCTTAGGGCTCTGCTCAAAAGTAGTGCACTACATAGGGACAGTGTTTCCCCAACTCCGGTCCTCAAGCACTCCCAACAGTACATATTTTTGTTGCGGCCCTAGACAAGCACACCTGCTTGAAATCAGGCGTTTTTGGGAAACACTGACATAGGATGTGTCCCAAATGGCACCCACTTCCCTATGGCACCCCTCATGGGGAGCTCATATTCATCATACCCATTGCTGAACAACCAAGCTGCCAAAACAAATCCCATTATCTGGTCCAGGAACTCAATACCGTGCCCTGTAACTCCACCCCCTACACACACACACACACACACACACACACACACACACACACACACACACCAACAAAGAGGGGGATTACAAACCTAATCCCACCTAAACAGGAGAGCTCAATCTCATCTCACTGCTCTTTGGGACCTTATCAGATTGATTAGTCTCCCTGCCACCTTTAAAAATCAATCGTTGTCATTCACAAACAAATCAACACCTATGGACAACGTGATTGAAGGACATCTTAAGGCATCTGCGTGCTTCCGAGCCGAAACAGTGGAACGGTATTGAGATCCTGGGCCAGATGATGGGATTGGTTTTGGCAGCTTGGTTGTTCAGCAGTGGGTACGATGAATATGAGCTCCCCATGGGGGGTGTCATAGGATGTGTCCCAAACGGCAGTTTGGTAGAGTTGGTGCATATATTATATGACGACATTGTGATGCTTTTGGTCATTTTTTAATTCAGTGAGGGTTTTTTGTCTGTTCAAGCACACAAATTCTTTCCTGGAGGCAAGCCGAAGTCTACGCCCCTTCATCAGTGATTGGTCAACAGTAGGGATTCTTCATTAAACGCATGAAGAACTAATTTTCATGCACATTTGTTCATTGAAAAATACTGCACCAAACAGCTTAGTTAGATGTAAAAGATCTCTTTGGCAAAAACGTCAAAATTAATGACAGATTTCTTGAGTTATCTTAAGAGTCATTCTGACTACTTTGAGGAAGTGTATACTGGCTATGGCATCTCAAAATAGACAAACAATATTATTCCTGTTTTTTTCTCGTTTTTCAAGCAAAGGTATGCTAGCATTCGAGTCGGCTAGCCGAGTTAAGCTAGGCGCCAGCCAAACTGATGCATGCTGACGCCTTAAGAAGGAAATGGTGAGAGACCACTGGATTTGAATCATCTGAAATGCAATGGCAGGTGGACTCTGGAGTGACTCCAGATATTGGAGTTGTCAGATCAGCAGCTATTCTGTTGTGGGGAATAAGCATATGGGTCCTTGTGAAGGAACTATAGAAGAAGTTTCAAATGGCTAACTTTAGAGTACGTATATAGTATCGATGCGGTTAAGAGGACAATGGCACTAGACCAAAACAATGGAAATGCCAAGTAAATTTGCAGACATTTAGGCTATTGTTTATGTGTCTATTTCACACTATGTTGAGGTAAAAATCGGAGTATAATGCTTGTATGGATGTCAACCCCAATACAGATGTTGAACGTGTGCCAATCCAGAATCTCTTATCCCCCACCTTCTGCTTTATTGTAGTTACGATAGAAAGGCATACAGGTGCGTACGGAAATCCACACTTGAAATCTACACGTCGACAAACGCATCGCACAAATCATCCATTGGATGTCAACGTGTGATTTGCGCAAACATTTTTATGTAGGCTATGCTTGAAGATCTCAAGTTAGGATCGTGTGGATAATATAGGCAAGTCCCACCTGAGACTGCACCGGGGAACGTGCCGGGTAGAGCGCCGGAGAAGGAGGTGGAAGCCCCTCCGAAGGGGGTCATGATGGAGGAAGCTCCTCCGAAGGGGGTGATGGCGTGGGGGTTGAAACCTGCAGCGGGCCCCGTGGAGGACGGCTGGTTCTGCTGCAGCTGGGTGGGGTCGGGCCCGTAGTGGCCCACGTGGGGACCGATGACATCTGAGACCGGAGCGTTATCCGGGCGGTACTTCATGGTAGGCCCCTTGTCCTCTTTACTCTTGATGCAGCCCATGTTCAAGTCTGGAGAGAAACAAAGTTAAGAGCTTAGTTTCAGGACAGGACTGAAACAAATCCACAGGACAGTACAGGCCTGAATATTCACTCCTGTGTCAGTCACCGTTGGCATAGATGTGATAGCTTCCCCCCACCTCCCCCCATACAGTCTAAGCATACAAATGATTAAGAATTACAGCATACAGACTGGTTAGAAGGATTCCATTAATGAGACGTCGACTACCACTGTAGCCACAACCTAGAGAATTGTACGTCTATAAAAATTGACATTTGTAAAAATAATAATAATAAAAATAAATTGTCGTCAAACTATATGATGTACTTTTATTTTATGGCTAAAGCCATGAGTACATGTGCTGTATATCTTGGACAAAAATCCTAAATCTGATCTGAAATTATTTGGTTGTAGAGAGTCACTCGCGGTCATAATCAAAAAACGTGACCTGGTTCAATCATACACATATAACATAACTAGTCTAGTGTGTCCTATGCAAAGTACATACATCATGTTATACTGGTTGACAGTCTAAACATTTTATAAGTGGGTTTAGAGCTGTTGTGTTTATCTGTATGACTTTAGGAGATAACGTGTTCATTATATGAATATCCAACTGACAGCAGATGAAAAGCCATGCTGTTGCAAATAGTAAGAATTCTGGGAAACGCATGTTTTACATTTGCTGCTTTTTTGTGTGGGTCAAACCTTCACAATAATGGTTGCAACACAGTCACCAGCCATTTAAAAACAAATTACATTAGGTTATGTCCCAATTCTCCACACTTCTCCCGAAGTGTGCACTTGCACACTCCCCGTCATGGATTTAAAGGCATAGGATTGGTGCAAGCATTGGCAGGAGAGAGAGTTTCCACCCTGCCTCAACCCATGCAAGAAAGTGTGCAAGTAGACTACATACTTCGGAGAAGGGTGAAGAATCGGCACGCATGCCTTAAAAATCACCAGCAACTCTTAGGTCAAACCATTGTCCCGAAAAAGCAACACTTTTATACTGACGTGTTCACCATCTGCATTGTTCTCATTCTTCCCTCTCAACAGAATTGGCCAGTGTTACCCCGAGGTATTCCCTTTGTGAAGAGAAGGCCACGTAAATATGCTCCAGTCAGGGGGATGTTTTGACTGATCTGGAAACAGCTGCCCTAGACTGAGAGGGTTACAGCCATGACTCTCAATCGTTTTCTTTACCAGGGGGGTGGGCTAGGCTTCTACGAAATTGTGAACCTTCTTTGAAATCTCAAGCTCGGCTTGCTTGCAAACTACGAATGGCTGTCAAGGGAACTAGGGGCCGGCAAACAAGGTGTGATGAATTCAGAACTTTGGAGGAGAACTTCGATTTGCACTTGAGCTGACTAAAAAAAAAAAAAAGTTTGAACCGACCACCTGAGGCACCTGTCAGTTAGCAACGTCCCGGAGACTTATGCGGACACATTTTCCCCAAAATGTCCTGCTCATTCCCTCCTGACCACAGCAATATTCAAACGGAGCTTTCTGGAAAACCTGGGAATTTTGGGGAAAGTTAACAGAATTTTGCATCCCTATGACTTGTGAAACACTGGTGTAGTAGACAGAGACAGAGAAAAGGGGAATGGCAGAAGTTCACTGAGTTTTTCAGCTGCCGAGCTGCCAAGTAAAACAACAAAAACGGGGGCAAACCGCAAGAGGACTTCACAAGAAATCAGGGCATTTTGCTCAAATAAAAAAATTGTACACGGAATACATTTCATGCTATGGTTCGAATGGCGTGTTGATAGATCTCTAGAAAACTGATTTAAGAGTGGTCAGTCGTAGGTAATAGGCCTACATTAAGTCAAATGAGATTTGAAAATAAATTAATAGGAAGATACGGTTCATATGAATCTAATCTCAGATGTTCAGATCAGAGGCCAAGACATTCTTGTCAGCCACATGAATATGGATCCAGCCCTCACTTTAAGGGAGTCTAACCCACTCTCCCCTTTCACTTGAGATGGTATGCTGGTCTCCTTGGAGGGTAAGAGAGGTTGGGTTGGTTGACTGTGGGGTTTGAAGTTCACCATCAGAATGAAGTGGCCCAGAGACTCAGGGTCAGCGCTCAACTTGCCACACCATAAAAGCACAGTTCCAGGCCTACATCCTGGTCATATAGCTGCAGCCTGCCCAGCTTTTACGACATCTCAATAAAACAGACCATCTGTTCTAGGAGTTATTTGTCTCGCAACAAAACACAGTTAACCATTCGCCAACTCTGCCCTTACGTCACATTTGGTCATATATAGTCATACACTGAGTATACAAAACATTAAGAACACCTGAACACCTCCATGACATAGACTGAGCAGGTGAAAGCTATGATCCCTTATTGAGGTCACTTGTTAAATCTCCTTTCAAAAATCAGTGTAGATGAAGGGGAGGAGATGGCTTAAAAATCCTTAATGAACCTTTAAGACAATTGAGACATGGATGGCGTATGTGTGCCATTCAGAGTGTGAACGGGGAAGACAAAACATTTAACTGCCTTTGAACGGAGTATGGTTGTAGGCGCCAGGCGCACCGGTTTGTGACAAGAACTGCAACACTGCTGGGTTTTTCACGCTCAACAGTTTCCCGTGTGTATCAACAACAGTCCATCACCCAAAAGGTCATCCAGCCAACTTGACACAATTGTGGGAAGCATTGGAGTCAACATGGGCCAGCATCTCTGTGGAACTCTTTGGACACCATGTAGAGTCCATGCCCTGGCTAATTGAAGCTGTTCAGAGGGCACAACTCAATATTAGGAAAGTAATATACTCAGTGTATAATGAGTATAACCTCCGTCTCTCCGAGGAAACGGACTGGATTGGTTTCGGGCTGGCAGTGACACAGATATGTAAAGTTGGAGAGGCAGTGTATATTCAGCAGCACCCGACTATGT
The DNA here is from genome assembly GCF_023373465.1 of Oncorhynchus keta. Classification (NCBI taxonomy): domain Eukaryota; kingdom Metazoa; phylum Chordata; class Actinopteri; order Salmoniformes; family Salmonidae; genus Oncorhynchus; species Oncorhynchus keta. The sequence goes on along the minus strand of NC_068424.1, from coordinate 31,416,706 downwards.
GTGTACACACACACACACACACACACACACGTTCCTCTGGTGCATTTATATAAACAGATAGAGGGAAACATGATCTTATGATCCAAGCATTCACACCAGTGCCGTTTTAAAAGCCCCTTCACAGACCCGCCATGGCCTAAGCATAACACTTATCCTATCCTAAGTAAATGGGGGGACTGAAGCAGGTTCATATTGCCATGAATAGGCCAAGTACAGTATTACAAGTGATTGTTTTTCATCTCGTGTCATTCTTTCACCCACACACTAATCCCTATAGCCCTGCCTCTTACACAAATGCCGATAGGCGAAGGAAAACTCCATTGCATGGCAAAGCGGGAGGGAGAGACATTTGCTATGAATGTAGAGATAAAATGACATTAGTATTTGTGTGTGTATCAGAGAGACAGGCTGGGAATGGGACATTGTGCCAAATCCTCTCACATGGGTGACTGTCAGCACAGAGAAGAGCCAGCTGAGAAAAGCCACACAGAGAGCGAGCGAGAGGAGCCAGAGAACGAGCGTGAAGCCAGAGCGAGAGAGAAGCCAGAGCAAGAGCGTGAAGCCAGAGCGAGAGAGAAGTCAGAGCAAGAGCGTGAAGCCAGAGCGAGAGAAGCCAGAGCAAGAGCCTGAAGCCAGAGCGAGAGAGAAGCCAGAGCAAAGCCAGAGCGCAGCCAGAGAGCGTAGCCAGAGAATGCAGCCAGAGAGCGAGAGAGCAAAGCCAGAGCGAGAGAGCAAAGCCAGAGCGAGAGAGCAAAGCCAGAGCGAGAGAGCAAAGCCAGAGCAAGAGCAAAGCCAGAGCGAGAGAGAAGCCAGAGCAAAGCCAGAGCGCAGCCAGAGAGCGTAGCCAGAGAATGCAGCCAGAGAGCGAGAGCAAAGCCAGAGCGAGAGAGCAAAGCCAGAGCGAGAGAGCAAAGCCAGAGCGAGAGAGCAAAGCCAGAGCGAGAGAGCAAATCCAGAGCGAGAGAGCAAAGCCAGAGCGAGAGAGCAAAGCCAGAGCGAGAGAGCAAAGCCAGAGCGAGAGAGCAAAGCCAGAGCGAGAGAGCAAAGCCAGAGCGAGAGAGCAAATCCAGAGCGAGAGAGCAAAGCCAGAACGAGAGACGGTGGAAATGCACACCATAGGTGTTGTCTTGTCTTATTAGGGAGAAACTCAGACTTCTCAGGAGTTGTTTCATTACAGTCCGTTAAATGATGCTGAAATAGAAGTGTCCTTTCAAAACTAGGTCAAAGTTCGTGCATAGTTCCGTCTGTCTAAATCAAAAGCATTTGTGATTTGAGACAGCGAAAGAGTCAGGAATCAAAAGACAGCTAAAGACTGCAAATACCACGCTATGTAGCAGGCGGAGGAAAAACCTACACATTTTGTCCTCAAAAGTATAGACCTGCTTTGCATAGGGATCTTGTGGCACTGACTTTACCCTAGTATATTTGGAATGCTATAGCTGGTGTAGGGACCCCTATACGCTGAACTTGGGGTCAGTTTTTCATTTCCCCCCACTAAGGATTGGGGAGGGGACGCTGATCCTAGATCTGTAGAGCTGCACAGTATGCCCTTCATACATTCCAGAGGGACCCGAAGTTACACCTCCACCTGAGGCTCCTTGACCTCTGATCCTTGACCTCCACACCCCTGGTGTGCTCACTTTACCTAGGGCTCAGGCCTCATAGAACACATAAGATTAAAGGGCCCAAGTGGGACCCTTCAGTGTGATCCCAAAGGTCAGCCCAGATTGGTGGGTCAGGGCTGGAGAGGTGGTAACATAGCTAGGGGCTATTATTTAAAGCTGTATAGATTTAAATCAGTTGGTAGTCTGCACTGTGTTATTCAGGTCACTTTACTCCAGTTATCTTTGGATGCATACCAATAAAGATTCTAGTCACGCAATGAAAGTTTCAATTGTAGAGGATTAAAAATAAATTGCCACCCCAAATCCACATCAAAACAGAGGAGAATACGCTTCCATAGTCAGTTTGCACAAAGGGATTTGATGTGCTTTCTCTAAATCTCAGAATCTGAATACTTCTGTAGAGAATGTCAAACAGTATCAAAAACTGCATTCAATCAGAATGAGATGTCTTCTCTTATTCTGCTGAACATGGCAAAACTGAACTATAGTAAACGGTTCTGTGTATTGTATCCTACACCCTGGCCCATTCCTCTCCTGACTGAGTTGGAGAGAACTGGGAATTCCACAGAAAGGCCCTGGGCTGAAACAGCCTGGAGAGTGGAATTCTGGCTCTGGGGTGACGTTTCCCCTAGGTACAGATCTAGGATCAGCTTCCCCTCCCCAAATCATAACCTTAACCATAGTGGGGAAAACTGACCCAAGATCAGCATCTAGGCAACTTCACCCTACTCTGGAGTCTGCATCAGACTTCCGCTCGACAAGTTGATCACACTGGGGTGAATCCTAACTTCCACGTCAACAATGCATGACTACAAAGTGAAAATTTTACTTAGGATTCAGTCCATCCTGCTGAAAATGGCATGATAGAGCAGCAGATAGAGCTGTTTGAGGACTGGCCTGATAAACAGATCTGAGTCCAGACCCAGGACTGTGTTTTTGCCAACTCAATTGCTGTCATTGTTTGGCATGACAACTCCTCGTGGGACTGTCAAGAGAGCAGAAACAGACTGGCACCCCGGCTAGAGCTCATAGCGAAGAGGGACATCAATCCCCCTGTACTGAAATGGAGGGAGTGCTGGGATGATCAGTGAGAAATGAACAGATCCCCTCTGGCCCGGACGTCCTTCCGCCGGGCCTTTGTGTTCCAGACCACCTGCTGTAACTTTCACTGAGAGGAATGCAGGCAGGCAGAAACACGCACAAAAAAAAAAACGCAAGCACATATGATAGCCTACACACCAGCGCACTTGCACACACACACACATGTGCACGCTACGGAAACTCATCGATGAATACACACACACTCAGTACAGCCAACAGACCTCTATTTGCTCCTCCTAAGAGGGAGATAGACATGGAGACAAGGAGTGGGAAAGAAAACAGGCTACAACTGGTTAGCTGATGGATATCAGTCAACCCTGTGGTTCTGGAACTGCTGAGACATGGTTTTTGTTACCAAACAGGGTAACTTAGACATAAAACTGATGCCTGACATAAATTAAAGCTGCAGGTGAAATAACATGCAGACACGGCTAAATATCAGTTAGAAACAGAGACATTGATTGGCACATTGTTACGCAAGGAGAACTATCCCTACGGTTTGATGCTGGGAGTTTCCACAGCAACTAGGGGTCTGTGAGTAAGCCCCACCCGACGTGGACAGCTGTTAGCAACTGACACCAAGACTGTAGACAGGGAAGGCTTTACCGTGCTTAAAACTGCCAACAGATGCCATTGGAGGAAGACGAAGTAAGGGTTACACTGCCCATGGGAAAGTGCAGTTGTACAATATCAAAGAGTATATGCCTATTGCTACTGTAGCTTCAATAAATATTAAAAGGAAGGAAGTTGAAACATGACTTTGCTTTGATACCATAGTCTATCAGCATGAATACAGAATTAGGCCTAATGGAGTCTCTCACAAGTGTGGCATGTGAGACTAGGCCTTACATGAATTTTAAAGCAAGAAGCAGTATAAGATGTTGCTGTGATGATTAAGGACGCGTTACTCTGTTGAAACACCACCTAGCCTACTGTTGGCAAGACATCTCTCCACCTCTGGAGCTGTACCAGGCTGCCAGCCTCACAGAATACCTGGCTACGCGTCTGCCAACACATGGGTTAGCTGAAGCTTACTCATAGCCTTGTCTCAGGCTCGACAGTAGACACTGGACTCATTCTATAAGGCTGGCCCTGGAGGACAACCTAAAGGCAGGAGTTCACACGAGTGTGCAGGAGCTATTTTAGTAGCGGGAGGTGACCACAGTAAGTCAGAGAGAGGCGGTTTAAACTATCAACGCCTACTTCTCACTCAGGGGTTGCCCTGAGTGCCAATGTGTGATGTGGTAACTTCAGTGACCTCACCATTACTAAGCATTCCTTCACACACTGTGTGCACTCTGTCACACCAATGTACACAACTATGGTACTGCAGTAGGGCTAATAAGATTACGCTATATCCTATGCTACATACTTCAAAAATAGTCTCCCTGGTGTGAGTTCACTCAATTTCAATGGTTCCACACTTGAAAATTATCTCTCTGTTATACTTAGACAAAACAGACAGACACTACCATGGAATCACCAAGGACAAGGGTCATATCTTTCAGTGTACACAGTAGCAAAACATAGTGGAACGAAAATGATGGCATCTTTTATTGAAGTTCAGGTAGTCCCTCTCAATTTCAGTCCGTTCCCCCTCCCCCACTGGTGCCGAGTACATACGGCCCAGCTCTGCCATTGCCCAACTTTTACCAACAGCTCACAGAAGGTCTTCCACATGCTCCCCAACTCTTCAATATACAGTATCTGTCCAAGATCCAAAGTGAGATTCTAGCTTCAAGGCACAGGCGTAGGGCAGGAATTGTCCACATTCCCACTGACTGTCTAGAGCCCTCAAACTCAACTCTGGACCTAGAAATTAGTTCCACTGCGTTTTTCAATTGTTCCCCTCTAAATCAGGGACTGATTTAGACCTGGGACACCAGGTGGGTGCAATTATTTATCAGGTAGAACAGAAAAACAGCAGGCTCCGGACCTCATAGGGTAAGAGTTGAATACCCCTGGTCTAGAGAATGAGAGCCAGCCATGTATCTCCAGTCATGACCTACTGTAAGAGAGAGACGTTCTCATTCTTCAATAACAGTGGCTTGGAATGTTTCTTAAGGCATATGTTATTATTATAAGGTTACACCCCTGTTTCTTCGTAGCATGAATACCTGGTCATTTCTATACCATAACATTAAGTGCAACCGATATCACATAGAGCAACACAAGTACCAACTCCAGTGAATACTAGTGGACATTAAGCTGACAAACAGGCTAATGTTGGTACAAAACATGACCCCACTCGGCTTAATGCATCCAAGATCAGCCATGGTTGGTTCATCGCTTTCTTTGTACATATTCCTTTTGTCCAGTGTGATGGCGTTGTCTTTAATCCGCCCCAACAGGTCCACAGACGACACAATCGCCATCACACTGCCCTATCCCATCTGGACAAAAGGAATACCAATATAAGCACGCCTTTCATTGACTACAACTCAGCATTCAACACCATAGTACCCTCCAAGCTCATCATTAAGCTGGAGGTCCTTGGCCCCAAACCTGCCCTGCGCAATTGAGTCCTGGACTTTGACGGCCTGCCACCCCAAGGTGGTGAAGGTAGGAAACAATATCTCCACTTCGCTGACCCTCAACACTCGGACCCCACAAGGGTGCTTGCTCAGCCCCCTCCTGTACTCCCTGTTCACCCACGACTGTTTGACCATGCACGCCTCCAACGCAATCATCAAGTTTGCAGACGACACAACAGTAGTGGGCTTGATTACCAACAACAGCGAGACAGCCTACAGGGAGGTGGTGAGGGCACTTGGAGTGTGGTGTCAGGAAAACAACCTCTCACTCAACATAATAAAAGGAGATGATTGTGGACTTCAGGAAACAGCAGAGGGAGCACCCCCACTATCCACATCAAAGGGACAACAGTGGACAAGGTGGAAAGTTAAGTTCCTAGGCATACACATCACAGACAAACTGAAAGGGTCCACCTACACAGACATTTCTTCAACCTCAGGAGGATGAAGAAATGTGGCTTGTCACCTAAAACCCTCACAAACTTTTACAGGTGCACAATCGAGAGCATCCTGTCGGGCTGTATCGTAGCCTGGTACGGCAACTGCACCGCCCTCAACCGCAAGGCTCTCCAGAGGGTGGTGCGGTCTGCACAACGCATCACCGGGGACAAACTACCGGCACAGTAAAAAAGTTGGTGTAAAAATTACAGTGTTGACTTATATTAACCCAGGATTAGTATTTTCAACATTATGAGGAGTCAATGAACTCGTGTCGGAATTAAATCGGAGTGTAAAATTATGCAGTCATTGCAGTGCAAATTCAACTCAATTCAGTGGAATGAAAATGTGACACTACCTGTAGAGTAACTTTAACACTATGTAGACTGGGAACAAATGTTGTTTTCTAAAACAGTGTTGAATTCAACTCTATCAAAGTTAAACTAACAATTATTTTTACTGTGTGCCCTCTATGACACCGAGAGCACCCGATGTCACAGGAAGGCCAAAAAGATCATCAAGGACATCAACCACCTGAGCCACTGCCTGTTCACACCGCTACCATCCAGAAGGCGAGGTCAGTACAGGTACATCACAGCTGGGACCGAGAGACTGAAAAACAGCTTCTATCTCAAGGCCATCAGACTGCTAAACAGCCATCACTAACTCAGAGGCTGCTGCCTACACTGGCCACTTTAATAAATGGATCACTAGTCACTTTATACAATGCCACTCAAAATAATGTCACTTTAATAATGTTTACATATCTTACATTACTCATATCACATGAAAATACTGTATTTTATACCATCTGTTGCACCTTGTCTATGCCACTCAGCAATCGCTCATCTATATATTTATATGTACATTTTCTCATTCATCCCTTTAGATGTGTGTATTAGGTTGTTGCCGGGGAATTGTTAAGATTACTTGTTAGATATTACTGCACTGTTGGAACTAGAAGCACAAGCATTTCGCTACACTCGCATTAACATCTGCTAGCCATGTGTATGTGACAAATAAAATGTGATTTGATTTATGTTCTAGCCTAGGGGGTCACACTTGGGGCTTGTCTAGGTTGAATCCCGAGGCCAACCGTAGACATTACAATGCTTAAAGGCCTTGGAACTTTTAGACAACAGTGGTTTAGTCCCAGCAACACTAGTCAGTCAGTCCGTAGTTCTCTCCTATTAACGGACACCACTCCAAAACATCGGATGTGTAAGTGTTATTATTAACAAACTCAAGCATATGCCTCAGATATTTTGTAACGTGGTGTGGAGTTGGTAAGTTTTTACGAGGTTGGTACTCTAGCCCCTTCTACCAAAATAACCTATGCATTCAGGGATTACTACTGTAGGCCTATAAGTAAATATCATTTGAGGTCATTTATTTTACGCTCAGTACTGGCAATCATGGGCTACGTGTAGCCTGCAGATGCATATTCTTCAGCTAACCACAATCACATTCCATAACACACAGTTATGTTGCTTTATCTCGACTAACTAGTAGCGACTATCAGGAATATGATGTGTTACAATTGACCAAGGCCATGTGGTGAGAGTCCAGACAATGCTAATGTTGCTACTTCAGCTAGCTGTTCCATGTGTTCCGTATTGGAACAGCCGTCTTGCGTTATCGGACACTACCATCCAGCAAACTGGACTAGCTTGATTGTCCAACAAGAAACAATTGTTTGTCAGTGTTTGAGAAATGAATTATTTCACGTAATATCTTACATATAACGTCTTATATATATATATATATAAATAAGACGTTAAATACAATGCTGTCTTTGGGGACGTTAAAGCCGTAACCTAAATGTAAAACTTCAATTAGTCTCTACAGGCTCACATCAGAGAGTGAACTACAGTAGGTCTATCTATCTATGTTGGTCTCAAAACATATTTGAACTCAACACTTTATACGAATTGAATGGATCTTTAATAATAGGCTATATTTACCGCAATTCTTCGGGTCAGAACAAATATATGCAGACAATGCTCTGGACAATCGATCCTACCAGAGGACTGGTGGGGCCCATCATTGGGCTATTGGATTGTCAACTTATTTTTCTCATTTAAAAAATCTTACCTTTTAGAAATTCACGATGTTGTGTCGTTTGTATTTCTGGGTTCGACGAGAAAAATCAGCTAGTATTCCAACATGGAAATCACAGTCGCCCCCATCCCGCCTCCCTCCAACACAGGTCTTTCTCAATCGTTTTTGTGTTCGGTGAATGAAATAACAATGAAGTTAAATCAAAGCAAAACGAAGGATGAAGAAATTAAACGATTAGAGGGGTTGACACAGACAGAACGCCTTAATGAATAAAACCCCAGCTGAATGTATCCAGCGACATGACAAAATAAGTCACCAAAAGTAGGCTAACCCAGTTCCTGTAGCTACACTTCCTACCTCTAAACTTGCATCAACCCCCACTACAACATGGCCGACGCGATTCCAGTAAATGACGCCGCAGTTGGAGATATCAATCCTGCAGACCGGTGTCGAGATCGTTAGACGATCATCACAGACACAAGTGACTATAGCAACAAAAAAATAAATCTATAAACAAAACATTGAAATGTTGAAGTAATTTTGTGAACCAAAAATGCGTCTGTATGCCGTGTGTGTGGCTTTAAAGGGATTTGTGTATTAAAGAAGAATATAATTCTCTCTCCAAAACTGGTCTTCTATCGCCATCTACTGGCAGTATATCCTAATATCGGGTTACTGTGTAAGTGGTCGAGTGTGGAAGTGGTTACATCTTTTGCTACAGGGGCCAAGGGCCAATCTTCTCAAAATCCACCGGGCGCCCCACTGACTCTTCTTGTCTGCTGCTGTTGAGGCACTGAGGCCTAATACATCATTTAATTAAATCCAAGTATTAGCATTTAGTATTTTATTAAGATCCCGATTAGGTGCAGCCAAGGCAGCCACTAGTCTTCCTGGGATCCAAACAGGAACAAAACAACACATCACAACAAAACATAATCTACATCATCAATAAAACAATACATCACACCAGACACTGTGCACTATACATATTTACACTGCTAAACCAGTACACATTTACAAGATAAAATGTACAATACTACAAAAATATAATACTAAAATATAAGCAATGTGCTCACTGATGAAGTCTTTGAAGTCCAGCTTTCTAGCTAACTGACTTTCAATGGACAGCAAGGCAAGACTGCAAAGTCTGCCCTGGGACATAATGGACCTCAAATAGTTTTTTTTATCAGTTGTAGCTTACTGAATGCTCTCTCACCACCAGCGACAGTCAAAGGCAGTGTGCAAAATACACGTAAAGCAATCCACACTTCTCCAAAAACGCTTTGCAGCTGCATCTTACAAATTGCAGACAGGGCTGGAGACAGGGCTGGTTCAGGGGTATGGGGATGGGGAGACAGGGCTGCTGAGCCTGAAGCTGCATCTGTTGGAACTGGCACCAGACGGGGCAGGGACAACTGATTCAGCCTCCAGTATTTATGCTGCAGTAGTTTATGTGTCGGGGGCTAGGGTCAGTTTGTTATATCTGGAGTATTTCTTCCTGTATTTTCCGGTGTCCTGTGTGAATTTAAGTATGCTCTCTCTAATTCTTTCTTTCTCTCTCTCGGAGGACCTGAGCCCTAGGACCATGCCTCAGGACAACCTGGTATGATGACTCCTTGTTGTCCCCAGTCCACCTGGCCGTGCTGCTGCTCCAGTTTCAACTGTTCTGCTTGCGGCTATGGAACCCTGACCTGTTCACTGTGATTACTATTATTTGACCATGCTGGTCATTTATGAATATTAGAAAATATTGCCCATGTTCTGTTATAATCTCCATCTGGCACAGCCAGAAGAGGACTGGCCACCCCTCATAGCCTGGTTCATCTCTGGGTTTCTTCCTAGGTTTTGGCCTTTCTAGGGAGTTTTTCCTAGCCACTGTGCTTCTACACCTGCATTGCTTACCATTTGTGGTTTTAGGCTGGGTTTCTGTACAGCACTTTGATATATCAGCTTATGTAAGAAGGGCTATATAAATACATTTGATTTGATTTAGCATGAATAGCTTGCTAAAAGTTTGCCTGCATTGATTAAATGTTTCCTAAAAGAGGAGCGAAATGTAAACACTCAGAATTTTCTATGAAGATATTAAGTAACTAATGTTAGGGTAGACAAATTAGCCTATTTTACTAGGACTAAACTAACAGGTTAATTTCCACCACTCACGACTACACCCACCTTCCTTTGTGAAAAGTGGGTGACATACTGTCGCCCTTTTATTTCTCCTGTCTTTCTTTTCGTTTTTGAAAGCCAGATTTTTCTTTAGGAAGCTGAGACATGATGCTCCACCGGCACTCTTCGCTCGCAATTCACTGCTAGCAAGTACAGTTCGCGCCTGGTTTGGGGGCAAGACCGAACCATTTCATGTAAATAGACGGGGGTTGGGCAATACATAAGCTCTCTGGATGAAACCGTTAGTTTTATTAGTACATTGTAAATAAAATATTATGTTAATGATGATAGGTTAATAATTTATTCCTGAAGAAATGTACCTAATGTTCTAATCATTTTTGTCAGTCACAGGCCCTTTGAACCGTCAGAACCCCCCCCCCCATACAAACGCACCTGACACCAAGCAGTTAAGTCTCCTCAACTTGCTCAATTGCCATATTATTTATTGCAAGATTTAGATGAGGTTTAGGGTTTAGAGAATGATTTGTCCCAAATACAATGTATTTTGTTTTTAATATATTTATTCTAAAACTTATTCTAAAACTGACTGCAGCTCTTTGTTAAGAGTTGCAGTGATTTTACTTGCTGTGGTAACTGACATGTATAATGTTGAATCATCAGAGTACATAGACACACAGGCTATACTCAGGGCTAGTGGTAGATCATTAGTAAAAAATAAAACAGCAAAGGACCAAGACAGCTGTCCTGAGGTATACCGCACTCTACTTGGTTTACATTAGAGAGGCTTTTATAAATGCCATTTTTAAATGTGTGAACATCAGACTTCAAAAGTAGCAGACTCTTTGGTAACACTTTAAATTACAATGGCATACTCATGTACACTGAGTGTACAAAACATTAGGAACACCTTCCGAGTATTGAGTTGCACCCCCCTTTTGCCCTCAGAACAGCCTCTTTTTGTTGGGGTATGGACTCTATATGGTGTCGAAAGCATTCCATAGGGATGCTGGACCATGTTGACTCCAATGCTTCCCACAGTTGTGTCAAGTTTGCTGGATGTCGTTTGGGTGGTGGACCATTCTTGATATCTTGACATTCTTCAATGTCTGCTTTTTAAAATTTTGACATCTACCAATAGGTGGCCTTCTTTGCGAGGCATTGGCAAACCAACCTGTTCGTTGTAGTTTAATCTGTGTTTGAAATTCACTACTTGACTGATGAACCTTATGTGTGGGATACAGAGATGAGGTAGTCATTCAAAAATCATGTTAAACACTATTATTGCTAACAGAGTGAGTCCATGCAACTTATTATGTGACTTTTTTTTTACTGATGAACTTTTTTAGGCCTGTGCCATAACAAAGGGGTTGACTACTTATTATTTAAAAAAGTATGTTTTTATGTTACAATGTTGGACATTTATGGGTCGTTCCACAAATAGAGTATATTTCACATCCCTTTGATATTTTAAACCCCTAAGGTCAATGTCTGAACCCCTGTGGAAATCTAATTAGCATAATATAAAAATCCCCATAAAAATCTGTCAGTTTAAGCTAGAACAATCTTTTTTTTGTTGCATCAACCCGCTGCATCCAACTATGGGTAGCTGCGGCCCAATATGACAACCGGAGTATGGGAGAGTGGGTGTGTTGAAAGGAGTGGGTGTATGGAAAGCGAATCAGCTAATTGGGCAGATTTGTTGACAGTTATTAAGATTGTTTTGTGTGGCTGATTGGGCTGTACAACTAGTGGATAAGCCGGTGCACCGGTGTTATATCGACTTGCCTGTGGACCCGAGGTGTTCCCTCCTGGGCAGCTGCACGGCCGTGTTGCCGGCAGTAACTAATGTGGCCATTTTTTATTTCAAGTAGGATAGCAGCCTACACAATAAATAACTAATATTGATAACCATATAGATTACATACAGTCTACTATATTGATACATACAGTCAGTCTACTCAATGGGGAGGCCATGAACGGAAACAACAGTGAGACACAGTGCCCATCGCTCCCACTTGCCAAGGACTGCTGTCCGGCAACACGTGGGAAGTAGATACCTGGACAATATAAAATGCATACAATACATTAAGCAACAGTACACCCATCAGCAATACACTCTTAGAAAAAAGGGTTCCAAAATGGTTCTTCGGCTGTCCAACCCTTTTTGGCTCCAGGTAGAACTCTTTTTGGTTCCAGGTAAAACACTTATTGGTTCCACATAGAACCCTCTGTGGAAAGGGTTCTTTCTACATGGAACCCAAAAGGGTTATACCCAGAACCAAATAGGGTTATTCTAAGGGTTCTCCTATGGGGATAGCCAAATAATCCTTTTAGGTTCTAAAAGTGTACTTTTAATAAAAAATAAACAATATTCAGTTTGTTTATTTAAAAAAATGTGTGTTAAACTAACTCAAACTAACTCAAACTCATCCTCTGGCTTAAACTGAATTTCAAACGTAAGAGAAAAAAACTACTCAATCAAAACCTTCTAACCTATAGCACAGCGCTTTCGACACACCCACTCCTTTTCACATACACGCTACTTTACCTTTCAACACACCCACTCGCACATACTTTGATCGCCATTTCAGGATGCAGCTACCCCCTTCTCACCGCATCCGTTTATGTCGGACTTCTGCATCTGCAGAGAAAGGTGAGAGCTAGAGTGGTGTTTGTCAGACCATGAGACATCCCAAAAAGCATAATTCTCACAAAATCGTCTGTAGCATCAGAAATGGTGTGACCCCTCTATGGAAATATGAGACTTTCACGAACACTTGATTCACTCTGCCCTTTTGCTCTAGAATGCCCACAGGCTCATTTGAATGTCCCCCGGTACCAGTTGAAAAAACAAAAACGTTTCCTGATCATCTTATACAGTGGGGCAAAAAAGTATTTAGTCAGCCACCAATTGTGCAAGTTCTCCCACTTAAAAAGATGAGAGGCCTGTAATTTTCATCATAGATACACTTCAACTATGACAGACAAAATGAGAAAAGAAAATCCAGAAAATCACATTGTAAGATTTTTTATTCATTTATTTGCAAATTATGGTGGAAAATAAGTATTTGGTCAATAACAAAAGTTTATCTCAATACTTTGTTATATACCCTTTGTTGGCAATGACAGAGGTCAAACGTTTTCTGTAAGTCTTTCACAAGGTTTTCACACACTGTTGCTGGGATTTTGGCCAATTCCTCCATGCAGATCTCCTCTAGAGCAGTGATGTTTTGGGGCTGTTGCTGGGCATCACAGACTTTCAACTCCCTCCAAAGATTTTCTATGGGGTTGAGATCTGGAGACTGGCTAGGCCACTCCAGGACCTTGAAATGCTTCTTACGAAGCCACTCCTTCGTTGCCCGGGCGGTGTGTTTGGGATCATTGTCATGCTGAAAGACCCAGCCACGTTTCATCTTCAATGCCTTCAAGGCCCTCTCACGATACATGGCCCCATTCTTTCCTTTACACGGATCAGTCATCCTGGTCCCATTGCAGAAAAACAGACCCAAAGCATGATGTTTCCACCCCCATGCTTCACAGTAGGTATGGTGTACTTTGGATGCAACTCAGCATTCTTTGTCCTCCAAACACGACGAGTTGAGTTCTTACCAGAAAGTTCTATTTTGTTTTCATCTGACCATATGACATTCTCCCAATCTTCTTCTGGATCATCCAAATGCTCGCTAGCAAACTTCAGACGGGCCTGGACAGACGGATACTGGCTTAAGCCTCTGGACACGTCTGGCACTGCAGGATTTGAGTCCCTGGTGGCGTAGTGTGTTACTGATGGTAGGCTTTGTTACTTTGGTCCCAGCTCTCTGCAGGTCATTCACTAGGTTCCCCCGTGTGGTTCTGGGATTTTTGCTCCCCGTTCTTGTGATCATTTTGACCCCACGGGGTGAGATCTTGCGTGGAGCCCCAGATCGAGGGAGATTATCAGTGGTCTTGTATGTCTTCCATTTCCTAATAATTGCTCCCACAGTTGCTTTCTTCAAACCAAGCTGCTTACCTATTGCATATTCAGTCTTCCCAGCCTGGTGCAGGTCTACAATTTTGTTTCTGGTGTCCTTTGACAGCTCTTTGGTCTTGGCCATAGTGAAGTTTGGAGTGTGACTGTTTGAGGTTGTGGACAGGTGTAACGAGTGGAGGACAGAGGAGCCTCTTAAATAAGAAGTTACAGGTCTGTGAGAGCCAGAAATCTTGCTTGTTTGTAGGTGACCAAATACTTATTTTCCACCATAATTTGCAAATAAATTCATAAAAAATCCTACAATGTGATTTTCTAGATTTCTTTTCTAATTATGTCTGTCATAGTTGAAGTGTACCTATGATGAAAATTACAGGCCTCTCTCATCTTTTTAAGTGGGAGAACTTTCACAATTGGTGGCTGACTAAATACTTTTTTTGCCCCACTGTATGTCTTTATGTATGACTTTTTGGGGGACGATCTGTTGTTCCATGTAGTGAATCTGTTATTCAATGCATTTGTATGGGCTAATAGCAGCAAGAAAATACATTTTTATATATTGTTTTGATACTTCAATGGCTCTTAAAATTCAAATAAAATAGCAAAATTATCATTGGTATGACCTTCTTAAAACAATTCCACATACCTTAGTAGACCCTAAATATGATGGAACACCATCTAAATACCATAGCTTCCTACTCCAGTGCTCCCTCTACCGAGCCCCGACCAGAGCTCCAAGGTTGCTTCGTTTATTTCTCTGCTGAATGGGCAGGCGTTGGAGTAGACTACGGCCGTCTGGGAGAGAGGAGGAGCTGGATTCAGAGGGGGTTCATGGCTCTGTTCAGAGGTATCTTTGATCATCCACTGGAGGGCAGAGAGAGGGGTGAGCACCTATTCCAACTACGGCAGGATGACCAGACCACTGCAGAGTATGCGTTCACCTTCCGGACTGTAGCAGCATCCAACTGATGGAATGAGCCAGCGCTCCATACTCTATTCAGACTGCTTGAGGAGGTCCAGACGGAACTGGCATGTCGAGATGACAACCGTGATGGCCATCCATCTGGATAACCTACTTCGGGAGCGTCGCTACCCTCATCGCTTCTCTCCCTCCCTCAGTGACCCCTCTGTATCAGAGCCTGAACCCATGGAGGTAGGGGTCACACGCCTCCCCACGGCTGAACGACGTAGACAGAGACAACTGGGGCTCTGTCCCTATTGTGGTCAAGGAGGGCTTCAGCAGTGTCCAGTACGTCCCAACGTGGGATCCACGAGAGCAGAGGGACGGTCATGTGATCTTCCACCTCCTGGGACAGGTGTGAGTATCCCATCATTTTCTTGCAAACCCTTTTTAGTGTCGATCACACTTGCTGGCTGTCCCTTATGTACTGTTTCTACAATGCTAGTCGATTCTGGTGCAGCAGGGAACTTTTTTGACCAGACCCTTGCCTCTCTTAAAATCAACTCATACCCACTCTCCGGTCCAAGCCCTTGATAATCGACCAGTAGGCTCTGGAACCATTACACACATCACCACACCACACCCCTCACCATGGAGTCCATTCATCAGGAGAATATTCTCTCCATCACTAGAATATTCTCTCCATCACTAGTGCACCAGCTCACAAGATCCTCCTCAGCCTCCCATGGCTCCAACGCCATAACCTCATCATCTCATGGTCGAGGATAAGAATCATGGACAGGTCACCTGAATGTCAGAGGACCTGCTTTCTAGTTCCCTTGAGTCATATCCCTTGTGGTCTGGGAAGTAGATGTGGACGTTCACCAGGCTCTGGAGAGGGAAACGGCACCCACCACCTGTCGTCCTCAGCGCATCTATGTTCCCACGGATAAGGGAGCAGCTGTTGACCTGGGCACACACAGCTGTCATCGCTGGACATCATGGGATCACCAGTACAATTCAATCTCTCCAAGAAGTATTGGTGGCCCACCTTGCCGCAGAATGTTATTTGTTACGTCAACTCCTGTTCTGTGTGTGCCCAGACTAAGCATCCCCCCCGCCACCACCTGGCACACTCCTGCAGAGAAGCTCCTTCCCGTGCCTCAGCGTCCCTGGTTTCATCTGTCCATTGCCTTTGTTACCGATCTCCCCTCTGACTGTTTCACCACCACCCTGGTGGTTGTAGACAGATTTTCAAAATAATGTATTCCTCTCTCTGGTCTCCCCACAGCTCTCCATGTTGCTAAGGCACTGTTCTAGCAAATCTTCCGACACTGTGGCCTTCCGGTGGACATCGGCTTTGACTGGGGGCCCCCAATTCACGTCACGGGTATGGAGGGCTTTCATGGAGAAACTGGGGGTCACGGTCAGCCTCATTTCCGGGTACCGGCCTCAGTCCAACGGGCAGGTTAGGAGAATGAACCAGGAGCTGGGGAGGTTCCTGAGGAGTCACTGACAGGACCGGCAGGGGTTGTGTGCCTGATTCCTTCCCTGGGCAGAATATTCCCAGAATTCATCATGTCACTCCTCCACTGGGCTTACTCCCTTCCAGTGTGTCCTGGGTTATCAGCCGGCCCTGGCTCTGTGGACTCTGAGCCAGACCGAATCCCCTGCAGTGGACAAATGTTTTTGGTGCGCAGGGGAGGTTTAGAGTGAAGCTCATGTGAGGCTCCAGCATTCCGTTCGTCATCAGAAGGAGCAGGCAGATCACCACCGCAGTGAGGTGCCCGTGTTCCATCCTGGTGATCACATCTGGCTCTTTACCAGGAACCTCCCACTTCGCCTGCCCTGCAAGAAGCTGAGCCCATGGTTTGTAGGGCCATTCAAGGTTCTCCAGAGGGTCAACGTGGTGACGTATAGGTTACAGCTTCCTAGTGACTACCGTATTGTCCCTTTTTGTCTCCCTTCTCAAGCCGGTGGTCCCCTGGCTGATGCCGTCCACTACAACCCCCCTCCTCCCCCCTGGACATCAGGTCCCGCCTATGCCGTAAGATCCCTACTGGACTCCCAACTTCGTGGGGGTCGGCTCGAGTACCTGGTGGACTGGGAGGGGTACGGCCCAGAGGAGCGGTGTTGGGATCCGGTGGAGGACATTCTGGATTCCAAAGTCATCTGTGATTTCCATCATCGCTGCCGGCCATCTCCTCATCCTTGGGGCCATCCCTCTACACTCCCTTGGGTTCATTCCACAGGCAGTATAGACTGTTTCATGTCTGTACGCTACTCGTGTTTCTTGTATTTTTCGGTTTATTAAACTCACCACCTGCACTTGCTTCCCGAATCCCAACTTCTAGGAAGTTTTTTTTTTTACCCATTTAACCCAAATGTTTCTTCAAGTTTTCACCATTATTGTAAAGCCCTGGTTATGTTCTTGCTATGACAAAGTCCTTTCTGAAGATTATTATTGAACGTCATTAGCGTTTCATTTACATCTGTCCCTCAGTTGAAGGTCAGTCCTGTTACATGACATTAACTCTTGTTTCATCTCAAAGTCTAAGCCTTTAAATCATAGGGAATTAGGTTTTTAAGTGTCTGTCCTATATCTAGGAAATATGGTGTATTCAATTGTATGGGTTGCCTTCAGATGAGTCCAGTGACACTTGTGGGGGATCATAGAGAAATGCCACTGTGTTCATGAGTCCCCCCTTTCCATAGTGGTCATAAATGTTTGTACGCTTCAGGCGTTTTCGTGAGAAGACCTTTATTTTTGGGGGGAGATATGGTCTGACAAACTCCGCTCTAGCTCTACCACCTTTCACCGCAGATGCGGAAGGTCGACAAAGGAGGATGTGGTGGATTTGTATTTATTTTCTTAAAGCTGTGACTGACGCACGGGTGTGTCAGTACTCTTATGGATTTTAATATGGTGAAACTATTCCTTTACATATTTTTTTCAAAGGAACACATAACATTCAAATCAGTGTAAAAGCAGGTGAGCTGATACTAGAACACGTCAACCCTGTTACCATAGCAGGGTTTGGGTCAATTCAAACAATGGGAGTCATTTCAGAACAAACTAATTCCAATTCATTAACTGCAAAAATGTTGTATTTTCAGTGAATTTTAAAAAAAACATTTATTTAGCCAGGGCATGATGCTCTTTTGCAGATTAACCCTGCATGAACATGTCAAAAAACTATTCCACCACATCTATAGACAATGTGTACAAAACATTAAGAACACCTTCCTAATATTGTGATCAGCCTCAATTTGTCAGGACTCTACAAGGTGTTGAAAGCGTTCTTCTCCATTCTTCCCATAGTTGTGTTAAGTTGGCTGGATGTCCTTTGGGTGGTTGACCATTCTTGATACACACGGGAAACTGTTGAGTGTGAAAAATCGAGCAGCATTGCAGTTGTGGACACAAACCGGTGCACCTACTACCATACCCTGTTCAAAGACACCTAAATCTTTTGTCTTGCCCATTCACCCTCTGAATGGCAAACACACACACAATCCATGTCTCAATTGTCTCAAGGTTTAAAAATCCTCCTTTAACCTGTCTCCTAAATCCTCCTTTAACCTGTCTCCCCCCGATAGGCTAGAAATGTTTTAACAATTAAAAATGTTTGTGAAGCTTGCAATTAATTGTCCCTCTCTGTTGCACACAGCAAAGTTCCATTCTCCATTGTCACAAGGGGATTTATAGCTGGTTTAAGAGGAAAACACTGTTATGGTCAACCCTGCTACTTTAATTACCTTTTGTTCGTTCTTACTATAGTCATTTTTTTATTTCACCTCTTGAGATGTGAAAACATGTTTTTTATGAACATGAACAGAATGTTCAAATTAGGTGAAACAATTCATACATTTTTTCTTACCAAGTTACACAATAAACTCTATTCGTGGAACGACCAATATGGCAATGAACAATTAATTGCAATAATGCTTTAAAATTGCTCCGAAATGTCTTCATCATTGGTGTTTTTGCTTTGGCTTTGGCTTTAATCGAATCATTTTCATCATTGATGCGTGTTCTGTCTGGATATTTTGATTAAAACAGATCAAGCTACTATATTCTATCAGTGAAAAATGTATTGAAGCTTTATTTAGTAATTTCAAGAATGGAAGATCAAGATACATTTCTTAATCAAAATCTAATTAAATCCCCCTGCTGTAAGAAACTCATTACACACACACACACACACACACACACACACACACACACACACACACACACACACACACACACACACACACACACACACACACACACACACACACACACACAGACAACACACTAGTGAGATACATATTTGCCCACTGCATAATAAAATATTGCACCTGTTAACCCTGTATAATTAAGACACTAGTATTGTCAACAGAAGTGGTTATTATTATTATTACAGTGAGTCAGATATGCCTTTTTAGTAACCCTTGTTTATCACTCAATACGATAAGAGGTGCCCTATTGCCTGGTTTAAATGATCCTACTCCTGGATGTGGGTCGTATAGTCATTAACAGATTGAGATTTAGCAGAAATACTGTTTGTGTATCTACTCAGGCAAACAGTGGACATGGTGATCAAGGGGGGTATTGTGCAGGTCCACTGATGAGTTCCGTGACTCATATAAACTCCTTCTGTCCTTTGTGTATAGTGTGATATTGGCTACAGATGTTATGAAGGCTGTATAAACTCTGATCCTATCAGAAAGCACGAGTAAATCTGGTTCGCTCTGTGAAAATGTATGAGTCAGTGACACATCAAATAAAGCCTGGAAAGAGCTGAGCAGAGGGCTCCGTACCAAATAGCACCCTATTCCCTACATTGTACTACTGGTCAAAAGTAGTCCACTATGAAAGGAATAGGTGATATTTGTGACACACCCTTGATATCTTTTCGTGAGGGGTTTGTCCTTGTATAAACACAATACTATATTTGTTCTAAACAAAAGAAAGAACATTTATTCAAACTCATCTGAGTTTTCTAGATTGTGGTCAGGCCTTGTCCTCTTAATAACAGTTGACTTCATGTTTTTGGTAGCAGTAAAAACTTATGGTTACAACAGCCAGCTGCAACCTCAATTAGCCCTCTCAGCTGGGAATGGCTCTAATGTTCATTAGCTTCACTTAACGATTTGTGGATATTCCAAACAAACAAACATTTACATTTACATTTCAGTCATTTAGCAGACACTCTATCCAGAGTGACTTACAGTAAACCTTTGTCAACAAAGTGAGAACGGGTTGGTTTCAGAGTGGCCACATATTATGACAGGAAGTAGCCAAAGCACTTTGTGTAAACCCTTAATGGCATGACTCAGAAATGATGGGATATAAATAACCTCATCAATCTTCCTGACAGGCATCCACATCCTTTTTTTATCCCTGCACATCTGAAATGATGATGGGTTATTGATTGTGTTCTTGTTATTAGATTCCACCCCTCCTAAAATTGGATGATATTTCTGGGAATTATATCTTTCTGATAAGAAAAAGGTATTCAGCTGCCAGGTGATCAGAAACGTTGTCTTTAGTATTAGTTTATGATCGATTTTTTGTGACTTGTGTTTATGTTGTACATGCCTCATATAGCATTTGAATCTGTCATGTGTGAATGTTGCATATGTATATATATATATATATATATATATATCTTTATCTACATTTCCCTCTGGGAACAATAAAGTGATTATATTATATTTAACTGCAGTATATTTATGTTCCCTTCATGTGGTTCAAAATAGTCTACATACATTGAATTAGCATGGATACTTATATTTAATTGTAAACATTGTATTCATAGGGCAAACTGTCTAGAATAGTTATTAGACATGAAAATAATATCTACTGAAAATGTATAGTCTGCCTATAATATCCACAGTATTTAAAGGTCCAATGCAGGCCTTTAATTTTTAAAAATCAATATCAAATCATTTCTGGGTAACAATGACAATTGCTCGGACTGTCTGGGAGTGGAGTGGGGAGGGGGAAACTGAAATCTAGCTGTTGACAGAGAGGTTTGGAACTCTTTTTCTTAGTTGTCTATTAGGCTAACTAATTTACTGCCTGGTGATGTCAGTCTGAAATTTCAGGCAGTCTTTTCAAACGGTTTTTACACTGAAAGGGCTTTATCATTATTTTCACAGTATTATGGGAATATATAAAAAACTGCTTCTACACCTGCATTGCTTGCTGTTTGGGGTTTTAGGCTGGGTTTCTGTACAGCACTTTGAGATATCAGCTGATGTACGAAGGGCTATATAAATACATTTGATTTGATTTGATTTGATATAAAACACGGAAAAATCACGTGTTTGACTGCATTGGGCCTTTATTGTTGGCAAACTTCATGACCGACCTTTCTCATTATGACGCACTTACTCCACATCACCACTTGGGAGCGGTGCTCGCTCAGCGGTGCTTGGAGCGGCCACTTTATGTAAGCGACGTTTTTCTGAGCAACTTTTCGTTTCATCCCTGGAATGAAAAATACAAAAAGTACACGAGTATCTATCTGCAAGCGGTTCTTAAATGTTCGTCACAATACGTCAGAGTGAGGGTCTGAATCATTCACTAAAGATTCCACACATGATCCTGACATGGGCGTGAAATAGACAGACAGGCAATGGTCAATCATGAATGATGAAAACATGCGGAACTTTGGGATTTTGTATAAAACAAAGTATGTTGCTTCTCCATGATCATTTCCACTGATTGCTATTTCTCATCATAAAATTTCATTCAGCACCTATAGATAATATTGAAAAACTGGATACAACATTTGATATCATTTTCAATAGAATATTATTTCTGAATCTGTGTAGAAGATCCCTATTACAACAATGTACATGTTGTATTTTTTAGACATCTTGTGGGATCTTTGTTTTATAAACAAATAAATGCTAAAAATCCAAATATTCTCATATGGTAAATAAACGTCATTTAAAATGTTTATTTTATTTAACTAGGCAAGTCAGTTGCGAACAAATTCTTATTTACAATTACGGCCTACCCCGGCCAAACCCCAACCCGGACGACGCTGGGCCAATTGTGCGACGCCCTATGGTACACCCAATCACGGCCGGTTGTGATACAGCCTGAAATTGAACCAGGGTCTGTAGTGACGCCTCTAGCACTGAGATGCAGTAACTTAGACCACTGCGCCACTCGGGAGCACCGCTGCGCCACTCGTTCGAGCGTGTGCACAACAGAGAAAAGCCTATGTCTAGGTGTATAATGCGATGAAGGCACGGAGGCTATATCAAGTCCTAAAACATTTAGAATAACATTAAATAGAGAGTGAGAATGTACATATTGTTTTCCTGTTTCAAAACAACTTTTTGTGTGCAACAAGCACCCCAAGCCTTCACATTTTCTTGTTAAAACGCGGCCATTCAACCATTGCTAGTTCCAGGGTTGCCTCGTTTCAGCACCTGAGTACTGGACATCTCCCGCTCTGTTGCCTACCTATCATGGGCCAATGGAGATGCACGCCCTTGACCTTGATCATTTCCACCATATATGGCTATAATTGAAGGGTGGATCAGGTTGGTTTTAAGTTTGACGGGGGCGATTTGATTTTAGTCATTTGATTGAGGTATTGAAATGAACCACGCACATTGACCTCACTTGGCATACCTCCCATCTATGTCACGCTGACAAATATTAGCATTCATTCATTGTCCCACAATTACGTGATTGAACTAAACATGCATATGCACTTTATGACTCCGGCCATCTCATTGACGGGAAAGGAAAAGTACTACATTATTACATTCGGAGAGGATGGGGGCGATGACGTAGATAGTATCCCCTAACGTGACTAGTGAAAAAGGCATGCCATTCGATTCAAGAATAAAAAAGCCGAGGGAAGCAAGTCTTCAGAACAAAAAGTTTCCTCTGTGAAGACAAATGTTTGGCCTCTTTCTCCCGGGGTTGTGTGCATACAGAGATCCGAGAATCGCGTTTTATGTGTGACCGCACGGAGGGTTGGACAAATTGAAGGAGCAACAGGAGGCGGCAGAGACGCTTTCCAGAAGAAGCAAGGGGAGAGAGAGAGGGAAGGAGAGAAAGGGAGAGAGAGAGAGACTATCTCACTCTCCCAGTCGTAGTTGCAACCGGATCGCATACAGCGTCTATTTCGACACTGGAATAGGTACGTGATGCTTTCCGAACTTTTACGCACACAAATCGAGAATACAGCAACAGGCTTGGGTACTTTAGAATGTTTGGAGGTAATGTTTAACACTTTAGAATGTTTGGAGGTAATGTTTAACACTTTAGAATGTTTGGAGGTAATGTTTAACACTTTCGAATGTTTGGAGGTAATGTTTAACACTTTAGAATGTTTGGGTCAACACATTTTAGGTACTTTGAGGCACTGTTGAATAGATGGGGAGTTTTTGATCATTTTTTTGTAAGCTTATTACATTATTCTGCAAAATTGAAGAATAACCTATCCATTCTTAAAATATGCATTAATTTCGTTTTTCCTCAGTCTGACTGTGGAAATGTTAGATAGCCTTCGCACATTTAACGTTGTGATATTTTTTCCCCCACAGCAGGACAATGTCTAGTAAAGCGACTTTAGCCTTACTCATCTATGGAATCATAATGCACTACAGTGTCTACTGCTCACCTCTCGGGCTTAACTATCCTAACCTTAGGTAAGGTACCTGTTCACCCCTCATTCAACTGAGCATCTCTGCATGTAAAGGATTTGTAAACTGAACATTGGCAAACGCATTGTTTCTGCTGCTGTGAGCGCCTGGGACGAGCACAGCAGTTTGTTTATCAGTTATACCTGCAACCACATAGGTATATAGACCTATGCCATTTAATGCTACACACATTTTTTTTTCGTTCAATCAATGTGTGTATAATTTTTATTTCGTTTATAGCTAAATTAATACGCAATATTTTTTACATTTTCAGAGTATCTTATTAATTTGGGTATAAAATTAATGCAATAGCCTACATTGGAAGATACTGGTAAATGTGTTTTATTTTCAGTGTCAATATGTCGCAATGTTTGTTATGAGGGACTTTAGAGCACTTGGAGTCATATCACTGGAACAGGGCATATTAGCAGCTATTGGTAGATCAAGCGTCTGATACAGAACTGTAGCTCTGCGTGCAGACGCGTCCCATGGGAATGACAGAGAGGCGTAATTTTCTGAGGAATGAGGCAAACGAAGGAGCCACTAATTCACAGAATAACAAAATCGATTTATTGTGATTCTCTTAACTAAGAAGTCATAATCTGCATCATTTTATTTTCGAACGAGAACTCTACATTTTCTTTTTGAGATCAGGTCATGATGTTATTTCATTCACAATGGCAAATATTTTAAATTAAACGTTTTTCTCTTCCTATTTCCGATGGGGTGGGGTTTGGTTGCCTTTTAAGGGCTATAGCCCATGTTTCGACTAAATTTGTTCTGTAAAGTGATGTAGCCAAATTAGGATTGGCCGATAGCAATTACAATTATTTAGAATTTAAGCAGATACATGTTGGCTATTGTATCAAACATGTATATATAAAATATATAGGCTACAATCTAAAAAATACATTACTCATTTATTTCAGTGTTTATTTTCAGAATTGGTTTGGTCATGATAATGCACGATCATAAAGCATATAATATTCAAATGCATTTCCGATTTCAGACTTGAAAATGAGGTTTATGACGAGGATGGGAATTCGTTACCGGCCTTGGCTTTTGACAGCGATCAAATTGCTATAAGAAGTCCCCCGTCTGTGGCTGACGATTTGTACACTTTATACTACCCACCGGAGAAAAGGTGACTATCATTATCACTATTCTCAACCGATTGTTTGTAATGTTGTTGACGTTCTTGCTAGACATTTCATTATTTGGGCTCGTATTTCTGTTCATCTATGTTATATGTTGTGTGTTAGTAAATGTACTGTACTGTCAATAATCACATTTTGTTGTAGAACCTTTTTTTGGGGGGGTCGGTGGTACTGGTACCCTGGTTTTCCAACGAAACTGATCGGAAAGCTTTTGTGGTATAATGTAGTAGAAAGTAGGCTATTTACTGAGCAAATTTAAACATAACGAAACACATTTAATCTGAACTGGCCATTTCCAAAGTCATAAAAGTAACTATTCACTATTAAAGCTCACATTTTGGAAAACAGCTCATATGACGAGTTGGATTTGGTATAGGCTACATTAATGTTGCCACTTAACGCTGGGTGTGTGTTGAGTGTGGTCATTTATTGTTTGGCGTTTTATCATCCCAGAACGGAAAGGCATGCAGACGGAATGTTTAATAAAGCCTACAGGAAAGCGCTGGGTCAGTTATCAGCAAGAAAATATCTTCATTCTCTGATGGCAAAGCGTGTAGGGTAAGGACATCTTCTTGGTTGTCGTCTCTTATTTTGTGATCTAAGTTATTTTTTGGTGTTCGTTTTTCTTTTAACTCTGATATTCATTCTGTTTCGTTTAATTTTCCCGTGTGTCTATGTGTGTGGTCTTCCCACCTGAATTTGACGCCTTGACGCGCAGAGTAGGTTGACTTGATAAAATCTTCAAGAGTGCAAATCCGGGTGCGGCATTAGATCGAATCGGTGAATCTCAGTGCTGATATTGTCTCTTTAAGGAGCAAAGCACACGATACACGTGGCTGAATACATTTACTTTTCATTATGAATAATTAATGTGGTGGATTAGTCCCAAGGGTTGAAGATAAATATAGGCTTCAATTATTCCCTACAATATCCTCAACCAGCCACCCTAACCATGATGATATCGAAATAAAAATATATTTCGGAGGGTTGATTTAAAAGCGTAAATTTAAATCAGAACTGTGCAGCGCATCCTATGGGCTACAGTCCTCCGAGGCAGGGTATACGTCTCCTAACAGAGAGAACTCTTCTACTCTTCCCCTTTCTAGTGGAGGGAGCACCCTGGAAGACGACACAGAGCCTCTGTCAAAGCGACATTCGGATGGGATCTTCACAGATAGCTACAGCCGCTACCGAAAGCAAATGGCAGTCAAGAAATACCTGGCGGCAGTCCTTGGGAAAAGGTATAGACAGAGATATAGAAACAAAGGACGCCGGCTAGCGTATTTGTAGCGTTGCTAACCCAAACTACCATGTGTGTACAGCCCAGATCAAGTCATTTTGAGATAACTGAACAATTAATCAGTGGATCGCTCTTGTGTTCTTTAAACATGTATTTATGTATGAAGTAAAGCCATTAAAATGAATATTTTGATAATAATATTGTTTTTCTTTTGTACTTTAGCACTTGAGAACGCACAGATCTACTTTATGGACCAATCTTTTTGTTCAACCTAAATATAGCCTATATTTATTTATTTTTAGACCTACTTATAAAATAAGATTCAATTATGAGCAAATGATCAATATGCTCTTTACCCTGTCTTTTAAACATTTAAATATATGAATGTGAGGGAAATAAATAGTTTAAAAGACAATTCATGTATTGAATGTACATTTTTGGCAACTGAAATTAAGAGAATAGTGTCTTTATTTACAACAGCCCTGAAGACTTAGGTTTTCACCATATTCTACAAGACATAGACTTTGATGCCCTCCCGGATGGGGATGAGTTTGAGGCTATTTTGGGAGACTGGCTGAAACAGTTCTCTCCCGAATTTCCGGTGAGTTCCAGGCTCTTTCCCGAGGCCTTGTCTTGAGGGATGTCTCCTGTCTCTCCCTCTTTTTCTCACCGTAACCTAAACCTGTGATCTTACGCTCCAAATACTTGATACAACCCAATCGCCTCCTTTCCTCAATTGTGCTCCTGTCTCTCTAGAGATACTGTATCTACTATATTCACACCTATATAATGCATGTCAAGCATGCATGTACAGAATATGTATGAACGTGAATATAGATGCATAGATATGTTATACACATATACCGTGTGTCGATATACTGTACATATTTTTTTAAATTCCCCCTAAATATCCTATCATAGGCTGTAGGATAATAATGTGATGTCAAACAGTATTATAAATAAATGAATATTTTAAGAGCAAAACAGACATGACCCAACTGGCTTTAGAAGCCTTACATATGGTGGTAATCCAGCCACTAAAGTGAAATACTTGTTAGAATGTCCCTTTGACCCCTATACGACCCCGATATATAAGATGAGGACCAGAGTGCTTTTGAGCTTTTTCTTTTCTTCCGGTTGTTCTTCTTCAGTGTTAACGAAAATAAGCTTACACTTTTGAACTTTGTGCAAAGTATCTATCTTGTGTTCCTCTCTAGTGCGATCCATGTGTTTGAAAAGATCTTGAAAACCTGGAATGCTGTTAAAGGTTTTCCATATGTCTCTTCTCGCCACATAAGAAGTATCATGAACATAGAATAACCTAGAATGTTAGCAGACTCGAAAGAAAGAAAGAAAAAATTCAGACCGTTTCGGCTAACATGATACTTTTTATATGGCTTCATTTAATTTCACAAATGTTGTTATTTTTCATGAGGAACATTGCAGAGGTAATCTGAAGACGTATGTGTTGCATCTTCCTGGTTGCTCTACTGTGCTTCCCCTCTATTGTCATGTGAACCAATGTAAAGCTAGACTGCATGATTAAAGTAATTGCACTAGCCACAAAATCTGTGCAAACTACTGCAATTGGCTGGTTTTGTTTGCTCACTGATTGACGTATCTACATATCTGTGTTTCTGGATGTTGTTTTGTTTTTGTTCTTCCCAAACATTACTGCACAACGTGTGTGATTGAACGTCTGACCCCTGTCCTCTGTCGAGGAAACTCGGATGAATGTACTGCAGAGGAGAAGCTCTTAGAAAGAGTCTTGTCATGTTGTCCCTTTTAGTCTCTTCTCAATGGGACTTGAGGCAAGATTTTGTTACATTCCAAATGTAATATATGCCAAAAACAATTCTTGAATGATCGTTGTTTTGAATGACCTATCCTGGCAGCCCAAGCGCAGCGCAGTAAAACTTCTACCTAATCAACAGTTAGATAAAGCCTTAAACATAATGAACCGTGCCTGTACTATTCTGAACACCACCAATCCCAAACTCGCTCCTCAGTTTACTTGCCTCTTTGCTGTTGATGTAAATGATCACAAGAAGAGTAGCAGAGAACCTGTTGAGTGCTAGATAGACCCAAGTATGAGAGGAGTGGGAAGAAGAGAGAGGAAGGAGGATAGCGGGTGCGAGAGAGGAGAACAAAGAGAAAGAGGGACACAGAGAAAGAGGGAGAGTCCATGACCAATCAATTTGAGAGAACAAAACAGTGGTCTTTGGCTTTAAAAGGGAGTTACCAGGCAAAGGTTTCCACACTTCATTAGAAGAACCTGCCTCTCTTCTCACTTGTACACATCAGTGACATATAGACAATGGTTATTCAGACAGAACAAGCCACACTTCTTCTAACTAGAAGCATGATTGGGTTAGTGACTTCTATAATAGCCATCCCGGGTTTTGGCAGCATAAAAAAAATTGCTAATAAGATCATGAAAAATGTTGCTTCTGAATCCCCACAGTATACTTCCCCTTCCTGGTCCCAACACCTCATTAGCCCACTTGCCTAAAAAGCAAGGAGATCTAACTCCAATAATGCAACAGGCAGATTCTACAGACACTGTAGGTTAGGTTTGAGCTTTGTGACACTGAGCAGTAGGACAAAGTTCTTCGATCTGTGCCTGTGTGTATGAAATCAATCTTTCTTTAATTCTGCATTCCCCTCCAGGCTTTGTGACGCAGGATGCAGCTTGCGGCTGTGGTGCCTTGCTCCGACTTTAAAATCGCCACGAATCACAGATGGCTATTTAGTAGCCCTACAATGCTGCACATCATCAGCTTACATTTCACCCTTTGGTTGTTGTTTTTGTGTAGCGCAGACATTTGATTGGATCTTTAGTGCCATTCGGTGTAGTCTCCGAGCACTCTTGCTCGCGATCATTTCTTTTGGCGGTTGTTTTTGATTTTTTTTAGAGCACATAGACTTAGATAATTGTGATAGATAGTTGCAAACATCATGATTACCCTCTCTCCATAATGTGTATCATTTTGAAAGCGCCAACAGCCTTACTAAACGTGAAGATTAAACTTAAAACATATATTTATTGTGTAGAAAATTGATATTAGAGAGTACTATTATAATGAAGAAGAAAAAATGGCGAACCCGCAAGGGTCAAGTCTATAAATGTTTAATAAAAGGTGTTGTAAGATTTGTATGAATAAATTTTTGTAAACAACACAATTTGTCTAATCTTTGAAACACATAACACTAGAAGTAGTTCTCCTGAGCACATACGAGAGAATGCTAGTACAGATAACTCTGCAGTACCATTTCTATACAACAATACACAATAATTGTTAGCCAATCTTAGTCCTACTCCACAGATATTATAGTGCACCCGTCCGATAGGTGTACTTTTTCACTAGCCCATCACACCAAAATGCCTAAAGAGAGAGATTACAGAGGAGGAGAGGACTAAATGAAAGAATAGGCACCTAATGGGCATCACAGAATTAAATAGGGGTCTAAATAATTCTCTTAAACAATCAACAAACAAAAACAACAACAAATGGATATAGAAGGAACTAAGAGTCCATAACTACATTCTTCTAAAAGCACCAGTGTTAAACATGTCCATGTTCTGCTGCTAGAAGTATAAAACAATTTCCCTTGCTGAGTGTGGATGCCTTTACTAAACAAATAAACAAATTACTGTGAATAGTCCATCTACAATAAGATACCACTACCCATAGGAATCATGGGTATGAGGATGAAAAAGCCAGACTGCTGCCTCTGCTCTGGTTTCCGAGAATCAGAGAACACTGAATTGCTGTTTGGTGTGAATTCTGTGAAACCCTGACACATCACTTGCCCGTGTGTCCATACCCCCATATCCCCAGACTCCCTTGGGATGGCACCAGTGGGAGGGTCAGACATGGGAGGGATCACCCGACCAGTACCACCCACTGCTGTACTGCTATACCCAGCATCCGACTACGACGTCACGGACGAAGATCTCAGACCATGGTGGCATCTCTAAAAAGCCTATAGTATATACCTCCCATTCTCAATAACACATTCTTTACTCTCGTAGCAAAGGAAAAGGAACATTGCCACTACCTCCCTCTCCAACCGAGATGCACAAATTGAGGAGCAAACTGAAGTAAAAGAGAACATTTTGCATCCTTACAAACATAGCAAAACACCAAGTTAACTCAACATGCTAAACAGTCAACCAAAACGCTATATCCAATACACACATGGAAATGTATGCAAACACATGGCATACTACATAGCCAATCCAACAAGTGTCTGTAGCTACTGAGGTGGCTCGAAGCTGGAAACTCCATCCAAAGCAGTCAATATTACCGTACACAACACTAATCAATATGTTGCTCCATATCTTCGTGTGAGGTTATGGATGAATCAGACACACACTATATATAAACAAAGTATGTGGACACCCTTTAAAATGAGTGGAATTGACTATTTCAGCCACACCAGTCACTGACAAGTATGTAAAATCGAGCACAGATGATTCTGTGTTTCCAACTTTGTGGCAACAGATTGGGGAAGGCCCTTTCCTGTTTCAGCATGACAATGCCCCTGTGCACAAAGCGAGGTCCGTACAGAAATAGTTTGTCGAGATCGGTGTGGAGGAACTAAACTGGTCTGCACAGAGCCCTAACCTGAACACCTTTGGGATGAATTGGAACGCCAACTGGGAGCCAGGCCTAATTGCCTAACATCAGTGCCCGACCTAACTAAAGCTGTTGTGGCTGAATGGAAGCAAGTTCCCGCAGCAATGTTCCAACATCTAGTGGAAAGCCTTCATAGTAGAGCGGAGGCTGTTATAGCAGCATAGGGAGGACCAACTCTATATTAATGCCCATGATTTTGAAAAAAGTATGTCCACATACTTTTGGACATGTTAGACTATTTACTTAACTGTAAATATGCATTTTTTGTAATGCAATTTTGATTCTTGAAGAATTGAACTTATAAATGCCTCATGAGCTCAGCTGAACTGTCGTACCCCATCGGAACCCCAAATATAAGCTTGTTTGACTACAATGTTCGTAAATGTTGTGAGTGTAAACAAACATGGTATAGCCTCAAAACACTTACAACTACACATTTTATTTCATGGATGGCAGCCATAGCTCTGTCTATGAATCTAAGAGTGGTTACATTTCTTCATCCCCATCCCTTAGCTTTTTATCAAAACAGGGGCGGGGAAGTGCTTTGTTATTGTTTAAATTAAGGCTTCTAGCTTTATACCCAGGCAGGCAGGCTCTTAACAGGCTGCTTGTGGGTTGCAGCTTTGTCAAGGGTCCAGTCCCACAATAGCTACAAGAACACCCAGTGCCTCAGTCCCCATAGTAACAAAGCAGAAGACAACAGAAGACAGACCTTCACGTCCATCTTAGAAGTGAAAATGAGCACCACATGATTTGCGTGGAATGAACACGATATGTACGAAAAGAGTTGCCACAGGAATCAAGTGCTTGTAAAGAAAAGCACGTACTATGCTGTTTGGACTTATTTTGGTTGATTGCCTTTTTTAGTTTTGTTTCCACACCTGTGTTCTGGTTGAGTTTCGTCTATATGGTTGACTTAGTGCTCAGTGGAGTGGCAATACGAGGCCTGAGTGTGTTCCACTGCGGTGGTGATGCTAATCAGAGTTGGGTCCTGTGTCAGGCCACTGTCTCTGTGCCCTCTGGGGCACCCTGGGTCTGTCCCAGAAGGGGGTGGAGGTGTGAGGTGGTGCCCCTGCTGGGTCGTGCCTCTCAGAGGTGCCTGGAATGCCACCATGAACCCCCCCAGCCGGACGGCAGCGGAACTTTTTAATGCCTGTCGCGCCGGATTGGAGCTAATGACCTCAAACTGAGCCCCCCACATTTTATGTGGCCACCGCAGGGACGGCCAGGGACCTTTCACAGACATCACAGACTCTGCCTACGACCAACCAACCCAGCCCTGCTCCACCTGCCATTTTCTCCCCCACAATGGTTCAATTAAAATGTCATCAGAAGTCGATGGGAGATTGAGGAGTCGCGGTTACAGACCGTCTGCAGGGCAAACTGTACAGTCAGGATGTCAGGTTGAGGTTGTCGCCAAAGCCTCATAAAGCCTGGTGTGTCTTCCCCCTTTCACCCTACGTGCATAATAACCCCCTCCCTCCCAGCCCTGGACCTCAGTGGAGCGCGGAGAGAGGATGATCAATGGGAGTGATCTGATTCCTCTAGCCCGGTGCCAGACCCCCTCTTAACCCTGCTAACCCAATCAGCCTGTGTTGCCAGGCAACGGGCCACAGTAGGATGCACTAGGGATGCGGTGGAGCTGGGCGGGGCAGTGGTGGCCTTCATAGACATCTGAAGATCCTACTAGATATATTTCACTCAAATGGCTTTTGTCGGTGGACTCGGCGCTGGCCGCGCTCTGTTTTACCAGCTCTGATGGCAGCAGGGAGGGGCTATTGATGAATGGGTTCTCAGAGGCAGAGAGAGGTAGTGCCAGATCCTAACAACACACACGCACACGCACACACACACACACACACACACACACACACACACACACACACACACACACACACACACACACACACACACACACACACACACACACACACACACACACACCCAGACACACCCAGACACACCCAGACATACCCAGACACACCACAGAGCCTCAGTGTCATATCCTAGTAGCACAATCACACAAAGACACACACAGCTTCACACAACTACAGTATGCAGACAACCACAGCCATACACTGCTTCATAAAATGAGACAAAAGCATCAAACCACACACAAACACAGGCTCAGACAGGCATAAGATACAGAGATACAGTTACCTTTCTATACCGCCAGCCTGATGTGCAGCCGAAGTGTTTCATATCCTTGTAGTTTACTGAAAAATCCATGAAAATAAGGATGTGTAGATCAAACTTTTATTATGGCATGGAGTTTGAGAATGTATTTATTGTTGTTCTCATTTGTCTTTTTTATTTTACCTGGTGGAGTGTACAGTAACATGGTTAAATGGTTCAACAGTGACAGGCATATCACTCTTTTATTCCTAGCCTCCATGTCTCTCCCTCCCCCCCACTGTGTTTCTCTCTCCCCCGTCTCTTTGCCTAGCTACCGCTCCCTCTCGCTTGCCCTTTCATATTTAATATTCCTGCTTCCAGCTCTGTAATAGATATATCTAACTGACTCACTTATTGATCTCCAATCAATGTCTGGGTGTGGCCAGAAAACCTGCCTCCAATTACGGAATCCTGTCACAGATTGAGATAGAAAGATACAAAGAGATAGAGATAGAAAGATACAAAGAGATAGAGATAGAAAGATACAAAGAGATAGAGATAGACAGATACAAAGAGATAGAGATAGAAAGATTCAAAGAGATAGAGATGGAAAGATACAAAGAGATAGAG
The DNA here is from genome assembly GCF_023373465.1 of Oncorhynchus keta. NCBI lineage: Eukaryota > Metazoa > Chordata > Actinopteri > Salmoniformes > Salmonidae > Oncorhynchus > Oncorhynchus keta. The sequence continues at coordinate 31,383,500 of NC_068424.1, read as the reverse complement.
ATAGAAAGATACAAAGAGATAGAGATAGAAAGATACAAAGAGATAGAGATAGACAGATACAAAGAGATAGAGATAGAAAGATTCAAAGAGATAGAGATGGAAAGATACAAAGAGATAGAGATAGAAAGATACAAAGAGATAGAGATAGAAAGATACAAAGAGATAGAGATAGAAAGATACAAAGAGATAGAGATAGAAAGATACAAAGAGATAGAGATAGACAGATACAAAGAGATAGAGATAGAAAGATACAAAGAGATTGAGATAGCAAGATACAGAGATAGAGATTGATAGATACAAAGAGATAGAAAGATACGAAGAGATTGAGATAGAAAGATACGAAGAGATTGAGATAGCAAGATACAGAGATAGAGATAGATAGATACAAAGAGATAGAGATAGACAGATACAAAGAGATAGAGATAGAAAGATTCAAAGAGATAGAGATAGAAAGATACAAAGAGATAAAGACAGAAAGATGCAAAGAGATTGAGATAGAAAGATACAAAGAGATAGAGATAGACAGATACAAAGAGATAGAGATAGAAAGATACGAAGAGATTGAGATAGCAAGATACAGAGATAGAGATAGATAGATACAGAGATAGAAAGATACAAAGAGATTGAGACAGAAAGATACAAAGAAATTGAGATAGAAAGATACAAAGAGATTGAGATAGAAAGAAACAAAGAGATAGAGATACCACAGCCAGAGCTAGAGAGCGAGATGAGAGAGAGTGAGATGGGGGTTGAGATCAACAAAGGTCATTCCTCGCTCTCTACTGCTGTGTTGTTACAGTATTGTTGTCATCATGCACTCTGCCTAGCCCCTCTACCCCACCCCCCACCCCACCCGCCCCGCCCCCTGCTCCACACATCTCCGCCCCACCAGAGGAACCCCATGGCCATGTGGAGGCCGGCTGAGTGACAGCTTTCTGGAGGGGAATCCACATGCCACAGCCCTTTCATCAGCACCTCCCTCTGGGTGCTGCCAGTCTGACTGCTCAACAATGCAGCATGGATGGAAACGTGTTTGGGGAACGTAGAGCTGTGTTTGGCTTACATGAGGTGTTTGTGTTTGCGATGTGTGAGGAGTGGGGGTTGTGTCAGCAATAAGAAAAAATTGACTTAGTCATCAAGCTAGGTAAGATATCATTATTAATGTTTGAGTGATTGATTGATGAATTACCTAACTAGAACAAAGGTAATTAAATAATGACTATTGTGTCACACCTTAACCTCTTAATAAAAGAAAAGTACAAAGATATCACTTTTGATGGTTTTTATAAAGACTTTCTCTATATAAAACGTCATCCAATTTAGCTAGTCATAGAATATTTCAAGTTTTTGCCATTTACCCAGAAAGTAATCTGTGGGGCCAGGAGAGACAGACAATCACGAATCAGAATCTTTTCCAAAACCACTGCCAATTTGAGCGAACTGTATCCAAAATAATCCCAAAACAATGTGAGTGATAGGAGAAAGCTCACCATGTTCAAATGTTGTGGCCAAATAACCTCTAAGTAACTTCAAACCAAATCTTTGAGTTGATTTGGTCATGCAATTTTGAACATGGTGAGCCATTGTTCCATTGTTTTTCGGTAATGTTAGCTTAATTAAACAACATATCATTTCGTACGGTGAGCCCATGTGCTCAGAACAGACTTGCCTATTTAACTAGGCAAGTCAGTTAAGAACAAATTCTTATTTTCAATGACAGCCTAGGAACAGTGGGTTAACTGCCTGTTCAGGGGCAGAACAACAGATTTGTACCTTGTCAGCTCGGGGATATGAACTTGCAACCGTACTAGTCCAACGCTCTAACCACTAGGCTACCCTGCCACCCCATAATCCTATATCTGAACGAGGAGTTCTTGGCTTATTCGTGTGATTTAGGCTGCATTTTGTGACGACCTTGGTCTTTCGGGCTTGACAAGAACCTTTATTAGGGCTCTGATCTACTTTTTAGCGATGGTGAAAGCCAGAGGCAGACATGGCCGACGTTTACAATGCTCAAGTCCAATGCATTCTTCTGAATACTTCGTTTTTTTGTGTATTACATTATTGCCCTATTACCAAATGCTTGTTTTAAGATAGCGATAACATGGACCATAGCACTATTTTATTGTCTATTATAGGACACTTGGGGGTATCTGAAACCACTGTGTAAAAAATAATTTGATGAAACTTTTGGATCTGCCTGATAAATAACACAAAGATATGTCAAATCAGGTTAATGCCAATTCTCAGTCTGAATGAAATGTGCTTTGAAGTGGTTAAAACACATCAGACAGGTATTCGGAAGTTCAGAAAGCAGATGGAAGATCACCAGGATAACAGTGTATTTCAGTCATTTTGATCGGTTTTGTCACAGTCGTTTCTACTGAGTCCTGTGCGACTTGTGAACAGTTGTAAACAGAAGACACATATGTGTTCCTGAGAGCCTTAGCTTTCAGGGATGGCGTCTTATTTGGCTAATAGCCCAAATCGTTCAATCGCTAGAGCTAAGTTCCAAGCAAGAAAACAAATTCAACATGCCACTCTGGATTTAGAAACCACTGGGGGGGATGCAATTTCAGAATGTGTGTGTGGGGGGATGACTCCCCGTCCCTAGTGAAAGATGTGCACCTGCATGTATGCTCCGGTGCGTGCTTCCTTGCATGTCTGTGTTCTTGGGTGCTGATTGGCTGCTGCGATCTCAGTCATTTCCAGAGACACAGTAGGCCTTGTTAGTAGTCCTGAGTGAGGAGAAGTGGGTGAGATATCTTGCCAGGGGTCTGCGTCGTGAAGCTTGGTCTCTGTCAAAAAAGGGTTCAATACGGAGCCTTGCCACTTGAAGTATTGAAACATCACTTTTACATTCATATCTCCAACTGCCTTGACTCAATATTTCAATTTTTCTCAAGATATCCTGCCTTGTCTTGTCTCTCCATCAATCAGCCAACATCTGACTTTACCACCTAACACTGACATTAGAGCAGTGGGTCATCATGTCTCTACTGGGTCCACGGTCAGATCCTTATATTACATATTAATATCTTATTATAATATTATCATTATATCTCGGATTCTCTCTCTCTCTCTCTCTCTCTCTCTCTCTCTCTCTCTCTCTCTCTCTCTCTCTCTCTCTCTCTCTCTCTCTCTCTCTCTCTCTCTCTCTCTCTCTCTCTCTCTCTCTCTCTCTCTCTCTCTCTCTCTCTCTTACATGTACATTTTAGTCATTTAGTAGAGGCTGTTGTCCTGAGCGAGCATATTTTTTTTTTTATAGAGAGCAGTGATATGACCCAATTAACATTATCCTCGCTGGTTCGTCATGGCAGTCAGGGTTCATAGGTTAGGGGTAAGGGAACAGGTTCCTGGATTGGGACTGAACCGTGTACTCATTACCCAGCAGTCAACTGCCCCCACATGCCACCTCCTCGCATCATTAGAGACCATGTCCTCTCCGACAACTCTCACAGACATGCACGTACACACATAACCAAGCGCACAAAAAAAATGAATGCTTGCACACACACTCAAACACACACGCACACACACACGCACACACACACACACACACACACACACACACACACACACACACACACACACACACACACACACACACACACACACACACACACACACACACATCAAATCAAATCTTATTTGTCACATACACATGGTTAGCAGATGTTAATGCGAGTGTAGCGAAATGCTTGTGCTTCTAGTTCCGACAATGCAGTGATAACCAACAAGTAATCTAACTAACAATTCCAAAACTACTGTCTTATACACAGTGTAAGGGGATAAAGAATATGTACATAAGGATATATGAATGAGTGATGGTACAGGGCAGCATACAGTAGATGGTATCGAGTACAGTATATACATATGAGATGAGTATGTAGACAAAGTAAACAAAGTGGCATAGTTAAAGTGGCTAGTGATACATGTATTACATAAGGATGCAGTCAATGATATAGAGTACAGTATATACGTATGCATATGAGATGAATAATGTAGGGTAAGTAACATTATATAAGGTAGCATTGTTTAAAGTGGCTAGTGATATATTTACATCATTTCCCATCAATTCCCATTATTAAAGTGGCTGGAGTTGGGTCAGTGTCAATGACAGTGTGTTGGCAGCAGCCACTCAATGTTAGTGGTGGCTGTTTAACAGTCTGATGGCCTTGAGATAGAAGCTGTTTTTCAGTCTCTCGGTCCCAGCTTTGATGCACCTGTACTGACCTCGCCTTCTGGATGATAGCGGGGTGAACAGGCAGTGGCTCGGGTGGTTGATGTCCTTGATGATCTTTATGGCCTTCCTGTAACATCGGGTGGTGTAGGTGTCCTGGAGGGCAGGTAGTTTGCCCCCGGTGATGCGTTGTGCAGACCTCACTACCCTCTGGAGAGCCTTACGGTTGAGGGCGGAGCAGTTGCCGTACCAGGCGGTGATACAGCCCGCCAGGATGCTCTCGATTGTGCATCTGTAGAAGTTTGTGAGTGCTTTTGGTGACAAGCCAAATTCCTTCAGCCTCCTGAGGTTGAAGAGGCGCTGCTGCGCTTCTTCACGACGCTGTCAGTGTGAGTGGACCAATTCAGTTTGTCTGTGATGTGTATGCCGAGGAACTTAAAACTTGCTACCCTCTCCACTACTGTTCCATCGATGTGGATAGGGGGTGTTCCCTCTGCTGTTTCCTGAAGTCCACAATCATCTCCTTAGTTTTGTTGACGTTGAGTGTGAGGTTATTTTCCTGACACCACACTCCGAGGGCCCTCACCTCCTCCCTGTAGGCCGTCTCGTCGTTGTTGGTAATCAAGCCTACCACTGTTGTGTCGTCCGCAAACTTGATGATTGAGTTGGAGGCGTGCGTGGCCACGCAGTCATGGGTGAACAGGGAGTACAGGAGAGGGCTCAGAACGCACCCTTGTGGGGCCCCCGTGTTGAGGATCAGTGGGGAGGAGATGTTGTTGCCTACCCTCACCACCTGGGAGCGGCCCGTCAGGAAGTCCAGTACCCAGTTGCACAGGGCGGGGTCGAGACCCAGGGTCTTGAGCTTGATGACGAGCACACACACGAGCACACACACACACAAAAACATTTGCCACCAAGAAGCCATGGAGAGAAGCCCTTCACCTCCACAAGTGTCAGGACCCAGTTACGAACCCGGGTCTCCGGAGTGAGAAACAGTCACTTAACCAACTGAGCCACGAATAGTCGACAGAACCCAGAAGATGAGGCAGACACAGCAGTACTTGAGACGGTGTATTTAATGAAGTAAAAAGTGAAGTTCTTCAGGAAAACATGTAACTCCACAACCTCAAAAGGAATTCCACAAGAACAAATGTAATCCTCCAAGACAAAAAGGTAAATCCACAAGGTGGAAGGTATAGCATAAAAAAGCCTCAAAAGATACTCAAAAAATAAACAAGAACAAAAAACAGAATTCCACAAGAGAGTCTACCGGGATAAACAAGAGTTCACAGAGTACTAGGGCTGGGTGCTAACATACAAACACAGAGCAAAGAACTGAGGAAAACAAAGGGTTTAAATACAATCAGGGGAAACGAGGCACAGGTGCAAATAATAATTGGGATCAAGGGAAAACAAAAGGTCAAAAGGCACAATGGGGGCATCGAGTGACCAAAAACCGGAACAACCCTGGCCAAATCCTGACAACAAGAAGACATTTTGGTCAGTGTGTTCATAGAAACACACATATATCAAGTTATCCACAGAGTTGTTTGTGTGGGCAAAATTCCCAGTCCTGAGCATAACAGCACATGGTCCATGCCACAGATATCTGAGGTAGCAATTTACTGGTGTGCAAAAGTTGGGGGGAAAATAAGCGGATAAAGGAGAGAAGGCCTCCCGGGAAACACTTTCCTTTATAAGCCATACAGTTGTGCTGAGGGAAGCTTACTTTTTAAATAAGAGCTCTGCGTGACTTCATTCAATCAAGCAAAAGAAGCCGTTTCTAGTCTAGCCGCTCGTCATCTCTTCCCTCACATCAATCCACAATGTGTTGGAGTTGACTGATGTGGACCCCAGTGAATAAAGCAGCCAGTAGTTACAGATGCAATTGATGTGGGGTCACCTGTCTTTGCTCGGTTCTGAAAGGAAGTACAGATCAGGTGTAAATAACAAGGCAGCACGCTCAAGATTAAATTCGAATATTTGGCATCTGTCCATGTACTAAGGACATCGGAAAATGCCTTCAAAACCATCCATTAGGGGAAACAGTGAGCACTATTACCGTCAAGTAGGCTTGGGTTTTTCTAGGGTGTTGTGGACGGGGTAGTATACGGGCATAATCCAATGTCTCCGGATCCGAAGGTTAACCCTATCCCAAGATCATCAGATTGCGTGTTCAATCCCAGTGGTAGACATTCATTTTAGATGCTTTTGTTTTAACCCTATCCCAAACCTTAACCTTTAACTTAACCATTCGGAATAATCCAATCACTCCGGATCCGAAGGTATCCAAAACCTTAACCCTTAAATGAAACATCTTGGAGAAACAGAACTATGCAGAGCAGTAGGAGTCAACCCAATGTGTCAAAAACACTTTGAAATATGACGTGTAAAGAAACGTGGCTAAACGTCAGTATCTGAAGTCAAATTGGTAAAACTGTGAGATCTTGTTGGTAAATAAATCATGGACGAATTTAGTTCTCAATCTCAGGGCAAAATCCAGCCATCTCATTATTTATGAACTAGTGTCAGAGAGTGATGTGAGTGAGCAATTCCTTTCCCGGTGAGATACTTCTCTATCCCCACAGCGATTCTTCCTAAACTCTGTAATTTCTCATCTCAGAAGTACACCTTTATCCTGAGAAATGGTCCTTTCCTTGGGCTGTCAATTAAGAGAACCAAGCCTTTTTCCCCTCAAGGTTTTCCCTTATACCTGAAGTAAAGTAATATACTCCTCTGTAGTATGTACAATATATTCTAGACAGCCCCTATTCAATCCAAAACTACAGGTACACTCAACCTCTTGATTGTACAGGGAGATGGTAGCTGTGTGAGTCACCTTATGCAGAAATTGCCCTGGTTTGTCTGTCTGTCTGCTGTCTATCTGTCTGTTTGTCTGTCTCTCAGCTACTGGTACAGAATAAGTCAATGGAAACTGTGCTTTCAGAAGGTATTCACAGCCCTGGACTTGTTCCACATTTTGCTGTGTCACAGCCTGAATTTAAAATGGATTACGTCGATATTCTCTGGCACTGGCCTACACACACAATACCCCATAATGTCAAAGTGGAATTTAGAAATGTTTACGAATTAATTACAAATGGAAAGCTGAAATAAGTTCAGTAGTAAAGATTTGCTTAACAAGTTACATAATAAGTTGCATGGACTCACTCTGTGTGCAATAACATTGCTTAATTAACATTCTTTTTGAGTGACCACCTCATCTCTATGCCCCTCACATAAAATGATCTGTAAGGTCTCTCAGTTGAGCAGTACATTTCAAACACAGATTCAACCACAAAGACCAGGGAGGTTTTCCAATGCCTCGCAAAGAAAGGCACTGTCACGAATATTACCGAAGGTGACTCCCCTTCTTGTTCGGGTGGCGCTCGGCGGTCGTCGTCGGTCTGTGTTCCTTTGGTTTTGTCTGATTGGTATCACCTGTTTCTTGTTTGGTTGTTAGGGTAGGGTTATATATAGTTTGTTCAGCCCGCTTCTGTTTTGTGCGGGCTTGTTCGTCTCTTCTTTGTTTGAGTGTATTTTGTTTGTATTTTGGGTTTCACGCTGTCCGTTTATATTTCTGATAATTTGTTTTCCTACTTTTGTTCATGTTATTTTTCCGGGACATTAAAGCGTGTTTTTTTCCCACATCTTTTGCTCTCTGCGCCTGACTCCACACCTCCTCACTCATTTGTCGTAACAGGCACCTATTGGCAGATGGTTAAAAAAAGAAAAAAATAGACATTGAACATCCCTGTAACAGACGTCGTTGGTGGAAGAAGGTGAGGAACAACGCGCAGAGTGGTACGTGTTCATCTTTTTAATAAAATAAACTGAACACTGACTAACAAAACAACAAAGAAACAACCAGAACAGTTCTGTCTGGTGTAGACACACAAAGACTGAAAACAACCACCCACCAAACACAATCGAAACCAGGCTACAGGCTATGGTTCCCAATCAGGGACAACGATTGACAGCTGCCTCTGATTGAGAACCATTCCAGGCCGAACATAGAAATAGAAAATCATAGAAAAATTCACATAGACAACCCACCCAACTCACGCCCTGACCCTACTAAAAGAAAAGACAAAACAAAGGAACTAAGGTCAGAACGTGACAATCCCTTCGAGTATGGTGAAGTATATAACTATACTTTGGATGGTGTATCAATACACCCAGTCACTACAAAGATACAGGTGTCCTTCCTAACTCCGTTTCCGAAGAGGAAGGAAACCGCTCAGGGATTTCAACATGAGGCCAATGGTGACTTTAAAACAGTTATAGAGTTCAATGGCTGTGATAGGAGAAAACTGAGGATGGATCAACAACATTGTAGTTACTCCACAATACTAACCTACATGAAAAAGTGAAAATAACTAAGCTTGTACATAACACAAATATTCCAAAACATGCATCCTGTTTGCAAAAGTAAAGTAAAACTGAAATAACACATGGCAAAGAAATTAACTTTATGTCCTGAATATAAAGCATTATGTTTTGAGCAAATCCAACAGAACACATCAGTGAGTACCACTCTTGATATTTTCAAGCATGGAGGTGGCTGTATCATGTTATGTGTATGCTTGTCATCAGCAAGGACTAGGGAGTTTTTGAGGATGCTAATAAATGAAATAGAGCTAAGCACAGGCACAATCCTAGAGGAAAACCTGGTTCAGTCTGATTTCCAACAGACACTGGGACACAAATTCACCTTTCAGCAGGACAATAACCTAAAACACAAGGGTAAATATACACTGAAGTTGCTCACCAAGATGACTTAGAAAGTTCCTGAGTGGCCGAGTTACAGTTTTAACTTAAAACGGTTTGAAAATCTATGGCAAGACTTGAAAATGGCTGTAGCAATGATCAACAACCAACTTGCTTGAATAATTTTCAAAAGAATAATGTGAAAATATGATGGGTGAGAATTTTTACAATATTTAATCCATTTTGAATTCAGGTTGTAAAACATTTTTTTTTTGGAATAAGTCAAGGGGTATGAATACTTTCTGAAGGCACTCTATTTTAGACACTCTCCCACTGTGAGCACAGAGAGATTTGAGTTGATGTGCCTCTCTACCCAAGAGAGCGCACTGTGAATTAAACCACTCGTCTCTCTGGGGACGGGAGAGTAGCCACAGCAATGGGGGCTATCACCGAGGCGATGACCCCCGGCGACTGTGAGACCTTTTCATCCGGTGTCAGTCATCCCGGGGTGTGTTCTAAATGAACCCTGGTCCAAAGTAGAGCACTATAAAGGTCATAGGGTGCCATTTGGGACACAGGCTGGTCAACCGCAAGCTTTTATTTTTGTATTTATTTAACCTTGATTTAACTAGGCAAGTCAGCTAATTTACAACGACGGCCAATTGTGCGACGCCCTATGGGGCTCCCAATCACGGCAAGTTGTGATACAGCCTGGAATCGAACCAGGGTCTGTAGTTAGGCCTTTAGCACTGAGCTGCAGTACCTTAGACCGATGCGCCACTTGGGAGAAAGAGCAGACTCCCCTTCAGTTTATCTCTGTTCACACTCCTCCCTCACTCTGAGAGATATAAAGAACGAGAGAAGCTCTTTCATCTGTAGGTGGCTATTCCCAGGGCTTCTTTTTTTCTCACCCTTTCTCGATCTCTCCAGTCTACTGTTCCTCGCAGAACACATTACCTCACTCTTCAAAAAAGAGAAGGTAGCCATCACAAGCATAGAACCACTGCATAACAAGAGTTGAGGAGACATTATGATCACTAAGAACACAAGGCAGGGTAAGAATCTACTTCCTTATTTGTTTTGCTCTGATGTCACAGGGAACTCTTGGGTAAGGGATTGCCTCTGAAAAAAAGAGAGATAATGTGTCACAAATGGCACCATTTTACATATACACAACATGTCAAAAGTTTGGACACACCTACTCATTCGAGGGTTTTTCTTTATTTAGAATATGTTCTACATTGTAGAATAATAGTGAAAACATCACAGCTATGAAATAACTCATATGGAATCATGTGGTAACCAAAAAAGTGTTAAACAAATTTTATATTTGAGATTCTCCGAAGTAGCCACCCTTTGCCTTGATGACAGCTTTGCACACTCTTGGCATTCTCTCAACCATATTTATGAGGTAATCACCTGGAATGCATTTCAATTAACATATGTGCCTTTATTAATAGTTAATTTGGGGTATTTCTTTCCTTCTTAACCTCTCTGCGCACGGAACCCGGTAGCGGGCTGAAATTCCACAACATACGGTGATCGCTACATAAATAGTCATATTAAACATTCATGAAAATACAAGTGTCTCACATGTATTGAAAGCCTAGAATCTTGCTAATCCAACTGCGTTGTCAAATTTAAAAAAGGATTTACTGCGAAAGAATAGAGCCCCATAAAAAAACAACCAGCACAGGCGTAACAAAATCACAAACTGCATTAAAATAAATTGTTTCCCTTTGACGATCTTCGTCTGTTTGCAATCCCAATGCTCATTGTTACAGAATGAATGATCTTTTGCTTGATAAAATCAGTTTTATAGCCTAACACGAAACATTTTGTGAACCACTTGTGTCGTGAATTCCGTCTCATTCCATTTTCGACGACACATTCGAGGTAAATACCCACACAACGTGACTTTTCCAGTCATGTTTGGTTTCATTGCAATCAACTGGTTTGTTTTATAACACAACCAAACCTGATGGGCCATTTCATGGGATGTATTGACTGAAAGAAACCGATTTGAAGACAAGTAATGACATCACTGTGCACCAATGATATGACCACTGTTTCGTTGATTGACTGTATTTTAACCCAATGACCACCGATCGTCTTGAAATCTAGCTGGGTAGATAGCCAATGAGCTGAGGTAAACGGCAATATGCAATGGTTATGTGTTGGAAGACCAACCCATGTAGTAAACTCCGGTGTAAAGAGAGTCATTCGCTATTTAAGTTTCATACCGGAAGGAGCAACGCATATTACGCACAGCGTTGTTTTGGTAAACTCGCAGATTCAGCTGTTTATATATCAATCAGTATGGCGACTATGTCAGGGAAAGCTAAATCTAAGTCTAGATATACAGATGTACACACAATTTTAGAATAAATTGATTGGGAAAGTTTGACAGAGATTGTTGTAGGACGATTTATTTAGCGATTCCCAAGTGGAGGAATATTTTTTGAACATGAGAGGACATTGTTTTGGACTGGTAAGTTCCTCTCATGCTAATGCCCTTGTTTGAAATTAATAATATAAAATATTATTTGTGATTGTTTTAAATTTTAGTAGCAATTTATAAAAATGTAATGTAATGAAATGTGAGATGCGTGTGTCTGCTGCCCCACCCCAACCTACATTAAATAGCCTATTTGAGGCTGTTGAGGGGAGGGCAGGCCCACAACAATGGCCAAAGTGAAATGGAGACAGTAGAAAAAGCTGGTCTGTTGTAATATAATAAAGACAGTAGATCTAGCTGGTCTGTCATAATATAATAGAGACAGTAAATCTAGCTGAAATCTCATAATATAAAAGAGACAGCAGATCTAGCAGGTCTATAATAATATATTCAACCTTATGTTCCCTGTACTCTATATACGTATATATCTGTTTATTATACCTGTTGATACAGAGCTCATATGTGAAACTATTCAAACGGAACATTTTCTTTCACAGTGACACTGACTCCGAATGGGAGCCCCCAGTGCCAAGGTGTCAATCCCCCACTGAAGCTGGTTCATCCAGCTCCTGCCACAAGTGGTGTTCATCTGCCCAAATGTATTTCTACAGGCATGGATGTGCCTCCGGGCCAAAAGGGCACAGCATGGAGGTGTCGCTGTGTTCTTTGCAAAATTAAGTCCCCCATCACCTGCGCCACATGCTTGGTGACCCTCTGCTTTACAGCAGAAAGAGACTGCTATGGCACCTGGCATCAGCAGCACAATATTGTGTAGAGCTTTGGCAAAGTGGGTGGGGTTATATCCTTCCTGTTTGGCCCTGTCCGGGGGTCTAATCGGATGGGGCCACAGTGTCTCCTGACCACTCCTGTCTCAGCCTCCAGTATTTATGCTGCAGTAGTTTATGTGTCGGGGGGCTAGGGTCAGTTTGTTATATCTGGAGTACTTATTCTGTCTTATCCGGTGTCCTGTGTGAATTTAAGTATGCTCTCTCTAATTCTTTCTTTCTCTCTCTCTCTGAGGACCTGAGCCCTAGGAGCATGCGTCAGGACTACCTGGCATGAAGACTCCTTGCTGTCCCCAGTCCACCTGGCCTCACTGCTGTTCCAGTTTCAACTGTTCTGCCTGCGGCTATATGGAACCCTAAACTGTTCATATTTACTCTTGAGGTGCTGTCCTGTTGCATCCTCTACAACTACTGTGATTATTATTATTTGACCCTGCTGGTCATCTTTGAACGTTTGAAAATCTCCGCCATGTTCTGTTATAATCTCCACCCGGCACAGCCAGAAGAGGACTGGCCACCCCTCATAGCCTGGTTCCTCTCTAGGTTTCTTCCTAGGTTTTGGCCTTTCTAGGGAGTTTTTCCTAGCCACCGTGCTCCTACATCTGCATTGCTTGCTGTTTGGGGTTTTAGGCTGGGTTTCTGTACAGCACTTTGAGATATTAGCTGATGTATGAAGGGCTATAAAAATACATTTGATTTGATAGAGGGCTGAGGGTCTTCCAAATATTGAAAGTATGTAAATAGTTACCCATGTTATTTTGTAAATGTATATATTTTTTTCTTCATATTTTTTTTCCCATATTTTTTTCTCAATTTTTTTTTTGGGGGGGGGTGTGATAGAATACCATTTTGGTATTTTGTATATAGTTATTTGTTTCAAAATGTATACCTTCACCAATTTGGCCACTTGGGAGCATTTGGGCTACTTGTGTGGGACACCTGGGTGACTTCATGATAAATGTCATGTAGCACACTCATTTTGGAAGTTATCATTCTGAAACTTTGCAAAAGTACTCTTGCCCTCTTATATCTTTCACTGAAATTGTCCCCATCATCCTCTCTGAATGTTTGTTTTATCTTGTTCATTTGAAAGATGATGATACAACAATAAAAAGAAAAAACATGTTTTTTTTCATTGTATTATCTAAACCAGATCTATTGTGTTATATTCTCCTACATTCAATTCACATTTACACAAACTTCAGAGTGTTTTCTTTCAAATGATACCAAGAATATGCACATCCTTGCTTCTGGGCCAGAGCTACAGGCAGTTAGATTTGGGTATGTCTTCAGGCGGAAATTGAAAAAAAAGTAGGGGGGTAGCTCTAAGAGGTTTTAATGAATTTGAGCCAATCAGTTGTGTTGTGACAAGGTAGGGGTGGTATCCAGAAGATAGCCCTCAAATAAGCAGAGAAACGGCAGTCCATCATTACTTTAAGACATGAAAGTCAGTCAATGTGGAAAATTTGAAGAACTTTGAAAGTTTCTTCAAGTGCAATCACAAAAACCATCAAGCACTATGATGAAACTGGCTCTGATGAGGACCGCCACAGAAAAGGTTAACGGCACCTCAGATTGCAGCCCAAATAACAGAGTTCAAGTAACAGACACATCTCAACATCAACTGTTAATCAGGCCTTCATTGTCAAATTGCTGCAAAGAAACCACTACAAAAGGACACCAATAATAATAAGAGACTTGTTTGGGCCAAGAAACACGAGCAATGGACATTAGACCAGTGGAAATCTGTCTTTTCGTCTGATGAGTCCAAATTTGAGATTTTTGCTTCCAACCGCCGTGTCTTTATGTGACGCAGAGTAGGTGAACGGAGGATCTCCATGTGTGGTTCCCACCGTGAAGCATGGAGGAGGAGGTGTGATGGTGTGGGGGTGCTTTGCTGGTGACACTGTCTGTGATTTATTTAGAATTTAAGGCACACTTAACCAGCATGGCTACCACAGCATTCTGCAGTGATACGCCATCCCATCTGGTTTGCACTTAGTGGGACTATCAGTTGTTTTTCAACAGGACAATGACCCAAAACACACCTCCAGGCTGTGTGAGATCCATTTGACCATGAACGAGAGTGATGGAGTGCTGCATCAGATCACCTAGCCTCGACAATCACCCGACCTCAACCCAATTGAGATGGTTTGGGATGAGTTGGACCACTGAGTGAAGGAAAAGCAGCCAACAAGTGATCAGCATATGTGGGAACTCCTTCAAGACTGTTGCAAAAGCATTCCAGGTGAAGCTGGTTGAGAGAATGCCAAGAGTGTGCAAAGCTGTCATCAAAGCAATGGGTGGCTACTTTGAAGAATCTCAAATATAAAATATATTTTGATTTGTTTAACACTTATTTTGGTTACTACATGATTCCATATGTGTTATTTCATAGTGTTGAGGTCCACTATTATTCTACAATGTAGAAAATAGTAAAAAATAAATCAAAACCCTTGAATGAGTAGGTGTGTCCAAACTTTTGACTGGTGATGTACATAGTGCACTGCTTTTGACCAGAGCCCTAAAAGTGCACTTCATAGGGTGTCATTTGGGACACAGAAGAGACGATTCCCTTTATGAGGTTGCTTCCCCCGGGAAGAGACAGGTAGATTTGTGACTCGTGGAAAGACTACAATAACAGAGTCCAACCCTTTTTTGGGTCATTGTGTCTATTTTAACTATTCAACCCTGATTTCACACTATTGTCTTTGTCCTACAGAAGAAAAAGGAATGAAAAGTGCACATCTAGACACAGCTCCTGAGTGACGTGACCAACCATATATTCTCTGGTGGAATGTGACTTCTCACTCATTACAACATAATGAGATTTCATGCTGTACAATGAATTCGAGCCGATGTGGGAGGAGAAGCAGGCATTTGATTGGTACATGAGAGCTATGCCAATAACCCGGATTATGAGGACATGTGCTCAACTAGAACGTGACCCCTGAAAAATGAATGAATACAGGGCTTTGGCACTCTAGTATCAAGAGGATGTTAGAGCAGAATGCACAGACAAAACACAGATGCAATGGAACAATGGAGATGTTTGTTTTCCTTTAGTTGAAGTGAGATGGTTGCTGTCTTTCTAAGATTTCTGAGATGGACATCGTCGCTGCCTGCTTCAATTGTGCTGAATAGCCTCTCGCAGACTTTTTGCATTGAATCTCCATCAGATCCTTTTACGCTGGTGACCACAGCATGGATTTGAAGCATGTATTTCTCCTCCTTGTCTTGCCTTTCTGGACAGAAAGCCTATGAGTTCAACCCACAGAACTATTCTATTAATTATATTTCTATGGTTCAAACACAGGTAGGATGCCACATGACGAGTGAGAAAGTGAGAGGAAAATGACTTTTTGGGGTGGGTACTTCTACTTGTACTATTTCAAGTACACGTGTGTATTATACGTATGTGTGAATTGGAAATGTGTTTTTTGCATGTACCAACTTCCCGAGACACCCTCAGAGAGTGGGGTCACGGCCAGGGTCAGCCATTATCAACTTAGTTGGCTATCTGAGCGGGCTGAGCCGGAGAATGAATGGACATGTCAGCACAGAGTATAAAATTAACATATATCCTATTTCACAATTGTGTCTTGATGCACTTTCTGAGACCTAGTAACAGTCTTCGTGTGAAAGAATGAAATTATGGTCCGTTTGAAATGTTCAATGTACTTGATGGTAGAACAGCCCAAGCAACCACACAGCATCCTATTTTCAAGGTTTATTTCAAGTGAATTGTCTGCTTGCCATATCTCAAGCGGTATCTTAAGATATGAGTAACCATCTCTGTATAAAAGGTTGAGATGAGGGTCAATTTGAATTGGAACTCTTATGTCTTTCCATGCCCATACTCAATAATATACAGTCCCATATGGCTCACTTGCAACTCCAGGCTTGTGGGTTTGATTCTCATGGAGGACCAGTAAGGAAAAAAGTCTGAAAATGAATGCAATCACTACTGTAATCCGCTCTGGATAAGAGTGTCTGTTAAATGCCCCACAAAAATTAAATAATAATAATTTGATTTGAGTGTTTGTACGAAGTGGTGTATTTAGGGAAAGGGATTTTGGTTGAATGCATTCAGCTGTGCAACTGACTAGGTAGGTATCCCCTTTCCTCCCCCACCAAGTGAGAGGATGCAGGTCTGTAGGAGAACTCTGCACTGGGGCTCTGATTAAAGCGTAGAGGAACCACAGGGTGTTGTGTTCAGAATCCACTAGGGGGGGACGGGAGTGACTGAAAACCTCCTCCCACTGTCTGGCCCAGAATGACCTCTGAGGGTAGGTATGGCCCGCTCCCCTGCATGGGCATAATGTGTGTGTGTGTGTGTGTGTGTGTGTGTGTGTGTGTGTGTGTGTGTGTGTGTGTGTGTGTGTGTGTGTGTGTGTGTGTGTGTGTGTGTGTGTGTGTGTGTGTGTGTGTGTGTGTGTGTGTGTGTGTGTGTGTGTGTGTGTGCATGAACAAGGGGAGAGAGAGAGAGAGAGACAGAGAGACAGAGAGACAGAGAGATATAATGATAATAATATGATATACTATGATATGATAATATAATATAATGATCTGACCCCAGACCCAGTAGAGGCATGATGACCCACTGCTCTAATTTCAATGTGTTCACATGGTACTGTTCTGAGAACAGTGTTAGCTGGCTGACTGATAGAGAGACAAGATAAGGCAGGATATTTGAATTCTCTTGTACATGTCAATGACTAAAACCACTGGCAAAACAGGAAAGAGAAAGGATGATAGAGTAAAGAGAGAGAGAGAGAGAGAGAGAGAGAGAGAGAGAGAGAGAGAGAGAGAGAGAGAGAGAGAGAGAGAGAGAGAGAGAGAGAGAGAGAGAGAGAGAGAGAGAGAGCAGACCTAACTCACTCCATTACATTCATCAAAACAGGACAATTTTACATTTGGCTAGAAATTCAAAAGGAAATGATCTTAACAGAGAAAAATGTTACCCCCACTAGAATCCCTATACTTTAATGAAGACAGATTCTCCATCCTGGAGGGGGAAATCAATCATTTCCAGGCCCAGGGATATGTGCTAGTCTGTGGCAACCTAAATGCCAGAACTGGACAAGAACCTGACACCCTCAGCACACAGGGGGACAAACACCTGCCTGGAGGTGACAGCATTCCCTCCCCCATATGCCCCCCTAGGCACAACTATGACAACATAACCAACAAAAACAGGTCACAACTCTCTGCAGCTCTGTCGCACGCTGGTTATGTACATAGTCAATGGTAGGCTTCGAGGGGACTCCTATGGTAGGTACACCTATAGCTCATCTCTTGTGCAGTAGTACTATAGACTATTTTATCACTGACCTCAACTCAGGGTCTCTCAGAGCATTCACAGTCAGCCCACTGACTTGAACAGAGCAATACTCAATCATGAGGCATCAAAGCCAAAGGAACTGAGTAATATTAAGAAATGCTATAGATGGAAGGAAACCTACCAAAAAACAATTAGGCAACAACAAGTTCAATCCCTTTTAGACAATTTCCTGGACAAAACGTTCCACTGTAAGAGTGAAGATGTAAACTTCGCAGTAGAACATTTTCATGGTATATTTGACCTCTCAGCTTCCCTATCATCTCAAATAGAAAACCAAAGAAAATGAACAACAATGACAAATGGTTTGATGAAGAATGCAAAAATTTAAGAAAGAAATTGAAAATCCTGTCCAAACAAAAACATAGAGACCCTGAAAACCTGAGTCTACGCCTTCACTACGGTGAATCACTAAAACAATACAGAAATATACTATGGGAAAAGAAGGAACAGCATGTCAGAAATCAGCTAAAAAACATATACATGATCAAATACAAATCTTAGAATCAACTATTAAAGACTACCAGAACCCACTGGATTCTCCAATTACCTTGAATGAACTACAGGACAAAATACAAACCGTCCAACCCCAAAAAAGCCTGTGGTGTTGATGATATCCTGAATTAAATGATCCAACTCTAACCCTATACAGACAACAAATTCCAATTGGCTATACTAAAACTCTTTGACATCATCCTTAGCTCTGGCATCTTCCCCAATATTTGGAACCAAGGACGGATCACCCCAATCCACAAAAGAGGAAACAAATTTGACCCATACCGTGGGATATGCGTCAACAGCAACCTTGGAAAAACCCTCTGCATTATCATTAACAGCAGACTCGTACATTTCCTCAGTGAAAACAATGTACTGAGCAAATGTCAAATTGGCTTTTTACCAAATTATCGTAAGACAGACCACATATTCAATACTGCACACCATAATTGACAAACACACAAAACAAAGGCAAAGTCTTCTCATGCTTTGTTGATTTAAAAAAATCCTCCTTCAATTTGGCATGAGGGTCTGCTATACAAATGAATGGAAAGTGGTGTTAGGGGAAAAACATACAACATTATAAATCCATGTACACAAACAACAAGTTTGTGGTTAAAATAGGCAAAAAAACACACATTTCTTCCCACAGGGCTGTGGGGTGAGACAGGGATGCAGCTTAAGCCCCACCTTCTTCAAAATATATATCAACGAATTGGCGAGGGCACTAGAAATGTCTGCAGCTCTCGGCCTCACCCTACTAAAATATGAAGTCAAATGTCTACTGATGATCTTGTTCTTCTATCACCAACCAAGGAGGGCTTACTTACAGCACCTAGATCTTCTGCACAGATTCCGCCAGACTTGGGCCCTGACAGTAAATCTCAGTAAGACCAAAATAATGGGGTTCCAAAAAAGGTCCAGTCGCCAGGACCACAAATACAAATTCCATCTAGACACTGTTGCCCTAGAGCACACAAAAACCTATACATACCTTGTCCAAAACATCAGCGCCACAGGTAACTTCCACAAAGCTGTGAACGATCTGAGAGACAAAGCAAGAAGGGCATTCTATGCCAATTTTATGTTCCTGGCTCTCAAGAGAAGACAGGCTATGTGCACACTGTCCACAAAATGAGGTGGAAACTGAGCTTCACTTCCGAACCTCCTGCCCAACGTATGACCATATTAGAGACAAATATTTCCCTCCAGATTACACAGATCCACAAAGAATTCTAAAAACAATCCAGATTTTGATAAACTCCCATATCTACTGGGTGAAAATACCACAGTGTGCCATCACAGCAGCAATATTTGTTGCCACAAGAAAAGGTCAACCAGTGAAGAACAAACACCATTGTAAATACAACCCATATTTATGCTTATTTATTTTCCCTTTTTTACTTTAACTATTTGCATATTGTTACAACACTGTATGTAGATATAGTATGACATTTGAAATGTCTTTATTATTTTGGAACTTCTGTGAGTGTAATGTTTACTGTTCATTTTTATTGTTTATTTCACTTTTGTATATTATCTACTTCACTTGCTTTGGCAATGTTAAGATATGTTTCGCATGACAATAAAGCCCCTTGGATTTAATTGAATTCAGAGAGAGAGACAGAGAGGGACAGAGAGACAGAGCGAGACAGAGAGAGACAGAAAGAGACAGAGAGAGATGGAGAGAGAGATGGGATGGTCATAATTTGACCCACAGAGCTAGAAAAGAGGATAAATGCTGAGTGAGTGTACCACAAAGGGGAGAGAAAGGGTTAGAGAGGGTGACAGAGTAAGGACACGTCCCATATGCCACCCTATTCCATACACAGTGTACTACTTTTGACCAGAACCCCATGGACCCTCGTCAATAGATATGAACTATGTAGAGAATAGGGTTCCATTTGGGACACAGCCGGCGAGAGAGAGAGGTGTGAGAGAGAGAGCCATGGCACCAGGAGGAAACTCATTATTCATTCACATGTGCAAATCTCAGCAGAGTGTGTTCAGCAGGCGGGGTCGAGGAGACTCATTTACAGACGGTGGAGGGAACTCTGTCTTTTTGTCTGTCCGCCACCCCATAAGGGCACATGGTGTGAACTTTCTGTGTGTGTGTGTGTGTGTGGTGAATGTGTTTGTCTGTGTGTGCACGTGTGTGGCGCATGCGTGCACGCGTGTGTCTGTGTGAGCATGGGCATACATCTACGTGTATGGGTCTGTGTGTGTGTGCATGTGTACACATGCGTGTGTGTGTGTGTGTGTGTATTTTCTGACCAGCAGAGAGTGTGATGCCAGAGCTGTCAGTCATCGGGGGGACTGTAAGACGTTCTTTCAGTGGAACATCTGCTCATGCAGTCGAGCTGTGAAGCTGTCGCGGCTCTAGCTAGCCTAGTGGTCATGGTGTCAAACCTCAACCCAGCTGAAAACTATACATCCAGCACGGTTATGCAATACAGGATGAGGAGGGTTATAACAAGGTTCTGAGATAATTGCAACATAAGTAACATGCTGTAACAAATAAGCGTCCAGGCGTTGATGTTTCAAATCAAATTAGGATCTTGGGGCTGTACGTATTAATCGTCTCAGGGTAGGAGTGCTGATCCAGGATCTGTTTTGCCTTTAAAATGACACCTTTGTCAGACTTCCACACGATGTGTGACTGAGAGAGGAGGTAGGAGGTAACTGAAACGCATCATCCTGTGGGGGCATTAAAACACAAACCGTGTAGCTCTTTGTCATGACCCCTCCCTGCGTTGTCAGGTGATGTCACGGCGATGTTTACTCTGACGCCCACTCCTTCCAGGCCATTCTCGCGGGAGAGACGCCATTGATTGATTCTCTATTACACAGTAAAGATGATCTCATTTAAAGCCCAACTCTCAAAGTAAATTTGACATCATGTATCTGATTCATCCTGCCTGACTCAGTGGAGTCAAAACATGACTCAAAATGAGTTGCATCATCTGTCAGAGATTCATAAGGATCCATTTGTTATAAAAATATCAGAATGGATGAAAGGGAAAGGCATCAATGCATTATTGTATGAACTGCACGATGGCAAATCGAATAAAAACAAATTCTATATAATATATCATCATGTTTGGCCAGCCTCTGGGGTAGACCAATAATACTTTTCATAGAAAAGAAAAGAAGGTAGTCGAGCATCAACCTGAACAGGAGCACTGGTCTTTGAGTTGTAATGGGTGTGCACTCTTTGTAAATGGTTTACCTTTGTGCATCACATCGTAATCCACGCTGCAACTATCTTTGATAAATGAAGGTTAAAAGCTGCAGGAGCAAATTTGCTCTGGGACTCCAGAGTCTCTCAGAAAAAAGCAGAGCAGCAAAGAGAAGAGATTCAGGTATACCTCTGCATGCAGATACCAACTCTGTGTTCACACAGGCAGCCCATTTCTGATCTTTTTTTACACTAATTGGTCTTTTGACCAATCAGATCACAGATACAGTCATTTAATCTCATAAAATGTGGGACCAATACTTCATATGCGGAATTTATAGTTTTGTTCAGTGTGTTATTTATCAACAATGACCATGAAAAGCAATCAACAGAATGAACAGAATAATGCCTATGGCCATTGCACAAGCACAACCAATGGGACACGAGTCCATATTGGGCCTGTCCAATGAGGGTCGGCCTTGGGGGTTCCTTTGATCACAAGGCCAGCTGAGGCCCTGTTGTCAATCTGATGGGGAAGAGGGGCGAGACAGGAGCACAGACACGCGTCCCCCCCAGGGATCCGCTCTCAACCTTTCTCCCTCTCCTCATTATCCTCTCCTTGGGTGGAAGGGAGGGGCATGGTGGGGGGATGGGAGGCACAGGGGCGGGCTAACCCAATAGCCCCCCTAGGGAGGCAACGAACAGATGGGACCCCTCTCCCTCCACACAAATCACCTCCACTGAAGATCCCCCTGTGCCACCCAACAGCTTCTACACAACATCCCTGTTTATAGATACAGTTGAAGTTGGAAGTTCACACACACCTTAGCCAAATACATTTAAACTCAGTTTTTCCCAATTCCTGACATTTAATCCAAATAACAAAAATCCTGTCTTAGGTCAGTTAGGATCACCACTTTATTTTAAGAAGGTGAAATGTCAGAATAATAGTAGAGATAATGATTTATTTCAGCTTTTATTTCTTTCATCACATTCCCAGTGGGTCAGAAGTTTACATACACTCAATTAGTATTTGGTAGTATTGCCTTTAAATGGTTTAACTTGGGTCAAATGTTTCAGGTAGCCTTCCACAAGCTTCCCACAATCAGTTGGATGAATTTTGACCCATTCCTCCTGGTTGGTAGGCCTCCTTGCTCGCACACACTTTTTCAGTTCAGCCCACAAATGTTCTATAGAATTGTGGTCAGGGCTTATAATGGCCACTCTAATAACTAGACTTTGTTGTCCTTAAGCCATTTTGCCACAACTATGGAAGTATGCGTGGGGTCATTGTCCATTTGTAAGACCCATTTGTGACCAAGCTTTAACTTCCTGACTGATGTCTTGAGATGTTGCTTCAATATATCCACATCATTTTCCATGATGCCATCTATTTTGTGAAGTGCACCAGTCCCTCCTGCAGAAAGCACCCCCACAACATGATGCTGCCACCCCTGTGCTTCACAGTTGTGATGGTGTTCCTTCGGCTTGCAAGCCTCCCCCTTTTTCCTCCAAACATACGGTAGTCATTATGGCCAAACAGTTTCATCAGACCAGAGGACATTTCTCCAAAAAGTATGATCTTAGTCCCCATGTGCAGTTGCAAACCGTAGTCTGGCTTTTTTATGGCGGTTTTGGAGCAGTGGCTTCTTCCTTACTATTGGCTCATTCATTCCCCTCCTCTCCCCTGTAACTATTCCCCAGGTCGTTGCTGCAAATGAGAATGTGTTCTCAGTCAACTTACCTGGTAAAATAACGGATAAATAAATAAATATAGGACTAGTTTTTACTGTGGATAAAGATACTTTTGTACCTGTCTCCTCCAGCGTCTTCACAAGATCCTTTGCTGTGGTTCTGGGATTGATTTGCACTTTTCGCACCAAAGTACGTTCATCTCTAGGAGACAGAACGCGCCTCCTTCCTTAGCAGTATGACGGCTGCATGGTACCATGGTGTTTATACTTGCGTACTATTGTTTGTACAGAGGAACGTGGTCCCATCAGACATTTGGAAATTGCTCCCAAGGATGAACCCGACTTGTGGAAGTCTACAATTGTTTGTCTTGGCTGATTTCTTTTGATTTTCCCATGCTGTCAAGCAAAGAGGCACTGCGTTTGAAGGTTGGCCTTGAAATACATCCACATGTACACTTCCAATTGACTCAAATGATGTCAATTAGCCTATCAGAAGCTTCTAACATCCTTTTCTGAAATTTTCCAAGCTGTTTAAAGGCACAGTCAACTTAGTGCATGTAAACTTCCGACCCACTGGAATTGTGATACAGTGAATTATAAGTGAAATATTCTGTCTGGTAACAATTGTTGTAAAAATTACTTGTGTCAAGCATAAAGTAGATGTCCTAACCAACTTGCCAAAACTATGGTTTGTTTACAAGACATTTGTGGAGTGGTTGAAAAATGACTTTTAATGACTCCAACCTAAATGTATGTAAACTTCCGACTTCAACTGTATATATATATATGAGTGTACAAAACACTGACCAGCTAAATCCAGGTGAAAGTTATGATTCCTTATTGGTGTCACCTGTTAAAACCACTTCAATCAGTGTAGATGAAGACAATTGAGACATGGATTGTGTATGTGTGCCATTCAGTGTTAATGGGCAAGGCAAAATATTTAAGTGCCTTTGAACAGGGTATGGTAATATGTGCCAGCTTGAGTGTGTCAAGAACTGCAAAGCTGCTAGGTTTTTCACGCTTAACAAGTTTCCTGTGTATATCAAGAATGGTCCACCACCCAAAGGACATCCAGCCAACTTGACACAACTGTGGGAAGCATTGGAGTCAACATAGGGCAGCATCCCTGTGGAATGCTTTCGACACACAACTAATTGAGGCTGTTTTGAGGGTAAAAAGTGGTTTTGTTTGTATTTCATGAATTTTTTATTGGCCCTCCAATAGTTTTAGTTTTTTTTACAGTGTTTTTGTTACATGTACATTATAAACACATTTTACATTCATAGTACTTTTGTACAAAGTACCTATACATTTTGGGACTGAAGGGGAATGAGAGATGCTGCTGGAGTGAAGCAATGGATACACACAGACACAATGAGAAAGTAGAGAACATCTACGACAGAGATGATGATGCAGCTCTATATCTACGGCCCGGCTTGCTCCATAGTACGCCATTGAGACACTGTTGTGGCCTAACAAGGGTTAGGCCCAAGTCCATTCACAACCAATAGACGATGAACCCTATCGGATCGTGCAAATCTGGTACATCCAAAACAAAGACCATCAACACATGGGAGATATTCTGTTTATCAATGTATCAAATTTATACAACAATTTGTAGCTTTATAGTAGTTGTATTATTTTTGGATTAAATCAGGGATCAGCCTTATTATTGCAATGTGATAGGTTCTCTATGGTTACAGTTATATCAACCATTATCTTTTGATTGACAACTACTGGGTGTAAACATGTCAGAGAGTAATGTACAAATTTGCGTAGGCCACAGTTAACTTTTATAAGAATTCGCAGTTAACAGATTCTTCCTCCCCATTGGATAATCTTGATGAGGAAATGATTTATTAAGATTGTAATTTACCACTGTCAGAGGACCAGGAATCATGGGAAATGTAGTCATCCACCGGGAGGTAATTAGAGAGCTGCCACCTGCACCTCCTCCCTCCCCTCCCCTCCCCCCCTCCCCTCCCCTCCCCTCCCCTCCCCTCCCCTCCCCTCCCCTCCCCTCCACCAGGCCCAGACAAGCCTCGTTAGAGATCACCGAGCTCGTCTGGGCGAGGGGGGAAAAAAGCTTAAAAAAAAATGTACAATGGAAATCTGACACTAATTAGTATTTTTGGCGAGAACCCTTTGGAGGTCCATAGAGATAATGTCTATTGATTCACTGACTACATTTTAATTGTGCTTGTTCGATCTGGAAAACAAAACAGATCAAAACACCTCAGCAATTGAATTTTAATGAACAGCCATTAACGAGGCTAAATGACCAAATTGGTAAACCCTATCCTAGACAGGCTTGGAGGAGACAAAAAGAGGATGTAAGGATAGGATCCATTTTAGTCAATGGCCAGTGTTAGCCAATGGTCTGTCCATGACACTTCATTGGGGGTCTGCGAATGAGAAGAGATTTCAAATCAATGTGTTGTTTTTTTTCATTTAGAAGACGCTTCCAGTAGAGACTGAGTGTACCTTGGAGGACCAGGGGGAAAAGGAAGAGATGGTCCCCAGGGTGGGTGTGTGTCTGTGGGCAGCTGTCAGGGAGGATGTGGGGGGTCTTGTAAAGGGATGTGATTAAATCCAAGGATTCCTTGGAGAACGCTATCTATATGGCTCTGCCTGGTGATCCCACAGAGAGACCAGTGACCCTCATCGACAACATGCATCTCTCTATCCTCTCTAGCAATGAAACGGTAATTTATAGCCGTCACTCTGTCACAGCCTCAAAGATGTATATTCCGTAACATCGACCCTCCGTTCCTTTATTATCCTCAATGAAACACCCGTAATAATCAATACGAGACACATTGATCAATTAAGCACCCATAATAATCCATATGAGACGCATTTAGAGGTTTGATATCATGTCAATGATCATTTAATGTGGAACGGTCATGTCAAAATGTTAGACTCACTTGAGCAAAAGGCATGTGAAAAATATATAAAGAGGCCTAGCTAATCTTCTTGAAGGTAAGTAATAGTAATAAGAAGAGAATGAAACCATGGTGTAGTCAGTGGGAGGTATTTCCGGTATGTTCCAAAAATAGATTAAATGAAACTCCGATAAACTCATATTTCACCTCCCACATCCATGAGCCGCCTCTTCAGTTACCGACTTAGAAACCAGATCGTTTCAGCACTGAGGGATTCTCTGTGATTCTCTAAGCGTGAGAAAAGTTGAGCATTTGCAAAAAGAGTACTCCCCTCACAGTAAACTGAACAAATTGGCTGCAGGCTTGAGTGGTAATTTACACCCTTTCTTGATGAAAGGGCTCTTTGGGGTTGCCAGATATGTCATTGATAAAAGTGCAGGCAGCACTCTTTAGGGTTACCAGATTTACAGATATGTCGTCGATACAGTGCAGTTAAGGTGAATTTAATGAGTGCTTGTATTCTGTTCAGCCAATAAGCCATCGCTGATTGAACAGATGCCGACGTGTGTACACTGAGATTAGAAACAGACGTTGTTATAGCTAGTCTCTATCACCTCGAAGAGTGAAAGGGATCCAATAATGATGAAGTACATCTCTGTCAGCCACTCTCTATCACTGTACTGAGTCATGTCATCAGAGGATAAGATAGATGGTATTCCCAATGAGAGACCCTAAGCAGCACACTACCTGTGTCACTCAGGCAGACATAGCTGAAGAGCTGGTGAGACCAAGATTCAACCAGGTTCATTGTGTGAAACATTTCAGAGTCAAGTTAGCTCCTAACAAAAAAAGTTAGCTAAATATATTTTTTTTTACCTTTACTTAACCTGGCAAGTCAGTTAAGAACAAATTCTTATTTTCAATGACGGCCTAGGAACAGTGGGTTAACTGCCTTGATAAGGGGTAGAACTACAGATTTTTACCCTGTCAGTTCGGGGATTTGATCTTGCAACCTTTCGGTTACTAGTCCAACTCTCTAACTACTAGGCTACTTTTTAAAAATTGTATGTAGACGCGGCTGTGTATGGATGGATTTCAATTATTACATACAGAAGTATGTGGACACCACTTCAAATGAGTGGATTCGGCTATTTCAGCCACACCTGTTGCTGACAGGTGTATAAAATCGAGTACACATCCATTGAATCTCCATAGACAACATTGGCAGTAGTTTGGCCTAACTGAAGAGCTCAGTGCTTTTCAACATGGCACCGTCATAGGATGCCACCTTTCCAACAAGTCAGTTTGTCAAATTTCTGCCCTACTAGAGCTGCCCCGGTCACCTGTAAGTGCTGTTATTGTGAAGTGGAAACGTCTAGGAGCAACAATGGCTCCGCCTCAATGTGGTAGGTCACACAAGCTCACAGAACGGGACAGCCAAGTGCTGAAGCACGTAAAAATTGCCTGTCCTCGGTTGCAACACTCACGACCGAGTTCCAAACATCAACACAAGAACTGCTCCAAACTGCCTCTGGAAGCAACGTCAGGTCAAGAACTGTTCGTCGGGAGCTTGATGAAATGGGTTTCCATGGCCGAGCATCCGCACACAAGCCTAAGATCGGCCAAACGTCGGCTGGACTGTTGTAAAGCTCGCCGCCATTGAACTCTGGAGCAGTGGAAACGCGTTCTCTGGAGTTATAAATCATGCTTCACTAGTCTGACATACCCATTTGAGTTTGGATCCCAGGAGAACGCTACCTGCCCCAATGCATAGTGCTAACTGTAAAGTTTGGTGGATGAGGAATAATGGTCTGGGGCTGTTTTTCTTGGTTTGGGGTTTGGACCCTTCCTTCCAGTGAAGGGAATTCTTAACACTACAGCATACAATGACATTCTACAATGCCACCGTGTGTCACTCCCTGGTCGAAGTATTTTGTGTTTATCTTTATGTATTGGGTCAGGCCAGGGTGTGGCATGGGGTTTTTGTATTGTGGTGTGTTTTGTCTTGGGGTTTTGGTGTTGGTATTGGGATTGTAGCTTAGTGGGGTATCTAGCAAAGTCTATAGCTGTCTGGAGTGGTTCTCAATCAGAGGCAGGTGTTTATCGTTGTCTCTGATTGGGAACCATATTTAGGCAGCCATATTCTTTGTGTTTGTCGTGGGTGATTGTCCTTAGTGTCTTAGTTTCTGTCGCTGTGTTAGTTGACAAGTATAGGCTGTTTCGGTTTTCGTTACGTTTATTGTTTTGAAGTATTTTGTGTTATTTCGTGTTTACGTTTGTTTGATTAAACATGGATCGCAATCTACACGCTGCGTTTTGGTCCGACTCTCCTTCACCACACCTAGAAAACCGTTACAGAATCACCCACACCCAACAGACCAAGCAGCGTGTCAACAGGCAGGAGCCACAGGAGAGACGGACATGGGAGGACGAACTGGACGGTAAAGGACCCTGGGCTCAGCCTGGAGAATATCGCCGCCCCAAGAAAGGAGGAGGAAAAGCGGAGCGGCGCTGGTATGAGGAGGCAGCATGGCGACGCGGATGGAAGCCTGAGAGTCAGCCCCCAAAATTTCTTGGGGGGGCTCAGGGAGAGTGTGGCAGAGTCAGGAGTCAGACCTGAGCCAACTCTCCCTGTTTATCGTGAGGAGCCAAGGATGAGACCAGAACCAGAGCCGGTGTTGGAGGTGAGCGAAGCAGAGACTGTGAAGGAGTTAATGGGGGAATTGGAGGAGAGAGAAATGAGGGAGTTGCTGTGTTGGTGCTTTAAGCATGGAATTCGCCCGACGGAACGTGTCGGGGATTTGATGGCACCTGAGTTAGCGCTCCATAATCGTCCTGAGGTGCGTGTTAGTCGGCTGGTGAAGTTGGTGCCAGTCTCACGCACCAGGCCTCCTGTGCACATCCCTAGCCATGCACGTCCTATGCCAGCACTGCTCTCCAGTACGCCTTCACGGTCTAGCCCATCCTGTGCCACCTCCACACCCCAGCCCTCCGGTAACAGTTCCCCGCAAAAGGCTTCCTGTGCGTGTCCTCGGTTCAGTTCCACCAGTGCCAGCACCACGCATCAGGCCTACAGTGCGCCTCGCCTCTCCAGCGCTGTCGGAGTCTCCCGCCTGTCTAACGCTATCAGAGCCTTCCTCCTCTCCAGCGCTGCCGGAGTCTCCTGCCTGTTCAGCGCAGCCAGAGCCTTTCTCCTCTCCTGTGCTACCGGAGTCTCCCGCCTGTTCAGCACAGCTAGAGCCTTCTTCCTCTACAGCGCTGCTGGAGTCTCCTGTCTGTTCAGCGCAGCCAGAGCTGTCAGCCTGCATGGAGCAGTCAGAGCTGCCAGCCTGCATGGAGCAGCCATAGCTGCCAGCCTGCATGGAGCAGCCAGAGCTGCCAGTCTACATGGAGCAGCCAGAGCTGCCAGTCTACATGGAGTAGCCAGAGCTGCCAGTCTACATGGAGCAGCCAGAGCTGTCAGTCTGCATGGAGCAGCCAGAGCTGTCAGTCTGCAAGGTGCTGCCAGCCTGCATGGAGCAGCCAGAGCTGCCAGCCTGCATGGAGCAGTCAGAGCTGTCAGTCTGCATGGAGCAGTCAGAGTTGTCAGTCTGCATGAAGCAGCCAGAGCTGTCAGTCTGCATGAAGCAGCCAGAGCTGTCAATCTGCAAGGAGCTGCCAGTCTGCAAGTAGCTGCCAGTCTGCAAGGAGCTGCCACTCTGCAAGGAGCTGCCAGTCTGCAAGGAGCTGTCAGTCTGCAAGGAGCTGCCAGTCTGCACGGAGCCGCCAGAGACTCTAGCCCATCCTGTGCCACCTCCACACCCCAGCCCTCCGGTAACAGTTCCCCGCAACAGGCTTCCTGTGCGTGTCCTCGGTTCAGTTCCACCAGTGCCAGCACCACGCATCAGGCCTACAGTGCGCCTCGCCTCTCCAGCGCTGTCGGAGTCTCCCGCCTGTCTAACGCTATCAGAGCCTTCCTCCTCTCCAGCGCTGCCGGAGTCTCCTGCCTGTTCAGCGCAGCCAGAGCCTTTCTCCTCTCCTGTGCTACCGGAGTCTCCCGCCTGTTCAGCACAGCTAGAGCCTTCTTCCTCTACAGCGCTGCTGGAGTCTCCTGTCTGTTCAGCGCAGCCAGAGCTGTCAGCCTGCATGGAGCAGTCAGAGCTGCCAGCCTGCATGGAGCAGCCATAGCTGCCAGCCTGCATGGAGCAGCCAGAGCTGCCAGTCTACATGGAGCAGCCAGAGCTGCCAGTCTACATGGAGTAGCCAGAGCTGCCAGTCTACATGGAGCAGCCAGAGCTGTCAGTCTGCATGGAGCAGCCAGAGCTGTCAGTCTGCAAGGTGCTGCCAGCCTGCATGGAGCAGCCAGAGCTGCCAGCCTGCATGGAGCAGTCAGAGCTGTCAGTCTGCATGGAGCAGTCAGAGTTGTCAGTCTGCATGAAGCAGCCAGAGCTGTCAGTCTGCATGAAGCAGCCAGAGCTGTCAATCTGCAAGGAGCTCCCAGTCTGCAAGTAGCTGCCAGTCTGCAAGGAGCTGCCAGTCTGCAAGGAGCTGCCAGTCTGCAAGGAGCTGTCAGTCTGCAAGGAGCCGCCAGTCTGCACGGAGCCGCCAGAGCTGCTAGTCTGTAAGAAGCCGCCAGAGCTGTCAGCTTACATGGAGCAGCCAGAGCCGCTAGTCAGCGTGGAGCAGTCAGAGCCGCCAGTCAGCATGGAGCAGCCAGATATTTCAGTCTGCCAGGATCCTCCAGTCAGCCATACTCTTCCAGATCTGCCAGTCAACCAGACTCTTCCAGATATGCGAGTCAACTAGACTATTCCAGATCTGCAAGTCAACGAGAATCTTACAGATCTGCTAGTCAACCAGACTCTTCCAGATCTGCCAGATCTGCCAGTCGGCCAGGATCTGCCAGTCGGCCAGGATCCGCCAGTCAGCCAGGATCCGCCAGATTCGCCAGTCAGCCAGGATCTGCCAGTCAGCCAGGATCTGCCAGTCAGCCAGGATCTGCTGAGACCACCAGCCAGCCAGGATCTGGTAGATCTATCTACCTGCCTGAGCTTCCTCTCACTCCTGAGCTTCCTCTCACTCCTGAGCTTCCTCTCACTCCTGAGCTTCCTCTCACTCCCGAGCTTCCCCTCAGTCCCGAGCTGCCTCAGTCCCGAGCTGTCCTTCAGTCCCGATCTGCTCCTCAGTCCAGTGGGGTTCTGGGTGAGGACTACTAGGCCATGGTCGGCGGCGAGGGTGGACTATCCAGGGACGAGAGGAGACTAAGACATTGACTGAGTGGGGTCCACGTCCCGCGCCGGAGCCGCCACCATGGACAGACGCCCACCCGGACCCTCCCTATTGTTTTGAGGTGCGTTCGGGAGTCCGCACCTTAGGGGGGTTCTGTCACGCCCTGGTCAAAGTATTTTGTGTTTATCTTTATGTATTGGGTCAGGCCAGGGTGTGGCATGGGGTTTTTGTATTGTGGTGTGTTTTGTCTTGGGGTTTTGGTGTTGGTATTGGGATTGTAGCTTAGTGGGGTATCTAGCAAAGTCTATGGCTGTCTGGAGTGGTTCTCAATCAGAGGCAGGTGTTTATCGTTGTCTCTGATTGGGAACCATATTTAGGCAGCCATATTCTTTGTGTTTGTCGTGGGTGATTGTCCTTAGTGTCTTTGTTCCTGTCACTGTGTTAGTTGACAAGTATAGGCTGTTACGTTTATTGTTTTGAAGTATTTTGTGTTATTTCGTGTTTACGTTTGTTTGATTAAACATGGATCGCAATCTACACGCTGCGTTTTGGTCCGACTCTCCTTCACCACACCTAGAAAACCGTTACACCGTGCAAAAAGTGAGGGCCATACAGAAATGGTTTGTCGAGATCAGTGTGGAAGAACTTGATTGGGCTGTACAGAGCCCTGACCTCAACCCCATTGAACACCTTTGGGATGAACTGGAACGCCAACTGCCCAACATCAGTGCCCGACCTCACTATGCTCTTGTGACTGAATGGAAGCAAGTCCCCATAGACTGTTATAGCAGAAAACAGGGGGATCTACATATTAATCCCCAGAATTTTGGAATGAGATGTTCGACAAGCAGGTGTCCACATGCCTTTGGTCATGAATTGCATCTTTTTATATATACAGTGCCATGCGAAAGTATTCGGCCCCCTTGAACTTTGCGACCTTTTGCCACATTTCAGGCTTCAAACATAAAGATATAAAACTGTATTTTTTTGTGAAGAATCAACAACAAGTGGGACACAATCATGAAGTGGAACAACATTTATTGGATATTTCAAACTTTTTTAACAAATCAAAAACTGAAAAATTGGGCGTGCAAAATTATTCAGCCCCTTTACTTTCAGTGCAGCAAACTGCTCATACAAGGAGAAGACTGATCAGAGATGCAGCCAAGAGGCCCATGATCACTCTGGATGAACTGCAGAGATCTACAGCTGAGGTGGGAGACTCTGTCCATAGGACAACAATCAGTCGTATATTGCACAAATCTGGCCTTTATGGAAGAGTGGCAAGAAGAAAGCCATTTCTTAAAGATATCCATAAAAAGTGTCTTTTAAAGTTTGCCACAAGTCACCTGGGAGACACAGCAAACATGTGGAAGAAGGTGCTCTGGTCAGATGAAACCAAAATTGAACTTTTTGGCAACAATGCAAAAAGTTATGTTTGGCGTAAAAGCAACACAGCTCATCACCCTGAACACACCATCCCCACTGTCAAACATGGTGGTGGCAGCATCATGGTTTGGACTTGCGTTTCTTCAGCAGGGACAGGGAAGATGGTTAAAATTGATGGGAAGATGGATGGAGCCAAATTCAGGACCATTCTGGAAGAAAACCTGATGGAGTCTGCAAAAGACCTGAGACTGGGACGGAGATTTGTCTTCCAACAAGACAATGATCCAAAACATAAAGCAAAATCTACAATGGAATGGTTCAAAAATAAACATATCCAGGTGTTAGAATGGCCAAGTCAAAGTCCAGACCTGAATCCAATCGAGAATCTGTGGAAAGAACTGAAAACTGCTGTTCACAAATGCTCTCCATCCAACCTCACTGAGCTCAAGCTGTTTTGCAAGGAGGAATGGGAAAAAATGTCAGTCTCTCGATGTGCAAAACTGATAGAGACATACCCCAAGCGACTTACAGCTGTAATCGGAGCAAAAGGTGGCGCTACAAAGTATTAACTTAAGGGGGCTGAATAATTTTGCACGCCCAATTTTTCAGTTTTTGATTTGTTAAAAAAGTTTGAAATATCCAATAAATGTCGTTCCACTTCATGATTGTGTCCCACTTGTTGTTGATTCTTCACAAAAAAATACAGTTTTATATCTTTATGTTTGAAGCCTGAAATGTGGCAAAAGGTTGCAAAGTTCAAGGGGGCGGAATACTTTCGCAAGGCACTGTATCTCTCAACGTAATCAAGACTAAGGAGATGATTGTGGACTACAGGAAAAGGAGGACCACGCCCCCATTCTCATCAACGCGGCTGTAGTGGAGCAGGTTGAGAGCTTTAAGTTCATTGGTGTCCACATCACCAACAAACTAGAATGGTCCAAACACACCAAGACAGTAGTGAAGAGGGCACGACAAAACCAAATCCCCCTCAGGAGACTGAAAATATTTGGCATGTGTCCTCAGATCCTCAAAAGGTTCTTTAGCTGCAACATCGAGAGCACTGTTTGCATCACTGCCTGGTACGGCAACTGCTCGGCCTCCAACCGTTAAGGCACTGGGGCTAAGCTGCCTGCCATCCAGGACCTCGACACCAGGCGGTGTCAGAGGAAGGCCCCAAAAATTGTCAAAGACCCCAGCCATCCCAGTCATATACTGTTCTCTCTGCTACCACATGGAAAGCGGTACCGTAGCGCCAAATCTAGGACCAAAAGGCTTCTAAACAGCTTTCACCCCCAAGCAATAAGACTCCTGAACAGGTAATCAAATGTTTATCATCTATGCATCTATGCATAGTCACTTTAACTATGCGACAGCGTAGAGCAGCAGGTGGTTAGAGCATTGGGCCAGTAACCGAGAGGTTGCTAGATCAAATCCCGAGCTGACAAGGTAAAAATCTGTCTTTCTACCCCTGAACATTGCAGTTAACCCACTGCTCCTAGGCTGTCATCGTAAATAAGAATTTGTTCCTAACTAACTTGCCTAGTTAAATAAGGGTAAAACAATACATATGACCTCAAAAAGCGTGACAAACTGGTGCCCTGCACATTGACTCTGTCCCTGTATATAGCCTCGCTACTGTCATTTTACAGTTAAAAAAAAAATGTATTGTTGCTTTACTTATCTATTGTTTTTTCCTTAAAAATTGCACTGTTGGTTAGGGCTTGTAAGTAAGCATTTCACTGTAAGGTCAGCACCTGTTGTATTCGGAGCACGTGACAAATAAACTTTGATTTGATGGATAGCGATCTAACATGAATTCAGTTTTCAGAGATTTGCTGAGACAAAATAAATCCTCAACAAATCCTTAGACTATTGTTCCAGTGTTAAAGATATATTTATTACCATGCTGTGTGTTTTCTGCTAACTAAACGACATGCAGGCGTGGTGGCGATACAGTATCCTCTTCTGACTGACAAGTCAACAGATGGCCACGATACACTGTTGCTAGGCAACCACTAATCAAATACCCTTGGCACGCCATAGCTTTCATTTTGTTATTGAGCGTTGAATTCAAATTAATTTTGTTTAACTTTGTTTAAAGCAGTGAGGAGTTGCACTGCTCAGAGGAAAAGGGAGAGGAACTTTGAAATGGAATTATATACAGCTATCACACAGAGTGTGATGATACCTAAATATGAAATATGAGCTGAGATATTGCAACCTGCCATGTTGGAGTTGGCACCAAAAGTCTTCAGGTGGTGCAAAAGGTCACCTTTCTCATCAAGGGCACCGTTAACGAGCTAACATGAATAATTAATGACTGAGCTTGGGGTGGCGGATGGGGAGACATCCATAATAGTCAAATGTATCTACATTAGACTCATACCTTTGAGTTGGTTGTTCAACCTAGACAATGGCATATGTTCTCAACTCGATGCTCTTGTATGCAAGACAAATTCCTTTAAAAGGTCAAATAAATGAACTGAACAGAACTGAACATTACAATGGACTCTGTGGCATTCTCAATTTCACACTGTTGCTAAATAATACATTTGTTGTGGGAGGTGAAAGCTGTCCCGATATCCAGACCAAACCATACATTTATAAAGGGCTGTCTACAGCACGGATCGAAAGAGCTAGGGGTGAGCGGTGGGCAACCTGGATGAAACAAACCAATTGTCCTGCAGGAACCACCAGTGGAGGACTGAGAGCACTATTAATTAGCACTCTAAATTTAGACTATGCTCACACACATACGCATGATGTCATGGCTGGAGTACATTCCCTTCCAATGCCAAAAAGATGTGAATGAAGTGTAATGTCAACAGAGAAGCATCACAGAATGACAGTCTGGGAGGATTGCTGTGCGAAGATACAAATGCCGTAAGTAAGAGGTGGGGTGGGGCGGGGCCGACCTCTGATCCGAGATGCCTTTAGATGTCCATGTCTCCCCTGACAGAACGCTCAAAGAGCGTGTCAGGAAACATCAATTTTCCCCTGGAGGCAGCTAGGAGGCTGCTCAACTTGAAAGTGAAGAGGGGGATATTACAAGAGAAAGACAGAGAGAGAGAAACTAAGTTTCTATTACAACATTTATAACATAGTTATAACACATAACACAGCGGATCTTTCCCTATCACAGTATAATTGAAGTATGGGTGTTTGTTCTTAGCCTCTGGGCAGAG
The DNA here is from genome assembly GCF_023373465.1 of Oncorhynchus keta. Classification (NCBI taxonomy): domain Eukaryota; kingdom Metazoa; phylum Chordata; class Actinopteri; order Salmoniformes; family Salmonidae; genus Oncorhynchus; species Oncorhynchus keta. The sequence continues at coordinate 31,347,986 of NC_068424.1, read as the reverse complement.
TTCAGAGTGGGAGAGCCAAAGTCTTGACTATGAGTTCATCTGACAGATACACTCGTTTTGATCTCTGCACCTGTAGCTCAGCACCCGCTGATTCAGTAGGATTCCAATGTAATTTCACACTGTTTGAATTGGGCATTCCATGAGTGATTCTGAGAGCTTTTGTTGAGGGTTGATAGCATGAAGCTCACTGTGATCCCATACTCTGTCCTCAACCGTCTCAAGTGTATCACTGGCTGAGTCCCAAAAGGCCCCCTATAGTGCACTAGTTTTTGATCTTGTCTCATCGTTGCAACTCCCCAATGGGCTCGGGAGGCGAAGGTCGAGACATGCGTCCCCCGAAACATGAGCCTGGCCTCCACAATCACCCGACCTCTACTCAAATGAGATGATTTGGGATGAGATGAACCCCAGAGTGAAGGAAAAGCAGCCAACAAGTGCTAGCATATGTGGGAACTCCTTCAAGATTGTTGGAAAAGCATTCCAGGTGAAGCTGGTTGAGAGAATGCCAATTTTGTGCAAAGCTGTCATCAAATATACAGTTGAAGTCAGAAGTTAATATACAACTTAGCCAAATACATTTAAACTCAGTTTTATTTGTACAATTCCTGACATTTAATCTCAGTAAGAATTCCCTGTCTTAGGTCAGTTAGGATCACCATTTTATTTTAAGAATGTGAAATGTCAGAATAATAGTAGAGCTCTTATTTCTTTCATAACATTCCCAGTTGGTCAGAAGTTTACATACACTCAATTAGTATTTGGTAGCATTGCTTTCAAATTGTTTAACTTTGGTCAAACGTTTTGGGTAGCCTTCCACAAGCTTCCCACAATAAGTTGGGTGAATTTCGGCCCATTCTTCCTGACAGAGCTGGTGTACTGAGTCAGGTTCTTGGGCTCCTTGCTCGCACACGCTTTTTCAGTTCTGCCCACAAATTTTCTATAGGATTGAGGTCAGGGCGTTGTGATGGCCACTCCAATACCTTGACTTTGTTGTCCTTAAGCCATTTTGCCACAACTTTGAAAGTATGCTTGGGGTCATTGTCCATTTGGAATACCCATTTGTGACCAAGCTTTAACTTCCTGGCTGATGTCTTGAGATGTTGCTTCAATATATCCACGTAATTTTCCTACCTCATGATGCCATCTAGTTTGTGAAGTGCACCAGTCCCTCCTGCAGCAAAGCACCCCACAACATGATGCTGCCACCCCCGTGCTTCATGGTTGGGATGGTGTTCTTCGGCTTGCAAGCCTCCCCTTTTTCCTCCAAACATAACGATGGTCATTATGGCCAAACAGTTATATTTTTGTTTCATCAGACCAGAGGACTTTTCCCCAAAAAGTACGATCTTTATCCGCATGTGCTGTTGCAAACCGTAGTCTGGCTTTTTTTATGGCGGTTTTGGAGCAGTGGCTTCTTCCTTGCTGAGCGGCCTTTCAGGTTATGTTGATATTGGGCTCGTTTTACTGTGGATATAGATACTTTTGTACCTGTTTCCTCCAGCATCTTCACAAGGTCTTTTGCTGTTGTTCTGGGATGGATTTGCACTTTTCGCACCAAAGTACGTTCATCTCTAGGAGACAGAAGGTGTCTCCTTCCTGAGCAGAATGACGGCTGCGTGGTCCCATGGTGTTTATACTTGCGTGCTATTGTTTGTACAGAGGAACGTGGTACCTTCAGGCATTTGGAAATCCACAGGTACACCCCCAATTCACTCAAATTATGTAAATTAGCCTTCTAAAGTCATGACATAATTTTCTGGAATTTTCCAAGCTGTTTAAAAGCACAGTCAACTTAGTGTATGTTAACTTCTGACCCACTGGAATTGTGATACAGTGAATTGTAAGTGAAATAATCTGTCTGTAAACAATTGTTGGAAAAATTACTTGTGTTAACAAGAAATTTGTGGAGTGGATGAAAAAACAAGTTGTAATGACTCGAAACTTAGTGTATGTAAACTTCCGACTTCAACTGTATACAGGTAAGATAGCCTAGTGTTAGCTTGCTACATTTTCAGATATTACACATTTCTAATTTTGACAGAAAGTGGTTTCATTTCAAGTGTACTGTTAGCTAGCTAGCTATTGTTAGCTGGCTGGCTCCCTAGCTGACGTTATTCGTATCCCAGAGCTGTTTGCTTTGCTAGTTAAAGCCTAATGTTAGTCAGCTAACATCAAACCTGGTTGGTTCGCACCCAGCATATTCATGCAGAGTAGTAATGTTAATTGTTGTTTAACTAGCAAATGTTAGCTGCCTGTTCAGGGGCAGAAGAACAGATTTGTACCTTGTCAGCTTGGGGATATGAACTTGCAACCTTTCAGTTACTAGTCCAACGCTCTAACCACTAGGCAACCCTGCGACCCCATAGACTGATAGGTTTCATAAGAAAGTACTTTGTTTCTGGCCATTTTGAGCCTGTCATCGATCCCACAAGTGCTGATGCTCCAGATACTCAACTAGTCTAAAGAAGGCCAGTTGTATTGCTTCTTTAATAATATCAACACTTTTCAGCTGTGCTAATATACAGTAATTGCAAAAGGGTTTTCTAATGATCAATTTGCCTTTTAAAATGATCAACTTGGATTAGCTAACACAACGTACCATTGGAACACAGGAGTGATGGTTGCTGATAAATGGGCCTCTGTATGCCTACGTAGATATTCCATAAAAATTGGCAGTTCCCAGCTACAATAGTCATTTAAAACATTAACAATCTCTACACTGTATTTCTGATCAATTTGATGTTATTTTAATTGACTATTTTTTTGTGCATTTCTTTCAAAAACAAGGACATTTCTATGTGACCCCAAACTTTTGAACGGTAGTGTAAGTATTCAGACCCTTTGCTATGAGACTCAAAATGGTTTTCAGGTGCATCCTGTTTCCATTGATCATCCTTGAAATGATTCTACATCATGATTGGAGTGGAAAGGAACACACCTGTTTAAATAAGTTCCCACAGTTGACAGTGCATGTCAGAGCCAAAAACACAAGCCTTGAGCCCAAAGGAATTGTTCGTAGACAGGATTGTGTTAAGGCACAGATCTGGGGAAGGGTACCAAAACATGTCTGCAGCATGGAAGCTCCCCAAGAACACAGTGGCCTCCATCATTCTTAAATGGTAGACGTTTGGAACCACCAAGATTCTTCTTTGAGCTGGCCGCATGGCCAAACTGTGCAAACGGGGGAGAACGGCCTTGGTCACTCTGAACCCAATGGTCACTCTGACAGAGCTCCAAAGCTCCTCTGTGGAGATAGGAGAACCTTCCAGAAGGACAGTCATCTCTACATCACTCCACCAATCAGGTCTTTACGGTAGAGTGGCCAGACAGAAGCCATTCGTCAGTAAAAGGCGCATCACAGCCTGCTTGGAGATTGCCAAAAGGCACCTAAAGACGCTTAGACCATGAGAAATAAGACTTTCTGGTCTGATGAAACCTACTTGAACTGGAGGATACCTGGCACCATCCCCACGGTGAAGCATGGTGATGGCAGCATCATGCTATAGGAATGTTTTCTCCGGCAGGGACTGGGATACTAGTCAGGATCGAGGCAAAGATGAACAGAGAAAAGTACAGAGATCCTTGATGAAAACCTGCTCCAGAGCTCTCAGGATCTCAGACTGGGGCAAAGGTTCACCTTCCAACAGGACAATGACCATAAGAACACAGCCAAGACAACGCAGGAGTGGCTTTGGCACAAGTCTTTGAATGTCCTTGAGTGGCCCAGCCAGAGCTCGGACTTCAACCCGATCGAATGTGACCAATGCATTTGATTTGATTTTTGATTTGATATCTCTGAAGAGACCTGAAAATAGCTGAGCAGTGATGCTCCCCATCCAACCTGAAAGAGCTTGAGAGGATCTGCAGAGAAGAATGGGAGAAACTCCCCAAATATAGGTGTGCCAAACTTGTAGCGTCATACCCAAGAAGACCTGAGGCTGTAATCGATGCCAAAGGTGCTTCAACAAAGAACTGAGTTAAGGGTCTGAATTCTTATGAAAATATGATATTTCAGTTTTTATTTTTAACACATTTGCAAAATGTAAAAAAAACTGTTTTTGCTTTGTCATTATGGGGTACTGTGTGCAGATTAATGAGGGGGAAAAAAAACAATTTAATCCATTTTAATCCAGAATAACATACCAAAATTTGGAAAAAGTCAAGGGGTCTGAATACTTTCCGAATGCACTGTATATATAATAAAGAAAACAAGAGAAATAAGAAATAAGAGAGGAAGCTATATACAGGGTCAGTACCAGTACCAAATGTACAATGTGCAGGCATACTGGAATATTTGAGGTAGATATGTACATGTAGGTGGGGATTAGGAGAAAGTGACTGGTAGCAGGATAAATAATACAAACAATAGTTAACAGTATGGCAGAAGCCTAAGTGGTGGATGAGTGTATATAAGTGTAAGTGTGAGTGTGTGAGTGATTGTGTGAGTGAGTGAGTGAGTGAGTGAGTGAGTGAGTGAGTGAGTGAGTGAGTGAGTGAGTGAGTGAGTTTGTGAAAAAGTGTAGGCGTGATAGGTGGATATGCATTTAAACGGGGCTGAAAAGTGACTGGTAGCAGGAACATATTAATATTATGGTAATATACTAGTGGTAATATATACAGCACAAGTGAATAGGAGTATTTGTGACCAGTAGCAGGAGAAATAGATAGGTACTAATGGTAATGGTAATGGTAATGGCAATCAATAATCAATGAACAGCAGCGTAGTGGTACTAACACATCTACTCCATACTCATTTGAAAGAAGTGTAGGGCTATAGGGTATATAAGTACACAGTTAAAATATAAAGACTCCATCATTGCGAAGTAAAACCATGAAAAGTATTGCACCTAAACTGAGATCTGAGCTGCATTCCAAACACTTAAAAGACACACCCTCTCCCCTCTGCCCTTAAATTAAGTGGACACAACTGGCGGCGGATCATGACGTCTGACGAGTTGACACTTGCAGGGCGAGGGAAGAATGAACAAAGTTTAAATGGGCCTCTCTTGCCCGGAAACGTGTCACTCCTTCATCTCACGGTTGTGTTGCCGATCATCATGGAACCACCAATAGCTGTGTGTGCCTTATATGCTCTACATTCAATTAGGATTGCATTTCATATCTTGGTTAGAAGACAACGCATCTGCAGACATCGAATGTTAGCCATCCTACCATATCTGTCACGACTTCCACCGAAATCGGCTCCTCTCCTTGTTCGGGCGGTGTTCGGCGATCGACGTCACCGGCTTTCTAGCCATCGCCGCTCCATTTTTCATATTTCTATTTGTTTTGTCTTGTTTCCATACACACCTGGTTTTCATTATCTAATCACACTGCATGTATTTAGTCCTCGGTTCCCCTCCATGTCTTTGTGTGTAATTGTTTATTGTTATGTGAGATGTTCACGCGCTAGACTTTTGTACATGTTCCGTATTGTTATGTGAGATGTTCACGCGCTAGACTTTTGTACATGTTCCGTGTTTTCTTTTGGGCACTCTGATGTCATTTTGTGTCTATTTCTTGACCGGAATAAAAGCCTGTTAAATTTACTCTGCTCTCCTGCACCCGACTTCGCCTCCCATACACAGCCGTAACAATATCTGGTAAATCCAAAAGCAAACCAAACAAAAACATCATTACTTTTATGAAGTGTTTGAGCCGTCATGTGCATCAGTAGCACCATTTCTAACTTATTTACATTCATTTGTAATTACGCTTGTATGTTGAATTCTCCATATTAATGTTGGGATTTAAGTTTTGGCAGACTTTTCTTAGCAGATGTACAATCATCGTGAATTAAATGATGGGCCAGTTCAGGCCCCAGAGTGAACATAATTGTACACTCGCAAACTCAATCAAAAACGAGGGCTGACTTCCCTTGCCTGGCTAATCACTTGGACCGACGACAAAGATGGCCGCAGGGATTCACCCAAGGGCATAAGGCGAGGGTACGTGGAGGAGGGTGTTTGTCTTTTATGAGTTTGAAACGCAGCCCTTGTGTTTGGAGAGTGTTTCAATGGAAACCCAATGTAAGCGTTATAATAGACTGAACGTATTTCAAAACAGAATGGTATTCTGAGCCGTCCAAAGTGGTTCTTCAATCTAAATAATTGTGTTTTAAGAGAATGTTGTGAAAACATGCATGTAAAAGGCAGCACCCAAACACCAAATGTTTTGGCAGACTGTGCCTTTCATATAATCAAATGTTTCTAAATTGCAAATTGTTTATAGCATAAATATTGATTGAATAATCAGTAAATATATTTATCAACATTTTAAAGAATACACGGGGAATTTAATACTTATCCCAGGTTAAAATGTGATACTATTTATAGGCTGCAGTTGCCAGGCATCTTTGTGAGATTATAAATAATGTTACAATCAAAATGTTTAGGGATATCTAAGTTATATCAGAGGTGACATGTATGAAGTGAGCCTTCATCACTGGTATTCATGTGAGAAGGTGGACGTGAACCCAGTTCTCCTGCTTGTCAAAACACAGTCTTAGTCCACTAATCCAGTCTTCAGGAGTTAACTGTTGTGCAGAACCACCCTTGTTACATCGATCACACGGGGCCTGATTCAGACTTGAGATAAGTAGACTTAACATGGACTGAATAAAAAAAAAAGATGACTGTAGTCAATTTTAAGTCAACGTTAAATCAACTTTTGTATTTTATTTTATTTAACATTTATTTAACTAAGGCAAGTCAGTTAATTAAGAACAAATTCTGATGACGGCCTACCCTGGCCAAACCCTAACGACGCTGGGCCAATTGTGCGCCACCCTATGGGACTCCCAATCACGGCCGGTTGTGATACAGCCTACAATGTAGAAAATAGTAAAAATAAAGAAAAACCCTGGAATGAGTAGTATGTCCAAACTTTTGACTGGTACTGTACATACATACTATGTTACCCACCAGCTGTCCAATCCTAACAAAAGCCTATCAAAACCAGGGTCACAACTGAACTGTCCATTGTCAATCACATCATCTAACTCAACTGTACAATGACTCAATTCATCTGAACAATCTTCCATGCCATGTACCATCTGAATATAAAGACTCAGGTCAGGAAATTAGCACAATGGATGACTGGTGGATGGTATTGAGCCCTGGGCTGAAGTTTTTACAAGTTTTGTATGAGTGCTACTTCTGTATTTTCTTTCCATGAATGTGAAATATAATGACACATTTCTGATTTTGAAGAATATGACACTTTAAATACCTTACAGATCGTTGAATTGTCTTTAACCATAAAAACATGTTCAAGACCTTTCAATGTTTTGTCATGTGATAATTTGCTAATAAAATATAAAGCATTTGAAGCTTCAATCGTGTCTTGAAAAAGTATTTTTGTACTCATTGCTCGTTATCCTGGACAAAATTGTGTCCTTTCTTTTAGCATAATACTGTCCATTTTACCTTATGGAATTACTGATGTCATGTTTCAAAATACCTCAGGATGAATGTTTCCGTACACCTTAAATCTTTCTCAATTCCCTCACAACCATGTGACCATGTGTTTCAATAATCCAGCAAAATTGGATTATTGTCTCCTTTAAATTGGTGGCAGCTCAGTTGCCAGTAGTTTTGGTGTTATAAAGCACTTCATTTGTACAGCGTGGTGCACTATACAGGGAATAGGGTGCCATTTGGGACACAACCAGTATGTGTAAGGTTGTGTAACTTTCCCGAATATGTAAGGGATCAGGGTATAAAATGATGTTTGAAGATGAACGGGAAGGGGTTTAGATAAAATACCGTTTTTTCAAAGGTGAGCAACCAAGACACTCAAAAGACAGTGACTGGAATGATTGGCTGAAGAAATGGTAATCAACATCCCATCTATTCAGTGTTATCAATTAAAAAGGGTTGGAAGGGGCTTTATTTGTCAAGCGCTGCTTGTTTGTGGTTGCGGCTGGTGTTATCTCTCAGCATATGTGTGTGTGTGTTTATGAGTGTGTGTGTGTGTGTGTGTGTGTGTGCACGTGTGTTTCGAGCCCTACCCTAGCAACATCACACATCGCCACTGACGTGCGCGTTTACACCTCCACCCACACACTGCCTCGCCGGGAATTAGCACGGCGAAGAAGAAGAAACCCTCAAAGCAGCACAGTGTCGGCAATTAAACACAAACACTCACAGTAACAAAACAGAGAAAGAGAAAGAAATGAAAGAAGTGGGATACAATTGGGGGTAAAAAAAGGAGTAAAAGATTTGAGTGCAAATCAAATGTGGCAGTTGAGCAAGTCAAATGCGAGGCAAATATTCCTTCTCGAGACGTGCTAAGTTGAAGTGGAGACATCTAATGAATGATTAATGGACGAATGGCTATCAATATTGTAGGAGCTGGGGTCTGTTTAATTCTTGATCAGGTCTGTGGTTATACTTCCTGCAGACTGTGCATGGGCTGGTTGCATACGTAGGCTAACATGTTCTGGGCTCATGTAAGAAAGGATTTCATGAGGAAACTGCAGAGCTCTGATTTCCATAATTCAGTCACCCGAGGATGTATGGGGATACAAAGGGTTCCATGCTGGATCAAATTCAATGACTTGCATATTAATGCATGCAGAGGCATTTATTCTTCATTCCGGCTCAAAACGACACAGATGCCAATTGACTTCTTGTTACATCGGGAAACCTCTTGAGATTATCTCCTTGTGGAGGGTTCTGAGAGGTATGGAAGATGGAAGTGACAGTCTAAACAAATAGGAAGATTTCCCCTTGCTGTATGTGTTTGTACTTAAGCATGACTGAGAGCCCATCTTAGCCCATTTCATCATGTCTGCTCACTTTGCTGATCCACCATACGCGAAACACCGGACTAGAGCCAAAGGAATGAACAATGACCTTTCCAATTATTGTCAAGAGGAAACACAAAGCATATTGTTGTATTTTTCAAATAATAGCTTTTCTTTGACCCTAAGCAATTACTTACCCTTCCAGACCTGTATACTGTCACTTACATTTACTGTACCATTAAGTGATTAGTCAAACGGCCATAGAATGAGAGAAATGAGAGAAAGCTGGGAGGAATTGGACACTGTGTTGATTGACTGTACTGACTAACAGTCTTTTGTGCCCAAAGCAAAGGTGTAGAAGCATAATAACAGATTCTGCGCAGAGCGTATTCAGCTCTCAAGGTTAAACACGTCATGTTTTTACCACACAGTGAAGGAAGTAACAGCACAGTCTCGCCTTTACATTTTCAGTCTTGTCCTTGTGGCTTACCAGGATTTACAGATAATAACACAAAACCTCTGGCCAAAAGAGAATAAACAGCGATTTGGAATTATTATCAGCACTCTATTACCATCTGTGTGACCAGGATATAGAACAAAATATTTGTACATTGTGCATGAATAAACAGCATAAGGCAAAATGTTTCAGTTCCCTTGTCCAAACTTTGTTGTGTTCCACATTTCCATGTGTTAGATCAGTAGTGCCTCTCATTCAATCAAATCCTTAATTTCCCATGTTACAGTACACCTCTATGGCCACTTTAATCATGCCATTTCCAAGCATCAAAGCAGCACACTCTACTGGAGAGAGATCTGATCCTAAATTGGTTTGTGACTGACTTGCGAACAATCAATTGATTCTCGCACGCAGCGGCCCGCTCTTGCTTGGCTAGGGACATGCTCGCGCATGCAAACAGTGGGATTATGACATTTGAGAGGACTTGTCGACTTCAGAGCCAGATAACCGAGCGGGCGGATAGCATGGGAAAATCATGAGCAAGACACCCCAGTGTGATCCTACCAGGGTCGCCTGAGCTGAATAAATAACAGATCCAATAGTGCGTGTGTGCGCGCATGTATGTGCATGTTGTGTATCCACATAGCATTAAAGATATTTAAAGCATTTCTTTTATTTTATTGAGTAAGATCAAAAGGTTTCCAACCATGAAGAGGTCCTGCTGTGTTTTCCTGCTACTCTTAAACACTCACCTGGCGACGTCTCCATCAAGGTAACCCTGTTTGTGAGCGTGTGTCAGTGGAGGCTGGTGACTTGAAAAATGGAGGAGGATGGGAGACCGACTGTAAAGGCACGGAACGGAGACGACAAAGCGTGTTTCAAAAATTGTGAAAGACTATTATTTTAACCTAATATAGACAATTATAGTACAATATTATGGGGAATGAGAAGGCTACTTACAGTGTTGGGAAGGGATCACAGCAGTGATTGAATGAGGGTATGAGGCTTGAGTTCAGTGCAGGACAGGAGTTGATGTGTTCATAGGCTTCAATGCAGGACAGCTAGGCTCATCATGGATAGATGGTGTAGGAGAAGAGCTTAACTCTTCACTGAGGGCAGGACAGGATTTGACTAGGAAGACAAAAAACAATAACACAACACACTACACAGTTAGACAAAAGAGCTAAGAATGAGTTAGTCCATTATTGTTGTGTAATAATGTGATTGTGTCCACATAGAAATTTGACAGGTCTACTCACAGTGCTTGAAGAGGAAACATTCAATGTGCCAGTGGATGAGCGGGAACATGAGACGTTTCTTCAGTTCATGTCAGGAGAGAGTTGACAACGGTAGTGGAGAGGACTGGTCATCACCTCTTGATCAGGGAACAGGAGGGGACTTAGCTGGAAATACAAATAGCATATACATTCCATTACATCAGCGGCACCATAGGTTTGGGCAACAAAGTTTCTCCGTGAAGTTAAACTGAAGACATCTCAGAATTCACAAAGTCAAACACAGACTGTACATCTCATCCACTTGACACATCAAAGTAGCCCAAGAAATGTTCCTGAATAAAGCCCTGATCATCCATATGCTTGACGATAACTAACAACTGCGAGCAGAGTGGTGGCATCATGAGGCCCAGAGTGGTGGGGCAATTTGTTCCCCCTGGGGTCAGGAGTTTTTCCTTATCTGGTAACCTAACCAGGAAAACTCCAGAAATAATAGGGTATGGTATAACAGTAATTAATCTGTTGTGAAAATGTTTTATAAGGGCTATGATGGGACCAGTTTTTCCTAATCAGGTCATATTGTTTAAAAAAAAACTCCTGGAAAAAACTCCTGGTCCTTGGGAGGATGAAAACCCTGTCAAACTGCAGCTACCTTATACTTGTTCATATGATTTATATTTAGACTAGGCTAACAGGGGGGTTTCCTCTACCCAGACACAAAGACAACAACTAATGGACAATATAACTCACAGGGCTGAGCTTGCTTTATGCATGTTTGCATAGTGCAGGCCTATGCAACTGTAGGCCTAATTAAAAATGTACACACAGTCTATGTCATCACTATTATGTTGATTGATTCATTCCAGTTAATAATTTTGGAATTAAATGGTCTAGCCAGCCCAAGTTTGCATATAAGCAAAATTTGATCACATTCACATGTTCTCCTGACAAACAAATGGACTATAAATACATACAGTGGGGCAAAAAGGTATTTAGTCAGCCACCAATTGTGCAAGTTCTCCAACTTAAAAAGATGAGAGGCCTGTAATTTTCATCATAGGTACACTTCAACTATGACAGACAAAATGAGAAAAAAATCCAGAAAATCACATTTTATTTGCAAATTATGGTGGAAAATAAGTATTTGGTCACCTACAAACAAGCAAGATTTCTGGCTCTCACAGACCCGTAACTTCTTCTTTAAGAGGCTCCTCTGTCCTCCACTCGTTACCTGTATTAATGGCACCTGTTTGAACTTGTAATCAGTATAAAAGACACCTGTCCACAACCTCAAACAGTCACACTCCAAACTCCACTATGGCCAAGACCAAAGAGCTGTCAAAGGACACCAAAAACAAAATTGTAGACCTGCACCATGCTGGGAAGACTGAATCTGCAATAGGTAAGCATCTTGGTTTGAAGAAATCAACTGTGGGAGCAATTATTAGGAAATGGAAGACATACAAGACCACTGATAATCTCCCTCGATCTGGGGCTCCACGCAAGATCTCACCCCGTGGGGTCAAAATGATCACAAGCACGGTGAGCAAAAATCGCAGAACCACACGGGGGGACCTAGTGAATGATCTGCAGAGAGCTGGGACCAAAGTAACAAAGCCTTCCATCAGCAAGGGCATTGAAGATGAAACGTGGCTGGGTCTTTCAGCATGACAATGATCCCAAACACTGTTTCAATCTCACTTTTAATTGATGATGTGATGGAAGCGATCAAATCATTCTGAACTGATTTTGACATCCCAGAGTAGACAGTAGAAACATCCATATGCTCAGCAAGTAAAGCATCATAACGTGCAATTACCTCGGAAAGTTCCTTGTAGTTGCCCTTGTTAGGTGAACTTTCCCTCTCAACGTGCCCCTAAGTAAAATCCAACTCTTGCCAATAAGCTGCTTTGAACATGTTTCTTCTTAATTTTTTATATATTTTGTACATTTTTATTTAACCTTTATTTAACTTGGCAAGCCAGTTAAGAACACCGTCCAAAACCTAACCAGGACGACGCTGGGCCAAAAATGCTCAACTATCTCTCTTCACTCTCAATCTCTATCCAATATGTCCAAACTCACCAACCTTCTCAACACATAGAACCCCCATAATGCTCTGTGGCACAACCCTAATACATTGTTCGTTCTCTGATCCTAATCCTATGATTGGATGGACAACATGTCAGTTCAAATTGCAAAAGCTTTGAATGGATGGAGGACGTCCTCCGGAAGTCGTAATAATTACCTAGGGAAGGGGGTAAGGCCTACGAGCCTCCTAGGTTTTGTATTACAATCACTGTAGCCAGTGAAGGAAGGGAAATAGCTGTCCTCTGTCTACACCATGGTGCTAGCCCAGAGTGTGTGTTTGTAATCTCCCTGTAATTCTCTAACATTAATCTAAACCATGTAAAGCCTCACTGTCATCCTAGAGTAGAAGGTTAGCAGTGTCATTTAAGAATGCAAATTATGTCATAACTTGGAAGAGAGTTTCCCAAAGTTATTTTTTTTTATCCACAGCAGGATGTATTAGCATCTCTTTGAATCCGACACCTGGACAGGGGAGGAAGTAATACATTAGTACAAAGAGCTTCACACTGAAGCGATTAAAGTTTAACAGAGAGGATGAGTGCAATTAAAAACACAGCAGTGAGTCATGTCCCCATGGGTAGTCCCCTAGACATGAAAACAAGTCACAACAAACAACAGTAAAACTCCCCTATCCTCGTTCTGGTCTAAGTGCTTCATTGTTCATATAACAGAAATTCAAAGTAAACAGTCCACCTACACTTGACCGTAATTGGGCTGAAAAAATTACCATGACTTTAGGAAGAAAAAAAAACATGTTTCTTCAGGACTGCCTTGATGGGAAAAGTAAGAACCACAAATCATTTTTCTACCTTTTTTGTTTACTACGTGGTGGCGACCATCCCCTTTGTTTTTCTGACACCATGACTAGCCTGGTATACGTTAGCCATATGTGTATGTGATTTAGCTACCAGGCTAGCAAGGCCCACGTACTGAATAGGCTGATTGACTTCTCACTGTGGTCTCAGTGGTGATGGGAAGCTTTTGTAGAGGCTTGAGGTTAGCTAGCCTTTAGGTGAACTCAGGACATAGAAAGACTTCTTCCTTTCACCTGCCCCCCACGTTCTACTCCTCTATTCCACCCACTGCACCCCAGGGAGAGGATCGGCAATCAATGGCAGGTCCAGTCCCTGCGATACCACGCAATAACTAATTAGCCCACAGTACACTGTGTCTTCATACATTTTGAGGTAGATTTGCAAGATATGCAAAGAGGGTGAATCTATGAAATAATGATGCTATCACAAAACCATGTGAGAAATGTGATTTTGTAGGAGGAATACATTTGGAATTGCTCTAGGCTCTTCTGCAATAGTTCTAGGCTATTTTGCAATTTCACTCAATAACCACCCACAGACCTTCTCACAGCAAAATATGCACTCATTGACAGAGTTAGATATGCGAAATTTACGCAGGCAGGGAGGTTCCATGAAATAATGCTGATGATGCGATTATAAAACCAAATGAGAAATGATTTTGTAGGAGGAATACATTTTCAATTGTGTTGTTGGCTTGGACTAGTTGTAGGCTCTTCTGCAGATACTGAAGGATAAATTAGCAAAGATACGGTGCTAGTATATGGTGCTAGTTGCTACATATATATGGTGTACATATTAGGATAGCCTCCGCAGGATTTGTTTAAATCTCAGGAGTGCATGTATAACGTTTTTGTTTCCGCTTACTTCTTCCTGATGTCTCAAAAGTTCTTGAGTAAAATGAGCAGCAGTGTTTTTCCGACAGAGGCTGAGCATTTCTGAGCTAACCGAACTGCCAAAAGACCGATTAATATTGACATTGGTGTTCCACCATGGCTTAGGATAAATAAGCCATCAACACAATAAGGTCATGAGTCAGGGTTGGGTAGGTTACTTTCTAAATGTAATCCATTACCGTTACTAGTTACCTGTCCAAAATTGTAATCAGAAACTGTTGGATTACCCAAACTCAGTTGCAAAATCTGATTACTTTCAGGTACTTTTAGATTACTTTCCCCTTAAGAGGCGCAGGTTAGCGTTTTTTTTTGTCATTAATCTTGTTCTGGACGCAGCTCTGCAGAGTGGACATTAGCTGGCACAGCCACAAATCTGTTTTTAAACCTAACCCTAACCTAACCCTAACCTTAACAACACTGAAAATCCTCATTTCCGGTCACAATTTGTGGACTTGTTTACGTGCTGCTGTGTGGTTTGTTGCTAACGTTACTTTGCTACCTGTCAACTTTACGTTTTTTACTTTTTAATTACCATTTTATATTTATATATTTTTGTCTCTCTCAACTTTTTAAACTAAACTTTTTCACCCTGGCCGCTTTATCTGGACATGGTTCTACAGGACCTCCACTAGCCGAAGCTAAGTAGTAACATTAACATTATGCCTTCTAATTGCAGTCGCTGTTCTCGTAATATACAGGAGAACGATCGCCTTATGGTGAGGATAGCCGTGCTGCAAGCCCAGCTTCAGATGCAATCGCTAGGCAAGTGTAATATAAGTGTAGGAAAGGATGAAACAGCGTCTGTGCCACCAATGAGTACAGATAGTAGTATAAATCCCCTGGCACAGTCTCCGCAGCCATACAATTTTCTCATGGTTTCTGGATGGAAATGCTGTAGGAACGCTCTTTGGTGTCGCTCATTCAGTCGAAGGAAACATTCAACCGGTTCTCCCCATTAAGCAACTCCCCATTAAGCAACGAGTTGGAGTCAGAGGCCGAGCCTTCTCTGGTTTCTCCTCCACCCGTAACAGGGTCTGAGACGCCGAAGACTCCCACCATTAGCGCTGACAAATTGAACACCCTAGTCATTGGCGACTCCATTACTAGCAGTGTTACACTTAAAAAGAATCATCCAGCGATCATACACTGTTTACCAGGGAGCAGGGCTAACAACATTAAGGCTAATTTGAAGATGGTGCTGGCTAAGGCTAAAACTGGCGAGTGTAGAGAGTATAGGGATATTGTTATCCACGTCGATTTTAGGATGAAACAGTCAAAGGTCACCAAACGCAACATAGCTTCAGCATGTACATCAGCTAGAAAGAAGTATCGGCATCGAGTAATTGTCATCTGGCCCCCTCCCAGTTAGGGGGAGTGATGAGCTCTACAGCAGAGTCTCACAACTCAATCGTCGCTGGTTGAAAACTGTTTTCTGCCCCTCCCAAAAGATAGAATTTGTAGATAATTGGCCCTCTTTCTGGGACTCACCCACAAACAGGACCAAGCCTGGCCTGCTATGGAGTGACATCCTAGCTGGAGGGATGCGCTCATCTTATCTATGAACATAAACAGGGCTCTAACTCCTCTAACTCCACAATGAGATAGGGTGCAGGCCAGGCAGCAGGCTGTTAGCCAGCCTGCCAGCTTAGTAGAGTCTTCCACTAGCACAGTCAGTGTAGTCAGCTCAGCTATCCCCATTGAGACTGTGTCTGTGCTTCAGTCTAGGTTGGGCAAAACCAAACATGGCAGTGTTCACCTTAGCAATCTCACTGGAATAAAGACCTCTATCATTCCTGCCATTATTGAAAGAGATAGTGAAATCTCACATCTCAACACAGGGCTACTTAAATGTTAGATCCCTCACTTCCAAGGCAGTTATAGTCAATGAACTAATCACTGATCATAATCTTGATGTGATTGGCCTGACTGAAACATGGCTTAAGCCTGATGAATTTACTGTGTTAAATGAGGCCTCTTCTCCTGGTTACACTAGTGACCATAACCCCCACACATCTTGCAAAGGTGGAGGTGATGCTAACATTTACGATAGCAAATTTCAATTTACACAAAAAAAATGACTGTGTTTTCATCTTTTGAGCTTCTAGTCATGAAATCTACTGAACCTACTCGATCACTTTTTATAGCTACGATTTACAGGCCTCCTGGGCCATATACAGCATTCCTCACCGAGTTACCTGAATTCCTATCGGACCTTGTAGGCATGGCAGATATTATAATTTTTGGCGACTTTAATATTCACATGGACAAGTCCACAGACCCAAAAGGCTTTCAGAGCCATCATCGCCTCAGTGGGTTTTATCCAACATGTCTCTGGACCTGCTCACTGCCACAGTCATACTCTGGACCTAGTTTTGTCCTGTGGAATAAATATTGTGGATCTTAATGTTTTTCCTCATAATCCTGGACTATCGGACCACCATTTTATTAAGATTGCAATCACAACAAATAATCTGCTCAGACCCTAAGCAAGGATCATCAAAAGCTGTGCTATAAATTCTCGGGCAACCCAAAGATTCCTAGATGCCCTTCGAGACTCCCTCAACCTACCCAAGGACGCCAGAGTACAAAAATCGGTTAACCACCTAACTGAGGAACTAAATTTAAACTTGCGTAATACACTAGATGCAGTCGCACCCCTAAAAACAAACAACATTTGTCATAAGAAACCTGCTCCATGGTATACATAAAAATACCCGAACCCTGAAGCAAGCTTTGAGAAAATTGGAACTGAAATGGCGCTACATCATACTGGAAGTCTTCCGACTAGCTTGGAAAGTCAGTACCGTGCAGTATCGAAGAGCCCTCACTGCTGCTCGATCATCCTATTTTTCCAACTTAATTGAGGTGAATAAGAAAATGTATTTTTGATACTGTCGCAAAGCTAACTAAAAAGCAGCATTCCCCAAGAGAGGATGGCATTCACTTCAGCAGTGATAAATTCCTGAACTTCTTTGATGAAAAGCTCATGATCATTAGAAAGGATATTTTCAGACTCCTCCATAAATCTGTGTATTTCTCCAAATTTCAGTTGTCCTGAGTCTGCACAACACTGCCAGGACATAGAATGAAGGGAGACACTCAAGTTTTTTAATACTATATCTCTTGACACATTGATGAAAATAGTCATAGCCTCTAAAACTTCAAGCTGCATACTGGACTCTATTCCAACTAAGCTACTGAAAGAGCTGTTTCCTGTACTTGACCCTCCTATGTCGAACATAATAAACAGCTCCTGTGTACCAAACTCACTAAAAGTGGCAGTAATAAAGCCTCTTGAAAAAGCTAAACCTTGCATGGAAAAAAATTAAAAATAATCAGCCTATACCGAATCTCCTATTCCACTCAAAAATAATTGAAAAAGCTGTTGTGCAGCAACTCACTGCCTTCCTGAAACAAACAATGTATACAAAAGGCTTCAGTCTAGTTTTAGACCCCATCATAGCACTGAGACTGCACTCATGAAGGTGGCAAATTACTTTTTAATGGAGTCAGATCAAGGCTCTGCATCTGCCCTTGTGCTTCTAGACCTTAGTGCTAATTTTGATACCATTGATCACCACATTCTTTTGGAGAGATTGGAAAACCAAATTGGTCTACACGGACAAGTTCTGGCCTGGTTTAGATCTTATCTGTCGGAAAGATATCAGGTTGTCTCTGTGGATGGTTTGTTCTCTGACAAATCAACTCTAAATGTTGGTGTTCCTCAAGGTCCTGTTTTAGGACCACTATTGTTTTCACTATATATTTTACCTCTTGGTGATGTCATTCGGAAACATAATGTTAACTTTCACTGCTATACGGACGATACACAGCTGTACATTTCGATGAAACATGGTGAAGACACCTCCCTGGAAGCCTGTGTGTCAGTAGATTGCGGCAAATGTTTTAGTTTTAAACTCAGACAAAACAGAGATGCTAGTTCTATGTCCCAAGAAACAAGGAGATCTTCTGTTGGATCTGACAATTAATCTTGACTGTTGTACAGTCACCTTAAATAAAACTGTGAAGGACCTCAGTGTTACTCTGGACCTTGATCTCTCTTTCTTGAGCTCGGTCACCTCCCGGACCAAGGCCCTTCTCCCCCGATTGTTCAGTTTGGCCGGGTGGCCAGCTCTAGGGAGAGTCTTGGTGGTTCCAAACTTCTTCCATTTAAGAATAAGGCTGTAAAGTAACACAATTTGTAAAAGTCAAGGGGTCTGAATACTTTCCTAAGGCACTGTACACTGAGTATACAAAAAATTAGGAACACCTTCCTAATTAAGTAGCAACCTAATTAAGTGGATTTAACAAGTGACATCAATAAGGAATCATGGCTTTCACCTGGTCAATGTATGTCATAGTAAGAGTCGGTGTTCTTAATGTTTTGTAGACTGTCTTTACCTCTAACCTTAGAGTCAGGGATTGATACACCAATTTCATTCCCTTTTTTATTTGAGCTAGATGGACTCATTCCTCACTCATCCATTATCATGGCTACTATATCTTGACATATGTCATTATGTTGATGTCTTTCCTATGAAGGGTTAAACTTCTTCATTTTTGTTACATAAAATGGTTAAACAAAAGAAGTTTCATTGAATTATAACCTACCAGTGGCACGAGTTTGCACTTTCGTAGACATTTCTTGTCAGATCGTAAATCACCTCATGCTTGACAGGTGCAGTTCACAAGCATGAGCAGGGCAGACAACAGAGACCAATATAGTCAATGGGGGGTACGAGTACTTACTCAGGGAAGTAAACAAACTCAGCATGAACAGTACAAGTTTATTATCAATTTAAGATCTTAATTATGTTTATGAATTTAAGACCTTAATTATGTTTATGAATTTTAAAGACTGTTATTATGCCATGTAAAGCTCCAGTTAACGGAAACACTCATGATTGCAGTTCATATGAGAACGTGAGTACACCCGAAATTGATCACACACACACAGATAAAGATTACCAGCTAGCTTGTTTGCTAACATAAACACAAGTTGGAAGCAGTAGGAAGGGCAATGAGCATTTTATCATGATCGCGTTATGCAGTGTTGCTGACTAGTGAGTCATTGATCATATTATGAAGCGTCCGTAACGGGCACGTCCGTTAGGACGAGTACTGACAAAGAGAGGAAGGAAATCAATTACACATCACCTAAGCCCTTGATGAAAGTTAGATATGCACAGAAAGTTTGCATACAATCATACTCGAAACACGTCCACATTAACAACCTTTCCTCAAAAACTTTACGGATGTGACATCCCAAATCAGCGTTCCATCTGCACTAGACTGAAGAATTCTAAACTAGCACTCACCTGGACAAAAAAAAACGTGTTTGATATTGACTCATTAACATTCCGACAGGGGGACAGATGTGAGTACCAAAACGAGTTCTGTGAGCTATTGCCAAAAGCTATGAAATCTGGTTGACTGAAAATATTTATTCTGAGACTTTGTATCCTATTTGTAGTAACAATAACATTCAATTTAGCAAAAATGTAGTCTTGACTTCAAAATACCTACATTCAAGGTAACTATGACAGTAGTTTAATTAGGAAATAAGCTATTCTGTTTTTTTTTTCATGCTAAGGTTAACCTAAATATGGAATTGCTCATATACATTTGTGAACAGCCATATACAACAACCACAATCCGTAAGACCCAAATAACTAAATGAGACAGCAACTGTGTGATTCACATCAATGTGCTATGTAGATAGATACTGTATCAATGATCAATGTAATCTGTTACTCCCCAACCCTGGCCATGATGAAGTCATATATAATGGGGAGAGGGATCTATCATCTCCCACTCATCTCCCACTCGACTCTGTTGAGTCTACTTCAATCCATAGTCTATTGAGTAGACATAAAAAGCGTACCAGTTTGCTCTATTACGCTCACATCCCACTCTCATTATTACTTTACTCTATTGCATTAACATCTAACCAGTTTGCGGGGTTTCATAGATAGACGGTAGTCCTTTGGGATACTCCCTCTCCATGAACCAAAGAACCCAGGCGTTTGACTAACCTCTCTATGAACTACGAACCATGACCCCCTACTGTCTTTGGAGCAAGGTCTATTAAGGCCTTTTTGGGAATTATCATTCCAGGGAAACGTACACAACGTTCACATTTTCTCTGCTGATTTTGTACATATCTTGTCCGCAAACGCATTAACTGATCCCAGATCCATTATAACAAAACCCACAAAGATCAATCTGCATTATTATTACTACCTCTGAGCTCACTGAGACCGTCCTACTGTTTTACACAACGGCATAAACAGCATGAAAGGAAGAAACAGGAAAAATATATTATTACCACGTGCTGAACGAATAAGCACATATAATCCCACTGAGCCGTCAAGGCGGGAATCAATAGCTGACAATGTGATGGTAGAATTTAGCAGGGCTATGGAGCACTGTGATTCAGTATCCAGGGAGAGAACAACACCCAAAACTTCTTAAGCACAAGCCCTGTGGCTGTTGTGTGGTTCCACAAAAGCTACATTTGGGATGTTCTTACCTATGTTTAATATCAAACCTTGAGTTTGTGGAGAGAGCGAGGGTACTCATGTGTTTCCGGTAATGACGTCACCAACAATTTCCCCAGTGTCAGTCCTGTTAAGTGAAACAACAACAACACTGACAGCATGCTAGGTTGTTTCCTGTTGCTTGGCCCAACCCCACCCAAATCCTTCACATCACAGTGGAAGTGAGGCATTTGATATGGAAATCAGTCATGCTAATTTGGTTCCTCAGTTGGTCTCATGAGAGCTGTACAAACAGATTTCAGTGGTCAAAGAAATTAAATATTTATCAAACTGAATTCCAACTGGCATTCTTTTGTCACACACAATAGGGTGAATTTGGAAAGATTTGGACATCATATAAACTGGGATATCTTAATTCTGAAGTCCTGGTCTGACTAGAAAATCTAAACTATTGTTACTAAGCCCCTTTGCTGAGAAAACACATAATCCAAATCACATAATTTCATTGATGTTTTATATATTTTTATTTCACCTTTATTTAACCAGGTAGGCTAGTTGAGAACAAGTTCTCATTTACAACTGCGACCTGGCCAAGATAAAGCAAAGCATTGCGACTAAAACAACAACACAGATTTGGGATAAACAAATGTACAGTCAATAACAAAATAAAAATAATTACAATTTAGCATTAACACTGGAGTGTGCAGATGATGATGTGCAAGTAGAGATACTGGGGTGCAAAAGAGCAAAAATAAATAACAATATGGGGAGGAGGTAGTTGCGTGGGCTATTTACAGATGGGCTGTGTACAGGTGCAGTGATCGGTAAGCCGCTCTGACAGCTGATGCTTAGAGTTAGTGAGGAAGATATAAGTCTCCAGCTCCAGTGATTTTTGCAATTCGTTCCAGTCATTGGCAGCAGAGAACTGGAAGGAAAGGCGGCCAAATGAGGAGTTGGCTTTGGGGGTGACCAGTGAAATATACCTGCTGGAGCGCGTGCTACGAGTGGGTGTCGCTATGGTGACCAGTGAGCTGAAATAAGGTGGGTCTTTACCTAGCAAAGACTTATAGATGACCTGGAGTCAGTGGCTTTTGGCGATGAGGGCATCCAGCCAACGAGGGTATCCAGGTCGCAGTGGTGGGTAGTATATGGGGCTTTGGTAACAAAATGGATGGCACTGTGATAGACTGCATCCAATTTGCTGAGGAAAGTGTTGGGAGTCTATTTTGTAAATGGGATATGAACTTGCAACCTTTCGGTTACTAGTCCAATGCTTTAACCACTAGGCTACCCTGCTGCCCCAGGGCATGAGTTAAGGAGGCTTTGTTGCAAAATAGGATGGCGATTCTAGATTTAATTTTGGATTGGAGATGCTTAATGTGAGTCAGAAACGAGAGTTTACAGTCTAACCAGACACCTAGGTATTTGTAGTCAGAACCATCCAGAGTAGTGATGCTGGTCGGGCAGGCGGGTTCGGACAGCGATCGGTTCAAGAGCATGCATTTAGTTTTACTGGCATTTAAGAGCAGTTAGAAGGAGTATTGTATGGCATTGAAGCTCGTCTGGAGGTTTGTTAACACAGTGTCCAAAGAAGGGCCAGAAGTATACAGAATGGTGTCGTCTGCATAGAGGTGGATCAGAGAATCACCAGCAGCAAGAGCAACATCATTGATGTATACATAGAAAAGAGTCGGCTCGAGTATTGAACCGTATGGCACCCCCATACAGAATGCCAGAGGTCTGGACAACAAAGCCCTCTGATTTGACACACTGAACTCTATCTGAGTAGTAGTTGGTGAACCAGGCTAGGCAGTCATTTGAGAAACCAAGACTATTGAGTCTGCCGATAAGAATCCGGTGATTGACAGAGTTGCAAGCCTTAGGCAGGTCGATGAAGACGGCTGCACAGTACTGTCTTTTATCGATGGCGGTTATGATATCGTTTAGGACCTTGAACGTGGCTGAGGTGCACCCATGACCAGCTCGGAAACCAGATTGCATAGCCGAGAACGTACGGTGGAATTCGAAATGGTCGGTGATCTGTTTGTTAACTTGGCTTTCAAAGACTTTAGAAAGGCAGAGCAGGATGGATATAGGTCTGTAACAGTTTGGGTCTAGAGTGTCTCCCCCTTTGAAGAGGGGGATGACCACGACAGCTTTCCAATCTTAGGGGTCTCAGACGATACGAAAGAGAGGTTGAATATGCTAGTAATAGGGGTTGCAACAATTGCGACAGATAATTTTAGAAAGAGAGGGTCCAGATTGTCTAGCTCAGCTGATATGTAGGGGGTCTAGATTTTTCCGCTCTTTCAGAACATCGGCTATCTGGATTTGGGTGAAGTGGGAAAGTGGGATTTTTTTTGTATTTCCATCTTCTGTAACCACTTCAGACATCTATCTAACATGCCAGCCTAACAAATACATTTCAGAAATCCTCAGATATTTCCTAATCAGACAAATTTGAATTGAATTGTCGTTGGTGTACAATTACAGTACGACTATAATAATGGTGTCCCAGTTTACCTAACCTGTGGTCCCAGTCTACCAAATGTGAACTGAAAATATAGTTTTGAATCAGTGATATCATTTTAATAGAATAAAAAAATTGTGGTTAGGAAACATTGTAAGGATTTCAGAAATGTATCATGTATTGGGCTAATATGTTGGAGAGGTGTTGGAAAAGGTTACAGAAGACGGAAATGCAAAAAGTGTCCCACTTATTCTCTTTTATGGCTTTTGAAATGCCAGAGTGATCAAAGGAATGAAGAGTGATCAAAGGAATGATCATCGCACTATCTGATCTAATTTAATCTACAGTCAAGTACAACTTTGGAAACAGAGTATTTAATGACTCATCCTTTGTTAATAGTTTCGGCGACTTCAAAAAATGGAATGTTTTTTTTTTTAATACTGCCATTTCAACCAACATAGGTCTATTATTTTTGACAGGGGGGCTTCGAGGGCTCGAGGGGCTTCAAGGGCCTACTGTACCTACTAACAAGGCTGTTTTCCTATTCACAGATTTTTTTGTCTGCGAGAGCATTTCTCTTTTCCACTCTTCTCTTGTATTATGTCAAAGCACTGCCAGTGAATGGTAACCACCCTGACTGCCCTGCATGTCATTCAATACCTAGCATACCTGAAGGTGATTAAGTTTAGTTTATTATGTCAACCATTTTTTTTAAAGCCATACATGTACGTGAGTAAAATCATTGAGGATAACAGAGAATAAAGTTTGGGACATTTCCATTGTGGACTAATCCCCCGGAGTGCAGCCTGAGCCCTCCATATACAAACAATACACAATGTCCTCCTGTCCACACCCACTCATGCTCTCTCCCATCTGGCCATAAACACTGGCGCTAGTACGGTGTCCATATTAGGACAGCCTCAGCCTCAGCCTCCAAGACTGAATATAAGACCTCTGCTCTCAGCTGAATATAAGACCTCTGCTCTCGGAAAGGGTAATGGGAAAGGGGGATACCTAGTCAGTTGTCCAACTGAATGTATTCAACTGAAATGTGTCTTCCGCATTTAACCCAACCTCTGAGTCAGAGAGGTGCAGGGGGCTGCCTTAATCGTCATCTACGTCTTATCTCGGCTAGTGGTATTCAAAGTTCCTGAGGACCTGTGACATGTTGTTGTTTTACCGAAGCTTAGTTGAATGCACTGACTTTAAATCGCTCTGGATAACAACCTCTGCTAAATGACCTAGATGTAAATGTAAAATGTATTCACTACTAGAAATCTAACCCTTCTGACAACCAGTAACAACATTCAGGGCTGTGTTTTATGATGATGCTTTGAATGGTTATCACATTTACTCACTCAAATATTTACCAAAGGCAATATATACCATATGTGTCCAGATATCAGAGATTCATTTCCTGTTCGAAAAAGAAATGCTTAGATAGTGTGTATCTACACCTGCATTGTGCTTCTACACCTGCATTGCTTGCTGTTTGGGGTTTTAGGCTGGGTTTCTGTACAGCACTTTGAGATATCAGCTGATGTACGAAGGGCTATATAAATACATTTGATTTGATTTGATTTGATATTGGAAAGGCACTATAAATATACAATTCCTTTTCTGACACTAAATATGAATCTTAAACATTTTGATTAGAATGGGTAATTAATGTGTTGACTGGAACCTCTCACAAATAACCTGACGCGGGAATCGCAATTTACTACAGGTATCTCCTTAGTGAATCGAGTGCATTGTTTTAAATGTAACATTATTCCAAAACGAGGAGGGTGGTAAGTTATTTATGTCTCAATCTATTTTTATTCATCTCTCTGCTATAAGGTACATCCAAATCATTCAGTGAAGATTGAAATCTATAAACACAAATTGAAGCATGGAGAATTCTGAACACTGATAATATCCATGCCTCCTCTATGCTACATTGCTCCTTTTTAATTCAGAAAATTGAGCAGGGGCAAAGATGATGGTTGTATAATTTCTATAATGATGTCATTAAAGCCTAACGTATAGGTATGGTTCCCTAGTTGTAGGGAGATGGATGTTAATGTCTCAACCGTGATCCAATGCTTAACCTTTTGGGGGTTATTATGACCAAATAAAAACTTGTCCTCCAGCAAATGTCTCTCATAAAATATTCACGGGTGTGAAACATGAAGTACTTCCCAATTACCAAAGCTGTAGGCAGTCACAGTCGCTGAGATACATGGAGAGGGTTGGGACAAGTCAATCCAGTTGAGAGGTGTGTTTCATTCCAGTGACAGGGAAAGAGGTCAGAGGTCATATGTGGCTTCAGTTGGTAGAGTATGGTGCTTGCAATGCCGTCGCATGAGTGGAAGTCGTTTGGATAAAAGTGTCTGCTAAATGGCATATATTATTATGCCATTACTGGCAATCAAAGTATCAGCACTATAGTAGTAGTGGCAGTAGTAGTAATAGTTAGTAGTTAGTAGTAGCAGTAGTAGTTAGTAATAATAGTAGTATTGCTAGTAGTAGTTAGTAGTAGCACTTGTTAGTAGTAGTAGTATCTAACAAGTAATCATAACAAATTCACAATGGCTACCTTATATGCACAATGTAAGGGGATATGTACATACAAATATAGAGATGTGTGATGGCCGTGCTGTCACGCCCTGACATTAGTTATCTTTGTTTTCTTAATTATTTTGTTTAGGTCAGGGTGTGACGAGGGTGGTTTGTGTAGTTTTTGTATGTCTAGGTGTTTTTGTATGTCTAGGTGTTTTTGTATGTCCAGGTGTGTTTGTATGTCCAGGTGTGTTTGTATATCTAGGTGTTTATATATCTATGGTTGCCGAGATTGGTTCCCAATCAGAGGCAGCTGTTTATCGTTGTCTCTGATTGGGGAGCATATTTAGGTAGCCATATTCCTTGGGTATGGTGTAGGTTATTGTCTATGTGTAGTTGCTTGCGTCAGCACTCCGTTTATCATAGCGTCACGTTCGTTTTGTTATTTTGTTAGTTTGTTTAAGTGTTCTTTGTTAATTAAAGAAGTATGTATTCAGATCACGCTGCGCCTTGGACTCGTTGTTATGATGAACGTGACAGAATCACCCACCAAACCAAGACCAAGCAGCGTGAAAGGGAGGAACAGCGCTTGGTGGAAAAATGGACCTGGGACGAAATACTGGACGGTAAAGGATCCTGAACTTGGGAGGAGATTTTGGCAGGAGAGGATCGCCTACCATGGAGGCAGGTGGAAACAACGCAGGAGGAATGGCGAAGTAAGAGAGGACAGCAACAATGTCGGGGAGGTAGGCCACAGAAACCCCAATAATTTGTTTTGGGGGGGGGCACATGGAGCAGTCGGCGAAGTTGAGGGGTAAGTCTGAGATTGTCGAGGAGTTATTGGACAGATTGGAGGAGAGTGAACGGAGGGGAGATTATGAGACGTTTGAGGAGTTGTTGATGAAATTGGAGGAGAGTGAAGAGAGAGAGAGCTGTTGGTTTGGCGTAGTATGCACAGCATTCACCCTGAGGAGCGTGTTAGCTGTCAGATGCCACCTGTGTCAGTTCCTCATACTCATCCTGAAACATGTGTTAATGTTTCGGAAAAATTGATGCCGGCTATATACACAACAGGTCTCCAGTGTACCTTCACAACCCGGTGTGTCCTGTTCCTGCTCCTCGCACTCGCCCTGAGGTGCGTGTCCCCTGCCCGGCACCACCAGTGCCGGCACCACGCACCAGGCTTCCTGTGTGCCTCCAGAGGCCAGTACGCCCTGTTCCTCCTCCCTGTACTCGCCCTGAGGTGTGTGTCACCAGCCCGGTACCACCAGTGCCGGAACCACACACCAGGCCTATAGTGCGCCTCAGCAGTCCATAGCGTCCGGCGACAGTACCCAGTCTCCAGCGACGGTCCCCAGTCCGGGGTCTCCAGCGACGGTCCCCAGTCCTGGGTCTCCAGCGACGGTCCTCAGTCCAGAACATCCGGCGATGATCCACGCAGCGAGGGTCCCCAGCCCGGGGCCTACGGCGAGGACTCAGTGTAAAGAAGGGGCTGACCTTAGTTATCTTTGTTTTGTTTATTATTTTGGTTAGGTCAGGGTGTGACGAGGATGGTTTGTGTAGTTTTTGGATTGTCTAGGGTTTTTTGTTTGTCTAGGGTTTTTGTATATCTAGGTGTTTATATGTCTATGGTTGCCGAGATTGGTTCCCAATCAGAGGCAGCTGTTTATCGTTGTCTCTGATTGGGGACCATATTTAGATATCGATATTCCTTGGGTATGGTGTGGGTTATTGTTAATGTGTAGTTGCCTGTGTCAGCACTCGGTTTATCATAGTGTTACGTTCATTTTGTTATTTTGTTTAAGTGTTCTTTGTTAATTAAAGAAGTATGTATTCAGATCACGCTGTGCCTTGGTCTAATCGTTATGACGAACATGACACGTGCAGCATAGGCAAGATGCAATAGATGGTATAACATACAGTATATACATATGAGATGAGTAATGTAGGATATGCTAACATTATTAAAAGGGCATTATTTAAAGTGACGAGTGATACCTTTTTATTAAATCCATTTATTAAAGTGGGCAGTGATTTGAGTCTGTATGTTGGCAGCAGCATCTCTATGTTAGTGATGACTGTTTAACAGTCTGATAGCTGTTTTTCAGTCTCTCTGTCCCAGCTTTGATGCACCTGTACTGACCTCTCCTTCTGGATAATACCGGGGTGAACAAGCAGTGGCTCAGGTGGTTGTTGTCCTTGATGATCTTTTTGGCCTTCCTGTGACATCGGGTGCTGTAGGTGTCCTGGAGGGCAGGTAGTTTTCTCCCGGTGATGCATTGTTCAGACCGCACTACCCTCTGGAGAGCCTTGCGGTTCAGGGAAGTGCAGTTGCCGTACCAGGCAGTGATACAGCCTGACAGGATGCTCTCGATTGTGCATCTGTAAAAGTATGTGAGGATTTTAGGTGCCAAATTTCTTCAGCCTCCTGAAGTTGAAGAGGCGCTGTTGCACCTTCTTCACGCTGTCTGTGTGGGTGGACCATTTCAGTTTGTCTGTGATGTGTACGGTCAGGAACTTAAAACTTTCCACCTTCTCGACTACTGTCCCGTTGATGTGAATAGGGGGGTGCTCCCTCTCCTGTTTCCTGAAGTCTACAATCATCTCCTTCGTTTTGTTGACGTTGAGTGAGAGGTTATTTTCTTGACAGTTAGTAGTAGTAGTAGTAGTAGTAGTACTAGTAGTAGTTATTAGTAGTAAAAGTAGCAGTAGTAATAGTAGTAATCATAGCAGGTAGTAGTAGTAGTTACTAGTCAGTAGTAGTAGTACTCATAGTAGTTAGTTGTAGTAGTAGTAGGTACTAGTTAGTAGCAGTAGTACTAGTAGGTAGTTGTATTAGTAGTAGTAATCCAAGATGGCGTAGCAGTAAGTCGTCCTGTCGTATCGTGTCCCCTGTATATATTGTTTCTTTTTCGTTTTACATATTTTTCTTCGCATATCTTTAAAAACATTTTGCTAAACCTAAGCTTCCAAATACTCTCCTGCAACCCGCCTCACCCAATGTAGCTACTTATTCCTAAAGTATTTATATTTACTTCGGAACCGGAACCCCTCAACTGAAGCTAGCCAGCTAACCACCAGCTATGCTAGCGGTCTTCAGCTAACCTGTCATCAGCTAACCTTTAGCTCGGAAAGCTCTCTCCAGTTCGAACAATGCGACGCTAACCAGAGCATAACGGACCTATTTATTTTTTATCCCCGGATTCCCACCGCAAACGGAACATTTTTCAGCTGGATCTTCACAACTAGCTATCGAGCTAAACCGCAACCCCGGATGATTACTCCTGGCTAGCGTTTCCACCCACTTAGCTTGAAGCTAACCCGGCCAGAGCCCCTGTGCTACCACCGTAGCATACTCCTGGGCTACAATACCCGAACCCACGACCGGTCTATCGATGTCACCGCATGAAGAGGAATAAACAGACTCACCCCATCGCGACGTCCCCCAAAGGCTAACTCTCTAGCCCTTGCTATCTCCTTGCTTGCTAATTCGGCCTGCTAACTGCTAGCTTGTTTAGCCCAGGTCCGCTAACTGCTACCTTGTTTACCCCGGCCTGCTAACTGTTAGCTTGTTAGCACAGGCCTGCTAACCGTCTGCATCGCCGCGTCCCAAACACTCACTGGCCCATATGTACTTTCTATCTCTTCCCGATTTAAAAAAAAAAATGGTTTATACCTTCCGGAAACCTGCCTCACCCAATGTGATACGGAATCGCTATTATTTTTTATTTTTAGAACACACTCAAGAACCTCCAGAAGCTAACCAGCTAACTAGCTACAAGCTATTTAGTCATTGTTAGTTTTTTAACCTGGATAACACTCGCCAGTCCAGCTTCCCTGCCCCATCCACCGCTGCCCCCTGGACACTGATCACTTGGCTACATAGCTGATGCACGCTGGACTGTCCATTAATCACGGTACTCCATTCTGCTTGTTTGTTTTATCTGTCGGCCCTGTTGCCTAGTCAATGCCATTTTACCTCCTGTTGTTGTGCTAGCTGATTAGCTGTTGTCTCACCTACTGTTTTAGCTAGCTTTCCCAATTCAACACCTGTGATTACTGTATGCCTCGCTGTATGTCTCTCTCAAATGTCAATATGCCTTCTATACTGTTGCTCAGGTTAGTTATCATTGTTTTAGTTCACAATGGAGCCCCTAGTCCCACTCCTCATACCCCTGATACCTCCTTTGTCCCATCTCCCACACATGCGGTGACCTCACCCATTACAACCAGCATGTACAGAGATACAACCTCTCTCATCATCACCCAGTGCCTGGGCTTACCTCCGCTGTACCCGCACCCCACCATACCCCTGTCTGCGCATTATGCGCTGAATATATTCTCCCATGCCCAGAAACCTGCTCCTCTTATTCTCTGTCCCCAACGCTCTAGGCGACCAGTTTTGATAGCCTTTAGCCGCACCCTCATACTACTCCTTCTCTGTTCCGCGGGTGATGTGGAGGTAAACCCAGGCCCTGCATGTCCCCAGGCACCCTCATTTGTTGACTTCTGTGATCGAAAAAGCCGTGGTTTCATGCATGTCAACATCAGAAGCCTCCTCCCTAAGTATGTTTTACTCACTGCTTTAGCACACTCTGCTAACCCTGATGTCCTTGCCGTGTCTGAATCCTGGCTCAGGAAGGCCACCAAAAATTCAGAGATTTCCATACCCAACTATAACATCTTCCGTCAAGATAGAACTGCCAAAGGGGGAGGAGTTGCAGTCTACTGCAGTAATGTCATACTTTCCAGGTCCATACCCAAACAGATCGAACTACTAATTTTGAAAATTACTCTCTCCAGAAATAAGTCTCTCACTGTTGCCGCCTGCTACCGACCCCCCTCAGCCCTGCCCTGGACACCATTTGTGAATTGATTGCCCCCCATCAAGCTTCAGAGTTTGTTCTGTTTGTTCTGTTTGTTCAGTCCTACAATCTAAGCTAGATGCCCTCAATCTCACACAAATTATCAAGGAACCCACCAGGTACAACCCTAACTCTGTAAGCAAGGGCACCCTCATAGACGTCATCCTGACCAACTGGCCCTCCAAATACACCTCCGCTGTCTTCAACCAGGATCTCAGCGATCACTGCCTCATTGCCTTTATCCGCTACGGAGCCGCAGTCAAACGACCAGCCCTCATCACTGTCAAACGCTCCCTAAAACACTTCTGTGAGCAGGCCTTTCTAATCGACCTGGCCCGGGTATCCTGGAAGGACATTGACCTCATCCCGTCAGTTGAGGATGCCTGGTCATTCTTTAAAAGTAACTTCCTCACCATTTTAGATAAGCATGCTCCGTTCAAAAAATGCAGAACTAAGAACAGATACAGCCCTTGGTTCACTCCAGACCTGACTGCCCTCGACCAGCACAAAAACATCCTGTGGCGGACTGCAATAGCATCGAATAGTCCCCGCGATATGCAACTGTTCAGGGAAGTCAGTAACCAATACACGCAATCAGTTAGGAAAGCTAAGGCTAGCTCCAACTCCAAAAAGTTCTGGGACACTGAAGTCCATGGAGAACAAGAGCACCTCCTCCCAGCTGCCCACTGCACTGAGGCTCGGTAACACGGTCACCACCGATAAATCCATGATTATCGAAAACTTCAACAAGCATTTCTCAACGGCTGGCCATGCCTTCCGCCTGGCTACTCCTACCTCGGCCAACAGCTCCGCCCCCCCCCTGCAGCTCCTCACCCAAGCCTCTCCAGGTTCTCCTTTACCCAAATCCAGATAGCAGATGTTCTGAAAGAGCTGCAAAACCTGGACCCGTATAAATCAGCTGGGCTTGACAATCTGGGGGCGACTTACAGTCATGTGTGCATACATTCTACGTATGGGTGGTCCGGGAATCGAACCCACTACCCTGGCATTACACCGATCCTGTAGAGGTTTTTTAAATAATGTTTACATACTGCTTTACTCATCTCATATGTATATACTGTATTCTATTCTACTGTATTTTAGTCAATGCCACTCCTACATTGCTCAATCTAATATCTATATATTTCTTTATTACATTTTTTACTTTTAAATTTGTGTTTATTATTGTGAATCGTTTTTAGATACTACCGCACGGTGGGAGATAGGAACACAGGCATTTCGCGTCACCCACAATAACATCTGCTAAATATGTGTATGTGACCAATACCATTTGATTTGATTTGACACATACACCCCGAAATCCCCTCAGAGCTGGGGCTATCTGGTCCAGGTCATATCTGCCACCATCCTCGAATCCAGCAGCAGGGAAATGAATAAGCACATAGTGTTCTGAAAGGCCAGGGTGATCACCGTTGAAGAGACAATTCAACAAATCCTCTATGCTGGCACCCAACCACCGCTTACACTAAACTCAAAGACAAAAATCAGTCTGGAGTGATAACATTTACCCAAGGCACCCCCCAAAACACCTGATTTAGATTAGAAAATGTATTTATACCTGTAATAAAATATTTGATTTAGCATGTCTATGAGATATATTTAGACTATGGCAATGTAATAAATACATGTGCCAGATGTCATATGAATGCAGACGTGTTTCTGTCGATGGTCCAGGATCAGAAGGGACATAGATCAGAGGTGCACATTAACACCTGTCTGCCTGATCCCAGATCAGTTGAGACAGAGGAGCACGTACAGTAAATGCCAAGTGACGGCCTGAGCTGAGGGAATGGCCACGGTGACTTTGATGCAGGAGAAATGTCGTGCTGCCACTGCTGAGATTAAACAGCAGCTGAATCGATGGGGAGTTTGCCATGTGAAAAATGCATGAGGGGCGTTTTCCTCAAAATGCTGTGCAGAACACATGGAGGTTGTGTTTCACCGGAGCTTGGTCAAAAGCAGAGTAAGGAACTGACAGAGGAACAAAAAGGAGTTTCAAAGCAGGTCAAAGTGCACAAGAGACAATAGAGACTACAAATTTGTAGTCATTACTTTAATTTACACCCAGCCCTGCCTTTGTAGCTTACTATAAAGTAACTATAACTATAAAGTTGTTGGAATGCTTTACATAATGTTGAGCTTATACCCATGTAATAACATTGTAATTACTGTAGTAGCAAACATTGTATTAACTTTTTGTTATAGTTCTTCAGTAATTGCATTGTGTTTAAAGTCACTCTGTTCTCTATTCAAGTGAAGGGCAGTGATGATTAACATTGTATCATTAACATTTGACAAAGTCAAATCCCCCTCGTTTTAAAGGGCATTACCTCCAATAACATTCCCTTCTTCTCTGGACTAAATCCACATCTGGCACTCAAGTAAAGAGCCATTATCATCTGTGATCAATAAATCAAATGTATTTATAAAGCCCTTTTTACAGCAGCCGATGTCACAAAGTGCTATACAGAAATCCAGCCTAAAACACTAAACAGCAAGCAATGCAGATGTAGAAGCACGGTGGCTAGGAAAAACTCCCTAGAAAAGCAGGAACCTAGGAAGAAACCTAGAGAGGATTCAGGCTCTGAGGTATGGCCAGTCCACTTCTGGCTGTGCCGGGTGGAGATTATAACAGTACATGGCCAAGATGTTCAAAGGTTCATAGATGACCAGCAGGGTCAAATAATAATAATCACATTGGTTGTAGAGGGTGCAACAGGTCAGCCCCTCAGGAGTAAATGTCAGTTGGCTTTTCATAGCCAATCATTCAGTTTGTCACGCCCTGGTCGAAGTATTTTGTGTTTTTCTTCATGTATTTGGTCAGGCCAGGGTGTGACATGGGTTTTTGTATGTAGTGTGTAGCTTAGTGGGATTGTAGCTTAGTGGGGTGTTCTAGGAGAGTCTATGGCTGTCTGAAGTGGTTCTCAATCAGAGGCAGGTGTTTATCGTTGTCTCTGATTGGGAACCATATTTAGGCAGCCATATTCTTTGGTTGTATTGTGGGTGATTGTCCTGAGTGTCTTGACGTCCTTATTCTGTGTTAGTTTGTACCAGTTTAGGCTGTTTCGGTTTTCATTACGTTTATTGTTTTGTTGAGTTTTTGTATTGATTCATGTTATGTTTGTTTGATTAAACATGGATCGCAATATATATGCTGCAGTTTGGTCCGACTCTCCTTCACCATATGAAAACCTATAACGGTTGAAACTGGAGCAGCAGCACGACCAGGTGAACTGGGGACAGCAAGGAGTCAACAGGCCAGGTAGTCCTGATTGATTAAAACAACATCAATGGACCATCCCGACAACAAGTTTTGCATTCTCATTTAGATTAATAGTTTAATAGTTTTTCAGTATGGTGGCAGGGTGAATCACAATAGGTGTCTCAGCACAGTAGCTCAAACAGCCAATGAAATTCTATCTTACTGTTCACATTCAGACTGAATGGTGGAAGAGCCAACGACAGTAGGTGTCTCGCCTCATAGTATTTCAAAACAGCCAATTTTCAACTGACACAACTATACAGAGGACGTATTGGGTGCTTTCCATTCGCCCTCAATGTGACATTTCGCAGCGCTGAGGTGAAAAAAAAAATCAAAGGGACACCCCTGCCAGATTGAATATTAATAGAGTAAGCAAACTTCAAAGGCCGGGTACCTGTGGAGACGATGAGATGAGAGCGATGTTCAGGACACTGAGAGTAAAGACATAGACATGCAGCTTCAGCCAATAACACCTCTGATATCAACCCAACACCTGGACACTCTTTGAAGTATGTAACATTTTGGAAGGTGTGTAATATTGTCTCTTTAATCAATATGCTGAGACTGAGCATGTCCTAATATGGACACCATAATCCAGAGATGTATTGGCTCTCCGGTTCATAAATGATACCAATATTTCCTAATGGAAAGTTGATAGTAATTACCCGGTAGAGAGTGTCAGCTAATTGAGTTGAATCAAATGGGAAGAACAACTAAAGTCAGCAACGCTTGAGCCTTGGTTTATACTCTATGGCGTCAGCCTAAGCACATTGAATCCTTGAATTGACTTGGTTGTTCACGATTCTATCAATTTTGCTTTATTCAATAAACCTTTAGCAGGGATAAAGAGTGTCCATCTGCTCTCTCTAGCGTCCTTGGGGAGAATTGTTTTAATTTACTTTTGAAAGTAATGACTCGTTTCTATGGAAACATGTCAAGAGTTGGGAACAGTGAGAAGTTGGATGAGACCATCTTCACAGAATGCAACAGGTTCTTTGTTTAAATTTAAAAGGAGTGCTAACGAGCTGGCTGCTGATTGAAACTAATTCCAATTATTCTTAGTGACTGCTCTCAGGAACTTTCTGTGTAAACCTATCAAACTCCACTCTCAGGTTAAATCAGTAACTAAATTAGATTTACACTGCTCATTTCCATCTGTCGAATTAGGGAAATTAATAGACATTTTGTTGGTGAATAAAAACATTCAAAATCATGTCCAGTGAGTGGTTTTCAATTCATTAACTGAATTTAAAATATTTGCTATGGAATTGACCCCAACCCTACTTCTCATATCTCATCATCCTTCATCATTACTGTGTTAATTCAAGTGGTGTAGTATTGGTACAAGTTCAACAGCAGCCGTAACCGTATTGGTGATTCATTGGCTCTGAATCCGCCTTAATGTCGTGCTTGATTGCTCAGTGCCCTCTGAAACTCCCTCCTCAATATTTCTCTGTCCTCACAGAGTGCTGCCAATCGGGGTGTAGAAATGATAGTTGTGATTTACACAGTAAACACCTGCCTCATGATGGCTACCACCTCCTCTCTGTCTGACACAGAGAAAATAATATTAATTACAGCAGATGGTGAAATCATAAATCACACTTCCTTTGTTTAGGGTTATTGCAAGTAATTGAATGTGGAAAAGAGAAGGTTTCAACTGAAAACCCTCCAAATCCTCAGAGTCTGAAGAGAGCCAGTGCAGTTTTGGCAAAGAGTATGCATATGCAAATTGTAATAGATTGAATCATCTGCTTGTTATTGAAGTAGGAAACAATACAGATTTTTTTTGGTTGATGCACATTTGCTGCCAGCATCCTACTCCTGTAGGACCCACATCCATCTTACTGGTAATCATCTACATTACAATGCATAGCAATAACAATGTCAATATTTAATTGCAAAATGTATAAACTCAAAAAGCCCAAGTAACCTATTCCAGCTTTTTCTATTATAGCTCGTTTTTACATAATGTCTGACACGTCTGGCATCGAGAATGAAGAAGGTGACAGCCGGCAAATAAATACTGTAACAAAATGAATGGGGAAAAAAAGGCAGATACAAAGCATCGGTACAGTTGTAGCTGTTGTAAGCAACCTTGAGGAGTTCAGCATTCACCAACAGTACACCCACTGTCTGAGACGTGACAAGGATAATGAGGATGAACCAACCATATCAGGACAGTCTAAGCCTCAACAGGACATGTCCTAATATGGTCACCGTATATATATATATATATATAGTCTCTGTTTGAGAAGCTAGTACATGTGTCTGGACATCCAGGTGAATGAGCGACATACCATTATGTTGTTTTAATAATGCCTTGTCTGCATAAAGCACAGCGTTGTGCGACATCTAATTACTTTTGTAGAGGAATGGATGAGAGAACGACACGTTGTTAAAAAGACACAGGCACACGGCGTCAACGTTTTTAATTAACGCAAATGTCAACAGTTCCTCGCTCTCCTGGGATATCTGCAAGCAGGCATAATAATGCTTGCTTGTCGACACAAACTTTTGAAGGACTACTGCAATTTCTTTAAAGAAAGGGATCCACGTAACTAATAATGCTACCGCAAAAGGTTATTCTGACGCTATCTACGACTCTCAGATACATTGACAGTGATGAAGACTTTCTACGCACATACACGCACACATACACACACACACACGCACACAAACACACACACATACACACACACACACACACACATACACGCACACATACACACACACACACACACACACACACACACATACACGCGCACACACACACACACACACGCACACACACATACACGCACACATACACACATACACGCACACATACACGCACACATACACGCACACATACACGCACACACACACACACACATACACACACGCACACATACACGCACACATACACACACATACACGCACACATACACACACACATACACGCACACATACACACATACACGCACACATACACATACACGCACACATACACGCACACA
This sequence comes from Oncorhynchus keta, assembly GCF_023373465.1. Taxonomy (NCBI): domain Eukaryota; kingdom Metazoa; phylum Chordata; class Actinopteri; order Salmoniformes; family Salmonidae; genus Oncorhynchus; species Oncorhynchus keta. The sequence goes on along the minus strand of NC_068424.1, from coordinate 31,311,088 downwards.
TACACACATACACGCACACATACACACATACACGCACACATACATACACACACATACACACACACACATACACGCACACATACACATACACACACACACACGCACACATACACACACACATACAACACTCTCACCCGACTATATAATCCTCATAAAAGAAAAAGAGGTAGGGGTTCACTGTGTCGTCTAAGAGGTAAGAAAGCTCCCGCACTTCAAATCCATAGTAGTGGAGTGTTTACACCAGACTTAGTCACCCTGCCCCTCTATGCTGTTACACTCAAAATGACCTGTGTTATGGACCCAGCGCTATACCAAGACAAAAGGCCTGGGCAGGGGGCGTCGAAGGCTTGTTTAGATCCTCAAAGCCCTTCTCTCCTGACAGTGTCCTGACATGTCGATAGTTATCGACGGCCTCACTGTCAGCTTTTTGAAAAGGTTGCCTGGACAGGCTCCGCTGCCCGCACTGAAATGAGTCGGACAACGTCTTCAGAGGGGACGAGACATAGAACCAAGGAGCAAAAAGGGCTGTTCCATTCGCCTTGGGGAAAGGGCCGAGGAATGTAGCTTTTTGTAATGTAATTTTGATGTCAATACATTTGGACAAAAACATAATTCATCTCATATTGAGAAAGAGAGGCAGTGCGATACGAATAGCTCTAAACTACACCGGCATAATGCCTTTCCCTCAAAGAAATCAAAAGCGAATCTCCTTTTGAAGTTACAACCTATTGGATACATCAGAGATACTACCCCCAGTGATTGTGTGTTTTTCTTTATCACAAAAGAACAATGAAGTCTCATGAAGATTAAGGATCCAGTTTGTCCACCTGCAGAGTGACCCCTCCCCTTCCTTGCCTGATTATCCAGCACCGGACTCAGAGTACCATCAGATGGCATGGTCTTATGGGGGGGGAACAGATGTGACCAGTCAAGACTGTAGAGACTGATCTCCGTTTTTAATAACCAACTAATGCATTTCAATGTGCTTCTGTTCATTCAATTATTGCTGCAGGGAGAAAAACATAAATTGGGGATGAGTTTGTGCAACCTGTAGCCTCAGACACAATTTAACATCAAATCATGATTTACACCTGCTTTATGATGTCTGAGCTGGATCTCGGTGAAAATACCAAACTGGGAAGCTTTAGGAATCAGACAGAAACCAATGCATTTTTAATCTCCTCCATTACTATTCCTGTCCTGCCTCCCCCCCAGCTAACCCCTTACCCAGTGTCAGACACAGCTACTAAATACAACATTTTCTAGCTTCACCTGAAAACCTATGAACATCAAATCAAATTTTATTTGTCACATACACATGGTTAGCAGATGTTAATGCGAGTGTAGCGAAATGCTTGTGCTTCTAGTTCCCGACAATGCAGTAATAACCAACGAGTAATCTAACTTAACAATTTCACAACAGCTACCTTATACACACAAGTGTAAAGGGATGAAGAATATGTACATAAAGATATATTAATGAGTGATGGTACAGAACGGCATAGGAAAGATGCAGCAGATGGTATCGAGTACAGTATATACATATGAGATGAGTAATGTAGGTTATGTAAACATTATATTAAGTGGCATTGTTTAAAGTGGCTAGTGAAAATGTATTACATGAAGATGGCAAGATGCAGTAGGTGGTATAGAGTACAGTATATACATATGAGATGCAGCAGCATTATATTAAGTGGCATTGTTTAAAGTGGCTAGTGATACATTTGATTTACATGTTGGCAGCAGCCACTCAATGTTAGTGGTGGCTGTTTAACAGTCTGATGGCCTTGAGATAGAAGCAGTTTTTCAGTCTCTCGGTCCCTGCTTTGATGCACCTGTACTGACCTCACCTTCTGGATGATAGCGGGGTGAACAGGCAGTGGCTTGGGTGGTTGTTGTCCTTGATGATCTTTATGGCCTTCCTGTGACATCGGGTGGTGTAGGTGTCCTGGAGGGCAGGTAGTTTGCCCCCAGTGATGCGTTGTGCAGACCTCACTACCCTCTGGAGAGCCTTGCGGTTGTGGACGGAGCGATTCCCGTACCAGGTGGTGTTACAGCCCGACAGGATGCTCTCGATTGTGTATCTGTAAAAGTTTGTGAGTGCTTTTGGTGACAAGCCAAATTTATTCAGCCTCCTGAGGTTGAAGAGGCACTGCTGCGCCTTCTTCACCATGCTGTCTGTGTGGGTGGACCAATTCAGTTTGTCAGTGATGTATATGCTGAGGAACTTAAAACTTTCTACCTTCTCCACTACTGTCCGATAGAGGGGTGCTCCCTCTGCTGTTTCCCGAAGTCCACGATCATCTCCTTTGTTTTGTTGACGTTGAGTGAGAGATTGTTTTCCTGACACCACACTCCGATGGCCCTCACCTCCTCCCTGTAGGCCGTCTCGTCGTTGTTGGTAATCAAGCCTACCACTGTAGTGTCGTCTGCAAACTTGATGATTGAGTTGGAGGCGTACATGGCCACGCAGTCGTGGGTGAACAGGGAGTACAGGAGAGGGCTCAGAACGCACCCTTGTGGGGCCCCAGTGTTGAGGATCAGCTGGGTGGAGATATTGTTACCTACCCTCACCACCTGGGGGTGGCCAGTCAGGAAGTCCAGTACTCAGTTGCACTGGGCTGGGTCGAGAACCAGGGTCTAGAGCTTGATGATGAGTTTGGAGGGTACTATGGTGTTAAATGCTGAGCTGTAGTCGATGAACAGCATTCTCACATAGGTATTCCTCTTATCCAGATTGGTTAGTGCAGTGTGCAGTGTGGTTGCGATTGCGTTGTCTGTGGACCTATTGGGCGTTAAGCAAATTGGAGTGGGTCTAGGGTGTCAGGTAGGGTTTAGGTGACATGGTCCTTGATTAGTCTCTCAAAGCACTTCATGATGACGGAAGTAGCTTTCTTGGAAACAGGAATAATGGTGGCCCTCTTGAAGCATGTGGGAACAGCAGACCGAGATAAGGATTGATTGAATATGTCCGTAAACACACCAGCCAGCTGGTCTGCGCATGCTCTGAGTACGCGGCTGGGGATGCTGTTTGGGCCTGCAGCCTTGCGAGGGTTAACACGTTTAAATGTTTTACTCACGTCGGCTGCAGTGAAGGAGAGTCTGCAGTTTTTGGTAGTGGGCCGTGTCAGTGGCACTGTATTGTTCTGAAAATGAGCAAAGACGTTGTTTAGTCTGTCTGGGAGCAAGACATCCTGATCCGCGACAGGGCTGGTTTTCTTTTTGTAATCCGTGATTGACTGTAGACCCTGCCACATACCTTGTGTCTGAGCTGTTGAATTGCGACTCTACCTTATCTCTATACTGACGCTTAGCTTGTTTGATTGCCTTGCGGAGGGAATAGCTACACTGTTTGTATTCGGTCATGTTTCCGGTCACCTTGCCCTGGTTAAAAACAGTGGTTCGCGCTTTCAGTTTCATGCGAACGCTGCCATCAATCCACGGTTTCTGGTTGGGGAATGTTTTAATAGTTGCTGTGGGACGACATCGCCAATGCACTTGCTAATGAACTCGCTCACCAAATCAGCGTATTCGTCAATGTTGTTGTTTGATGCAATGCGGAACATATCCCAATCCACGTGATCGAAGCTACCTTGAAGCGTGGAATCAGATTGGTCGGACCAGCGTTGAACAGACCTGAGAGCGGGAGCTTCCTGTTTTAGTTTCTGTCTATAGGCTGGAAGCAACAAAATTGAGTCGTGGTCAGCTTTTCCGAAAGGAGGGCGGGGGAGGGCCTTATATGCGTTGCGGAAGTTAGAATAACAATGATCCAGGGTTTTACTAGCCCTGGTAGCACATTCGATATGCTGATAGAATTTAGGGAGCCTCTTTTTCAAATTTCCAGCTACATTGAATGCAGCCTCAGGATATGTGGTTTTCAGTCGACAGAGTCAAATAAAGTTTGTTCAGGGCCATCGATGTGTCTGCTTGGGGGGGGGGTATATGTGGCTGTGATTATAATCGAAGAGAATTCTCTTGGTAGATAATGCGGTCGACATTTGATTGTGAGGAATTCTAAGTCAGGTGAACAAAAGCACTTGAGTTCCTGTATGTTGTTATGATCACACCAGATCTCGTTAATCATAAGGCAAACCCCGCCCCGCCCCTTTTCTTACCAGAAAGATGCTTGTTTCTGTCGGCGCGATGCGTGAAGAAACCAGGTGGATGTACCAACTCCAATAGCGTGTCTCGAGTGAGCCATGTTTCCATGAAGGAAAGAACGTTACAGTCTTTGATGTCTCTCTGGAATGCTACCCTTGCTCGGATTTCATCAACCTTGTTGCCAAGAGACTGGACATTGGCGAGTAGTATGCTCGGGAGCGGTGCGCAATGTGCCCGTCTCCGGAGCCTGACCAGAAGACCGCTTCGTCTGCCCCTTTTACGGCGTTGTATTGGTTCGCTGGCTGGGATCCATTGTCCTGGGTGGTAGGCAAAACACAGGATCCTCTTCGGGAAAGTCATATTCCTGGTCGTAATGATGGTGAGTTGACGTTGCTCTTATATCCAGTAGTTCCTCCTGACTGTATGTAATGAAACCTAAGATTACCTGGGGTACCAATGTAATAAATAACACGTAAAAAAAAATACTGCATAGTCTCCTAGGAACGCGAAGCGAGGCGGCCATCTCTGTCGGCACCGGAAGTAGTAGTACATTTGGTCTCACTTCATCTCAAGGCTTTGTCTGAAATATGTTCACACAAATGTGTTGCTGAAAGATTTCCAATACCATCTCAGTCTTTCACTGTAACGTTGTGTCATACGGTATCACTCACATCATAATTTGCAAATAAATTCATTAAAAATCCTACAATGTGATTTTCTGGATTTTTTTTCTCATTTTGTCCGTCATAGTTGAAGTGTACCTATGATGAAAATTACAGGCTTCTCTCATCTTGTGGGAGAACTTGCACAATTTCTGGCTGACTAAATACTTTTTTTGCCCCACTGTAAAGCACATAAGTAACATTACCCACTGGGAACACCATGGTTGAATCAACATTGTTTCCAAGTCAACTCAATTAAATTCTGCTGGAAACATCTTGAATCTTGTATTGACGTCTGTGCCCAGTGGGTGGAATCTTTCAACCAGGACTTCTGAAAAACCTGGGAGTTTTGGGAAAGTTACTGGAATTTCGCAACCCTAGCTTCGTTTTAGCACACTCATGCAGTGGAACCTTACAGTGATACGTTATAGTAGAGTAGACAATGGTACTAATGGTAGTTACCAATCTTGCTGTCCTGCTCTCTGTCTATACTCCTCCCTTTAGCACTTACGAGATATTCTACTGAACACTGTTTTGGCTCTGCTCCTCATTCCCTTGACTTTTTTTCAGGCATTAGCCATGCTTGACAATAGTTACAGGAATCATATACTGCACAAAACATAAAATAAAATAAAGTGTAATCAAGTTACATATGACCCATGCCAGTGTTATTTCGGGTACATTTGAGTAGTTGCAAATCAAATGTGAATGAGTGTTCAAATTGGCAATATTTGAATTGCGTGGTAATTTCTAGAGTTAAAGGTAATAAAAAAAAACATAACACTGTATATAAAGTATAAAGGTATAAAACCATACCACTGTTACCAGAGGCTGGTAACAATGTGGGATTTTTTGGGTTTTAGGGGGTTTGGATTTACTTTTCAAATTCTGAGCAAATCAAATCAAATTTATTTATATAGCCCTTCATACATCAGCTGATATTTCAAAGTGCTGTACAGAAACCCAGCCTAAAACCCCAAACAGCAAGCAATGCAGGTGTAGAAGCACGGTGGCTAGGAAAAACTTCCTAGAAAGGCCAAAACCTAGGAAGAAATCTAGAGAGGAACCAGGCTATGTGGGGTGGCCAGTCCTCTTCTGGCTGTGCCGGGTTAAGATTATAACAGAACATGGCCAAGATGTTAAAATGTTCATAAATTACCAGCATGGTCAAATAATAATAATCACAGGCAGAACAGTTGAAACTGGAGCAGCAGCACGGCCAGGTGGACTGGGGACAGCAAGGAGTCGTCATGTCAGGTAGTCCTGAGGCATGGTCCTAGGGCTCAGATCCTCAGAGAGAGAGAAAGAAAGAGAGAAAGAGAGAATTTGAGAGAGCATACTTCAATTCACACAGGACACCGGATAGGACAGGAGAAGTACTCCAGATGTAACAAACTGACCCTAGCCCCCCGACACAAACTACTGCAGCATAAATACTGGAGGCTGAGACAGGAGGGGTCAGGAGACACTGACCTATGAGGTGTGGCTCTAAATTGAGGCGAGAGAGGATCGTCATTACTTAACTCAGACACAAAGTCATAAACTCTGCCTATTTCAACAATTACTCTTCTCAAAATCTGATTTTAAACCTAACCCAAACCTTAAACACACTGCTAACATTGTGCCTAACCCTAACCAAAAGGCACATTTTTTAAACAAATTTTGACTTTGTGGCTGTGGAATCTGACTTTGTAGCTATGGATGTGACGCTTGTCGTCTGGGGAAGGAGAGGAGGACCAAGGTGCAGCGTGGTAAGTGTTCATATTATTTAATGAAATATGCAACACTAGACAAAACAACAAACAAACAGTCCTGAAAGGTGAAACAAAAACACTAAACAGGAAACAACCACCCACAAAACACAATGGAAAACAGGCTACCTAAATATGGTTCTCAATCAGGGACAATGATTGACAGCTGCCTCTGATTAAGAACCATACCAAACACAGAAATAGAAAATCACAGACAAACTAACATAGACAACCCACCCAACTCACGCCCTGACCATACTAAAACAAAAGACAAAACAAAGGAACTAAGGTCAGAACGTGACAATGGAGGCTAGTGGAAACTAAGAGGGAGCGAGCCTGCGACAGTTGTATTAGATGGGACTTTGAGAAATGTGAAAATCGGCAATCAAAATAAATGTTCTATCACATTAAACATATTATTTTGGGAAAGCCCAATTGATTCTGAGTTTGCGCATATAAAGTTTATATCCAAACTCATTATGTCCAAAATCGCTTGCGCTTTGAAGTGCACAATGTAAATGGGAGGTTATAAGAGTTGCGTTAGATGGTGTCGTGTCTTTACTATCATTAACAGAAGACTGATAGTTTTTATCAAAGATTCTCTGTAATGATTAATCATTTAACCGTAATTACTAGGAAGTCGGGGCACCAAGGAAAAATATTCAGATTACAAAGTTATCATTTCCTAAAATAACTTTTCAGATATTTTATCTGACGTTAGTCTCATTCCAAACGTTGTAAATTGTTGGTTATCTGCATGAACCCAGTCTTCACTATGAGTCATCCATACACCAATTTTCTTAAATCATTTATTTATTACTAACTAAGTAATTCACAGAAATGCATAAACAAACAAACAAACAAACAAGGTAAATGTGGTTACATGAAATGAGAATGTGCCCTAGTGCGCTAAACCGGCATGGCGGCTTGTTTGACAAAAGGGGAAGTGGAGGTCGACTAAGAAGTCACTACAAAGTGAATTATAACAATTGAAATGCTAATCCTTTGTAAATGAACGCTCACTCATTTGGGAACAATTGCAATCAATATATATATTTACGCTCAGTTTGTCGTCTTGATCGCTGGTGAAAAGTTAATTTATTTTGTAGAATTGTCCATCTCTCTCCCTCTCTCTCTCGGTTTTGGTTAAAGGGGATTGTTCAGAGTGACATTCGTTATAGAATGGATGTTTCGGCGGTTGTCGTTTTTCGTGTTCAATGATACTGAATTCCTAGCTGCAGACTAGTAATTAATATCAAAGACTTGTTCTTATACTGTCGGTATCGATGGTTTAAGAGTTTAACCACGTGGTATGGTTAAAAGATTCAGCAATGGTCTACAACCTTTGTCCTCCTAATGGAGAAAAACATGGTCTGAAACCTTTAGCCATCTCGTAATTGAGGTAAGCTCGGTCTGCCGATAATTTCTCAAAGTTGGTTTGTATTCGGAATGGCAGAAAAGGGGCTGTCCCAGGAGGCCTGACCCTAACTGGGCTCAGGGGCGGTCCTCTGATTTAGTTCAAATCAAAAGGGAATTGTATTTTTCTTAATTAAATAGTCCAAAATCATATTACACAATTATACAAACAGTATCATACTCACTCATTCATCTTATACAACAATTAGATGTAAACCTCATATCTGAGGCTATTATATAAACAGTGTTATGGTAATGTGGCCACACCGTCTCCCATGAGCTTCCCCAAGTTGTGACAAACGGACCAGTTTGTAGCTGGAATCTTCACCGATCTTTTATACTTTCTCCGGGAACATGACATTTATTTGTACCTCAAGTTCTGTGAGGTGGAAGGATTTCCTTTGTTCTCCATGAAAATCTACTCTCTCTATACTACTGTGTGTCCATGAGGAGATTCTCAGGAATTTACAACATCTCTCTGACCACAGCAACTTAGTTGAAGGAGGAAAGGGGGAGGCAGGGAGAGGGGGATGGGCTTGCTATACCCAAAGAGACCAACGTCATGACAATGGTTATGAGCTGAGATATTAGCCAATTAAAACCACTAGCTGTTTTCACAGCTACTGCCATAGATTCAAGTTCCATTCCGAGACGCTGTGAAACCAGACGGTTCGACAGAGACAGAGCCGTCTGGTGGACGAGAGTACTGATTAACTATCATGAACCAATGAGTGTCTCTTGATTTAGTGGTGGGTTAATTAAAGGTCAAGTTGATTACATGATTATACTCCACTTGTATTGTTCTTGAGGTGTTACCCCTTGTGAGAGCAGAATGTCTCAAGACTGAGCCAGTCAGGTGATTTAAGGTAGAAAAAAAACATACCAAGTGGTAATTTATCTGGCTAGGTTCTGCTTATACAATTTGTGTCAGTGGAGATTGCACTCTCAGAAGCACTCACATGGTAGAATGGCTCGTAAACACACACACGCGCGTGCATAGCCTGTGTGGGTGGTCTTCAGGGACAGTACAGAGACCCTTGAAGACTAGTAATTGTTGTTCTTAAAAAGAGTGTGTGTGTGTGTGTGTGTGTGTGTGTGTGTGTGTGTGTGTGTGTGTGTGTGTGTGTGTGTGTGTGTGTGTGCGTGTGCGTGTGCGTGCGCGTCTGGGTAGGTCCGTGCGTGTGTGTGTTTGTGCATGCGTGAACACACTTTTGTGTTTGGATTGCACATATAGACCTACTGTTGGCTGTCAGTGTTAGCGTCTATTGTCTAGGTTACATGGCTTTAGCAGAACAGATGGAGTGACAGCACTGTCCAGCCCTCATGAACATTAATCTTGTTTAATATTTGCCTGCCAATGACAGATTTATGCACCACAATGTCTGTTAACATGCTAAATGGGTTTTGTGTGGCCCGGGGCAATGCATACTTAATGGCTCAGATGCCTCTGATGTGTCTGCTGGGTGGATCAGGTGCTTCTGGTTGAATTAGCCATGTCCAGGTTGGCGAAGAGGGCCAATGACAGGGAGATGGGCAGGCTAATTTACTCATGCTCATTCATCGCCTTCATTAAACTTGGAGAGCTGGACACATGCTTGCTGTCGGGCTCAGGCTTTCAATCATCTCAATGATAAGCTATGGTGGATTCAATTGGTCTGTGTGAACCCCTTCATCAATAACCACTTCCAACCAAATTGTACCACTTCCAAAGGTGTCTGGAGTGTCTGGTGTTGTGGAAGAGAGGTTTCACACTGCATAGCAGTATGGATAGGACAATAAGGACAACAATAGGCTATCTGGGGTAAATGTACCTCAAAATGAAGCAGACAAGGTTCTCACTGAACGACCACATGTAAACTAAAACAATGGGTGTGTCTCAATATGCATACTACCTACCGTTCTCCACACTCTCATGCGCCAAGTTCATTTTCCAAGGACGTTCTCTGGAGTACGTTGTTGTGAGGACGAGATACGTAAAAAATGACATTTGAGAAGCAATGCACACTCCCAACCACTCCAGACGAAATACAGACGAAACAAGATAACTACATAAAGCAAGCTCAAGCTTGTAACGTCATAATTGCCAGCTAGCGAATCATAGTAAGCTTGCTAGCTAGCTACGTTTACATGTAAAAAAAACTACCTAAAATTAATATTGTTATGAAAGATACGTTAGCTACCAATTCTTCGTAGGTAGTCAGTGATTTTTTTTTTACCCTGTAGAAAATGGTAAAAGTAAATAAAAAAACCTTGAATGAGTAGGTGAGTCCAAACTTTTTACTGGTACTGTATATAGATATATATCCATTGATTCTTGAAGAATATAACTTATGCCTCATGAGCTTAGTTCAACTGTTTGAGGTGGCAGGGTAACCTAGTGGTTAGAGTGTTGGACTAGTAACCGGAAGGTTGCAAGTTCAAACCCCCGAGCTGACAAGGTACAAATCTGTCGTTCTGCCCCTGAACAGGCAGTTAACCCACTGTTCCTAGGCCGTCATTGAAAATAAGAATTTGTTCTTAACTGATCTTGCCTAGTAAAATAAAGGTAAAAAAAAAAACTGTCACACTCCATGAGAACCCAAAATATTTTTTTAAAATATTTTTCTCCAATGTTTGTAAACATTGTAAATGTAAACAAACACAGTATAGCCTCATAACATGGTTAAAACAATATTTTCGATATCATGGATGGTCAGTCCTTGCATCCATAGCTCTGTCTATTAATCTGAAAGTGGTTACATTTCTCCAGGTCCATCCCTCAGCTTTTTACCAAAACAGAGGCGGTGCGACCGCTGGGCTTTACGGAAGAGAGGCCCGAAAAAGCCATTGCTTAAAGAAAAAAATAACCGACCACTTTTGCTGTTCGCCAAAAGGCATGTGGGAGACTCCCCAAACATATGGAAAAAAGTACTCTGGTCAGATGAGACAAATTGAGCTTTTTGGCCTTCAAGGAAAACGCTATGTCTGGTGCAAACCCAACACCTCTCATCACCCTGAGAACCCCATCCCCACAGTGAAGCATGGTGTATGCAGCATCATGCTGTGGGGGATGTTTTTCATCGGCAGGGACTGGGAAACTGGTCAGAATTGAAGGAATGATGGATGTGGTAAATACAGGGAAATTCTTCAGGGAAACCTGTTTCAATCTTCCAGAGATTTGAGACAGGGACGGAGGTTCACCTTCCAGCAGGACAATGACCCTAAGCATACTGCTAAAGCAACACTCGGGTGGTTTAAGGGGAAACATTTAAATGTATTGGAACAGACAGTTTTGCCTTGAAGAATGGGCAAAAATCCCAGTTGCTAGATGTGCGAAGCTTATAGAAACATACCCCAAGATCCTCGCAGCTGTAATTGCTGAAAAAGGTGGCTCTACAAAGTATGGGGGGGTGAATAGTTAATAGTTACGCTCAAGTTTTCTGTTTTTTTTGTCTTATTTCTTGTTTGTTTCACAATAATACATCTTCAAAGTGGTAGGCATGTTGTGTAAATCAAATGATACAATCCTTTAAAAAATCCATTTTAATTCCAGGTTGTAAGGCAACAAAATAGGAAAAATGGCAAGGTGGGTGAATATTTTCGCAAGCCACTGTAACTGTTTTAAAGTCACCCATTGGCCCCATGGTGAAATCCTTGAGCGGTTTCCTTTCTCTCCGGCAACCGAGTTAGGAAGGACACCTGTATCTTTGTAGTGACTGGATGTATTGATACACCATCAAAGGTGTCATTAATAACTTCATCGTGCTCAAAGGGATATTCACGTTCTGCTTTTTAATTGTTTTGCCCATATACCAATAGGTGCCCTTCTTTGCAAGGCATTGGAAAACCTCCCTGGTCTTTGTGGTTGAATCCTTGTGTTTGAAATTCACTGGTCAATGCAGGGACCTTACATATAATTGTATGTATAGGCTACAAAGATGAGGAAGTCGTTCCAAAATCATTTTAAACACACTTATTGCATGCAGAGTGAGTCCATGCAACTTATTATATGACTTGTAATGCACATTTGACCTTACTTAGGCTTGCCATAACAAAGGTTGAATACTTATTGACACAGACATTTCAGCTTACAGACTTTGTTACAGACGTTGTGGTGTTGCAGAAAGAACAGCACACTTCAAATCCAGAGATTGTTCAAATCCCAGGTGGGGTCATATTTTAGCTGAACAGCCATACCATTACTTTACTTAATAATGGTTTGGGATGATTTGGGACACTCTGGGACCATCAAGTGACATCCTGACGACTGGTAAACCAAATGTCTTGAGAACATCTTACAAAAATCCTAACACGTTCTTCACCCTTACGGAAAACCACATGAATTCCAAGTGATCTCATGTAAGCACGTGATCTTATGTGACGTTAATGTGATGACATGGAAAACATGTCTTCTAAAAAAACATGATTACACATGAATTCAAATGTGAAGTCTTCTAAAAACACATGATTACACATGAATTCACATGTGAAATATCGCATGTCAAGAGTTCCAAAACCACATGGTTTCACATGTGAAGTGTTCCAAAACCAAATTTTCATATGATTTCCTATGTGAAATGTAACGTGATGTGTTCCAAACACACATGATTTCACTACAGAGCAGCTCATTAGTGACACATATGCTTACAAAGTTTGTAGAACAGACAGTGTCAAAGGGCGAGCTCAACTTGCATCAGCATAACCATATAACACTTAAACTGCTACAACACTTCCACTGACGGTTGGCACAAATACATATATATTTGACCACACCCCAAAATATGCGAATGCACCCTACCAGTACATTTCTCCCACCTATCAAAGCACAGTAATGATCGCACCTTATACTCAAAATATTGTATTGAAAAATGTCCCATTATACCTACAAGGTGCCGAACTGTAACATGTGAGTTCTTATACGTACCTGTGTTGTGTACCTTTGACTTTTTTGTACACCAGGGAACAACACTGTACCCTAATCATACCCTTATTTTATTTGTTTATGTCTTAATACATGTTCCAAGCAATAAGTACAAACCTGGTGGCACTGCAGAAACATTGATGCACTGTAAGGGAATTCTGCCCTATGTTCATACAAGAGAACACAGGAAACTTCTTTGATCAGGGGTTAGTTTGTTTAATAAGGATTGCAAGCCAGATTGCAACCTGGAGTGTACACGTACAGTCATTTGCAAGTGACACACTCAGTACAAAAGATGGTGTTTTCCCTTTTCATCCCCCACTGAGGATCACCCCACCCAGGGTAAGGCCCTTAACTTTAATACCATATAAGCTCATAATTAATAGTTTCTAATACAAAGATGTCTCTGCTAGGCGGAGTTCAGCTTATTGTTATTTGCAGTTAGTTTCCCAATCCTTCTTCCTCCTATTGCTATCATGTGCCAGCAGAAGACTGGAACATGGTATCAACAGGAACTGACCGTATAGTTTCAACACACAGACATCTGACTATTGTACAGTTGACCTCTTCATCCCCAAAGCATTCATCTATACACTATGACAAGTGTCCCTGAGCACTGCTAGTTTTACATTAATGTTACGTTGGTAGTGATAATTGTACAATCATTTACTAGATTCTAGGCAGCTTTTAGCAAAGTGCAGAAATGTATTATTGCCAATTTGCCTGTGGCCATATCTATTTTATGCTCACAGACCTGGTGATATAGCGGGACATGTAGCAGGAGATTTCAGGTTGCTAGCGACCAAGAGGTTATAAATTCAAATCCTAGTTAAGGCTGAGGCCCAAGTGTGGTCACAGTACAATATATTTTACACTAATTGAAATCAGAATACAGCAGCATACTATCATTTTATATAAATAACACCTTCAAGTTGTTGTATATACTTGATACAACGTTCAGAAATGTATTATTGGCAATATAAAGTATGTACAACCAATCTCCATTATTTCCACAGACCTTGTGGCACAGCAGGAACTCCAGGTACCTAGCAACCAAGAAGGTTGTGAGTAAAATCCTGAGTGAGGTTGAGTCTCAAGGCAGCAGCATACTGTCATTTAACATTAACGCGTTACAATACAATACTTGACACAATGTTCTAAAAACATTATTGGAGACGTCCCTGGAACAAAGGGAACTAGACAAAGCCTGCTGGGGACCATGACTGTTTAATTAATTAGTGTTAACTATGCCTTTTTAAAGTCAAATATTCTCAATGACATGTGACACCTGGGTTTTCACATGTGCTAAAAGGTTTTGTAAAATGTTGCATCCCCACGTGGTCACATTTATCTCACATGACATCATGTTTTCACGTGCTCAAATGTTGTCATGTGTAGTTTCATCTTATCATATGTTGCTTCAGATGTTATCACATTAACTTTACATGTGATCACACAAGAATCACATATGTTCACATGTGAAATTCATGTATTTTTTCCATAAGGGATAACACCAAAAACACTGTAAGAACATGACAGTGCATGACAAACGACCTACTATAAGAACAAAAAAAGAAATATAAGATACGTTTAATTAATTTTCTACCTTTCTCTGCAGGCCCAGTTGGTCAGCAAACGGGTTCAGCAGAGTTGTCTTCTGCTACAAGTGGGTGTGTTGGTACGATAGCAGAGCAATGTCATCTGCAAAGTTGTGCTCCTCGAGTAATAAGTGATGATCGCACCTGATATTCAAAATATCGGGAAACATGATCTCATGTGAAATAAATGTGACCACATGGGGAGGCAACATTTCAACATGCTCCGTGATATGTCAATTACAGTGTTTTTATCATCCAGTCAATGGCAATGAGGAAGAGAATGGGTGAGAGAGTTCATCCATGATGCATGCCTCAGAAACCCACCCTGTGCTCGTGTTGTTGTTGACATGGAAGGCACATTCAAATGCTCTACAGATGCAGCTTGGTCGTTCCACGTCCTTTGATCTTTGAAATAGAAATGAAGCACCAATAATTCATTATAAAATGCTGTTATATTAAATGAAGTGCCCTTTAATATAAACCACTTGGAGAATTCAATAAATCCGATTTTTAAAAATATGATTAAAGACGAGTTAAAGTACCAAAACTCCGCATTTTCCCCCTGTGCATCCTCTGACTTTTAGGATGATTTTTAACCAACCCCAATATTTGTCAAAGTTTTCACCATCATTGTAAAGCCCTAGTTATGTTGTTGCTTTGACAGTCATTTCTGAAGATGATTATTTACTTCAAGTGAGTAGTGAACCATTTACGTCTGTCCCTCATTTGTAGGTCAACCTTGTTGAACTGAACTCTCATTTGAATATGGTAAAACTATTCCTTTTTTTTTACATCAAAAGAAACATTGAACATCTAATAGTCAAATCATAGTGGGATGTACTAAGATCTTTAATTACTGCATAACCGGGCATCTAAATCCTACACTAAATATGTTAAACACTAAATAGTGCGTGTCGTGGAAATTTCAGGATTATGTTATAATTCTTGTATTGCATTATAATGGTTGTTTTTATTCGACAGAATCGTGTTCTTTTAACTATTGTGTGTGTGTTCTACTGAGGAGGGCCTCTATGAGATGGCACTGACGGAGGAGATTTACGTTGTCTTTGTGTAATAAAGCCTAAAGCGCATTCCAGAGAATGGTTCTGTTGGTTCTGTTCTATACCGTACCAGGGAGAGACGGTTCCAGTTTGGAGTAGGAGGACCAGACACTGGTCTTTACAATGAAGTAGATACCTTTCATACAAATCTTAACCTTGTGACCATTCTATGTATCTGTTGTTTGTCATGTAGGTTGAGAGGGGTGTATCTTGGCTATAAAAGGTCTTTGTACTTTTGTGTTGTCACTTTTCAATGGTTCATTAGAAATGGCGCATCATTGAAAGTAAAGTGCTATTGCAAAGCTCTTATTATTAAAAATGTAGTTTCAGCATAACTCTGACTGGTGTGTGAAGTTTGTTTCTCCTCATTTGGTAATACAGAAATTAGCCACCACATGTGTTTTTGGCAATTTTCTGGTGTTTTGAGGTGGAAAACTGACAATAACACATCAACCCTGTTACCCACAGATAGAAAGGCTAGAAATTGTTTAACAGTGAAAACCATTTGAATTGAAGCTTGCATCCATTTGCCTCTCCCGGCTGCACACAGCAAGCTTCCATTCCCCATAATACAAGGGGATTTATGGTTGATTTAAGATGAACTTGTCAACCCTGTCACGGTCAACCCTGTTACTTTATTTGGCACTTACTACTTAGTATTTTTTTATTGACCTCTTGAGATGGGAAAATAACTTTTTTATGAAGTTGAACATGTGCTCTTTACAACAGAATGTTAAAATGAGGTGAAATCAAATGTTTTCTTTTTTACCAACTTACACTTCTCAAAAAAGGCATCGAATTGGTGGAATGACCCAGCTAATGAGTCCGCTAAATTTATGGGCGAAGCCACGTGTTGAGAGGATTTTCCAGTGGCTGTTTTTGTGCATGCTGTTGGCCTTTTTTTTTTTCTTTTTACAGCATTACAATTCAGGTACAGCAGGGCTTTTAGTGTAGCTAAATACATGAAGCCAAAATCATGGGTCTTTGACTCTCTGGGTCCATAGACTACCTTCTAGTTAACCATCAGATGAGATACAATTGAAATGTTTGTAACGTTTCCCTTTAAAGTTAATCCAGGTCTTCATATCATCAAGATAATGTACAGTATTTGTGCAAGGAGTGAAGGGTAAGACATCACCATGTTTATTTTACCTACACTGCAGCATCATCCCTGACTCATCCTAGTGGAGTGCCACTACTGTACCACACAGCCATTAATCAGCTGATCTGTCTCCAGGTCTCAATCGGTCTAGGAACTGTAGCCACAGCCGACCCCCACCCTCCACCACTCTATGGTTGAAGAGCCACGGTGACTCATATAATCATCTGCATTTCTAATTCACATACATAAATTATAAGCCCTATTACTGTCTTCCGATTTGTATCTACAATCTGTCAACTTTGTCTCCTTTGTTCGAGAGGGTGAAAATATGTCTAGAATGCCTGTCTGGGTCTATTTTTATATACTGCCAGAGGCATAGGATGATGCCAATACTGATCCTGCCCAATAATGCTTTTTCTACACCTGTATTCGTCTCAGAGTAGGAGGGCTGGTCTAGGATCAGTTTTACCTTTTAGATTATAATGAATGGTCAGGGGGGACCTGATTCTAGATACGTAGATCAGCACTTCTACTCTGGAGAATAGCACAATGCAGGTTGCGTATGCCACTCAAACTGGGCAGAAAGATATGTACTGTAGTGAAAATAATTGGTTTTGTCCTCTATTCCGTGTCAGACATAAACACGCTAATAAGAACATACAAAGTGCAGCCAGGCCCTCTGAGTGAAAGTCAATCAAAAAGTCAAGTAGGAATCTGTACAAAGCGGGTAATCTGGATCCACCTGGGATAAACTATGTCTCCTTACAACAGTTGACAATACAAAGCATCAATCATATACCATGTTATTTCAAAAATATATACTCAGATCTTACATGCATTGTGATCAGTGTTCAATATGGATGTTGGCCTGCATATATCACCGTTTTTTGGGTGAGAATCATATGATCAACATTCAATAAAATGTGCCAGTACTACTACGTACTTCATTTGACTAAAAGTTCATATCAAGCGTAGTGTGTACTACCAAAGGTACAACATTTTTCAAGAGGTAAGTACAACCATTATCTCAATGTAGATCAATTTGCATAGTTCAGTGACATGTTTGAATCACTGACTGTATGTGACACCATTCATTCTTATGTGAAGACTCAATAGCACATTTGAAGCCAAGGTAGTTGAGTTCAAATGGAGTCTCATGGAGACTTACCATGCACAGTTTGAGCTCCTCTAGAAAGTGATGTTGCAGGCTAGCTCATTGCTGCCTCCTCTCATTATCTCAAGTTGATGGCCAACCGGGGTACTGCAGGCTGCCAATAGCTACTAAATGTTCCTTATAACTTATTTGAGGTTTGAGGACATACATCTGGTGTGGTGTAATAGAAGCAATTATTGCCTTCGAAACAAAGGTGTGAAAAAAAGTTGTATTTACTTAAAGGTTGACCACGAAGACATTTTTCCCATTCACTATAATGGTGATCCTGTTTTCTGCAAAAAATGCCTGCAGTACGGTCGTTCTTCACTGGTTCGAACACTACAACGTGGACAAGAGGCTGAGAACAACAAAGCCCAACAATTAGGCATGGATATCAGCGCCCTAAGCCATAGTAAGTTCATTCTGCCCAGGCAGCTGTGCCAGTGGCCTTGAGGCAGCCAGGCAGGCAGGGCCGAGGCTGCTGTCAGGCTGAGAAGGGGCTGCTTAAGCCTGATTTGTATGAGTGTCTACTGATGGAACACCCAGCGGCGAGGCCCACAGGAGGCTAATTGCTCTTTGGCATTTACCACATTGACAGGAGAGCTGGATGAACACATTTCCCCGTGTGCCTTCAGCACCACGTTCAAATGCATGAATGGAGAACACTGTGAGAACTGAAGTAAGTTAACACAGTCTCGCAAGCTAAGTCGTTATGTTTTAAAGAAAATGTCATTGATCAAACTGAAGTGAGAAAGGCAGATTCAGAGAGACACAGTTTGACATTCAAGGCAATTAGTCTCGTAACAATAAAGAAATACCGCGTCTATGTGGGACAAAGCAGATTAGTTTGGTTTCAACTAAACTAGAGCTGGAGCTGGAGTATCATGTGAAGGTTCTCAAAGAAATTCATATGTCTCTTAAATTAAACCTTTTGAAGGAAATGTCCACACAAGGATGGTAGTGTGTATACTGCTTGGGGAACATACACCACTTTGGATAAGAGAGCATTTGGAACCAATCAAGATGATGGCAGTAATTTTCAACCGATAGTCATAATTGGGAAAAGAACACGGGTGACATTTACACATGGCCTAGATTCAAACCCATAAGTAACATTAATAATAGGTCCTATTATCTTCCAAAATGGCTGTCTGCTCTGTGTCCAATATGTTCTTTCATGGACTGTAAAGTTGAATGCCTCACACCAAAGGTAGGCATACTACAAATCTATTAATTATCTAAAATTGGTGGCCCATTATACTATTTCACAAAAAGTACAAGCAAACACAAATGAAATAACAATAATTGCTGAAAATGGCTTGTAACGTGTCTTATTTCTCCCCTCCCTCATAATGACAACCTTTTAACGAGGTGTCACTCAGCCAGCTCAACAGTAATAGACATACCCTATGTTTAATTCATGTGTTTTCATGGCACAGGGTAAAACAGAAATATATAGGCCTACGATCCATCTTTCATATAGCGTCGGTTCTCTCGACACCCACAGTTGTTTGTCTTTGAGTCAGCTTTTTACAAAGTTTAAAAGACAACACAAACTTCTTCGACTGAGCCCCCTACTGTATGATTGGAATCTCACTGGTGAGTCATTTATGGAGCCCATAATTGCACTCGCTGTCACATTTCTGACAGTAACTTCCACACATACAAGGCCATGTGTTTATTTATAGTTTTTCGCTTTAATTCGGATCCAGAAGCATATTCTTTGTGGCTGCAGCTGCTATGTATTTACTGAGATGTTTAATTACTGCATAACAGGGCATCTAAATCCTACACTAAATATGCTAAACACTAAATGGCGTGTTGTAGTACACACTGACAAATACTTCTGAAAAGTGGCTTAATATGACCTGCTCCACTTGTGACTTTTGAGCACAACTTGGCACTATAGGAAGCATTTCCTGCCAATGTGGCAAAACCCAGTGGGCAGGAGGAACATCTTAAAGGTTTTGGCCGAACATAAAAAGCTACCAATATATATTTTCTTGACAGAAACAAAGCAATTAAGTCATGAATATTGTCTCTGTGTGTTAACTGTTCGGTAACTCAGGATAATGCAAACATTTCACGAGCACTGCTCTTCTGATAGAGAGCGACAGGACCTTTGTAATTTCTCTGAGATCCTGAGAGTGTCATGCAATACTGATATTAGGATTCAGATGCGATAGATTTTCCTTCTCCTCAATCCCTTAGCCTCAGTGAATGACCCGAGGTGAAAGGGTCTTTATTGCTGTAGCGGCTGGCAGGAGAGGCATCAGAGTTTCATCAGTCTCTGAGCACGGATGTGATAGCCCTCCTTTGCCCTCCACAAGCAGCCGGAGAGATAGGCACCGTGTCACAAATTCAGAATCGGATATCGTCTAATACATTCAACCTGACAGGCCTCCAACCTAATCCCTCATACAAATTATTTTCAGTCTTTCACTCAATCATTTGCTTAAGGGCTGGACAGAAAACAAATTTGATGCATTGCGTCAACTATCCCAAGCCGAGGATATTTCCTCATTTCAACATTATTTCATTACCAAACAAACATGATTTGATATTCAATGATTCATAGCCACAAATTGGATTTAGATTCAGGATGTCACTCCTTTTATAGTGTTATTTACAAGTGAATTTGAGTTTGTTGTTATTCAGCCGTTGCATGAGTTTGAACCATTTTGACGTATTCACATTCGCTGACGTAATGGCTGGCGCAGATACCATCAAAGGTACTCTGGGGAGAGCTGTAAGTCAGAGTGAGGACAGAGAGTGGCCCCACACTCAGGGCATGGCCTCTTGAGCCCCTCTCAGACCCTAGGGAGATGTCAAACGCATGTCTGTTCGGAAGCATGACACATCGTTCATCATCCAACACACGTCAGGGGGACATGGTCCCTCTGAATACAAAACACTAAGACACACACACACACACACACAGGCACACACACAGGCACACACACACACACACACACACACACACACACACACACACACACACACACACACACACACACACACACACACACACACACACACACACACACACACACACACACCATGCTCCAGGATCATGAATGAAATCTCACTGGTAACATACACAAACCTCATTTTTAACTTTTATTAAAATGTTTTGTTTCATAGCGAAATCGCTAACTCATGAAGATTGCCTCTCATTATACTTTTCATTAAGCATTCTCTTGGCTTCCTCTCACAACACACCATGAAAGCTGCCTTCTCAGTTTCATTTTTTATTAGCCAGGAACATTGGTAGCCATAGAAACAGGAATTTCATATTTACTTTAGTGTCCCAGGCGTAATCTTAGAGGCTCATAGACCCCCTGGCACGTGTTTGTATTTTACTCAGGCAATATATCCTAGTGCCCCAAAGGACCAGCCCCATCCTCACCAATAAAATTCCAACAGTATAGGCCTACATTATTAGTTTGGCTTTCATTGTCACCCACTGAAAAGGCATGACTCCATTTACAGCTGATTACAGATGAAGTATATCATGTTTCTATAAAGTTGACAAGAACGCCACACTGGTTATGTACCTAATTATCTACATTTCAAGAGTGTCTTCTACTGTGAACTGCATTTTGTAGAAAGACGTTAAAGCTTCGTCCAAATGTTCATGCACGGATACCCTAAAATGTAAGTAATGTCAAATAATCTACAATATTTAAGAATTTCTGCCTTGACTAAATCCTGTTTTCTTTTTCAATGATCAACAATTAGTAGAGATATTGGCCTGTAAGACACATAAAGCATTTTCGAGAATCTTACTATCAACATTCAAAAGAGATATCGGCCTTTATGCCACCAGTGCAAATAGTCCTTGATGGAGGCTCGGGGTTGAAATATATTTTCAGACAATGATGCGTGCTAGTTCTTATGAATATGCTTTCAGAATCCGAATGATAACGAAACCTGTATTAAACTTTCACAATATTTCTTTCTTTAGTGTATCTCACAACTGACCACCGTGTTTGATGATTCCCATCCCACTCATGGGTTGTGTTCCAAATGGCACCCTAAATGTCTTTATAGTGCACTACTTTTGACCAGGACCCATAGGGCTCCAGTCAAAAGTAGTGCACTATATAGGAAATAGGGTGCCATTTGGTACGCAGAGCTACTAAATTCATTACGTTGACAAAAAAAATGTAACCGCTAAATCATCTCAGGTTGATCCCTGATCTGTAGAATATCATGTATACACAACCTGGAGTGCCACTAATACCTCACATAGACAGTTAAGGACTTATTTTATAAACCGATCATAACGGAGGCAAAACCATTCATTTCACGTGTAGCTTGTAAGCAGGACTGTCAGACGCATTACAGATTTAGTCTCCAAATCCCACGGTGGAGAGCTGGCGTCACAAATCACGCATATGTTTGAATGTGTGGTTCCAGGGGTTACAACCATCCAATCACTGGTGGCTCTGTTTCTCCTGGTCTGGAGTTAATCCATCAATGCTTTCATGGGCTATGCTGCAACGCCGCAGTATGAGAATAGATAGATATAGGTGACCTTTATTTTGGGGCGAAATCAATAGTTCCTTTCACTATGAGGTGGAGCCCCCTATGACGAGCAGCGGAGCTTGTACACACGGTGTTGCTCAAATGCTTGGTGAGTGTTTAGTGTGGAATGCTAATGGACTTTGACTCCACATCTTCCTCATCTAAACCGTGCTGCTGGGATGTGGTCAATGGGCCGCATGCATCCCTACACTGAGCCCGCACGCATCCCTACACTGAGCCCGCACTTAGTCATGCTGAACTGGGCACAAGTACAACTCTCTGAAAACCTGATCTCTCAGAAAGCAACGACTGGAGTTTTGAAGTCTGTCTTTGCATCAGGGTCAGTCTCTTGTTCGACTACTGACTGACTCTGGGGATTCTTAAAGAAATAGTCAACTATTTCACACACAACCTGAGAGTACAGAAACGCTACAGGCAAAGGGAACTAGTTTCATTATGTCTACAGTGTCCAGACACTATTTCAAAAGTTGGATATGGCCTCAAGATGAAAGAACAATATTGGCTCTATACAGCCTCTGCGTTATTTCCCATTTACTCCGTCTCTGAGTACTGCACAGCCAACATTGCTCGGCATCACATTGCAAACACTGTGGACTTTATGTGAACCTCAATACATACTGTAAATCTGTTTATAAACGGGTTAGTTTGGATCCTGGATGCTAATAGGCTGAAACATTATTCTAGCCGCGTGTACGTATATGAGACGATATATCACGAGAATGACAGAAAAAATACTTGTTTACTGTTCTATTTGAACTTTCACGACACCGTTCTTGATATACCACAGCTAATGACAAGAGAAAAGCAATAACACTTTTATTAAACACATTATTTCACCTTGCTTCTGGCCGAGTATTTGGTTTGCAATAACAGGGTTTTGTACAAACCTTACTGTCTGCCTCTACAACATCTGCAACAATGTTGCTTCACATCATGCCTACGAACAGCCCTTAGCCATGGTATATTGACCATCTACTAGTCTCTCTAGACAGATGGGTTGTCTCCCACAATGAACCAATTGGCTTCCACATCAGTTTGGCATAGAGCAGGTATTCCCAAACCCCCAGGGGTACACGCAATGCCACCAGGGGTACGCCAAATAAAAATGTGATTCACATTTTGAAAAAAATATTTATACAATAATTGTTTCGTATTTATTTTTGACATTTTTTTTTCTTCACATTTTCAAACAGTCCATTTATATTTTCCAACAGGGTGAGTTTTTTTTATCTCGCCTGAATAGCCTTGTTTCACTGCCAAAAAAAATGAAACCATCTAATGTTCAGCGAAATAACAACACAATGTCAAATACAGATAGCTTATCCAATCACATTAACTGTTACTCTCTCGCGGGAATTCCACTAACGGTCCATATGTTGCCAAACGTAGCTGCTGCTCATGTTGGTATCTGTACTGATGGTGCAAAAACCATGACAGGGAGACATAGTTGAGTGGTAACGCGCGTACAAGCAGTTGCTCCCGACACCACTTGGGTACACTGCAGCATCCGCAGAGAGGCTCTTGCTGCCAAGGGAATGCCTGACAGCTTGAAAGACGTTTTGGACACTACAGGGAAAATGGTTAACTTTGTTAAAGCAAGCCCTGAATTCTCGTGAATTTTCTGTACTATGCAATGATATGGGCAGCGACCATGTAACGCTTTTAAAAGTGCGCTGGTTATCAAGGGGCAAAGTATTAAAACGTTTTTTTTAAATTGAGAGACGAGCTTAAAGTTTTCTTTACTGACCATCATTTTCACTTGCCTGACCACTTGCATGATGACGGGTTTCTCACACTACTGGCCTATCTGGGTGACATTTTTTCTCGCCTGAATGATCTGAATCTAGGATTTACAAGTACTCTCCACAACTATATTCAAAGTGTGGGACAAAATTGAGACTATGATAAGAAGTTGGAGCTCTTCTCTGTCTTCATTAACAAGGACGACACACAGGTCTTTCCATCATCGTATTATTATTTTGTGTGCAAATGAACTCAAGCTTACGGAAAATGTCAAATGTGATATAGCGACACACCTGAGTGAGTTGGGTGCGCAATTATGCAGGTACTTTCCCGAAACGGATGACACAACTGGATTCATTATCCCTTTCATGCCCTGCCTCCAGTCCACTTACCGATATCTGAACAAGAGAGCCGCATCGTAATTGCAACAAGTGGTTCTGGGACAATTTAATTTAATCAGAAGCCTCTGACAGATTTCTGGATTGAGTTGCGCTCAGAGTATCCTGCCTTGGCAAATCGCGCTGTTAAGACATTAAGACACTTATGCCCTTTGCAACCATGTGAGAGTGGATTCTCAGCCCTCACTAGCATGAAAACCAGCCTCCAGTAATTTTGCTGCAATAGTTTATGTGTAAGGGGGGATAAGGGTCAGTCTGTTATATCTGGAGTATTTCTCCTGTCTTGTCCTGTGTGAATTTAAGTATGCTCCTTCTAATTCTCTGTTCTCTCTTTCTCTCTCTCTCTGGCTTTCTCTTTCTCTTCTCTCAGAGGACCTGAGCCCTAGGACTATGCCTCAGGACTACCTGGCCTGATAACCTTGCTGTCCTCAGTCCACCTGGTCGTGCTGCTGCTCCAGCTTCAACTGTTCTGCCTGTGGCTATGGAAGCATGACCTTTTCACGTTCGGACATTCTACTTTGTCCCGGTCCTGCTGTTTTCGACTCTCTCTACCGCACCTGCTGTCTCTAACTCACCTCCTGAGGTGCCGACCTGTTGCACCCTCTACAACCACTGTGATTATTATTATTTGACCCTGCTGGTCATCTATGAACGTTTGAACATCTTGGCCATGTATTGTTGTGTCTTGGCCATATACTAATCTACACCGGGCACAGCCAGAAGAGGACTGGCCACCCCTTGGAGCCTGGTTCCTCTCTAGGTTTCTTCCAAGGTTCCTGCCTTTCCAGGGAGTTTTTCCTAGCCACCGTGCTTCTACTTCTCCATAGCTTGCTGTTTAGGGTTTTAGGCTGGGTTTCTGTATAGCACTTTGTGACATCGACTGATAAAAGGGCTTTATAAATAAATTTGATTGAATGATTAAAAACTAAATACAGGCACAGACTGTTTGTGAAAAATGATTTACGACTGAGACTCTCTCCAATACAAACCAACATTACAGACTTATGTGCATCCTTTCAAGCATACCCTTCTAATTAACCTGTGGTGAATAATTCACAATTTCTGATCAAAAATAAGGTTTTATATGTACGATTGTTAAATACAGAGAAAAATTATTGATTATTAGTATGTTATTAATTGTGCCCTAGTCCTATAAGAGCTCTTTGTCACTTCCCACAAGTCGGGTTGTGACAAAAACTCACACTAATTCTTATGTTTAATACGTGTATTTTTATTTTATTTTTAATTGCCTTTATTTAATTAACCAGGTAAGATAGTTGAGAACAAGTTATCGTTTACAACTGCGACCTGGCCAAGATAAAGCAAAGCAATGCGACACAAACAACAACACAGAGTTACCCATGGAATAAACAAGCGTACAGTCAATAACACAATAGAAAAAAAGAAAGTCTATATACAGTATTGTATAGTGTTTGTGTGGCAGGCTTCTAATGATGGCAAAAAACAATATTTGAGAGTGCACTGACCCTGATGCCAGAAGGGGTACGGAGCTGGAGGTTGAATATTATTCTGTTATTCTGTGTGATTTAAGTTTTATTTGTGCTTCCCATGACTGTGTTTTTGCTTTTTAATGTGTGTGTAGGTCGTGTATAATGTGTATATTTATGTTGTATGAACAGGGTGTATTTGTAAAGGAGACCAAGGTCTCAATATGTCTTCCCTGTTAAAATAAATGTTAAATATTTTTTTTTTTGTAATGGAATAGTTCAACCTTGAATGTCAATACATACAGAATAATGATCTTTCTCCTCAATGAGTGTACAGTACTGGAGTCATAACTGACATTTTTTGGTTAATTAAATTAATTACCAGATGTCAGATACTGACACACAGAGAATAATTACTGCTTCTTCATTTTTGTGGGTCTCAGTTGTACTTGATTAATTGGAATTGGTCAGCATTTATAAGCAATTACTTAAACAACATATTAATCCCAGTAAAGTTGTTCTACTGTCTTTACTGCATTGGGGTCTGGCTTGATGCTGGCAGCTGAATCTACCTTATCCAAAACTTCGAATACACAGTATCAACTGGACACACTACAGAAAGTTAACGCGTAATGGAGGGCTACTCATCTCCCGTATCTTATGGGCAAGGCTGTACAAGCTGACTGGCATTCACCTGGCGGTAGTCACCTTCAGAGTTTCGTTAGGCCTACCCTACGAAATCAGGGAAGATAAAAATGCATGTACTGTAGTGACACAACTACTGATCCAACTATCTATCACTCTCTTCAAGGACTGACCTACAATAACATACTGTACGTACAAAAATGATTATGTCGAAACTAACACATTTTAAACAATGGGCGAACAAGCAGACAAAACAAGCCTTTAACAAAGCTCAAGATCAAGCAAGAAGCCTGGGGCAGCCTATCTTGAGCATTAGTCTGAGGGACGGGGGCTTTATTTTGGGATTTAGATATGTGACACTGGCACTCAAACCGGCCCAAATGGTTATTAATGGCACCTGCCAGCCAGGGATCAGGCATAATGAGTCATACAGACTCTGGCTGACTGCAGAGCTAGACTGAAACAAGACTGGGCTCTAGTTTAATAGCCTTGGCTACTCTGGCCTGCCTTCTCTTACTGTGCCACTTGTGTTTTAACTGATAGCTGTTTGAGACTCATCTCACGAACAGCATGTAAGGAAAGACACAGGGATGAATAAACGTGTCATGTTCGCTCGAGGGTTTATAGGAAAGAGGATGGGAGAGTGTCAACTTAGGGTCAGAAGATGGAATCGAGAGCAGAGAGGTCTGTGAGGGATGAATACGTGCCTGAAATACACATACCGCAGTTAGACTTAGAGTAAACAGATGATGCCAGTGTCAACATACACTATATATACTATATATGTGGACATCCCTTCAAATTAGTGGCTGTGGCTATTTCAGCGACACCCGTTGCTGGCAGGTGTATAAAATCGAGCACACAGTTATGCAATCTCCATAGACAAACATTGGCAGTAGAATGGCCTTACTGAAGAGCTCAGTGACTTTCAATGTGGCACCGTGATAGGATGCCACCTTTCCAACAAGTCAGTTCGCCAAATGTTTGCCCTGCTAGAGATGCCCCAGTCAACTGTAAATGCTGTTATTGTGAAGTGGAAATGTCTAAGAGCAACAACGGCTCAGCCGCGAAGTGGTAGGTCACACAAGCTCACAGAACGGGACCGCTGTCCTTGGTTGCAACACTCACAACCAAGTTCCAAACTACCTTTGGAAGCAACATCAAAACTGTTTGTCGTTTCCATGGATGAGCAGCCACCCACAAACCTAAATTCACCATGCTCCATGGCTGGAATTGTGTAAAGCTCACCACCATTGGACTCTGGAGCAGTGGAAATGCATTCTCTGGAGTTTATTTTATTTATTTATTTAACTAGGCAAGTCAGTTTAGAACAAATTCTTATTTTCAATGACAGTCTAGGAACACTGCCTTGTTCAGGGATCAACAGATATGTATCTTGTCAGCTCGGGGATTTGAACTTGCAACCTTCCGGTTACTAGTCCAATGCTCTAACCACTAGGCTACGCTGCCGCCCCAAAAGTGATGGAGTGATGAATCATGCTTCACCATCTGGTAGTGCGACAGACGAACCTGGGTTTGGTGGATGCTAGGAGAACGCTACCTGCTCCAATGCATAGTGCCAACTGTAAAGTTTGGTGAAGGAAGAATAATGGTCTGGGGCTGGTTTTCATGGTTCGGGCTAGGCCCCTTAGTTCCAGTAAAGGGAAATATTAATGCTACAACATACAATTACATTCTAGACAATTCTGTGCTTCCAACTTGAGGAAGGCCCTTTCCTGTTTCCGCATGACAATGCCCCCCTGCACAAAGCAAGGCCCATACATAAATGGTTTGTCGAGATCGGTGTGGAAGAACTTTACTGGCTTGCACAGAGCCCTGACCTCAACTCCATCGAACACCTTTGGGATGAATTGGAACGCCGACTGCGAGTCAGACCGAATTGCCTAACCTCACAAATGCTCTTGTTGCTGAATGGAAGCAAGTCCCCGCAGCAATGTAGCAATGTTCCAACTCGTTGCAGGTTTTTAGTCCTACCCTGTGATGTCAAAGAGAAGCATTTTTTAGGACCTTTCTTCTTACCTTTTTAACCACTGACCATAGAAACACTGTTCTCACATATGTAGACACTGGTTTGGTTAATAGAGATGAATATGAGGTTGAAAAGTGGTCGGAATTGTCCTTTAAGTGCACCATTCCACCTGATGCAAGCCTGCAGTGTGCGTAACTGCCGGAGGAGTTCAGTGCCTTGTGTTATCTTTGCATTGTGACGACATTTAAGCACTATTTGTGTATAGAAGTTTCTGCTATCTAGCCTACTTGCTCGCCATATTACAACCTCTGTGTTGTGATAAGTTTATTGTTTGCTCTATAACCTGTTATTTCATATGCCTTGACACCGTGATATATAGGCCCAAGGCTGAGACAATGAGAAGACACAGCGGGGGAATAAATTCAACCGCACATGTATTTTATTACTTAACCGGAGAACAACATCTGCCCGGTGGAGTCCACTAAACATATTGTGTGTAACAAACAGTTACATGACCTACAGCAATGGTCAAGCAAGGTCATGTTTACGACCTTTTCAGACTACTGAACAACTATTGATTTAGAACCACGGAGAGTTACCGCAAGTCACAAAGACAACAGGAGCTCCCTACACTATTCCAGCACCATTTCAACGTCGACATTTCAACATCATCAAATCACCTTCGTCTAATGCAGATACAACAAAAAAGATACCAAAAACAAATTAGTCAAATCAACATAAGCTAAATATGATGTGGCTGTCGATGGTACTGATTTCTGAGTCGTGTGTGTGTGTGTGTGTGTGTGTGTGTGTGTGTGTGTGTGTGTGTGTGTGTGTGTGTGTGTGCGTGCGTGCGTGCGTGCGTGCGTGCGTGCGTGCGTGCGTGCGTGCATGCAAGTAGAAAAACATGTTGACTCACCCTACTTGTAGAGAAATGCAATTGCCATCCTCCTCTTTCATGTTGACTAAATGGTCTATGACTCTGTCGTACAGTACACGCTTTTATTTTTTGTTGTCGTAGGTTATCTGGCTAAAATGCTTGCTCACTAACCTAACTTCCTTTCATAGGCAATGATGTGCCAGGCCAGCTAGTTAACATTAGCATACTACATCTAGCTACACATTGAACTTCCATCCTCTCAGGCCAAGGGCACAATGTACGAATTAATGGCTCGATCAGAATCACCGTTATAATCATTGGCCAGTACGGAGAATTAAGTAAAACACAAGTCCAAATCCCTATCTCCGTCCATGGCTAATTTAGGAAAGGGACGATTCTAGTTAACTAGCCACCAGAGTACAAAGGCTCAACTAGATGCAACAATTGCATATTTTTTTATGTCAATTATGTTTGGCTTGTGATGTGATGTCATTGGTCTGAAGCCAAATTCCAACTCACTTCCCTTGACATTTTTTTTTGGTGCGCCAGGACCATTCACAGCTGAGTTCACTCAGTTTTGCTCACTGCTGATTGGCATCAAGGGATGCTAAAGGCTCGCTGGCTTCCCTTGCATTCAATGCTACGGACGGAAACAATATCATGCTATGTTTGACCAGAGAACATCAGATAGATATGCTACACATACTGAGACAGAGGGGTGCTGTTTCTTTCGCTCGGATGCTTTCTCGGCTGAGATACATAACATTTTTGTGGGAAGCCTGGCTTTCCTTGGCATCCAAGAATACAAGCCAGTGATTGTATGCTATGCTAGCGAACGTATTAGCCTGCATTTGGTACCTGAGGTGAATATTATATGCATATTCCTGCCTGTATTTTAATATGTGAGCACTTTGGTAATTTCCCATACAGTTGTTCTGTAACCTATTAAATAGGAAATGTTTTATACATAACTTCTCCATAGTGTTAAATTATTAAAGCCTTATTACTATGTGTCTTTATTTGTGTATCTTGCTTTATGCCACTTGTTTGTACTTTATTGACACACTTGCATGTTGCCAATTGAGCTCTAAGATGGCGGCTGCCTCGTGTTATACCTTGCCTGTTCATAATTGCCATTTCCGGCTTCTTTACGGAGTTGTGCCTGGTGGCCATTTTAGGTGTAGCTACTGCCACCTAGCGGTAGAGTCTTATTATAGTATATAAGTGACGTATTCTGTATTCTCATGCTGTACGTCTGCGGTTGTTCATGCTATTCATTCGTTGACGACTTGTTTATGTATGTTCATTGTTGCGTACTCTCTTTCTCTCTATTTCAGAGACCACATGCTCACACACACATTCTCCTACCATGCACCACATGGAATAAATAATTGATAGTTTGAACGGATCTTCTGGACAGCCTTTTCTTCTAACATAGGAAGTACGTCTGTAGTCGTATACTAGTCAAGCCAGTTCCGCATCTAGTGTTCCTCAATAGTAGCTCTGAACTCTTAGCATGTTCCTGAGAATTCAACTATTTATAGGAGTTGGTTGCTGCCTATTTATTAATATATTCATGTACCCTAATAGGATTCTTGTGAGACACAGCCCTGTTCAATGGCATTCCCTACAGAACTTTGCCCCTGTAGAGAGAAGACAGTCACATATGAACAATAACTCATTTCTGACGTAAGACAAAGGAAACAGGTTTAATAAACATGGGTATACAGTAAATGACAGTTCTCTTTAATGATAGTTTTGAAACATAGTTATGAGTTTAAATATTAAGTTGCACAGAGAGAAGAACTCCTGGTTGAGCTCTGAATCATTCAAATCCTGTGATAGCCGAACTCATAAAACATTTACTGATTCCCTTACATTTTGGTCAATGGGGTCGACGTGAAAACTTCCCAGAGGAAACACTACAGTCTCAAATCTGCACAGCAGGCTGTGTGCTTTCTGTAAGTGCTAACTGCTTACAGTAAGTGGATCTTAAATAAACACTAAGTGAAACGCTTGCAGCAATCGATTCTGACAGCTGAATTTACGTATTTTTTTTTCACAGAACATTGTTTTCCAAATGATCTTTGAAAAAGCTTACATGGAAATTTGACAAGAAACAGGGAATGATCAATAAATAAATAAATATGTTGAACTCAGGACTCGTGATTCACGTATTATCGTCCCCCATATAGTGCTTTGTGCTTTTTTGTTCCCTTTCTGTACCACTGTTCCCCCGCTGGCAAGGCTGTCGTATCACAGAGGCAATTACTCACCATAAACCTAAGTAGCATTGGCGAGAGTAAATTACTGAGAGAGCTTCCACCAATTACTTCTCCTAACTGTGAAACAAATCTTATTTGACACTATAACACCCATGCATTAAATTAGACAATAATGAGCAAGTACTCGTTTCCAAAAAAATGGAGGAAGGATTTAAAAATGAACCACTGTCCGACGATGCATTAGGTCTCACGAAAGAGCCTCTCACATCTCAATGTCAATCCGAAGTGGAACGCAGGCAGGCTTCAGAATATATTTAGCCAATGAGACTGCCTTCGTCACTGGGAGTGCTTTGTTGCACTCTGGGTCTTACTTCACCTGTTGTGTTTTAGGAGAAATAGAGAAAGAGATAAAGGGAAAGGGAATGGAAGAAAGAAGGGGTGAGACCTAAATGGCTGGTGGATAGGATCAACTGTTGTTGTCTGCACTGTGTAAATTATCATTAGAGGCCAGTTAGGCTGACTCAAGGCAATCATAAACAGATCATTTGTGTTTGTAGAGTAAAAGTCGTAATAGACGATGTTTCATCCATTCAGTAGAATTAGCAGAATGGACCAAGTTTATTACATTGTCAGGGTCTTTCTAAATGGAAATGGGGGTTGAGAATCAACCTTAGTTCAAGAGTGAGTTTCATAAGTATGTGAATGCTGCTTCATAGTCCCAGCGAAACCCCATGGTTAATTTCATTTATCCCAGTGTCCTTGAGGGCCGTCACCTGATGAAATTCAGTGTTGGGTGAGGGCCCTCTGGCTTACGTGTCATTACCAGAATATGTGTCACGCCCTGGTCTAAGTATTTTGTGTTTTTCTTCATGTATTGGGTCAGGCCAGGGTGTGGCATGGAGTTTTTGTATTGTGGTGTGTTTTGTCTTGGGGTTTTGGTGTGTATGTATTTGGGATTGTAGCTAGTGGGGTTATCTAGCAAAGTCTATGGCTGTCTGGAGTGGTTCTCAATCAGAGGCAGGTGCTTATCGTTGTCTCTGATTGGGAACCATATTTAGGCAGCCATATTCTTTGAGTTTGTCGTGGGTGATTGTCCTGAGTGTCTTGATGTCCTTAGTCTGTGTTAGTTTGCACCAGTTAAGGCTGTTTCGGTTTTCACTACGTTTATTGTTTTGTAGAGTTGTGTTTTGGATTCGTGTTACGTTGTGTAAATTAACATGGATTTATTTATGGGGCGGCAGCGTAGCCTAGTGGTTAGAGCGTTGGACTAGTAACCGGAAGGTTGCGAGTTCAAACCCCCGAGCTGACAAGGTACAAATCTGTCGTTTTGCCCCTGAACAGGCAGTTAACCCACTGTTCCCAGGCCGTCATTGAAAATAAGAATATGTTCTTAACTGACTTGCCTGGTTAAATAAAGGTAAAATTAAATTAAATTAAATTCTTTGAGTTTGTCGTGGGTGATTGTCCTGAGTGTCTTGATGTCCTTAGTCTGTGTTAGTTTGCACCAGTTAAGGCTGTTTCGGTTTTCACTACGTTTATTGTTTTGTAGAGTTTGTGTTTTGGATTCGTGTTACGTTGTGTAAATAAACATGGATCACAATATACGCGCTGCAGTTTGGTCCGACTCTCCTTCACCATTAGAAAACCGTGACAATATGTCTATAATGCTCAAATGAATGTCTCCCCTGGCAAATATGTGCGATAACGGGGCCCCATTATTAAAATGGCCAGCGCTAGGGTCATGGAACACTACCTCTGGGTCGCATAGTGGAATTACAAAAGTTATTACTCTGTGATAATTAATTGTTGAAGCTCTGAAATTACAGGACAGTGTCGTCTTGGAAGAAGACAAATCCGTTTTAATTGGATTGAGGTTTCCTGTCAGCTAACCCTGGCTCCTGAACTCTGGGAGATGAAGTTGACTAATGAGGTAGGGTGTGTCCCAAATGGCACCCTGCACTACTTTTGAGCACTAAGGGCACTACGGGACACATAAAGGCGGCTGGTATTTCTGCAGACTGAGGGACGATATCGTTCAATGTAAATAATAATACCAACATGCTTATGAAGGGAACAAAGTCCGGTATTCACAAACACGTGTTGCACGGTCACCAAGGAAAGACAGAACGTGTTCAGCCAAATAAGTCAACCAAACAAATTAACCTCGATGAAGTTATTTCATGTTTATTTCATTTGAGGAAACGGTCTTCTCCTGACAATATTATTCAACGTAATATTATGTAACATTATTCACACCGCCAGGTCCAAAGTTTGGTTTTCAACATCTAGTTTTATTTACCCTCTGACAGTCTCCATTCTCATTTGGCTAAAGGGGTTTCCTCTGTGGATATGTACAGTATATGGAAGAATCGTTCATGTACGTGGAACCCTTTTCACATTTTATCACCATTCAACAGCAATTGACGTCTTCAAATCCCAGGCCGACTCCAACAGTCACATCTCCTTTAGATGTAAGAATCAGAGGAAATTGTATGTGATTTTCTAGAGGGATAGTGCCAATGGGGATGTGAATCAAGGATACTGTGGAATGTACAGTATAATGTGTATTCAGATAAGATACCGCTTTGTATTTGTACTCAATCCCAATATCCGGGAGTCCTGCTGAGGTTGACGTTGTCCTAATATGTAGACTGTAATCTGGTATTCAATTAGGGTCCTAGGGACTCATGCTTCATTAGTTCAGTCTTACATTTGCAACAGCACCTGTACACTATTATCTCAAAGTTGACCAACCTAGCTGTGTTCACAAAGTAAAAGTGGGAGACACATATACCCTGGGTTTCAATTAGCTTAGTTTATTTATTTACAAAAATAAAAAGAGTTTGTACATAGTAAAAAACAGTATGTGCAGAAGGGAAAAAAATAAACCAAAATGGCTTGTCGAGTAGCATATCTGGGAGAGCACTTTGGATGCATTGGGTAGATTATTTATATAGACAAGAAATAATAGGGGTTCAAGAATTGATCCCCGAGGTACACCAGAGGGGAGGGGGGTCTATTCCTTTGAAAGTCACATATTGCTTTCTATCCTTTAGATGGCTGAACAACCAAAGCAGAGCTTGTTCATTCACACCCATAGTTTCAAGTGTTTTAAATAAAACAGTATAAAATGTTATCCAATGAGATCCAGAAATATACCTAATGTATGATCTTTGCGATCATATATATATATATGGGGCGGCAGCGTAGCCTAGTGGTTAGAGCGTTGGACTAGTAACCGGAAGGTTGCGAGTTCAAACCCCCGAGCTGACAAGGTACAAATCTGTTTTTCTGCCCCTGAACAGGCAGTTCCCAGGCCGTCATTGAAAATAAGAATATGTTCTTAACTGACTTGCCTGGTTAAATAAAGGTAAAATAAATATATATATATTTTTAAACCTTTATTTAACTAGGCAAGTCAGTTAAGAACAAATTCTTATTTACAATGACAGCCTACCCCGGCCAAACCCAAACTCGGACGACGCTGGGCCAATTGTGCACCGCCCTATGGGACTCCCAATCATGGCCGGTTGTAATAAAGTCTGGAATCAAACCAGGGCCTGTAGTGACGCCTCTAGCACTGAGATGCAGTGCCTTAGACCGCTGCGCCACTCGGGAGACCTATTACTAATCTGTTACATGCAGGCTTCTCTAAAAATGAGATGAGTCTGTAATTTGAAGTTTTCTAGATCATGAGCTTTATGAATTGGAACGATTTTGGCCCTTTTCCATTCATAGGGCACAATTCCCTATGAACTATTTAAAAAGGTGCTATCTAGAACCTAAAAAGAATTATTCAGCTGTCCCTATAGGATAACCCTTTGAAGAACCATTTTGTTTCCATGTAGAAACCTTTTCCACAGAGGGTTCTACATGGAACCAAAAAGGGTTCTTCTATGGGGACAGCCAAAGAACTATTTTGGAACCCTTTTTTTCTAAGAGTGTAGATTGAAAATGTTGGAAAAAGATGTGATAATGAAATCAGTCACTTCTTTATCCAGCTGAGCATCCAATCTGTCGTGACCTAAGGTGGTGTTTTTCAGAGATAATAAGATGTCACGTACCACATTACAGGACACAGGGATAAATTGAAACTTGCTAGATTGGGACAGATTCATTAATTGGAGTGGACTTTCATCAGTCTGCTAGAGTATGCCCAATTTCTG
This sequence comes from Oncorhynchus keta, assembly GCF_023373465.1. Classification (NCBI taxonomy): domain Eukaryota; kingdom Metazoa; phylum Chordata; class Actinopteri; order Salmoniformes; family Salmonidae; genus Oncorhynchus; species Oncorhynchus keta. The sequence continues at coordinate 31,275,298 of NC_068424.1, read as the reverse complement.
TGAAAAACAGATTCAACTTGTGCGCTATTGTTGTTGGATCAGAAGTAAGTGATTCGCCTAGGAAATAATTAGGGAGGGATATTGATTTGATCCTTTAATTGAGGAGTTCATTGATAGTGCCCAATTATATTCTCATATTGTTCATATGCTCTGAGAGTTGTGGTGTTTAATATTTAGATTGAGTTTGTTTCTGTATGTTTTGAATCTCTCATGGCTGTATGTAATGGGTTTGCGAGATAGTTTTTGTATAATTTGTTCTTGAAGAAAAGGGACTTGATAATACAATAGGTCAGCCATGGTTTTCTTGGTTTAGGCTGCACTATGACAAATGTTATTTTTTCAAGTAAGGCAAGATTATAGTATCTGGATATTTCACTCAAAAACTGGGTATAGGCGTGTTGAGATCTAAAGTATTACATCAAGAAACTTGTTGCATCAAATGTTCTAAATGATTGATGGTTGACTGACTATCCTATAACTTTTATGATTGATTTCATTAAGAAAATGGGAAGATCCATGCAAAGTATACCAGAAAGTACAGTACCAGTCAAAAGTTTGTACACACCTACTTATTAATCGGCTTTTCTTTACATTGTAGAATAATAGTGAAGACATCAAAACTATGAAATAACACATATGAAATCATGACGTAACCAAAAAAGTGCTAAACAAAACAAAATATATATATTTTTTGAGATTCTTCAAAGTAGCCACCCTTTGCCTTGATTATAGCTTTGCACACTCTTGGCATTCTCTCAACCAGCTTCATGAGGTAGTCACCTGGAATGCATGGAATCAATTAACAGGTGTGCCTTGTTAAAAGTTCATTTGTGGAATTTATTTTCTTCTTAATGAGTTTGAGCCAATCAGTTGTGTTGTGACAAGGTAGGGGTGGTATACAGAAGATATTTGGTAAAAAAAACAAATCCATATTATGGCAAGAACAGCTCAAATAAGCAAAGAGAAACAACAGTCCATCCTTACTTCAAGACATGAAGGTAAGTCAATTCGGAATATTTCAAGAACTTTGAACGTTTCTTTAAGTGCAGTTGCAAAACCCATCAAACGCTATGATGAACTGGCTCTCATGAGGACCACCACAGAAAAGGATGACCCAGAGTTACCTCTGCTGCAGAGGATAAGTTAGAGTTACCAGCCTCAGAAATTGCAGCCCAAAAGTAACAGACACATCTCAACATCAACTGTTCAGAGGAGACTGGGTAAATCAGGCCTTCACGGTCTAATTGCTGCAAAGAAGCCACTATAAGAAGAAGTGTCTTGCTTGGGCCAAGAAACACGAGCAATGGACATTAGACCAGTGAAAATCTGTCGTATGTGAACGGATGACCTCCGCATTTGTAGTACCCCCCGTGAAGCACGGAGGAGGAGGCTGGATGATGTGATTTATTTAGATGTGATTTATTTAGAATCCAAAGCACACTTAACCAGCATGGCTACCACAGCATTCTGCAGCATTACGCCATCTCATCTGGTTTGTGCTTAGTGGGACTATCATTTGTTTTTCAACAGGACAATGACCCAACACACCTCCAGGCTGTGTAAGGGCTATTTGACCAAGAAGAAGAGTGATGGAGTGCTGCATCAGATGACCTGGCCTCCACAATCACCCGACCTCAACCCAGTTGAGATGGTTTGGGATAAGTTGGACTGCAGAGTGAAGAAAAAGCAGCCAACAAGTGCTCAGCATATGTAGGAACTCCTTCAAGTCTGTTGGAAAAGCATTCTGGGTGAGGCTGGTTGAGAGAATGCCAAGAGCGTGCAAAGCTGTGGCTACTTTGAAGAATGTAAAATATACAAAAATTTAGATTTTTTAAAACATTTTTTTACTTACTACATGATTCCATATGTGTTATTTCATAGTTTTAATTTCTTCCCTTTTTTAATGTCTACAATGTAGAAAATAGCAAAAATAAAGAAAAACCCTTGAATGAGTAGGTGTATCCAAACTTTTGACTGGTACTATAAATCCTTTTTAATTTCAAAAATATATATATTTTATCAATCAAAGCTGCTGCATTTTCTGTAATCAAAGTCAGTTTAAACATGAGAGGATAAAACAGTGTGAATACACTGTATCCAAAAACACTTTAGTAAGATCATGATTGGCAGAGTTTATTACATGAATGTTGAAGTCTCCCGTGACATAACAGTTCTTTCCCTCCCTGGTTAATATTGCAAGTGCGTCTGCCAAGCGGAGGTTAAATTATTTCCTCTTGGAGTTAGGAGACATGTGTACATGTACATCTGTACATGCACCCAATGATTACGTTATCACTGGTTTAGATTTGATTCTCCAGACAACAAAAGGACCATCTTCAATATCATTCCTTTGAGAGTATTCCATGTTCTCATTAATGTGCAAAGAGACCTCCGGTTCGGCCTTCTCTACATTTGTAGACATGATTATAGTTTTCAAAATAGTGAATCTCAACATTGTCATTATGCAACCATGTCTTTGTAACGCCAGTCATTTAGAAACTGTAATTAATGCTAGATAATCCAAGGAGAAGATTATAGAAAATGTTCAGCAAACTACATATCTTTTTCTGGTTCATGTCAGAAATGAAATCTTTCTCAAGACAACACTTACTGTAAACAAAATACATTGCTTCATTCCATAAAAGCAATTTATGTCAGGATCACTTTCAAATAGAAAGTCATTACTATGGGAGTCAATTTCTCTTATCAAATCAATCTCGGATTGATCAATGGAATTTGTAGCGTTAGATATTTTAATCCGGCTAGATGTTTCAGACAGTCCTATACCAAGCTCTTCATCACTGAGATTATTAAATGGAACACAGTTGAATAAACATAGATTGAATGAATAATTAACATACTAATCAATCATGTCATTATTTGGAAGAGATGAGCAGTGATTTGCTTGACATGATACAGAGGACATGTTGTGGATATCAGTCAGAAATGAAGTGACTGATAAAATCGCTGAGAATGAGACGGACCGTCAGAATACAGACTAATGTTTTTGTGATCACTGTTGAGATGGACTCAGGATCTCTCCACTCTCTGTGTATTCACGCTGTGCCCTGGCCTCCCTTGTCGCAGGGAGCAGCTCCAATCTCTTACGCAGGCTGTCTGAAAAGTCCTTGTTGATGTATACAGATGTGTTCTTCAGGCATGTTCTGGCCTTGGAGAGGATTAGCTGCTTGCCCTTTAACCTTGAATCAATGGACATTATTCTCTTTGCCCAGAGGCTAAAGTGTCAGATTTTAGGTGAGTATAGGGCTTTTCAGAATCAAAATCACTTTATTCACCAAGTACATTTGCACATAGCCGGAATTTGGCTGAATTAATATGTGCTTCCAGCAATATACTGTATTCTGTGTACAAACAGAATACAGACACAGTCAACATAGTCAACATGCATAAAATACAATAGAAATACAGTAAGCATGAAACACAAATCTCTGAAGTATAAGCTAATTTACAGTGAGGATACACAATACAGTTGAAGTCGGAGGTTTACATACACTTCGGTTGGCGTCATTAAAACTCGTTTTTCAACCACTCCACAAATTTCTTGTTAACAAACTATAGTTTTTGCAAGTGGTTTAGGACATCTACTTTGTGCACGATACAAATCATTTTTCCAACAATTGTTTACATACAGATTATTTCACTTATAATTCACTGTATCACAATTCCAGTGGGTCAGAAGTTTATGTACACTAAGTTGACTGTGCCTTGAAACAGCTTGGAAAATTCCAGAAAATTATGTAATGGTTTTCGAAGCTTCTGATAGACAAATTGACATCACTTGAGTCAATTGGAGGTGTACCTGTGGATGTGTTTCAAGGACTACCTTCAAACTCAGTGCCTCTTTGCTTGACATCATGGGAAAATCAAAAGAAATCAGCTAAGATCTCAGAAAACTATGGTAGACCTCCACAAGTCTGGTTCATCCTTGTGAGAAATTTCAAAATGTCTGAAGGTACCACGTTCATCTGTACAAACAATAGTACGCAAGTATAAACACCATGGGACCACGTAGCCGCCATACCCCTCAGGAAGGAGACGCGTTCTGTCTCCTAGAGATGTGAAAAGTGCAAATCAATCCCAGAACAACAGCAAAGGACCTTGTGAAGATGCTGGAGGAAACAGGCACAAAAGTATCTACAGTATATCACAATAGTGAGTACACCCCTCACATTTTTGTAAATATTTGAGTATATCTTTTCATGTGACAACACTGAAGAAATGACACTTCTGCTACAATGTAAAGTAGTGAGTGTACAGCTTGTATAACAGTGTAAATTTACTGTCCCCTCAAAATAACTCAACACAGCCATTAATGTCTAAACTGCTGGCAACAAAAGTGAGTACACCCCTAAGTGAAAATGGGTTGTATGAAGAGCCCTACATAAAGGGTTCTAGAGAGAACCCTCTGAAAAGGGTTCTACCTAGCACTAAAAAGGGTTCCCCTATGAGGGCAAACCGAAGAACCTTATAAGGTTCTGCTTAGCAGTTTCATTTTCCTAAGAGTGTAGTACATCCTCTGGTGAGCCTTCGTGGTTACCGCTGTGATGTTGTCCTCCCACTCGAGGTTGTGGGAGATAGGGTTGGGCGATATCCAGATTTTCATACGTACCAACATACATCTGTACCATCAGCAAGGGACACTATTTACACACAAAACAATTTAGGCCATAAGGATCTCGATCCAGGAAGGGATTCAATGTATCTACTGAAAGAAAAAATCTTGATCTTGACATCTAGCCACGTAACAAGCAAGTTAGAAAAACAAATGCATAGCTGGAGCCCTGAGCTGGTAATAATTTATTTGACACGTCTTAGATGTCTTATATACTAAACAAACATATAAACGCAACATGTAAAGTGCTGGTCCCATGTTTCATGAGCTGAAATAAAAGATCCCAGAAATGTTTCATATGCACAAAAAGCTTATTCCTCTCAAATGTTGTGCACAAGTTTGTTTACATCCCTGTTAGTGAGCATTACTCTTTTGCCAAGATAATCCATCCACCTGACAGGTGTGGCATATCAAGAAGCTGATTAAACAGCATGATCATTACACAGATGGACCGTGTGCGGGGACATTAAAAGGCTACTCTAAAATGTGCAGTTATGTCACACAACACAATGCCACAGATTTCTCAAGTTTTGAGGGACCGTGCAATTGGCTGCAGGAGAATTGAATGATCATTTCTCTACCATAAGCCGACTCCAACATCGTTTCAGAGAATTTGGCAGTACACCCAACCGGCCTCACAACAGCAGACCACGTGTAACCACGCCAGCCCAGGACCTCCACATCCAGTTTCTTTACCTGCAGGATCGTCTGAGACCAGCCACCCGGACAGCTGATGAAACTGTGGATTTGCACAACCGAATAAATTCTGCCATCTTAGGGAAGCTCATCTGCGTGCTCGTCAATCCTCACCAGGGTCTTGACCTGACTGCAGTTTGGCATTGTAAACGATTTCAGTGGGCACATGCTCACCATCGATGGCAACTGGCACGCTGGTTAAATATGCTCTTCACAGAGGAAACCCGGTTTCAAATGTACCGGGCAAATGTCAACATGGTGAACAGATTGCCCTATGGTGGTGGTGGTGGGGTTATGGTATGGGCAGGCATAAGTAACAAACAATGAACACAATTCCATTTTATCGATGGCAATTTGAATGCACAGAGATATCGTTACGAGATTCTGAGGCCCATTGTCGTGCCATTCATCCGCCACCATCACCAAATGTTTCAGCATGATAATGCATAGCCCCGTATCGCAAGGATCTGTACACAATTCCTGGAAGCTGAAAATGTCCCAGTTCTTCTATGGCCTGCATGCCCACCAGACATGTCACCACCTATTGAGCACGTTTGGGATGTTCTGGAACGACGTGTACAGCAGCATGTTCCAGTTTCCGCCAACATCCAGCACAGCCATTGAAGGGGAGTGGGACAACATTCCACAGGCCACGATCAACAGCTTGATCAACTCGATGCGAAGGAGATGTGTCACGTTGTATGAGGCAAAAGGTGGTCACACCAGATACTGACTGGTTTTCTGATCCATGCAACTACCCTTTTTTTAAAGATTTCTGTGACCTACAAATGCACATCTGTATTCTCAGTCATTTGAAATCCATGGATTTAGGGCCTAATGAATTTATATCAACTGACTGATTTCCGTAAATAAACTGTAACTCAGTCAAATCTTTGAAAGTGTTGCATTTTGCGTTTATATTTGTGTTCACTGTAGTTATACTTAGCTTATAGTTTTAAGCATCAGGCAACCAGTCGGTCAACCTCACCTCGGTACTTAGACATCACCACCGGTACTTAGACATCACCACAGGAGACCGACTGGGGTGGTGTCATCAGCAAACTCGAGCAGTTTGATGGATGCGTTGTTGGAGGTGCAGACATTCGTGGAGAGTGAGTAGAGTTGGAGGAAAGCATGCCATCTTGCTGAGGAATAGAAGGGAGATAGGGAGTATGAAAGGTGTTTTCCCAGCTTCACACACTTTGTCCTGTTTGACAGGAATTCAGTGATGTGATGAAGGCACCAGATTTCACACAAAGCTAGGATAAATCTGTTTTTAGTTATAGTGCCAGTCGCAGATATTTAGTATTTACCTCCTGGAGGACATTTTCATAATGGCCACCAACCAGCTCCATGGAAGTCACAGAGGCTCTTTGTTTGCAGCAACACTGTCACTGAATGTGCTTCGTAGTGAGGCGATTGTCACGACTTCCGCCGAAGTTGGCTCTCCTGCCTGTTCGGGCGGTGCTCGGCGGTCGTCGTCACCGTCCTACTAGCCACTACCGATCCCTTTTTCGTTTGTCTATTGGTTTTGTCTTATTAGTTTCACCTGTATGTATTTTAGTTTAATTAACGTCCTTATATGTAGTAGGTTGTCCCGCCCTTGTTTTGTGCGGGATTGTTTTTGTATTCATGTCATTTGGTGTAGTGCTTGTGTTTTATTCTCCGGTCTATTTTTGATCCTGTGTTGGATTATTCACCCTGTGTGTTGGGTTGACCGTGTTCTTTGTGCGCCGGAGAATAAACGGTCAAATATCTGAAACCTGCTCTCTGCGCCTGATTCCACCCACCTTGATAAAACGTGACAGCGATTCTAGTTATAGTGTGTAGATAGGAATTCTGCGCCTTTACAAAATTACACTTTTATGACCCGCAATGGGAGCCATTGGAGCGCTTGACGAGGTGGTGGGGCAGAAATATGACATCATTAGAGTGGTTCCCACTGAGCAACAGGAGATTAGGGGGAGAGGAAAAGACAGGAGATGATCCTCCTGGGTGATTTTCGAAGACACATCTGCGAACACTAAGAAAATACTTTATTGAATCATTTAGTGTGTTCTACATAGGTTGTAGTGTTGAATCCTTGTGTTTTATCAATGGTACACTGGGGTTCCTCACCAGATAGGGATAGCACATTCCAAGTTGTTTGTAGCTCAGTAGCTATTTGTTGAGTGCAGGGGGATGAATTAATGATGATCATGTATTTTTCCAAGCCTGTACGGGCTGCTCGAGGGACAACATGTTTCGGAAGAGAACTCAACGTTGACAAAAACTGTTTTGAATGAGCTACTTGTGTGCTTTTGGTCTGTTTCTGAAACATCAACCCTCTGAAGGAATATGGTGCAATGCGGTGTGTGTGTGTGTGTGTGTGTGTGCGTGCGTGCGTGCGTGCGTGCGTGCGTGCATGTTCGTGCCTACTGTCATTGGTAAAGTTCTTAAGTCGTTTTTGGGGGTATCTGTACTTTACTTTACTATTTACATTTACTATTTACTCCACTACATTCCTAAAGAAAATAATCTACTTTTTACTCCACACATTTTCCCTAACACCCAAAGACTCGTTACATTTTTAATGCTGAACAGGACAGGGAAATGGTCAAATTCACACAATTATCAAGAGAATATCCCTGCTCATCCCTACTGCCTCTGATTTGGCAGACTCACTAAACACAAATGCTTCATTTGTAAATTATGTCTGAGTGTTGAAGTGTGCCCCTGACTATCCATAAATTTAAAAAACCTGAAAATTGTGCCATCTGGTTTTCCTAATAAGGAATTAGAAATTATCTATACATGTTTATTTTCTTTTTTATATTGTTAAATTACGTTGACTTTTGGTTCCACTGGATGTCATAAGGTGAATGCACCAATTTGTAAGTCGCTCTGGATAAGAGCGTCTGCTAAATGACTTAAATGTAAATGTAAATGTAGTATATTTCAAATCAAATACTTTTTGACTTTTACTCAATAAGTATTTTACTGGGTGATTTTCTCTATTACGTGAGTCATTTTCTATTAAGATATCTTTACTTTTACTCAAGTATGGCAATTGGGTACTTTTCCCACAACTGCCTGCTGTGTGCAAGAAAGAGAATTATACTTGAACTGAATGGCTCACAAACAGATCTAATTTCGAAGTGATTAGACAAAGTTGTTAGATTATTACCCAATGAGCAGACAAGTATTTTTCATGCTGATCACCCAGCATATCATCTCCCACCCCAGAACCTGCTGTGCTTATAGCAGCATCAACCTCGCGGAGTGATTCTTTATAGCCCCAATGGATTACCTGTGGGAACAAGTCTAAGCTGCATCCCAAATTGCACCCTATTCCATCTATAGTGCAATACATTTGACCAGGCCCCATAGAGGTACTATATAGCGGAGAGGGTACCATTTGGGACACACTCTAAGGCACCTCACAGAGATGAAGGGAGACGTTACTTCAGGAGCATTCACTGAGCTGCTGCCTGCACAGATGAGTTGTGAACGTAATGCTAAAGATAGAGGTGCTATTTTAGAATATCAAATGTATATTAAAGAGGCATATAAAATAGGCAGAAGTGAGGATGAGTGATGACTTTGTGAAAATAAAAACTGTAATTTGAGATGTAAGTCAACCTAGTTGCTCCACTACAAGTATATAAATACAAAAATCCTATCCTTATTAAGGAGTAGATGATTGGCTGCAATAGTCCGCCCCCCTGCTCAGAAGCAGTTCTCCCAATGTATTTGTTTTTACTGACTCTGCCTCTGGTTTAGGCTCACACATGAATACATTGGAACTGATAGTGTGTGGGAAAAACGTGGTACTCAAAATGTGCTGAGTTAGTTAGGCTCCCCCTCATTTGATCCATTTTGGCACGTCCCAAATGGCACCCTAAAGTAGTGCATTTCTTAGGGAATAGGGTGCCATTTGGGGCGCATGGTAGGATTTATTTTATTAGCAACAGCAAGCGAAACCCAACTGATGGGAGTGACCAACGTACTAAACGCACAAACTACAGTCAGTGCCACACCAGTGAAACTGTAACAAGCGGTGAAATGCACATTTGAGCTGCCTTGGTCTGACACATTAATGTGCAACATCAGAGGAGGCTGTGGATGACTGACTCTAATTGGATGGTGACTGTATGGGCCTATGACTGCAGCTGTTGTAAATTGGATGATGGCACTCAAGCAACAGTTCAGCCACCATGGTCTGTAAGGAACATAATGAGATTGAAAACTCTAAGAGGTGCGGTAATATTAAGCTGGGCCACAAATAAATATGTATATGTCGCTGCCTAATCGTCTATGACAGGAGCGTTGATTTGTTCCATGAACAAGATTAAATTATAATGCATTTATTGGCAAAGTATATTTCCTGTTTAAGTCATATCCAATTACGCTTACAATTTATCAAAAGCTGATCTCGTCTCATTTTAGAGTAATTGGTAACCAATCGCCACTAAGAAGGACACAGATCCGTGTAATTATATTAGTATGCTGCTGAGGTTCTCAGCTTGGCAGCCATGACAACTTGTCAGAGTGTGTACATTGGAAAGACACAGAGGCTGCATTCCAAAATAGATAACCACTGTTTCTAACGGTTTCACATATTGGCGTTTTGGTTTGTAAGTAATCGTCTTAATAACTGTAGCCTACTGAACTACTTTGACATGAAAAATAAAACAAAGCGGGTACCAGTGCAGGCACCACTGACGATTAAAGACAACCATGTCTAAAGCACGTCTTTATTAAAGACATTATTCAGGAGTTTATTCCAGATGAAAAGGCAATCTGAGTGTGAGAGTGATCAGATCATCTTGATCAGTTAATGAAAGTCAGATGTTCAACATCAAATGTAGACTAATCGGGCCTTTGGATCATTCTTTTCCAGCCTCAAAGGATTTGACTTAGACTTTACAGTCACATAAAGACTCACAAGGTCACCATCGGATACAATGGACTACCATAAGCAAGCAAGTAAGTAAGCAAGCATGTATGTGTTTGTGTGTACAAACGCATATACACATGAACAGTGGGGTCCATATTTATTGGCACCCTTGATAAAGATGAGCAAAAAAAGACTATCAAATAAATAATACAAATACTGAGCTCTATTTTATGCTCAAAAATTGCGAAATGATATTATTTTATACGAATACAATTGCTCAGAGAAATACATTTTGTTTAACAAGTAATACAAAACATCTCGAAAAGATATATGGGTCAACATTATTGGCACCTTTCTTTTCAGTACTCCAGCACCCTACCCTTGCAAGGATAACTGAGACGTTTTCTAAAATGTTTTATGAGATTGGGGAACACATACAAAAGCTTTCCAAATCCTTGATATCCTTTGTCTGCGCTTGTGGACCGCCCTCTTCAATTCAACCCACAGGTTTTCAATGGGGTTCGAGTCTGGAGATTGAGATCAAATCAAATATATTTATAAAGCTTTTTACATCAGCAGATGCCACAAAGTGCTTATACAGAAGCCCAGCCTAAAACCCCAAACAGCAAGCAATGCAGATGTAAAAGCACGGTGGCTAGGAAAAACTCCCTAGAAAGGCAGGAACCTAGGAAGAAACCTAGAGAAGAACCGGGCTCTGAGGAGTTGCCAGTCCTCTACTGGCTGTGCCAGGTGGAGATTATAAGAGTACATGGCCATTAAGGCCAGATCTTTCTTCAAGATGTTCAAATATTCATAGATGGCGAGCAGGGTCAATTAATAGTGGTTGTAGAGGGTGCAACAGGTCAGCACCTCAGGAGTAAAATGTCAGTTGGCTTTTTATAGCCGACCATTCAGAAGTCAAGACAGCAGGTGCAGTAGAGAGGGAGAGAGAGAGTGAGGAAGAGGGAGAGGGAGAGGGAGGGTCAAAAAGAGTAGGTCCGGGACAAGGTAGCACGCCCTGTGAACAGGTCATGATTCCATAGCCATGGGCAAAACAGCAGAAACTGGATAAGCAGCACAACCAGGTGGACTGGGAATAGATAGGAGTCATCAGGCCAGGTAGTCCTGAGGCATGGTCCTAGAGTCCTGGGTCTACTTAGGGACATCAGATAAGACACTCAGATGGCCTGGTCTGACAAAACCCCAGACAGGGGTCCAAAACCCCAGACCAGGCAAGATGTAACCCAACACACTTTGCCAAAACACAGCGGCACAGCACTAGAGGGATATCAACAAACCACCAACTTACTACCTTGAGACAAGGCTGAGCAAAACCGGACAGGAAGATCACGTCAGTGACTCAACCCGCTCAAGTCGAGTATAGCGATAAAAGCTTGGCACAACGGGACACACCCCTCCTAGTAACAGCATGGAAGAGCACTAGTTAGCCAGTGACTCAGCCCCTGTAATAGAGTCAGAGGCAGAGAATCCCTGTGGAGAGAGGGGAGCCGGCTATGCAGAGACAGTGAGGGCAGTTCGTCACTCCAGTGTCTTGCCGTTCACATTCATGCCCCTGGGCCAGTCTATACTCAATCATAGGAGCTACCGAAAACCCTGCCTCCAGCTGTTTGCTTAGAAATTTTAGGGACAATGTACAGCAGGACCAAATCGGAGAGATAGGTAGGAGCATGTCCATGTAACACTTTGTAGGTCAGCAGTAAAACTTTTAAATCAGCCCCAGCCTTAACAAGAAGCCAGTGTAGATAACTAGGCACAAGAGTAATATGATCCAATTTTTTGGTTCAAATCAAGATTCTAGCAGTTGTATTTAGCACTAACTGAAGTTTATTTAGTGCTTCATCTGCTTAGCCATAGAATAGTGTTGCAGTAGTTTAATCTAGAAGTGACAAAAACATTAATTAGCTTTTCTGCATAATTTTGGCCCAAAATTGTTTGCAATGTTACGAAGATGGAAAAAAGTTACCCTTGAAATATTATTGATACGTTCGTCAAGAGAGATCAGGGTCCAGAGTAACACCGAGGTCCTTCACAGTTTTATTTGAGACGACTGTACAACCATCAAGATTAATTGTCAGATCAAACAGCAGATCTCTTTGTTTCTTGGGACCTAGAACTAAACATCTATTTTTTGTCAGAGTAAAACATTTTCCTCCATCCACTTCCTTATTTCTGAAACACAGGCTTCCAGGGTATGCAATTTTGGGGCTTCACCATGTTTCCTCGAAAAGTACAGCTGCGTGTCATCCGCATTGCAGTGAAAGTTAACATTGCGTTTCCGAATGACATCACCAAGAGGTAGAATATAGAGTGAAAACAATAGGCGTCCTAAAACGGAACCTTGAGGAACACCGAAATGTACCATTGATTTGTCAGAGGACAAACCATCCACAGAGACAAACTGATATTTTTCCAACAGATAAGATCTAAACCAAGCAAGAACTTGACAGCTTTTTCAAAATACATTTAGAGGAATGGGAGATTCAATATAGGTCGATAGGCTTTTTCAGGAGAGTCTTAATTACTGCCACATTTAGTGGGTTTGGTACACATCCGGAGGATACGGAGCAGTTTATTACGTTCAACATAGGAGGGCCAAGCACAGGAAGTAGCTCTTTCAGTAGTCTAGTTCGAATATGGTCCAGTAGGTAGATGGAAGGTTTAGAGGCCATGACTGTTTTTGTGAATGTGTCGAGAGATATAGGATTTGCAATTGTAAAATGTGGATTTTGTGGCCAATTAACCATTTTGATGTGTGCTTGGGATTATTGTCTTTCTTGAAGATCCACTTGCGATCAAGTGTCAGCCTCCTGGCAGAGCCAACCAGGTTTTTGGCTAAAATGTCCTGGTACATGGTAAAAATGTATGATGCCGTTGTTCTTAACAAGGGCCACAGGACCAGTGGAAGCAAAATAGCCCCATAACATCAAAGATGCACCACCATATTTTTCTTATTTAACAAAATCTCTTTCTCTGAGCAATTGTATTAGCACCATTTTTTTGGAGCATACAATATAGCTCAGTATATTTATTGTTAAAGTATAAAAAATGTAGTATGGACCTGATTGTATGTATGTATGTGTGCACGTGAGTGTGTGTGTGTGCGATTGAGCACGTGCGATGCTGGCCCGGCCGCAGTAAGAGATCAAACAGCTCTAATTGCTGCCAGTTCTCTCGTCAGACCTCCTGGTTCTCGTTAGCACTTGCAATTACTGGCTCCAGTCCACCTTGTACTGAGCAAAGCTCACCCCCACATTTTCTAAGAAACTGACACCACTGCCAAGGTGCTAGGTGAACAACCATCCACCCACTGTTTGGGGAAAGATATGTCGATCTCCCACCTCTTCTTCAAACAGATAGTGTCATAGAGGGGCTAAACTCTCTGCATTTTAATGAATAAACTCATAGGTTATGCATGAATAATATGCATTTACTTTTGCTGCTTTTACTAAGTACTCCTCTAGGTCTTAGATTTGTAAGCATGTTTGACCGTGAATAGCTTTATTTCCCATTTTCCACTGTTATCTTTTATCACTAACAAAGCTACCAGCCCTATTGTCTCTCCTCGGAGAGTCCTCCCAGCCTGTTCTGAGCCGTCTGTCAAAATTCAATTAATTTGTCACCAGGTTATTGGCCTGTCAGCGCCTCAGCTTTTTAATAAAGTTGGATCCTTTGATAAAGCCCTGCATTAATTGACATAGAGCAAGTGATAAGTCGGCTTTATTTAATTCCTCCATTCATCAGTGTGCCTCTCCCTGTATTTCAGGCCCTCTGCTACATCCTCTGATCAATGGACTGAGACAGCCGAGACTGAACCGTCCCTCCAAACTCCTCTCCTTTGAGCTTGAACCAAGTACTACCCTTTCAATAAGTGGTTCGAGCTCTAAGTTGAGTTCCTGCCTCAGATTTGAAAAATGGTCCATGGAGTCCCCTTTGTCCCTTCTTGCATTTCCAGAGCCCTGGTCAAAGAGAGTGCACTGAATAGAGAATAGGGTGCCATTTGGAACACAGCCCTGCAGTCAAAGCTGATGGGCCCCTGCTCCATCAAAGCAGCACATCTGGGCCGCCTGGAGTGACTGAAATGTCACCCAGCACTACCCATGGAGACATGCCAACCCTGTGTTATGTTGTGCCACACTTTACCCTAGAGTCTCAAATAACCTCTCGTACTGCTGTCCATTGTGAATCTCAGGAGTTGTTACTCAGGAAATATTACAGTGTCCCTGTTTCATTTTTTTTTTTTTTTTGGTCGATAGAGACATGTAGTGCTGCGTTGGTTCTGGTACTAAAGTCAGTAGGATGGTGGATGGGGTGCTTTATCATGTTTGCTATTGATTTTTAGTACAGTAGTTAGACTGAATAGCTTGGGACTACAGGAGGCTTCTGAAGGGAGGACGGCTGATAATAATGGCTGGAATGGAGTGAATGGAATGGTATCAAAAACATAGAAAACATGTTTGATGTGTTCTATACCATTCCATTCATTCCTTTCCAGCCATTACTATGAGCCGGTCCTCTCCAATTAAGGTGCCTGTGCCTGTGCTTGGGACTTTTTCAATAGATTCTCGTTGATGTCAGGGTCCAACTACCTGTTATTTATTCTTCTAGATGTATTCTAGATAGTTATCATAGCATCCAGATAGTAGACAAAAAATGACGGTACATAATTAGAATGGAATCTGATGACATACACTATACATACAAAGTATGTGGACACCCCTTCAAATTAGTGAATTCGGCTATTTCAGCCACACCCGTTGCAGACAGGTGTATAAAATCAAGCATGCAGCCATGCAATCTCCATAGACAAATATTGGCAGTAGAATGGCCTTACTGAAGAGCTCAATGACTTTCAACGTGGCACCGTCATAGGATGCCACCTTTCCAACAAGTCAGTTCATCCAATTTATGCTTTGCTAGAACTGTCCCGGTCAACTGTAAGTGCTGTTATTGTGAAGTGGAAATGTCTAGGATCAACAACGGCTCAGCCATGAAGTGGTAAGCCATACAAGCTCGCAGAACGAGACCGCAGAATGCTGAAGCGCGTAGCGCATAGCGCATAAAAATCGTTTGTCCTCAGTTGCAACACTCACTACTGAGTTCCAAACTGCCTCTGGAAGCAACATCAGCATAAGATCTGTTCATTGGGAGCTTCATCAAATGGGTTTACATGGCCGAGCAGCCGCACACAAGCCTAAGATCACCATGCACAATGATAAGCGTCAGATGGAGTGGTGTAAAGTTCGCCGCCATTGGACTCTGGAGCAGTGGAAACATGTTCTCTGGAGTGACTAATCACGCTTCACCATCTGGAAGTCCGACGGACTAATCTGGGTTTGGAGGATGCCAGGAGAACGCTACCTGCCCCAATGCATAGTGCCAACTGTACAGGTTGGTGGAGGAGGAGGAATAATGGTCTGGGGCTGTTTTTCATGGTTCAGGTTAGGCCCCTTAGCTCCAGTGAAGGTAAGTCTTAATGCTACAGCATATAATGACTTTCTAGACAACTCTGTGCTTCCAACTTTATGGCAACAGTTTGGGGAAGGCCCTTTCCTGTTTCAGCATGACAATGCCCCCATGCACAAAGCGAGATCCATACAGAAATGGTTTGTCGAGATCGGTGTGGAAGAACTTGACTGGCTTGCACAGAGCCCTGACCTCAACCCCATTGAACACCTTTGGGATGTATTGGAATGCCAACTAGGAGCCAGGTTTAATCGTCCAACATCAGTGCCCAACCACACTAATGCTCTTCTGCCTGAATGTAAGCAAGTCCCCGCAGCAATGTTCCAACATCAAGTGGAAAGAATGGAGGCTGTTATAGCAGCGGGGGATGGGCAACTGCATATTAATGCCCATGATTTTGGAATGAGATGTTCGATGAGCAGGTGTCCACATACCTTTGGTCATATAGTGTATCTACTGGGGGTCTGAGAGACAACAAGAGACATATTGTTATTATCTCTTAATTAGATGGGTTACTTCATAAACTAGACAGTTTATTAACACTAGCTTGAAGCTGCAAGCGTGTTGCATGTTTCTGCTCCTTATTACTATAGACAGGTCCACTGATTTCTGAGCTTCAGCGAGAGAGTTGGCTGATGTTTTACGGGCTCTTAACCAATTGTGCTGTTTTGTGTGTTTATTCGCATTGCTTGTAACTTATTTGTACATAATGTTGATGCTATCGTCTCTTATGTCCAAAAAAAGCTTGAAATGGGCGAAGACTTTTTCCTTAATGAGTCTGATGCAAAGGATATAATGATGCTCCCGGACAAGGCCCAAATCCCTGTCATTCGCATGAAAAAAATAAGGTACAGGGGGCATAGATCAGGGTGCCATGTGAGAATTCATCAACGTGTGGGAAACACACCTCAACCATCTGTCTTATTGGCCAACCTGCAATCACTGGAGTAAACTAGATGAGCTCCATTCGAGACTATCCTACCAACAGGACATTGAAAACTGTAATATCTTATGTTTCACTGAGTTTTGGCTGAACAATTACACAGATAATATACAGTTGGCTGGGTTTTCTGCGCATCGGCTAGACAGAACAGCTATGACCAGTAATACGAGGGGTGGGGGTGTGTGTCTTATTTGTCAGTAACAGCTGGTGTGCAATGTCTAATATTAAAGGAGTCTCGAGGCATTGCTAGCAGTTGAGTACCTCAAGATAAGCTGTAGACCCCACTATTTACCCAGAGAGTTTTCGTAGCCTTCTATTTACCACCACAAACCAACGCTGGCCCTAAGACCGCACTCAACGAGCTGCATAAAGCCATAAGCAAAGAAGAATATGCTCATCCAGAAGTGGTGCTCCTAGTGGCCGGGGACTTTAATGCAGGCAAACTTACAGTGGGCTCCAAAATTACTGGCACCCCCGACTGGCAATGTACAAATAATACTGTAAAAAATATAAACAATATGAATATAGAGATAAACTCAAAATATCAATGTGAGAAATACTGTACTTTATTAATGTTTCAATGGAACCAACCAAAATCACACAATTATTTAAAACAAAATAAATTGAACCAAAATCAAGGTTTCATAATTATTGGCACTCCTCATTTAGTACTTAGTGCAACCACCTCCGGCAAGGATAACAGCATGGAGTCTTTTCCTGTAATGTTTGACAAGGTTAAGGAACACATTTGGAGGGATTTTGGACCATTCCTCTATGCAGATCCTTTCAAGATCCTTCACATTCTTGGGCTTGCGCTTATCAACTGCCCTCTTCCACTCAGCCCACAGGTTTTCGATTGGGGATTGAGGTCCGGCGACTGAGATGGCAATGGCAGAACATTGATTTTGTTGTCACAGAACCCTTTCTGTGTGGATCTTAAGGTATGTTTTGGGCCATTGTCTTTTTGGAATGTCCACCTACGGCCAAGTCCCAGCCTTTTGGCAGAGGCAACCAGATTGTCAGCCAAAATTGCCTGATACTTGGTAGAATTCATTATGCCATCAATCTTAACCAGTGCCCCCGGACCTCTCGAATTAAAACAGCCCCAAAACATCACTGACCCCCCTCCATATTTCACCGTGGGTATGAGGTACCTCTCCTTGTATGCATCTCTGTTTCGACGCCAAACATGCCGATGCTGTATCTGACCGAAACTTTCAATTTTGGTCTCATCTGACCAGAGCAACTTCTTCCAGTCATAATTTAAATTACGTTTGGCAAACTCCAAGCACTTGCGTCCGTGTCTTGTGGTCAAAAAGGTCTTTCTTCTGGCAACCCTTCCAAAGAGCCTGTGGTTGTGGAGGTGGCGTCTGATGGTGCTTTTTGAAACCTGTTGACCACAAGATGCCACCAATGCCTGCAATTCTTTCACAGTGATTCTTGGGGATTTTGTTGCTTCTCTCACCATCCTCCTCCCTATCCTGGGGGGCAAAATGCATTTGCGTCCTCTACCCATGAGGTTTTCAGCTGTTCCATATCTTTTGCATTTTTTTATAATTGCCCTGACAGTGCTCAGTGGTATATTCAATCGTTTGTGGACCTTCTTGTAGCCATTACCAGATCTATGAAGGTCTATGACCATCTGTCTCTTTTGAACTGCCAGTTCTTTTGTTTTCTTCATGGTGTTGGATGATTTAACTATACCTACATGTACATATTACCTCAATTAGACCGATTAACAGGTGCCCCCTTACATTGGCTCTGTACCGGTAACAACTGTATATAGCCTCGTTACTGTTATTTTCACTGTCATTTTACTGTTTTTATATTTTTTATTTCTTGACTTACCTATTGTTTATCTAATACCTATTTGTTACTTAAAAATTGCACCATTATTTAGGGCTTGTAAGTACGCATTTCACTGTTGTATTTGGCACACGTGACAAAGAAACTTTGATATGTTCTGGGATTCATCCAATGGCATTGAGGAGTACACCACAATAAGTACATCGACGACAACATCCCCACATATCCCAACCAGAAGCCATGGATTACAGGCAACATTCGCACCGAGCTAAAGACTAGAGCTGCCACTTTCAAGGAGCGAGACACTAATCTGGACGCTTATAAGAAATCCCGCTATGCCCTCAGACAAAACAACAAACAGGCACAGCGTCAATACAGGACTAAGATTGAATCCTTCTACGCCGGCTCTAAGGCTCGTCGGATGTGGCAGGGCTTTCAAACTATTACAGACTACAGAGGGAAACCCAGCTGTGAGCTGCCTGCTGACGCAAGCTTACCAGACAATCTAAATGCCTTTTATGCTCACCCTATAGGACTCCCAATCATGGCCGGATGTGATACAGCCTTGCACAGGGAGCCATGCTTTGATCCTCAAATGGGAGGTGCAGTCTTTTCCGTTCTATCCACTGTCACAATGGTTGTATAATGTTTAAGTAAGCAGTAGCATGCAGTCCCTTCTCTTCAGGAGATGTCCCAAACCTCCAGGTCGTTGATAAGGAAGTCTTCAGAGGTGGACAACACGTCATTGTCAAATGTCTCACACCTCAGGCTCTGCCCACAGATCAGGCCATCGTCTAATCACAGGCCAAAGAGACGTCCCTCATCCATCAAATGCCAGGTAGTCTGGACATCCCTTCACAAAGTTACTAAACTTCCATTCATAAACCTGGAGCTGTGGAGAGAAGGAGAAGAGGAATGTGTGTCCTGTTCCATAGTATGACATAGTATATCGGAGTGATAGGACAAAATGCACCAAACACCTGTCCACAGTTGTCTCTGATGACCGTGGGGTTACTGGTGCTATTCCATGCCCCCCATGCTCTTGTACAGAGTGCCCAGGCTGGTGCCATGTCTCTGGGTGCTGTATACCAGAGTTCAGGGGCAATGCTCTAGCTGGGCAGAAAGATGCTCATTGAGCTTGACGCACGTCTTCCGTGATTTGGTCTTTATGCCACGTTCAAGACAACTGGAAACTTGGAACTCAACATCTCCGTCATCTGACTTTAGTGTGTTCAAGCGGACCAACATAATCCCTTTGCCCAAGGTAGCAAAGGTAACCTGCCTAAATGGTAGCCATGAAGTGCTTTGAAAGGCTGGTCATGGCTCACATCAACACCATCATCCTGGAAGCCCTATACCCACTCCAATTCGCATACCGCCCCAAGAGATCCACAGATAACGCAATCTCAATCGCACTCCACACTGCCATTTCCAACATGGACAAAAGGAGCACCTATGTGAGAATGCTGTTCATTGACACCACAGTGCCCACAAAGCTCATCACTAAGCTAAGGACCCTGCAACTAAACCCTCTGCAACTGGATCCTGGACTTTCTGACGGGCCGCCCCCAGATGGTAAGGGTAGGTAACAATACATCCGCCACGCTGATCCTCAACATGGGGGCCCCTCAGGGGTGCATGCTTAGTCCACTCCTCTACTCCCTGTTCACCCATGACTTCGTGGCCAAGCATGACTCCAAGACCATCATTAAGTTTGCTGATAACACAACGATGGTAGGCCTGATCATGGATAACGATGAGACAGCCTACAGGGAGGAGGTCAGATACCTGGTAGTGTGGTGCCAGGACAACAACCTCTCCCTCAACGTGAGCAAGACAAAGGAGAAGATCGTGGACTACAGGTAAAGGAGGGACAAACATGACCCCATTCACATCAACGGGGATGTAGTGGAGCGGGTCGAGAGTTTTAAGTTCCTTGGTGTCTACATCACCAACAAACTATCATGGTCCAAACATACCAAGAAAGTCGTGAAGACGGCACGACAACGCCTTTTCCCCATCAGGAGACTGAAAAGATTTGGCATGGGTCCGCAGATCCTCAAAAAGATAAACAGCTGCACCATCGAGAACATCCTGACCGGTTGCATCACTGCAACTGCTTGGCATCCGACCGTAAGGCTCTACAGAGGGTAGAGGACCTATATAGGACCTATATACTAGGCGGTGTCAGAGGAATGCCAAAAAAATTGTCAAAGACTCCAGTCACCCAAGACTGTTTTCTCTGCTACCGCACATCAAGCAGTACCAGAGCGCCAAGTCTAGGTCCAAAAGGCTCCTTAACAGCGTATACCCCCAAACCATAAGACTGCTGAACAATTAATCAAATTGCCATCCAGACAAATTGTCCCCCCCCTGTTTTTACACTGCAACTACTCACTGTTTATTATCTATGCATAGTCACTTTACCCATACAGTACCTACGTGAACAAATTACCTCGACTAACCTGTACCCCCGCACATTGACTCGGCCCTGGTACCCTCTGTATGTAGCCTCATTATTGTTATTGTATTGTGTTTTAAATAAAAAATTTGACTCCAATGCTTCCCACAGTTGTGTAATGTTGGCTGGTTTGTCCTTTGGGTGGTGGACCATTCTTGATTCACTAATGTTGGGCGCGAGAAACCCAGCAGAATTGTAGTTCTTGACACAAACCAGTACGCCTGGCACCTACTACCATACCCCGTTCGAATGCACTTTTGTCTTGCCCATTCACCCTCTGAATGGCACACATACACAATCCATGTCTCAATTGTCTCATGTCTTAAAAAATACATTTTTAACCTGTCTCCTCCCTTTCATCGACACTGATTGAAGTGGATTCAACAAGTGACATCAATAAAGTATCATAGCTTTCAGCTGGATTCACCTGGTCAGTCTATGTCGTGGAAAGAGCAGTTGTCCTTAATGTTTTGTACACTCAGTGTGTGACAGCATTGTAGGACCTGATGCCCATTGCACACAATAGCAAAAAGAAGATTTGGTTTACACAAAGTGAAAGAATGTATCAGCTGAGGGTTTAAAGCTATTTTGTTATATTTCTTACCACAGAGGGATGGTAATTTGTGATCTAGGGTGAGCTCTAGTGGCAAACCACTGCAATAAAGTCAAAACATCTCGTACAGAGACTAAAGCTGTCCTAAATTGGACACCTTTCGCGCCTATTAAGAAAATGGTATCAGTTAAGTTGGGGGAAGACAATATGGTTGATTAGGAGACCAGGTTGAACTGTTACATGCATGGTGAACAGCAAACACACATTTAGCTGACTGGTGGAACTGATCTGTCACACTTACTGCATATATGTGTCGCAAGATTTTGAAATTGCTCTCCGCACTTTTGAGTTTTTGTTCAACGCTTATTGAATTTCATCCGATTCCTGTCGACACAGAGATTTTACATATCAAATCCATGCAATCCCTTTACAATCCCTGTGAACAGATTCCATCTCAAAATGGTCTTTGTTGTATTTTCTCATCCAAAGCATTCTTTTGTGAGAACAAAAAAACAGAATAGGAAATGCAGTAACTCTGGAACCATGAGTCCAACTATGCATAATCCAGCCTTACTATCACAAACATTCTCACATTTCTTAAAAATATTTCAATTTGACTCCTAATTCATTCTCCACTCTGTTTTCCTGTCTCCCTTAACAGGGAATTCAAGGAAACTCATTGAACCGCCTGGGTTTTCTTTTCTCCATCTAGGTGTGAGATGGTGTTACGGTGTTTTGTGTTACCATAATTGCGGTTGATGTTGCTGTTTTAGAGGGATTGTTCCTTATCAAAGGGACACCCTCAATGTATTACGAAACGTCTTCCATAAATAACCAGTCAACTGCACACAGGCGCAGGCATCACCCACACACCGCCATCCCGCGGGAACATGCTATTCTGGGGAGCTCTTCCTTCTCCTCCTCTCCAATCATTCGCAACGCGCCTGTGCTGTGTTTAATATAGGATTTATCTGCCAGCTACACCATCCATCCGTCCTTCTCCTGCGGGATGGGAGGAAGGGGGGGAAGGAGGGTATCCATAAAGGCTCAAGTTTTTCTGAAGGCCTGAAGAAATGGTAAATCGCCAGTTTTTCAGGTAAGGCAAAGCCCTCATGTCCAGAGGAAGTTTCCGTCCCGAAGGGCACCCTATTCCCTACATAGTGTACTCCCTTCTGGGCGCTGGTCAAATGTAGTCCACTATATAGGGAATAGGGTGCCATTTGGGATGCAGCCGTAGACATGTAAATGCTTTGGGATAAAAATACACACCACCCCTCTGGTCCTTTCAATGTCTCATTCACCTCTGCACACATTGTTTCTGGTTTCAAATGGAGATTTGATTGAGTAGTTTGGAGACTCGCCCTGACAGGTTAAGTATGGCACATGACGGCGTTCTCGGCAGGTTCCGGTTCAGTGCTAACTTACGTTACCACATACATCCATTTCCAGGGACGGTAAGTCAGGTAGTCATAGGTCATTTTTTGGGGTCAGCTCTTCATTTACACACAGGACTTGTGTAAGGGCTTAGACTTAGCAAACGTTGAGTGTCGTGTCCATAGCCGCGGGAAGTAGTTTGGGAGCAGAGGTTTAAACTGAATGCATTTGTATTACAGAGTTTACCAGCATTTGGAACTTGAGTCTGATAATTATCTGTACAAAACAGTTAATACTTCAAAATGCAAATGATTTCTATGTGGAAACTGAAATGGTCTATTCATTCCTTTTACTAGACACTCTTATCCAGAGCTCTTCACAGCAGTTAGTGCATACATTTTAATATTGGTCCCCTGTGGGAATTGAACCCATAATCCTATCATTGCAAGCACCATGCGCTACCAACTGAGCCACATCATCACTTCATCACAAACCGCTCAGTCTCAACGTATTCAATTACTGTATTGTGCATTGTTTTTGTTCACGGTGATGGAAAGTCTACAGGTACAAACCTAGATGACCAGCCTATGTCGAAAACAGTCATGTACATTTACCTTAAGTGGTTTGTGAGAATGGTCAATTAATACTGCACAAAAAGGGATTATTTTCCATGTTATTTGATCAAGGAAAGTATTTCATTTGATGTGTATGGTTTGGGTCTTTGCCCATAACTTTGTACCTTTTGATGTAAATGTTTGAGGACAGAGTTTTGTTCTTAAAGGATTCCATTAGACAGATGGTAGCAGAACCCTGCAAGATACTGTTCTTAATTATACAACTACTTTTTTTGGCCAAAGCTAAGCTGCTGCTGCAAAAGAAACGTTGCCCATGTTACAGAAGTCCGCTAATACAGGACTAGCATAGGCCTGCCCATTGAAAGAGGCAGATACAAATATGCGATGCTTTAAAGTGTTTACTGAATCCCACGCAGAGCTGTCGTGTTTCCGTTGGGCTGCCTCCTCTTTTGATGGAGGCTAACCCTTGGCTTATTGCCAAACATGTATTCAATTCGAGAAAATAAGCCGTTTGTGGAGGATAAACTCGAGATGAGAAATGTGTGTTGACGTACTGTTTGTCCCTGTCCATTTCCAATGCAATCATCACAGAGCCCAAATCACCTGCAGCCAAAGATCTTTATTAGCCCCATTCATTCTTGTCTAATTATGAGTAAGCCTTCAAATATATGTAAACTTGTTTCGTATCAGGGAAACTCTCACTCCTAGATAACAATTTGACTGTTTATAGATTCTAAAAGCTTATTTACATCTCATTTGCCATTTGTCTAAACTACTAAGAACAACCAGGAGGAGGCAGATGTAAATGTAGCTATTCTACGCTACCCAAATGAAGCTAAATCTACATTTAATACAGAAATACTTTAGAATACAGGGACATTATATTAAGGTGCTCGAGGACCATAGGATTAATCATCTGAAACATTATTATGATTGTGCATACATTAGATGATCATTGGGTTCATGTAAGAACACCACACTCCATAACACGCATTCATTCCAACCACTGAAACATTGTTTAAAAAAAAAAATCCCAGATATATTTGTGTGCCAGAAAATACTTTGTATTTGTATATTTATTCATAATTTTGTTGGTGTGGCAGATCAAGACAAAATGTCAATAAGTAAAAACCATGACAATAAGTTGTGATGATGGATACAGGGTTCTGGCTGGGTCACTGTCGACAAGCAGTGATGCACTGATGGATCGTCCAATTAGACTGGTATTAATGCAGGGACACTCGGCACTCCTGCCTGCTCCGTGGGGATTGAAATGACTGTTTAGTCAATGGAGGGGAGACCACAATCTGAACTGGGGGGTTGAAGGGGGAGACACGGTCGAGAGCTGCATTTCAAATGGCACCCGATTCCTTCCAGTCAAAAGTAGTGCACTATGTAGGGAATGGGGGGCCAGTTGGGAGGCAGCCTTCCTCTGGATTGGAGGGCTTTGTCTTGCTTTGTCTTACTGTCTTACCCTTAAAAACAGCTGATTACCTAAAGTAGTGCAATGCATGGGGAATTTGGGAGACAACAGCAGTTAAGGCTATAGAAGTAGAATGGAACACAGGTTGGCCGAAAGGGAGAGAGCGCCATCTCTAGTCAATGATAAAAAGGGTACAATCTGTGCTAGGGGCTCAACGAGAACAAAGTCAGGGGTATGGACAGAGGTAGAGGGGGAGTTCTGCATGCACAGTCTGGAGAGAAGGATGGAGAGGGAATGATGCACATAGGGTAGGCCTATAGAGTGCTTTCAGTTGTGCAACTGACTAGGCATCCCCCTTTCCCTAGAGAGAGGGAACACATGTCTGGGGTGTTGCTTGTGTGAGTGTGGGGGGTAGAAGCAGTGTAATGTGGGCTAAAGTCTGCTGAATGGGAAATAAGGTGATTCCTACACCTTATCCCATCAGTTGAGGCTGCAATTCAGGTACCTAATTACCTATCCATTTCAGTAATCATCATCATGAGCCATTCTATACTTGACAGGAGTGAGCTAAGGGGAAGAGGGAGAGAGAGAAATTGATATATATATATATATATATATATATATATATATATATATATATATATATATATATATATATATATATATATATATATATATATATATATATATATATAGAGAGAGAGAGAGAGAGAGAGAGAGAGAGAGAGAGAGAGAGACATATGGAAACTGTATCCCAAATGACCTCTTACACATTATACAGCACACCACTTAAATGTTATAGATGTCATTGTTAACTAAAATGTGGAAACCTAACTTTGTTTGAACAAATGTATTTTTGCTTAACACCCCCCAATGACAACTACAAGCTTATTTATGTTTTAGAATGGAGC
This sequence comes from Oncorhynchus keta, assembly GCF_023373465.1. NCBI lineage: Eukaryota > Metazoa > Chordata > Actinopteri > Salmoniformes > Salmonidae > Oncorhynchus > Oncorhynchus keta. The sequence goes on along the minus strand of NC_068424.1, from coordinate 31,249,560 downwards.
CCATGAGTAGTCTAAACGTAATCAGCGGTTGCTTTCCCTTCTTCTCCCCTTGGTAAGTCACAGGAGGATTCCACTGCTGTGTTCAAATAAAGATGAGCATCACTCCTGGATCGATTATGTCGGTCTGACAAAGTAGGTTCGATCATGTGGTGAGGTGAATACCAAGGCTTTTGGACTAACCCCCAGATCAGCCTATCTGTCTAACTCTGAGAATGGCCATAGCAGCATACTCATTACAGAGTTTTGGGTGAGCTGCTACCCCCAAAATAATAGTGTCTGCCTTTCACTTTCAGTCAGAAATGTACTAATGATGTAGCAAAAGCACCTTAGCACCTTAGCTGTGATAGACATGGATGTATACGATTCCTCCTGGCTAATGAAGCCTTTACCTGCTATTTCAAGTCATTCTTAGTCAGACTAAAGTAGTCCACACAAATATCTTGCTGAATGCCTTAGGACCCAGTGAGTGACAGCAGTATCTCATCATGCTTCCTTCTCTCTTTAAAGCTACAATATGTCACTTTTTGGGGCGACCCAACCAAATCCACATAGAAATGTGAGTTACACATCTATCATTCTCATTGAAAGCAAGTCTAATTCTTAACTTCATTTTTTTAAACCTGAAAATACAATATTTTTGGTTATTGAAAATATATGTCACAGCAGTTTAAATGGTACAATGATTCTCTACATTGCTAGTTTCGTCACACAAACTGAAGTTAGGCAAACTATTCCAATTTTAGCAACCAGGTAATGGCGGAGCAATTTCTGCATATTGCACCTTTAAGCTTTCAGGGAGAAAATCAATGGACACTATTTGCATGTGCGCAGGCTGTGCATCATACTGTTATATTCTCACTGATTATCCACTTTAGGTGCTCTCTGGCTCACTCGAAAATGCATGGCCAATGAAATTTTAATCAGGCTGTTGCTAATATCGCATTATAGCCCTGTTAAAGAGCAGTGATCGTACGCTACAGGCCACATGTATTCATTTTTAAGAAGACATCTTGCTTTGGACAAATTGGAATTGTTGTTAACAATAGATGCAACTTTAAGGTGATAACAAATCTCTACATTTCACTTATTTAAGTGCTTTTATTTATGTCTTGGAAAAAATGGGCACAAAAAATGTTAAATCTTGATGCTTTATTTATCTATTTTAAGTCCAAATCATGACGTTTCGGCCATCAATGGCCTTTAGCAGAATGTCTGTCTATTTTGAACTGTCTACCTGTAAGTGTCCATAGAAATGCACCATGCTTATTCAGGTTTATCTTGACATCACTGTACTACAGAAGCCTATGTCAGTCAGACATGCTGTGTTTACCTGGCCCCTCAACACTGGCTGGCACCCCAGAGTTTGGACTCCCTGCATTGCTCCATGTTTATCTCTGCATCCCTCCATGTTAACGACCACATCAAAAGGAATATAACAAGTGGTACAAAATGGCTGCACGCAATTAATCCTCCTTAGGATCTGCGCTCTGCCACACATCAGCTGGGAGCTGAATGTCAAATGAGGACCTTTTGCACAGGAAGTCTGGACCTGTTTTCCAATTCAGACAAGCGTTACAAGGCCTCCTAGCTGTGAGAAAACATTGAAGGTCAAGAAGTTATATTGTGTGTGTGTGTGTGTGTGTGTGTGTGTGTGTGTGTGTGTGTGTGTGTGTGTGTGTGTGTGTGTGTGTGTGTGTGTGTGTGTGTGTGTGTGTGTGTGTGTGTGTGTGTGCGTGCGTGTGCGTGTGTGTGTACGTTCATGCGGTGGTTGTGTGTGTTTCTTCCATAAAAGTATGATAAATGCATATGTAATCCTGCCTGTGATAATAAAAGATTTACTTGACTTGTTGTGAGCCACCAGCCCCCACAGTGTTCTAAAACAAAGCCAATACTGGAAACAGTGGGTCAGAGACATGGAAACATTGGACCAAGGCATCCGTTATGAAAGAGGTTAAAAGAAATAATGTAGCTCACGTAATCAGAAGTTTTGAAATGTTGAACAACTCTGAGAGCCTGTTCTCTGTACCCTCACCTACTGTGCTGGGACTGGGCTAGCTCCACAAGGCTAGTCCCGAGCCTTGAATGGGTGTTTACCAGCTTATTCACTGTGGCATCACACTTCACAATGGATTAAACTCACCATGGCCTGCTGTCTGACATCTCTGCACGGTAGTGGCGGTTTGGTGCTGTTTAAGATGAGGGAGGACAATCTTTTTTTGTTCATGAACACGGCCTTATTTCTATTACAGCATATTGGATGAATGTCATTCATATTTCATTCACCCAGCTCAACACAACATTGATAGGTTTAGGCTACTACATGATACACAAATTATCCCTATACCCATCATGAGGTCGGTACAACCTAGCCTATAAGTGAAAGTTCACAACATAGGTGCAAACAGGTCAAGTGAAAAACACAGTTCACTTTCATGGCAGCCACGTTGTATTCCTTCTCACATCTATGCGCTCCCTCCTCTCACCTTTTCCCTTCGCTTGTGGACTTCAAGTCACAACAAATCAGCTTTATGTGACCAGGAAAAAAAAACTTTCCAAGCCATACCATATCATAACCACTACAGACAGCCTACATCATTGTCACCATATTAGCTAAAGTAATGTCATAGTCAACATAGCTAATATAACTAACCTGTTAGTAAACCAGCTACAATTATGCAGTTCAGCAGTTACACTGGTGGGCCCTGGTGGCAATTAATTAGTAAAACCAAAAGCTTACCTTGAGTTCCAGTGTTGTGTTGGATAGTTATAGACAACTAGCTAACATATCATCCCTCTGTTTGAGCTGGGTGTTTGAGTAGACTAAACTAGCTAGCTGCATTTGCTAGCTAAGTAAGTGAAAGTGAAGAAAAAAACCCGTTAAACTATTGTCTTTATCTTTGAGTCAACTTCTCGCCACATTTTAGGCACTGAAGTGCTAGCTAGCTGTAACTTTGGCTTTCAAAAATAGATTAATTCTCTGATCCCTTGATTGGGTGGACAAAATGTCAGTTCATGCTGCAAGAGCTCCAATAGGTTGGAGGATGTCCTCCAGAAGTTGTCATAGTGTGTACGTCTATAGAAGGGGGTGAGAACCATGAGTCTCCTAGGTTTTGTATTGAAGTCAATGTAAGCAGAGGAGGGCAGAAGCTAATGTCCTCCGGCTACACCATGGTGCTACCCTACAGAGTGCAGTAGGCCTTCATTGCAAAACAGTGGGGGAGAACGTGAGAGATAGATATAGGGAGAGAGGGAGGGTGAAGGAAGCTTGTAGAGTACATTATGTGTCTATCACTGTCATTGTACAAGTGTGTGACTGAACATGTTCCCTTCCAGGACACATTTGTGAATGTGCCAGACATGAGAGGCTGGAAAGTATTCCCCTGAGTGAGGAGGCTGGTGGAATTTGAACATCTGCTCCTTTTACTCAGAAAAAGGGACATGTTTTAAAGTATTTTCCCCCTTGCTACGATATCACACATTTAATGAATGCTATTAAAAGAAATTGTGAAAAGTAAAAGCTGATTTTGCCAGAGACTGCTGCTTGCCCTAAATATATTTTTTTACTCAATCAATAAGACTGATAGAAGGTAAACAAACCATTAAATGTAAAGTGGGAATCTGGGATAAAAACAACAACAAAGTGCTACTTAAACTAAGCTCATGAGGCATTTATACAGCGTTTCCCAAACTTAGTCCTGGAGACCCCAAGGGGTGTACATTTTAAGATGTTTGACCTAGCACTAAACAGGTAATTCAAATAATCAAGGCTTGATGATGAGTTCATTATTTGAATCAGCTGTGTAGTGGTAGGGCAAAAAACAAAATGTGCACCTGGTCCCCAGGACAGAGTTTAGGAAACACTGCATTTATAAATCAAATTCTTCCAGAATCAATGGCTAATTTAAAAGTTTTAAAAAATGTATGTACCAATCCCAGATTGTACCTTTAAATCATTCTGAACTCCCTTGTGAACTTTCTGGTGTGACATATCTTAGAGGAAAATTAAAGTGTAGTTTTGATAGTAACATCATTCTAAGTTGTTGCTGTAGAGACACCTGTGTCCTAAATGACTGTAATCGACAGACTGTCTCATGTAATAGATTCAAAGTATTAATCTTGTCACCAATAAACCTGGGAGTACAAATTCTAAAGCTACCCATCATATTGCAGGTTCAGTCCCACAGGCTATAGGTTGATTGATGGTAATCATGTCCACAAACTATTGACTGCAACAACACCTTCGAGCAGTAGAGGCCCCTCAGAGAAGGAAGGGGAGGAACATCCTCCTCAGTGAATTTCAAAAAAATAAAACTAGTGAAACATTAAAAGGCTATAATTTTTAGATACAACTATACTAAATATATTAATGTCAACAAATAATTGATTAAAACACACTGTTTTGCAATGAAGGTCTATATTAGCCTCAACAGCACTCTGTGGGGTAGCACCATGATGAAGCTGGAGGACAGCTAGTTTCCGTCCTCCTTTGGGTACATTGACTTCAAATACTAAACCTAGGAGGCTCATGGTTCTCACCCCCTTCTGTAGATTTACACAGTAATTATGACAACTTCCGGAAGACATCCTCTAACCTATCAGAGCTCTTGCAGCATAAACTGACATTTTGTCCACCCAATCAAATGATCAGGGGATGAATCTAGTAGTGAAAGCATAGGCTACAGCTATCTAGCACTTCAGTGCATAAAATGTGGTGTGTAGTTGACTCAAAGAGAAAGAAAGACAGTAGTTTAACAGTTTTGAACAAATACATTTTTTCAAAAATGAAGGAGAAGCAAGAGAGGGAGAGAGAGAAAGCTAGCTATATTTCATAGTATTCTTTTTTTTCACTTTTACTTACTAAGCTAGCTAGTTTAACAGACTCAAACACATGGGCCAAGCAGAGAGGGATGCTTGTTAGCTAGCTGGAACTGTTCCGAATCAAGGTCAGCTTTTGGTTTTATAAATGTATTGCCACCCGGGCCCGCTGGTGTGACTGCTAAACTATTTGGTTATTGTATACTGTACTATAATATTGTTGAGGGTTTACTAATGTGTTAGTTATATTAGCTATGTTGACTATGACGTTAGATAATATGGTGACAAGGCTGAGTGTAGCGGTTAGCGGTTATGATATGAAGGTTTGGCTTGGAAAAATGTGAAAGTGAACTGTGTTGGAGTGTGATCAGGGGTGTATTAATTTTGACGATTCTGATAAAAAACTTTTTTCTTAAATGGAAGGAAATGGAACAAAACGGGGATAAACATAGCTGAATCTGTCCAATAGAAACTCTCGTTTGTAACTGTTGATCTAATGATTACACCCTAGATCAGCTAGACGCAGGCAAGAGTGTGCAAGGAGGGATTGAATGTGTTGCTGTCTGTCACCTTGATTACTAAAAATTATCTCGACCTGTACACCTACGTTGTAAACTTTCATTCATAGACTATGTTGTAGCAACCTCATGATGGGTATAGGGAAAATTAGAGCATCATGTAAATTTAGTAGCCTAAACCTATCGATGTTACATTGAGCTGGGTGAATGGAATATGAATGACATTCATCCAATATGGTGTAATAGAAATAATTTCATGATCGTAAAAATTTGTATCGCCCTCCCTCATATTAAATGGCACCAACCGCCACTGTCTTCGAGTGATTTATGATTTCGATGGACGTAGAGGAATGCAAGTACTTCATCATTATTGGTCATTTATTCATGTGATAATGTGATCAGCATGTCTTGCTGATGTACTGGGTCTGTATTGATCAACTCTGGAGAGCAAATTGATTGATTCTTGAAACTGAGCTTTAACTAACACTTGACTCTCCAACCAGATGCATTTGAACCCGTTTGTTGATTTTAAATGTTTTATAACTGTATCGTTTAAACAAGGATCTGTGAGCAGTATATTGCTAATGCTTATTAGACAAAAGTTAAGTTATTAAATGGGGGAATAGTTCAACTTTTTTCTGAATTTAGTGAACTAGACATAGCACAGAGATTACGTCTCTCTCTCCTCTTCAGTGTGTTTTCTCTAAAATAGAGCCTTAGAGCCTAGAGAGTAGCCGCTGAAGTGTTGGTGTCATCCCGGTCCCATATCAGTGACTCACTGAGCCCTGCGTGTCCCAGCCTGTCACAGACCTGTCGCTCTCCCAGGCTATGCTGTATGCCAGGAGGACACATCACCGCCACTGTTGTGATTACCACGGAAATAGGGTCTCAGGCTAGTGGATTTCCTTGTTTCCTTGTTCGCCCTCTGAGGCATTTTACCTTGAAAATGGCTTTCTTTCTTTCCCTCCACCATCCACACCAATCCATCACTTTCCAACAGTTCTCCTTTAGGTAACATGTCATTGCCTTGGCATTAATAACACAGTCCTGTGGCCATTTGTCCTGGATAAGCTGTTTTGACTGGAAAACATATGTCAGTTTATTTCAAACAGCATTGATATGAATTGATATAGTGAGTAGCATCTTCACGCTTCTCATACTGACAAGGCCGACTGATTTAGACCTGAGATTAGTTGGGTTACGACAAGTTTCCGTGCCTCTGCCATTGGATAGAGTAATTACATGCTGTCTCCTCGGGGGGAAAGGATTTCCCTCAACTGCCTGAAATATATGTGATATCATAAAAGTCAATCTCACTGCCGGACCTGGTTAGTAGTGGATTTGTGAGCTGTCAGGGAGGGGGTGGTATGGGAGGGTTATAGTTTTTTGAGTGTAAGTCTAACTCAGATGCAACAAAGAGAAATCTTATTGGGCCTGACAGTGGCTACAGGGCATCCAGCTTGAAATTATGGAAAAGGCAGTGTAATTTGTTCGCTAAAATTAGCTGCAACGTGTGGGTGTTTGGGTGCAATTTGTGTCACAGATCTATGATGATGGAGCCGAGTGGAACACTGGACTGACCAACATTACACACCGCCTTGGGGCTTATGGGGTGTGCGATTGTATAGTGGTGAAGGGAGGGTGTGGGGGTGGGGGGGTATGACTAAAACTCCAGGCCTTGGTCATTTCCAAACATCAGATTTCCATTGTGCTACACTCTCCTCCATATGCATTTGGAAAGTGAAGCCTAAATGTTTAATTAAGCTCTATACCCCGGCATTTTAGATTTCATACATATCTGTTTTACCGTTTTGCAATGAAAGCACTTTAGGTATCAAGTCCCCCCATTTAAATGTCATAAGTACTTGGACAAATTCACTTATAGTGTATTGACAGTAAGTAGTCAAACGTTGAGTATTTCCCATAGGTCCCATATTCCTTGCATGCAAAGACTCTACACACTTGTTCAATGCATTTGCGGTTTGTTTTGGATGTGTTTTGGATGACATTTTCCCAATAGGAACTGAATGATGAATAATGTATTGTGCCATTTTGGAGTCTTTTGTAAGTAAGAATAGAAGATGTGTCTGACCATTTCTAGATTCATGTGGATGTTGATTTGTGAATAATGCCTTCTTCACTGTCACCTCATACAACACATTTGATCTAAAATCTCAAACTCTGGATTATAGAGCCAAATCGAAATGCTTTGTTTCACTGTCCTATACATATGGAGGGGAGTGGATTTTGGCCGTTGTTTGTGAAGGAAACATACTTCTGAAGAACCACTGGTTCTCTGTTAATTTTGGCCTCTGGCGGTCATCGCGGACCAATAAGATCGGCCAGAGTTATCATTTGAGCCATCTCTTTTTTTCTCTGTGTTGTTTTGGTAGGGTGTGGACATTTCTTATCAACATGGACATTTCTTATCAACATCATTGGAGTATGTGCTGTCAACTGTGATACTGGTATGTAGCAATCCAGGACAGTTGGTTGTCCACAATGCCATTTAAAATGCTGTAAGGACAAAATCAATCAATCAGACTTTATTTATATAGAATATTTCTTACAGAGAATGTATTTCAATGTGCTTAACAAATAAAATAATAAAAGGTGAAAAAGATCAAAACAATATGTTTTCCATACAAATAAAAACTAAGATTAGTGAGACCTGCAGCAAAATGAGACTTTGACCTGCAGCGAGCAATTAAGCCCGGAGTAATGAGTTAACATTTCTGCAGAGCCTTGTGAGTGAACCCTTCCGCTCTCTTAGCGCAGAATGTACCAGCTCGGCCTGAGACAGATTATAGATGGGTCTGTTTCCATCACGACCACTCGCCATTAAAGGTGAAACTAATTAATCTTGGGTGAGAAACTGCCCCTCTCTTTGGAGAAGGGCCAGGGCTCTGACTGATTGTTCAGCAGATGCCACAGACGGTGTGTCTTTCAGGGAACAGGAGAAGAACAATTGAAAACAACAAAAATCTTGGCAGCCATGATAGATTCCTTGGTGTTAAAGGGAAATGTCAACATTTTTAGGCAATCCCTACTTATAATTGGTTAAAATCACACGATGCACACAAATATGTTGATGTTGGGGTAGTGCTGGAGATTATTAATACATTTTTTAAATATACAGTTGAAGTCAGAAGTTTACATACACCTTAGCCAACTACATTTAAACTCAGTTTTTCACAATTCCTGACATTTAATCCTAGTAAAAAATCACCACTTTATTTTAAGAATGTGAAATGTCAGAATAATAGTAGAGAGAATGATTTATTTCAGCTTGTATTTCTTTCATCACATTCCCAGTGGGTCATAAGTTTACATACACTCAATTAGTATTTGGTAGCACTGTCTTTAAATTATTTAACTTGGGTCAAACGTTTCAGGTAGCCTTCCACAAGTTTCCCACAATAAGTTGGGTGAATTTTGGCCCATTCCTCCTGACAGAGCTGGTGTACCTGAGTCAGGTTTGTAGGCCTCCTTGCTCGCTCGCACACGCTTTTTCAGGTCTGTCCACACATTTTCCATAGGATTGAGGTCAGGGCTTTGTGATGGCCACTCCAATACCTTGACTTTGTTGTCCTTAAGCCATTTTGCCACAACTTTGGAAGTATGCTTGGGGTCATTGTCCATTTGGAAGACCCATTTGCAACCAAGCTTTAACTTCCTGACTGATATCTTGAGATGTTGCTTCAATATATCCACATCATTTTCCTACCTCATGATGGCATCTATTTTGTGAAGTGCACCAGTCCCTTCTGCAGCAAAGCACCCCACACAACATGATGCTGCCACCCTCGTACTTCACGGTTGGGATGGTGTTCTTCGGCTTGCAAGCCTCCCCCTTTTTCCTTTTTATTCTGGTTTATTTATGGAAATGTTAAAGAAGTGTCACTTGTTTGTCTGTCAAAAGCAAAAGTGTCTATTGTTTTTGGTGGAGACAGTCATTCTTTACACTTTTTATAACTATGGCAAGATCATTGGCATCTTTTCATTGCAGGTCTTCATTAGTTATACTGGTAAGTCCTCTAGGTCTACGATACTGCTCACAGAGATGGCCTAGAAAAATAGCAGAGTCTGTATTAAACCATTACTGGATGAGTAAATCTCCACATTGCTGTTTTTCTCTCCAAAATGTCCACAATGCCAGTCTCTTACAGCCCTCACTGTCTCCTCTCTCACCTGCCCTCCTTCATGGCCTCCCTGGCCTGAGCTGACACAGCCACTAATTAGTTTCAGCCCGCTCTCTCCTCTTCAATCATAGAAGAACTCTCAAAACGGCTAACGCTTTCTTTTGGTGGGTGTAGTTATGGGCTGGCAGTTTTAATATGCTTAACTTTTCTCAGGGACGTCAAACAAGTATGGATTTTTGAACCGTACCACTCGATTACACATGTGTTTACTCTTAAAGGGCAGGCAAATGATGTCTTACTTTAATTTTTCAATTCCACAGCTCACTGCACAAGTGGATCTATGATTTTATTTTTATTTATTTGTGTGAAAATGACGAATAATTAGATGCAATGATTACGAAAGAGGACTTGATTTCAAAGGTAATTCAGATAAGACGCTTGGGTGTAGGAATACACAAGTAGGTACGCACTGCCCAAGCTGTGCACCTGCAACTTCAAAGTGAGATAGCTTCCCACAATAGTAGAACAGAAAGACACAGCAGGACCTAATAATACATCAGAATGCACGACTCCTTTTTCTCCAGCTTCAGTGCCCTCACATGTAAATACCTCAAGTACAAAAATGCACGTAGGTTAAAGAAGCAATCTGGGGTTGATACATACATTTTCAAATTAATGATATACGGTCATTGATTCATTCTTGACTAATATAACTTATAAATGCCTCATGAGCTTAGTTCAACAGTTTACTTTCTTCCGGTCAGAAATGTATTTTATTTTTAAATGGATTTGCAACATCCTTCGAAGCACCAGGTAATGTAATCTTGCACTATATTTCATCAAAATAATTGACAATTGCGTTGACCGATTCCAATGTGTTTTAGTCACTTTGAACTGCTTATCCGAAATGAAGAAACATCTTTGCGCGGGCATGTTTCTCTGATCTAGCAGCTCTGTGGAGAATAGGAGTCACCATCCAAACCATCCCACATTCCTCTCACCTCCACTATTCTCTTTGTCTCTCTAACCAGGGGGACTGGGGGAAGACTCTCTCTCTCTCTCTCTCTCTCTCTCTCTCTCTCTCTCTCTCTCTCTCTCTCTCTCTCTCTCTCTCTCTCTCTCTCTCTCTCTCTCTCTCTCTCTCTCTCTCTCTCTCGTGCGCGGTTTTATTCTCGTTATCCATAGCTATTCAGAATGCATGATAAGTCTCGTTAGTCTCAATGCAAAGCTAAATTGACGATAGATTATGGGACTATTCCTTTTCCTTCTCCTTCTCCTTACTGGAGTCGAGACTAATGTCCTCAAATCTTTCTCCTGGGTGGAGGGTCGTTCCACCTCAAAAAGCGAAAGAAAGATGATTTCGACACCCACCATCTCAGATTGTTCAGAATTTTTTTCTGTTGTTAGAAACAGATAAGAATAGCATTCCTGAAACAGTATTTGGTTGAAATATAATTTTATCTCTGAGAAATGATTGATTGATTGCACCCAAATTGGCCATTTCAATTTATAGGATTCATATATGTGGTCCTTCTGTAGCTCAGTTGGTAGAGCATGGCGCTTGTAACGCCAGGGTAGTGGGTTCGATTCCGGGACCACCCATACGTAGAATGTATGCACACATGACTGTAAGTCGCTTTGGATAAAAGCGTCTGCTAAATGGCATATATTTATTTTTATTTATATAATATTTAATAAATAACGTGCCTAACATCTGATTTGGACCAAACTTCTTTCTAACAATGAGTTAGCCATGAGGAATCCAAAAAGAGATGGAACACAAAGCCATGTCAGGTATGACAGCAACCCATCGCGTACTCAGAACCTGGTAATATTAGGAGGGAGGATGGGACGTAAATCGAACATATTCAATGACTCGTTTCTCTGAACAGGGGAAAGAAAAAAAAACTCACTAAATTCACTGATAATGCATTACATAAGCAGCTCCATACTGCTTGTCTGACATAGATAACTGATGCTATATACTGTACTCATTGTTGGGGTGGGATTGGCATAGGGTGTGGTGGGTCTGTGGGTGTTTTTTTAACCATTTATTTGGATTCCCTATGTCTTACTTATTGTTCGCAAAAAAGTTTGGTCCAAATCAGTTGATAGGTACTATATTTATTGAATATTATATGAATCGTATGAATGAAAATGGCCAATTTGTGTGCAATCAATTAGCTTCCTTTCTCAGAGATCAAATCATATTTCCACAAAATAATGTTGCAGGAATGCTATTCTTATCTGTTTCTAACGACAGAAACGATTTCAGAACCATCTGAGATGGTGGGTGTCATGGCTTGCTGAAATGACATGGAACGACCCTGGTGTCATCGCTTTCGCAAGAGGATAAACACATTCTCATCCCCTAAAACGCTCTGCAGAAGCAGAGAAGTTGGCTTTTCATCTATTGCCCTTGGACTCGCTAACACAAACTTGTTTACACCCACCACTGTGGTTGTTATTTTTGTGTTACGTGACTGGCCTTCTACTTACGCAACTAGTGCCAAGGCGAATAGAACAGTGGCACCACCGCTGACTGTAAATCTAAATAGGAGAATATTAAAGCTCAAATCTGAAGTGCAAATGGAAGTCGTTTAACAATAGGAAATGGATCGGGTATATTTTTTTATCGTATTAATCAGATGCCTTGAACCAGCCCTTCATCTCCCTCATACATGTTATCATTCACCTCTCTTCCCTCACCATTGCGGAAGCACGAGAGAAGGCACAAAAGAACAAAAGGTTCTCCAGCTACAAAGGCTTTCTCCTCTTCTTCTCTCCGACAACGCCGGCGGAATACCAGAACAGAGTTGAAGTCAACCCTCTAACGGAGCTATCCATCAGTTACAAAGGCTACTCCTTCACAACTCCTTTTAAACCTTACAAATATTGCTAGGGAGGCATTTAGCGACAGGTTGGGCCAGTAAGCGAAAGGTCGCTGGTTCGAATCCCTGAACCGGCAAGTTGGAAAAATCTGCCATTCTTCCCTTGAGCAAGGAAGTTAACCCCCAACAACACCTGCTCCCTGGACGCTGATGACGTGGACGTCGATTAAGGCAACCCTCGCACCTCTCTGTTTCAGAGGGGTTTGGTTAAATGCAGAAGACCCATTTGGTTTGAAACGCATTCAGCGGTGCAACTGACTAGGTATCCCCTTTCCTATTTATCAAAGGTGCCACCTTGCACGCCACAGCAATGCCTCGCAGTGAGCACGGTAAGCGCCAACGGATGTGTGCTTTAAAGGTCACGGTATAAAATGGAGATCTCTGTCCATGTCCTCCTGGCAGAGTGGGGGGTGAAGAGGGGTGGAGGGGTGACGCACCGCTGGGATTGTGATTGATAGAATTCCCTGGGCTGGCTGGCTGGCTCTGTCTGTCTTATTGGCTCCCAACTGCCTAGTGCTGTAGCCTCATCAGACCCACACACTCACTCCCACACTATGTACACACACACACACACACTGGCGCACTCACCGATTTAGACTCATTCACACATATATACACAAACTCCCACAGGCATGCATAGTGTATTCATTTTCATCCATATTTCATAGCAGAATGTAATTTTCTCCCCCGAATCTATAATATGATCAAGATCTTCACTGCTCTTTCCATTCTATTTCTATCAGGAATAATTGTGATGACATTAGGAAGATAGAGAACAGGGGAAGGAGCAGGGGAATGGTTGGGACCTGGCCTGGCTTTTCCGCAGCTGAGTGGGTATTTGTTCCAATGTGTTTCAGTTCAGTAGAGACAGGAATAGACGGGAAGCTCATAGAGAGGTGAGGGGATAGAGGAGGAAAGAGCCCACGGCGATCTTATTACCGGAGCCTGACAGTGCTGCTCTTGGAACACCACTGACCTTTGCCTGGGAAAAATTGGAGTATTGGTATTCTCGGCTTGAACCTTTCACCGGGTCTCCAGCGCAGGAAGTCCGACCGACGTTGGTGACTCAGAGCATTGAGCCCCAACGGGCACAGAGGTATTTGCTCCACGGAATCCGTCCCTTTGGCGAGCCAGGCCATCGCTGCTGATAAACATTTCAAGTATCCAAATTAGCCGCATTGACTGTCTTAAGTGGGGAAGTGTTGTTGGTACATGCGTTTCTCGGGGTGACGCCACTGCTGACCTCCGGTGAATACAGTGAGCCTAATAAGCCGAGGGAAGACTCACAGTGAGGTTGCATTACAAATGGCACCCTAATCCCTATAATATATAGGGCTCTGGTCAAAAGTAGTGCACTATGTAGGGAATAGCATACAATGTTTGCAGTCTGATGGAGAGTTGGTAACAAAGGACAAGCATCACATAGCGTTTGGATTGCAGTGTGAAGCGAGTGCGATAACTTCCACTCTGTTGTTGCAGCCTGATGACTCATGACACGTTATGCACAGGCGGTGCTATATTAAAACTTAATACACTTTAAAATGCCTCATTATAAAACAGACAGTCATATTTTGTGTATTAGCTCCTCGTGCGTCTGTCCCATAACTGTTTGCCGTGGATTGATAACTTCAGATGACAAGCTCTTTCTCCTCCAGGGTTTTGACTGAACTAAACCCAGAGCCCTGTGCCTGAGTTATTCAAGCATTTGCCCCTGCATCGGTGGAGCTTTTCCTGCTGCCAGTGGAGAGAGTAGGCTCTGGGAAGCTTGGTGAAGGTCACTCCCTAGGCCTCCTTGGGATGCCATTATTGAGCCTTTCTAATGAGAGGCAGAGAGAGAAAGACAGAGAGAGAGAAAGACAGAGAGAGACAGAGAGAGACAGAGAGACGCCACTCCTTATAATCAACTTTACAAGAATAAACAGTTAGTCTACCTTTTACAACGCCTCACCTCAGGGTCATTTCACACCTATGGTCATATAGTATTACCCAGAACACCAGCTGCCACTATAGTACAATTAAGCAAGGAATAATCAACAAGGAGCTATGGAAAATACGACGCACAGGAAGTTGCACGAACCTTCCATGGAGTTGCATTGTTTTCCATAAAATGGATAATGCCCCAAATTGATTATCCCGGTTATGCCAATGCTTACACACACACATTTGCCAGTAGAAATGTGTTCATTTGCTGGTAGAAATGTGTTCAACATCCACTGAAATTGCTAGCAAGTTTACTAGATTGCTACAATTGCCTTGGTAACCATACAAACAGACCAAGAGACTTAGTAGCTAACCAAACCATCAGTTCTCCTAAACATTACATTATCTAGGTAACTATTTATGAAAGTATTTCATAAATTGTTCATGAATAACCAGCAAACGCGCTATTGGGAAATAATGCACACTGTAGAATGCCCTTCTAGCCAATCAGAAGCGAGTATTCAATAATGAGATGGTATAAGGCTTAATAATCAAGCGAGTGCCATTTCATCACCTGGTCTAAACCGTAGGCTCAGGTTCCATCTCACAATCGGAATCTGGAATGTCATCTTTATTAAACAGCAGCCCTTGGCTTTCTTGCATTTGCATAGATGAATTTTCCTCACAGAGATTAAAAAAAAGAAAAAAAGATTTGATTTATTTCCAACCCCACAGTGAAATACCCATCGGCGGAGTATGATATGTATTATGATGCAATGTGACCATGCTTTGATTCGGAATAATTTAGTAATACTTTATGAGGCATAACTACCATTCGTTATATTGCACAAGATCAACAACAGAACAAAAGTGCTTTATTTGAGTATGTGTTTGTGGGCATAGTCCTTTGTTGCTTTATATAGTTCTAAAACACTTAGGCTAAACACATTTGGATGTAAACTGGCCAGTGCTTCAAAACCAGGAGTAGCCACACAGTGTCTGTCATCTCAAGAGGACCGCACAGATGGCTCGTCCTTCAAAGCCTTTTAGTCGAACAACTGGCACCTTGTTTCAACAGGAGAAAAAAACAAGTAGAGAAAGAGATGCAGCTGCTGAGAAAGCTCTTTGTTTCAACAAAGCCCAACCTTTGTACCTCGAACCCAGAGTGATCTCCCTACCAGAGTGATCTCCCTACCAGAGTGATCTCCCTACCGCCTGCTGTCACAAACTGGCTGCACTATCATCTCTCTGTCAGTCATTCTGACAACCAGTCTGCTGATAGTCCTCTGTTTGCCTTTTTCCTCATATTTGTAGGATGCCCACTCATTTTGAGATGCTCAAACACAGACTTTCTTCTCTCTACTGATTCTGACATGCCCTTATTGACTCACTGACACGCTGCTGCTATAGTTGACAGACAGAGCCAGGAAAAGACATGACTTCTCCTGTGAATGAATATGGATACAGGCCTCCATCTGTCCACCTGACAGCTGAACCTGAATGCGGAGTGGAGGGGCCTGACGCTGACAGAGAAGCTGAACAGAATTGAAAAATGAATCTGAAGTGAGTATAAAATATACATCTGATATATTATAGATGGAAGGAAAAAATATCTACGTTGCTTGCAAACCTTAAGGTGTCTTTTCTATTCTCAGCCGGACACCTGGTTTTTAAATTGGCATCCCTCTGACGAAGGTAAAGTGGTGATGTGTGCAGTTTGGATAGTGATTGATTTCCTCTAAGCCGATGGCTCAATCGGGCTGCGCCTTTTCCGGCATGTCTGTCTTCCTTTATTGCTTCGTAATCTAGAGAGCAAATATTATCGCCAAGCTCTCCATCAGACCTGGCAAAAGCAGCAGAGGAGAGGTAGTGAGAGAGAGATGGAGATAAAGAGTGTGAGAGAGATAGAGAGAGAAGAGTGGACAGGGGTGTGTGTGTTTGTATGTGATGGAATCCATACGAACATTATTTCCTCTATGTCTCTGACACCTCTTACTACAGGCCACCAGAGAACTTTACCAGAAAGTTATTCTCCCAACTCACTTGAACTGAATTTGTATGCTGCTCAGAATGTCACTGAACATCTCGTTGTGCACTACAAAGACCTTTGACCACACCAATCACCCTGAATTTACAGTACCCTCTCATTCTCTTCGGATCTCTCAAGCCACCTCCGCTAGTGGTGCAGCGATGTGCCCATTATGAACAGGTCAAAGTTTTCATCACATTTGGGTGTTATAGTAGTTCCTGTTCTTTATCCCAAATGAAGTACATTATATGACCAAAAGTATGTGGACACCTGCTCGTCGAACATCACATTCCAAAATCATGGGCTTTAATATGGAGTTGGTCCCCCCTTTGCTGCTATAACAGCCTCCACTCTTCTGGGAAGGCTTTCCACTAGATGTTGGAACATTGCTGCAAGGACTTTCTTCCATTCAGCCACAAAAGCATTAGTGAGTTTGAGCACTGATGTTGGGCGATTAAGCCTGGCTCGCAGTCGGCATTCCAATTCATCCCAAAGGTGTTCGATGGGGTTGAGGTCAGGGCTCTTTGCAGTCCACACCGATCTTCCACACCCATCTTGACAAACCATTTCTGTTTGGACCTCACATTGTGCAAGGGGGAATTGTCAGGCTGAAACAGGAAAGGGCCTTCCCCAAACTGTTGCCAACAAGTTGGAAGCACAGAATCGTCTAGAATGTCATTGTATGCTGTAGCGTTAAGAGATTTCCCTTCATTGGAACTAAGGGGCCTAGTCTGAACCATTATTCCTCCTTCACCAAACTTTACAGTTGGCACTATGCATTGGGGCAGGTAGTGTTCTCCTAACAGCCGCCAAACCAAAATCTGTCCATTGGACTGCCAGATGGTGAAGCGTGATTCATCACTCCAGAGGACGCGATTCCACTGCTCCAGCAGATGCTTGGAATTGCGCATGGTAATCTTAGGCTTGTGTGTGGTTGATCGGCCATGGAAACCCATTTTATGAAGCGCCTGACGAACAGTTCTTGTGCTGACATTGATTCCAGAGGTAGTGAGTGTTGCAGCCGAGAACAGACGCGCTACGGGCTTCAACACTCGGCGGTCCCGTTCTGTGAGCTTGTGCGGCCTACCACTTTGTAGCTGAGCCGTTGTTGCTCCTAGATGCTTCCACTGCACAATAACAGCACTTACAGTTGACTGTGGCAGCTCTAGCAGGGCAGAAATTTGACTAACTAACTTGTTAGAAAGGTGGCATCCTATGACGGTGCCACGTTGAAAGTCACTGAGCTCATCAGTAAGGCCATTCTACTGCCAATGTTTGTCTATGGAGATTGCATGGCTGTTTGCTTTATTTTATACGCCTGTCAGCAATGGGTGTGGCTGAAATAGCTGAATACACTAATTTGAAGGGGTGTCCACATACTTTGTATAAATAGTGTACCTTTTGGGTAAAGAAAATAGTTTTATTTCACCTCATTTTAACATTCCCATAAAAAAAAATATTATAGTAAGTGCCTATTAAGTGCCAAATAAAGTAACAGGGTTCACCGTAACAGGGTTGATGATTTCACCTTAAATCAGCCATAAATCCCCTTTTTGATTGAAACAGGGAAGGGCAAGATACACCATTTTTTTTATTTAAAAAAAAACCACATTTCTAGCTTGTCTATCCAGTGGGGTAAAAGCGTTGAAGTGTTACGCTCATTTCCACCACAAAATGGCTAAAAAGAGTAGAATCAGCTTGCCTGCTTTTACACTATGATTTGAATAATAGATGTTCAATGTTTCTTCAAATAATCTAAAAAGGAATTGTTTCACCACATTAACTCGAGAGTTCATGTCACATTACAGGGTTGACCTTAAAATGTGGGCAAGACATTTATTTAATGTGATTAGATGAATCAATAATCACATGAAGTAAATAGTCATATTCAGAAGACTTGTCAAACCAACAAAATAACTAGAGCTTTACAATGATCGTGAAAACTTGGAGAAGTTTTTGGGGTTAAGTGAGTAAAAATCTTCATAGAAGTCAGGTGCACAGAGTGACATGTCAAAATGCAGAATTTTGGCAATTTAGCAAGTCTTTATTATTTAACATAAAAAATATATAAATATATTGAATGTTCCATGTGGTCTAGGTGAAAGAGCACTTCATTTTATATAACAGGCATTTAAAACTCAATATCGGTGCACAATTTCTACTTGAAATATCAAAGGGATGCAAAAGGCACTCTTTTCGTGCAAAGACCCTCTGACACAGCGAGTTCAGGACCTGTCTGAATACTACAAGATGTCTTAAGTTGTTTCTCAACCTGGGAAAGTTGGCATGGGTGCTCAATCAGGACGTGCTATCTACAATATATCCAATATACCCAAACTTGACTATATTACAGAACTTATTTTTGCTTCATATGCATGTTTAATGACATCCAGATAGATCTACATTCAGAAATGTCCCCATGGGTGACTGTGAAACAGTTGCAGAGGGAGAACAGCACCATTTTATATCAGATTAAATGACCAGACACTACATATTTAAATGGGGGGAAGATACTAAGAAAATCCATTATCTATTCTTATCCTAGCAGGAAGAAGGTCCTTGGAAGAATTTTAAAAATTCCCCACTGAATTGGTGGTATAGAGTGAAAAATACATCTCAGCTTAACCGTCCACCGATTGCAACTGAAGCTCTTTCAAGAAAATCTCAGTTGGAATCGATACATGGTGTAATAGCCCCTTATGAGGAGTTGTTCTGTGTGCATGCCAAGAGAGGGTTCGGGGCAATGTTCTGTCAAGGTTACACCATCTGATAGACAGAATCTTTATTAAAGCTGAACCTACAGTGAGGTGTCGGGTGTGTCGGGTCATCAATCACCTTTCTCCTTCTTCGGATGTGCAAATGTGACCCTTAACCCCGATCAGAATCGTAAGCCACCCTTGACCTTGGACTGGACATCCACTAACAGGCAGATCCTAGATGGGAGCCTCCATCAACACATTAGTGACTCATGCCACAGTAGGCATGTTTCCATTGACCCAGGTTTATTTAACAAAAGCAATGTTGAAAACTAAAATCTTTGCGACATGTAATGGAAACGGCAGAAGTAGGAGAAATGTTCTAAATATAGAATAGATTTTTATCCGTTAAATGTATTAAATAAATTATGAATGACGAATCATTTTGAAGGTAGGCCTACACGAGGCACGTGATGTTATCACATATCACATAAAGTTACACTCCATATTCAATTCTAAATGCCTCCTGCTTGCAAAATCAATATATTAAACCATAAAAATAATGTTTCTTTGCAGGACACCCACTGGGTGACAGTGATCAATGAGATTTCAACCTTTATTCACCCAATAAAAAAAAAGAGTCAGAAGTTTGTTGAATTCATAGTGTGTTATCACTACGCTTTCAACCATATTAATGCACAGACAAATTGCAATGGAAAACTGTCAAATTTTTGGTTTAGTTGTCATCTATCACTGCACTTTCAACAATTTAACAGCACAGCAAAGTTCAAATGAGAGTACAATGTCAGATATTTTGTTTATTTATACAACAACTTAATGTGTTATCACTGTGCTTCATCTAATAGCACAACCCAAATTACCTGGATTGTAGTTAAGATTACAAATAAAGTACATAGTGAAAGTGATCAATGCTGTTTGAGATTCTTGCAAAGATATTTATATTGTGAAGATCTCCACAGACCTGCAACCTTTCAATGCTTTCTATGATTAAATAAGACTTGTATAATTACAGTAACCTCAAAAGGTGGCCATGGATGAGTTACTAATTAAGGTTGAATAAAAACTGTAACATTAGCTTGTAAAATAGCCTTAACTTCAGGCTTGTGATTGTATTACGAAAGTCATACAGAAGTCTTAGGTTGACGATGCAACCAATTATAAACATTTAAAGGATAAGTACAGTGCCTTTTGAAACTATTCCACATTTTGTTGTGTAACAGCCTGTATTTAAAATGGATTGAGATTTTTTGGGTCACTGGCCTACACACAATACCCCATAATGTCATAATGTAATTATGTTTTTCAAAATGAATTAAAAATGAAAAGCTAAAATGTCTTTGAGTCGATAAGTATTCAACCCCATTTGTTATGGCAAGCCCGAAAATTTTGGGGGGGATGAATAATGTGCTTACCAAGTCACGTAATAAGTTGCCTGGACTCACTGTGTGCAATAATAGTGTTTTACATGATTTTTTATATACTACCTCATCTCTGTACTCCACACATACAATTATCTGTAAAGTCCCTCAGTCGAGCAGTGAATTTCAAACACAGATTCAACCACAAAGACTAGGGAGGTTTTCCAATTCCTCGCAAAGAATGGCATCGATTGATAGATCGGTCAAAATAAAAAAAGCAGACATTGAATATTCCTTTGAGCATGGTAAAGTTATTAACTTCAGATGGTGTATCAATAGACCCAGTCACTACAATGATACAGGTGTCCTTCCTCACTCAATTGCCAGAGAGGAAGGAAACTGCTCAGGGATTTCACCATGATGCCAATGGTGTTTTTAAAACAGTTACAGAGTTTAATGGTTGTGATAGGAGATAACTGAGGATAGATAAACAACATTGTAGTTACCCCACAATACTAACCTAATTGACAGAGTGAAAATTAGGAAGTCTGTACAGAATAACAAATATTCCAAAACATGCATTGTGTTTGTAACAAGGCACCAACGTATTGTACTGAATAAAAAGTGTTTTGTCGTCTGGGGCAAATAAAATACAACACATTACTGAGCACCATTGTCCATTTTTCAAGCATAGTGGTGGCTGCAACATGTTATAGGTATGCTTGTAATCATTAAAGACTGGTTAGATTCAGGATAAAAAAATAAACAGAATGGAGCTAAGCACAGGCAACATCCTAGAGGAAAACCTAGTTCAGTCTGCTTCCACCAGACACCGTGAGATTAAGTCACCTTTCACCATGACAATATCCTGAAACAAGGCCAAATCTAAACATGAGTTGCTTGCCAAGGAGACAGGGAATGTTCCTGATTGGCCGAGTTACAGTTGAATTATGTAAATGAGATATTTCTGTAGTTCATTTTCAATACATTCGCTAAAATGTCTAAAAACACATTTTCACTTTGTCATTATGGGGTATTGTGTGTGGTAATAGTAATACATATTCAATTCAGGCTGTAACAACGTGGAATATAGCAAGGGTAATGAACACTTTCTGGTGACATTGAATTGTGTTTGGCTGTCAAGTCCAAAAAATATAAAACAGACTTCGTCTAAGATAATGATTTAAACAAATTAATAATTGATATGTTGGATTCATGTCTCCATCTCAGCTAAAAATCTAAATTAAAGAATAGGACTAAATCAAATCAAACTTTAAATGCATTTGAAATAAAGTCTGATTTGATTTAGTCCTATTCTTTAACTTCGATGTTTGGTTGAAATGTAGACGTGAATCCAGCATATTCATTATTAACTTGAAGATAAAAATTTGACATTAACCAAAGCGTTAAACCTTAGGCCTATATAGTATTGTATATTTTAGTTGAACCCTGGGTTGAATTGAAACAATAGCTGTTGATGACTTCGCAAATGCTATATAGGCCTAAATAGTATCATTGATGATATATGACTTATAAAGAAAGTATGGTCACATTTCATTTGCTCTGTTAAACATACCCTTTGGAATGACTTCGATGGCAACAACGACTCTATTCAGTAAATAAGGGATCTCTCACAATAGCACATTGGTAGTAGTCAGTGACAAATATCAAAGTGAAGCAGGGTCACAATACATGGACAAATTATGTTGAAACAACACCGATTCAACCAGTTTGTGCCCAGTGGGCAAGGATTGTCTTGACTTTCAAGAATGCCTGAATAGCTTCACATTGCAATGTGAAAGATAGTCTGTATGCCCCGCCTACCTATCGCCACTTTATTAATGCCCAATTTGACTAATACGATAATGGAAACACTTCAACCACATCCTTTGTATTAGACATTGTAGGCTTGTGTGACATCATTACATCCAGCTGTTTTTATTGACACAAGATATTTAAATAGAAACTCACCCCTAGGAGGCAATTGCCACTTCTATTTTCTATGCAAACTTTCTAAATGTTGACAACAGCAAAAAAAACAAATCCCTGGACAAGTTAATGGAAACATAGCAATTAACTTTGTCATTAAAACAGCAACTGTTGGATAACCATGTTATATGGTCGTCAGTCAGATTGAACACATAAGCATTTGCTTCCAGGTGGGATGGTGGTAGAGGTGTTGGCAGTGGGGGTTGGTGGTTGTGTGCGCACATGTAAGTGTTTGTGTGTGTGTGTGTGTGTGTGTGTGGTGACTTACTGTACGTCCATCAGAGTGTCAGTAGACAACGGCAGGGGTCTGGGGAGTCAGGACCGCTAGGCAGAGCGGCAGCTCTGAGGAAATAATTATCTCTCTCATCTTCTCCCAAGTACCTCTGGGAAATCTAACAGTGATGGCTGCCAGTTTGCTGTGGCACAGTCTCCAAAACAAACCCTTTGTTTTTCCTTCTGAGAGAGAAAGCTTTTGACAAAACTCTGTATTCCTTTATTTACAGTCCTCAGAACTACATTGCATCCTCTATCTCCCTACCAAATGATGGACTTTAATTTAAACATCTTTGTGTGAACAAAAGGTCTGTAAACTGTGTACAATTGTGACAAAGACGCAAGAGTGTGAACAAAGCAGCCAAGACAACGATTGAGACATGGAGAACCAGTCAAAACCAGTCCTTGAGCCACTCCTAGCAGCCAGACAATTTCCACTAATATTAGAAATTGATAAAATATTTAGGAAACCTGTTAATAATTAATTTCCCAGAGGATGAAACGTGCTTGGACTATTTTGTTTGCAATTAGCCTTTTATCAGTTTTCGCTTATATATTTGAATTCATGTCAACTGAATGGTTCTAAGACAACCTATTTATGGAAGGTTAGTGTAAACACCAAATTTGAAAAAGAAACGTATCACTTTGTCTATCTTTAGCAGCCTATGACGGGTGAGCTGACAGAGCTCCAGACTGGAAGTGGAGGGGTGTGCTTGGGTCTCTCTGTTCCAGTAGCTCAATCCTGGGGTGGACAGAACCAGTTCCCTCTGAGCTGGCGCCTGGAGGAAGGGCCTTAATGACCACGGTGACATCAGGGTGAGCAGTAAATTGGGAGTTTTGGAGAGAGCATGTAGTCAGAGATGGGGGTGTAGAGGAGGGGGGAGCAGACATGTGTGACAGGTACAGGGGGCAGGGGGGGACAGGGGGAAGAGACCAGAGGCAAGAGCTCTTTACGGTGGTTAACGATCAGTCCCCTAGGAGAGAGAGACAGAGGAGGAAATAGAAAGGGACAAGTGTTAGGGGTGTGAACGTTTAAACAAAATTGGGACCATTAACATGTAGAAAAAATCCCTAACCGAAAAACTGTCATATGCCCCGAATACAACAGCTGTAGACTTTACAGTGAAATGCTTACTTACAAGCATTTTCCCAGCAATACAGAGTTTACAAAAATGTAAAAGGAAATAGAAAAACAAAATAACAATAATGAGACTATATACAAGGAATATCGGTACCAAGTCAATGTGCAGGGGTATGAGGTAATTGAGGTAATATGCACATGTAGGTAGGGGTAAAAGAGATTAAGCAATCAGGAGAGATAATAAACAGAGTAGCAGAGGCGTATGTGAAGAGCTTGAAAGAGTGTATGTGTGTGAGTAGGTGTCAATATGCATGTGTTTTGTGTGAACATATAGTCTGTGTGTGTGTGTTGGAGTGTCAGTATAGTATGTGTGTGAGCCCAGTGAGTCGGTCCATAGAGCCGGTGCAAGAGAGTCAGTGCAAATAAAAAGGGGGGTCAATGCAAATAGTCAGGGTAGCCATTTGATAAACTGTTCAGCAGTCTTATGGCTTGGGAGTAAAAGCTGTTCAGGGGCCTTTTGGTCCCAGACTAGGCCCCAACTAGCGCTTACCATGTGGCAGCAGAGAGAACAGTCTATGACTTGGGTAGCTGGATTCTTCACAATTTTTAGGGCCTTCCTGGAGACCAAATGTGGAGACCAAATGTTTATTTTAGAATAGGGAATTATTTAAGATTAGTGCAAGGGTGCCAACATATTTGGCCGCAACTGTACATAGCAGAAGTGAATGATATCTGTGTGATGCTGTTGTACAGAGAAAATAACTTTTAGAATAACACAGTGTCACACTTGATTTGGTAGTCCATCTGTAGATGCTCTACAGATGTGACTCACCACACAATGGAAGATTCATGATGGAGCTGGTCTGTGTGGGGGTGCATGAGTGTGAAAGAAGACTGGAGATCAGAACTGAGAAACTCCAAAAAGAAAACTAAGCCTAATGAAACCTTTATGAAGAGGATGAGGTCAATAAAGTGCGTGTTGGAATACCACAACATAGTTTGAGCTATTATCCATCTGGAAAAACATTTAGAAAGGGGGCAAATTTCAAAATGGAGGCTGTCTGAAAAAGTCAAGGCTGAAGAGGAAGCGTTTCTATGGCATGGCCTACGTTACCGTGGTGACGCACACAATACCTGGATCTGCGGCAGTGCAGAAATCCTTGGCGACCGGGTTTTCTTTGTCTTATCAGCAGCACATTTAGGAGTGCTTCACCCCCTCCGCCACCTGGTTTAAAGAAACTAATTCCGTTGCAATGTGAAGGTCCAATCAAAATACTGCTTGATAATTACAACTCCATTCATCATCCAAACGCTTGTACAATGGCTTGAAACTTTAGAAAGTGAGGCATGTCATACAAGTGGAATAGCTGGGTGACCTTCAACCGCAGAGAGATGTATTGACAGTGAGCTTTAGGCCCTGTATATACGCAAACCAAGAAGACGTAGGCATATTCAGTTGAAGTCGGAAGTTTACATACACCTTAGCCGAATACATTTAAACTCAGTTTTCACAATTCCTGACATTTAATCCTAGTTAGGATCACCACTTTATTTTAAGAATGAGAAATGTCAGAATATTAGTAGAGAGAATGATTTATTTCAGCTTTTATTTCTTCCATCATATTTCCAGTGGGTCAGAAGTTTACGTACACTCAAAAAATATTTGTTAGCATTGCATTTAAATTGCTTAACTTGGGTCAAACATTTTGGGTAGCCTTCCACAAGCTTCCCACAATAAGTTGGGTGAATTTTGGCCCATTCCTCCTGACAGAGCAGGTGTAACTGAGTCAGGTTTGTAGGCCTCCTTGCTCGCATACACTTTTTCAGTTCTGCCCACAAAGTTTCTATAGGTTTGAGGTCAGGGTTTTGTGATGGCCACTCCAATACCTTTACTTTGTTGTCCTTAAGCTATTTGCCACAACTTTGGGTGTATGCTTGGGGTCATTGTCCATTTGGAAGACCCCTTTGTGACCAAGCTTTAACTTCCTGACTGATGTCTTGAGATGTTGATTCAATATATCCACAACATTTTCCTACCTCATAATGCAATCTATTTTGTGAAGTGCACCAGTCCCTCCTCAGCAAAGCACCCCCACAACATGGAGCTGCCTCCCCCGTGCTTCACGGTTGGGATGGTGTTCGTCGGCTAGCAAGTCTCCCCCTTTTTCCTCCAAACAAAACGATGGTCATTATGGCCAAACAGTTCTATTTTTGTTTCATCAGACCAGAGGACATTTCTCCAAAAAGTACAATCTTTGTCCCGATGTGCAGTTGCAAACCGTAGTCTGGCTTTTTTATGGTGGTTTTGGAGCAGTGGCTTCTTCCTTACTGAGCGGCCTTTCAGGTTGTTTATATAGGACTCATTTTACTGTGGATATAGATACTTTTGTACCGGTGTCCTCCAGCATCTTCACAAGGTCCTTTGCTGTTGTTCTGGTATTGATTTGCACTTTTCAAACCAAAGTACGTGCATCTCTAGGAGACAGAACTGCTCAGGACTGCTTCCTGAGTGGTATGACGGCTGCGTGGTCCCATGGTGTTTATACTTGCGTACTATTGTTTGTACAGATGAACGTGGTACCTTCAGGTGTTTGGAAATTACTCCCAAGGATGAGGTCTTGGCTGATTTCTTTGGATTTTCCCATGATGTCAAGCAAAGAGGCACTGAGTTTGAAGGTAGGCCTTGAAATACATCCACAGGTACACCTCCAATTGACTCAAATGATGTCAATTAGCTTTTCAGAAGCTTCTAAAGCCATGACATAATTTTCTGTCATTTTCAAAGCTGTTTAAAGGCACAGTCAACTTAGCTTATGTAAACTTCTAACCCACTGGAATTGTGATACAGTGAATAAGTGAAATAATATGTCTGTTAACAATTGTTGGAAAAATTGGAGTTCAACTGTATTGCATGAATACAGTCAAATTTACCGGTATTAGTTCATTAAAGTGAAAACGCACGGTCTTGGTTACAATGAAAGGGTCTGGTACAGTGATGACGCACAATAAATACTGTTTGTGTAACAAAGCTCTTTGTGGATAATGATTACTGGTGATCATTACCCCAAGTGCATTATGGATCAGTTCAGGAAGTGAAACACTGTCACAGGAGAAGGAAGCAGGCTATTACTGATTGGATTATAATTTATTCCACATCATCTGGTCAGTTTGGTGCCTATTAATGGTGCTTAGAGCAGTATGGTTCCACCAAGATTGTGTCAAACCAACAAGAATTTGATCCTATTTCTGTCTTACCCTTCAAATTCAACTCCACAATCTTCAACCCCAAGTCCACTGACTGGAACCGTTTCGTAGCGTGTCACTAACCAGTCTGTCAGATTAACCAATTGAGTTAGTACAGCCTTTGTCCAAATTCTCTCTCCTTCCTCCCAAAGGGTGAATTTGTCCACTTACATGATTTGAAAGAAAATGACGAGTATAAGAAATATGATGGCAACTCCCACTAGACCATACCCCAACAATCCAATGCTTTTAGATTTGTGGGAGGGAGTGAACGATTGCACACTTCAGGAGAAAGGAGATATAATTGGGAGGCACCCACACTTAGTGCTTGTTTTGACCAAAGCAGTTTTACAAAGAGAAGGAGCATTCTACCATCACTAGTACAAAGACAGTTGAGAAACACTGCTCTATGAACTTATCATGAGTCCATTTTATCACTATAGCTAGGTTTCCAACCAATCGGTGACAGATTTCCATGTGAATATTCAAAAATCTGCATAAAACAATATGCACATTTTCCCAACAGAGATGTTTCCATCAAATGTATTTATTGCAGATGAAAGGCTGTGTGTGATGACATAATGCACATACAAATAACTTCCCATGTACCAAATAAAAAAGGAAGTTAAAAATGGGTTTCCATCACATTTTCACCTCTACTGATGGTTTTGTCACAAAATCTGTTGCGTTATATTGCACGTGCGCTCTAGCCAACTGCTCAAAGATACAGTGCGGGTAGGCTACCTACAATAGATTATTATATCTAAGAGCAAAAAAAAAAAAAAAAAGGTTTTTGTCAAACGGCAGACAAGCATCAATCATCATATCACCAGAATAAAATCGAAATATTTATTGGAAAGGAGCATCAAGCTGATTATTGTGCATTGTCACCACAATGTATTTCATCTGTAGCCTAATAAACTGCACGGTTTCCCGAGTCGTAGTGGGAGGACCACACGACATATCGCGTATAAACCCAAGTTTACTTCGATATGATGGTTATTATATCAATATTTGCTATATAGTATATGGTATATTATATCAATATATTTCTCATATAATTCATACACACACAAAAAGATTCCGCCATCTCGAACGAACAAATTGTCTGTTGACATTTATATAATTTTTCAGGCATTTCCTGTTTCCACCAACCCGGTCGTGACTTTTTTTCATGCATCAAGTAATCCGCATGAAATGGTTGGATGGAAACCTGAAATCTCTCGGGGAAATGAGTTGGCAAGCCTCCTATTTAAATTAGCTTTAAAAGTGTATTATTGATGTAACCTCCCAATAAGTGTCTGCAGTATTAAAAATATGTTTGTAATGCTCGTGAGAGAAACAACAAGCATTGTGAGAGAGCTGGCTGTTACTTCGACATTTAAAAGGGTTAAAAAATAATGAGAATAAAAACCCTTCAAATGTACTGAAAGGGATAATCCAATAATTCCAACGATTAACAGTGCTTAAATAGCACTAATATGTGAAAACAATATTTTTTGTGAACAAATGTTTAATTTGGTCATTATAACAAGGTTGGTAAGCAACGTGAAAATAGCTGTGGAAATCTGTTGCAGCTCAAGTCAACTACAAAACCCACAATGCAATGCTCTCGATCGGGCTGGCTAGCAAATGAAGCTGCACAATAATACCAAAGTCAATATCAGCATATGAAGTAGCCCGCGTCATAGCTTTAAACTCGCCCAAACAAACTGGACTATAAATTTAGGAGGGTCTCACCGAGTTCTCAGCACCTGCAGTTTGTCACTGCCCAGATGTAGTGCAGAGAACGTTGCTATGGCAACAACGGCCCTTTCCCACGTTTCCCCACAGACACACAGGGCGTATTGAAAGATTGTACTTGAAGGAGAAACCGAGTCTAATAATTTGGTACACTATTTAGATTGGGCACATCTAAGCGAAATATATACAGTACTTTTCCATGAGGATATAAACTGACATGTGTTCTAGACAAGTATGGCCATACCAACTATTGGCTGATTTGGCAATCTGGAGTGCAGGTAATTGTTTTAAAAAGTGTTATGAAATGTGATAACATCACACTTTCTCTTTTTTTAATATATTTTTAAAAAATCTGTTTTTATTATTTTATTTTATTCATAAAACAAAAATCAACTTACATTGCTACAACAAATGTGTCTAACAAAACAAAACACAGGTATTAACAAGAAAATACTCAAACATACAAAAAATATCAATCAAATAATACAAAAAAATCAACTATTTTATTGCAATTGTATTCACTCTGAAAAAAATCTTATAATGATTCAGGAAGATGTTATTCTTGTTGTTATTCACTAGGGTTAATGTTTTAATGAGATAGTTGAAATCAATCAGAAAAATTTGTAATTTTGGTATAGAATTTTGGAATTTTTGTTTGCTTATGAAGTATTTGGCAACAAGAATAAAAAAAATAACAATCACTTCAGTGGTCTTGTTATCATTGCAATAGTAACATATTATATATTTCATGTCAAAAACATAGGCAGTGTTCATAATGCTAAATAAGTATTTTGCAAGGTTTTCCCCAAATTCTGACACAAATTTACATTCAAAGAACAAGTGAGACAGATTCTCACCTTTTTCACAGAAAACGCAGATATCGTCAATAGCCACAAATTTGGATATCATAGAATTACATGGATATATCTTATGTAAAATTTTGAAGTGCACTTCCTTAACTCTGTTTGGTATACAGTATTTGAAAGGCCTTAACCATGCATTTTTCCAGACAACGTCATGAATAAACATGTTCCAGAAAAACTTTCCTCTCGGTGTAAGTTGGTTTTGTCAATGAAGAATTTGTCTTGTATATTTTTTACAACAACATCTCTCAAGTAAGCACACGCCTTCCAATCGGAGTTCTGGAAAAACTTTGTGATCATTACCAAAGCTAAGATGAGTTTTCATTACTGTAGTTAGACCACTGGGAATGGCTTTGATCACAGAAATAAACTCTCTGAAAGGTATTGGAAACTCTTTCAATGTTATAAATTGTTCATATGTGAGAATATTACTCTTGTTGTTGAAAATATCAAGAACAAAGTCAATATTCCTCTCATGCCAGCTGGGGTAGAACAATGACTTATTCCTTATAGTTATGTCTGAATTATTCGACAAAAGATCTTTATGTGGGGAAAAATTGTGCAGGAAACATTTTCCAGGCCATTAAAGCTTGTTGGTGAAACCTAGCCAATTTAGCAGGTAATCTTTCAGGAATATAAATTACATTTCAGTAAAAATTGAAGACCTCCCAATTTATTAACCTTTCTAGGGCAGGCGTTCCGCTAGCGGAATCCCTCGACAACATTCCGCTGAAAAGGCGTCACGCGAAATTCAAAAGTATTTTTTCACACATTAACGAGTCCAATACGGCAAATGAAAGAGAAACATCTTGTTAATCTACCCATCGTGTCCGATTTCAAAAATGCTTTACAGCGAAAGCACAACATAAGATTATGGTAGGTCATAGCCAAGTCTAAAAAACACAGTCACAAAAAGAAGAAATATAGATACAATTAATCACTAACCTTTGATGATCTTCATCAGATGACACTCATAGGACATCATGTTACACAATACATGTATGTTTTGTTCGATAATGTGTATATTTATATCCAAAAGTCTCAGTTTACATTGGCGCGTTACGTGCAGTAATGTTTTGACTCCAAAACATTCAGTGATTTTGCAGAAATACTCATAATAAACATTGATAAAAGATACAAGTGTTCATGCAACCGCTGTGTCAGATTTTTTAAAAACTTTACGGAAAAAGCATAATCTGAGAACGGCGCTTAGAGCCCAATCCAGTCAAAGAAATATCCGCCATGTTGGAGTCAACAGAAGTTAGAAATAACACTATAAATATTCACTTACCATTGATGATCTTCATCAGAAGGCACACCCAGGAATCCCAGTTCGACAATAAATGACTGATTTGTTCCGTAAAGTCCATAATTTATGTTCAAATAGCCACTTGTTGTTAGCGTGTTCAGCCCAGTAATCCATCTTCATGAGGCGCGAGCACTTCGTCCAGACAAAAACTCGAAAAGTTCCGTAACAGGTGGTAGAAACAAGTTAAACGATATGGAATCAATCTTTAGGATGTTTTTAACATAAAACATCAATAATGTTCCAACCGTAGAATTCCTGTGTCTGAAGAAAAGCACTGGAACGAGAGCTAACTCTGTCAGGAGCGCGCACCACTCTGCCAGACTACTGACTCATTCCGCTCCCATTCCCCCCTCCTTTATAGCAGAAGCCCGAAACAAGCTTCTAAAGACGGTTGACATCTAGTGGAAGCCGTAGGAAGTGCAACTTGACTCCATAGACACTGTGTATTCGGTAGGCCAAGCTTTGAAAAACTACAAACCTCAGATTTCCCACTTCCTGGTTGGATTTTTATCAGGTTTTCGCCTGCCATATGAGTTCTGTTATACTCACAGACATCATTCAAACAGTAGAAGTAGAAACTTCAGAGTGTTTTCAATCCAATACTAATAATAATATGCACATATTAGCATCTGGCACAGAGTATGAGGTAGTTCACTCTGGGCACGCTATTCATCCAAAAGTGAAAATGCTGCCCCCTATCCCAATTAAACACATTATTTGGAATGAAATAAGATATTGAATCAGTATTGATCAAACATTTTTTCAAACAGTTTATCTTGAAAGTATTATTTATGTCAACAAAATTGAACAGTTCTAGACGGCTTTAACTCTTTTGTTAGAAAGGCCAGATTTTTTCCAGATGAAGTCAAGAAAGGTCTTATTGATCTCTATACAAGTAGCTGGATTTACACATAACGATAAGGAGGGGTACACAAAACAAGACATTGATCATTAATCCTGATGCAATATAACATGCAGTTATAGCATTAAGAGCATGGGCGACCTGGTCTGTGTCTCTTAGAGATTTTGATTTCTTTGTTAAAAATGGTTAAGCCATACAAATTGGCATTATTCAGAATATCTAGAGATAGAAGTTCCACAACCAAAATTAATAAAAATGGCAAAATTTGGCATCCCTGTCATACACTTCTGTTAATACTGAATCTTTTGGATGTATTAGGATTTAGTAGCACAGAACTTTTTATATCTTTGTAAAACATGCAAATTACTTTAATTACATTTTCACCAAATCCAAAAAGTTTAAGACACCTAAAGAGAAATTCATTTTCAATTGTGTCAAAGGCTTTACAGAAGTCCAAAAATAGGACAACCGCATCTGAGTCAATTGCATCTGAATAATCTATAAGGACCAAGACTAAACGAATGTTAGAGATTATGTGACGGCCCTTCATAAATCCTGTTTGAGTCTCATTTATAATGGTATCTATTTCTTTCTTTAATATTTTGGCATAAAACCAGCGCAATCAATTTGCAATCAATATTTCATAAAGTAATTGGTCTCCAATTGTCAATGAGAGAAGGGTCTTTATTGGGCTTGGGAATCAATTAAATAAGGCTCTGTTTCATAGTGGAGACCATTTCCCCATTTTTAATGCAATCTTGAAACATACTGAAAATCGGTTCTTCTAGTAACTTCCAACACTGTCTATAAAAATCAATTGACAGGTCATCAGGGCCAGGTGATTTCCCTTTTTTCATTGAATTCAGAGCCTCTCTAATTTCTTCAATTGACACAGGTGAATCGCAAACTGAGTGGAAATCATCCTCAATTACAGGGACATAATTCTGAATGAACATCACACTATCTCCAGTGATGAGAACCATGTACCTATAATGTGTTCTTACACAATTTCCTGATTTCACAAAAGGACCAGTTAGAAGTCAATCATGGGGTCAATTTTAATTGTACCCACTAATAAAACATAGGCTTTCCCCAAATTGACAGGAGTTTCATGATTTTTATGTCTGGGGGTCAATTATCCCTTCAAATTGATTTAAAACTGAAGTAACTGTAAAACATACAAACTGGCAGGTAAAAAAAACAGCTGTGGCTCACCCTAGTTAAAAGACATTCAACATGGCAAGACCTAATTACTGAACTGGAACACCTGTGTCAATTAGCCACTTCCATCGCTGGACCAATAGAAGACAAGAAAGACTTAACAATGAACAAGACTGACTGCAATTTGTTGGAAATGAGGGAAAGCTCTAGTAACTAGAATGTGTGGTAAATGACTGAATAAATTAAGGACAAACAGAACTTAATGTATAAATACTTTTTGAAAATGAATGTCTTTAGTGAAGGCCACTCCTTCACAAGTATATTTTACAAACAGTACAACACCAATGCTTTGAGACATTAAACACTAATTGGCTGCCTTTGAAACTGATGCTAACACAGTTGCAGCCTGTGAAATACATTTTTTTTTGTCAAAGGCAGAAATGTTTAAATCATGTTTTCATAACTATGATTCAAGCTACATTACAGCCCGAGCCTTGAATCTACTAAGAAGTTTGTTTTCCAAATGTGGTATTTATTTTGCCACATCTCCATGGGGGTTTCAAGGAAGCAGGATTATTTTGGAGTTGACAACTCCCAATAACAAGAATAAATTCAGTAAGTGCTCACCTGGGGAGCAGACTTAATGAGAAAGCGCTACACTTCTTTAATTCAATCTGTGATAAGTGTCCAATATCTCGGAGTCTACCTCTTTACCCAGACAGGAATACATTACATCTAACCTCTCATTCTGCTGTTTCTCATTCATGTTTTCCTCCTGTCGTGAGAGAAAGAAATAGATGGAGGATGAGAAAGGGAGAAAGAAACAAAGAGAACGTGTAATGCGGAAATGATCCTGTTCTGGATTCATTAGTTAGTGATTGCTATGCTGTGTGCTGCAGTGGCTGTAACTCATCCTCATCTGGCTCTGTGACAGTCCCCCAGAGAAACTAAAGGCCCATTAGAGTAGCCCCACCCTGCCCATACCTTATCCAGCCACACAGGGGAGGGGAGGAAGAGAGCCAGGGATGGATGAAGGTGTGAGGTGGCAAAAAAAAAGTAGTGTGTTTTGGCACCTTCCAAACTAGTAGGTAGGGATGGTGTGAGAATGACGTAATCTAACGGTTTATGGCTCAGGTACTGTTATTTGTTTGGTTCCTACATACAAAGAGCAGACTCAGAGGCAGGCGTGGCTCGCAGTGGAGCTGGTGGTCTCTCTGTAACCTGGATGACAGCCGCATTGTGCATTCCAAATGGCACCCTATGTAGAGCAGTGCTTTTGACCAGAGCTCTATAAAAAGGGAATAGGGTGCCATTTGGGACACATAAAATAGCCATTGTACTCAGAAAAACACATCAAAAAAGGTGCAAGGTAATTCATATCTCTACAATGGGACAGGGCAAATGTCCTCACAAAATCTGAGCATCTTATGGCTGGGTCTAGTCATACAAAATTCAAAACAATAAAGTTTGGTTTCTTTATTCAACTCTTGGATTTAAATGGATACACATTACCCAACACATTTCAGCACATTATAAAACATGTACGTACACTTTGACAATTATTAAACCAGGCATTGTGCCAGCATAGCTCCATCAATGCACAACACACCGCTATTAGGTAAAACACAGTTGTGTATCTGAACCGAACATAGAGCTATAGGTTATTAGCTTCAGCTCAAAACATCAACCTTGATCTGAGCGATGCACTTTCATCTCCCCTCCATCGCATCATGGTCTCTGTGATTCACCACCCCCAACATACTACGACCCAGAAACACAAATCAAGAGTCCCAAATGAAAGAAAATAACAGATCAAAGGAGATGGAGAGGGAGAGAGATTTGAGGGGCTTCTTGACTGTGAAAACGAATTGGGATTTTGATGTGGAAAGCTTCAACGGTATGCTATTAAACTGTGATGATTAGTCCGGTGTTGGAGGAGGTAGAGAGAAGTGAGGAGAGGACTCTCCATGTAAGGATCCCGTAGCCGTATCTGTGGGCTCGTCTGTGGGCTCCATGGTGTAATAACTGACATGCTGAAACTTGATCACCTCGTTGCCCCAGCTGGTCCATCCTGGCTGCAGGCTTCTGGCAAACAGCTCCAGGCACCGGGCGTCGGAACCCACGTACGGACTTAACACCTCTGTGGAGGGAAACAAAGAAATAGAAGAGGGCACCTAGGGCTGGTCTATTGGTAGTGCTGTTGCCTCCAGACAGCAGGTAACCCCTTGAGGCACAGGTTATATCCCTAGTTCAGTCACTCAGTTTCTGAACTCTATTCCTCTCATCAATCTCCCCATCTCACATTCTAATATCTGTCAATAAAGAAGAGGGAGAGGAAAGGGAGTTCAAGATATTTTAGATGTCCTCAGAGGAGATTAGAAATAATAGAATGTACAAATCTGAGCAGGATCTGCCTATGGGGTATTTAGCTGGTTCAGAAGGGGGAGTGGGGGCTTAATGTCTGGCTTGCCAATGAATGCTGGATACGTGCATGGCAGTGTTCTGGCTGTCCTTGAGCGGGGGAACAATGGTGTTACAGGAAAAGCATTCCTGACCGATAGGGTTCACTTCTTCTCCGCCCCGGCGCTGGTGCTGTCTGCTCGCTCACATGCATGCCCACGCCCCAGTCACACACTCCACTCACCAAACACTAGGCAGGTTAATGCACGCCAAAACCCCAGAGAGTCTAAGCCCCCTCCCTCTAAACCTGCCCAGCCTACACCTCTCTTACGAACCATGTCAGAAAGAAAAAAGTTAGGGGGGGGAGAAAGGCCAAACATGAAAAGCTCACAGACTAACACAGAAGAAACACTCTGATCGGTGACTCAGCCCACAAAGTTTGGAGAGGGAATAAAAAGGTCTAATTATCTAAAAACTCAAGGCAAGAGAGGGAGTGTGAGACTTGCGGCTTGCCTCGCGGCTCAACTTAGCTCTTTGTGATGTTTCTCTTAGTGCTGCTGCCTTGAGTTTAGACCCTGCACATTCGGTGTAAATCCCAAATGGCAACCTATTCCCTATTTAGTGCACTACTTTTCCACCGGGACTCATCAAATGTAGTGCACTAAATAAGCATTCGTGTGCCGTTTGGGTTGTCACACTGATCCTGGGACAGCCAAGTTAAGGGTATTGATGACAGTGCTTGTTCTACTGCCCCACCTGACCTCAACCCATTCATTTTGAAAGTGAGGTATTTCAGGGAATTAATACTTTGAGTGAGTGGAGGTTATAAAACCACAAACACTCACAAATAATAAACTGCAGTGTGTGCGGTCCTGTGTGGCTCAGATGGTAAGTGCGTGGCCCTAGCAACGCCAAGGTCAAGGGTTGAAGTCTCACAGGGAACACAAATATTGATTCTCTCACTGTACTGTAAATCAGTTTGGGTAAAAGTGTTTGGTAAAAGCAGTTGGAATATGTACTCAATTGTCATACTTGAGTAAAAGTAAATGCTATAAATCAAATTACTTATATTACGCAAACCAGACGGCACAATTATAATAATTTTTGTATTTACATACAGACGGGCACAGACATAATTTACAAACAGAGTATTTGTGTTTAGGGAGTCTGCCAGATCAGAGGCAGTAGGAATGACAAAGCGTTATATTGATAGGTGATTGCTGTCCTGCCTGAGCATTCGAAATGTAACGAGTACTTTGGGTGTCAGGGAAAATGTATGGAGTAAAAAGTACATATCTTCTTCAGGAATATAGTAGAGTAAAAGTTTTTTTAAATATAAATGTAAAATACAGACACCTCCCCCAAAACTACTTAAGTAGTACTTTAAAGTATTGTAACATTTGCACTTTACACCACTGGCTAAAAGTAGTAGAAATACTGTACATATATCACCTTACTCAGCACCTCCAGCTGTGAGTGAGTAAAGTTATTTTCTCTGCCTTTCTCACCACCCCAGGACAGCAGGTAGCCTAGTGGTTAAAGTGTTGGGCCAGTAACCGAAATGTCGCTAGATCGAAACCCCCAGCCGGCAAGATTAAGAATCGGTCAATGTGCCCTTGAGTAAGGCACGTACCCCTAATTGCTCCAGGGTCAAGTTGGGATATACACAAAAAAATAAAACAATTCCAATTCACACACACTTCTACATGTGAAATAGAACAAATATAAAATCACTCACCAATATCTCAGGTTCTCTGAGTTTAAACAGTAGCACACATCTTTTCACAAGTCAATTAGAATCTCACACACGCTGGCTGGGTGCCATTGAATTGGGCGGGCATGAAGAGGGCACTGCCAATTAGCCGCTTATTACAATACAATGCTGGGAGGAAAATATTCAACTTTAGCTAATTACCAAAGTTTTTTGGAGCCACAATTAAAAGCAAACAGATTATTCACACTCCGAGGAGCATAAACACTTTTTTTCTGCCGTGTCGGCCATCTGGCGAGGATGTGTTTGGATCTCTGAGGTAGAGAGTGAGCATTGGTGTCCCTCTGTATCCCTACTGCAGCCACACACACACACACACACACACACACACACACACACGTCTGATGTCACTAACAGGATCACTGGGGGGGCTATCGGATCACAGAGTCGCTCTCCGCTCCGCCCTCTGTTTAGGACATCCATGCTGTGATGTCATACTGAGGTCAGGGGTAAAGAGTTGGCCACTGCCTCCAGACCTGGCACATCCAAAACACTTGGGACTACATACACCACTCCTGCTCAAATCCCCTAACAGGGATATTGCCCTGTGGTAACAGTGACTGAGGAAGAGGACTTTGTGTTTTAGAGGGGGGCGGTTTAGAGACTTAGCACTGTTTCAAGCTGTTGCATAAGAATCCACCAGAGGGGGTGTGAGAAAAGGACAGCAGCCCAAATCCTTTTCCCGCCCCTGGGTACTCCAGAGTGAATATTCAGCATTAATGCCCACGTCCGGATGTTCCTTTTTGCCAACGGGTCGATAGAACCTTTCAGGATCAGAAAAGGTCTGCTCTATACCTCTTTATCACAGGTTATGTTAATGTGCCGTGGCACCTCTCTGCGGGACCAGCTCCTCTGACATTTCATCCCAGCAGCACTGCGTTCTACCACGCCCACCACAGCCTCCCTGCTATACAGAGGGGTTGGAGGGGGATTCGCTGGAAGGCCAGAGACAGGGATGAGAAGAGGATGACGTCACCAAAAAGTGATATATCAAAACACACAATTCGGAATGACAGCAGCTCAAATGATGATGGGTTACTTGGCAAGTGTGAAATAGCGTGCTCTTTGAGTTTGACTGTGGACTTATCAATCATGGCTGGGGGAAAAAACGATATCACACTGTTTTGCTGCAACTCTTGCCCAAGGCAAAGATACCGTGTGTTCTATTACTTATTATTTGTAACAATGAAAAGACAACGCTGTGAAACAAAGCGTAATTAGAAACTCATAATATATTCTCAACCCAATAGTTACAAAGCACAATGCAGTCATAACAAATTTAAATCTCACAATATCCTGCCACTTTCCCAATCATCTTCTTTATTCAGCTGACAGGGCACTGACAAACCTCTTCCTCTTGCTCCCCAAGTAAATAAAACACACACAAATCGCTTTCCCTGAAGAAGCAGAGAGTTGATGTCAAGCCCCACTCTACATAATCATTGTCTTCAAGGTCTCATCATTGCTTTATTGCTTTCTAAACAACAATGTACGGATCAGAGAAAAGGTTTGACTTGTTAACAATCAAAGGCCAATCAGGCCGTACAGCAGCACATTGTGACAAACTGGGGTCACAATTAGCCATTCGGACAGGTTAGAGCACAGACCTTGCAGCTGATGTCCTTCCGTTTAATAGCAAGGCATTGTCTTGTGCTTTTAAAGAGTGAGGGACAGAGAGTGAGTCAGTGAGAACAGAGCACTGACAGTTAGCGAGCCAGGTCAAAACACAGCAATCGAGGACACTTACGTCACAGTATTGCCCTCTAGTGGTGAAACTATTCCGTTCAATCATTTCTCCAATTATGAATTTCATTACTGGAACTGTATTCATTCATTCCTACGCACTTGGCTACCACATTACGTTCTTATGACGCTGACATACTTATGACGCTGTTGGTGGAACCAGGACGTGCTGGGAATACTGACCTGAGAGTGAAGGTTTATGGGAGTGTAGGGCCGATGGGACACTGACGATCACACGTTGCTCCTCCATAGGGAGCTCTGTCTTCCTCAGAGAGCTGTAAAGGAGATGGAGAAAGCGCGTCATGTTTTGGAGGAGATCGAACGTTCCAGTAATGAAAGAAAATACACAGGATACTTTAAAAAAAGGTCCAATACAGCCATTCTTTTTTTTATCTCAACGTTAAATCATTTCTGGGTAACAATTAAGTACCTCACAGTGATTGTTTTTAATTAAAATGGTCAAAAATAAACAAAAATAGCTTCTTCGCAAGAGAGCAATATCTCAAGCAAGAATTTTGCTAAGACTGTCTAGGAATGGTTTTAGTAGAGGGGAAAACTGTTATTGGCAGAGAGGTTCGTAACTCTTTCTTATTGGTCTATTAACTAATTTACCACCTGGTGATGTCACCTGACAGCACTAAACTCAATTCCACCAAAACAGGCAGAAATTTCAGTGGGTCTTTTCAAACAGCTCTTACACAAAAAGGGCATTAACATAATTTTCACAATTTCACCATATTATTCCAACTTCGGTGTGGAAATACTGCATATTTAAAAGCACGTTTTTGACTGCACTGGTCCTTCAAGAAATTAATGTAAAAAAAAAAAGAAAAAAAGTAGCCTCCCGAGAGGCACAGTGGTCTAAGGCACTGCATCGCAGTGCTGGCTGTGCCACTAGAGATTCTGGGTTCGAGTCCAGGCTCTGTCACAGCCGGCCGCGACCGGGAGACCCATGGGGCGGCACACAATTGGTCAGCGTCGTCCGGTTTAGGTGAGAGTTTGGCCGGCAGTGATGTTTTTGTCCCATCGCGCACTAGCGACTCCTGTGGCAGGCAGTGCACGCTGACAAGGTCGCCAGGTGTACGGTGTTTCCTCCGACACATTGGTGTGGCTGGCTTCCGCGTTAAGCGGGCATTGTATCAAGAAGCAGTGCGGCTTGGTTGGGTTTCGGAGGATGCACGGCTCTCGACCTTGTTGCAGCGATTCAGCGATGAGACAAGACTGTAACTACCAATTGGATAACATGAAATTGGGGAGAAAAAGGGGTAAAAAAAATACAATGGAATAACATTTTTATTTTGTCACACCTGTGTGAGTGGTGTCCGCACCCACGATATCGACCAAGTACCAACACCTCGTAAGGCTTCTTATGCGGAGAGTCCAGTGGAAACACATATTCCCCTGACCTGGTGACCTGAGGGCGAAAACATAGACAATACATCAGAGAAAAATGCTTACGCTCATAAAGATCATATAGCTCATTTCAGAAGCAAATTCAACATTAGACGTCCTAGATGAAACATGACCACTTTTACTATCACCATTTAGAAGTGTCATTTAAACGAAATAGATATATAACAACTTCGATAAATTCTAGGTTCCTTTGTGTTCTACCTTGACCCAGAACCACTCTGCTAGCACCTCCACGCCCCAGTGTGGGTACAGCTCGCCCCTGACGAAGCGCAGGTGGCTGGGTCTGTTGGTCACCCAGGTGACCACCACACAGCCTGTGGAGGCCAACAGTGGGACAGGGAGCCGTTTGAGCTGGGAGGAGGGCAGAAAGCTATACCTAGAGGTCAGCAGGAGAAATGCACAATATGGTCAAAACAGAATTAGAGGTTTGCAGTCATACATTGCAGTGGATGTCGCATGGAATAAAAATCACACTGAATTAGAACGCTGACCTGCCACTCCTTTTTACAGACTTGTTTTCCCATGGAGGATCCAGGACAATGAGGTCGAAAAACTTTCCATCTGCAAAATAATCAATTTTCTAAGACAGGGTTTCCCCAAACTAGGTCCTGGGTGCACATTTAGTTGTTTTGCCCTAGCAAACTCGGTCCTGGGGGGTCCCAGGACCGAGTTTGCGAAACCTTATTCTAAGACATTAGGCCTACACAGGCAGAGAGGATCCTTATTTAGTTCACTAAAGCCTTGCCTTCTCTCCACTCGATTCCTCAAAACATTTTTAGAGAGTTTAAGAGATTTATAAAGACAATGTATTTCTGCACTGACAAAACATAAAATCAGCAAACGCAAGCTCTTTATCATGATCAGGTTTTGTACACTCACAACCAACCAGGGGCTGCATTCTGGCAAAATCAGAGAGCAGGAAGGCACATCGTGGTGGGATAATGTATTTCTCTCCCATCAGCATCACCTCCATGGCAAAGTCCATACAATTCTCTGTGATCCGTGTGAACAGGTCAAGGTGTGTTGTACTACAGCCATCCTCAGACTCAATAAACTGAACTGGGTCCTCTCCATGTTCACTCACTAGAGGGAGCTCTTTAGCCATGTCACACAAGGCTGCCAGGTTGCATTCCTGGGAAGGCAGGGGACCCTCCCGAGCATCGTTGACCTCACTCAGGTACTCACAGGAGAGCCCAGCATCCACTAAGGATTTGGTCCCCTCCAAAATGGCAGACCTGATCTGGTCATAACACAATGATAAGCAGTGGTCAACAATAAAAAGTCTGAGTAATGGTAATGGGTAAACTAAGTAATAGTGAACATAAGATTACCTTGTGGTGGAAGGCAAGTGAATCAATTTCTCCTTGGTTCAGATCATTGCGTTTTCGTTTTCTTTTCTGTGGGATTTGAATATATCAAAAAGATTGTGGTTAAAACAAAGGCGTTTCCCAGTGATAGTACCTGGCAAGTTAGCCGCACCCTCCAGACATGTCTAGTCAAGCCTAGGTCCAAAAGACTTAACAGCTTATACCCCCAAGCCATAAGACTCCTGAACAGCTAATCAAATGGCTATCTGGACTATTTGCATTTGTATGGAGGAGGAGGTGTGATGGTGCTTTGTTGGTGACACTGTCTGATTTATTTAGAATTCAAGGCACAGTTAACCAGCATGGCTACCACAGCATTCTGCAGCGATACGCCATCCCTTCTGGTTTGTGCTTAACAGGACAATGACAGGACATTGACAATGACCCAACAACTCCTGGTTGTTAAGGGCTATTTGACCAAGTAGGAGAGTGATGGAATGCTGCGTCAGATGACCTGGCCTCCACAATCACCCAACCTCAATCCAATTGAGTTGGACTGCAGAGTGAAGGAAAAGCAGCCAACAAGTAATCAGCATGTAGGAACTGTTTCAAGACTGTTGGAAAATCATTCCAGGTGAAGCTGGTTGAGAGAATTCCAAGAGTGTGCAAAGCTGTCATCAAGGCAAAGGGTGGTTACTTTGAAGAATCTAAAATATATTGTTGTATATTGTTTTTTGGTTACTACATGATTCCATGTTTTTTCATAGTTTTGATGTCGTCACTATTATTCTACAATGTAGAAATTAGTAAAAAATAAAGAAAAACCCTTGAATGAGTAGGTGTGTCCAAACTTTTGACCGGTACCGTACATATGACCTCAATTAACCTGTGCTAACCTGTGCCCCCGCACATTGACTCTGTACCGGTATGTACACTGCTCAAAAAAATAAAGGGAACACTTAAACAACACAATGCAACTCCAAGTCAATCACACTTCTGTGAAATCAAACTGTCCACTTAGGAAGCAACACTGATTGACAATAAATTTCACATGCTGTTGTGCAAATGGAATAGACAACAGGTGGAAATTATAGGCATTTAGCAAGACACCCCCAATAAAGGAGTGGTTCTGCAGGTGGGGACAACAGACCACTTCTCAGTTCCTATGCTTCCTGGCTGATGTTTTGGTCACTTGAATGCTGGCGGTGCTTTCACTAAAGTGTGGTAGCATGAGACGGAGTCTACAACCAACACAAGTGGCTCAGGTAGTGCAGCTCATTCAGGATGGCACATCAATGCGAGATGTGACAAGAAGGTTTGCTGTGTCTGTCAGCGTAGTGTCCAGAGCATGGAGGCGCTACCAGGAGACAGGCCAGTACATCAGGAGACGTGGAGGAGGCCGTAGGAGGGCAACAACCCAGCAGCAGGACCGCTACCTTCGCCTTTGTGCAGGGAGGAGCAGGAGGAGCACTGCCAGAGCCCTGCAAAATGACCTCCAGCAGGCCACAAATGTGCATGTGTCTGCTCAAACGGTCAGAAACAGACTCCATGAGGGTGGTATGAGGGCACGACGTCCACAGGGGGGTTGTGCTTACAGCCCAACACTGTGCAGGACGTTTGGCATTTGCCAGAGAACACCAAGATTGGCAAATTCGCTACTGGCGCCCTGTGCTCTTCACAGATGAAAGCAGGTTCACACTGAGCACATGTGACAGACGTGACAATCTGGAGACGCCGTGGAGAACATTCTGCTGACTGCAACATCCTCCAGCATGACCGGTTTGGCGGTGGGTCAGTCATGCTGTGGGGTGGAATTTCTTTGGGGGGCCTGCACAACCCTCCATGTGCTCGCCAGAGGTAGCCTGACTGCCATTAGGTACCGAGATGAGATCCTCAGACCCCTTGTAAGACCATATGCTGGTGTGGTTGGCCCTGGGTTCCTCCTAATGGAAAACAATGCTAGACCTCATGTGGCTGGAGTGTGTCAGCAGTTCCTGCAAGAGGAAGGCATTGATGCTATGGACTGGCCCGCCCGTTCCCCAGACCTGAATCCAATTGAGCACATGTCTCGCTCCATCCACCAACGCCACGTTGCACCACAGACTGTCCAGGAGTTGGCGGATGCTTTAGTCCAAGTCTGGGAGGAGATCCCTCAGGAGACCATCCGCCACCTCATCAGGAGCATGCCCAGGCGTTGTAGGGAGGTCATACAGGCACGCGGTGGACACACACACTACTAAGCTTCATTTTGACTTGTTTTAAGGACATTACATCAAAGTTGGATCAGCCTGTAGTGTGGTTTTCCACTTTAATTTTGAGTGTGACTCCAAATCCAGACCTCCATGGGGTTGATACATTTGATTTCCATTTATAATTTGTGTGATTTTGTTGTCAGCACATTCAACTATGTAAAGAAAAAAGTATTTAATAAGAATATTTCATTCATTCAAATCTAGGATGTTTTATTTTAGTGTTTCCTTTATTTTTTTGAGCAGTGTATATAGCATCATAACTATTATTTTATTGTTGCTCTTGAAATGTGTTATTTTTCTAACGTTCTTTTTTTTGTATTTTTTTTTTTACTTCAATTTTTTAACACTATTTTTCTTAAACTGCATTGTTGGTTAAGGTCTTATAAGTAAGCATTTCACTAAGGTCTACTACACCTTTGCAGCTGTATTCATCGACCTGGCCAAGGCTTTCGACTGTCAGTCACCACATTCTTATCAGCAGACTCAACAGCCTCGCAATGACTGCCTCGCCTGGTTCACCAACTACTTCTCAGACAGAGTTCAGTGTGTCAAATCAGAGGGCC
Source organism: Oncorhynchus keta (assembly GCF_023373465.1). Classification (NCBI taxonomy): domain Eukaryota; kingdom Metazoa; phylum Chordata; class Actinopteri; order Salmoniformes; family Salmonidae; genus Oncorhynchus; species Oncorhynchus keta. The sequence goes on along the minus strand of NC_068424.1, from coordinate 31,205,197 downwards.
TATTGTCCAGACCTCTGGCAGTCTATGGGGGTGCCACAGGGTTCAATTCTCGGGCCGACTCTTTTCTCTGTATACATCAATGATGTCGCTCTTGCTGTTGGTCATTCTCTCATCTACCTCTACGCAGACGATACCATTCTGTATACTTCTGTCCATTCTTTGGACAATGTGTTAACTAACCTCCAGACAAGCTTCAAAGCCATAAACTCTCCTTCCGTGGCTTCCAACTGCTCTTAAATGCAAGTAAAACTAAATGCATGCTCTTCAACCGATCGCTGCCTGAACATGCCCGCCCAGCATCACTACTCTGGAAGGTTCTGACTTAGAATATGTGGACAACTAGAAATACCTAGGTGTCTGGTTAGACTGTAAACGCTCCTTCCAGACTCACATTAAGAATCTCCAATCCAAAATTAAATCTAGAATCGGCTTCTTATTTCGCAACAAAGCATCCTTCACTCATGCTGCCTCGTAAAACGGACTATCCTGTCGATCCTTGACTGCGGCGATGTCATTTACAAAATAGCCTCCAACACTCTACTCAGCAAACTGGATGCAGTCTATTACAGTGCCATCCGATTTGTCACCAAAGCCCCATATATACTACCAACCACTGCGACCTGTATGCTCTCGTTGGCTGGCCCTCGCTTCATATTTGTCGTTTTCTGCTGCCAATAACTGGAATGAATAGCAAAAATCACTGAAGCTGGAGACCCATATCTCCCTCACTAACTTTAAGTTCCAGCTGTCAGAGGAGCTCACAGATCACTTCACATAGCCCATCGAACTACCTCATCCACCATACTGTTATTTTTTTGCACATTTGCACCCCAGTATCTCTACTTGCACATTCATCTTCTACACATCTATCACTCCAGAGTTGAATTGCTAAATTGTAATTATTTCACCACTATGGCCTATTTATTGTCAGCTAGTGAAAAATGCACACACACCTACACCACACACACAGAACATAACTTAGAAATGCCTCATGAGCTTTGTTCAACAGTCACACTCCATTAGAACCCAAAAATATAAGCTTGTTTTTCTCCAATGTTTGTAAACATTGTAAACATAAAATGTATAGCCTCATAACATCAGGTTAAAACAATACTGTTGATATCATGGATGGTCAGTCCTTGCATCCATAGCACTGTCTATTAATCTGAGAGTGGTTACATTTCTCCAGGCCCATCCCTCAGCTTTTTACCAAAACAAAGGCGGGGTCATCTTTTGGTTATTGTTTCATCTGTGGATTTACCCTTTAAACAGCTGCACATTATCAAGATACCAAAGTTTCAACAACAAAAAGTTAACAGGCCTATATACCAGCATTTGGCATTCATTTAAAAAAATGTAGATAGCACTTTTCAATAGTGCTCAAAGCATGCCATTCGATGAGCACAGCATTTATTTTTCAACTCAAATCAGTGAGCCCAATCAGCCTAATCATGACAACAAAAATCATAAACAACAGAGTAGAGCTGGCTCATACATCCTTAGTTTTGGGGTTATGCTCAGGTAAAACAATTTGGTTAATATAAAGATATTAGACTATGTAGTAGCAAGCAATGGGTTAGAAGAAGCCTACATAACCAACCCATAAAGTAAAACGTAACATCCATATATGGCCAGCTATGTAAACTTTAACATTGATTTATCCTGCAATAGATGTGGTTAAATTGGGAACATGTATACGTGTCTTGTTCTAATGCCTCTAAAGGGGAATGTAATCTAAAAGTAACTGGATGTTATCAGATTACGTTACTGAGTTCGGGTAATCTAAAAGTTACGTTACTGATTACTATTTGGACAGGTAACTAGTAACGGATTATATTTATTAAGTAACCTACCTGACCTGGCGTACATATAAAGAAACAGACCCCCCCCCCGCCCAATTTACCTTTGATGGTTTACAATCCACTGTAGTTTTATTCTCACTCCTCTGTAGAGCTGCGTCCGAGACGGTACTGTCGTTTGTGGTCACAGTACAAACTGATTTAACACTAACGTGAGACTTTAAAATCTGAAAACACTCATGTTTAAAACAACATTTAAAATGCGACTTCCCACTGGCTGCTTTCCTCTCCGAAGTAACGTTACATAGTTGGACACCCTTGTCGACAAGCGAACAAGCATCCAACAGCCACCCGTTGGCATTTCTAAACACAATCGACATAGCCAATCTGGTTGGCAAACTACTCTCTCTTTGATATCTTTACATGCCGTGAGTGTCCATAAGCGTACCATGTGGAGTTGACTAGCTTGCTAACGTTACTTACACGTTTCGTTTCTTTGCTGGGTTTCCTACTTTCTCTACTTGGACATTATTGCCGTGCGCCGCCATGATGCTTGTCTATCGTCACGTGCATTCGCCAAACCTGTGGCATATTCAATACGTCGATTCTGTTGTAAACCTTTCTTAAACGGAACAAAAACGGGAGGGACAAGCCAGGGGCGGACACCCCGGGTGCAGATTTCGTTTACTTCCGTTTGGTTCCTCGTAACAGACCAAACGTTTTGCAACGCAATTTACCCAATGAATACACCCCAGCGCGTTTCCACATCCACAAAGTCGAAATTGGCTATATCCTAAAGAAATAATGAAAACAAAAATAGATTTGTGGTGTACATTTGATTTTGTAGTTATGCATAATGTTAGCAGTTTGGTTAATGTGAAAATAAATTGTCGAAATAGGCGGGGTTTAGGATTTAGCGGCAAATAGTGACGACACAGCCCATGCGATAGATGCGCAGTACATTGCGCATACTCACGACTTCTTTCACCTGAAGAACAAACATGGCAGAGTCGGAAGGTGTGACAACGTCTGCTGTTGCCAATAGCAATAGAACACACATTTCACAGAGTAAAAATGGAGTTAACGGGTCAGATAAACCACATAAAAGTGTGGTAATATTCGACTGTCGTCCGGAAAGACACGACGCAATGGAGAGAGTTCTGGACATAAATGGCTTGGACTTCAACGACTTCCTTCAAGTTGTATCGAAGGTACAGTAGCTAGCTAGCTAGCTAAAGTCGTTAGTTATCCAGAGATATGTTAGCCAGACAGCTGCCTGCTTGATTGCAAATTTGCAACAGCTGGCTCTTGAAAATGAATGAGTTCCCACGATTATTGACATTTAACTAGCAGCTCATTCGATAGCTTGGCTAGGTGGCGGATCATGGGAAGTGCATTGATCCAAAAATATAGCTGTCATTTGCCAATTTAATGTTTTAATTAAATTGTTAATAGCTTGCTAGCACGTTATAAGCAAGTGTTATAAACAAGTTGTCAATACAATATCTAAACCATTCACCAAATTATCAAAACTTGTATATCTAACTCAGCAGATATGACAACTATTTTCCATGTGCCTTAGGAATTTGCCATTCCTTCCAACGAAACGTTTGTCTTGACAACAACGGACAGAAAAGGAATAGATTTTGACAGATATGGTAAGTGACATTCAGTCAGGGCTACCTGGTGTAGTGCTAGAAAGAAATGCCAAAGTGAATTGCCAGTCATCAACTTTTTAATTGATAATTTAAAAGAATAGGCACGCTACTTGGATCAATCAGTGAAAATGTTTTTGGTATACTAATAGTCAGGCATTGGGTCACAAATAAGCCTTTTATACAAGGGGAATAAGAGGTGAGCGACAATACGCTATGTTGTTGTGTCATCTCTTTCAGAGGATCTTCAACAAGGAATCACTCTCCACCTGTTGCAGACCGAGGACCAGATCCTGCCCGTGGCAACTCAGGAACACATTGTGTTTCTCCCTCACTATGACACACTGGTCCAGAGTGGCATGTATGAGTACTACGCTAGTGAGGGCCAGAATTCTTTACGTGAGTACCTCTGAAATACTGTACCTTCTCCAGCCCAAACCAACAATATTACAGTCCTGTATGTATTCATTAGCTGTGTTCACACTGCACCACACTGAATGAAATGTCTATGCTCAGCACTTACGACCAATTTTCTACTCTGTGACGCTTTGAAGTTACTGGCCGGGGCTGATTTTGTTCCAGAAGAAGCTGTGTTAAAAGGCCTATAGTTCATTAAAATCTTGCACCCCCCACCCCCCCAACAGCGTATGCCTTTGCAGAACTAATCGACAATGCACTGTCAGCTACATCGCACAACACAGGAGTGAGGACCATAGACATCCGATTGGTGAGATACTACTGTGGATTAAAAAATACATTTTTACTCTCCCTATTTTTCTAACAATTGTAAACCTCATATGGTCTTGAATGAATGTGATGCATAAGTATTGTGATGTTTTCATATACAGGTCAGTGTTCTGCACCCCTACAGTATTGATGGAATGGGACACTGAGGTAGTTGATTGTTTCTCATCTCTTCCCCCAGCTGTTTGATGAGTCCTTGGGGAAACATGCAGTGGTTGTCATGGACAATGGATGTGGAATGACCTCCAAACAGCTTAATAACTGGGCTGTGTACAGGCTCTCCAAATTCAGCAGGGAAAGCGGCACGTTTTCAAGGTTGGTTTAGCAAGAGTAGGGCCAGGAGTTTTTCCACATCACTCGATCTGACCTGTTCAGGTGTCTCGATCAGACAATGCGGTCAGACCCATCTCCCGAGTGGCGCAGAGGTCTAAGGCACTGCATCTCAGTGCTGGAGACATCACGACAGACCCTGGTTCGATCCCGGGCTGTATCGCAACCGGCCGTGATCAGGAGTCCCCTAGGGCGGCGTACAATTGGCCCAGCGTCTTCTGTGTTCGGGGAGGGTTTGGCCGGGGTAGGCCGTCATTGTAAAATAAGAATTTGTTCTTAACTGACTTGCTAAGTTACATTTTTTTAAATGACTCACAGTAAATGTATATTAAAATGCACTTTCCAAATAATTAAGTATACACTTGAAGTTTGTTTTTGGTGCTTTCCATGTATCTATCGTCAGTGATTATCCTGTTTGTCTCACTAGTGATCATGCAGGGTATGTTCGCCCTGATCCAGTCGCTCGCAGTCTCAACAGTGATATATCATATTTTGGAGTAGGAGGGAAACAAGCAGTGTTCTACATTGGACAGTCAACCAGGGTAAATGTTCCTCTGTGTTCTACCATATTCCCCTAATGGACTGTGATGCGCTACTGTATGACTTGATATCTCTGTCTTTGTTAAAGATGATCACCAAACCAGCGGGCTCCCCAGATGTCCATGAACTCATCATTTCAAAAGAAGAATTTGAGAGGAAGGAGCGGAACAAGGAAGATATTTACAGTGGTTTCATCAGAAACCGGAAGGTAAGGGATTACTCCCAGATCACTCAATGTTGATGTGATCTCCGAAAGACGTCCTCAATCCATCAATTTTGGAACTTTCAGTATCGGTGGCAAACTGCTATAACCTTCCCTCAGTGGCCATCCTCTATTTAATGAAAGCCATGTTCAATTCTCCACCCCGCAGATGGCTGACTCGTCCCACGTGAGAGATGACGAAGAGCGCTTCCTCCATGGGCTGATCGCTGAGGAGGTGGGAAAGGACAGCTTCACGGCCGTGGTGGTTACGGGAGTCCAGCCTGAACATGTCACCTTCCTCAAGCAGGACTTCCACCTGTGGACCAGAGAACTCGCGTGAGTCTGCTCACCCATCTGACGATCCCAATATTATTTAATTGAGAAGGTATAAGGGCATTCCATAGAGACAGGGTGTGAGAAGTCATGGTCCAATGACTGTACCTGCTAGTAGCATGTGTCCAGTGTCCGAAGCTACATCATAATAGTCGGTAGATGGCTCCATTTGGATAATCACTGTTTGCGTCGCCGAACAGTGAACAAGAAACTATTAAAATCCAGTTTTTCGATTTCCCCCTCCCCAAATCAACACCAAACATGGATTCTGTTATTTTCTGTTTCATACCTGTTTGTCTTGTTAATCAGTCTCGCAATATGGGCACCATGCTGCCCCAGACTGGAAGTACAGGAAATGTGTGCACGCAAAGACAGAAAAAAAACGATGGGGATCCATATTAGATGTTGCTTTGGTAGCATCTAAAAACTGGATTTAATAATTCACTGCTCAGCGACGCAAAGGGGGACTCCAATATACCGATTTTATGGATGAAGCTTCAGACGCGTGACAAATGTTGCTAGCAGGTATAGACATTGGACCATGATTTCTCACACGTTGTCTCAGGTATGAAACACAGACCAGTGTAGACACAAAGTGAGAACCCAACATAGAATCCATGTTTGGTGTTGATTTGGGGAGGGGGAATCTGAACTGAATTTTAATAGTTCGGCGACGCAAACAGTGATTCTCCAATTGGAGCCATCTACCGAATATTATGGGTGTAGTTTTGGACGCGGGACACATGCTGCTAGCAGGTACAGTCATTGGACCATAGCTTATCTCACACGCTTTCATTATGGAATGCCTTTAGACCATGTCTCATTAATTAGAGGTATAGTATTGGGATACCGCCTGCCCTGCACCGTCCCAAATACCCACCACCACCTTTCAATCAAATTGGTTGTTGTCCTCTTTTGATTTTACTCTTTGAAATCCATTAACAAATTATTGAAATTACAATCTACTTTGTTTTCAGCCACTTGTATCACTACTACATTCACGGCCTAAATGGGAATGACATGAAGGCCTCCTACCGAAACTCTGATTGTGTTTCCAACATTGACATTCAGGTAAGATTGTCATTGTATTTAAATAACCATGTAATTGTTATTTTATGGTAGTGCTACATACAATAGTCATCCAAGAGCATCTATTCATTCTTTGAAGATGTATGTTTTATAACTCTTATTTTGTTTTACCTTTTATTTAACTAGTCAAGTCAGTTAAGAACAAATTCTTATTTTCAATGACTGCCTAGGAACAGTGGGTTAACTGCCTGTTCAGGGGCAGAACGACAGATTTGTACCATGTCAGCTTGGGGATTTGAACTTGCAACCTTTCGGTTACTAGTCCAACTCTCTAACCACTAGGCTACCCTGCCGCCTCTAATTTTGTGGTACTATATTGATATTTATCTACTGTTCAGATCTCTCTGCTGGAGAAGTTCCCCAAGATCCCTCGCATGGTGAACCTCCGAGAGATCGACAACGACATGCAGACGCTCTACATCAACACGTCGGCTGACACATTCGAGTTCAAGGCCTGCACAGACGTTGACGGAATAGTGGAGGGGGTCCTGAGGTACCACCCCTTCCTCTATGACAGGGAGACCTACCCCGAAGACCCCTATGCCATACCAGGTAACCTAGGCTGTACCCCAAATGGTACCCTATTCCCTACATAGTGCACTAATTTTCACCAGAACCTAATAGGCATTGACTGCTATGTGTAGAGGGTTGCTGTCAGATGTTTGGACACATTGGTCACGGTCAAGTTTTTAAATCGCAGTAGTTCACAGTTAAGCTTTTAAAGTCTTGTGAAAATCTCATTTTTAAAAGCTCATACCTGAAGAATGTTGTTGACTTGTCCTTTACTAGTTGTGGCCAAAGCATAAATTCGAGAACCCACTCAGTAAAATCCAATCTCAAACTTTAAAAAATTAAAATAGCTTGGAATTTCTTGACATTTTATTCAACTAGGCAAGTCAGTTAAGAAGACATTCATATTTAAAAATGACAGATGACAAAAAGGCAAAAGAACTCCTGCAGGGAAGGGGGCTGGGATGAAAATAAAAAGATAAAAAATAAATAACATAAAATGTCACAAGAATTATATCATTCTCCAGTGGGGAAAGGAGACTAAAGGAGACACAGGCTCAGGAGGGCGCTCAAACTAGGTAGCAAGCCAATCGATCCATAGTTTGTTAGTTGCTGTATAGGCTTTGTCCTCTTTCCTATCTCGCCAGTCACTTCTATTTCAAACTACATAGAACACAAATAGAAACGCAACACTTTCAATGATTTGACTGAGTTACAGTTCATGTAAGGAAATCAGTCAATTAAAATAAATTCATTAGGCCCTAATCTATGGATTTCACATCACTTGGCTCGGAGTAATTAAAACTCGTTTTTCAACCACTCCACAAATTTCTTGTTAACAAACTATAGTTTGGCAACTCGGTTAGGACATCTACTTTGTGCATGACACAAGTAATTTTTCCAACAATTGTTAACAGACAGATTATTTAACTTATTCACTGTATCACAATTCCAGTGGGTTAGAAGTTTACATACACTAAGTTGACTGCCTTTAAACAGCTTGGAAAATGCCCGAAAATTATGTCATGGCTTTAGAAGCTTCTGAAATGCTAATTGACATAATTTGAGTCAATTGGAGGTGTACCTGTGGATGTATTTCAAGGCCTACCTTCACACTCAGTGCCTCTTTGCTTGACATCATGGGAAAATCAAAAGAAATCAGCCAAGACTTCAGAAAACAAATTGTATACCTCCACAAGTCTGGTTCATCCTTGGGAGTAATTTCCAAACACCTGAAGGTACCACGTTCATCTGTACAAACAATAGTACGCAAGTATAAACACCATTGGACCACGCAACCGTCATACCACTCAGGAAGTAGACGCGTTCTGTCTCCTAGAGATGAACGTACTTTGGTGTGAAAAGTGCAAATCAATACCAGAACAACAGCAAAGGACCTTGTGAAGATGCTGGAGGACACAGGTCCTCTATAAACAACCTGAAAGGCCGCTCAGCAAGGAAGAAGCCACTGCTCCAAAACTGCCATTAAAAAAGACAGACTACGGTTTGCAACTGCACATGGGGACTTTTTTGGGAAATGTCCTCTGGTCTGATGAAACAAAAATAGAACTGTTTGGCCATAATGGCCACCGAAGAACACCATCCCAACCATGAAGCACAGGGGTGGCAGCATCATGTTGTGGGGGTGCTTTGCTGCAGGAGGGACTGGTGCACTTCACCAAATAGATGGCTTAATGAGAAAGGAAAATTATGTGGATGTATTAAAACGTTTCAAGACATCAGTCAGGAATTTAAAGCTTGGTCACAAATGGGTCTTTCAAATGGACAATGACCCCAAGCATACTTCCAAAGTTGTGGCAAAATGGCTTAAGGACAACAGTCACTGTATTGGCGTGGCCATCACATAGCCTTGACCTCAATCCTATAGAAGATTTGTGGGCAGAACTGAAAAAGCGTGTGCGAGCATGGAGGCCTACAAACCTGACTCAGTTACACCAGCTCTGTCAGGAGGAATGGGCCAAAATTCACCCAACTTATTGTGGGAAGCTTGTGGAAGGCTACACACAACATTTGACTCAAGTTAAACCATTTAAAGGCAATGCTACCAAGTACTAATTGAGTGTACAGTCATGGCCAAAAGTTTTGAGAATGACACAATCATTTTCAGTCTGCTGCATCAGTTTTTATGATGGCAATTTGCATATACTCCAGAATGTTATGAAAAGTGATCAGATGAATTGCAATTAATTGCAAAGTCCCTCTTTGCCATGCAAATGAACGGAATCCCCCAAAAACATTTCCACTGCATTACAGCCTTGCCACGAAAGGACCAGCTGCCATGTCAGTGATTCTCTCGTTAACACATGTGTGAGTGTTGACGAGGACAAGGCTGGAGATCACTCTGTCATGCTGATTGAGTTCTAATAACAGACTGGAAGCTTCAAAAGGAGGGTGGTGCTTGGAATCACTGTTCTTCCTCTGTCAACCATGGTTACCTACAAGGAAACTTGTGCCGTCATCATTGCTTTGTACAAAAAGGGCTTCACATGCAAGCATATTGCTGCCAGTAAGATTGCACCTAAATCAACCATTTATCAGATCATCAAGAACTTCAAGGAGAGCGGTTCAATTGTTGTGAAGAAGGCATCAGGGCGCCCTAGATAGTCCTGGCGCTTGCTGGACTCTCTCCTAATGTTGATTCAGCTGCGGGATCGGGGCACCACCAGTACAGAGCTTGCTCAGGAATTGCAGCAGGCAGGTGTGAGTGCATCTGCACGCACAGTGAGGCAAATACTTTTGGAGGATGGCCTGGTGTCAAGAAGGGCAGCAAAGAAGCCACTTCTCTCCAGGAAGAACATCAGGGACAGACTGATATTCTGCAAAAGGTACAGGGATTGGACTGCTGAAGACTGAGGCACCGATTTGTTTGAGGCATCTGTAAAAAAAAGCTTGTCCGGAGAAGACAAGGTGAGCGCTACCATCAGTCCTGTGTCATGCCAAAAGTAATGCATCCTGAGACCATTCATGTGTGGGGTTGCTTCTCAGCCAAGGGAGTGGGCTCACTCAATTTTGCCGAAGAACACAGCCATGAATAAAGAATGGTACCAACACATCCTCAGAGAGCAACTTCTCCCAACCATGACGAACAATGCCTTTTCCAGCACGATGGAGGATCTTGCCATAAGACAAAAGTGATAACTAAGAGGCTCTGGGAACAAAACATCGATATTTGGGTCCATGGCCAGGAAACTCCCCAGACCTTAATCCCATTGAGAACTTGTGGTCAATCCTCAAGAGGCGGGTGGACAAACAAAACCCCACAAATTCTGACAAACTCCAAGCATTGATTATGCAAGAATGGGCTGCCATCAGTCAGGATTTACATTTAAGTCATTTAGCAGACGCTCTTGTCCAGAGCGACTTACAAATTGGTGCATTCACCTTATGACATCCAGAATGTGGCCCAGAAATTGACAGCATGCAAGGGCAGATTGCAGAGTTCTTGAAAAAGGTTCAACACTGCAAATATTGATTCTTTGCATCAACTTCATGTAATTGTCAATGAAAGCCTTTGACACTTGTGAAATGCTTGTAAGTATACTTCAGTATTCCATAGTAACATCTGACAAAAATATCTAAAGGCACTGAAGCAGCAAACTTTGTGGAAATTAATACTCAAACATTTTGGTCACGATGTAAACTTCTGACCTACTGGGAATGTGATGAAAGAAAATAAAAGCTGAAATAAATAATTTTCTCTACTATTATTCAGACATTTCACATTTTAAAAACAGTGGTGATCCTAACTGACCTAAGATGTTTAATCCTAGTAAAAATTACCCATCAGGAATTGTGAAACTGAGTTTTAATGTATTTGGCTAAGGTGTATGTAAACTATCAACTTCAACTGTATGCATCTGTTGGTCACAAAAAAAAGTAGGGCCGTGGATTAAAAAAACAATAAATACTTGGTATCTGGTGTGACCCCCATTTGCCTCATGCAGTTCTACGCATCTCCTTGACATAGACTTGATCAGGTTGATTGTGGCCTGCTGAATATTAGCTCAATCCTCTTCAATGGCTGTGTAAAGTTGCTGGATATTGGCGGGAACTGGAGCATGCTGTTGTATACGTCGATCCAGAGTATCCCAACCATGCTCAATGAGTGGTGACATGTTTAATGAGTATGCAGGCCATGGAGTGACTGGGACATTAAAATCAAATTGTATTAGTCACATGTGCTGAATATGACCAGTGTAGACCTTACAGTGAAATGCTTACTTATGACCCCCTAACCAACAGTGTAAGTAATTAAATAGCAGCAGAAAAAATACAACAATATGTACAGAGTTAATGTGCAGGGGAACCAGTTAGTTGAGGTAGTATGTACATGTAGGGAGTTAATTAAAGTATAGATAAGAATGGCAGTGGTGTGGAGAGGGGAGGGGGCAAAGCAAATAGTCTGGGTAGCTGTTTGACTAGATTTTCACACGTCTAATGGCTTGGGGGTAGAAGCTGTTTAGAAACCTCTTTGACCTAGACTTTGCGCTCTGGTACTGCTTGCCGTGCGGAAGCAGGGAGAACAGTCCATGACTAGGGTGGCTTGAGTCTTAGACAATTTTTAGGGCCTTCCTCTGACACCGCCTGGTATAGAGGTCCTGGATGTCAGAACTTGGCCCCAGTGACGTACTGGGCCGTTCTCACTACCCTCTGTTAGAGGTTGACCAATTATGATTTTTCAACGTCGATACTGATTATTGGAGGACCAAAAAAAGCCGATACCTATCAATCGGACGTTTTTTATTTATTTTATTTTTTTCGATTTATTTTTTAATAATGACAATTACAACAATACTGAATGAACATTTATTTTAACTTAATATAATATGTCAATAAAATCAATTTAGCCTCAAGTAAATAATGAAACATGTTCAATTTGGTTTAAAGAATGCAAAAACAAAGTGTTGGAGAAGAAAGTAAAAGTGCAATATGTGCCATGTAAGAAAGCTAACGTTTACGTTCCTTGCTCGAACATGAGAACATATGAAAGCTGGTGGTTCCTTTTAACATGAGTCTTCAATATTCCCAGGTAGGAAGTTTTATGTTGTGGTTATTATCGGACTATTTCCCTCCATACCATTTGTATTTCATTAACCTTTGACTATTGGATGTTCTTATAGGCACTTTAGTATTGCCAGTGTAACAGTATAGCTTCCATCCACTATGTTAATATGTTGATGTGGTTACCAAGCAACTTGAAGCTCACAACCTGCTCCACTGCAGCCCTGTTGATGAGAATGGGGGTGTGCTCGGTCCTCCTTTTCCTGTAGTCCACAATCATCTCCTTTTGTCTTGATCACTTTGAGGGAGAGGTTGTTGTCCTGGCACCACACGGCCAGGTGTCTGACTTCATCCCTATAGGCCGTCTCGTTGTTGTCGGTGATCAGGCCTACCACTGTTGTGTCATCAGCAAATTTTATTTAATGATGGTGTTGGAGTTGTGCCTGGCCGTGTAGTCATGAGTGAACAGGGAGTACTCATGACTGCACGGCCAGGCACAACTCCAACACCATGTGCATTATCATGCTGAAACATGAGGTGATTAGCGGAGGATGAATGGCCAGACAATGGGCTTCAGGATCTTGTCACAGTATCTGTGCATTCAAATTGCCATAGATAAAATGCAATTATGTTCATTGTCCGTTGCTTATGCCTGCGCATACCTAAACCCCACCGCCATCATGGGGCACTCTGTTCATATCGTTTACCTCTGCAAACCGCTTGCCCACACGACGCCATGCACGCTGCCCGGTACAATCTTTAAACTGGGATTAATCTGTGAAGAGCACACTTCTCCAGCGTGCCATTGGCCAACGAAGGTGATAATTTTCCCACTGAAGTCTGTTACGATGCCGAACTACAGTCAGTTCAAGACCCTGGTGAGGATGACAAGCAAGCAGATGAGCTTCCCAGAGATGGCTTATGACAGTTTGTGCAGAATGGGATGGTATGATTACATGTGATCTGCAGTTGTGTGCCCGTTTGGATGTACTGCCAAATTATCTTACGGTAGAGAAATTAATGTTAAATTCTCTGGCAACAGCTCTGGTGGACATTCCTTCTGTCAGCATGCCGATTGCATGCTCCCTCAACTTGAAATATCTGTAGCATTGTCTTATGTGACAATTGCACATTTTATTGTCCCCACACAAGGTGCACCTGTGTAATGGTCATGTTTAATCAACTTGTTGATATGGCACACCTGTCAGTTTGATGGATTGTCTCTACAAAGGAGAAATGCTCACCAACAGGGAAATTTCTGCTATCTTTTATTTCAGCTCATGAAACATGGGACCAACACTTTACATGTTGCGTTTGTATTTTTTGTTCAGTGTATGTGGTTTGTAAGAATTAGCCTGTTGGCTGTTTTTTAGAAGCAGTAGTGAAGCTAGAATGCTAACGTTAGCTATTGAGGTTAGCTTAGAAATCAAGCCAAATCAGATCCTCCATCCAACAACTCGCCATTCCCTTCGATTTTAAATCCTGTGGAAACCGAGGTAGCTGTAGTTGACTCCTATATGTAGCAACAGGTGGTTGGCCTGCTTAGCTCCTAGCAATAATTTGTTAATGGCAGTCTGCATTAGTTGCAGTTGGAGTAGTGCCCTAATAGTTCCGTCATGTTAACAAATCCTGATTCAATCCGTACTATACAGTAAGTAGCCGTTCGATATTGGCATATAAAAAAAACGCAAGACTGCTAGGCAGTCTGTGCATCCCTACCCCACCTGGAGTTGGTAGATAATTTGAATTTCCAAGTGTATGCGTGTCTCATTGACTGAGCTGGCAAATTTAGCTTTTTTGGGCGGTATTCGCCCCAACCACTGTTTCTACTCAGGCCAAGCTGGGGCATAGAGAAGCTGCTTTTTAACATCCTTAATTATACTTTTTTGCAAGGACATGTATTAAATTAATATTGTCATACATTTTAGGTAATTATTTAATATCTTTAACACTTGCCAGATACTTTAAATCACAGTAGGCCCTGTAAGATAAGTCAGGTGTTCCCATACTAACCATGTGAAATTTTTTTGAAATAAACAGCCAATGTTTACTTATTTGGGACTGACAGTCAATTGAAAATCATTCAAACATAATTTATGATTTGTTTTCTCAACTCACCATCACATACTTTTAATCTGGGGCTATGACAGTCAATTGCAAATTAGTCTGACGTAATGTATCTTATCTCAACACCACTAATGAGATGGGTGTGCTTGATGCATGTCGCGTCAGAGCTTCTCAAATTCGGCGGGCGTGGTCGACAATGCACAATTCCTCTGTCACATCAACCTGGATCGATATTTGGTTTTAATGCAGACGAGAGCACTGAATCCAGCTTCACACAGATATAAGCTGGTGACGGGTACCTTGAGTTTTATGGTGCTTTCAAGATAAGTGGGAACTCTGAAGAATACGAGGTCAAATCATGACGTCAATGATTATCAGGTCGGAAACTCGGGGCTCCAGAAAGTGGTCAGAGTTCCCGAGTTGGATGACTGTCCAAAATTATTTTTCCCAGTTGGAGTCCCCCCCCGGGTTTTCAGTTGTCTTGAACACTCTGAAGTCAGAGATTTCCAAGTTTACAGATATTTTGACTGCGCCATTAATGCTCAGAGGTAAATGGCAGGGTATTCCCTTTCAGTCAGGAATCAAAACTACTACGTAATGATCCGTGAATGCGTTGTCTGCAACATTTGTCACATGATAGCTCTATCAGCTGTTTGATTCAACTGTTCAGTTTCCCATGTCTCTTACATGATTTTCTTTTAATTACACAGTCAACTGATTTACATTTTTTTATTTAATCATTAATTCATTTAATGACAGCAGTTCCTCTCTCAATGCAACAAATATTTCCAACTCCCCCTCTAACCACCAAGCCTCTGTATGAAATGGAACGTTGTCATGCTCTGATCCTATATCTCCACATAGTTTCGCGAACAGGCGTGCACACTGGGGGATGTGTTTTTTTTGTTGGGTTTTGTGTGTGTATTTTATTAGGATCCCCATTAGCTATTGCAAAAGCAGCAACTACTCGGTTTGCTGTAGTTTACAATTGAAGTTACCTGCTGCAATATATCGCCGAGTTCTGTGCGAATCTCTTTTGCAGCCAGTTGCATCATACAATGTGTCTATGTGGCAGAGGGAGACACATTCATAACGAGTGCCGATGCCTGCCCGCCGTCCCGCCATAGATGGAGCAAAAGCCCACCAGTCGATCTATTTGTCAAAATAGCCATGCCGCAAACCCAACATCCCCTGTGCCGTTTTATACTCTGTATTCACGAGACGGAACAGTATTTTCCCCCTGAATAGCATCCCCCGAAATATATTGCAAACAAGTCGATGCGTAGGCATTTCGGCCCTCACAGCTAATGTCCATTTGGAGAGCATAAACTGGGGAGTTGGGCAATCCTCTTGATTGCTAGCAATAGCATGAATTGTTTGACAGTGTTATCTGACAAAGGTATTGATGTGAGTTTCTGTGCCTCTGCCTCCCCACGCAGTTTTAACCATATCAATTGTAAGAACAATGGTGCAACTCTAATAAAATTAAATTGTTATAACAATGCGCTTTCTTCCGCGTTGGATAGCGGTCACTGTCACAACAGTGTGCTGTTGAATTGCCGCCTTTTCCCAGACCATGTTGCTAAGTGCATAATAGCAAAGTTAACCAGAATATTTCAAAACTATGAAATAACACATGGAATTAGTTAGTCAGGAGTGGGGGGCCCCGGTGCACAACTGAGCAGGAGGACAAGTACATTAGTGTCTAGTTTGAGAAACCGACGCCTCACAAGTCCTCAACTGGCAGCTTCATTAAATAGTACCTGCAAAACACCAGTCTCAATGTCTACAGTGAAGAGGTGACTCTGGGATGCTGGCCTTCCAGGCAGAGTTGCAAAGAAAAAGCCCTATCTCAGACTGGCCAATAAAAATAACCAATTAAGATTGGGGGAGAACAGACACTGGACAGCGGAATCCAGACTAGGAGGCCAACATCCCAGAGTCGCCTCTTCACTGACTTTGAGACTGGTGTTTTGCGGGTACTATTTAATGAAGCTGCCAGTTAAGGACTTGTGAGGTGTCTGTTTCTCAAACTAGAAACTAGTTTCAGAAGAAACTTCTTTGTTTGTGGCCATATTGAGCCTGTAATCGAACCCACAAATGCTGATGCTCCAGATACTCAATCAGAAGGACAGTTTTCAGCTGTGCTAAAATAATTGAAAAGGGGTTTTCTAATATATATATATATATATTATAACAATGTCTGCACTGTATTTCTGATCAATTTGATATTATTTCAATGGACAAAACATGGACATTTCTACGTGACCCAAAACTTGTGTGTTTGTGTAAAAATACAATTGGTTGAAAAAACAGATGACTCGGTCAACGAATATACTTTTTAGTCAGGTACCGTTTTTTTTACATTTTTTATTTTGTCTCAGGATTTAGAACATCCTCTCGCGACCCCATTTTCATATCAGGTGACCCCTAGTTTGATAACCGCTGATAGAAGTGTCAAAACGTACTGAGATATTATGGCATCTGAAATGAACATTTTGTTGTAAAGCCCATGTGATCTCATCTTTGAGTTCAGCAAAAGTCTGATTGCATTCTGTTCCCTCTAATAATATTCACCAGCTACGGAAGAGGATGATGACAGTATCGTCCTGAACCAGGCCAGGGGGAAGAGGCCCATATTTGAGTGTTTTTGGAATGGACGTCTCATCCCATACACCACTGTATCCGAGTAAAGACTTTCAAAAAGCTATTTTAATAATACATTTTTCTTCAGTAATGTATACTTCAACAAAAAAAAGGGTTAATGTTTGAATTCTGTGTTCGTCCGTCGTGTTTCAGGTTTGATTGGTGCGCATGGCCAAAGAAGACAGGGACAGTGCCTGCAGAGTGTTACAGCAGGTTCTCAGGGGTGCTGTTCACCAATGACAGGTTCCAGGTCAGCACCAATAAGCTCACTTTCATGGACCTGGAGCTGCAGCTAAAGAATAAGGAGACCTTATTCACCCGCATTGTCAATGGCCAGGTAGCTTCCTTGTGTCTGATGTTTATGTTCTATCACTAGCAAACCTCAGTCCTCTTGGGTGGAATAAAATATTATAGCATATTTAAGCCTCAGAGCTGGACATCTTAACACCCATATTAGACAAATGTGATAACAGTATTACTGAATTACCACTATGATGTTGAACATTTAGCATAAAAATAATTGCTGTGTTACTGATGCATGTCATTTCCCCTCCCAGGAACAAAGGGTTAAAATCCATAAGGAGTTTCACCAGTGGCTGAAGACCTGCCACGAGAAGTGGGACAAGCAAGTTAAGTTCAGAGGCTTCAAGAGAACCATCACACGAACAGACGTGACCACAAAGAAGATGCAATCTCCTTGGGCTACCTTCTCCTCCATCGAGTGGGACGGTAGAGTGTACAAAGCTGGTCAATACGTGAGCATCCTCTTCCTAAGACTGTAGAGCCTGGTTCAATCTCAATTTGTCTTTCCATGATTCCTTGCATCCTCTCTCATTGGCTCCTTCTCCACCACCACAGTGGAGGAGAAAGTTAAAGGTTCCTCCCCTCAACCTTCTCCAATGCGTTCTGGGAAGGAGGCGAATAGAGACAATGTCAGGAATTGAGACAGGGCAACAGAACTATTTGGTCGCTGTGGTTTGAAGTGTTAATTAGTTGTCTTGTTTAAGCGTCTTTAAATACAGTCAGATAATTAAGTAGCTCATGTGTCGCTCTCTAAAGTCTGTTCTCACCGACTTTCCTTGAAGGTGAAGTCTCAGAAAACACAGCCCATCTTCTTTGGCTCCGTTATTCAGTTCCTACTGTATGGCGATCACGAGGGAGATGTCTACGCCACAGGAGGGCAGGTGCAGGTGGCCATGGTAAGACGTCAGACAAAATGATAGTAGTGACACTTTGTTCTACACACTATTATCCTAAAGAACTCCCATTGTCTTAACATATGCAATTGCATGATTTTGGCTGCAAAATCATCTGTTTTTGTATCGGTTCCCATAGGAACCAAAGGCGCTGTACGATGACATCAAGACAATACCCATCTCCAAAATCGACAGGGTGATTACCAATGCAGCCATCAAGAAGAGCATTGATGACGAACTAGCCAAGTGAGGGAACCATTTTGGATTTTATTCCCAACGTACATGAATGTGTTCATTATGCCCCAGTGGTTCATGGATTTATAATGTAACATTGTCCCGTTTTTGCCCCAGACTCCCAGACAAGCTAAAAGTGACCTGGCCAGAGGGCAACCCCTGGACCCAGAACGATGTCCGGCCAGCAGGCACTCCACTAGGTACAGAGACGGACGCTCTGCACCTTACACAGTTGCTCCGTGCTATCTGCCAAGTGTGTTTGATACTGTATCCTAAGTATGCACATCTTTGTGAGTGACTGATCTCCTTTTCATTCCTTGCAGGACCTCTCCATGTGGAAATTCTCAACAAGAAAGGAGAGTCAATATCCAGGATACCATCAGCCATGCAAAATGCAACACGGAAAGCACTTTCGATCGAACTAAAAGTTGTTTGGCATTGTGAGTTGATCTGAATCGTAAGAATGATTGCTGCTGTTACAGTTGAAGTCGGAAGTTTACATACACCTTAGCCAAATACATTTAAACTCAGTTTTCACAATTACTGACATTTAATCATAGTAAAGATTCCCTGTCTTAGGTTATTTAGGATCACCAATTTATTACCAATGTGAAATGTCAGAATGATAGTAGAGAGAATGATTTATTTCTTTCATCACATTCTCAGTGGGTCAGACGTCTACATACACTCAATTAGTATTTGGTAGCATTGCCTTAAAAATGGTTTAACTTGGGTCAAATGTTTTTGGTACCCTTCCACAAGCTTCCCACAATAGGTTGGGTGAATTTTGGCCCATTCCTCCTGACAGAGCTGGTGTAACTGAGTCAGGTTTGTAGGCCTCCTTGCTCGCATACACTTTTTCAGTTCTGCCCACAAAGTTTCTATAAGATTGAGGTCAGGGCTTTGTGATGGCCACGCCAATACCGTGACTTTGTTGTCCTTATAGCCATTTTGCCACAACTTTGGAAGTATACTTGGGGTCATTGTACATTTGGAAGACCCATTTGCGACCAAGCTTTAACTTCCTGACTGATGTCTTGAGATGTTTCTTCAATCTATCCATATAATTTTCGTTCGTCATGAAGCCATCTATTTTGTGAAGTGCACCAGTCCCTCCTGCAGCAAAGCACCCCCACAACATGATGCTGCCACACCCGTACTTCACAGTTGGGATGGTGTTCTTCAGGCTTGCAAGCCTCCCCCTTTTTCCTCCAAACATAACGATGGTCATTATGGCCAAACAGTTATATTTTTGTTTCATCAGACCAGAGGATATTTCTCCAAAATGTACAATCTTTGTCCCCATGTGCTGTTGCAAACCGTAGTCTGGCTTTTTTATGGCGGTTTTGGAGCAATGGCTTCTTCCTTGCTGAGCGGCCTTTCAGGTTATGTCGATATTGGACTTGTTTTACTGTGGATATAGATACTTCTGTACCTGTTTCCTCTGGCATCTTCACAAGGTCCTTTGCTGTTGTTCTGGGATTGATTTGCACTTTTCACACCAAGGTACGTTCATCTCTAGGAGACAGAACGCGTCTCCTTCCTGAGCAGTATGACTGCTGCGTGGTCCCATGGTGTTTATACTTGCGTACTATTGTTTGTACAGATGAACGTGGTACCTTCAAGCGTTTGGAAATTGCTCCCACGGATGAACCAGACTTGTGGAGGTCTACAATTTATTTTCTGAGGTCTTGGCTGATTTTATTTTGATTGTCCTATGATGTCAAACAAAGTGACACTGAGTTTGAAGGTGGGCCTTGAAATGCATCCACAGGTACACCTCCAGTTGACTCAAATGATGTCATGGCTTTAGAAGCTTCTGATAGGCTAATTGACATCAATTTCTGGAATTTTCCAAGCAGTTTAAAGGCACAATCAACTTAGTGTATGTAAACTTTTGACCTACTGGAATTGTAATGCGGTGAAATAATCTGTCTGTAAACAAATGTTGGAAAAATGACTTGTGTCATGCACAAAGTAGATGTCCTAACCGACTTATCAAAACTATAGTTTGTTAACAAGACATTTTTGGAGTGGTTGTGAAACGAGTGTTAATGGCTCCAACCTAAGTGAATGTAAACTTCCGACTTCAATTGTATATTTTTGGCGGACTGTTTCAACGGCTAGTGTGTATACCCTGTCATAAATAGTTTTCTCTCTTCCTCCCTAGCACCTAATGGTGATGTGGAGACCAACTCTCACATTGCAGCACATTCAGCCAAGTGGGCATTCTGGTTCAGAACCATGGGTAATTGTTTTATTTTAATAATTGACTTTATTGTAATGATTTTAGTTTCCTCTCTTCTGTTTTTGTTACTAGCTAGTGATGCAGTGTTTGTCATAATGTCTGACTCTCCGGAGGCTTATCAGTGTTGCTTCTGTATCTGCATTTCTTGCTGTTTGGTGTTTTAGGCTCGGTATCTCCTATAAGCTCTTTAGGACTTCTGCCAATGTAAAAAGGGCTTTTTAAATAAATGTGATTCCCTGTACAGAGAACCTGAACAAGCTGGGGAAGTACACTCTGCACCTGAACACAATACTCAATGTCAATGAGAGCAACGCTACCGTCTGGGCTGGGAATCGGCTTCCCAACCACACACTGGACTTCTCCATTACTGGTAAGTTAATTTCTGAAATCAGACTGCCACACATATACATTATATGCGTTGGCCCTCTCCAGTAGCAATCAGATCCATCTCCTAAACAGCTGTTTCCTCTCTTTTCTCCTCTCCTAGAGGGCAGTGCAAAGAGGTTTGTGGTGGGCACAGTGAACACCCTGCTCCATGTGGGGGTGCCTTTCCACATCCCACTGGAGCTGCTGGATGAATACGGTCACCCTGCTCGCTCCCCTCCCAACCTCAAGCCCCTCCTGGAATGCAGGTAGGTTACACATAAAAATAGTTAAACACATTGTCATGTTTGATATGTTTTGTTTTGCGTACTTTGTGTCTGTGCAGAGTATTTCCAAAGAATTTTCTAAAGATATTAATTAAATGCGCTGATTCATTGATTGATAGGTGTTTTTATTTTCTGTTTGCACATCCCCTCTGTGTGTGTTGACTGTGTAATAAAGACGTTTCCCTGCAGGGCTCAGCCCCGGAGTCTGTCAGTCAGCTCCTCGCTGTTAAGCTGGTGGTTCTTACTGTGTTTCAGTGCCCTGGAAGTGAGTTACGAGGGGGTGACCGCTAGGGGGAACATTTTGAACATCCGAGGCGTCAGAGCCAGGGGGGCGGTGCAGCACTACCAGAGCAAGGTCAGAGACCCGCTGGTTTCCAGGGCTGCAGGGCTCTCACTTTACCTCTATCCAGATGAACCTCAAAGTAACAGACACTCGACTGAAAGCTTTCTCAAATTACGTCCCCAAGTAATGTGTGAAATATATGGGTCTTATTTTTCTCTCGGCAGACGCACGACTTGAAAGTGGTACTGCCTGGCCTCAAACAGGACTCGCAGACTCTGAAGATCAGCCTTCTCCCTGGTAAAGTGATTGATTTAACTTGAAGTCACAAATGAAAGAATGTTTGTGCTCTTAGGTATTCAGAGAAAAATACTTGTTAACTTGGTAAACAGCGAACGGACCATTTGCATTAAAACTCTGTTTTAACAACCTGTGATTTACGGCAACAACTTGGGGGGGTCTGTTGGTCTGCTTTGAGAAGAAATATCCTCTTTAATGGGGGGGGTTTGTCGGTGGATCCCGACAAGGACTTTCAAGTCAATGATTGCCCTGGTGACAGTTGCATATGCTGTCCAGCTGTGGCTTGAGGGCTAGTTAGGGTGACATGGGATAACAAAACACATTAACCACCCTTTAGGACTTATAAAACATAAATATGTAGTCCAAACAATTTTACAAGCAGCACTGTATATACAGTCACCTCCAAATGTATTTGGACAGTGACATATTTGTACTCCTGCACTTTTTAA
The DNA here is from genome assembly GCF_023373465.1 of Oncorhynchus keta. Classification (NCBI taxonomy): domain Eukaryota; kingdom Metazoa; phylum Chordata; class Actinopteri; order Salmoniformes; family Salmonidae; genus Oncorhynchus; species Oncorhynchus keta. The sequence continues at coordinate 31,182,903 of NC_068424.1, read as the reverse complement.
ATGACACAATGACTGAGGTTAAAGTGCAGACTCCTTTTTAATCTGAGGGAATGATGAGTGAGGAAGTTACTGTGATGGCGAGAGGTTAGCATGAGGGTCTTGAGGGTATGATAAACTCAGCAAACTTAACTTTATTTTCAGCAAACTTAACATGTGTAAATGTTTGTATGAACATGACATGATTCAACAACTGAGACATAAACTGAACAATTTCCACAGACATGTGACTAACAGAAATATAGAAGAATGTATATATTTTTTTCACCTTTATTTAACCAGGTAGGCTAGTTCTCATTTACAACTGCGACCTGGCCAAGATAAAGCATAGCAGTGTGAACAGACAACACAGAGTTACACATGGAGTAAACAATTAACAAGTCAATAATACAGTAGAAAAAAGGAGAGTCTATATACATTGTGTGCAAAAGGCATGAGGAGGTAGGCGAATAATTACAATTTTGCAGATTAACACGAGTGATAAATGATCAGATGTACAGGTAGAGATATTGGTGTGCAAAAGAGCAGAAAATAAAATAAATAAAAACAGTATGGGGATGAGGTAGGTAAAAATGGGTGGGCTATTTACCGATAGACTATGTACAGCGGCAGCGATCGGTTAGCTGCTCAGATAGCAGATGTTTGAAGTTGGTGAGGGAGATAAAAGTCACCAACTTCAGTGATTTTTGCAATTCGTTCCAGTCACAGGCAGCAGAGAACTGGAACGAAAGGTGGCCAAATGAGGTGTTGGCTTTAGGGATGATCAGGGAGATACACCTGCTGGTGCGTGTGTTACGAGTGGGTGTTGCCATCGTGACCAGTGAACTGAGATAAGGCGGAGCTTTACCTAGCATGGACTTGTGTTCCTGAACAAAGGGGGGGGTAAAATTCAAAAGTAACAGTCCGTATCTGGTGTGACCATCAGCTGCATGAAGTACTGCAGTGCATCTCCTACTCATGGACTGCACCAGATTTGCCCGTGCTTGCTGTGAGATGTTACCCCACTTTTCCATCAATGCACCTGCAAATTTCCAGACATTTCTGGGGAATGGGCCTAGCCCTCACTCTTCCGAACCAACAGGTCCCAGACGTGCTCAATGGGATTGAGATCAGGGCTCTTCGCTGGCCACTGCAGAACACTGACATTCCTGTCTTACAGGAAATCACGCACAGAATAAGCCGTATGGCTGGTGGCATTGTCATGCTGAAGGGTCATGTCAGGATGAGCCTGCAGGAAGGGTACCACATGAGGGAGGAGGATGTCTTCCCTGTAACGCACAGCATTGAGATTGCCTGAAATGACAACAAGCTCAGTCCTATGATGCTGTGACACACCGTCCCAGACCATGACGGACCCTCCACCTCCAAATCGATCCCGCTCCAGAATACAGGCCTCGGTGTAACGCTCATTCCTTCGACGATAAACGCGAATCCGACCATCACCCCTGGTGAGATAAAACCGCAACTCGTCAGTGAAGAGCACTTTTTGCCAGCCCTGTCTGGGTAAAACCCACGGTCGCTGGACCATAGGCAACGTTGTTGCCAGTGATGTCTGGTGAAGACTTGCCTACCAACAGGCCTACAAGCCCTCATTCCAGCCTCTCTCAGCCTATTGTGGACAGTCTGAGCACTGATGGAGGGATTGTGCGTTCCTGGTGTAACTCTGGTGGTTGTTGTTGCCATCCTATACCGCAGGTGTGATGTTCGGATGTACCGATCCTCTGCAGATGTTACACGTTGTCTGATACTGCGAGGACGATTTGATGATCAGTTGTCTCCCAGTAGCGCTGTCTTATTTTAAACCCTTTACAATGAAGATCTGTGAAGTTATTTGGATTTTTACAAATTATCTTTGAGAGACAGTGTTCTGAAAAAGGGACATTTCTTTATTTGCTGAGTTTATTTGTCTAGCTTTCTCCATAATCATGGTAACATCTACATTAATGTAGAAGTCTTTAGAAACGTATTCTTATTTACAATAAAAGTGACTCCAAAATGACAATACATTATTGTCATTTATTTATTCTATTTAGTACAAAATAATCTGAAACTCACTCAAAACAACTGCAAATACATCCAATACATTTGTGGAGTCACAAGCTTGATGTAGTCATTGCATGCTTGGAATATGGGACCAAACACTAAACTTTTAACTACTTTAATACGGAAACGAATTTGTCCCGATACTGTTGGGGGGGACGAGGCACAGAAAGTGCTGCAATTGATGAAAATGTCCTCAAATTAAAGCTGACTGTCTGCACTTTTAGTCTCATGTAGTAGCCTCGCATTGTGTAATTTCAAATCCAAAGTGCTGGAGTAGAGAGCCAAAACAACAAAACATGTCACTGTCCCAATACTTTTGGAGCTCAATGTGTTCAGTGTACATGTAAAGGACATTCCATAGTAGTGTGTCAGCTGAATGTGTGTTTTTTACAGGTAACCCAGATTCACTGAAAGTGAAACAAGAGGATCCAATCACTGTGGAGAATGGAACTTCGGTTAGCTTTGATGTGGAGGTCCATGACATAGCAGGAAACGTCACAGCTCACCCCAAACTGATCATCAGCTGCCAGGTAAAATCAGACTAGACCCTGACTCTGGAGGTATATACTCAAGTCAAAAGCAGAGGAATTACACAACTGCAATTTCTATCCCCATCACTAACTTGGCATGCCTATGGCTTCTTCCAGTTCAGTTAAACATTTTCTGAAATCTTAAGTTCCATCTAGTGTTTGGTGTTTCCATGCTCATACATTTGAATGTTTTTTTTTTACTAAAGTCCACTTCTTAATAATGAAGTACAATAGGCATTTTGATGTCTTCAAAGGCACCAAGTAGCATCAAGTTCTCGTAAGGGCAAAACGAGCACCTTGAGAATGTTGTCAGACTTGGACCTGCAGCCTGCGGGATCTGTGTGTACTAGTTCCGCCTCCAAGTTTCTCAGCAGTTGGCTAATGAAAACCACTGGCTCCAGTAGAACAGCCATTCCCTCTTCAGGAAACAAACTAATATAAAGGGAGAGGCGGGCTTGTCCCTCTGCCAGAGCACTATTTCAACTCTTTAGGGTTGAGTAAGAGGGTGTGTCACTGTCCCAGAGAGTATGTGCAATTTAGGGCCACTCCATACAGCAAGTTACCAGAGTTGTATTCATTAGTGCATACCATAGCAAAATGTTTTGCAATGGAAAACAAGTGTTTCTTATTGGACAAAGTAGTCCCTCCCCTATTTGATCGTTGCGTTCCTTGTGAATACGATCCAGCTCTTTGCCAGAATATCTACCAGTAGGATAGAATCCATGAATGATATCTGGCTTGTGGACTTCTGATGGGCCATCTGGACATCTCCCAAGTGAGGGGGCTCTAGGAGGCAGATCTCACCTACGGGAATACTTTTGTGACTTTTAAAATCTGATCACAACCCATAAATTAGCACATGCTTCTGAATTGCTTCAATTTATCAACACATTGCTGTTCTGGAGATTAAATCATGCTGGATTGAGTGTAGGAATTAGTCTCCTCCTTCAGGAAAGGCTTTAACTGCTTTGAAGTTGAGGCAGCTATATTACCCTGGTGGCGCCATTGCTCCACATGTCTCCATCCCTTTCCTTTCTCACTAAGATAAAGAGGAGTTCAATGTTTGCCAACAGTGCCCACTGGGCCTGATAGAATGTCCTCCATGCCACTCTTCCCTTCCAGATGAGTGCATAAAGCGACTGTTGCCCAATGGCAGGAAAGGAATGCGTTTTTGTATACAGTGCATCCGGGAAAGTATTCCGACCCCTTGATTCCCCCATTTTGTTTTCTTGCAGCCTTTAAAATGGATTAAATAGTATTTTTTTCCCCTCATCAAGCTACACACAATACCTGATAATGACAAAGTGAAAGCAGGTTTTTAGAAATGTTAGCCAATTTTATAAAAATAAAATAAAAAAAAATCCATATTTACATAAGTATTCAAACCCTTTGTTATGAGACTCGAAATTTCGCTCCGGTGCATCCTGTTTCCATTGATCATCCTTAATGTTTCTACAACTTGATTGTAGTCCACCTGTGGTAAATTCAATTGATTGGACATTATTTGGAGATCACACACCTGTCTATATAAGGTCCCACAGTTGACAGTGCATGTCAGAGCAACAACCAAGCCATGGGGTCGAAGGAATTGCCGGTAGAGCTCCGCGACAGGATTGTGTCGAGGCACAAATCTGGGGAAGGATACCGGAAAATGTCTGCAGCACTGAAGATCCCCATGAACACAGTGGCCCTCCATCATTCTTAACTGGAAGAAGTTTGGAACCACCAAGACTGTTCCGAGAGCTTGGCCGCCCAGCCAAACTGAGCAAACGGGGGAGAAGGGCCTTGGTCAGGGAGGTGACCAAGAACCCGATGGTCACTCTGACGGAGCTCCAGAGTTCCTCTGTGGAGATGTTAAAAACTGTCAGAAGGACAACCATCTCTGCAGCACTCCACCAATCAGATCTTTATGATAGTGGTCAGACTGAGGCCACTCCTCTGTAAAAGGCACATGACAACCCCCTTGGATTTTGCCAAAAGGCACATAAAGGACTGACCATGAGAAACAAGATTCTCTGGTCTGATAAAACCAAGATTGATCTCTTTGGCCTAAATGCCAAGGGTCACGTCTAGAGGAAACCTGGCACCATCCCTACGGTGAAGCATGGTGGTGGTGGCAACATGCTGTGGGGATTTTGAATGGTGCAAAGTACAGAGATCCTTGATGGAAACCTGCTCCAGAGCACTCAGGACCTCCGACTGGGGTGAATGTTCACCTTCCAACAGGACAATGATGCTAAGCACACAGCCAGGACAACAGAGGAGTGGCTTCGGGACAAGTCTCGGAATGTCCTTGTGTTCCAGCCAGAGCCCGGACTTGAACCCGATGGAACATCTCTGGAGAGACCTGAAAATAGCTGTGCAGCGACGCTCCCATCCAACCTGACCGAGCTTGAGAGAATGGAAAACCTTCCCAAATACAGGTGTGCCAAGCTTGTAGCGTCGTACCCAAGAAGACTCGGCTGTAATCACTGCCAAAGGTGCTTCAACGAAGTACTGAGTAAAGGATCTGAGTACTTATGTAAATGTGATATTTCAGTTTTATATTTAATAAGTTAGCAAAAATGTCTAACCCTGTTTTGCTTTGTCATTATGGGGTATTTTGTGTAGATTGACTAGTCCCCCCTCAATGTTAGAATAATACTGAAACCTAACAAAATGTGGGAAAAGTCAATGGGTCCGATTTACTTTCTGAAGGCATTGTATACACCATCCATGACTCAAAGGCTTAAAAATCCTTCTGTAACCAGTCTCCTCCCCTTCATCTACACTGGTTTGAAGTGCATTTAACAGGTGACCTCAATAAGGTATCATAGCTTTCTTCTGGTCAGTTATGGAAAGAGCAGGTGTTCCTAATACGTTGTATACTCTGTGTATATTTGAGTCCTGGAAATCAATGAGTTGCTTGACAATGTTTCACTGTTTGTCAGCAGTGCCCACTGGGCCTGATTTTTAAAATGTCCTTATATAGACAACCTCTGCCTTCTGGAGTAACTCTTCCCTTCTAGATGCATAAAGAGACTGTTGCCCAATAGAATGAATGCGGTTAAAAAAACAAAAATTGAGTCCTGGAAGTCAACGTGTTGGCTTGACTATAATAAAATATATTTGTGCGGTATGTATCTTTCTGTGGGGTCTCAGTTGCAGGGGATCCCTGGTTCGTCCTCCATGGTGGCTGTAGACTGCAGTAACACAGGAGCCGGGACCCTGGTGCTAAAACCAATCACCTTCAAAAATATTGCGGGAGACCAGACGGTTAAAGCTACATTTGATATTCCCGTAAGTAATTGTTTGTCATCTATTAAGACCTCCCCTTTGTTTCACCTCAAACTTCTTAATGTCTCCTTTCAACTTATTTCACCCCCTCCATGGAGCTCAATGATAGAAAAAAGAAGCTCCTGCACACTGCCATTTTTTTCACTGCTTCATAAGGTTTTGTCTTTCAGTCCAATATTATTTGGGGCTTTTAAAATATTTTCAGTGTAAAAACATAACACGAATACATTTTGTCAAGTGAAATGATACATGTTCATTCATCCCTTCTTACCCATCAGAGTCAGAAGAGTGTAGCTCCAGTCCAGAGGGATCTGAGGGTTGTCCCCAGCACCCGTGTGTCACGTCTCGAGGTGTACAGTCAGGAGGACGAGGACAGCCTGGTGGACTCCATGGTGCTTAGGGACAAGGAAAAGATAGACTGGACTGCAGGGGACCTCCTGGAGAACCTCAATTATAGACTGTATGATGAGAGAGGCAGGGTGGTCCCTCTGTCTGAGGAGATGGCCCGGAGGATCAAGGTAATGATGACACCACCCTGACCATGTATGAATTAGGGCTGGGGATGACAAGGGACCTCACGATACGGTATTATCAAGATACTTGCGTGCAGATACGATTTATGTATTGCAATTCGACATTCCAAACATATTGCTCACCATATGTCTGCTGCAGAGGGACAACCGAGGGCCATAAGAAAACACGTTCTGATCAGTCATGGAAATAAGTGCTGAAAACATTGTCTCACTGTTTAAAAAGACGGAGAACAAATATGAAGGACAAATACTGGCATTTTGATGGAGGTACAGCTGACTAGAGCATATAAATGAGGGGGCATCTGAATCTAGATCAGCATTCCTCCTCTGAGATGCTTTATGAATACGGGGCCCAGGAGTCCTGCATTAGAGTTGACATGGATATTAGATCAGTATTGATGCTTCTAGCAGCCTGTTGTCTGAGACTCCCCTGTTTCTCTGTTGTGACTGTGTCAGGTGAACTGGGCGGCTGACGTGAGTGTGGAGGAGCTGGCCCAGGGGAAGCTGCCCAACGTGCCAGTCCCGACGCTGGTGAAGGAGGAGCACTTCTATCAGGTCTCCTACATGGAGGAGCTGGTGTCTGTCGACACCTCCTTCACTATAGTGTAAGTCATCTGCTCAAACATGGGTAGAAAGATCTTGCACTCAAGCAACTTTTTTTTCTTTTTCTTTTTTTTTTCTTTTTTGGATGAGGCAAAGATTTTGGCCTCGTGGGTGAAAAGATACAAAGTAGACAATGTTAATATGCTTATAGTGGTAGCAACAAAAATTCATTTTGATTGCGCTTATCATATCAGTGCGGCGGGCCTGTTTTTCATTGGCTATGTGTTGGTTTTAGGCCCCGCCCCGATGAGCCGAAACACATGAAGGCCACCCTGAGCGAGTCGACCGTGAGGATGGGAGAGGTCCTATCAGGAAAGATCTGTGAGTCTGGAGCCATCAACAGTTGACTCTCTTGACACCTAATTCACATTTAAACACTTCTTCTTGATTACCTTCCAAATGAGAAACCGGTCATCCCCTTTCCCAGTCTTACAGCTTACAGACCAGTATGGTAATAAAACTCTGATGCTGACTGCGACCTGTGTCGACTCTCTCGCCGTGGATGCCGAGGGTCTTGACAAAGCATCCCTGGTCTTTACCTGGCAGGTACATTGAATAAATCCAAGTGATTTTGTAATGTTATCATCATTGAGAATTTTTGCTGAAAGTATAATTTGCGTCAAAACATCCCATATTGTCCTTAAAGCTACAGTCTGTGAATTGGAAAAACAACAAAACGAAATGTCCATTACGCCGTTGTGTTGTAACCAGGAGAGCACCCACTCCATGTTAGTGACAGGGGTGCGGTTCAACCCTGGGTTCCCAGGCATCAGAGAGCTGAACTTCACCTGGAGGGACTTTGCGGAGCATGTGACAATTAAATTGACGGCTGGGGTCCCTACACAGCTCAAACTAGTGGACGGACCACAAGAGGTGAGCATTAAGTTAAGGGCCAAGACACTCTTGACCACGCCAGTGTTGCCATTTTGTGAAGCAACCACTGAGTTTTGGTACATATTGGTCATGGCTGTCCTCTCTCCCTAACTAACTGTCATCCGTGTGTTGCGTCATTACCTCAGCCCCTGCAGGTACTGAATGAGCAGGGCATCCAGACGCCCTTCCTCCTCCAGCTGTTTGACGAGTGGGGGAACCCCTCTCCTGACCAGAGGGTTGTGGTGACACTGAAGACTTCCACTCCAGCTCTAAAGGTCAGCCACTCTCCCCTCAACGAATGTAAAGGGGACATGGGGATTCTATAGCATTGGGGATATTGACCTCTATTGGGTAGCTTATCTTCTTGATAAGAAATTGTGATAAAGTCTTTTGTTTTTCAGGTGAAGTCACCCGTTAATTCACAACCGATAGACAAAGATGGAAAAGCCAGTTTCGTAGTGGACCATGTGAGCGGTCCAAAGTAAGTTCCTCACCCTATAATTCCTAACCACTTGCCATAATGACCCTGCAACCATATATTATTGGAGGGCCGTGTTCAACCCCTGTTGGTCTCCCAGGGGGGAGTATGCGCTGGAGTTCAGAGGGTCCTTCAACAAGAAGCCCATCCACGGTCCAGCCATAAAGCTTACCATTATCCCCGATCCTAACAAACCTGTCAAACTGGTGGTGGAGTACAACACAAACTCAGTGTTTCCTGCTGGAGGCACCCTCACAGGTCTGTACCTCTGTCTGTGGCGCCGCCTGTGTGTCTGCGGCTTCTGTGTCAGCTGACCTGTCATGGTTGTCTTTGTGTGGGTCCAGTGTTTTCAGTGTCTGTGGTGTCGGAGGAGGGCAGCACCATCAAGAACCTCAACCCTGCCAACATGTCCATGCTGTTGTGGAAGGGAGAGTCGTCAGGGACTTCAAGGCCCCCCTCAGGGGTGAGTTATGGGACACCCAGGGTGCATCCCAAATGGCACCCTATTGCCTATATAGTGCAGAGCCCTAAAGTAGTGCACTATTAAGGGAATTCAGTGCCATTTGGGACTGAGACCCAAAGGGACGAATGAACTTTAAGACTTTGGCTGTCACACAAGGACACAACTTTTCACATTACTTGTAAAAAAATATATATACAAACACTACAGTTCAAACGTTTGGTGTCACTGAGAAATGTCCTTGTTTTTGAAATAAAAGCAATTTTTTGGGGGCCATTTTAAATTAACATCAAATTGATCAGAAATACAGTGTAGACATTGTTAATGTTGTAAATGACTATTGTAGCTGGAAACGGCAGATTTTTTAAATGGAATATCTACAGAGGCCCATTATCAGCAATCATCACGCCTGTGTGCCAATGGCACATTGTTAGCTAATCCAAGTTATTCATTTTAAAAGGTTAATTAATCATTAGAAAACCCTTTTGCAATTGTTAGCACAGCTGAAAACTGTTTTACTCATTAAAGAAGCAATACAACTGGCCTTCTTTAGTCTAGTTGAGTGTCTGAAGCATCAGCATTTGTGGGTTCAATTACAGGCTCAAAATGGACAAAAATATAGACTTTTCTTCTGAAACTCGGTCTATTCTTGCTCTGAGAAATGAAGGTTATTCTATGCGAGAAATTGCCAAGAAACTGAAGATCTCGTACAACACTGTACTACTCCCTTCACAAAACAGCGCAAACTGTCTCTAACCAGAATAGAAAGAGGAGTGGGAGGCTCCGGTGCACAACTGAGCAAGAGGACAAGTACATTAGTGTCTAGTTTGAGAAACAGACGCCTCACAAGTCCTCAACTGGCAGGTTCATTAAATAGCAGCCGCAAAACACCAGTCTCAACATCAACAGTGAAGAGGCGACTCCGGGATACTGGCCAGAGTTCCTGTGTCCAGTGTCTGCATTCATTTGCCCATCTTAATCTTTTCTTTTTATTGGCCAGTCTGAAATATGGCTTTTTCTTTGCAACTCTGCCCCAAAGGCAAGCGTCCCGGAGTCACCTCTTCACTGTTGACGTTGAGACTGGTGTTTTGCGGGTACTATTTAATAAAGCTGCCAGTTGAGGACTTGTGAGGTGTATGTTTCTCAAACTAGACACTCTATTGTACTTGTCCTCTTGCTCAGTTGTGCACCGGGGCCTCCCGCTCTCTCTATAGAGCCAGTCTGCGCTGTTCTGTGAAGGTAGTATTACACAGCATTGTACGAGATCTTCAGTTTCTTGGCAATTTCTTGCATGGAATAGCCTTCATTTCTCAAAACAAGAATAGACCGAGTTTCAGAAGAAAAGTCTCTATATTTTTGTCCTTTTTGAGCCTGTAATTGAACCCACAAATGCTGATGCTTCAGACACTCAACTAGTCTAAAGAAGGCCAGTTTTATTGCTTCTTTAATGAGCAAAACAGTGTTCATCTGTGCTAACATAATTGCAAAATTATGATCAATTAGCCTTTTTTAAATGATAAACTTGGATTAGCTAACACAACATGATGGAACACAGGCGTGATGATTGCTGATAATGGGCCTATGTAAATAATCCATAAAAAATCAGCCGTTTCCAGCTGCAATAGTCATTTAAAACATTAACAATGTCTACGAGTATGATCAATTTGATGTTAACGGACATAAAAACAAAGACATTTCTAAGTGACCCCAAACTTTTGAATGTGTGTACATGCGAACGTACATACATACGTACATACATGCATGCGAACGTACATACATGCATGCGAACGTACATACATGCATGCGAACGTACATACATGCATGCGAACGTACATGCATGCGAACGTACATGCATGCGAACGTACATGCATGCGAACGTACATGCATGCGAACGTACATGCATGCGAACATACATACATACATACATACATACATACATACATACATACATACATACATACATACACAAAAAGGGATGGCAATAAAGAATACTCATTGTGTTCATGCTTTTTTTTAAAGGCTGCCCAACTGAAATGCAGCAAACCCATGGAAGACGAAAAGGCGAACAGTTTTCACTTCAGGTAACCAATAGTTTTATTTTCGTACCCAGCTTGTGCTGGGTAATTGTAGTACTAAGATGGGTATTTCCTCTCCTGCCTAAATTGGCTTTAGAGACACACTACAAATTGCAAAGCAAGCGGGTGGCCGCGGTGTTAGCAATCACCTGATGGGTGGCAATTTAAACATTGAATTATTGGGAAATGAACATATAATGGTAACTGATATTCTAGGTGATGGCCACTTCATGGTGTATCAATACAAAGATTGTTTTATTTTTTATTAACCTTTATTCAACACACAAAGGTAGTCCTGTGATGTTTATATAAAATGATTCATTTTCATCTAACAGAGACAAAGTCATCCCAGACCATGTCGGGAAGTACACCATCCAGTTTGTGCTGTGTGTTGACAAGACTAAAGGGCTGTGGAGTCACCAGGTTAGTTCAACTTCAACCAGATGGCTTAGAGCCATAAACCCACTCCTCACAGACAACTAATTTCCAGACACCCCCAACTGACTTTGAGTGAAACACGTACACGTGGATATGGTCTCTGCTCTCCAAATTGGTCTCCTGTTAATCTTATGTAGAAGAAATGTCTTTCATGTCCAGTGGCTGCATGTCCATAGGTCTGTATGTCCAAAGGCCCCATAGGTCATTATTTTGTGCTACTTGTAGAACTATATTAATCACTTCTCTCTCTTTCTTGCCCTTGCCTAGTATGTCATAAATGTTGTACCCAATGATCCTGTCAAACTGGCCCCAGACCTGCAGCCACCAACCCCAGTGGTGGTTAACAACAACGTCCTTGACAGTCGGACTCTGGTGGAGGACATGTCTCTGAAATTAATGGTGAGATGATTAGATCCTCTGGCCAACAATTGTCATGAATCACTAAACATAGGATTAGTGAAGGGAAAAAAGCCAACTTGACTAAGCAGTAGAGCAAAACGTAGCATGGTTGCATGGTTAAAATGTTCTATCATTTTTGGTGACCAAGCCTTACTGAGGCCATATACGGTGTCTTCGGAAAGTATTCAGACGCCTTGACTTTTTCCACATTTTGTTACGTTGCAGCCTTATTCTAAAATGCATTTTTTTTTAAATGTATTATCCTCAGCAATCTATACACAATACCCCATAATGACAATTTGTTTTACAAATGTATTAAAAATAAAGAACTGAAATACCTTATTTACATAAGTATTCAGACCCTTTGCTATGACACTCAGTTGAGCTCCGGTGCATCATGTTTCCATTGATCATCCTTGAGATGTTTCTACAACTTGGTTGGAGTCCACCTGTGGTAAATTCAATTGATTGGACATGATTTGGAAAGCCACACGCCTGTATATAAAAGGTCCCACAGTTGACAGTGCATTTCAGAGCAAAAACAAAGCCATGAAGTCGAAGGAATTGTCCCTAGAGCTCCGAGACAGGATTGTGTCGTGGCACAGATCTGGGGAAAGGTACCCAACATTTCTGCAGCATTGAAGGTCCCCAAGAACACAGTGGCCTCCATTCTTAACTGGAAGAAGTTTGGAACCCCCACGACTCTTCCTAGAGCTGGCCGCCCGGGCCACACTGAACAATTGGGGGAAAGGATCTTGGTCAGTGCGGTGACCAAGAACCCAATGGTAACTCTGACAGAGTTTCTCTGTGGAGATGGGAGAAGGACAACCATCTCTGCAGCACTCCACCAATCAGGTCTTTATGGTAGATTGGCCAGACTGAAGCCACTCCTCAGTAAAAGGCACATGACGGCCCACTTGGAGTTTGGCAAAAGGCCCCTAAAGACTCTCAGACAATGAGAAACAAGATTCTGTGGTCTGATGAAACCAAGATTGAACGTCATGTCTAGGAAACCTGGCACCATTCCTACAGTGAAGCATGGTGGTGGCAGCATCATGCTGTGGGGATGTGTTTCAGTGGCAGGGACTGGAAGACTAGTCAGGATTGAGGCAAAGATGAGCAGAGCAAAGTACATTTATCCTTGATGAAAACCTGCTCCAGAGCTCTCAGGACCTCAGACTGGGGTGAAGGTTCACCTTCCAACGGGACAACGACCCTAAGCACACAGCCAAGACTGCACAGGAGGGGCTTCAGGACAAGTCTCTGAATGTCCTTGAGTAGCCCAGCCAGAGCCTGGACTTGAACCTGATCAAAAATCTCTGGAGAGACCTGAAAATAGCTGTGCAGCAACGCTCTGCATCCAACCTGACCGAGCATGAGAGGGTCTGCAAAGAAGAATGGGCGAAACGCCCCAAATACAGATGTGCCAATCTTGTAGCGTCATACCCAAGAAGTCTCTATGCTGTAATCGCTGCCAAAGGTCCTTCAACAAAATACTGAGTAACGGGTCTGAATACTTATGGAAATGTGATGTATATACACTGCTTTAAAAAAAAAGGGAACACCAAAATAACACATCCTAGATCTGAATTAATGAAATATTCTTATTAAATACTTTCTTCTTTACATAGTTGAAGGTGCTGACAACAAAATCACACATATTATCAATGGAAATCAAATGTATCAACCCATGGAGGTCTGGATTTGGAATCACACTCAAAATTAAAGTGGAAAACCACACTACAGGCTGATCCAACTTTGATGTAATGTCCTTAAAACAAGTCAAAATGAGGCTCAGTAGTGTGTGTGGCCTCCACGTGCCTGTATGACCTCCCTACAATGCCTGGGCATGCTCCTGATGAGGTGGTGGATGGTCTCCTGAGGGATCTCCTCCCAGACCTGGACTAAAGCATCCGCCAACTCCTGGACAGTCTGTGGTGCAACGTGGCGTTGGTGGATGGAGCGAGACATGATGTCCCAGATGTGCTCAATTGGATTCAGGTAAGGGGAACGGGCGGGCCAGTCCATAGCATCAATGCCTTCCTCTTGCAGGAACTGCAGACACACTCCAGCCACATGAGGTCTAGGATTGTCTTTCATTAGGAGGAACCCAGGGCCAACCGCACCAGCTAATGGTCTCACAGGGGGTCTGAGGATCTCATCTCGGTACCTAATGGCAGTCAGGCTACCTCTGGCGAGCACATGGAGGGCTGTGCGGCCCCCCAAAGAAATGCCATCCCACACCATGACTGACCCACCGCCAAACCGGTCGTGCTGGAGGATGTTGCAGGCAGCAGAACGTTCTCCATGGCGCCTCCAGACTCTGTCACGTCTGTCACATGTGCTCAGTGTGAACCTGCTTTCATCTGTGAAGAGCACAGTGGCGAATTTGCCAATCTTGGTGTTCTCTGGCAAATGCCAAACGTCCTGCACGGTGTTGAGCTGTAAGCACAACCCCCACCTGTGGACGTCGGGCCCTCATACCACCCTCATGGAGTCTGTTTCTGACACATGCACATTTGTGGCATGCTGGAGGTCATTTTGCAGGGCTCTGGCAGTGCTCCTCCTTGCAAAAAGGCAGAGGTAGCGGTCCTGCTGCTGGGTTGTTGCCCTCCTACGGCCTCCTCCTCGTCTCCTGATGTACTGGCCTGTCTCCTGATGTACTGGCCTGTCTCCCACCTCCATGCTCTGGACACTACGCTGACAGACACAACAAACCTTCTTGCCACAGCTCGCATTGATATGCCATCCAGGATGAGCTGCACTACCTGAGCCACTTGTGTGGGTTGTAAGACAACGTCTCATGCTACCACTAGAGTGAAACCACCACCAGCATTCAAAAGTGACCAGAACATCAGCCAGGAAGCATAGGAACTGAGAAGTGGTCTGTGGTCACCACCTGTAGAACCACTCCTTTATTGGGGGTGTCTTGCTAATTGCCTATAATTTCCACCTGTTATCTATTCCATTTGCACAACAGCATGTGAAATGTATTGTCAATCAGTGTTGCTTCCTAAGTGGACAGTTTGATTTCACAGAAGTGTGATTGACTTGGAGTTACATTGTGTTGTTTAAGTGTTCCCTTTATTTTTTTGAGCAGTGAATTTTAAATTGAATCAATTTTAGAATAAGGCTGTAACATAAAATGTGGAAAAAGTCAAGGGGTCTGAATACTTTACAAAGGCACTGTAAATAGAATCACTAGAAAGGAAATAGAACCTCTGACCATGGAAATTTGACATCGTAGACTTGAATAGTTATCCTTGATTTTATTAATGTGCATGTATGGCTTTTAAATTTTATGTGTGCTTGTTTTTTTAAATGGTCGAATTAATCAGCTAAACTAGGGGTTCCCATTCTAGTGATAATATTTCTGTGGCTGATGGTTTGTGTTTGCTTCCCTCCAGGATATGTATAATAACTCAGCGGGGCTGGAGCTGAGTGGGAAAGTGGTGGTGACCATTAAGAGCTCCAAAGGCTCCAGTGACAAAAATCTGCCCCTCTTTGAGGGCAAAGTCAAGAGCCTGCAGTTTAGCCTGGCTAATGGAGAGGCCCAAATCACTGTGAGTGGGGTGGTGGTGCATTTGTAGAACATATTTGTGTGCTAACCATAAGTTTGCATTGCATATAGATATTGTATTAATGTTTTTTTGAAAACGCACAATATTTTAACCTCTCTCTCTCCTCTCCCCCTTCTAGAATCTGTTCATCATGGAGAACAGTCCTGGTCAGGATGGGAATGAGTACGTCTTGCTCTTCAGACCTTCGGTCCCAGGGTATGGCCCCAAAAATCCCCTGGCAGCGTTTGAGCTTCCCTTCCGCTTCTACAACGGTTAGGTCATACGTTTTCATTTTTCAATTGTGACATCACGTCAATATCAGTGTCATTTTAATAGCATAATTTTTTGCCTCCCATCTAAAAGTGGTTGACACACTGTGATCATGAGTGTCCAGCCATTTTAAAGGGACATTTCACTTGTAATAATAATTCAGACCTCAAAAGTAGACTTAAGAAATGTCCACATTCTAGGCCATCTGTTTTGGCGATCCAGCTACGTGTCTCAATCACAAATGAATGGAAAAGATGAGCACTATCTCAATTCCTGAATGTATTTGATGTTTGTCTTTTCCATTCGTGTTTGATGGAGGCATACAGCTGACTCGACACAACCTATGCCTAGGAACGTGGATTCAGCCTAACATTAGACTACTTTTGAGATCGGAAAATGTAAGGGAAGTTTAGATTTGAAAGTGTAATGTCCCTTTAAAGGCCAGTCTCTTGGCTCCTGGGAGCAGTGTGTGTCAGGTGCTCCTGACTGTCTTCCTGTCCATTACTAGATGTGGAAAACAGGAAGCAGATGTCTGAATTGACCAAGAAGAAGGACCAGCTCAAACAGACCGTTGATATCTACAGGAGTCTGTTTGACACCAACAGGCAACTCATCACTGAGCTCAGTAGTAGGTGTTGCATTTCAAACGTGTTACAAAACTGGTTGTTTGGATGCTGATTGAACGAGCAGTTCCAAGCCACGGTGTATACAAATAAAATAAAAAGGCACACGAGTCAGTGCTGTATCGTGAACACAGTCACAGGCAAATGCCGTTGTTCAGCCCGACGCAATAGCAAGTTTTATAATCATGGACATATCCAAGTAAATGTCCGTAGGGAAAAAATGAAAATGCAGCTAGTGAACTATCAATCCAGGTTCAATGTTTGACGTGACTGAGATAGCTGAAGTTGACTGGCTAGCTAGCAAGTGATAAGAACGTTGTCCAACCTGCGTAGCGACCATTTTGTTTAGAGCAGACGACCAGTCCTTTTGCATAGCAACTATCCAAAAATAATGAAAGTCTGGGGCACGTCCGACCAAAAGAACTAACAACCAGATTTTTGTCCGGATTATATTTTCTGGTGGAAGAATGACATTGTATGAATTGACTTATCAAGATAATGTTTTAATGAAATTATGGAATTTATTTTAATTTTAATATGTTTCTAACTGTCGGAGCCAAACGACGACATTGACCTGTGACTGTATTCATGATATAGCACTGCCTCGTGTGCCTTATTGCTTAATTATGTCAACTGAGCTGCAGGAAGTGATGGAAACTGCCAGTTTGGTTGCCAAACTGTCAATGTTTTAAACATTTGTCTTGCTTCAGATCAGGTGCGCAACGCCACCAACAAGGAGAGTCACTTGAAATCCGAGCTCGGGAAGAATGGCATGGCTGTTGCACAACTGTCGTCCGTGAGTATTGGATTATACCCACGTTCTCCCACTCACAAAGACCACAGATACTCAACCCCCCTTCCACAAGACTGTCATTGTGCTATGCATGATGCGTGCACTCTGAAGTTGAAATGTTTGATGGCTGTGTCTACAGATCCCAGCGATCGACAAAGTCATCGGTCAGAAGACGGCTGACGCGGAGAAGATGAAACTCCAGACGCGGAGAGTCTGCGCCATGCCCGATCCCTTCAGGGGCAACCTTGACGTCCTGGGAAAAGTAAAGCCGACAAACACATTTTACTCTGTCTGGCTCCCAAATGGCACCCTATTCCCCATCATGTGCCATTTGGGAGCCGGACCCTGTCTCTGCAGCTTTCTTATGCTTTGAGCCGAAGTAGTGGTTAATTGGTGAAGGACGGTATGTGGTGTGTAACTCAGAATCTCACCCACTGTCTCTGATGCAGATTGGCCACCTGGCGCTGGTGGAGGACGACGACGTGGCCACGGTCATCTCCTGGCACCTCTTGGGGGACATTGACTGTGTGGTCACCATGACAACGGTGGCGGCACGGAAGATCTATGACGACACCCAGGGGAAGCAGCAGGTCATGCCCCTGGACACGGTGTTCTGGAGGAAGAACAGCAGCAGGTGAACACACGCACACCTTTACACTCTAAACAACATGCAATTGTTTCTTCCTTTCCAGTAGTTGGCCTCCTACAGTTTTTAGTCTGGGACCTGTGTCATGTGAGGTTCTTTGAGCTCTGTTTCATTATTCTCATGCTTTTGTGGGCTGTACTTGTTTCTTTTCCAGACCCTTGCCCCATATAAGGAACGGTCAGGACAGCTTTCGTCCCATTGGGAACCCTGTGTTTGCCCGAGACCTCCTCATTTTCCCAGAGAATGCAGAGAAGTGCCACATAGGTAAGTTAGTCTTCTTCAGAATTTCTCCTTGGGTCAAATATTCCTCCCCCCCTTAAATGTAATTGTCTAGTTGTGCCTAAGCATGCGTGGTTTCTGTTTCTGTGCAGTTCCAGAAGCTTTTGTCTCTTCATTCCTGGTCTCCATGTTTATCAAGTGTCTCAGACTTGTGATCTAGGATCAGTTTAGCCTTTTCAATCATAATGAATAAGATGATATGGAGAGCAGGGGCCTGATCCTAGATCAGCACTCTTACTCTGAGTTGTGTGTTTGTGGTTGTTAGGGTAGTTCCTCCCCTGGCCCTTCGCTCTCTCTCACCCGCCTGCATTTGGGGGCTAAACGGTTCCAGACGGAACCCCAGGCTCTTACCTCACGGGGCAGTTATGGCATCCCTCCCTGGGGGGGCTCTGCTACTGGAGCTGAAATTGGACCCCAGCCTTTCACTATAAAAATTATTATACATCATGATGCTGTTTTGTGTAATTTAAAGGATTGTCATCATGCATGTTTAAACTTTTGTTATTTTTCCTCTTAGATTTCTGTATTTCCAGATTTGGGATTGATTTCATAATGAGGGCTCTTGGAACAGTTTTACGTTCTTTCTTTACGTTCTTTCTTTACATGTTATGCTTCTCTCGGGCTTCCGCTTATAAGAGGTTTTTGTCAGGGCATGAAATATACTGAAATGGTTAAAACCTCTTAAAGAAGAAAAGGAGAGCCGCACCCTAGGAGCTCAGATGCAATAATTGAATATCCTAATAACCAACAGAACTTCAACAGAACTTTTTTTATTAAGTGTTCTATTCCGCTAGCCAGCACCTCACCTAAACAGGTGTGCGTTTTTTCCCGCCTCCAGATAAAAACCTTTTAAGAACCTGAGTTTATTTACCCTCTATAGAAGCATTTGTATGATATCATACACCCCCCTGTCTTTAGCCAGGTTTAGTGATCCGTTTCAGGTAATACTCTGGTAGTAGTTTGGTGAATACGTATGTAACTAGCCTTTAAATAATAATCTCTTGTTTCCCTGCAGTGTTCGGCAACCTCCTTGGAGACACCATTTTGACGGATGACCTGGACTCTGCTAACCACTACAGGAAGGGGGTGAGTCAGGCCAGGCATGCTGCCATAACCAAGCCATCTGTAACACCCTGCCCAATTAGTGTTCTAGTTTAAAGCCTTTGCCTGGGAGATCTGGGGTGTATTCATTAGTGCACACTATAGCTAAATGTTTCTGGACAGTAACTGTTTTCAACAAACTAGTTTGTATTGCGCAAATTCAGGGGTTTATTCATTTAGGCGGAGACTGCGGCAAACTTGCAAAACGTTTTGCAACTAAATATAAAAAATATGAGTTTGTTGGACAAATTTAGGTAGGTTGGTCCCTCAGTTTCAACCATATTCCCTATTTAGTACACTACTTTTGGCCCGGACCCTGGTGGAAAGTAGTGTACTAAATAGGGAATAGTGCTCTATTTGTGAAGCAGGTCTAGTGTCTTTGTATGGGTGGTCCAGAAACCTGTCCTAATGTCCAGTCAGTTTTGAGAATTGGGTCTTGTTGGTTTTTTGTTTTGGCCAGGTGGTCCAGAGCAAGGTGCCATGCCCCACCCTCCTGACTCGGCAGGGCGATAGGATCCGCAGCAACGGCAAGTTTGGGGGCTTGCAGAACAAAGCCCCTCCAATAGAGAGACTGCGTGGCCAGGTGTTCGGCGCACCCCTCCCCAAGGACTACCACACCTTTATGGGCCAGATTGGTCAGTGACTGGATTTTACTTCTGTAACTGGATTTTTACTTCGTGCATTTCGTAGCATAGTATCATTCATATATATAGATATAGAGATAGATATAGATGTTTTTTATTTAGTGTAAATGTACAAAGGCCTCCCGAGTGGCACAGTGATCTTAGGCACTGAATTGCAGTGCTAGCTGTGCCACTAGAGATTATAGGTTCAAGTCCAGGCTCTGTCACAGCGGGCCGCAACCGGGAGACCCATGGGGCAGCGCACAATTGGCCCAGTGTCATCTGGGTTAGAAGGTTTGACCGGCAGGGATGTCCTTGTCCCATCGCGCACTAGCGACTTCTTTGGCAGGCCGGGCGCAGTGCACGCTTACACGGTCGCCATGTGTATAGTATTTCCTCCGACACATTGGTGTCGCTGGCTTCCGGGTTAAGTGGGCATGTTGTGCTCTCACTCACGGCTCTCGGCCTTCGCCTCTCCCGAGTCTCATGGCTGCAACTCCCATACGGACAAGACTGTAAGTACCAATTGGATACCATGAAAAGGGGGTTAAAAAAAATGCCTTTGACCCTGTTTGCAGACCTGCTCCAGCAGTACCGGTTGGCCATGGAAAAGAGCAGACAGGTGCAGGAGGACTTTGACGGCCACATGCAATACCTGAAGTCACCTGAGATGGTGCAGAAAGAAGAGGAGATGGATGAGCAGGAGAAGCAGCTCAAAGACATTGAGACAAAGCTTGGTACGTGTATATGATGAGGGGTACATTTTGACACTGATTTTTTTTTTTTTTTAATATTAAAGCACATTTCTCACACCCAAGGCCCTAAAGAGCATTGTTAGGTGACCCCTACATTATTTTCCTGTCGCTTTGTTTTAATCTGTGAGGGATTTACTTTGCTATTTTTTTTAAATGTGAAAGGTATGTTGTTGGTTGTGTTTTTGTACAGCCAGTACTCCAGTTCGGACGCCTTCCGCCATTGGGGTGAAACGGAGTCTTGACAAGGCCGGAGAATCGTCCGGTATGGTAACCAAGAGGACGAGACGGAAGTTATTAAAACAAGACTATTGATTTCCCTTTTTTTTGAGCAACATAAATGTCTGTTTTCAATTCCATTTGACATGTACAGCAGAGTGTTGTACCATGCCATCTACATCATGTCTGAGTCTGAAGAGTTAGTCTCTTCATGCATTTTCATTCATTTGTTCAGCAGGTTGGTGTTTTTTTTTTACACATTTAAACGTAGATGGCAGCAATATGAAGCGACCGGTATTTAGATTAACTTTATTTCTTTTTGTCCAGTTTACAATTAACTATGTTTTGAGAGGGGAAGGTAGGTTTTGGACAATGTACAAAGATTATTTTATTTTTTTATTAAAAAAAGATTTTATAAATTGTTTATAAATGTGTTTTCACTTAGGAATTAGGTGTGTTTGAAGATTCTACAAGATATATGTTTTGAATTAATTCGTATTTGGCTGACTGATGCTAAAGTGACCTCAAACTATAAAAATAAAGAGTCGCACACCATATATGAACTCACAGTAATTTATTGGGTAAATCACCAATGTTTCAGCATCACTGACTTCTTCAGGGTAATGTCATGAATGCATGAACCAGGTTATGTGGACTGTGTAATTAGTGCAACCAATGTTAATAGTGAGGGGTGTGTCGTGATTAAGTTAATTAGAATTGTGTGAAACTGTTAAGCAATAATTCATGGCATTTTAAAAAGTCCCTTTTTCAGGACCCTGTCTTTCAAAGATAATTTGTAAAAATCCAAAGAATTTCAGATCTTCATTGTAAAAGCTTTAAACACTGTTTCCCATGCTTGTTCAATGAACCATAAACAATTAATGAACATGCACCTGTGAAACTGTCGTTAAGACATTAACCGCTTACAGATGGTAGGCAATTAAGGTCACAGTTATGAAAACTTAGGACACTATAGAGGCCTTTCTACTGACTCTGAAAAACACAAAGATGCCCAGGGTCCTTGCTCATCTGTGTGAACGTGCCTTAGGCATGCTGCAAGGACGCATGAGGACTGCAGATGTGGCCAGGGCAATAAATTGTAATGTCTGTACTGCGAGACGCCTAAGACGGTGCACAGGATCGGTACATCTGAACATCACACCTGCGGGACAGGTACAGGATGGCCACAACTGCCCGAGTTACACCAGGAATGCACAATCCCTCCATCAGTGCTCAGACTGTCCTCAATAGTCTGGAATGAGGGCCTGTTGGTAGGCAGGTCTTCACCAGACCTCACTGGCAACAACGTCGCCTATGGGCACAAACCCACCGTCGCTGGACCAGACAGGACTAGCAAAAAGTGCTCTTCACTGACAGGTCGTGGGTAAGTCTCACCAGGGATGATGGTCTGATTTGATGATGGTTTTATCGTTGAAGGAATGAGCGTTACACCGAGGCCTGTACTCTGGAGCAGGATCGATGTGGAGGGTCCGTCATAGTCTGGAACGGTGTGTCTCAGCATCATCGGACTGAGCTTGTTGTCATTGCAGGCAATCTCAACGCTGTGCTTTACAGGGAAGACTACCTCCTCCCTCATGTGGTACCCTGACATGACCCTTCAGCATGACAATGCCACCAGCCATACTGCTCGTTGTGTGTTATTTCCTGCAAGACAGGATTGTCATTGTTCTGCCATGGCCAGCGATGAGCCAGGATCTCAATATGGGACCTGTTGGATTGGAAGGGTGAGGGCTAGGGCCATTTCCCCCCCACCAGAAATGTCCCGGAACTTGCAGGTGCCTTGGTGGAAGAGTGGGGTAACATCTCACCGCATGAACTGCCAAATCTGGTGCAGTCCAGGAGGTGGAGATGCACTGCAGTACTTCATACTTGGGTGTACGCTGATAAGCTGGAGAAAGAATATATACATTTATTAGACTTTATATGAAGTGTGCGACTATTTCTTTAGTTTATAGATTTTTCGCTGTTCGCACCTACACATAACATATGTTTTCTGGGTGTGCGCCAACTCGTTTTTTATTCGGTTAAATGTACGTCTAAAATGACACTCAATCAAATGTATCTATAACACTATGATCTCATTTCAATGCACACTCAATCATTTGGCATATATTCTAAAAAGTGTCTAGGTTTTATTCGAAGTTTTGTATGAGTAGTACTTTAGTCAGTGTCCCCGCCGATCTGAAGGTGATGGTCATATGACACCCGCATATCAATAAAACATGTTTGCTACAAGATGAATCACTTACAATAAAGTGATGCTAGTCTGACACTCACATGTTTGCAAAGCGGGGGGTCCAGAACCGAGTTTGGGGAAACCTGGTGTAAAGCACTGTATTTCATTATCCAGTGGGCTGGATATGAAAGCGTTCCTTTGGGGACTTGTCACTAGAGTTGCATGCATGCAGTCAAGCACATTCAAGTATTTTTCAAGAAAGCAGGGAACATGATCTCCGATACAAACTGAAGCAGATGAGTGAGGAAACTACGAAACGGGATTTAATCACTGTTCTACTGGGAGCGCATTTTACTCTCTGGGAGTGAGGAGCGCTGGTGAAGGGGGTTCGCTGTACCCCGAACGTCACGTCACAGGCTGCTCTACCCTGGAAGAAAGTTTGCATTATCAGCCTTTCGAGTTGCTGCTAGGAGAGGGACCAAAACGTCTAACCTCAATGCTTACATGTTTAATATTTGTCTACTTTTTTTCCGTTGTATTAAAATGAAGTGCCTTCCCACCGGATTCGTCTTAAAAAGTGCCTTATTTCCCTTATTGCTCACCTTTCCATTGATCAATGGAACGCCGTCACGGTATAACATGTTCCAGGGAAGCGCATACTCTGGCTCAGAACAACGACAGAGGAATAAGTGAGTGAAGTTTTCATAGTTGTTTGTACTGTATGTATAATCAGAGACATTTGTCTATAGTTTTGACTGATAATGTATGGTTATATTATTGGAGACTCCAATAGTCTAAATTGTCTAGAGTATTTACATGTTTTATGGCTTTTTATTGTTACTGTAGGCCTATGCTGAAATATATATTGATTTATTTTTCATTGAAATTAGAACAAAAAAAGCACATACTTATGGGCTTACACGTTATTTGTTTTTAAAATAGGCCAATGGCAACAACAAAAAAAGTTCAATAAAAATGTCACTGCAATTTAATAGAATAATGAAATCAACACATTTATGGTAGGCCTATATAATGATTAGATTATTTTACTTCAAGGACTTCACCATTCCTCTTTCATAGGCTGACTTGTTTTCGTCATTTTGTGTGACTCAATAATTAAATTTTTCAGAAACTGGTGTGCATACGTCGTGCACAAGAACGTGAGCTATGCGGTCGTGGGTGGCACGGAGAGCTTTGTGCAGCCGGAGTCTGCGCCTTGCCAGATGCATCAACTCAACTGCGCGCAACAAGTGATGTAAGTGGCCCAAGAGGCTCGCTCGAGAGGGTGGGGTGCTGCTATTTTTATTGGTCTCGAGAGCGGTGTTACAGCAGTGACTCAACATCATTAAAGAAAGTTGACTTTGAAAACTATTGATTACTTTGAATGTTAAGACTACTTCCACATATCAACCAATAATGTTTAGGATCCATGACCATTGTCCCATCCTCTGCCTAGTATTTAAAACACCATCACATGATTGCATTGTTTATTGGCATTCCGAATAAATGTCTGCTACTGTATTCATGATCTCCATCGGCTAGTTTATCACTGCACTACAGCAGCAGAGGGTCACAAGCACTGAGTAGGTGTAGTTATCCTCTGGGCACACCTGTCCCATTATCTTCTGTAATCTGCATTCACCCTTTCAGATCCTCAGATTATTCCGTATTTATGACAGATCATCTGCAAGTGATTTAGATGTTTATGACGAACCAGTGAGTTTGATTGACTGATCCGTTATGGTCTATTTGTCACTGTCTGGGACAAGAAACATGTCCATGATCCCATTGAGCCTTATGGAAGATGAGGGGAATTAAAGATTGTGCAGCTATGATGAAAAAGCTATTTATTTAGTTATACTGTGAATAATAATCTGCTTTGTATTGGCACACATGGCACAGTTACGCACACAGCCCCCCCTGTGCAACATCAGTCAGAGGCATCTGACACATTTCTCCCTGGGTTGGCTGCTTTCATGTGTTATTATTGAGCATGGTGTTGGGAAACATGTCCTGGGGCCAGTGACGAAGCGTGGCTTCACATTTGACAGGGTGTAAATGGTGGAAAATATTAAGCAACGTTAAAAGGAGTGCATGATGCATTAGGAGTGTGACTGGCTAGCTAGCCCATCTGGAGGCTGTTGTCATAAACATATATTTATTGCTGGGATTCCAAGGCCTGTACTGCTCTCCCGAGAGGGGTCACTGCTCAAGCGTAAGTTGTAACTTGGCAAAGCATTGCTCACATTACTCACATTTAGGAAATGTCCATTGAAACTTTGAAAGCAGAAGCTCAGTGGAGAATAACATTGAGGGGGTTTTATGTTGTGAACATAATTGCTAGATTGTCTTGTGGGTTTTTCCTTTTGAGCGTGTGTTCCCAATGGTCATATGGTTAGATTTATTGATTAAATCTGTTTTTAAATATGAATATCATTATCATTCATCATTTGTGAGGACTGATAGACAAATTTAAAGTCAAAACAATCTCCCCATTATAGAAAATGTGAATGCACATTTAGGTCATCTCTTTCTTTGCCATATTACCTTTTTCTTTTTCCAGGTATCGAACCCAATTCCGCCCCATGTATAAGGTTGGCTATAAGCTGGTGACAGAGCTGGAGTGGAGGTGCTGTCCAGGGTACCAGGGTCATGACTGCAAAGACCTGAAAGGTGTCCCGTCCCGTCAGACAGTCCTGGGGCCTCGGTCCAACCCGCCTCCTGCCCCTGGACACATCGCAGAGACACAGGGTAAGAGAGCTGCTTAAACCTACCTCACCTTTTAGAGACACATACCTGACCCACAACCCATACATAACTAGTATGCTAGTCTGGTCATATGATTAGTTTAGGAATGTTTTTCACTACTCTACTACTGTAGTAATGTAAAGCATAGATTTAACCCACAATAATAAATATGGGTTCCCTAGTAGAAAAGAGGACTTATCCTAACCATTGGATTTTCCCTCTGTAGGTCCGGGGCAGCAGGCGTGGGGTCAGGGTGGCCACCCCTGGGGGGCAGAGGGGCAGCCAGGAGATCAGACAGGCCAGGGGGGGGTGAGTGGCCAGGTGGCGAGCCAGGGAGGGAGTCAAAGGACACAGCAGATGGAGGAGGAGGTGCAGCGTCTGTCACAGCAGGTCCTGGACATGCAGGCAGCCATGACCAGCCTGTCTGCCAACCTGAGGGTGGATCTGCAGGAGGACGCCAGCAAAATGCTGGTCACGCTGCTCAACAACTTGCGGCAGCCGGAAAGCGTGCGTGGCGAGCAGCAGAGCATGCTTCTGCAGGACATCTCCCTGGAAAAGGAGTACAAAATGGTGGACATGGATGAGTTCACAAACAAGATCAACAACCTCACAGACACCCTCAACACCAAGAGCAACACCCTGGATGACCTCCATTCCAGGGTCAACCACCATGACGGACAGCTACGTCTGCTAATGGAGGCCACACAGGCCCCTCTAGCCACACCCCCTCCCGCTCCCCCGGCCAATGACGCGGCCCTGCGCGCCTACGTGGATGCAAAGTTTCACGCCCTAAGGGACGAGATGATGGAGGGCATGGAGATCAAGATGTCAGACTTGAAGAACTCGTGTGACTATAAGATTCTGTCAGTGCAGGAGCAGTCTGAGTTCCAGGAGAACAGCTACCTCAGCCTGACCGAGCTCCTCGAGTCCAAGGAGATGGACCTCCGCAAGGAGATCCAGGACCTCAAGAATGAGCTGCCTGGTCTGCTTAGGGGAGACGGAACCCCACCAGGTCTGCAGGAGCTGCAGAAAGAGCTGTTCCGGGTCTCCGGGGACCAGCCGAGACTCCAGTCCAGCCTAGAGAAGAAGCCCGAGCCTGACCAACTCCTGCCCCATGTGGAAGAGCTGGAGGCCCATCTAAACATGTCAGAGAGGAGTGTGAAAGTGCACAGCCTCTTCCTAGAGGAGAAGCTAAGGAGAGAGTGGGCAGAGGGGG
The DNA here is from genome assembly GCF_023373465.1 of Oncorhynchus keta. NCBI lineage: Eukaryota > Metazoa > Chordata > Actinopteri > Salmoniformes > Salmonidae > Oncorhynchus > Oncorhynchus keta. Next base: position 31,156,171 of record NC_068424.1, on the reverse strand, counting down.
CTACGAACCTGAAGAAGGCCATTGAGGACAGGATGAGCTCCATGGAGGACCGGGTCACCAGTCTACTGGTGGAGATAAGCAGCCCCCTATCTAGGCCTCAGGCTGGGCTGGAGGCACTGCCGGGTGAGGTGACCTCTCACAAGACCAGCGTTCAGGCTCTGGAGGACAGATTCAATGCCCTTGACCAGCTGTGCTCCACAGAGTGCAAGTCTGACCAACTGGCCATAGAGAGCATTCAAAATATCCTACAGGTCTACAAAACCAGCCTAGACACCATGCAGTCTAGCATGAAAGGCCACTCAGCTAGTCTTGGAGACATGGAGGAGTTTGTCCAAGGGCAGCTCCTGAACCATACCGCCAGTCTTACAGATACGCAGGAAGAGCTATGGGCTCTGAAAGGACGTATGGGAGGACAGGAGGGCTTCCTGTCAGCCCTGGGGCTCTCTCTTAGCCAGCAGTCCCTGGAGCTCCAAGGGCAGCTTCTGAACCACAGTGCCAGTCTTGCAGGTGTAGAAGAAGCACTTGAAGCTCTCAGTGGGCGTATTGGAGTGCAGGAAGGCTCTCTGTCAGACTTGGGTGTCTCTCTCAGTGCTCATCTTAAAGATGTGCGGGGAGAGCTGGGAGCTCTCAGCGAGCATATTGGAGGACAAGAGGGCTCTCTATCGGCCCTGGGTGTATCTCTCAGCCGGCAGTCCCTGGAGCTCCAGCAACTGAACACCTGTTGCCAGAGCAGCGTGGGACCGGCACATGATGCCAGGAACCTGCTGGAGCTCCACCTGGCCCAGAGAGAGGAGCTAAGGGCCCGGCTGGAGGAACTGGGACAGAAGGTGAGGTCCGAGGCAGACCACTGCAGGAACAGGACCGAGGGTGTAGCTCTGGACGTTACAACTGTAGATGGCCGGGTTGCCAGCTTGGATAACATGTGCAGCAGGCTGGAGCCCATCTCCAGCAGCCTGCACAGGATCAAAGAGGGGCTGAACAAGCACGTGACCGGCCTGTGGAACTGTGTCAGCGAGATCAACGACACCCTGCTTGCCCACACCAAGGACATCGAAGGACTGAAGGGAACATATCAGAACCTCCAGGACCACTTCTCAGTCATCACCCAGGACCTCCATCATCTAACCACCAGTCCTGAGAACACTGGTAAGACTTGACACAGAGATTTGGTATTTATTAAGATACCCATTAGCCGCTGAAACATGACATTTTACTAAGCACAGAACATTATATACATTATATATTACGTACATACACACATTATCTAGGTATAATACAGTGCAAATTACAAAACAAGATAAATCAAATGGATGTGTCTCTTCACAGTTCCCATTGTGCAGTAAGGTGTTCTTTAATCAGTTTTTTAAAAACTGGTTTTATTGCTAGCTTGAGTTACCTGGGATGGCAGAGTTCCATGTAGTCATGACTCTATTTTATACTGTGCATTCCCCAGCCTCTGTTCTGGACCTGGGAACTGGGAAGAGACCTCTGGTTGCATGTCCTCTGGTTGCATGCCATGTCCAAACTGTGTGCCAACTGCATGAACAGACAGTACCTTTAACACATCAATACCTTGCACAAAGACCAATAGTGATGCAGTCAATCTCTCCTCAACTTTGAGCCAGGAAATCTGACATGGATGTTAATGACATTTTCCCTCCATGTACATCTAAGTGCGATACGTGCTGCTTTATTCTGGACAAACTGCAATTTGACTATGTCCATCTTTGCCGCAGATGACCACGAGGCTGGGCAGTAGTCCAGGTGTGACAAAACTAGGGCCCATAGAACCGGTCTAGTCGACTGAGATGGCAAGAAGGTAGAGCAATGCCCTATCATGGACAGACCTCTTCCCATTTTGGCAACCATTGAGTATATTTGTTTTGACCATGACTGCTTGCTATCTAGGGTTACACTCCAGAAGTTTAGTCTCTTCAACTTGCTAAATAACCACATTCAATAATAGATCTAAATGAGGTTTAGCGTTGAGTGAGTGATTTGTCCCAAAAATTGTTTTTTGTTTTTTTGATATTTCGCACCAGCCTATTGATTAGTTACCCATTCTAAATCTGACTGGAGCTCTATGTTAAGGGTGTCAGTTATTTTACTGTTGCAGCCGACGTGTATACTGTTGAGTAGTCAGCATACACGGACACACAGACTTTATTCAAAGTCAGTGGAAGGTCACTTGTAAAAACAGAAAACAATAATGGCCCTAGTTGGCTGCCCTGCGGTACACCACACTCAACTGAATTTGCATGAGAGGCTTCCATTAACGAACACCCTCTGTGTTCTATTAAATAGGTAACTCTTAATCTATAATAAGGCAGAGAATGCAAACACCTAAGTTTTCAGCAATAGGTTATGATCAATGAAATCAAAAGCGGCACTGAGGTCTAACAAAACAGCTCCCACAGTCTTCTTACTATCAATTTCTTTCAGCCAATCATCAGTAATTTGTGTCAGTGCCAGGCATGTGGAGTGCCCTTCTTTATAAGCATGTTGAATAGCTGTTGTTAACTTGTTTTCTGTAAAATAACTTTGTATTTGAACAAATGTTTTCCCAAAATTTGTAACAGGCTGATTAGTTGGCTGTTTTAACAATTAATAGTGTGCTCTGATACTCTGGGGTAGTAGAATGACCTTTGCCTCCCTCCATGTCTGAGGGCACACACCGTCTTCTAGGCTTAAATTGAAGATGTGGCAAACAGGAGTCACAATAACCATCATGTTGAAGTAAACTTGCAGTCGCCATGCTTTGTTTTCCTACCACTACAACTTAGAAAATCATACACAGTTTATTAGGCTAAAGATTAAATAAGATTGACCATTGCTTAAAATGTGCATGATTATTCCAATTATCCAGGTTATACCTCTCATTTGTTCTTAAACCTACACTTCCCCCACGTCAGTGCTTTCCTGCTAAGTTAGTTTCGTACTGGTTACACCACAGTATATATCACAGTATATATCATCAAGGTGTTCCAGTTGCACAAATTGAAAATTACAATCAAATGGTGCTAGTAAGATATATCTCAGAGCTGCATCTAGAGCCCATTTGGGGTGCTTAAGGTTGTTGATTTAAATCGTGCCTAGTAATGTGTATTTAATGTAGGACCTGTTAGTGTATGTCTCTAACCAGGTTTCCATCCATTATGTAAGTCGGACAAAAAATGTCACGACAAGCCTGATGGAAATAGCAAATTTGTTGGTAAACTTTACATCCCCTGCGTGCCTAACACCACATCTATTTCTATTGGTACAAGCACTGTTCATGACACAAACTGTTCATACCCCTCTAGGTGGCAGAGAGAAACATTTTGAAGGTTTACCGTGTATTTCCTGCAATTTTACACATTGTGTCATGGGGTGCAGAGAACATTTTGCAGATCTAAAGCTAATTTTCTTGCAATTATATACATTTTGCCATGTCTAACATGTATTAATGTGATATTTGAGTGATTGGAACATTAATACAAAATCTATGTGCCTCTCCCCCGCCGAACCCTCGTTGTTTATCACAGACTTTGTGCCAAAACCATCGACAGAGATAAAAACAGGATGGAAACACATATAACTTTATTATTATTATTTTAAAATAAAAAGTTAGATGACAAAGTGCTTTCTATGTGCGTTACGTCATGACACACAGCTTTTTATCCGCAACTAGCCAGTTTGATGGAAACACCCCTGGTGGGAAAATGTACATATTGTTTTGTGCTCGTTTTAGAATATTTTCATGAAAATCTGTCGCAAATTGAATGTAAACCTAGCTAGTTTCTTTGTGAGAACTAAGGGCAACGGGAAGCTGGATTTCAATCTCCCAGGGTTTTGACTCAGAGGCAGCACTGATTGAACACACATGGTTATTTTAAATAGGTTTGTGTCGAGCAATGCTTGGGTTTTAAGGGATTATTAACGTGTGTAGGCGGGCTCCTTATCTCTGTAGTAGAGGTCTTGACAGGTCCAGTTGGAACCGATATACCCGACCCGGGCCCAACATTCTATTTTGTCCCTCTGGTCCAGTTTGGTTCCTGTTTGATTGTCATCGGGTCTATGTGACCACAGCTCTGCATGTTTATTGTACGCTAATAAGGTGCATTTATTGACTTATAGAAGGTTTAGACAGCATATAAAGACCTATTCATTAACCAGAAGAGCAACTTGGCTGATAAATGTCATTTATTTGTCACTGGTCCAATCTGGTCTGATTGCCCTCGGGTCTGTCCGGGTTCAACTTTTTGGAACCCGTGAAGACCTATACTCTGTAATAACTAAATAACTCTATTTTTGTTAAGACTAGCCTTGCTGTTTCATGGTCATCTGAGAGTTCAGAACCCCCATATCCTTAGTCACTGTAGATAACTAGTGTAAACATGGGCTCTTTGTAAACATGGGCCCAGGGGAACTCAACTGGGCTCCGATGAGGTCCACAGCTGGGAATAAGGGAGCTGGAAGCACACTCCATAACATTTATGAGGGTTGTGTCTCTTCTTCTGAATCCAGCTCTGTATGACTCACTGGTTTACAGAGCAGCTCTGCATGTTCTGGTCTGGGAGTCCAATGGGGAAGGGGCCTGATCCTGGCTGTGAAGCCACAAGGAGAGAATTTGGATCGGAGTCACTGTTTCAACCTGTGTGCGAAGCATGCACTCGGAGACTCTGAGAAATTAAGTGTCAGTACCCCCGCCATTCACTTGTTATTATAGTAATAACTTATATTTAAAATCATTATTCTGTCAGCTGGAATGTTTCAATGTTTGCCCTTAGAGGGCATTTTGCTTGTCATATGTTCCTGACTGGATGCTGCTTTACCATGGATCACATTGGGATATCATTGGCTCATACTTGGCTCACTGCTCCTCTTTTGTCCTGGACTGGTCTTTAGCGTGCACAGTGGACTATCGCTACTTATCAGGAAGTGGAAAGTGCTGTCCATTTATAGGGACCTCTGTCACTGGCTTATCAATTGTCCACTTATAGGAACCAAGAAGAAGGTTTGTTATTCGAGAGCAGAGTGGACCGGGTTCAGACCAGGCGCTACTGGGTTGACATGACATCACACCCTCCTTCAACCTTACTCTTTCCCCTCAGTGCCCTTATTTTCCCTCTCTCTTTATCCATATCTCCCTGCCTACTATTTCTCTGGTTTTGTTGAATATGTTTAACACACTGGCCTGGCCCAGTCTCTCTTTAAATAAACACAGTCTGCATCCCAAATGGAACCTTATCCCGTATATAGTGCACTACTTTTGACCAGAGCCTTATGGGGAGCCCTATGGACACTGGTCAAAAGTAGGGCACTACATAAGGAATAAGGTGCCATTTGGGACACATACACAGTCAAGACTATCCTCTGTACTGCCATGACGTCATACACACCCTTCCTCCTAAACTCAGAGACTGAGTAAGAGCTGAATGGGCGGAACATGAATTGGGACCCACAACTTTCCTCAATGGTTTAGATAATAGATGACGGACACTCCCGGCTTGACAAGCACCAAATTTAGCTTGGCTTGAAGACCGGTCTGAAAATCTAAAATCTCAAGTCTAAAACTGCTAACAGATTTGTCTGGTGTATTTATGTTTGTGCTCACTAGTGTGGTGCTCTACCGGGAGATTCCACGCCAGTGTAGCTGGAACATTATTTTGGTATCTCAGATTATTCTAGCATTTCTCACATAGAAACTTCCCTGGGAGGAAGGATGTTTGACATGCTTTTTATAGTTGTATCACAAGCCATTGAAGAAAAAAAATCATGATGAATTGTTAGAGCACACTATTAGGAGTATAATAACACCAAGATGTTGTCTGTATCATGTACGGATAATAGGGTCTTACAGGAGGCATGTATAGTTCTAAAAGGGTCTAAAATGGCCACTTTCATCATGGTATTCTCAAATCATTTGTGATGTAAATTTAAAAAGCATGTCAAACATGCTTCCTCCCAATTAAGTTTCGATGTGAAAATTGCCAAAACAATCTGAGATGCGACAAATATTTTCAGGCTATGCTGGCATGAAATCACCCCTATTGTAAGTATTTTACAGGGCCAGACACTCCACCTGTGCTCTGGAATAATATGTTTAGTTCGGTTAATCAAAAGTGTAGTTTAATTAGGGCAATTTCCCAAACCATTAGTCACAACCAAGCGGCTAATGTGGTGTCCCCTGAGCCTATCAATCACTCCCCAGAGATTAGCATTGTGTGTGTACATGGTTGTACGTGTGTGCATGCCCATGTTTGCCTGTGAGAACCACACATGCAATATACTCACCCTTGTTAACTCTTCATTGCTGAAAGTCCAGACAACACAACACTTAAGAGTTCAGTTATGCGCAGTACAGAGAGAAGCTAACATGCTTTTCTGCCTCTTCCACTGCCTCAGTGGCCATATTGTTCAGGTCAATGACCCTCTGACAGATAACCAAGGTTGTAGGGTTACAGACACACAGGCCAAGCATGATAACCCTGGCAGGACAGCAAGATTGTTCCAAATGGCGCACTAATTCCCATTATAGTGCACTACTTTTGACCAGGTTCCTATGTGCTTTGGCCAAAGGTAGATAGTCCAGAGACAAGCTAGGACCTGATGATGCACAGCACAGTCAATCTCTGAGCTCCCACTGCAATAAACCATGTCACTTTATTCTCTTGCTAAAACCACCATCTAGCCCTTTTTTTTATTTTGATGGGGGTGGGGGCCCCAAAAAATCTAAACTCATCGAGGGGCCACAGTTTCTTAACCACATCCATAACCACATCTAGTTTTAGAGTTAATTTCGTGCAATTCTACACATTTTGCCATGTGTTGTAGGGATAATGATTGCCGTTTTTAATACGGTGTCTGAGTGAGACTGACAAAATCAATGGGGGCCCCATGGCCGGTAATTTGACCATGATAGCTGGCCACTAATCTAACTTGGCATTCTAGAAAATGTTAACTGGCATAGAATTGACAGACTATCACATATGAAAAATTGCACCTTGTGTATTCTGCTATTCCAACTCTATTCCATCTCAGGCGTAAATTGAGACCCCCACTGAGTAAAAAACAAAAAAATGCGTATATATATATTTTTTTCTTCTTCATATGAAGATATTCAATTGTCTATTTTCCCCCTTGAAAGTAGATTAAACTGATTTGGTACGGAACATAGGATATCACAGGGATTCTTATATATCCTCAGACTGGTGGAGGGAAGGGCTGGCTGTAAGTCTGTGGTCCTTTCTAGCTCAGTTGGTAGAGCATGGCACTTGTAACACCAGGGTTGGTGGGTTCGATTCCTGGGATGCATGACTGTAAATCGCTTTGGATAAAAGCGTCTGCTAAATGGCATATATATGACTGTAGGATTTCTTGGATACACTGTAACACTCCCTCCAGGTCCAGTTAAAGCCAGGGGCCCCCAGCTGCAATTGTTTACATCCACGTCTTTAATCATAGTGCATGCACACGTTAGAGCTCCATCCTTTAATCATTACCCTGCGATTTAGGCTGAGATTGGCTTTCAGTCAGAATCATCAAGGCCCAACCGACTGCTACACATAATCAAACTAAACTAAACACACACACTAAATTACACACACATGTACAAGTTCCGCCTGAAGTCTTCCTTCCTGTGGTATTTTACAGATTGCTTCTAGTCCCCTCTCTGTGTAGTGCTTATTAGGGAGTAGGGTGATGTTGCCTCGAGACACTGATTTGGGGTCAGTTTAGCATTTACCCCCCCCACTAATGGTTAAGGTTGGGATTGGGGGAGGGTAAGCTGATCCTAGATACATGTTTTAATAGCCAGACCATGTTGTTCTGGCTTTTATAGCGACTGACCTCTGTTGCCTGAGGTGGGGGATAGGCTGCCTGGTATGCAGGTATGCCTTTCATGTACAGCTTAATCCCTCTGAAGACAGAGTTTGGACCTGTTGCCTGTTATCTCATTGACTGCTCAGGAGAATAATGAGGAGTAGGGCGACGTTGCCCCTGCCTAGACACACTGATCTTGGGTCCGTTTTGCATATTCCCCACTAACGGTTCAGGTTAGGATTGTGGGAAGGGAAAATTATCCTAGATCTGTACCTAAGGGGAAACTTCACCCCAGAACAATGTTGAGAGGGTTAATGATTAGCTGATAAACTCATGTGTAGTTTGTTTTAGTAATCTCAGCTCTGGCTGTCAGTAATGCACAAACATTTGACTCCTGTCACAGTGGATGTGTCTGCGGTGTGGTGTTTAGGTCACTGATGACAGGGAATTACTCACGGTTTGATGACAATTAGAATCTCTCAGGTGTATTGAGAACCATTCTATATAATAACTGTTCTTTCGTGTAAAATGACAAGAGCAAGTACAGTAATAAGGTGAAAGAGAGAGCAGAGCCGTGTTGAGTGGGTAACACTCCCATACAGAACATAATGCCTCCCCACTGGAGACCAGGGTTTAATCACCGTATACTGCGTCTCCCACCTATTTATCTCCCCATCATTCCCATCTAATAAACCTTAAAAATACTCAGGGTAGAGAGTGAAATTCCCCCAAAATGTGTAATAGGTCATGTACTATAGCTAAAAAGTACACAGGAAATGGGCCAATAAGAAAAAACTCACAAGCCATTACAACCAAAAAACAGTTTTATTGTTTATTTTTGCTAGGTAATTTAGTCTAGCCAGGTATCTAAAACTTGTAATCATGATGAATTACTGACCAGGCATGTGCCCAGGGGGCCTGACCTCCAGGGTGCACCTATGATTTAGTTGGAAACTCTCACTCAGATATGTGACCAGATTGCTCTATGGGGGCTTATGTCAAATTTAAGTGAAATTTAAATATTTTTGGTTTACACCCATTCAGCATAGTTCACACCCTCTTAAGCCTTAGCGCCACCCATCACTTTAAGAATGAACATGTAAATACATGGTCAACCCCATCCATAATCCTGTCTTTCAATGAGTTGAAAGTATTCAATCCCCTCGACTTTTTCCACATTTTGTGTTAGAGCCTGAATTTAAAATAGTTTAAATTGTGATTTTGTTTCACTAAATCTATATACAACATCCCGTAATAGTACAAATGAATTAAAAATGAAAAGCTGAAATGTCTTGAGTCAATAACCCCTTTTGTTATGGCAAGCCTAAATAAATTCAGGAGTAAAACATTTGCTGAACAAATCACATAAATTGCATGGAATAATAGTGGGAAACAATTTTTGAATGACTGTCCCACCCCTTACCCCACACATACTGTACAATTATATTTAAGGTCTCTCAGTCGAGTAGTGACTTTCAAGCCAGGGAGGTTTTCCAATGCCTCGCAAAGAAGGGCACCGATTGGTAGATGGATAAAAAAAAAGCAGACACTGAATATCCCTTTGAGCATGGTGAAGTTATTCATTAGGCTTTGGATGGAGTTGCTTACCAAGACGACATTGAATGTTCCCGAGTGGCCTAGTTACAGTTTTGGCTTGACAATCTATGGCAAGACTTGAAAGTCAGATTTTGTGTAGATCGTTGCCAAAAAATGACAATGGAATCCATTTTAATCCCACTTTGTAATTAATCAAAATGTGGAAAAAGTGAAGGGGGTTGAAAACATTCAGAAGGCACTGTTGCTCAGTGGTTTCTCCTTGGCTAAACTAGGCTCATAACTTAACATTTTATATTCATATTTACAGATCCAATACAAGTTTGTAATTAAGGCACATGAAAGTTCACATGGTCAAGAAGGAATTTCTGCAACAACAAAAAAAAATGCCCTACTGACGCAAAGAGAGGGTGGCCACTAAAATGTTTTGCCCGCAAGGTGGGTGGGGTCCCCGCCCCCTAACCAAATCTTGCTTAGGGCTCCCTGCATACTCAATGTGAGTTCCCACAAACCAGCTTTAACTGGGAGGTTGACTTTACTGGGAAGTGAAGTGAAAGCTTTCACTCGAGAAGCACAAAGCATGTTTAAGAGTAATGCAAGCTTGACCTCTGAAAGGAATTCTCTGATGTCTCTCTTTTGACCAGACAATTTTTCTTCATTGTAGTTTTTGGGCCCTAACTTAACGCTGCCACAAGGGGAAGTGAGACTGGTAGAGTCCTACTGTCTGTCAGTGTCAGGAGTCGTCACGGCACCAGCTGGTTTGTTAACATATGTTCACCTCTCCACAACTGGTCCGGGGTTTTATCCCTCGCTCTATCCTTCATCCTTTCTTTATCCCCTGGCTTGTCATTACCCCCTCTTTTCAGGCGTTCATGGAGGTGTGGAGGAGTCTGGTAATCCCACTGAGACCAAGCCTGTCCCTCAGAGCCCTGTCCTGCCCATTGGGCCAATACCAGACGGGGCCCTACCACCACATATGATAGAGACTGGGGAGGCAGGAGCCCCCGGAATCATGATCTCTTCCAAACCGCCCAAGGGGGCTGATGGCAGCATGACCCCTATCAAGGGCTTCGCTGGAGCCCCAGGTGAGATATAGGGGTAGCTGGGAGAGGGGCTAAAAACACGTACAGAATACAAATGCATGTGCACACCTACACACACGCAAGTAGGTACACTCCCGTTCAAAAGTTTGGAGTCACTTAGAAATGTCCATGTTTTTTAAAGAAAAGCACATTTGTTTGTCCGTTAAAACAACATCAAATTGATCACAAATACAGTGTAGATTCAAACATTTAGACGGGTGTTTTGCAGGTACTATTTAATGAAGCTGCCAGTTGAGGACTTGTGAGGCATCTGTTTCTCAAACTAGACACTAATGTACTTGTCCACTTGCTCAGTTGTGCACCGGGGCCTCCCACTCTTTCTATTCTGGTTAGAGCCAGTTTGCGCTGTTCTGCAAAGGGAGTAGTACACCGCATTGTCCCAGATCTTCAGTTTCTTGGCAGTTTCTCATTTGGAATAGCCTTAATTTCTCAGAACAAGAATAGACTGACGATTTTCAGAAGAAAGTTATTTGTTTCTGGCCATTTTGAGCCTGTAATCAAACCCACAAATGCTGATGCTCCAGATACTCAACTAGTCTAAAGAAGGCCATTTTTTTTGCTTCTTTAAATCAGAACAACAGTTTTCAGCTGTGCTAATATCATTGCAAAAAGGTTTTCTAATGATCAATTAGCTTTTTAAAATGATAAACTTGGATTAGCTAACACAACGTGCCATTGGAACACAGGAGTGATGGTTGCTGATAATGGGCCTCTGTACGCCTATGTAGATATTTCATTAAAACAATCTGCCGTTTCCAGCTACAATGGTAATTTACAACATTAACAATGTCTATACTGTATTTCTGATTTTAATGGACAAAAAAATAGATTTTCTTTCAAAAACAAGAACATTTCTAAGTGACGCCAAACTTTTGAAAGGTAGTGTGTTTGCCAGATGTATTACCTTCTTTCAAAACCTCATGAAATGTATCTTGATTATTTTACAGCTTCCCCACCCTCTAAAGGGTCTTTAAAGCCTAATATGCCAGTTATTTCTGGTAAGTGATATTTTGACTCATTTGATTTAATTTACTATGAATATAAAATTGTGAGTCTTCTGAAAATGAACCTCTTTCAACAGTTGCCCACATTCCCCTGAGACCGTCATTGCACAAACCGTATTTAACTGTAACAGGTAAGATATTTAGCAGTCTCTTAAGATTAAAGCAGTAGTATTCCAGTCAGTTATGGACAAGAGTTACTGTATCTGTCCTAATAAACACTTTTTTATTTGTATTTTTAAATGACAGTGAGAATGTGTGTCCCAAATTTGGGGACAAGCTGTGTCAATGTGACTTACAGTTCCTTTAGAAAGTATTCACACCCCTTGACTTTTTCCACATTTTGTTGTTACAAAATGGGATTCAAAGGGATTTAATTGACATGTTTTTGGCAACGATCTAAACAAAATACGCCATAATGTCAAAGTGAATTTTTTTTAACAAAATTCACAAAAAAATAAATAAAATATATCTTGATAAAATCAGTATTCACACCCCTGAGTCAATACATGTTATAATCAATCACCTTTGGCAGCGATTACAGCTGTGAATCTTACTGGGTAAGTCTCTAGGAGCTTTCCACTCCTGGATTGTGCAACATTTGCTCGTTCTTTTCAAATTTCTTCATCCTCTGTTATTGCTAGACAACCATTTTCAGGTCTTGCCATAGCTTTTCAAGCAGATTTAAGTCAAAACTGTAACTCGGCCACTCAGGAACATTCACTGTCTTCTTGATAAGCAACTCTAGTGTAGATTTGGCCTTGTGTTTTAGGTTATTGTCCTACTGAAAGGTGAATTAATCTCCTATTGTCTGGTGGAAAGCAGACTGAACCAGGTTTTCCTCAATGATTTTGCCTGTGCTTAGCTCCATTACGTTTATTTTTTATCCTGCAAAACATTTACAAGCTTAACATGATGCAGCCACCACAATGCTTAAAAATATGGAGTGTGGTACTCAGTTATTCGTTGTATTGGATTTGCTCCAAACATAACACTTTGTACTCAGGACAAAATAACCTTTTCTTTTTCCAGTATTATTTTTTTCCCCCAACACTTTTTAATTTAACCTTAATTTAACTAAGGAAGTCAGTTAAGAACAAATTCTTATTTACATTGACGGCCTACACCAGCCAAACCCGGACGACGCTTGGCCAATTCTGCGCTGCCCTATGGGACTCCCAATCACGGCCAGTTGTGATACAGCCTGGATTCGAACCAGGGTGTCTGTAGTGACGCCTCAAGCACGGAGTTGTAGTGCCTTAGACCGCTGCACCATTTTAGTGCCTTGTTGCAAACAGAATGCATGCTTTGGAATATTTGTATTCTGTACAGGCTCCCTTCTTTTTACTCTGTCAATGTTATTGATCCATCCTCAGTTTTCTTCCATCATCACAGCTGTTAAACTCTGTTTTAAAGTCATCTTTGGCCTCATGGTGAATTCCCTGAGCGGTTTCCTTACTATCCTGCAACTGAGTTTGGAAAGCCGCCTGTATCTTTGTAGTGACTGGGTGTATTGATACACAGTGTAACTAATAACTTCACCATGCTCAAAGGGATATTGAATGGCTGCTTTTTAATTATTTTTTTATACCCATCTACCAAATCGGTGCCATTCATTGCGAGGCATTGGAAAACCTCCCTGGTCTTTGTGGTTGAATCTGTGTTTGAAATTCAGTGTTGGACTGAGGGACCTTACAGATAATTGTATGTGTGGGGTACAGAGATGAGGTAGTCATTCAAAAATCATGTTATTGACTCAATACTATTGTAAAGTGACTGTTCCACTGTGTCACAATGTCATAAGGTGAATGCACCAATTTGTAAGTCGCTCTGGATAAGAGCGTCTGCTAAATGACTTAAATGTAAATGTAATACATTTTAGCTTTGCATTTTATGTAATTTGCCAAAAAATTGAAAAACACAATTCCACTTTGACATGGGGTATTGTTTGTATAGGGCAGTGACAAACATTCTCAATGTAATACATTTAAAATTCAGGCTGTAACACGTTGGAAAAAGTCAAGGGGTATGAATACTTTCTGAAGACACTTAGGGTTGAACTTTAACCCTGTATCTCTGTGTCAGGTGAGCGGGTGTCCTTCTCGGCTGGTCTCAACCTCCTGCCCTTCCCTGGTGAGGTGGGCATCATCCGCTTCAACAAGGTGTTGGTGAATGACGGAGGACACTACGACCCTCACACAGGTAACTACTACAACACTGTCCCAATCACACACAGATGCCGCACTAACCTAAATGTAAACCACAACCTACCCAAATAATCAAGACTGTAAGTGCAAGATTTATGTCAACTTTTGTATGTGTCCCTCATGCAGCTAACATGAGTGCCCCCTTGTCGTTGACTGATATTCCCTCTTTAATATTCATCCTCCCGTATTTCTTCCTACTCTTCCAGGCATTTTCAATGTTCCCATGGAGGGCCATTACCTGCTGACTGCTGTGCTGACAGCCCAGAGAGGTGCCAGGGTGGAGGCAGTGCTCTCTGTGTCCAACCACAGCATCCAGAGGCTGGACACGGCTGGTTACCTTCCTGCTAATGGTGGCGGAGGTGGGGCTAGCTCCACTAGCTGTGACTGCGGAGGCTCAGCCTCCCTGAGCCTGGTTCTCACTCTGAAGCGTGGGGACAGGGCAGGTTTAGTCATGACCGCAGGCAAACTTGCTATCTCAGAGAACACAGAGGTCCTCTCGACGTTTAGCGTCGTGCTTCTCTACCCCACCTCCTCAAAAAGATAACCCCCACCAATGAGAAGCCTTATAAAGCTCCAACCGTAAAACACTAGTTCTAATTTAGATGTGGGAATGCCTTACAGGTATTGTAGTAACTCATGATGGTACTTTAAAGCAATCTTATGACAGAGCTTTCATACAAAAAGAAATGTGTATCAAATATTTTATCATAAGATCGTTATGGAGGGAACGGGGCTGGCTACTGCCATTCATGGAGTATTCATATTTAGTGATTATATTCTAAAGGCAACGTTTTTTTAAATGACATCTTTGAATGTATGCTTGTGTTGATGTGTGTGTTCAATTTGTTTACATTTTTAAACCTGTGTAATTTTAGGTATTTGCAAATGACTATTTGTATTGAGGACTATCAATTGTACATAGCATTGTAAGCGGAACTACTGTTAAACAAATAGACTGGTCCTTTTCCTACCTGACAAGGGATGCAGAACTTCAAAACGAGCACAGTTGTTTTGAAAGATCTTTGTATTTCATCACCTCCCAGTGAGTCACAATGTTCTTTAGGAACAATGCCTGAAAATGAACTGTTTTGAATCAGAGAACTTCAATTCTGCCCCTGGTACCAGTAATAAAAGCTTTGTCTAAACAGTGGCCATGAGTGTTTATTAACTATTGTTTCATTATATAGGCCTATTGTTAATTAATAGTATCACTATAAATGATAGAATGGTTAAAGGGATACTTTGGCAATTAGCATGCTAGCATGTACCCATAGATTTCCATTGATTGTGCTAACGCTAGTTAGCATTGGTCCGCATCACTGAATCTTAACTTCCTTCATACTGGACACAGAGACATAAAAATGCTATCCACGAGTTCATCTGTCTCTGGGGAAGTATCACTGTAATATACTATACTTATTTGTATTGGTATCGCAGGTATTTGAGAAAATAGTTTTGTGCTAAAACAACGTGTGGCGCAACACTCCACTATAAAAAAATATATTAAGGTCTCAGCAAAAAAAATCACACTGTTTTTAACAGTAAGTTCCATTTAGACAGATTGTTGGCATGTGAAAAGATGTTCATGATGTTCCAAAAGTTACACCCTCCTTTCCCAAAAACAAGTTTCTGAAATAAGCATAGGAAACATCTGCATGGAATCATAGATTTGATCTTTTCTTTTTTTTTTTTTGGCTAAACATTCATATCCCAAACATACACTTCAATGTATATAGTGACACTCAAAAATAACACTTAATCAAGTAACAGTGAAGGCATTTAAGATTGGAGAGTGTGTGAACTGTAAAATTAATCTCTTAATAGATACACTGAAAACTATCAAAGCAATTACTGAAAAACACAACAAATACCAGCGTGTTAAGATGTGTGTACTCTCCACACAAAATATCACTTTCATAGAAAGAATGCCTTTGTTACTGAAGAACTCTGCAACACCTCCGAACGTCATCAAATACAATGGTATAATAATTCAAAATATACTAGACAAACCCAAGTTATAACAATAGAAATATATCCCATAAAGAAGCATTCATTTCATAACACAAACACTGTCAAAGTTAACCCATAAAACGTCTGCTAAAACATATAATTGTGCTTTCAGTGCATATTAGTCTGTCTCCATCCAAAGGCTCCAGTGTTGTGTGCCCTGTGTGTCAGCAGCATCGACACTTTAGAAAGGCCTTCCATCGCCTTAAACTTCACTGCAGCCATCTGCATGTATGTCTAAAACATCGCCTGCTCAGATCACTTAAATCGATCTATTATCATACAGTATGCGTGTATCTAAGACTAGTGCCAGTTCCACTGGCAGCTCTGCGCAACATATTAGCGATCGACGCAATCTGTATCGCTGAAGCGTTACAGATTCCGCAAAATAAATGTAAAGGTAACTTCCAATTGGGCCGACATTTGCGGCGTTTAACGTGAATGCAGACTCCGCTAATGCGGGAAGGTTGCCTTTCAATTTCAAATCGCGCCATAACGCTGAACCTTCGCAATACAGCTTGAAGAGAGCCCTTAGTTCAAAATTAGAATAGCATGCATACACTATAACGTAAGGCCTTCCCAAACAGCGGGACACCCCAACATAGGGAGTGCATTATCACTCAAGCCAAATAACTAACCTTACGACTACGCCTGTCTTCTTTCTCTTCACCTTGTACTGTAAAAAGGCTGTACAGTCTGTATTGGAAAGTATGCCTAAATCGATCATGTGACGCAGTTCTTACTGATATATCAACGAAACGCTATTAAACCTGTGGAGCACTAAACAATGGAATATAATTCAGCATCAGTAGACACATAGTATAGTCATCAGTTAAGGCAGTACAAGCAATCATCATGGGAAGACCCATACAATTATTAAGCAATACAAAATATTGCTTACATCGATTCCAACAAATACAGTTGATTTCAAGTTATTATTTTCCCGTCCAAAATACACAAAGTGCATCGACCATACCCGAAGTGTCTGTTGGTTATCGCCTTAATACCTGATAATACCACAGCTGTGGGAACTGTCCAATCAGAAATCAGAGCAGCTCCTCAAGACGCACATCAGCGATTGGTTGTTTCAGAGCAGCTCCTCAAGGCAGACCTCAGCGATTGGCTGTCTCCAGAAGCAGAAAGAACTGAATTCTGGGAAACTGAAGGTGGCGCTCTGCTCCTTACTGCATAAAGGGAAAACGTGCTCCACCAGTTCACTCAGTCGGCCGTAGCTACAGTGAAAGACAGGGAAGGGGTTAGATAACGGTTACTGTACTTACTGACCAAGGTCAGGATTCATTAAAAGGCACGTTGTCGACAAGCGCACTGCACTAGACTTTGAAGGTCATATACGCTTGAGCCTACATCCACAGCATTTTACCGTGAATGTGATCTCCGGGGAACATCAGACGATCTCCACGAACGACTTTAAAAAGGTGCATTTGTCGGCAATTGAATCCGGCCAAAATACTCCCCAAGAAACCCACACTCCTGACATACAGAGAGATAAAGAGTCATTATGATTACAATCCTGTGAAGTCGCTACTTACGAAGTCTTATTGCCTTTCGATTGCTCTAGGATGAGCTCCCCTTTGGGGTTGACTGTGAATATCCGACACACTGGTACACCCACTTGCTTGTAGGCAAACACATCCTGAGCCAAAAACAGAGGAGTAGTCTTAACAATCACCATAATTCTGAATCTATTCCAAAATAAGTACACAATGAGAAGGTAAAACAAAGCTTACATTTGCTCTGTTTCCAAAGGCTGCGTAGAAGGGATGTGTGTTTGGGTAGAAGAGGTTCTTGATGTCTGTTAGGCATTCAATCTTGAACTTCTCTGGCTTCTTTTCAATCACCTCCCTGATAAAAGGTTAAGTAGAAAGGAATCAAAAAGCCTTGAAATGTAACTATATTACTATTATTACTACTGTTATTACTATTCCAAGCAGACTGTACCAGATAGGAACTGAACGATCAGTTTTAACTCTGAAAGGCGGAGAAGAGGAAAGAAAATGCATTGCAATCTAACTATATTACAATGCTATTACAAATCCAAGCAGACTGAACCAACTGAGAAGTTAAGGGTGAGTTGTACCTGTGAAATGCAGAAAAGAGGCTGCTAGGGGACAGCATGAGGGGTCCTCGAGGCAAGATGGTTCCCCGGTCGTTCACCCAGTACAAGTACCCTCTGGTCATGTCCGCCATGCCGATTGCCCGCGCCGAACAGTACAGGAATTTGTAGCCATTCCTGAAGAAATGCACATTGAAGTATAACTGCAACATTAGATCCGTCTCCTATCCACGCTCTCAAATTTTTTTTTACTTCTGGAAATGCATTTTTTTTCTTCATGTGAAACAGGAATGTGATTAGTCATGCATTGACTAAGTGGTGGATGTGATAAATGGTAGTTCTAAGGCCATATGTATCAAGCAACTTAAATAGGAGTGCTGACAAGGATCCGTTTAGCATTTTAGGTCGCAATGAATAAGATAACATGGCCAGGGGGAACCTAATCCTCGATCAGCACTCTTACTCTGAGACGCTTGATACATACGCAGGCCCTGGGCTATAGGGCTTACTTACTCATGCACCGAGTGGTACAACTTAGCAATGCCTTGATGAGTCCAGTCTTTCCCGAGCTGAGGGAGAATTTGTCCAAACACGTCAGACCTAAGAAAAAGGAGCATTTGGTGAGACATAAAAACCCACACCAGTAGAAATCCACTTTTTGTAGCTGAAAGACGATGGCCAGAGCTTTCCCATGATGTTGCATACAGATTTAAGTCAATAGGTCATCATTTTAGTCAAAGTATGATATATCTGGGCTTGAAGTGACAAATCCAACCTCCCCACTTCGTGCAAATCTGTGTGAATGTGGCGTCTTTTCCTATGATATGACATAAATTATTTCAGGGCTGGGTTTTATTTGAATGTTACCACCCACCAGCATGGCATTGTTTATTAATCAGAAACAGCGGCAAAGTTATTCCTCTTTATGACTGAGATGAGCCAAACAGCCGTGGGTCCACAGAGCCATGGAGCAAATAAAAATAGGGGGTTGCATTAGATAATTTGTCAATTTTTACTTATTCTTTTTAGCTAGTCTGTAATATATATATATATTTTTTTAATTACCAGTTTATAAATGGTTGCGTGAAACTCGCTCCCCCCCCAGTCACCCAAAGATGAATGGTTTTGACCACTAAAGTTTTGCTTCACTACACGCTCCACTGCTTTGATTGATGTAACGTTAGCTAGAAACCACAAGTGTCTATTCAGATAATGAAAAGTCAACCGCGAAAGAAAATTCAAGGAATTTTTACAGAGTCCTTCGTAATTGTTAGGACAGTTTCTTCTTTTGGCTCTATACTCCAAACGTTTTGAATCATGCAATGACTATAGAGTTAAAGTGCATACTGTTAGCTTTAATTTGACCTATGAGAAGACACAAATAAACTGGTGCCCTAAAATGGTTCCCCTATGGCATCGCTCTCAAGAACCCTATTTGGTTCCAACTTGTACCTTTACATTTAAGAGTGTGGGATTGATACATCCATTTTTATACTTGATTCTTGAAGAACTGATTTGTTTGAATTCCAGATTTCACCTTTAAGTGTAATTATGTGTAATCGTGTGTTTGGACAGAAGACCATTATCTGATTATCAGACAGACCTCTAACATCGAACAGAAGATGAGAAATTAAAAGATCAGGAGAGGATCTTAATCCCATATCAGATGTTGAGTCTCCTAAGAATCTGACTGCATCCCAAATGGCATCCTATTCCCTATATGGGTTCTGGTCCAAAAGGTTGACTTTTGGGATGCAACCTAGGAGTTAAGACTGAGGGGACTAACTGGGTAATGTAATTAAACAGAATTGAAGGCCACTTTACTTGGTGATGGTGCCGTCGATGTCAGAGATGATGACTTTGTCATCCCAGTTCCACAGGTAGATGGTGCCCTCGCAGCGACACGTCCCCTGGTACTGGGTGGTGATGCTGAAAGTGACGTCATTAGGCCCCTCCCTCAGCTTCAGACTGACCTATGAGAAGACACAAATAAACTGGTGCCTGAGAGAGTGACATGAAGTGATTTCCAAAATCTCTTCTGGGCACTGACAGGTGCTAACAGTAGAACAGGGGGTGCACTTGCCCTCAATAGCCCTCAATTGCGCTTCCCATTTTGTCACAGAAGCTATGAGGGTAAGGATGCAAAGATGTGCCCTCTATCCAACTCTATGTGCCAATATCACTTTATAGGATTTCAATAATATCACTTTATAAGTTAGAAGCTCTTTACTATCTGGTCAGACGAGAGGCGGAGAGACTTCATGTAGGAGTGCGAGCCAGTTGGTGGAGGTAGCTCTGTGTGCATGTGCTCAGTAGGTGCCACTGTGTTGAGCTCCTTCGATTCTTCATCGCTGGAGGAGTCGTCTACTGCTTTCTGCCTGCATGTCAAATAACAACAACCTCAGGTCAACATCAGACTTCCTAAAAACAGTATAAGATTAAACTAATGTGAGTAAAGATTAAGGGAGTGAGTAGTTACTCTGAAAATATAACGAGAGGAATGACGCTTCTCTAGACATCAGTTATTAAAATGAACATCCAGCATTTGTATATGCTGCCGCTAGAGGGCAGTATCCCAACACTGAATTGTCTCCAAGCTTCATTTACTACAGAAAGACAAAACACAGATGAGACTCCCAAACAGGGTCCCTCATGCATGTTCTCAGGGGCATTTCCTATGAATCACTGTTTTTCCAGGGCTAATCTAGTTTCCCATTGGTTGGTGTAACGATGAATATGGGTGAGGCGGGTGGACATCACTGTGCGAATAATTGGGCTTCCCCTTGTGAAACAACGCCAGGGAGGGGTGGTGGGGGACAGACAGGGTGGTGCTAAGCTGACTCACTGTGGCACTGCTGGAATCTGTTGATCGAGGACAGGGCTCTCAGTCTCTCCGTGTTGGGACTCATGTCTGTCCATCTTGGCCTCTGAAGACTGGAGAGCGGAGCAGACAACATTAATCACCCGTTAATGAAACGTCATCATGTCAACACAGACTGTATCTGGCCTAGTGTTTTTCCTTGATTAATAGTGGAATTACTGGCCATTTATTAAATGAAAAAATTATTCCTAAGATTATGCAGTACAATTAGCACATGGTTCTCCTCACTCTGATTTGCTTAGGCTAATTTACAATGGAAATGCAAATCCAATGGGATTCACATGGGAACTATTTTCTGCCCACACAAAAAAATGAGTCATGAGATGGTGAAAATCATGGACCATCTGTTTAAGGTGACAAATGACAGTATAAGGAAAGCAGTTCAGCTAGGGTTGATTTCATTACGGGTACTACAGAGTATCAATACCAGTGGACCTAAAGCGTACTGCAAAAACACCCCGTTGTCCCAAAAACACCCCGTTGTCCCAAATGGCACCCTATTCCCTATATCAGGGGTACCTGATAATTAATTGTAGCCACCTGGTGTCCTAGGTCTAAATCAGTCCCTGATTGGAGGGGAACAATGAAAAAACACAGTATAACTGGCTTCGAGGTCCGGAGTTGAGTTTGAGAGCCCTATATAGTGCACTACTTTTGTGCACAGCCTTATTGGACCTAAGTATTACACTGTATAAGGAATAGGGTACCTGTTTGACGCTGCTTTTCCTCCAGAACCACCAGCGGCCAGACTTCTTAGGCATCTTCTCTTTCACCCATGCCTCCTCTGTGGCCTTAGATACACATGAAGTATTTATGAGTACATGCACAGAATGTTGAAGTTCTAACATACATTCATAATGCATAACATGTGATCTACCTTGGGCAGGTTCTTCTGGAAAGCTTGCATACTTAGTATCAATGGAGCTGCCAATGTCCAGTTGTAATATCTGTAAAAATAATAATAAAAAAATAATATATATATATATATATATATATATATATATATATATATATAGTGCCTTCAGAAAGTATTCATATCCCTTGACTAATTCCACATTTAGCTGTGTTACAGCCTGAATTCTCATTAATCTACACACAATACCCTATGACAAAGTGGATTTTTTCAAATGTTTAACTAAATTTTGTCAAGATTTTAGTGATATCCAATTGGTAGTTACAGTCTTGTCCCAACGCTGGAACTCCTGTACAGACTCGGGAGAGGCGAAGGTCGAGAGCCATGCGTCCTCCGAAACACGACTCTGCCAAGAAGCACTGCTTCTTGACACATTGCTCGCTTAACCCGGAAGCCAGCGGCGCCAATGTGTCAGAGGAAACGACTGCGTCACTCGAGAGGCGGAAAACTGTTTTTAGATTTTTTTTTAAATGTATTGAAAATGAGATACAGAAATATCACATTTACATAAGTATTCACACCCCTGAGTCAATACATGTTAAAATCACTTTTGGCAGCAATTATAGCTGTGAGTCTTTCTGAGTAAGTCCAAGCACATCTGGATTGTACAATACTTACACATTCTTTGAAAGATTCTTCAAGCTCTGTCAAGTTGGTTGTTGATCATTGCTAGACTGTGATTTTCAAGTCTTGCCATATATTGTCAAGCTGATTTAAGTCAAAACTGTAAGTAGGCCAGTCAGAAACATTACACGTCGTTTTAGTAAGCAACTCCAATGTATATTTGGCCTTGTGTTTTAGGTTATTGTCCTGTTGAATGGTGAATTTCCCTCCTAGTGTCCGTTGGAAAGCAGACTGAAGCAGGTTGTCCTCGAGGATTTTGCCTGTGCTTGGCACTAATCTGTTTCTTTTTATCCTAAAAAAAATCCCTAGTCCTTGCCGATACGCATAACATGATGCAGCCACTACCATGCTTGAAAATATGAAGAATGGTACTCAGTGATGTGTTGTGTTGGATTTGCCCCAAACACTTTGTATTCAGGACATAAAGTTAATTTCTTTGCCACATCTTTTTTCAGTTTTACTTTAGTGCTTTATTGCAAACAGGATGAATGTTTTGGAATATTTTATTCTGTACAGGCTTCCTTCTTTTCACTCTGTTAATTAGGTTACTATTGTAGAGTAACCACAATGTTGTTGCTCCTCAGTTCTCTCATATCACTGCTATTAAACTATGTAACTGTTTTATAGTCACCATTGGCCTGCTGTTGAAATTCCCCAGCGGTGTCCTTCCTCTCTGGCAACTGAGTTAGGAAGGATGGCTGTATGTTTGTAGTGACTGGGTGTATTGTAGTGACTGGTTGTGGCTCAGTTGGTAGAGCGTGGTGCTTAGAATGCCAGGGTTGTGGGTTTAATTCCCACATGGGGCCAGTAAAAAGAAGTATGACAATGTATGCACTCACTACTGTGAGTCGTTCTGGATAAGAGCATCTGCTAAATGACAATCATTTGTATGTCTGCTAAATGACAATCATTTGTATGTATTAATACAATATCCAAAGTGTAATTAATAACTTTGCCATGCTCAAAGGAATATTCAATGTTTGCTTTTCTATATTTTTACCCATCTAACAATAATTGGCCTTCTTTGTGAGGCATTGGAAAACCTCCCTGGTCTTTGTGCTTGAATCTGTGTTTGAAATTCACTGCTTGACTGAGGGACCTTACAGATAATTTTATGTGTGGGGTACAGCGATAAGGTAGTCATTAAAAAATCATGTTAAACAATGTTATTGCACACAGAGAGAGTCCATGCAACTTATTCTCGGAGGACCTGAGCCCTAGGACCATGCCTCAGGACTACCTGGCATGATGACTACTTGTTGTCCCCAGTCCACCTGGCCGTGCTGCTGCTCTAGTTTCAACTGTTCTGCCTGCGGCTATGGAACCCTGACCTGTTCACTGTGATTACTATTATTTGACCATGCTGGTCATTTATGAACATTTGAACATCTTGGCCATGTTCTGTTATAATCTCCACCCGGCACAGCCAGAAGAGGACTGGCCACCCCTCATAGCCTGGTTCCTCTCTAGGTTTCTTCCTAGGTTTTAGCCTTTCTAGGGAGTTTTTCCTAGCCACCGTGCTTCTACACCTGCATTGCTTGCTGTTTGGGGTTTTAGGCTGGGTTTCTGTACAGCACTTTGATATATCAGCTGATGTAAGAAGGGCTATATAAATACATTTGATTTGATTATGTGACTTGTTAAGCACATTTTTACTCCTGAATTAATTTAGGCTTGCCATAACAAAGTGGTTGATATGCTAGACATTTCAGTTTTTAATTTTGAATTAATTTGCAAAAACATAATTCCACTTTGACATTAGTTTTTTGTTTTAGCGAGTGATGCAAAATCTCAATTTAATCCATTTTAAATTCAGGCTTAAATTTGGAAAAAGTCAAGGGGTGTGAATACTTTAAGGAACTGTGTAATAATATAATTGTGATTAGTTCAAGGAAATCTACAAATTGTGATCTTCTGTTCAAAATGTCAATCTAAGAATTAGTATGATGCAGGAATATGAATTAGTAAGAGTAGGACGGCTGAACGACTCACCGGTTTGAAATTCTAACCACCAAATTGGGATTGTCAATGATTGCTGGATTTTCAGCAAATTCATGATATGTGATGATGTGCTCCATGAATTTCTCTGCAATAAAAGTATCATAGCATTTGCATCTTCAAGGTATCCTAATCTGCTCATCATTATAGCATATCTATTGTCATATAATATAATATAACACATTATTATTTGTGGCATTGCGAGTAACAGTGTACTAGTTAGTTATTTGCATACTTATCAAAGTGAAGCCCCAGGTTGTGTCCCAAAAGGCACCCTATTCCCTACAGTGCCTGGTCAAAAGTAGTGCACTATATAGGAAATAGGGTTCAATTTAGGGCACACCCCTAGTCACTATAACATAACACTTACATACAGTAGGACACCTTACCTTTGGAGATTTCAGAGTTCTCCCCGACCCCTCCACAGAGAGACAGGGTGATGTCTGGTAGATCCCCAGCCGAGTCAGACAGACACTCTGTCCCGCTGTCGGCCGCTGCACTGCCCACAGACTGGGGAGACTGGGACCCATCGCACCTGCCAACCTCCACCCAGTGCTTAGGGATGGTCTCGGACTCACTGCAACACACACACACACACACACAACCACACACAACCACACACAACCACACACAACCACAGACAACCACAGACTGGTCAGTCACTGCAACACAACTCTATGGGCCCTGGTCAAAAGTAGTGCTTTATAAAGGGAATACGGTGCCTATAAAGGAAATAGGGCCTCAATACATGGGATGAAAGGCATGAGGTACCTCTTGGGAGCTAAGTAGCGCGCGACGACGTCAGGCTCCATAGCGTTCAGGTCGTCCAGGTAGATATCCTCAGGCCCCTGGTGCTGACTCCTCTTCCTCACACCTTCGTCACACACAGACGAATAATCAGAATTCACTTAAACCATTCACAGCCCAATTCCAGGTGTAGTCAATAACACTGTCTGAACCCTTAAGGCTCGCGCACATAGCACCGAATGTGGATCAAATGTTTTGTCTGCTGATCATTCAGCACGCTGTGTTTTAGGGACCACCAGCTGTAGAGCTTTGACTGACGACATTATCACACAATTCTACATGTAAAATTGGTGCACATTTAGGCAGGCACTCTGTTCAGAGGTTCTAAGTACTCTCGGCTGGGTCATTCCTACTATGTGTCTTTTCTGTCCCCAGGAAATATAATTTATTATTTAGTGTAAAATGTGGATTCCAAAAGGCTTTACCTTAAAAATAACAAAATAAAAATATAACACTTTTTTTTCAGTGAATGTCGTTTTTGCCATGTTCCCGGTTATTATTCATCAACTTCCACAAGAAATATAAGCCATAAAATTATAAATGATAAAATACTTAATCTTTCATCACTGTTTTATAGACCTAGTTAAATTCACTCTCATCAATGTTTTCTTTTCATGATGTTTGTATTTTATGTTAGATTTTCTGTTTGTCCCTGATATCACTTTCCACCCTGTTAGTTTATTGTAATTTTTCTTTAAGAAAACAACCCCTTCCTAAAATGACATCACATTCAGGAAGAGTCATAATTTCTTAGGTGGGAAAACAATGGTGAAAGGCTAAATAAATACAAGCACTCAGTTTTATCCATTTATCCATGTTTCATGTTGTTAAGTCTATGTCCCACTCGTAAATGTTCACCCTGTCAGGCAAAATTATAGAGAAAATGAACAAAATGTATATATTTAAAAAAATATATGTTTGATAGAGATGTTGAAATCCTGCTCACCATTATGGTAGCTCAATCTTGATCACTCGCAGAGCTATGGCTAATTTAGGTTTATGCTCTACCCTGTTAGGATTATGCATTATGTATTATGTACCTTACAGGTTGGAAAATGCACCTAAAATATGTTGCCCCAAAATGTTTTCTGAAAGCCAAACTTTTTTCTGATATATTATATATTTTCTGATATACTTTCCCCCCCAAATGTTATGAGGTCTGGTAGGAATGACCCGGCCAGCACACGCTATTGGTGTGTCTGAGGCCTTACTCATGACCAAGCCATTTTCTTTATGTTGCCATCAGACCATTCTGTAGTGATAGAGCTATGAGGTACTTAAAATAAGGGACATAAAACATCAAATAGAGGACATAAAAGTAATGTAAAGCATTTGTTCATACTAGCTGTCATTAACAACAGAAGGCTATGGAATGCCATCAATCCTTATAAATGGCCTAAGTCATGTGTTATACTTGATCAATAAGCTATTTATATAAACAGTCTATGCATACTTTCGATTTGTTTTTTAAAATACTTTTGGTTGCTATTTAAAGCACAATTAGTACCTCTCCTCTTGGAGGGGGAGTCAGTCTTGGAGCCGATGGACCCCAGGTCCCCGGCCATGCAACTGGCCCCACCGGCAGTAGAGCCACTGTCCCTCTGGCTGGAATCAAGCACACTGGGAGGAGTGGAAGTCCAAGGGCCCCTCCGTTCAGGCTTGGACGGGATACAGAGGTCTGGACTGGGCTCCGACGTTAGAACACCTGGTTCTGGTTTGAGGGGACACGGTTCAGGTTGGGGTGGGCAATGGTCATGAATAGGTTTGGGGGGATGATGGGGTTCAGATAGAGGGTCGGGTGGGTGGTGTTTTGAGCTGAGGAGGGTATTTTGTTTGGGGGTCCGGGGCTCTGGTTTGACGATGGCAGGTCCACACACTGGGTCCAGAGAGGTGTGCAGGCCCCCAGCCTCCACCTCCATGGCCTCTGAGCTGAGGATGACCCTGAAGTGTGTGCTCTCTGACGGGGTGATAGTCATCGTCTTAGGCAGCTCCGAAGGTTCTTTCTTACTGACCTGGACAAGAGTCAATATGAAATCAGTTTGGCATATTTCCATCTCTATATAGGGAATGTGGTGCCATTTGAAACACAAGATCTAGGTCTTACCCTGGTGGATTCTGGGAACTCACCCCAGGACCACTGCATGTGTGACTCTGCTCTGAGCATGCTCTCTGATAACTTCACCATCAACTCTGAGTCGCTCTTTGGAGACATAGGCTCTGACAGGGATCTTGGGGATCTGTTACAATCGAGAAAACAGCACAACACATACACAACATGTACTCACAGCTCCACAGGGCTATTCAATCAATGTTCTGCTACCATTTTAATTAATATCTACCTAAAATGAGATTCAATCCAAGGCGTGTTATAGAGCAATACACTGGAGATCTGACTTTGCGCCTTTTAAGATAACTGAAGCTTGAGCCGACGTCAGGGACATAACCTTCAAAATAAAAGGCTCATTAACGGCTGTCCAGTGTACTGCTCTATAACATGCTTTAGATCAGTGCACTCCAACCGTGTTCCTGGAGAACTACCCTCCTGTAAGTTTTCAATCGAACCCTAGTTGTAACTAACCCGATTCAGCTTATTAAACAGCTAATTATTAGAATCAGGTGTGCTAGATTAACTAAGTTTTCTTTTTTGTTCAGTCCTAAGGAAATAAAAAAATCTTCCTAATGATCCTGACTGTTTGCATGATCTGTGTAAATATTTGAATAGGAAGTTATTGACTGAGCGACTGAATGAGGGGGTCATACCTGTGGCTGTCGCCGGGAGACCAGTCTCCATCAGAGAAGGGGTAGCTGTCCAAGGAGTGGAGGTTGGGGTGCTGCCTGTGTTCCACTGTGTCCTTCACTGTAGAGAACAAGGGGGCCCTGAGGGAATGAAGAATATCCCCCATTGACCAGTGTTAACACTCCCTATCCTCTACACACACTGTGCTGAACAGACCCACCCAGACCCAACCTGAGTGTACCTATGGAGTCATTGAGCTCCTGTTAGCCCCCTCTGTCTGTCCCATTAGCTGGGGGGGTCAGCATCTAGGGGCAACTTCACCCTACTCCTCTGCCCATTTACCTGCCGTTGTTTTGTGTACCGTGCTCCTCGTCTGAGCTCAGTTCACAGACCTCCTCACCACCAGCAGCGGAGGCCTGTTGCTCCTCCTTCCGGGGGTCTGCTTTGTGCTTCTTTCTACGTCTCTTTTTCTTCTTCCCTGCTGTGGTGCTAGGGGGAAGGAGGGGGGTGGAGGAGGAGGCTGGGTTTTGTGAGTCCCCCTGGAGCGGCTGCAGCCCACCCTCCAGGCCCGACTCCCCAGCTCTGGACTCTCTACCCCTCCCCAGAGCCTCCTCTGTGGGGATGGGCGACGTCACAAGGTGGGCAGGGATTATCTCCTGGGTCGGGGTGACAAAGAGACGACGAGTCACAACAAGATCACGTTATAGACTACGTCCCCAATGGCACCCTATCCCCTACATGGTGCACTACTTTTGCTCAAAAGAAGTGCACGTTTTAGGCAATAGGGAGCCATTTGGGACACATTCACAGTCAGTAATAAGCTGTGTCAACAGTGGTTGTCATGAAACCAATAAACAAAATCTCACATTATGCTGCTCGGTTTCCTGAACAAAGAAGGCCTCTCCGTTGTCCCCCAGCTTCATGTGCAACTCCACTGGTTCTCCATTGATCTCAATGTCAATCTGCAGAGGGAAAGGACAGGTCAGGCATCCATTTATGGAGGAACTCTGGGGCCATATGTATCAAGTGTCTCAGACTAGGAGTGCTGATTTAGGATCAGTTTTGTCTACGGGTGGGGGGGCACTCCCCCTCTCCACTCAATTTCAAAGATTTTACTGAGTTGAGAGTTCATATAAGGAAATCAGTAAATTGAAACAAATTAATCTGGTGTGACCACCATTAGCCTCATGCAGCGTGACACATCTGATCAGGCTGTTGATTGTGGTCTGTGGAATGTTGTCCCACTCCTCTTCAGTGCTGTGAAACTGGAACACACTGTCGTACATGGCGATCCAAAGCATCCCAAACGTGCTCAACGGGTGACATGTCTGGTGAGTATGCAGGCCATGGAAGATCTGGTACATTTTCAGCTTCCAGGAATTGTGTATAGATCCTTGCGACATGGGGCTGTGCATTATCATGCTGAACTACACTGCTGCTACTTGCTGTTTACTATCTATGCATAGTCACTTTACAAATTGCCTTGACTAACCTGTAGCCCCGCACATTGACTCAGTACAGGTATCGCCTGTATATAGCCTCCTATTGTTATGTACATTTATTGTATTACTTTTTGATTGATTCAATTTTTTTGACTTGATTTAGTAAATGTTTTTTAAATCTATTTCTTGAACTGCATTGTTGGTTAAGGGCTTGTAAAAGTAAGCATTTTGCGGTATTGTATTCGGCACATGTGACAAATAACATTTGATTTGAAACATGAGGTGATGGCGGCGGATGAATGGCATGACAATGGGCCTCAGGATCTCGTCACAGTATTTCTGGGCATTCAATTTTCCATTAATAAAATACAATTGTGTTTGCTGTCTGTAGCTTATGGCTACCCATACCATAACCCCCACCGCCACCATGGGGCACTCTGTTCACAATGTTGACATCAGAAAACCGCTCACCCACACAACGCCAAACACGTGGTCTGCGGTTGTGAGACCAGTTGGACGCACTGTCAAATTCTCCAAAATGATGTGGTAGAGAAATGAATACTCAATTCTCTAGCAACAGCTCCGGTGGACAATCCTGCAGTCAGCATGCCAATTGCACACTCCCTCAAAACTTAAGACATTTGTGGCATTGTGTTGTGTGACAAAACTGCACATTTTAGAGTGGCCTTTTATTGTCCCCAGCACAAGGTGCACCTGTGTAATAACCATGCTGTTTAATCAGCTTCTTGATATGCCACACCTGTCAGGTGGATGAATTATCTTGGCAAAGGAGAAATGCTCACAAACAGGGATGTAAACCAAAGTTAAATATACTTTTTGTGCATACGGAACATTTCTGGGGTGTTTTATTTCAGCTCATGAAACATGGGACCAAAACTTTACATGTTGCGTTTATATTTTTGTTCAGTGTATAAACAGTTCACTCACAATGTTCAGTACCAGTCAAAAGTTTAGACACAAATAAATAAAAACCCTTGAATGAGTAGGTGTAACTAATTTCTACATTGTAGAATAATAGTTAAGACTTCAAAAATATGAAATAACACATGGAATCATGTAGTAAAAATATATTTTATATTTGAGATTCTTCAAAGTAGCCACCCTTTTCTTGATGACAGATTTGCACACACGTGGCATTCTCTTAACCAGCTTCATGAGGTAGTCACCTGGAATGCATTTCAATTAACAACAGAGGGCTATGGTGTGCCTTGTTAAAAGTTCATTTGCGGAATTTCTTTCCTTCTTAATGCGCCAATCAGTTGTGTTGTGACACGGTAGGGATGGTATACAGAAGATTGCTTATTTGAGATGTCTAAAAACAAATAGGGCTAAGAAAAATGAGTCCATCATTACTTTAAGACATGAAGGTCAGTCATGTCTTAAAGGAAAATTTGAAGAACATTTAAAGTTTCTTCAAGTGCAGTCGCAAAAACCATCAAGCGCTATGATGAAACTGGCTCTTATGAGGACCGCTCTCATAAATGCACCTCAGATTGCAGCCCAAATAAATGCTTCACAGAGTTCAAGTAACAGACACATCTCAACATCAACTGTTCAGAGGAGACTGCGTGAATCAGGCCTTCATGGTAGAATTGCTGCAAAGAAACCACTGCTAAAGGACACCAATAACAAGAGAATTGCTTGGGCCAAGAAACACAAGCAATGGACATTAGACCAATAGAAATCTGTCCTTTGGTCTGAGAGTCCAAATTTGAGATTTTTAGTTCCAACTGCCGTGTCTTTGTGAGATGTAGATGTGAACGGATGATCTCCGCATGTGTGGTTCCTACCTTGAAGGAGGTGTGATGGTGCTTTGCTGGTGACACTGTCAGTGATTTACTTAGAATGCAAGGCACACTTAACCATCCTTAACACTTAACCAACCACAGAATTCTGCAGCGATACGCCATCCAATCTGGTTTGCATTTAGTGGGACCATCATTTGTTTTCCAACAGGATAATGACCCAAAACACACCTCCAGGCTGTGTAAGGGCTATTTGACCAAGGAGAGTGATGGAGTGCTGCATCAGATGACCTGGCCTCCACAATCACCCTACCTCAACCCAAATTAGATGGTTTGGGATAAGTTGGACTGCAGGGTGAAGGAAAAGCAGCCAACAAGTGCTCAGCATATGTGGGAACTCCTTCAAGACTGTTGAAAAAGCATTCCTCATTAAGCTGGTTGAGAGAATGCCAAGACTGTGCACAGCTGTCATGAAGGGAAAGGGTGGCTACTTTGAAGAATCTAAAGTCTAAAATATATTTTGATTTGTTTAACACTCTTTTGGTTACTACATGATTCCATATGTGTTATTTCATAGTTTTGATGTCTTCACTATTATTCTACAATGTGGAAAATAGTAAAAATAAGAAAAACCTTTGAATGAGTAGGTGTGTGCAAACTTTTGACTGGTACTGTATTAGTGTGCTTGCTTCAGCAAGATCACTGTAAATATTCAACATACTTATTATTGTGTGCTTGCATGCACAAAACAACAATGTGCTGTATGTAGACTAACACCATGATATGGTTAATGAAAGCAAACTGGGCCAGATGATTACCTGCTTGCAGTCTTAGGCTGCGTTTACACAGGCAGCCCGATTCAGATTATTTTTCTGAAAAACATCTGATGTGAAAAGAACTGATGTGATTGGTCAAAAGACAATTAGTGGGAAAAAACATCATAATTGGGCTGCCTGTGTGGACGCCCCCATAGGTCTCTGTTCAAAAGAAATGCACTATGTAGGAAATAGGATGCCACTTGGGACACAGACAGAGGGATAATGGTCTGTTTCAGTAAAGGAATAAAATGTTAAATGTTTTATCTAAAGGCTAAAAAAAACATATATGTCCATCAATAATACAACCAGTGAAGTATCTATATGAATTTTCAAAGGATCCTATAAAAGATAGCATCATCACCAAATCCATTGCCTGATGCTGGGTCAATCCTCCCACACTGTTACTTTACATTCCTCTCTGTACTGTATCAAGGCCATCTCTCCTCCGCTATGCAGAGGAATATCTAAAACTGTGTTGCCATAGTGACTGAGGCGAGCGGTAGCAGTAGGGGCACAGTAGGGGTGGTACTCCTCCTGTCTGTGTCCCAAATGACACCCTATTACCTATTTAGTTCACTACTTTTGACCAGATCCCTAGTTAAAAGCAGTGCACTAAATAGGGAATCGGGTGCCATTTGAGATGCAGCCCCAGTGTCTCGGGGATGATGAACTGGGATGGTCGTCCTCCCTCCATTCACTCTCAATTGCTCTCTCAGAAGTACTTCTTAATACCTGGATCTGTGTCAGGCAGCAGCACTTCCACACGGCAACATGAAAGGCCCCTAATTACACGTCAGTAATGGATGTGATAGAGCGAAAAAAACAAATGGCAGTTTAGAATGACAGGGTTCCATTACAGACCTAGACAAAGTTTTTCAGCATCCTTCCATCTGCCAGAGATGATGCGGAATATAGCAGGAAGGTGTAAGAAAGATTCTGGGCAGGCAGCACGTAGCCTAGCGGTTAAAAGCGTTGGACCAGGAACTGAAAGGTCACTGGTTTGGATTCCCAAGCCGGCTAGCTGAAAACTCTGTCGATGTGCACTTGAGCAAGGTACTTGACACTAGTTGCTCTGGATAAGAGCTTCTGCTAAAAATGTAATATGGGTGGGTTTAGCTCTGGGAATTTTCACTGGGGTTACAAAATTCCGTTAACTTTCCCAAAATTCCCAGGTTTTTCAGAAATCCTATATTAGAGGCCCACCTGTTTTTACATCCTGAAAATAATTTTCTAAATAATGTATATATTTTCTTTTTATGTTCGGACACAGCAACAAAAAAAATCTATGTAGAAAAAACCCTGACCTCTCTTTCCCAAATATCCCCTGAACTCACCACTTTCTCCTTGGAGCGCAGCACTCCCAGTTTCCCGAAGCGTACATGGAAGGGGGAGCAGTGGAAGGTCCCGTCAGGCTGTCTGACCACCACCACGTCGATGCAGCCTGACAGTGTGGCCTGGTTAATGCCCTTATACAGCTCCTTCACTGTCACCAACACCTGGCCTGCCAGCTGGCCCACGTAGTTCATGGTGTCTACCTGTGGATAACACACACACAAAACCAAATGTAAAACTTAAATATCATATTTACATAAGTATTCAGACCCTTTATACTCAGTACTTTGTTGAAGCACCTTTGGCAGCGATTA
This sequence comes from Oncorhynchus keta, assembly GCF_023373465.1. Classification (NCBI taxonomy): domain Eukaryota; kingdom Metazoa; phylum Chordata; class Actinopteri; order Salmoniformes; family Salmonidae; genus Oncorhynchus; species Oncorhynchus keta. Next base: position 31,122,790 of record NC_068424.1, on the reverse strand, counting down.
CAGCATCGAGTCTTCTTGGGTACGACACTACAAACGTGGCACACCTGTATTTCTCATTTCCTTTCCAACAGATCAACTCACTACCTTTACAACAGCTCAGCACAACTACGTGAAGTGCAAGAAGTACTGTATGAATGCCCTGACTTCTGTTGAGGCCATTCTTGCACTGACTTCTGCTGAGGCCATATCACTGCATGGCCAATGCAGAGTTGGATTGACCATGCGCCTAGATGCACAATGCACTACTTTCTCCCGCCAATTTGTGCACATTCATTGATTCATAACTTCATTGTGTGATATTTTTTTTTGAGGATAGATCAGCATACATACTACATACTATATACATACATTTTATGGACACAAGTCTATTTGCAATAGTTTTATTTTGTTTGGATTTAACTCTATTTTTGCCATATCTTTCATGCTGTTTAAAAAAGTTCTTAACCTACAGTATTTATGTTTTACGGGCACAGTATAATTTACATTAGTTGTCTTGTTGTTATTAGTTGTTATTAGTGCCAATCTTCAGCTGCATTCAACCCCTCCCATCTATCTCTTAACACCATTGATATTGGATTTCTATTTGCCATTTCTTTTTTAACTGTGCTGTGATGTTTCAGAAAAGTTCTGAACCTTTCTATTCTCATAGTTTCTAGAAATTGTAAATTAAAAAATGTTTCTGCTAAAAGTATTATAATATTATTGATCGATTGACTATGACTTTTCAGATCACCCAGTAGTGCTATCTGCAGGGTTGGCTCCAGGTAAATATTGCAATTCTTCAGCCATTCCTGGACAGGCAACATATGGACAATATCAAAACAAATTATCTAATGATTCTGCCTCTTCGCAGCAAAATCTGCAGAGTTGGGAAGGTTGTATCCCCCATATAAATAACAAAATGGTTGCAAGAATTCTGTATAATAATTTAAATTGAACAATTCAAAGTTTTGAATCCGGCGTTGTTTTGCGTATCAGTTCATAAACCATGGGCCATGGAGTCGGTACATCAAAAATCTCTTCCCAACTATTTAGCAATCTATATGGCACGGCTGTCAATTCTTTGCTTCTTAAATGAAACTGGTATACTTTTTAATTTATCACAATTTTCTTTAACCAATTATGGTCTTTAATGCAGGGCCGACTGACAAGTTCCTTACTTTCTCCCCCTTCCACTTTCCTCTTCCATTTTTGTGGTAATGCTGCAATTAGATGGTTGTAATTTTGGGTAGAGCAGACAATTCCATATTTTTTTTAGTTAGCTGCATGTATGACATAACTCCACCAGTCGTATTTATGATATAATTTACAAAGATTATTACGTTCCTTTTTTTTAATCAATTAGTATATTTGAGTTTAACCACAAATATTTATTGTATTATTTGTTCTTTCTTTTCTGGTGGATTAAATAGAAATTGAAACCAACTTTCTATGGCTTGTTTAAAAATATAATTTCCTTTTCAAATAACTGAAAGTGAGAGGTTGTAATCTGAATAAAGGGACAAGGCCTTTTTTGAACATATTAAGAATGTCTCACCCTAATTTTCTAGAGAACCCATTTGGATTTAAGTTTAATTTTTTATGACTGAAGCCTTTAGTGAGAGGTCTAATGCTTTAATATGTAATTATTTCTGCCCTCCGAATTCATATTCATTATATAAATAGGCCTGTTTAATTTTGTCTGGCTTGCTGTTTTTTCTCATATAATATTTTAAAAAACTGTTCGCTAGGTGTAGGCAAGACCATAAGCAAGTAGGTAAACTGGGATATGACTGAACAGTTCACCAGAGTGATTTTTTCCACAAATAGAAGGTATTTACCTTTCCATGGTAGCAAGATCTTATATATTCAAATTTATTGGAGTGAGATCATTTCTTTTTTTCGGGATATGTATACCGAGTAAATCCACATCACCATCAGAACATTTTATTGGTAAACTACATGGTAATGTAAAAGTTGTATTTTTTTAGTGATCCAATACGTAATAACCTCCAGAGAGGTTTGAAAAGTTATCTAGATCCTCTATGAGGCTGTGGAGGGATCCAAGTTCTGGATTTAAAGAAAACATGAACCATCAGCATACCATGACATCTTTGTTTTTAAACCCTGTATTTCTAATCCCTTGATATTATTGTTGGATCTGATTTTAATAGCTAACATTTCAATGGTCATAATAAATAGATATGCCGATAGTGGACAACCTTGTTTAACTCCTCTTGACAGTTAAAAACGTTCTGAGAAGTATCCATTATTTGCTATTTTACACCTAGGGTTTCTATAAATGATTTTAAATGTTTTTATTAGAGATTCTCCAAAATGTAAATGTTACAGGTATTTATATATAAACTCTGGACGTTATGAAGAGCAGGAATGGTTTTCTAGATTTGTCATAGTGTTCTATTGTTTCCAGTACTTGCCTTATATTATCTCCAATGTATCGTCCATGTAAAAAAAACTGTCGGATTAGAATGAATAATGTCCGACAATTCTTTTTAATTCAATGCGTTATACATTTAGCTAGAATTTTAGCATCACATCACAGAAGTGTAAGGGCCCTCCAATGTTTTAAATGTACTGGATCTTTACATTTCCCACTTGTATCCTGTTTCAGTAAAAATGAAATCCGACCTTCTTGTTGAGTGTCTGATAATCTACCATTTACACAGGAGTGGTTAAAACATGAGTCTTTCTGTATGACTGTTAATTTTACATTATTAATAGAAAAACAATCCATTTGATTATCTTAGGTTAGAGGAGACTGAAACAAAAAACATATGCTTAAACTACTTTGCTTCTTCTTTCAAAATGTAATTTGGTGAATCATCATTTGTAACAAGTTTCAGGAAATTATATTTGGTAACATTTATGTTGAAGAATAAAAAATAATTGTGCATTTTTCCCCATATTCCATCCTGTTTGCTTTATTATTATTATTATTATTATTATTATTATTATAAGATATTACACTTGATCTTTCTTGAAAAAGTTCCTCCACTTACTTTAGTTTTTCCTCTAATTTATTCTGAGCCTCTATGGTAGTTTTTTTATTGCTATGCTACATTTGTGAGAAACAAGTTCTGGTTTACTTAATTATATTTATGAGTTCTGTCAATTTAGTCATTGTCTTTTGTTTGGAACGCTCCTGTCAATCTTGAGTGAGGACGCATGCGCATAGAAGTAGGCCTATAGTCTACCTGGCCTGCGCACAAATGTAGGCATATAAATGTGCCCATTTGGGGATCTGATAGTATTTCTGATTAGCTTAACGCACCACCACTATTTTTCTTTATTTTATTTAACTAGGCAAGTCAGTTAACAACAAATTCTTATTTACAATAACGACCTACCCTGGCCAAACCCCAACCCGGACGACGCTGGGCCAATTGTGCGCCGCCCTATGGAACTCCCAATAACGACTGGTTGTGATACAGCCGGTAAATCTAACCAGGATCTGTAGTGACGCCTCTAGCACTGAGATGCAGTGCCTTAGACTGCTGTGCCACTCGGGAGCTTTACAGGCGTGGTCCCCTTGCCACTTGGGAGCCCACTAATGACATATGGAGCTTCTCAAAGGAATATTTTCTTCGTTGCAAACAATGTCTGTTTTTACATCCGTTGAGAATTCCAATAGATCCTCAATGTAATTGAAAAATCTTTCCAGCTCTCTCCCTTTCGATAACCACTCAGTTTAAAAAGGGGAAAATGTCATGCTCTGATCCAGTGGAAACATTATAAAATAGGCTTCTTATCAGTGCTCGACTTGGACTGAAATAGGTTCCAGTACTAATTTTGGGTGCTAGTAGTTTATATTTAGGTGCAGGAGCTCCTCAATACTTTTGAAATAATATTGTATAAGAAGAACAGGAGCTCAAGCAGTAGAACATTTGAGGTGTCGGTACTCAGCTCTGGTGAGCTCCTGCCCAAGTCAAGCACTGCTTCTTATCCCTTGCGCAAATAGCCTACAGCTGTGTCTGTCCCGAGCTCTGTGGAGCAGAAAACTTCTTGAGCAGAACCCAAGTTAATAGTTAATACAATGTTTCAAATTCGTATGCAGACAGACCATGTGTGATTTATAGGATATTTATTTTTATTAGGATATTTTCTACTTGCAGGCTGCAATGTTTTTATTTGTTGGCTTATGTAGTTGGCAATGGCAATATAATTACTTTTTAGGTTCGTATCATTTTCATAACTAATCATAATTTTGCTTAACCACATGACAATCATTTTGAGATATGAAGATGTTAATATAAATTAAATGAAACTGTTTCACAAAAATGTGCATATGAAAACCATAACTGGCATGCAGATTGGTAGAAATGGCAAGATAAATTGGCATTCCACATAAGAAAGGTTGCAGACTCCTCGTGTAGCCTATTACCGGCAACTTCAGGAGAGTAGACTAATGGCAGAATCTGCGAAAGCTAGCAGGAGTGGGATGAGAATAGTTGGGTCTTCTGGTTATCTCTGGTGCCCTCTTGAGGCATCAAACCGTAAGCTTAAAGCATCAGACAAGCTCAATGCATATTGGTTTTATTCAAACACATATGGTGTGTTGTGACGGCCCCTCCCTGCTCTGTCTACTGGGTTTTGCTGTGCTTACTTCCTGCAGGAGGTTGGTGGGCAAAGTAGGAGAGGTAGGCAGAACTGGAAGGGTCGTCAGTACTGATGGGGCACACCTGTGAAATCTCAGCTGTGGCATATGGAAAAATGCACATTTAAAAATTCTGAGCAATCATTTGGTTGAAAGAACAGATGACTTTCGGTCTACAAAGATTTTTTTTTTGTCGGGGACAGTGCACATTTCTATCCATATAAATGTTCTCTGTACACTTATAAATTGGTACATTGGCCTTAAGGAAATTGTCTATATCTTTCTATTAACTTTTTTTTCAGGTTGATAAGAGTTTGTGATAAAATGTTATAAAATGTTAATTTTAGAAGGCTCCATTGTTAGGCTACCATCTGGGGGTTTTAATGCTGTGGATGGTACCGTTCCTCCTCTTCTTAATTTTGCCAAGCAATAATTTCCCCCCACAATTTCACCTTGCTCAACATATTGTTGTTTGGATTTCAGGGCAGAAATCTCTTCAGAGCAGGTGGTAATTATGTCATATACAAGCTTTAAAGTGTTCAAAGTCATGGATTTTCTGTTTTAGTATTTCTAATTCATTATGGGTCTTATTTTTCTTATGTGAAGAGTAAGACATGATACAACCTGTCATATATGCTTTATGAGCTTCCCAGACAACAGTTAGGCATACTTAATTATCCACACTGAACAAAAATATATACGCAACATGTAAAACAGATTGCGTTCTTCACTTTACCTGTCACATGATGAACTTACAATGAAAAAGCAACGTCTTCTTTGCAAAAACGCTGCATGGCCATCATCTGTTTATCACAGAAATAATGTAGCCAGCTACATTTCCTAATGTTTTTTCTTCAAGTTAATTTTACCGGAGAAAAGTAGGTTGACTACACCAAGAAAAGTAGGATAAAAGGATAAAAGTAACCACACATCAGTCAGAGTGCTGTCTGCTAATTGAATGCCATTGGTGAATTCTCATCTTGCGTGTAAAACGAAGAATTCTGCGTTTAATGCGACCCCTAAATGTAACTTACTAGTTATCTAAGTAAACGGCATATGTTGTCTAAATGATGCGAAATATATTTTCAATAGCAAAAACATAAAGCTGTTGGACCAAAACCGAAAGTAAAAGGCTCAAGCGCAAGTCATTCAAAACAAATCTTCGCCCTCCCCCGCATCCCATTTCTCCACAACATGGCGGAGACTCGCGCTTGAGCCTTTTACTTTTGGTTTTGGTCCGAAAGTATCACAGCGATTTAGATGGTACAATGATTCCATACACTATTCATTGCTTGTTTGAGCGAACAGTGTAGAATTTTAGCAACCAGGAATTGACTGAGCGATTTCCACTGCATAACCCAGCCACAAAATCAGAACAGCTATCCCATTTTGACAACAGAAACAAATAGGCGAATATCACAACCAATCCACACTGGTGGATAAGTAATACCGTGAAACACAACGAATTCACTATGACTGCAGATATATTCTGAAATGTTTTTGAAATTACAATGCAAAAAAAACTAATGTGTAGCACCTTTAAAGAAAAGTTTACAATAACAAAGTAAATTCTTAAATATGAGTTGAGGATATAACAGGTGAATTATTTCAGTTGGATGTTTATTTCGCCACAGTTCACATAGATCCATCTCTTGAATGTTGGGGTTTAATACCTTAGACATGTTAGCAAGAATATATAGCTTATACTTTTTGTGCATATCGACATTTATGGGGATCTTTTATTTCAGCTCATGAAACATGGGACCAACATTACATGTTGCGTTAAAATTTTTGTTCAGTATAATTTGAGTCTGTGTGTGTGTACTTACGTTTGTCCCACCGCACGGTAAAGCAACGCACGCTTTGAAAATATTGAACGTATGCGCCACACAGAAAGCACTGCTGACTAGTGCAGCACCCCCAAAGTAGCGTTGCGGACTGCTCCATTGACAATGAATGACTTCCGCTGGAACGCAATGAGTTTGATGCATCTGGTGTACAAGAGGTCATATTGACTCAAGACATTTCAGACATTTCTTTTTTACAGCCAAACGTTCAGCACATGGGAATGTGTGAAACTTACTCCTCAAGACTGCAGTGTCCCCACTTGCGCCAGTGAATAGCTAGCTTTTCACGTGGTACAGACTTGTAAAATGCTTCAGGAGGGCGGTTACTTGCGCTGGCAAAGTAGAGGTCCGGAGTTTGTGCCAGGTATGGGCCGAATCGGGAGGAAGTGGTACTCGCTAAGCATGCAGCGTGACGCCCTTTACACACACATTTGTGTTGTTGCTGAGCTTTTCATTTCAAAGCCCTTGGGAATAAACAAGACTTTGGGATGGGAATGGACTTCAAACTTTTATGTAAATCTGGGCATCCTGTTATGACCATCAAGATCCAATGAATACTGCCTGACTCAGTGTATCTGTCATAAGACAGGTCCTAATCTGAAACACACTCAAAAAGATAAGCAAAAAGTAACTGATAAGGCCATTGGCTGACATTATAACCAGTGGAAATACAGAGGCAGTGAACATCATGGCATACAAACTTCAGTTATTATAGAGTTCTTATTAGCCAACAGGAAAAATACTCTGGCCTCATCCATTAACACCAAGTAAAACAAAAACTAAATAATTCACCCAGATGTAATGATTACTTTGCTGTACCGCAGCCTCAGTGCCATAGAGAATACACTGAGCACAGATTCATGATCGGATTCATTTAGGCCCAATGTAGGTTATATCTCAATCTTAAAAATACTTTTTTTCTGCTACTCCTTAACCCTGTATTTTGTTATTGCTGGCAATTCTTATCATTAATACCTCTAATATGTTTAATTGTGTTCCTACATGTTTCAATTTAGGAGCTCATGTGCTACTTGTAAAAAAAAATGTCAGCATAGAGCCAGGGCCAAATTAATGCAGGGGTTTACCGGCGCTGCCAAGAGGCATACAAAAATCACATTTTAAAAAATATATATAAAAAATTATATGAAGGAAATACAGTGCCTTTGGAAAGTATTCAGATCCCTTGATTTTTTTCAACTTTTATTTTTACATTACAGCCTTATTCTAAAATGGATTAAAACAAAAAAAATTCTCAGAAATCTACACACAATGCCCAATAATGACAAAGCAAAAACTGTTTCTTTTTTTATTTTAGCAAATGTATTAAAAATGATAAACAGAAATACATTTTTTACATAAGTATTCAGACCCTTTACTATGAGGTGCATCCTGTTTCCATTAATCATCCTTGAGATGTTTCTACAACTTGATTGGAGTCCACCTGTGGTAAATTCAATTAATTGGACATGGTTTGGAAATGAACACCCCTGTCTATATTAGGTCCCACAGTTGACAGTGCATGTCAGAGCAAAAATCAAGCCATGAGGTCAAAGGAATTGTCCGTAGATCTCTGAGACAGGATTGTGACGAGGCACAGTTCTGGGGAAGGGTACCAGAAAATGTCTGCAGCATTGAAGATCCCCAAGAACACAGTAGCCCTCCATCATTCTTAAATGGAAAAAGTTTGGAACCACCACGGCTCTTCCTAGAGCTGGCCGCCCGGCCAAACTGAGCAATCAGGGGAGAAGGGCCTTGGTTATGGAGGTGACCAAGAGCCCGATGATCACTCTGCCAGAGCTCCAGAGTTCCTCTGTGGAGATGTTAAAAACTGTCAGAAGGACAATCATCTCTGCAGCACTCCACCAATCAGGCCTTTATGGTAGAGTGGCCAGACGGAAGCCACTCCTCAGTAAAAGGCACATGACAGCCCGCTTGGAGTTTGCTAAAAGGCACCCAAAGACTCTCAGACTATGAGAAACAAGATTCTTTGGTCTGATTTAAAAAATATATATATATTTGGTCTGAATGCCAAGCGTCACGTCTGGAGGAATCCTGGAACCATTCCTACGGTGAAGCATGATGCTCTTTGGGGATGTTTTTCAGCTGCAGGGACTGGGAGACTAGTCAGGATCAAGGCAAAGATGAACAGAGTAAAGTACAGAGAGATCCTTGATGAAAACCTGCTCCAGAGTGCTTATGACCTCAGACTGGGGCGAAGGTTCACCTTCCAACAGGACAATCCTAAACACACAGTCAAGACAACGCAGGAGTGTCCTTGAGTGGCCCAGCCAGAGCCCGGACTTGAACACGATTGAACATCTCTGGAGACACCTGAATATAGCTGTGCAGTGATGCTCCCCATCCAACCTAACAGAGCTTGAGAGGATCTGCAGAGAAGAATGGGAGAAACTCCCCAAATAGGTGTGCCAAGCTTGTAGTGTCATACCCAAGACGTCTCGATGCTGTAATAGCTGCCATAGGTGCTTCAACAAAGTACTGAGTAAAGGGTCTGAATACTTATGTAAATGTGATATGTATATATTTAAATACAATCAAATTTGGAACAAGGCTGTAATGTAACAAAATGTGGGAAAAGTCAACGGGTCAAGGGGTCTGAATACTTTCCGATGGCACAGTATATACTGTATAGTTGCCAAAACAGCTTCATTACGCCTTGGCATAGATTCTACAGGTGGACCTAAACCATGGCAGAAAACTTTACCCCACACCATAACATATACTTTGTATGCCTTGGGTGGTGGCTATGATTTCTTAATCCGGCCCTGCGTAGAGCTCTGCAGTAAAGGTTGGTGAATGCCTAAATAAGTGAGCAGAAAGGCATTGAAATATATCAACATTTGTAGGGAGGGATTGACAAGTCAATGAAAATACACTGTAGGGGCCTATAAGGTCATCCTATTTCCTGACAACCCCATAATAGTCACACAATTTGCCATCTGTGTAACTCTAATAACCTGATGGCACTTGTGTTGTTGGTAACAACAGCCTCAGAAAATATTTAGTTTTATCTGCTGCCCCAAACAGTTTAAAGTCAAAGGCTTAGCAGTCCCCTTGTGGCTGCAGCCCGAGCACAGATTACTGCTGCCTACAGCATGGAGGTCAGTTATAGGCTGAGTCCCAAAGAGCACCCTATTCCGTATGGTTTCTGGTCAAAAGTATTGCACTGTGTAGGGAATAGGGTGCCATTTGGGACAGAGACATAAACAGGGCAACAGTACCACAAAGTGGCACTTATAAAGCTCTTTTGTTTGGGGCGGATTTTGCTGATCTTGATGCTTTTGGGGCCATTCATTCCCATGTTCCACTGTAGCAGAGTGAGCTGATGGATGGAGAAAACAAATGGATGAAGAACACAATTGACTTGTACTGCATCAACTACAGTTTGGGATGTATCGCTAAGGTCAATTATGTATATAAACCCTGGATTGCTGATGCTATGTTTTGCCCATTGAGAGGCTTTGAAGCCACATGCCGGCTCCCAGTAGGAGCAGTCCTCCATAGGAATTAATGGAATTCTACAGTATTTCAATAAAATGTTTCAAGGACAAAATTATATGTATTTAAATATTTTGTTTGTTTTTATGTAGTGGGGTCAGAAACATTAGTCATCTAACAAAAATGTATAAGACATTTTTTATTTGTATGTTTAGCTCACAATATAATTTAAAAGTATCCATTAAGGTGTCTGTAATAAAATAAATGTGGCAAAAAAATGATGGCGGAGTGCCAAGATGAAGGCAAATGGCTTCAACACGGAAAACAAAAAATACCTTAAAACAGGGATTCCCAAACGTTTTCACTCGGGGGCCCCCCTTCCAGCATAGGGGAGCATCACATGCACCACATCTACTTCTATGGGCACAAGCACTGTTCATGATACAAACTGTTCACACCCCTCTTGTTGGTTGAGAGAATTGAGCAAGTTTAAAGCTTATTTCCTGCAACTCCACACAATTTGTCATAGGGTGGAAAGAAAATGTTGCATTTTAAAGCAAATTTTCTTGCAATTCTATACATTTTGCCATGTATAATGTGTATTCATGTGATTGGAGGAACTGATGATGCACTACCCAATTTCAAAATTGCACCTTGTGCATTCTACTAATACAACTTTCAAGAGCAAGTTTAAAACTGGACTAAGTTCTTTAAAACAATTAAACGACAGGTTGGGAACCACTGCCTTCAAACATCCATAAATGTAACATTTTTGTGCAATTTATATATATATATATATATATATATATATATATATAGGCTACATTGAGGTTGTTATTTAATTATTTTAGGCTATCTGGCATGAGTGTATAAGCCTAAGCTTTAGGGCCAAACTGTACGCTCGCCAAAAAGCCTACATGCCAATTGCCAAATGCTTTGGGAGTGGGCATAACAATCTTTCTATTGGAGGCAGAAAGGACAATGTCGGAGATGAATTCAATAACAAAAAATCTGCAAAATGGAGAGTTGAAAATAAAGAGAAGGGAGGGCCTGAAAAGTAGTTTGATTAGGTGGTAAAAGAGGATGATAGTAGTGTTATTTGTGATGATTTTGAGGTGCTATATAAATTCGACAGACACAAGAGGGGGACTTCAAGTAGGCCTATGGCACGTCAAGGGAACTGTAGTCTAATGTTCAGATGGGTTAAATGGAAACTTAAATCTGGACACTTACTGTTGGTCTATAACCTCTCACATAACCATAACAATAACTCCTGCAGAATTAAGGATTTCTTCACCAAATTTTCAACTCGGGAAGAGGAGTGGAGAAATATGATTTTTTTCAACATTTTGAGAGAATGCGAATGCGCAGTTAGATACCATCTGTAGAAGTGTTGTTATCTTAATCAGCATCATAAAAACTGATAGTATTTCAACCACATGACATTTTGCACCAAAATCTTTCAATGTTTTTGTTGTTGTCTAGTTTCTTGCATTTTCTATCGGGTCCCAGGACCGGATTAATGCAGGGGCTTACCAAGGCCGAAGCCCCTGGGCCCAGACCCGAGGGGAGCCCAAGAGGCAGCAAAATAAATAAACTCAGCAAACTTAACATGTGTAAATATTTGTATGAACATAACAAGATTCAACAACTGAGACATGAACTGAACAAGTTCCACAGACATGTGACTAACAGAAACTGAATAATGTGTCCCTGAACAAAGGGGGGATCAAAATCAAAAGTAACAGCTGTATTAAGTAATGCAGTGCATCTCCTCCTCATGGACTGCACCAGATTTGCCAGTGCTTGCTGTGAGATGTTAGACAGACATTTCTGGGGGGGAATGGCCCTAGCCCTCACCCTCTGATCCAATAGGTCCCAGACATGCTCAATGGGATTGAGATCCGGGCTCTTCGCTGGCCATGGCAGAACACTGGCATTCCTATCTTGCAAGAAACCACGCACAGAATGAGCAGTATGGCTGGTGGCATTGTCATGAGGGTCATGTCAGGATGAGTCTTCAGGAAGGGTACCACATGAGGGAGGAGGTGGTCTTCCCTGTAAAGCACAGCATTGAGATTGCCTGCAATGACAACAAGCTCAGTCCGATGATGCTGTGACACACCGCCCCAGACCATTACGGGCCCTACACCTCCAAATCAATCCCGCTCCAGAGTACAGGCCTCGGTGTAACGCATATTCCTTTGACAATAAACGCAAATCCGACCATCACCTCTGATGAGACAAAACCGCGACTCGTCAGTGAAGAGTACATTTTGCCACTCCTGTCTGGTCCAGCGATGGTGGGTTTGTGCCAATAGGCAACGTTATTGCCGGTGATGTCTGGTGAGGACCTGCCTTACAACAGGCCTACAAGCCCTCAGCACAGTCTCTCTCAGCCTATTGCGGACAGTCTGAGCACTGATGGAGGGATTGTGCGTTCCTGGTGTAACTCGGGAAGTTGGTGTTGCCATTCTGTACCTGTCTCGCAGGTTCGGATGTACCGATCTTGTGCAGGTGTTATTACACGTGGTCTGCCACTGTGAGGACAATCAGCTGTCCATCCTGTCTCCCTGTAGCGCTGTCTTAGGTGTCTCACAGTACGGACATTGTCATTTATTGCCCTGGCCACATCTGCAATCCTGGCCACATCTGCAATGCCTCCTTTCAGCATGCCTAAGACACATTCATGCAGATGAGCAGGGACCCTGTGAATGTTACTTTAGTTTTTTTCAGAGTGAGTAGAAAGGCCTCTTTCGTGTCCTAAATTTTCATAACTGTGACCTTAATTAAGGGCAGTGATTGGGGACACTGCTCTGTGTAGGGTGCCATCTTTCAGATGGGACGTTAAACAGGTGTCCTGACTCTCTGAGGTCATTAAAGATCCCATGGCACTTATCGTAAGAGTAGGGTTGTTAACCCCGGTGTCCTATATAAATTCCCAATCTGGTTCTCAAACCATCACGGTCACCTAATAATCCCCAGTTTACGATTGGCTCATTCATCCCCCTCTCCCCTGTAACTATTCCCCAGGTCGTTGCTGTAAATGAGAAATTGTTCTCAGTCAAATTACCTGGTAAAAATAACTGAAAAATAAAATAAAAATTGCCTACCGTCTGTAAGCTGTTAGTGTCTTAACGACTGTTCCACAGGTACATGTTCATTAATAGTTTATGGTTCACTGAAAAAGCATGGGAAACAGTGTGTAAACCCTTTACAATGAAGATTTGTGAAGTTATTTTGATTTTTAACTAATTATATTTGAAAGACAGGGTCCTGAAAAAGGGATACTTAAATATAAAGTTGAAGTCGGAAGTTTACATGCACTTAGGTTGGAGTCATTAAAACTAGTTTTTCAACCACTCCACAAAAATATGCTGGAGGAAACAGGCACAAAAGTATCTATGTCCACAGTAAAACGAGTCATATGTCAACAACCTAACCTGAAAGGCCACTCAGCAAGGAAGAAGCCACTGTTCCATAAACCTCTACAAAAAAAGCCAGACTACGGTTTGTAACTGCACATGGGGACAAAGATCGTACTTTTTGGAGATATATTTTTGTTTCATCAGACCAGAGGACATAACTGTTTGGCCATAATGACCATCGTTATGTTTGGAGGAAAAAGGGGGGCGCTTACAAGCCAAAGAACACCATCCCAACCGTGAATCACGGGGGTGACAGCATCATGTTGTGTGGGTGCATTGCTGCAGGAGGGTCTGGTGCACTTCACAAAATACATGGCATTTTGGGGAAAGAAAGATGTGGATATATTGAAGCAACATCACAAGACATCAGTCAGGAAGTCAAAGCCCAAGCATACTTCCAAAGTTGTGGCAAAATGGCTTAAGGACAACAAAGCCCTGACTTCAATCCTATAGAACATTTGTGGGCAGAACTGAAAAAGCATGTGTGAGCAAGGAGGCTTACAAACCTGACTCAGTTACACTAGCTCTGTCAGGAGGAATGGGCCAAAACTCACCCAACTTATTGTGGGAAGCTTGTGGAAGGATACCCGAAACGTTTGACCCAAGTTAAACAATTTAAAGGCAATGCTACCTAATACTAATTGAGTGACCCACAGGGAATGTGATGAAAGAAATACAAGTTGAAATAAATAATTATCTCTGCTATTATTCTGACATTTCACATTCTTAAAATAAAGTGGTGATCCTAACTGACCGAAGATTGGGAATTTTTACTAGGATTAAATGCCAGGAACTGTGAAACTGAGTTTAAATGTAGTTGGCTAAGGTGTATGTAAACTTCCGACTTCAACTGTATATATATTTTCTATATACAGTACCTGTGAAAAGATTGGACACATCTACTCATTCAAGGTTTTTCTTTATTTTCTACATTGTAGACTAATAGTGAAGACATCAAAACTATGAAATAACACATATGGAATCATGTAGTAACCAAAAAACGGTTAAACAAATCAAAATATACTTTAGATTCTTCAAAGTAGCCACCCCTTGCCTTGATGACAGCTTTGCATACTCCTAGCATTCTCTCAACCAGCTTCACCTGGAATGCTTTTCCAACAGTCTTGAAGGAGTTCCCACACATGCTGAGCACTTGTTGACTGCTTTTCCTTCACTCTGCGGTCCAACTCATCCCATACCATCTCAATTGGGTTGAGGTTGGGTGATTTTGGAGGCCAGGTCATAAGATGCAGCACTCCATCACTATCCATGGTCAAATAGCCCTTACACAGCCTGAGGATGTGTTTTGGGTCATTGTCCTGTTGAAAAACAAATGATAGTCCCACTAAGCGCAAACTAGATGGGATGGCATATCGCTGGAGAATGCTATGGTAGCCATGCTGGTTAAGTGTGCCGTGAATTCTAAAGTCACTGACCAGCAAAGCACCATCACACCTCCTCCTCCATGCTTCACGGTGGGAACCACCGGAACCACTCTCATAGATAATCCGTTCACCTACCCTGCATCTCACAAAGACACGACGGTTGGAACTAAAAATCTTACATTTGGACTCAGACGAAAAGGACAGATTTCTACTGGTCTAATGACCATTGCTCGTATTTCTTGGCCCAAGCAAGTCTCTTCTTATTGGTATCCTTTAGTAGTGGTTTCTTTGCAACAATTCGACCATGAAGGCCTGATTCACGCAGTCTCCTCTGAACAGTTGATGTTGAGATGTGTCTGTTACTTGAACTCTGTGAAGCATTTATTTGGGGTGCAATCTGAGGTGCGGTTAACTCTAATGAACTTATCCTCTGCAGCAGAGGTAACTCTGAGTCTTCCTTTCCTGTGGCGGTCCTCATGCTTGATGGTTTTTGCAACTGCACTTGAAGAAACTTTCAAAGTTCTTGAAATTCATGTCTTAAAGTAATGATGAACTGTCATTTCTCTTTGCTTATTTGAGCTGTTCTTGCCCTAACCTAACATGGACTTGGTCTTTTACCAAATAGGGCTATCTTCTGTATACCACCCATACCTTGTCACAACACAACTGATTGGCTCAAACCCATTAAGAAGGAAAGAAATTCCACAAATTAACTTTTAACAAGGCGACCTGTTAATTGAAATGCATTCCAGGTGACTACCTCATGAAGCTGGTTGAGAACATGCCAAGAGTGTGCAAAGCTGTTATCAAGGCAAAGGGTAGCTATTTTAAAGAATCTCAAATATAAATATATTTTGAATTGTTAAACACCTTTTCTGGTTTCTACAGTACATGACTCCATACACGTTATTTCATAGTTGATGTCTTCAATATTATTCTACAATGTATAAAGTATTAAAAATAAAGAAAAACCATTGAATGAGTAGGTGTCCAAACTTTTGACTGGTACTGTATATATTATATATACAGTATATACTGTATTATACATGTATTTTAGATTTTTATCACTGCAACAGCCAACCACAGGAAGACTCTCAATGAGTGTAGGCAGCCTGCTGCTACCTGCTTCCGCTCTGCTAAACATCAGATGGTGGAGGAGAGGAGGTAGGGGGACCACGTGGGTAACTGGGGGACCCCACCTTGATTGGGTAACTGAAAATATTCACTACATGGTCAATAGCACTTGGACACCTGCTCGTCGAACATCTCATTCTAAAATCATCATCGGCATTGTTCGCCCCTTTACTGTTATAACAGCCTCCACTAATCTGGGAAGGCTTTCCAGTAGATGTTGGAACATTTCTTGCTTCCAATCAGCCACAAGAGCATTAGTGAGGTCGGGAACTGATGTTGGGCGATTAGGCCTGGCTCCCAGTCGGCGTTCCAATTCATCCCAAAGGTGTTCCGATGGGTTTAAGGTCAGGGCTCTGTGCAGGCCAGTCAAGTTCTTCCAAACCAATCTCAACAAACCATTTCTATATGGACTTTGTTTTGTGCACGGGGGCATTGTCATGCTGAAACAGGAAAGGGCCTTCCCCAAACTGTTGCCACAAAGTTGGAAGCACAGAATTGCCTAGAATGTCATTGTATATTGTAACAGCCCCAAACCATTATTGCTCCTCCACCAAACTATACAGTTGACACTATGCATTTGGGCAGGTAGCCTTCTCCTGGCATCCTCTAAACCCAGATATGTCTGTTGAACTGCCAGATGGTGAAGCGTGATTCATCACTCCAGAGAACGCGTTTCCACTGCTCCGGTGTCCAATGGCAGCGAGGTTCACACCACTCCAGGCGACGCTTAGCATTGCACATGGTGATCTTAGGCTTATGAGCCTGTCGACAAACAGTTCTTGTGCTGACGTTGCTTCCAGAGGCAGTTTGGAACTTGGTAGTGAGTGTTGCAACCGAGGACAGACGGTTTTTACGCATTACAAGCTTCAGCATTCGGCAGTCCAGTTCTGTGAGCTTGTGCGGCCAACCACTTCGCAGCTACGCCGTTGTTGCTCCTAGACGTTTCCACTTCACGATAACAGCACTTACGCCTCCCGCACAGCGGTCTAAGGCACTGCATCGCAGTGCTACAGGTATCACTACAGATCCAGGTTCGATCCCGGGCTGTGTCGCAGCCGGCAGCGGCGGGGAGACCGATGAGGCGGCGCACAATTGGACTTGCGTCGCCCGCGTTAGGGGAGGGTTTGGCCGGCTGGGATGCCCTTGTTCTATCACGCAAGATGGGAAAACTTTTTTTTTTTTTTTTTGAACATGTGCTCTTTATGACAGAATGTTAAAATTAGGTCAAATCTTTTTAAAAATTGGAATAAGTTACACTTCTTAAAAGGCACCGAATTGGTGGAACGACCCAACAATATTTAAGCACCTTACATGGACAACTTCTTATGAACTTATTGAGCTGCATACCAGTGCCCTGGACTTTGAACCCAAAGTAAATCTCCAACAGAAGCACATTTCCACATCACTTATGGAAAGAAACAGTTACTACCAATAGGTCACAGCATTATGTGACTCTGAAGAAAAAACAAATTAAATATGAGAAACCTGATGTTGCTCACATTTTTAAATATTTTTTATATAATCCATCCATCTGATAAACTACAAAAACAAACATTTCTGATAAAGTACTGTATAAGTAAACTCATTCAAAAAAGATGCACCACAACGTACTCTCTAGTTGCAGACTAATGAGGGAATCCCAACTCACCAGAGTCCAGGAGGACTTTGTGTCCTGGAGATGTGAGTCCTGGTTCTCCACTGAGTCTCTTGGATCAGGGCACCATACTGAGAGGTCCATTGCTCTCTCCCCGGGGCCCAAGGCCTGTTCACCTCAGCGGGGATAGCACTGTACTCTGAGCCTAGGCGGTCTCTACTCACTCTGCCCCTCTCATCCTGACTCTGCCACCCTCCACCCAGCCTGTGCCATGCACCGGTCCAGAGCCCCTGTGGCCTTTGCCCCCCTCTAAGCCAACACAAACCCTATGAAGGAAATTTACCCAGACCTGAGCCTTAAAACGCTTACATACCCATTTGAGGGCTTTGACCCACCATGGTGAGCTCAAAGCAGGCACTAGAAAGCAAAATGTCAAAATGTGCAAAGACTAAACAACCTTTAGGAGACCTGAATTGTATGAAACAAGAGTCTTTGAAGAAATTCATCAGACGTATGTGTAAGGTCATACTAAATTAAATTACACCCTTTAGCAACATGGCAAAACAGTACAATTCAGAAAAACGAGCAAAGGATGCGAGGTCTAAATGTCATTGGATGTTATTTTCTACATAACTTGTGGTTAAGATCAAATAAATGATTCTCTGTTTTCAGTTAAATCAGGTTGGTAATTAACGTAAAATATGCTCCAATGATGTGTAGTTTGCCCTGCCATGGCCTGTTTGAATCAAAGCTGCAGTGGCAAACTCTTTTCATGGACAAAGCAGAAATTTCCAAAGAAGTACAGATGACATGTCAGCCATGTTAGAACTCTGGAGGATTCCGCTGGCTACACATCCATTCGGTCTAGGTCAGAGACCTGCCTGTAACCTACTACACTCACATAGCCTAATTTAGACAGAAAAATGGCTGGTATAGCACACAACTATTAAACTGACTGTACATATCTAGGCCTACATGGAAACGTATAGCCTATTGGGTTTGTGATCTAATAATGCAGTAAGAAGTATGAGCCAGTTACAGTAAGTAGAATTTCAGTAAAGCACACATCAAATCAAGTTTGCTGATGAAACTGACTAACTTTTTCATGCACCCACAAAAGGAAAACACTACATTGCCTTGCCGAGCTCAGTTAATGTGAACTTTAGAAGGGCACATACAGACACCAGATATGGTTTTGTTTTCATTTTGAATGTGTCACTTGCATGTGGAGGTATTTTTGTTATTGCACCCATGGGACTGTATCCTTATTTGTGGATCAGAACTTGCTTACTGCACTGCTTAGGAGTCTGTTGCTGTCAACAACAATAAGCTCCTTCTACTGCACTCTATTCGTCATTTATGGTGTTTTGCACCTAATAGTGTAATTAACACATTAATAATATTGTTCTCTTACATCCAGACACATACAGCATATAATATTCAGTAAAGACAAGTTTGCTCTGCCTTATCAACAGGCGTTGCTGTAGAAGACCTGTTATCATCCTTGACTCATTGGCCACTAAGATGGTTAGAGAGCACCTTGACTAGCAGTAATTTTATTTACAAGATTACAGTGTATATCTGTCTTTTCTTGACATTTATGTACTGCTCCACATCAAAGTGCCTAGCAATGTGCTTTGCAAAGATTGTGTGTTCAGTTCAGGAGCCAATTCTATGGCAAAACATGCCATGAGCTGGGATTAAGCCATTTTAAAGTCAACATGTACACAACATCAAATAGTGGGTCACCAGTGGTGTAAAGTACTTAAGTAAATACTTTCAAGTACTACTTAAGTAGTTTTGTGGGGTATCTGTACTTTACCTTACTATTTATAGTTTTGACAACTTTTGCTTTTACTTCACTACATTCCTAAAGAAAATAATGTAATTTTACTCCACACATTTTCTCTGACACCCAAATGTACTTTTACATTTTGACAGGAAAATGGTCCAATTCACACACTTATCAAGACAACATCCTTGGTCATCCCTACTGCCTCTGATCTGGACACAAATGCATTAAGGCAGCACCCCGCACCTCTCTGATTCAGAGTGGTTGGGTTAAACGCGGAAGACATTTCAGTTGAAGGCATTCTGTTGTACAACTGACTAGGTATCCCCCTTCCCTTCCCTTTGTTTGTAAATTATGTCTGAGCCCCTGTCTATCCGTCAATACAAATTAAAATGTTAATTGCGCTGTATGATTTGCTTAATATAAGGAATTTTAAATGGTTTATACCTTTACATTTAATACTTAAGTACATTAAACTTTTATTAAAGTAGTATTTTCCTGGGTGACTTTCACTTTTACTTGTGTAATTTGATGTTAAGGTATCTTTACTTTTACTCAAGTATGACAATTTAGTACTTTGTCCACCACTGTGGGTCACCAACAAAAAAGTAAACAATAGACTATAGAACAAATGTACCCCATGACATGACATTTGGCTGCAAGTAGCCTAGATGTTAGAGCGCGTATTCTTCAATTCAAGGGTTAAGTTACATTTCCATGGGTTTGTCTTCAATGCCAAATTGTCATTCAAGACAAACATTTCTTAAGTAAAAGCTAGCAACATTGTATGTCTACTAAGCTTTATGAGTAAGACTGTGTGATATTGTAGCTGTGGCTATAAACATTTACTGAAAGTATGCAATAATCCATTGCCACCCTAGCCACTCTTGGCATCCATAACGTCAGACAAACTAGAGGCAATCCTAACCCAAAGAACGTTATATGTATAAATATATGTATGTATATTTAATTCCCCTACAATTTAGAGCTTGATGAGCGAAGCTGCTCATCATAAGTTTTTTTTTTTAAACGTTATTTATACTAACTAGAGCTAGCGTCGTACAGTATCAGTTTATTGTACGTCTGCTACGTTAGTAAAGGCTAAACCCGACAACGTTACTGTGTCGCCTAAGCTAACGTTACATGTAGCTAGCCCAGTCAAAACGTGAGATTCGCACTGAAGGCTCAATGAAAAACCTACTGTTTCAACCTACTGTTTCGCAGAGAACTGCATCTTATCGACGAGAGTAGCCTAGTACATGAAATTACATACCGTTTGCAGACGGTCATTTGGCAGCCGGTGTCAGTTTTTTCTCACGGTGGCAGTTCACCTCCACTCGAGCCTCGACGTAGTTGGCTCGTCTCGCGGCGCTGTGATCTAACCATCTGACCACGCAAACGGTGCTTTCACGTGATACAATGTAACACTTTCCATCTACTGGCATTTTACCCGTACAACGTTTCAATTTGAGAAATTACACACAGACGCGTTTTTACAATGTAACCTTGTATTATTTTTTATTTGTTATCACCGTATTGTGCAGGCCTACAGGCTACCAAACATAACACGACTCATTATTTTCAATGCAGAGAAATGCGCTTTTCCCAACAATTATACCAGTGAAGAGAAGTGACCCATCCAATCTCCTCGATAATCGTGTATGAATTACAAGCGTTCATTCGTCAAGTGATATTAATTTAAATGTTAAAAAATCAAAAATAAAATTAGGAACATTTTATTTGGTGGTCCAATTCTCTGTTCCATTTGGATGTTGCCTCCAAGCTAATTGGGTGAACTGAGTGACATGTTCTAATATTTGACCTTGCTGTGATTTTACTCTGCTCTGGTTAACTTCAGGTATTCGCGTTTCGTTTGTCCTTCACTTCCTCTCTTGCGTATAGACCCATATCATTCCTTTGGTGTCTTTGATTTATATAAGGGCTGTGCATGAGAAACTAATGTTTGTTCAAAAGTCGGTCAGTTGTGTATCCCTCAATACACATACTCCTGTTTTACATATATCATTCCCAATCTCAGGTGTCTTAAAGTGGCCTATTACTGCATTATAATCAATCTTGAAGGCAAAAAAAATGCAAGCAATAACACCACCAAAGGTTAAAGATTTGAAGACTATGCAAATTATGCCTTTTTTGTGGGCCTTCCTTTGAGCTACAAGTTAATAGCGAAGCCTACATGTTTGAATTATACATTGTAATACAAAATTACATCCCTCACTCTGTATTCCAATCGTCCCTGTTCTTAAAGGCCCAATGCAGCCGTTTTTATATCAATATCAAATCATTTCTGGGTACAATGAAGTACTTAACTGTAAAATATTTCCATTTAGCAAAGAAATTATACTGAACAAAAATATAAACTCAACATTAAACAATTTTAGTGATTTACAGTTCATATTCAATTGAAATGAATGAATTAGGCCCTAATCTATGGATTTCACATGACTGGGCAGGGGAGCCAGGCCCACCCACTGGGGAGCCAGGCCTAGCCAACGAAAACAGGTTTTTCCCCACAAAAGGGCTTTATTACAGACAGAAATACTCCTCAGTTTCATCAGCTGTCCAAATTCTTTAAAACGACATTGGAGGTTTCTTATGGTAGACAAATTAACATTCAATTCTCTGTCAACAGCTCTGGTGGACATTCCTGCAGTCAGCATGTCAATTGATTGCTCTCTCAAAACTTGAAACATCTGTGGCATTTTAGAGTGGCCTGTTATTGTCCCCTGTTTAATCAGCTTCTTGATATGCCACACCTGTCAAGTGGATGGATTCTTGTGGCCAAGGAGAAATGCTCACTAACAGGGATGTAAACAAATTTGTGCACAACATTTGATAGAAATATGACTTTTGTGCATATGTAAAATTACTGAGATCTTTTTTTCAGCTCATGAAACATGGGACCAACAATCTACATGTTGCGTTTATATTTTTGTTCAGTATATTTCTCAAGCAAGAATTTCGCTAGGATAGCTTGGGGGTGGTCTGAGGGGGAGGGGAAAACTGAAAACTAGCTGTTATTGGCAGGGAGATTTGGAATTCTCTTTGTTACTGCTCTATTAAATTTACCGCATGTGGATGTCACAATGGAATGCCGAAATGCCTGCTCATTCAAAGCTGCTGATTAGAAAGTCCTGTGTAGATTGTGTTTTCTAACAGAAACTATCAGGAAATTACACAGATCCAGTTTGAGTGTTAGTTTCATTAGTGGACATTTTGACAGCACTGGGCCTTTAAAGAAAAGGATGAGTGAATTACAATGTTGGGAGGAAAATAGTTATTCCAGTGTTGTTTCAGTGATGCTGAAAGACACACATCAGTCATGCAAGACGTGTAAACCACATCAAACTCCAAAATAACTATTTCACTTATGTAACCAGCTTTCTGATCATCACTCATCTTGATCGTTTTTGCCCTTGTTAATCTGTGGTTTCTCTGCCGGTTTCTCAGATGTGGGGACATCATCTGGCTTCGCCTCATCTGCTGTAGTTGTGGGCTGCTGCAGGGTCTCCTGCTTGCCGACCCTGCTTGCAACAGCAGGGGCAGCCTTTTTCTTGTCTGTGGTTTTTGGCAAAGCATCAGTTTTGTCCTCCATCTTCTTTTCTTCTTTCTTCTTCCCCTCCTTTTCCTCTGGTGGCTTCTGGAGGATTACGGAATCTAAGGACACACACACACACACACACACACACACACACACACACACACACACACACACACACACACACACACACACACACACACACACACACACACACACACACACACACACAGGTGAAGAAATTCACAAAACTTCTTCCAGAAGAAGGACATTACTTATGTTTAACCACTTACTCAATCACAAGACTGCCCTTCCCATCAGTAAAAAGTCCATCCAAAACAACTTCCCTCGTTTTGGTGGTGAAGAAATCAACCTAACTAGATTTTTCCCCCTAACCTCAAACACGACTTGTTGTGATAGTGCTTACGCTTTTGACTCAAAACGGATAAACATGATGATAATGCTATCCACTCCTTCTGAAGGTGAATAACTGACACATTGAAGTGAGATAAGCCCCAGTCTCTTGTGACTGACTGTTATGCCAGATCTGGGTTGTGTGATTAGATAATTACCCTGTACACTGTTTTAACTTGGTAGTAAGTTTCTTTCTTTCATTGAGAAGTGTGGCCTAAATAAAGGTGTAGCCGAACATTTGTATTTGTTCACATGAAAATATTTTTGTGCTAAGTATTTTCTTGCACACATTATTGTGGACAGCTGTCCCCTCACCCTTTCTCTTCTGCATTTTCTTCCCAGTGACTGACTTCCTCCTCTCTGTTGGGGTGGTAGGTCTGCTTTTACACCCAATGATCACGTTCCCATCAGCATCAGTCAAATAGGAGGTCACTCCCAAGTCCCCTTTGCCTTCTGTTACAACCAACTGGCAAATGGAAAAGGTTTCAGGGTTTACCCGCACGCTCACACAGGCGCATACACACACACACACACACACACACACACTTTGCACACAGAATTTCCCGAGCTACTTTTAAAACTAGTCCTGTGACTAAAAAGTTTAATTTCATCAAGCCATCTTAAAAGAAATGGTCTCTACTTCAAAGACACTGTTGACATTTGAGATTACTTACCAGACTGCAAAGCTTTCCTAATGTGATTTATAGGCCAACAAATTAAACGTCACTAAAACGTCTTCTGAGAAGAGGGCTGCAAAAAACATGTCAACAACACATTTTGTTCCAGGATCACATGGTATTACTGCTGGTGTAATAAGCGATTGATCATGTTTACTTGTGCATGGACAATTTTTTTGTATTAATGCTTTGCGGTTTAGTGTGTCTGGAAACAGAGAGCAGCATGTTTTACCACATGGAATAGCCACCGGCAAAAAAAAAAAAAATACAACATTTGAGATACTGTAGGTGATTGGAACCTGGGCCTGTATTCATAAAGCATCTCAGATCAGTTTAGCCTCTTAGACTATAATGCATATGAATGATTGGGAACTGATACTCATACACTCTATGAATACAGGCCCTGATATTCTTGTTTCAGACCACTGGCTAACCCAATTCCTGGTCTCTCCACATGTTTGAGTTATGTGACAGGCTACTCATTATATTCTGGTGGCTTAACCCATTGTTTGTTTGAATGTCATTGCGATCACATTGCCTGGGTCTAATGTCCATCTTTTCCAGTCAGCAAATCTAAAAAACATCGTGTCCCAGACTGGCACACATGCTAAATATATGACTAAGACTTTTCCCATTCAGCACCAATAACAAGCTCACGTGTGTGTGAGTTGCTGATAAGATGTTCCTTTCCTTTATCATGAGGGCTTGGTGCACTGTTACGTCACATCATTGACCGTATGTAGCAGTAGATTATTTCTGCTTCCCAAATGGTACCCTGTTCCCTATTTATTGCACTACTTTTGACCAGGGCCCATAGAGCACTGGTTAAAAATAGTGAACTATATAGGGAATAGGCTGCTATTTGGGACGCAGATAATTTAATGTCCTACTAGTGGTGAATCCTTGATGAGAAAACATCTAATGAACAAAAACATGGTGGATGTCTGAGGGTGATTTGTGCTTACAAATGTAACAGTATCTTTAAACCGTCCCCTCGCCCATACCCGGGCGCGAACCAGGGACATTCTACACACATCAACAACAGTCATCCACGAAGCATCGTTACCCATCGCTCCACAAGAGCCGCGGCCCTTGCAGAGCAAGGGGAAATACTACTTCAAGGTCTCAGAGCAAGTGACGTAACCGATTGAAACGCTATTTAGCGCACACTAAGCTAGCCGTTTCACATCCGTTACCCAAACACACACTACAGAGAAATGTGATGGGAGGAAGGATGCTCAGTGGAAGTGTGTGTGGACAGAGTGCAGTTGGTTGAGCGTATTGAGAGACACCGCATATGGTACAAAGCAGCAGGGTTGTCAAGCTCAAATCCCCAAGGGCCACAGACCCAGGTCTAAATCAGCCACTTATTAAAAGGTAACACAAAAAAATCAGCAAGTGTGCACGTCGTCAAGGAGTTGAGTTTGACTCCCTTGTGTAAGGGAAGAGGTGCTTGTGTATGTTCAGACTGGGGGATTGCGTTGCTCATTGGTGGTAGATGCCTTCATGGTCTTTCGAAGACAAGATGACCAGCAGACAAAATCAGACAAGTGACCAGGAGAGAATGGTGAACAGGTGACTGAAGCAGGGTGGGAAGAGTGGAGGAAGAGAATGGAGAATGAAGAGTGGGGTGCTGTACAGAGGGAACAATACACAGTGAGACAACAGAGGAGGAGGTAGTGAGGGAATACATGCTCCATTTTATTAGTCCTTCTCATGAGACATGGGAAAGAGGAAGTGATGTCATAATCATTACTGAGAGATAGAGGAAGTGATGTCATAATCATTACATAGTGGCAGAGGAAGTGATGTCATAATCATTACTGAGTGACAGATGAAGTGACGTCATAATCACTACTAAGTGACAGGGGAAGTGATGTCATAAATCAGAGAAAGGGATGCCATATTCACAACATAGTGGCAGAAGGAGTGATGTAATAACACTACTGAGTGGCATATGTGGTGACATCATATTCAGTAAACAATGATTGTGAATGAAAAAAAACACAGGATCTGTTAAAATTCCACATTACAGAAAAAAATCTTCCTTTCCCCCGTGGCATGGCACATACAGTAATAACCTTTGAGTAAGCTAACAAGGTTTTCAGCATCACAGTCCTTTTTAGACAATACTAGATGGCTAACCTTTTAGTTTTAAGTCTGTTGCAGTAAATTCATTCGAATTAAACACAAACATTTGTCTCTACATGCCTTTTTAGTGTGTCAATACTTAGTAAAATATAGCAACATATTGTAATACATGGGGGAATTTTATAAATGTATAACTATACTCATCGTACTGTCAAAATAAAGGATGATTGGACCTAAAGTATTGTGTTTATGTCTTTTGTAATTCTATAAGATAAAATGCTGACACAGTTCTTCTCAGATTTTTCTCTAAACCTTTGGGCATTTCATGCTCAGAGTAAAATGATACACCTTTTCAAACTAGAGTTAAATACTGTATAGACCACCATAAAAACCATCTCAAACCAAAGGACTCTGTATCCCTTCCATCTTTTTTCTTTGTCTTTTTCTATGTATTTTTATACATAATATTTACGCAAAGATTTAGGTCTCCCTTATTTCTTGCCGGCCTTCTTTCCTTCTCCCTTATTTCTTGCTGTCGGGGCTGAAGACACTTACGGTGAAGTCGGCGCTCTCTGTGCCGTACTTGTTCTTCACCAGGATGCTGTACTTGCCCGAGTCTGCCGTGTTCACCGTTGTGATGGTGAAGCTGGCGTACTTGCCCGCCTCGAGCTTCATAACGTAGTGGCCATCAGACACAATCTCCCTCTCGTTCTTCAGCCAGACGACCTCAGGCAGGGGTTCGCCCGAAATGTTACAGGTCAGGTTCAGGGCCTGATGGAGAGAGACAAGATCACACATAATAAGGTGTGTCCGAAATGGCACCCTATACTTGGCACCCTATTCCCTACATAGCATACTACTTTTGACCAGAGCCCTTCCTTATATAGTGTATGACTTTTGACCATAGCTCTGATTAAAAGTAGTGCACTAAATAGTGAATACTAGGGATACCATTTCAGATGCAGCAGTAGTAGTGTCATACACGATCAAGTCTGCAATACCTGAGTCCCAGGCCAGTATGGGACCATGGACATACAGTACATATACAAACACAGATACAGATCCATCCAGACATGGTTACCTTTAACTCCTGTATGGTGACGACATCAGGCAGGCCTCCTGCCACGCGAGCACGATCTGTAACAAAGACCACCAAATTAGACCACTGACCTCAGATCAGTTTAAAAATAGCAGTACCCACTACAATACTAAGAGCAGCCCTCTCATCCCCATCTAATAACGTGTGTGTGTGTGTGTGTGTGCGTACTTACTTCTCTCTGCAATAGCGGCCGCTCTGAAAAATGGAAGAGACAGAACAGAATGGAAGAACAATGATAAGAGAAACACATCCAGAGAATGTGTTTGGACTGGAGCCAGGAAGTGTGTCTACGTAAAGGCTTCATCTGTCTGCCCACTTCCCTATGCCCTTACTCAAAGCCTGTCAAAGCCTGTCAGAGACTGCTATATAAACATACATGCACAGAGAGAGTGGCTTGGCAGACAGAGAGGAACACCAAAGATAGCAATCACATGAAAGGAAGGATTGATGCAGAGTACCCAGCAAACCAAAACTGGTTCTGTGAATGTTCCCAGAATATTTCCTTTAGTTGTGGGAATGGTGTTAGAACATTACCCCCAAAAGTTCTAGGGGGGGGCAATGTGAGAATGTGCATAGATGTTGCAAGAATTCTCACACACATCTTTATGTATTATTTAAAAGGTTTCTGAAATATCCTATTTAGGTTTTACCCAGCATTCCCTTTGGCACTTCAGCAAGTCTTTAATCATATAAAACAAATCTAATTTATTTAATTTTCCATATGACATTTCATGACATTTCTACCTTTAGATTTGTGTGGCATTGAGAAAGTCACCAGACATTATTCCCCAAAGGTATTAATGATGAAATGCCCATGCATGTTAAATTGTAAATGTGAACATGAATTAATGCGCATCACTTCAGATTATTTTTTATTTTTTATTAAACCTTTATTTAACTAGGCAAGTCAGTTAGAAAACAATCTTACTTACAACGACGGCCTAATTGGGCCAATTGTGCGCCGCCCTATGGGACTCCCAATCACGGTGGGTTGTGATACAGCCTGGATTAGATTTAGACTTTGACGTTTTTTTAATTGCACTGTACCCAATGATTTATGAAAACGTACTTATCCTCACTGTGGATTTACCGACTTGTTTAATGCGTTTTATGTACACACATTGTTATATTTTGGTAAACACTTGCTTATTTTACAACCCCATTTGATGCATTGAACAGATGTGGATAGAACAATGTCTACATAAGGGTGAAAATTATAAACACTCACAAAAGCTCTGACAAAGGCCTTGAGGCCGATACGTAAAAGCTTAATGAAGAGCAGTGATACTAGCAAGAGCCGTGTGCGGGTTTCTTGTTTTTTCTCATGTGGTCTATATTAAAAAGGCACATCATTGAATCTAAAAGGCTTTAAAATTCAATACTAATGCACAATTTCTACTTAAAATATCAAAAGACACTCTTTTTTTTTTGGTGGAATGGCCCTATTAACATGAGCAGTTCTCTCAGAACCACTTGTATTAAATCCAGACATAATTGCTGACGTTTGTGAAGGGAACGTTATCGTAACAATCATGCTATCACATCACACTATAACTTTATGAAAGTCCCGTGGGAACGTTCCCTGAATGTTATTTGGGATGTTTAGGAATGTTTCTGTGATGTTTTTTCAGAACCTATTCAATTGAGTCCAGACATAATTGCCGAAGTATGTTCAGGGAATGTTTTTGGAACCCATGGCTTGTCACAGAATAGCCTTATGAGACCGTTGTAGAGATATTCTCTGCTTGTTACTATGGGTTGTTCTAAATAACATATCCATCAACATTAGCAGATCGTTCCTGTAATGTGTGCTAAGAACCACTTCTTTTGCGCCCCCATTGTGTTGCGGCGGTATGTTTCTAAGAACATTACTGGAACGTTGTGTTATTACATTGTGTTATCACACACACCCAATGAGAACATTATGAGGTAGTTTTTACACATGCTATGCACATCATTTTAGTGACAGTAAGGAGAGCAGCACAAGGATATTTCACGTCAAACATTTCCTTCAGAAAAATTATTTGGTGATCAAAAACATTCTTTGAATGTTTGTGGGACGTTTTCATCCCAATGTTCGCTCAAACCCTAACTAGAACTTTGTGGGAATGTTAGCTCATGTCCTGGGAATGTTCCGGGTTTGCTGGGTACTTAATGGCATGCCACATCCACAACATGTAGAAGAGCTGGCTCATACAATGGGGGAAAAAGGGTGTATAAATATCTACTAATGTGAGCTAACTTACTTGAGCCTCTGGAATTCTGCATATGCGTCATCAAATGCTGCAAGAAAAGAGGAGGTGAGTATACCTATCAAAGCATTGGTGAAGGAACAGGAGCCGCTTAATTCCATGTAGATGTCAAAATGAGTGCACTATATAGGAAATAGGGTGCCATTTGGAACTCAGCCGTAGCCTCACCCTGGCCAGACAGCTCTACAGTCCTCTTCAGACCGCCCTTTCCATCATGGAACTCGATGGCGTATTTGCCCTTGTCTTTCTCTGTGGGCTCTGTGATCTGTAGCCACAGCTGCTCTCCCACCACACCACTCTTAATGCGGTCTGTGAAGGCTATTGCTGAATCCCTATCAGAGAGAAAAACAGCTGACTGACACACACACATATAGGCTGCATCTCACAGGTGACACACACCTGACAGTTGAATGTACGTGCAAACACACACACGTGCGCACAAACATTCACACACACACACACACACACACACACACACACACACACACACACACACACACACACACACACACACACACACACACACACACACACACACACACACACACACACACACACACACACACACACACACACACACACACACACACACACACACACACACACACACACACACACACACACACGGTGACTACACACTTGTGGTGCCAGGTGACCTGGAGCGCCTCGTTGTAGTAACTGACAAAGGAGTAGAGTCTGATGCCCTCGTCTGTGCTCTGGATCTTCAGTGCAGTGGAGGAGTTGGCTAGGGAACGTTACAGAGATGTTCCACAGTGCAACGTCACAGAGATGTTCCACAGTACAACGTTACAAAGGCATTATAAAGTGCAGCATTACAGAGGCGTTACAGAGTGCGACGTTACACAGATAAACTTTACAGAGGAAGACTTTATGGATGTTTTGAACACAAGTTCAACTTTAGTTAATGGGTTTACCGCTGCAGTAAGACACATGTACTCACCAATATTACTGAACACTTCATTCATCAAGTCCCTGAAACCTGGAGGACAGAAATGTAAATATGATGAGCCTTGTTGACGCTTTACTGCACACACAATGAGGTATGGCTTTGAGGGGTTAGTCACCTTGTTCTGTCAGATTCAACGTGGATGTGTCCTGCCCTCTGTCATCCTTCAGAACAATCTCATAGACACCGGCATCCTTCTTTGAGATCTATAAGAGAAGGCTAGGTTTGAGACACACATCATTTTGTAAATGGAGAAAATTCAACTCTCAAGCGAAAAGGCAAGCTTTTCTCCCCTGCTATGGGTGCTGCAGGACACACATTTATTTGACACAAAAGCAAAAAAGCATTCTCAAAACAGCAAAACCAAGAAGATGATCACTTAAGATGACAAAAAGATCACGCTGATCCCAACTTTTAGCATTCTCCAGATAAGGTCCTCGAGGGAATTGTCTAGGTCTGTCGCTACAGCTGCAGGAGGAGCATCACGCTGTAATAGGACACATGTGACATGTTTACATACTGCACCGCTAAGGCACGATGCGTGTCACACGTGCACACACTGTGCCACTTTTGATGACACGCACGTTGGACTACACACGGAGATGAGTGGTGTGTTTGGCTGAAGACTAGGTAGACAGATGTAGGGTGGAAAACAGGTGATTTACAAAAGGACATGTTATACTGTAAAAGAGATAAAAACAGATTTTATAAAACACATTAAAAGGAGTAGACTCGGCGTAATGATGTTGCCGCGAGCAGCACCGCAGATATTGAGATGAGAGAGATGCAAGGCCTCACTCTCACACAGTCACACTCAATATCTGTGCATGTGCACGGGTTCGCTTCACTCTGTTTACAGTGTGGTAGCCCAGGCACCAAAACAGCAGAGAAGTTGAGCCTCGCGCTTCACAGCTCTTAGTTGTTAAGGAAATCGACCCACTATGCCGTTTCCTTTCTGCATCTACGTCAGTCTACCTTTAATACAGAGAACATTGGTTCGAGACATGGTGTGTTAGAGGTCAAATGTTGAATCGTGTCGAAATATGCTGTAATTTAGTAAGAAATAATAAATGGTGGGGGTTAGAATTGAAGAGGTTTCATACAAATTTAAGTAAGGATCGGTTAGATGCTGTAACTGGAAAAGACAGAGAAATTGTGATTAATATAATTAAGAAAGTGATATTAAGACAGTCATTTACGGTCAGAGTAAGAACAAAACACTTTTCACATGGTCGCAACCCCTTCAAGACCGACTTATGCTCAACTTTCTCCACCATCTTGGAAGCCAGAAGATAGCATTCCATGTTGTGTGAGGAACCCATATATTTAGGATATATGAACATATAGACAGAGATGTGCAATGATGACAGTCATACACAGTTGCAAGCAAACAGCACATTGACTGTATAGTGATGTGTAGAACATATTACAAAAACATTCAGTACATACAGTATGTTCATACATGTGCAGCATACTGAAAACATTATATTATATTTTACAACCTATATGTAGTCTACTGTATAGAAGAGCCATTCATATAGCCTAGAGTAATGTGCAAAACAATATTCTTAACCCTCTAAAGACAGGTTTTGTGCAGTATGGTCTCATACTGCTGCATAAGAGGCTTGTGGTACCGTATACATTTCTAATGTATGATGTGCATGAAATAACTGCAGAATCCCTCTCACCTGAGCAATCTCCAGTTTGAGCACTCCCTCGGTGAAGGTGAGTTTCTCATCTCCCTTGACCTCGCGCCCATCCTTGTACCACAATGCAACAGTCTCTTTCTTTATGTTCCCAACCTGCAGAGGGTGACAGCGACAGATGGATAGAAATAGAGATAGACAGAGATATGATGTTCAGGTCCACTTCTTTACTGCACACCGGTGAGCAACAAGTCATCTGGAGAGGTGTGTGAGCTGACCTAAGAAGAATTTTCCTAATACTGACATCCATTATCCAAGAGTTCCCTCTAACCCTGTGCCTCGGCATTCTCACCTTGCATTTCAGGATAACACAACATTCTGGGGTCACTTCATAACTCAGATACTCCACAAAGTGAGGACCTACGAAAAACAAGACAGTGGGATTATTTCAATGATCAATTATGTTTGCTATGATTTCTGACATTGTTCGATAAATCGAATATCTCACCGTATCACTACTCCACTCATGACATATTTTCTTCATTGAAAAAGATCCCATACCTTGCTTTCTGTGCCATTCTTTGCGCATGAACGCAGACTCCTTCTGCAGCCCCTTGAACACTGGAAAAACACATCACTCCTGATTAGGTAACAAAACTGTCACGTACAATCACATTCATCTTTCATGTAATATAGTCACTATGATGTGTCTTGTACATTGACATGATTTAAATCAGATACATTTGTTATTAATGTGTGCACAATAGTCTATGGTTTATAGTAAGCTTTCACTGCCCTCTAGTGAAATATGTTAAGATCTAACTTCTGAGCCATAGTGGGGCTGTTTTTTTCTTTACAACAGAGGAGAGATAGCCTGGTCCCAGATCTGTTTGTGCTCTTTCCTACTCCACTGCTGTCCTCGTCGTGCCATGACAAAGACTGACAACGAGCTGGCATGATAACTTAAACTGACCGGCGCTCGGGCGGGAGGAGAGAGTGACGGAAGATGATAGGAGGAAGGACAGAAGGGGAGGCTGGGTTTATCCTACCATCTCCAATCAGCACCAGGCTGGACTGGTTGGTTGCTTTTCCGTCCTGCAGCTGGAAGGTGAAGGTTCCCTCGTCCTCTGGGAGCAGAGAATCCATGATCATCTCAATCACACCTGTGTCCTTGTTGAAGTTCATCTTGTATTTCTGGGAAGCAGGTCATGGGGGGGGGGGAAGCCTTTTTAGTCTGGTCTCGGAAACTTTATCTCACCAACAGAAATGACAGATGTTGTACATATGTAGGGAGCATAGGGTGGCAAATTGCAGGTAACTTTCCCCAAATTCCCAGGTTCTGCAGAAATGCCAGTTGGAGAATTCCTGGAATAAGCAGGAAATCCAGGGAACCTCCAACCAGGATTTCTGGAAAACCTTTGGAATTTTAACAACCCTAAATGAGTGCATTTTGTTTTCAGTCCCAAAGCGGCTCAACATGAAGAGAGAGTTCAGTTATTTTGCTTCCATTCAGTGCCTTTACTGACCTCTCCCTGGGAGAGACTGTTGTCGTTAAACACATATTCTATTTTGCCATTAGCAGAGATCTTCTCAGCCTGCAGCCAGAAGCGAATTCTGCCCTTCTCCTGCAGCTCCACAGCCAGCTCTGTCTTTAATGGAATAACTAGACAGATCAAATGAGAAGGAGAGAGACAGAGAGGAGAGAAGGTGAAAAAGTGAGAGCCAGGAACAGTGAGGAAAGAGTCATGCACAGAACAAACAAATGAGCAAAGATAGGTCCGCATCCCAAATGGCACCCTATTCCCAAAACTACTGTCAAAAGTGATGCACTAAGGGAATCGGGTGCCATTTGGGATTTAGCCATAGAACAGGGTGTCGGAGTTCCTCACTGGGGAATTTGTGGTCGTGGCTGAGCTCCAGCAGTTTCTTCAACTCTGTCAAAAATGAAGAAAAAACAAAAGACTCATGAGGTAAATGAAATATTTATCAGAGATTAAGAAGTAGAAATTACACAGGAGCAATGAAGCTCTGCAACCCTCTTAACCTTCTAAGTTAGCTGCTTCAGTGATTACGTGGTCAGGCTAGTACAGTGCTACAGTACCACAGACGCACAGTTGGACTCACCCTCTGCTGAGAGAGTGTAGCTGGAGCAAGCACCATCGGTGTGGGTGACAGCACAAGAGTAAATGCCGATGTCATCCTCCGCAAGCATATTGAAGTTGGCTTTGGACCTGAGGGGTAGACACAAAGGCACCAGCACAATCAACATACTGAAGTACTTTAGATTCCCTAATCTTCTTTCAAACTCACTCACACACTCACTCACTTCCCCCCACTGGTCGCCACAGTAATACGAGTATCGTCTGTGATCTCTTCGTAGTTCTTTGACCACACAAATTTGGAGTCTGGAGTCAGGTTGGAGCAGGCAAAGTTCATGGAGATCTCTCCATCATCATCAACGTCCACAACAATCTCCGTAGTGCCTGAGAGAGACCAGACCTAAAGTCAAACACGGCTGGAGACTCAAAAACACATGCAAAAGGTGCAGCGTGACTAAATGTATGAACCTTTTTTTTACCATTAAAGGGATAGTTCACCCAAATTATAAAATGACCTTGTAAGCGGTCTATGTACAAGGTATGACAGCAGTTTCCAGTTTCCCTGGCAGTGGCAGACACTGTTTCCAAATGCTAACGTTTTAACATTCATGGCAGAAATCCCATTCA
This sequence comes from Oncorhynchus keta, assembly GCF_023373465.1. Taxonomy (NCBI): domain Eukaryota; kingdom Metazoa; phylum Chordata; class Actinopteri; order Salmoniformes; family Salmonidae; genus Oncorhynchus; species Oncorhynchus keta. Next base: position 31,088,132 of record NC_068424.1, on the reverse strand, counting down.
AGTCATGGGACAGATATTCACATTTCTCACTCAATATGTTCAAATCATCTACAAGTGACTTTGGTGAGCTTCACAATACATTTGAGATATTTTCGGATGATTTGGACGTGATGCGAGAAAAAAAAAGAGAGTATCTGTCCCATTACTTGAATGGGATTTGAACCACAAATGCTAAAATGTTAGCATTTGGAAACAGTGCTAGGGAAATTAAACCTAGCTGTGGATTGCGGTCATACCTTGTTTTAGACTGCTTACAGGGTAAGGAAACCAATATGTTATTTGGGTGAACTATCCCTTTAAGTGTTTGTACATTATCTGTATTTATACTTTTTCAACAGGAAAGAAAATAAATAGCTGTGTGGGAGGGTCTTTTTTTAATTGAACTTGTATTTAACCAGGGAGACACATTGAGACTATTCTACACATGAGGTGCCTGACTTCAAGGTATGACTTCAATTAAATGTGAAGTATGTATGCTTAATATCAATGTCCTTCCTCCCTCTCCCTCATGCTCTGTTGAGGGGTCTTTAACATCGTCCTACCTGGTTTGGTTTCGGCCAGGACTGGTTCTGTGGGCTCAGAGGCCTTTCCCACACCTGCCTTATTCTGAGCACGCACACGGAACACATAGGTCTCCCCCTCCTTTAGAATCTTAATCTGCTCGTGAAAGAAAGAGTCACATTATAGACATGTTAGTCACGTACATCAAATATTACTATATAATATTACTATTGAGACACAAGCAGTAGTGTTGAAAATCCCTTTACATGCGGGACACATCCTCTGACTGACCTAATACCACCAATTGAATCCCACTTACAATCAGACACTATGCATTCGAATTCTGAATTAGAATGTGTGCTCAATGGTATTAGTAAGTCAAAGTGATGACAGACTGAAGCTCAACTAAGAGCATTATGAAGGCTTTACGAAGCTTCCGTCTCCCATGACTTCCTCGTGGATAGAAATGGTGAAGTTGCCCCTAGAGGCTGATCCTGGATCAGTTTCCCCCACTAATGGTAAAGGTTAGGATTTGGGGAGGGGAAGCTGATCTAAGATCTGTTACAGGGGAAAATTCACCGCGGAGCGATAGGAGTGGACAGGGTCCTGACCTTCATGTAGTTAGTGAGGACAGCCTTCTCGTTGACTCCTCTCCAAGCCTCCTCCTCAGCATCAGCCTCTTTGATGTCAATGTAGAACCCGTTGACTGGGTCACGGCCCTGGTACACTGGTGGCTTATAAAGCAACACCAGAGTGTTGGCGCGCACCTCTGTCACCTGCAGATCATGGGGAGGTCCTGTGCGAAATTAGGGGTAAATAATTAGGTTTAGAGTTGAAGAACGGACGTACGGTTGTGGTACAAATAGCACCATATTCCCTTTGTAGTGCACTACTTTTGACCGGTGCCCATAGGGCTATTTGGGACACACCCATAGGCAATGCAATGTACATAGATAATGTCCCATGTGCATGCAAGCTTTGACACCATCACAAAAGGAGCTGCATGTTATAATTTAAGTTAAAAAATGATAATAATTCAGACATCTTTGCAGTGTATGACTTGTATTGTGATATAGTATCCATGTTGATGTGTTACAGTGTAATTCTCATATTTGCTCAGGTTTTCAAGTGAACGTTAGTGGCACTACCCACCTGGCACAGCAATGGTCCACTCCTCACAGACAAATGTTCCACTGGGCAGAGAAGGGATGCCCACGCCTGCCATGTTGGCAGCACGCACCTGGAACTGGTACTTCCTGTTCTCCTTCAAGTCAGACACCTGGACAGACAGACAGACAGACAGACAGACAGACAGACAGACAGACAGACAGACAGACAGACAGACAGACAGACAGACAGAGTGAAAAACCATGGCAAAAGGTGCCTGCAAATTCAGGTTAAAGAGGGTAGCTTCCTCCCAAAGAAACAAAATGGTTAACTCACTCTGTAGGCTCTGTCGCTGACAGACTTGACGTTGGCCTCGTGCCATGTCCCTGGCACCCCATTGATGACCTCACGGTAGTCCACGAAGTAGCCGGTGATGTCAGCGCCTCCGATGAAGGTGGGCTGCTTCCAGGCCAGCACCATAGAGTCCCGCACGCACTCCAGAACGCTAATGCCATAGGGTGGAGTAGGGGACGCTGGGACAGCAGAGGACTCCAGTTAGCATCATGCTGTGTCAACTGTGAGACGAGGAAGTCATGGGAGACGGAAGCTTTGATAAAGCCTTCATAATGCTCTTTAGTTGAGCTTCAGTCTTTCATTACTTTGACTTACTAACTTTCTGCTTTCTTAGAGCAAGTATTGGGCACTAATCAACTTAATCACAAACAAAGTTAAAAGTTCTCTGTTGGTCAAACAACAGCTAAGGGATACAGTTTGTCATCCATACTTGCTGTAAGAGACTACTATATCTGCACCTTTAACCCTTAACCTTTCACCTCAAACTATGTTTCAACCAGACACTGAGTCATCACACATTGACCAAATTATGGGGACACAAATTTCAGGGACCTGGACTGAACAGAGTTGGAATGAGACAAAATAGTTTTGCCACTGGAGCTGTGAGAACACGTGTGATTTCAGTGGCTGGTCTGCGGTGGTGTCTTCTATAGAGGGAGCTCACACAGATAACAGGATCATATTACATACTCATAATAAACTGACCTGTCACACAAATAGTCACATGGACATGGTGTGCTCCCTAATTTGGGGGAGGGGGTATGGTGTATAATCTGACAAGGAAGTACACTACCAAAAAGGTCTCAGGTATAGGCATTAATTTCTGTCTTGAGATTGGCTGACCCACTTCAGAGACAAGCTGTGATAGGCTAGCTTCAGCTGTGTCACAGTGCCTCTGTGCATTAATGCGCACTGCTCTCCCAAGGTGACTGTGGACCTTAAAGAGCACAGAGTGTGTGAGCCAGCCAGGCTACAGCAGCTAGATGGGATACAGCTTTTGTCAAATTGACATTAGATGTGGAAATATTTCAATTGAACCTTTATTTAAAATGGTAAGTCGGTTAAGAACTTTACTCAAACCCAGAGTAGAGTTTGGCCTACTCTGGCCAAACCCTAACACGGATGACGCTGGGCAAATTGTGCAGCGCCGTATGGGACTCCCAATCACGGACGGTTGTGAAACAGCCCAGGATCGAACCAGGGTCTGTAGTGACACCTCTAGCACTGAGATGCAATGCCTTGGACCGCTGCGCCACGCGGAAGCCAAAAATAGCTGACCCTAACCTTTTTCCTAACTTTTTTCCTCACCTTAACCTAATTCTCCTAACGTGCTGCGTAAATCCTCCTAACCTGCTACGAAAAGTCAATTTTGACAAAAGCAATATCCCTTCAATACAAAACTGGCTACATTAAGTTGAGGTGGCTAGCACAGTGCCTGAATACTGAGGGTGTGGAGGGAGGACAAAAAGCCCGCCCGCCCACCCCCTCCCGTGTGTGTGAGGCAGCCCTGTGGTAGAGGTGGCCAGTAGATTGCCTGAAAAGGCTGCGTGACTGTGTAGTTAAACTGAGAAAGCTGTTATAGAAACTTACCTTGGGATAAAAATAGGATTTTACCAGTTGAATACTTTGGCTATATGTATTGTGTTTTAATGCCTTTCCTGTGAATATGAGAGTAGAAGCACATACGTTCAAAGTGTGGTCCCTATACAAATATGAAAGTGTTTTTTTTTCTAAATAGTTTTCTACCAACTTACCAAAGTGATAAAAAAAATTACAGTTCAAAAAAGGAAAAAGTGTATAAAGAAAAAAGCTTCAGTTTAAAAAAGGAAACAAAATCCTTGGGGGGAAAGATGAAGAGTTGTTTTACTTTGGATGATCTGATGATATAAGAGTTGGCGTGGCCTGACTGAGTGCTCACCTGGGTCTGGGTCTGTCCTGGGCAAGCCCACGTTGTGAGCTGTTTCTTTCTCTGTCCCCTGTTTGGCTGAAACATCTACAGAGGACTTACGTGTTTTCCCGGCCTCAGGCACCTTAGCCTGACCTTTAACCTCATCCATGGCCTCTGTGACAGAGTTTGTGACTGATTCTGTGACCAGGTCAGGGGCCCAGGTCACACTGCCTCTCTTGCCCCCCTTGTCTTTACCTCCTGTAGCCAGGGGCCCTGAAGAGCCTGAGGGGCCTGAGGGGCTTGAGCTAGTGGCCCCTGCCCCAGCTCCGGCCCCTGGGTCAGGCACACTGCCAGTTTGAGCATTGAGCTTTAGCATAGTGTAAGGGGGGTACTGAACGGCCTCATGCGTGCCCGTCCAGCGTGGCGTGTGCTTGGTTAGTCCGCCCACGTTACCACCCCTTGGTAACTCCCACTCCGGTAACACACCATGAGGAATACCGCCCCCTACAGGAGTTAGCAGGAAAAAAGCAAAAGAAGCCATTTTACACAAGCCAAGAAAAGATCAAACATTCACACTGACAGCTACAATCTCAGTCATCTCACTCAGAGAGTAAGGACGAGAGAGACAGAGAGACAGAGGGAGAGAGAGAAAGAAAACATGACCAATACCATCACATACAATATTAAATACAATATTAAATACAGTACAATGTCTTCATCTGACTGACTGAAAAATGAAGACAAGATGACCAACAAGTGACATCTGCGTGTGGAAGCGAGTTGCAGAGTTAAAGAGAAAGCACAATCATGTGAGGGGAGAAAGCGAATGTGTGCAGGCTTTGCGCCAACCCTTCATGAAAAAGCCACACTATACTTTCGTAATGATACCAGTGGATTTCATTATATGCACAATACGGGCAAAACATTTCAAGTATATGTAATGGTGTATAGCAATTTACTCAATGGGAGACAACTATTGGAAATAGTTATGAGTGAGATCTATGAACATAAATGCAGTTAATTCTTCCTAATATATTTTTAAAAGATGTGCGATAGAAGTGTTTCCTCATACTAACCTCGGCTCAATTGTGAGTATTCAATTGTCTATCTTTTATCGTGTAAGACCACTAATGGGCCTAGACTCTAGGTTTACCAACTATTATCAGTTGTAATGGACTGTAGAGAGAAATCCATTGACTTTGTTACTAAGTGTGTTTCATAAGGGAAAACAGAGCATGCTGCTCGGCACAAAGCTGGCCAGTGACTGAGTGATGTGTCATAGCTCGAAGCTTGGTTAGTCACAGTGCAGACATTAATGGGACAAATGTAAAGGAGCAGGGCTGTCAGTTTAGCATTCCTGTTCCCTAGCTCTGGTCCAGGGCGCTAGTGCAGATCAGCGTTAGCAAGGCGCAAGCCGTTGTAACACCTGGGACCAGAGCTAGTATTCCCAGTTGAGAGTGAGAAGAATGGGCAGATGCACAATGCAGATCATGAGTTATTGTTGGTGGGGTGGAGAGGGGGTGGGTACCTTAAACACCAGGTGGGTGGTGGAGGCTGATACATCTCGTGCCCAGGCAACGTGATGGGGGGTGACAGAGGAACGCAAGGTGGGCTGGTTTGTAACAACCACTGAGTTGGATCGCACTGACCCAAATTAGAGGAAGTCTACAACTCCTGACCCTGGCCCGCCTCAGCTTGTGCAGGGAGGGTGGGGATAAGTTCTGACTCAACATGGGGTGTGGGGGTGGTGGGTGGGGCTTGTTCGGGTGACTGACAGAGTGGAACCATGGGAAAAAACACGTGGGAGGAGTCTAAATGCTGATGGTACACAGAGCTGACAACGTGATGTCTCAATGGACAGCAAATAAAGAAGACAATGGTGCAACACATCAGCTAAACCCCTGTTCATTGTGGAAACGGGATATTTCTTTCATCATCGGCATATTAGAAAAGGAGTAATAACAATATTATGCTTAAGATTCAATCATCACATTCCACCCACTCATAGAGCTAAAAGGCTTTCCTGATCCTAGTACAATAAAATTATAACCCTTGAAGTCACATACCCTCTTAGAAAAAAAAGGGTTCCTATAGGGTTCTTTGGCTGTCCCCATAAGAGAACCATTTTCAGTTCCAGGTATAAACTTTTTTGGTTCCTTTTGGGTTCTATGTAAAACCCTCTGTAGAAAGGGTTCTACATGGAACCCAAAATAGTTCTACCTGGAACCAAAAAGGGTTCTTCAAAGGGTTCTCCTATGGGGACAGTCGAAGAACCCATTTAGGTTCTAGATAGCACCTTTTTTTCTAAGCGTGTAATCGTGCTCCATCTAAACATAAAAAACAAGTTCCTTGTATATGTCTCTTCACATTCTTCCTAAAATGGCTTCCTACCCTATTGTCTAGTAAGACTGTGTCATGGCACTCTTCCTCTCACTTACCAATAGCAGCCTTCACCTCAATAGCCTCAGACTCCTGAGAACACTCGCTGAGCCCAGCGGCGTTCAGTGCCTTCACTCTGAACACGTAGCTCTCTCCTGTCACCAGACCGTGACAGATAAACCTGTTTACAAGTACACAAAAACACTTTGAGAAAGACATTTCACACCATCAATCTCTAAGTCTTTGTGGGGAAAAAATGTTTTGTCAACTTACTTGAGCTCACCATCATTTACGTATAGTATTGAATTAGATTTATGGTCGCCATTTGTATGTGTCTATATTTGTAAAAGGTTGATAGAGGGATTGTTAGAAGGACCGTTGTACCTGGTGCCTTTGACAGGCTTGTTGTTACATGGCTCAAACTTGTTGCTACCCACGATGCTGGCTTCGATGTAGTATCCCACCAGCTCCTTAGCGTCCCTGGAAGCCTCCCAGGACACAACCACGGATGTGTCTGTGTTCCTGGTGGGAACCACACGGCCTGGGGCAGACGGGATATCTGGGGACAACAATTCAACTCAGATCAAATGGGGGGGAAAAGTCTTGTAAGAGCTCAAGCAGACTGATTCAGAGAGGAGTGCGTGTCTTTCAGAGTAAATACGTAAACACGTGCTACATCTATTTCCGTTGGTACACTGGGAACTGCCGTAGTCTGTGGTATGGCGTGTGACTTGTGAACCCCCTCACCCAGCTTGTCCCCGACAGTGGTGGCCTCGGTGGCTTCTGATGGCTCGCCAACGCCGGCGGAGTTGCAGCAGCGCACACGGAAGCTGTAGGCCTTTCCCTCCGCCAGATCAAACAGGGCAAAGCGAGGAGACTTCACTGGGATCTCAGTGTTCACCCTCTGCCAGGTGTCTGTGCCTGACACACACTATAACACACAACGCTGAGAAGTAAGAGTACGCCTCCAACCCTCCAAACACCACAAAAAACTTACAGGACTATAAAATACCAACGACAACAAAAAGTGTTAACTTATTGAATGATTTTGATATGGTGGTCGTTATGGATGCGAAGCAGTGATGAAATGTAGGTTATATTGATCAGAGGAGTCATGCTACAGATCAGGTGTGTGATGTTAATGAAGTATATACGGTATATCTCACCTTCTCCACATAGTACATGATACCCTCGTGGCCTCTCTCCCCAGGGGGTTTCCAGCTCAGGACCACATAGTTCTTGGTGGCCTCGGTGACCTCCAGTTCTTTGGGTTTGCCGGGGACCACGCCCTCTGATAGGAAGTGACGTGAAAGAAAACGTGTCAAGGGGTTTGATCTCGTAGCTTGGTCCCAAATCCGTTTGTGCATCGTGCCTTGTCATTTTCAAGCCAAAACATGACCTTTCCGTTAGAAGATGGCAACAGACCAGCAGATTGGCCACCAAGCCAGACTAGAGATTTCGTTATCCTTCCAGTCAAAGACCACAAGGTACTGTAAGCGGTATTCCCCTATAAGATCAGATCTATAGATGCGTCAAAATATTGATCAACACTGATGAGTGCAGAAGCATTTCCTTCCTACCTGCAGGCTCCTCCTCAGTGACAATGATCTGGCCGGTCCAGGGTGCAGAGGTACCTGGGGGCCAGGGGAAAAGGAGCAGCTTTCAGATGCATAGTTCCAAGAAAACACATGCACGAAACTAAAAACCATCAGACATCGCAAAGGTACATACTCACAATATATTCATTCTGCAGTACCATAACACAATATGAGAGAACACAGACAGGGAGGGCCAGATGGCAGACAGGGGTTGCCCGCCGTACCTCTCATTCGCGCGCGGTCGGCAGGATCCATGGCTGCCACCACCTCAGAGACACGGGATGGCCGGCTCATGCCAGACTTGTTGACGGCACGCACACGGAATGTGTAGGAGCGCCCCTCCACCAACCCGGTCACGGGGAAACGGGCAAACTTGATGGGCGTGTCGTTGCACTGGCTCCAGTGGGTGGTGCCAACCTCACACCTGAACACAGGGCACAAAGAGACAGCATACATGCCATCAGCCATTCAATAACAATCTCGGTGAGGACTTATTGGATAGACACAGAGTTAGGCCTATTGGATAGACACAGAGTTAGGCCTATTGGATAGACACAGAGTTAGGCCTATTGGATAGACACAGAGTTAGGCCTATTGGATAGACACAGAGTTAGGCCTATTGGATAGACACAGAGTTAGGCCTATTGGATAGACACAGAGTTAGGCCTTGTTGGTAAGACGCAGAGTTAGGCCTATTGGATAGACACAGAGTTAGGCCTATTGGATAGACACAGAGTTAGGCCTATTTGGTAAGACGCAGAGTTAGGCCTATTGGATAGACACAGAGTTAGGCCTATTGGATAGACACAGAGTTAGGCCTATTGGATAGACACAGAGTTAGGCCTATTGGATAGACACAGAGTTAGGCCTATTGGATAGACACAGAGTTAGGCCTATTGGTAAGAGTCAGAGTTAGGCCTATTGGTAAGAGACAGAGTTAGGCCTATTGGTAAGACACAGAGTTAGGCCTTATTGGTAAGACACACAGTTAGGCCTTTTGGTAAGACACAGAGTTAGGCCTTATTGGTAAGGGACAGAGTTAGGCCTATTGGTAAGGTCGGGAGAAACTGGGCCCTTGTTATAGCCTATTACAATATCATTTCACATGGTCACATGACCTGGCCATCTACTTATACAATATGCAACTAGAGTTAATGGCAGTATGGGGGTACATAAGGGAGATTTGTTCCTGTGTTTGTCTAGCTGTGTCATGACAAGCCTAGGATTTACTACTGGCATGTAGTGATGGGGGATGGTACTGACCTGTCCACAAAGTAGCCCAGGATGGAGCTGCCACCGTCCACAGCCGGCTGCTTCCAGGTCACGATGACGTAATCCTTATTGGCGTCCTGACACTTCACATCCAGAGGGGCGCCAGGGGCTCCCTCCACCTCCGCATCGGCATCTGATACATGCACACACATTGTCAGTTAAATGTGTAGTTCTCACTCACTCTCACTCTCACATATAGAATCCATAGTGGATCATAGGATCTCTATAGTATACGGTTAGAGTATTTTCATTGTGGCTTGTTGTTTTGAAATACAGTGCACGTACTGTACATTGCTGTACTCCCAGCGGAACTCTGTGGCTCCATGGCTTAGTGCCAGGAATGCTACTGGTCTTTAAGTTAAACACAACCCCGGAGCAGGCTGGAGCAGATGGGACAGAATTAGCAGCAGCGTGCCCCTCAGTGAAAGGCGACTCTTAAAGAGACAGAACACACACTTCCCATAAAGTGAGAAACAGAATTAGCCACTTAGCGTTGGACTGACTTATTCAGTGTGAATGTGAGAGAGGCTGCTAAAACATTTTGTGCTGTATCGTATGTGGTCTGTGGGCTGTAAGTCTATGCATGTGTGTACGGTAGCTGTATAAATTGTAGGACTATATACTGCCTGATATTATTTTACTGTGTGTGTGTGTAAGAGAGATATATATAGAGATGGAGAGATAGAGAGAGAGGAGAGAGGCAGAGAGAGAGATAGAGTGGAGAGAGAGAGATAGGGAGAGAGTGGAGAGTGGAGAGAGAGAATGGAGAGAGAGAGAATATGGAGAGAGAGAGAGAATGGAGAGAGAGAGAGAATGGAGAGTGAGAGAGAATGGAGAGAGAGAATGGAGAGAGAGAGAATGGAGAGGGAGAGAGAGAGAGACAGAGACAGAGAGAGACAGAGAGAGAGAGAGAGAGAGACAGAGAGAGACAGAGAGACAGAGAGACAGAGAGACAGAGAGACAGAGAGAGAGAGAGAGGGAGAGAGAGAAAGCTCTGTGGCTTAGAAGGACACTCAGCAGGCTATTGTCACTCGTGGTAGAAGAGATATATATATACAGTATCCAGCTCTGTTGACAGCCAAACTCATTCCATATCTGAGCTCATGAGCTCACTGAGAATAGCCTTGTCAGTCTCTCGCCTGCTATGGGGTCTCTGTGTCCGTAAACAGACAGTGTACCTGGCCTCTCATTTACAATGCGACCCTGACCAATGACAGAGAGCGCAAGGCCTATTTCCATCTTGTTCACACTCTGTACAGAGCACATGTCTCCTCTGTTAGCAAGAGAATGAGTAGCATGTAACAACAGAGAAGGTCAGTAACTTAGTGCTGGCGACCAACAGTAAAAGATGAACAAGTTGGCTGTAACATTTGTCCCATGTTATACAAAACCAGGCCAGAGATCGTGACAGGAGTTGATCGTCTCTGTGGTCATAGTGGGCGATTTCCATTGCATGTGTATTAGGATTAACTAGAGACTGCTACGGCTCAACTCAGATACACACACACAAACACGCGCACGCAAATACATGGGCCGTCCTCATTATCTGGTGTCAGCTGAGGTGTCTGTGTGATCTTGACCTTGATCGACTGTTGACCACACGCCACACAGAACACGAGACAGGGCCATCGTGGAAACAGAGAGGCGGTAAACAAGAGGCCATTCTGTCCGAGCTCTCACACACGCACACACACACACACACACACACACACACACACACACACACACACACTGTCCGTTTGAATAATACAATCTGTAAACAAGGCATGTAGTGGACTGAGGAGGAGGGATAATGTGACACAGACAACAGTGTTGTTCAGCGCTGCTCATGGTAAATTCCCCACCTCTGACAAAGACGTAAGCCGAGTAGGTCTCGTATTTAGACTTGGTGGTGATGCGCAGGGTGTAGAGACCCTCGTCCTCCTTGTTCAGGTGTGTCAGGGTCAGCGTGGCCTTGTCTCCACTCCAGTGCATGTGACACCACTTGGAGGGCTGCAGAAGAACATCTGATGAAGAGAGAGAGACACACAGAGTGAGAGAAAGAGAGAGATGAGGTTATAATGGATGGATAACCTAGTCAGATCTAAAGACAAACACAGAGTGAGGGGGGTAAGAAGCATATTGACACATTCTAAGCTGGTCCTTGATGAATGAATAACCAGGAAGCATATTTTACAGCAGGGCTCTTCATCCTTTTCTTGTCCAGGGACCCCCTTCCAGGCAAACTAACGACCCAAGGACCACCATCATATGTCAGCAAAACAAATGTTTTCAACTTTTGTCTTATCATCAGGTGAATGATAATTCAGTCTTGTGTCAGGTGAACTGTCGAGTCCTCAACTTTGGTCTAATCATTTTCTCATAATCTCCAAACTGTTCCCTTTCAATTGCTGCCGTGCTTACGCATATGCATTTCCTATTTCTTCTGTAAGAATCTTTTCAATTTAGCCCTGTTCATAAGCCCAATTCCCATAAGTGTAAAGAGTTAAAAGGTTAGTCGTGTTGGCAAAAATGAATATCCAAGCCAAGAAAGCTTACCAGCAACCAGCAGCACTTGCCGCACTGGTAGCCTATTCGTGGGTGCTTTTTCAAAGCCTATGTCTGATACTCAAGTGAGTGATTGGGTCTAATGATTGTAATTATCTAAATATTAGAAGCGGAGAAATAAAGTTGACATCATTAGAAAGAAGATCTACTCCACTTTTCTAATGTAGGCATGTCATTCAAAATAATTTAAAAAACGTTTTATATACAGTATATATATATATATATATATATATATATATTTAAATATATATATATATATTTATTTTTTTGAGGACTCCCTGCAGTACCTTTGTGGACCCCTAGCGGGGCTGTGAACCTCCGGTTGAATACCCATTTTACAGGGTTGAATTGGTCCTACACCTACACAACTTTCCGGGGTACAGACTAATTGTAATATGTTAAACACATGACATTTGTACAGTATACCTTAATCCGAGCTTACATACACATAATCACAAGTAGCTCTCGGTCTCATGTGTTCTGCCTATCAGCGAGTCTTAGACATGGAGACGAACATACAGTATCAGTGGCCTAATGTATCACACAGATGACAACTGGGTAGGTCTCAGCCAAGGAACCTCCAGGAGTGTCTCTCTCCATAGTCCAGGGGTCGTATGTATCAAGCATCTCAGAATAGGTGTGCTGATCTAGGATCAGATCTTGCCTGTCCATGTAACCTTATTCAAACACTGGCAAGAGTTTCCAGAGCTCTGGGGCTTCACCTACCATCTCTGTACCACTGAACTTCAGGCTGGTAGCGTGCCAGGTTGGGGGAGATGATGACTGTGGCGCCCAGGCTCATGGTCTCGCCCTCCCGTCCGAACGACACGCCAAACCCGTCCACGATGTGGGTATCAAAGGTGATGCCATACTCAGAGATCAGGCCATCTGACAGGAAGGAGCACCAAACAACATGGGGTCAGAGTTCAGGTCGCCGTTGTGTTCCCATCATGCAACACTGTGTGGTGTGACACACCTCAAATTCTGACACCTGCGTGCATTATTATTCAAATCCAAGGGATGGGCGAACAAAGGGCAATTAGCTGTTTTTCGAAATGCTAACTTTTTAGCATCTGTCTCCAAAAACCAATGCAAGTCATTATCTCTTATAGCATTTTTCACAATACATTTTTGACATTTTGGGATGATTGATGATCGATGATGTAACTTAACATTATCGGGTATCGTTACATTTGATCCATTCCCTCCCAAGAGAAAGTGACATGAAATGTAAAAACAACCCCATACAGACAGAGGTAAAACCATGACAGGGACAGACAGGGATGTGAACAGGAACACCTTGATGAACCCAAAAGACAACCCAAAAACACCATTAACATCACTAAGTACAGTGTTCCAACACCAAATACTCGCCGCAGTGCGTACAAACCGCACTGGGGAAACTAAGGTGCACATCATGCCCGTAGACAGTGACGCACATTTGACACCCTAGATGAAGTTCAAGACTTCAGTCCAACATATGTCCAATCTTAGCATCTAATTCGATTGTAATATTCATTGAAAAGGGATTATGAACATGACTAATCAACGACAATTGAGTTTAGATCAAACTAGAACTCTTCAGGCTTCGTCGCCGTGTAGGGGAAGGGGGATACCTAGTCAGTTGCACAACTCAATGCATTCAACCGAAATGTGTCTTCCGCATTTCACCCAACCCCTCTGAATTAGTATGTAGCGAATCAGATGCTCTTCAGATTACAGTAATCTATATTCTCAAATCAATATTATCCAGGCTGTAAGCTATAGTGTTTGTTTCTCTATTTTGCTTCATGTCACACTCGAGTTTACAGTATTCAACTTCCAAGGCTCTATAACATACAATTTCAAAAACCTCATACTTGCCAAAACGTTCAAGTATTCTGTTGTTTGCGATTTTCAAAAAAGGGTCACGTTTGTCACGCTGAACCATCTGTGGATCTCTCCCAGGCAATTCAACGATTATTACTAAGGTATGATCGCAGGCTCTTTCCAAACAGATGCACAAATAGTGATCATGCATACACGTTGAGTGACACAGGGAATACTCTAAGTAGGCCAAAGACGCCATCAAACCAGAGCAGGATTCAGTTTTCATAAAGACCCTGTTACCTTTATTGTCTGTTGACCTTGCTGTGCCCAGTGTCAAGGGAACAAAAAAGCTGTTAGCACCCATAGCTTCCCCGGGTCCTCCCACCACCTCCTTTAGTATATATTAGTATATCTTTTTTTTTTCATGTTAATACTATACATGTAATAATATATATGAGTATTGAGTAAGTGACTATATACAGTATGAGTACATATGATATTATATTCCTCTGACTTACGTCTAGGCATGGGGAGAGCCTCCTCTACCTCTCCTTTGAATCCTAGAGTAGAATGAACAAATAGGTGCTTGTTATTAACATGTTATTATATTACTGTGTTGTGGTTGACAGAAAAATGGGACAAAGAATTGACTTTCTCTCTTTTAAACTTACAATACACCTTGCGAGAGCAGCAATTAGAAGGACAGTGATTGTCAAAATTGAGTAATCATGGGTGGCTATTGTCTACTCTATTTCATTGCAGAGGCACAACATGACCCGTTATCTAACAGAGGCAATAACATACTGTGACATATTGAAACGTACTCTTAACAACGATGGAGGCAAAGGAGGAGAGCTCTCCCTTGCTGTTCATGGCAGAAACACGATACTGTGCAGTATCATCGAAATCACATCTGAAACACACAGAGAGAGAGAGAGAGAAAGAGAGAGAGAGAGAGAGAGGGAGGGAGAGAGGGAGAGAGAGAGGTGAATCGATGTCCCAGATACACATGTTTCTGTCTCCTAATGGTTCACGTGTACGTTAACACCCTCTCTCCACCCCCCTCCCCGCTCGGACATGGAAATCAACACACAGCTATGTGAGCTGGGACTGTAAAATGCTCCAGAACTCCAGGCCGGGAATAGTCTGGGAATAAATAGACACTGTGATGATGCCATCATGTGTCAGCTGCTAGATGCGTCTGTATGAATGTTACGTGTGCTTAGATTCTACCACGGAAATATACTTTCCAACTTTCGACAGAGAGGAAGCGACAAGCTACATGTGTGGTTGAGTTTGGACGACTGTGAGAAAACAAAATAATATCTCTCTCCATCTGACACAGCTCAGGAGACACTTAAGTGTTAAGTCCTTTGTGAAGTGGCCTAAAATAAGCCACAACGGGGGCCCTCTATCTCCAAATAATTCCTCTGGTGGGGGAAAGGGGCTATCTTTAGGCGTCCTCTTTGTTATCGAGAGGCAAGCTGCAAAATGTCTCGGATCATGTATAGCCTTCACCAACAGCCTTCTGGTGTCTGTCTATAGCTCACAGAGCTCGTCAGGGCACTGGCCGATAGACAGGCAGGCAGGCTAGTGGACATGGCAGACAGAGAGACGGACAGAGCGAGAGTCAGAGAGGGGTCTCGATTTCACACATTTCTCAAACCTACTTCTAAGAACCACAATCCACTGTCCCTCGAGTTCCCAATGTGAGCCCGTCCAAACATTCCCATGGTTGTCAGTGTGCCCACACACTCTGGCCCACCACAACGTTTTTCTGACCTTTCTTGAGAGTGCCGATTGTATTGCACCATGAAGGGGTGTTAAAAGGGACGTGGTGGTGACATCACACTGACATTTTACCACAGCCAGAGATGGCTGTGGCTTGTTTGAAAGTATCTGTTAATACACAGCAATGAGCCTCACAGAGAAGACATGGGCATGCATGTATCAAGCGACTCAGAGTAGGAGTTCTGATCTAGGATCAGGTGCCCGCATGTCCATGTAATCTTATTTGTTTACATCTAAAATGCTAAACTGATCCTAAATCAGCACTCCTACTCTGAGATGAGTGGTACATAGTGGAAGATCCTTTGGCTTTGGGGTAGTGCCTACCTGTTGATCTCCAATGAGTGCACGTTGTAGCTGCTCTCTAGCTTATACTTGCCTGGGTGGGCCATTGGGTCGATTGTCACATTGTTTTTGTACCTTGTGGTGGAAAGAGGAGAGAAGAGAAGGCAAGGGAAGCAGAGATGGGGATGAAAAGCAGGACAATGGAGTGTTAAAGTACAGCTCTGAATCAGCATAGAGACGCCAGCTAAATAGACACCAGAGAAGTATTTATAGTGTGTTTTATAGTTTTTAAGTGCGATGACATGAGGATAGGATTGAGAGGGCCGTAATTGCTAATGCTCTATCCATAAGGGATTGATTTGGTGTGTATTGTGTTAGTGATCACTTGGTCATGTTAAGGTGTATCCAGGGAGGTGTGTGCGTGTGCATGTATGTGCATGTGCGTGTGAGTGCAGTACTCACCAGACAACCCGTGGGTCTGGCCACCCAGAGACAGTACAGTGCAGCCTGACACACTGCTTCTCCCACACCGTGTGGGAGCGAGGCTTAATCACAAACTCTGGGGCGTGCATCAGGCTATCCTTGTTCATACGCTTGTGGTGCTCCTCGTTCTCATAGATCTGGGGATCAATGTGTTCATTAAGCCTTCATAGAGCCTTCGCAAGGCGGCTCAACACATTCTCAGGCATAACAGGCACAGCACATTATCATAGCACATTCTCATGGTGCAACAGTAAAACACTATACCTCCAGAACCCTTGCAGAAAACCCTTGCCCATCAATTCATGATGCATCCTCGAAACAAACACAAGGCATTTTACAAGGCATTTGCGAGGTAATGAATCAGAGCTGAATCCTAACTTGATATCTGTGTAAGTAACAAAAGTAAAAATACAAAAAAGTTACATGGGCTGATATCAAGTTATGGATTCGGGCATCTGACCTCTTTACATATGCAGACTCCATGCACTTCTCTGGTCACAGCGAAGACCTAATGAGTCATTGATTTATGATCTCGGAATAACTATGGGTATGAAAACCTACTTCTGGATCCAATAACCCTTAACACATCATCCGACAACACTCGATGAACACTACCCCTCTGTGTCTTAAGAAACCAGAGCTCCTGAGGAATGTCTCACCCAGTGACATGACGTGTTGGCAGAGGGGTGATAGTCTAAATATAGTTTGTGCCCCCCACTCAATGGTTACTGTAGCTCTTATGAGCAGGATATTCCTTGGCATAAACACTTGAGTGAGGGACACAAATAAGCTTCCAAGGGGAGTGGAAGCAGAGAAGAATGAATCAATGGACTGAAACATCGCTCTTGTGGCAATAGCTTTCCTGTGATACTTTGCTAATGGATTTCTTAAGGTGTTCCCTCTGTGATGTCACAAACGTGAATGTTCTTCTCTATGATGTCACAAAGGTAAATAAATACTCTTCTCTATGACGCCACTGAGGGAAACAATGTCACTCTGTGATCTAACAAAGAGAAAGAATTGTCCAGTCAGAAGTCAACAAACTAACTATAATGCATTACGATATCACGATAGAGAGTATTTTCCAGTATTACCCAATGTGATGTCACAATGGAATCCCACCCTCTAAGACGTCACAAAGACTAAATATTCCCCATTCTGCTGCCAGGAGGGAGAGTATTATCCAGTATTCCTCAATGTGATGTGACAAAGGAACACACTCTCCTATATGATCCTATCAGGATCCTGAACTAACCCTCTTGCTCAGGGAGATGCGCTCGGCTGATTCGCGCATGGACACCTTCCTAGACGTCTGCTCCGTCCGCTCCATCTCCAACCCGCTGGTGAACAGATTCCTCCGGGCCATGTATCCAGCACTCTCCTTCACCCGGGCCTCCTCAGTATCCGAAAACCCACTGGCATATTCCTGACTAGGGTGGGGGAGCAAAGCCAGGGAGGGGAGTGGGCAGTGGGGTTATTTTCATGGTCATTGGTCAGAACCACTCGCTGAAGAAAAAAAGGTTGATGGCTCGTTTACCTGCCCCTGAAGATGGGCACTACATAGCCGATAATCTGGTTCTCTTTGTCCATAGCCAGGTAGGTGGGCTTGGCTCTCTTGGGCATTGGGCTCAGTCTGCTCTCCTCCAGGCCAGAGTATGAGGAACTAAGTCTAAGACACAGGATAGTGTCAGTACAGCAGTGTAATAACATCCAACTAAGGTGAATGTAATCTGGAGGGGTGGATGAGGAGGAGAAATTAAGTTACGGGGCATATTAATCATCAACATGGAGGGTGGCTTAGGTGGGTTTAGCAGCATTTTGTTTTGGTAACGATCTCAAACTGTGCAACAAAAATAGATAAAAACCTGAGCACAGCAGTTAAGTTCAAAATGAATTATCAACCAGGAGGGTGACTTAGGCGCATTTATCTGCATTTCTATTCAATCTCTCAAACTGTGCAAAGAGGAAAGAGAAAAACCCTGTGCACAGCAGTGCATCGTCTACCAACAAACCTGGTGTAGCTACAAGGGATAGGCGTCGTTCGTTCATGCAGTGCAACGACATGTCTGCAATGACAAAATCAAAAGATAGAATTAAGACACGGCCGGCCGTCTGTCGTCAGCAGTGTGCGGCGTTTGACACTTGTTTTACTATCTCAAACTCTTTACACACACACACACACATATAAAATGGACCAACGAGATGGAATGAAATGAAACATGGTGGTCAAAGGAGAGGAGGTGAAAGGGGGGAGACACGCAGGCGACCTCATCCCACTTGAAAAAGGAATAGGAGAGGAGAGATCCGCAGCTGAAAAACCCACCAACCTGAAACTCTACGAACCGAACACTCAGCACGACCATTATTTGGGTTGCACCAAATTGATTCTCGCAATATCAACAGGTTGTGCACAGTACTGCGCATTATTGGCCAAACAAATCGCCAGGGAATAAGAAACAGAGCCCCACACATCACGTATGTGTCTGCAATGTGCATACAACCAACACGTGGCTCATATCACACGTGATAATCCCGTACAACAAACGCAGGCCAGATCCTTGAGAATGGAGGGTGGGATCAGGATTGGAGTCATTCTCCAGGAGGATGCTGGCAGTCGATCTCCAACAAAAGCAGAGACGCAACACATAAGAACATGTTTAATACAGAAAATACCACCAGAGCTCAGGAAGCCCGTCTCATAAACCATGACAATTTTCACATCGTGTCTCTGTACTCCCCAGAGGTCCCTCACAGCATAATGTGTAGTATGGGCTGTTCACAAGGAAGTAATATAGATTCTAGACCCTCTCCCTGGGAATAGCTCTGGGAACAGGGTGACAGCTTCTGGGGCCCTCGTGGGGTTGGGGGGGGTGACAGTGTCAAAGTGCTGATAAGGAGAGGGTGGGAGGACCACAGGAGCAAAAAGGGTGAACGGGAGGAACCTACCAACCCCACACAGTGCCTGGACGAGTCTCTGTCAGTGTAAACAGAGAGAAGGTGCGACAGAACACTGACACCTATGAAACAGAAAAGCAAACCCATCAGGATCACTGTTTCCCCGTCCCAACCCCCAAGGACCCCTGAGAATGCAACTTGGCATTGTAGTATCAGGGTTGGAAAAACACTAATCTAGATAGATTACGATAAGGCGCGCTCTTATTCCAGAATGTGAATGCAGGAAAGGCTATCCGTATTCAATTAGTATTCCTAGCGGAACAATTGGTATGTCAGCACAATACCATAAACATCTCCAGTTCATAACTGCTGGTATGTCACCATCGTCAGTATGTCACCATCATCATCAGACTATAATAAACACAGGGAAAGCTGGGTAAATTCCTGAAAGCATGTGGTTCAATCATGAAGGCCCAAATGAGGGACCATCAGCTACACAGACACCCTTTGACCTCCCATGCACACTGTCAAGGCCAGTGTATTGTATGTACACTACAGAGAGGCCAGGTGCTCCTAAGAGAAAGACCCCCCCCCCCCAACATTTCAACACGCCTTCGTCCAATAAAATAAAGAATTCAAACAGCAATTAATGTCCCAGGGGCGGCAGGTAGCCTGGCAGGTAAGAGCATTGGGCAAGTAACCGAAAGGTTGCTGGATCGAATCCCCGAGCTGACAAGGTAAAAATCTGTCATTCTGCACCTTAACTCAGAGGCAACTTCAAACCATGTCTCCAGAGCACAAAGAAGCAGAAGGCTCTCTGAGAAGTATGCTTAAAAGCCATATGCTTTATGGACTCACTCAAAGTCTTTGCTTAGTGTGAGATGAAGTCCCCCAACGGAATACTGCACTGGCTGAACAAAATAAAACCTCTTAATAGGGAAACACGACTTTCAGAAAGGAAACAAATGAAACTGGGGTTTAGACAACTCGAAGAGATAATTACCACAGCTCACATTCCCTGGGACATGGTATGCACGGGCCTGGATGCTATTTCAGTCTATAAGCCACATACCATACCATTGAATTATATAACATTCCTTTAAAGCTTGCTTCTACCCAACCTTCGGCAAACATTTTATGACGACCGAGTCAATGTGAATCTGAGTTTGTCCTATTTCTGGTAAACTGAACTATAGTGGGAAAGGTTAGTCTCAAAAGAAAAAGTGCATTTGTTCAGAAGCAGTCGGGGCAGCGTGCAGCAAACACCGCTATGAAAGCTGGGATGCACAGGGTCCATGCTTAGGGCTCCTTGGAATTTCATGCAGGATTCACAGACATATTCTATCATTTTAGAATGTTTTTAGAGAAAATAGACAAGGTTGTAGAACGTTACTGGGAGTGGTAGAAAACCTTAACACGGCAGGTGTAGAAGCAGGAAGTGGAGGAGAAAAAAAGAAAATCGGTAGAAGCCGAGAAATGATGGTTACTAAGCGGGGACCACCAAGATAGGTGGTATGATATGGAGGGGGGAGGGGGGGTTGGGTTAAGAGGACAGCAGAGGTATCTTCTGACACCAGTATGGATGGGATGGATATGGACCAGAGCTACTGTACTGCTGGGTGTCTTCCTCCTTCTTACCCACTGCTGGCACTGAGAGCGGCACTGGCACTGGCTCTGCTGCTGCTGCGACGGGCGGCATAGCTGCTGCTGCTGCTTGACTGGTACTGGCTAACAGCCGATTCCAACTCCTTGCTGCGGTAACCACGGTCATAGTGGCGGTGATGTTTCTGGTAGAAAGGTGTGGATCCCGACATCCTGCACAAGCCCTGAATTCAGCCCGAGTCTTTTGTAGTCTGCCTGTCGGCTTAGCTAGTGTTTGACAATGGTTTTGTTCAATACAGTTAGCATTGCTCCAAAATGTAGTCTATTTTTGTAAGCTTTTACTTGTTTAATGTTTAGTTTTCATTTACAATTTGTCCTGATAATAAATTGTTGTTATTGTTTTACTTTATATAATCACAGAGGAAAGGTTATGACCTTCATTGTCTCTATTGGATTAGAGGGGATTTTTATAACATTTTTGGGTGTCATATTTATGTCCAATGCACTGTGCACATAACTCAATCTACTATCAACTTTTTCTGATAGTTCAAATAGCCAAATAGAATTGGATAGATGTAGAATTCGAATCTTTAAGGATTTTTCTAATGGTTCTAGGCCTATACTTACTGCATTTAAATCAAATGATTTTCAGATTTTAAAAAAATAATTAAGGACTGTAGCCTGTTCTAAAAGCAACAGGTGCATTTGTTTAATCCAATAGGGCACCATTTTAGAGTGAGGAGAGCTTGTGAATCTGAAATTCCAAATATCAGTGAGTGCACGGAGGCTGACATAGCACAGGATCACAAGGCAAAAAAAATCACACCATCGACATGCACACGAAACCTACAATAATATTCAGCCACGAATTGTCAATATATATAAAACTTCTATTCTGGTGATGGAGCGGTAATTTATTTTTGCCATCACTTACCTAGGCCAAAAAAACTACCAACTGCTGCTGCTAGCAAAGGAAAAAGTGATCCAACTCCAGGTGTAAGCCAACAACGCTTGATATCCAGGCAACTCCGCAGGTAGGTGCGGTAGCAGAGGACAGGGCAGCCGTCTACTCAACAAAAATAATATTGGCACTGGGCGGAATGGCCAAGCCGCAGACACGTCCTTTTATGGTGAGCAGGCCTGATAAATATAGACGGGAGCAGAACGGAGGGAAGCTATCTGAACTCTCAGAAGACAGCAGCACACCCAACCTAGTTCAGTTAAATGTGAATATGTTGGTCATTGCCGAGTACAACTTATTTGCAACGTTCAAAATGACTCCACCTGTTGGCCTATATTGAAGGCTATGCTAGGCCTACTGTACAAAACATCTGCAGCCTGTCATCACTCAGCGTTGCTGTATTTTTGACACCATTTAAAGAGTATGGTCATTACTCATCGTCAGTGTCCCGTTAACTGATTACTTTATAAGTATGGTATTTAAACATTGGTATTTCCTTATACGGTATGTATTAATGACTATCAAGGTTATTGTCAATACATCATATTCACATATGGAAAGGTCAATGTAGTGCCTGACATGAACATGACATTTTGGTTGGACCTTGTGTGCCAATGAAGTGATATTCCTCTTCATTTTAATCTTATTTTGCCAGGTAGGCTTATATACCACTCTGATCGGTCTTACTGGGCTGACCTCCTGATCCCATAACCTGGACTTCATCTTCAAGAGGAATAAAAGGTGGAATTTCCGTCTCATATTGTGCCTGTGCCAATATTCCTTGACGAACGGTTGTCTTGGCTCCTCACCAGAAGAGCTTCAGCTGTGTCTGTGACTAACTATAGCCATGCTATTTTTGCCTGTGTCACACAACAATTGCCGGTTAGCATTGTGTGTGTTTGTGATGGCGCGGTGTCTGTGTCTGTGTGTGTCTGAGAGAGAGATAGAGAGAGAGATAGAGAGATATATAGAGAGAGATAGAGAGAGAGATAGAGAGATATATAGAGAGAGATAGAGAGAGATATAGAGAGAGAGATAGAGATATATATACATAGAGAGAGAGAGAGAGAGAGAGAGAGAGAGAGAGAGAGAGAGAGAGAGAGAGAGAGAGAGAGAGAGAGAGAGAGAGAGAGAGAGAGAGAGAGAGAGAGAGAGAGAGAGAAAGCCCATACCCATCATTTTATTATATTTCCTTGTCAGTGGAGTCTGGATGGAACTGCACTCCTTGCAGGCAATAGGCTTTTGACCCTGCATGTGAAATTGACAAACGTGACGTTCCCTGAGTAGTGAGTGAATACTGAAGTGATGAAGAATCTAAGACGAGGCCTAGACATGCATGGCGTGGTTCACTCTTTACTTGTTACAACTTTTCAAGACAGGTGATCCAAGTTTAAGCCTTATTCCTAGCATCACTAGACAAACATCTTCATCGCACTATTTCCAGGAAACAGATCCTGAAGGCATTTTTGATATCTTTAGGAGTTCCTACTGATACGGCCAATCAGAAACCTATGAATGTACAATATAACATAGGACCAGCCATGCAGGTCCTATAATTCAGGATTATTGGATCTCTTTGTGATCAGCTCTGTGCGTGATTGAATATCAAACGGGATTGCGCTCTTATTCAATGGGGTTTAACCTAAAAGGTCCAGAGATGTACTGTAAACTAAAGCTAAGCCCCCTTTCCCCTAACAGTGTGTCAATCATAATTCACATTAAGGATGTATTTCCTGAAAAAGTCTCCACAGTTCTGTTGAAAGTTCAGGTGCCCTCCCAGCCAGGAATGTGATAACATGGTGGGCTAATGACTTCATCACACCCTGCAGTAAATCAGAAGGATGGTCCAATGCCACTAGTGTGTCTATATCCCAATTGGCACCCTATTCCCTATAGCGCACAATGTACAATGTGCATTTCGGAAAGTATTCAGTTTTTCACATTTTGTAACATTACGGCCTTATTCTAAAACTGATTAAATAATTTCCCCCCTCATCAATCTACACACAATACCCCATAATGAGAAAGTAAAAACAGGTTTTTAGAATTGTTTGCTAATGTATTCAAAATAACAAACTGAAATAAGAATTCAGACCCTTTACTCAGTACTTTGTTGAAGCACCTTTGGCAGCGATTACAGCCTCGAACACCTTTGTGTGAATGCTATTCATTGACTACAGCTCAGAGTTCAACACCATAGTGCCCTTCACTAAGCTAAGGACCCTGGGACTAAACACCTCCCCCTGCAACTGGATTCTGGACTTCCTGACGGACCGCCCCCAGGTGGTAAGGGTAGGTAACAACACATCCGCCACACTGATCCTCACGGGGTGCATGCTCAGTCCCCTCTTGTACTCCCTGTTCACTCATGACTGTATGGCCAGGCACGACTCCAACACCATCATCAAGTTTGCCGATGACACAACGGTGGTAGGCCTGATCACCAACAATGATGAAACAGCCTATAGGGAGGCGGTGAGACCTGGCCGTGTGGTGCCAGGACAACAACCTCTCCTTCAACGTGATCAAGACAAATAGATGATTGTGGACTACAGGAAAAGGAGGACCGAGCACGCGCCCATTCTCATCAACGGGACTGCAGTGGAGCAGGTTGAGAACTTCAAGTTCCTTGGTGTCCACATCACAAACAAACGATCATGGTCCAAACACACTAAGACAGCTGTGAAGAGGGCACAACAAACCTCTTCCCCCTCAGGAGACTGAAAACATTTGGCATGGGTCCTCAGATCCTCAAAAGGTTCTACAGCTGCACCACCGAGAGCATCCTGACTGGTTGCATCACTGCCTGGTATGGAAACTGCTTGGCCTCCGACCACAAGGCACGACAGAGGGTGGTGCGTACGGCCCAATATATCACTGGGGCCAAGCTTCCCGCCTTCCAGAACCTCGAAACCAGGCGATGTCAGAGGAAGGCCCTAAAAATTGTCAAAGACTCCAGCCACCCTAGTCATAGACTGTTCTCTCTCCTACCGCACGGCAAGTTGTACCGGAGCGCCAAGTCTAGGTCCAAGAGGTTTCTCAACAGCTTCTACCCCCAAGCCATAATACTCCTGAACAGCTAATCAAAGGGCTACCCGGACCCCTCTTTTACGCTGCTGCTACTCTCTGTTTATTATCTATGCATGGTCACTTTAACTCTACCTACATGTACGTATTACCTCAATTACCTCGACTAACAGGTGCCCCCGCACATTGACTCTGTACTGGTACCCCCTGTATATAGCCTCACTATTGATATTGTTATTTTACTGCTGCTGTTTAATTATTTTTTTACTTATTTATTTTTTACTTAACATGTTTTTCTTAACTTGTTAAAGCACTGTTGGTTCATTAAGGGTTTGTAAGTAAGCATTTCACTGTAAGGTCTACACATGCGCATGTGACAAATACAATTTGATTTGATTTGAGTCTTCATGGGTATGACGCTACAAGCTTGGCAAACCTGTATTTGGTAAGTTCCTCCCATGCCAATCCTCTCAAGCTCTGTCAGGTTGGATGGGGAGCGTTGCTGCACAGCTATTTTCAGGCCTCTCCAGAGATGTTCCATCGTGTTCAAGTCCGGGCTCTGGCTGGGCCATTCAAGGACATTTGGAGACTTGTCCCGAAGCCACTCCTGCGATGTCTTGGCTGTGTGCTTAGGGTCGTTGTCCTGTTGGAAGGTGAACCTTCACCCCAGTCGGAGGTCCTGAGCGCTCTGGAGCAGGTTTTCATCAAGGATATCTCTGTACTTTGCTCCATTCATCTTTGCTTCAATCCCGACTAGTCTCCCAGTCCCTGCCACTGAAAAACATCCCCACAACATGATGCTGCCACCACCATGCTTCACCGTAGGGATGGTGCCAGGTTTACTCGAGACGTGACGCTTAGAATTCAGGCCAAAGAGTTCAATCTTGGTTTCATCAGACCAGAGAATCTTGTTTCTCATGGTCTGAGAGTCTTCAGGTGCCTTTTGGCAAACTCCAAGTGGCCTGTCGTGTGGCTTTTACTTAGGAGTGGCTTCCATCTGGCCACTCTACCATAATGGCCTGATTGGTGGAGTGCTGCAGAGATGGTTGTCCTTCTGGAAGCTTCACCCATTGCCACAGAGGAACTATGGAGCTCTGTCAGAGTGACCATCGTGTTCCTCTTCACCTCCCTGACCAAGGCCCTTCTTCCCCAATTCAGCTCAGTTTGGCTGGGCGGCCAGCTCTAGGAAGTGTCTTGGTGGTTCCAAACTTCTTCCATTTAAGAATGATGGAGGCCGCTATGTTCTTGGAAATTGGCAACCTTCATAGCTGCAGACATGTTTTGGTACCCTTCCCCATATCTGTGCCTCGACACAATCCTGTCTCAGAGATTTACGGACAATTCCTTTGACCTCATGGCTTGATTTTTGCTCTGACATGCACTGTCAACTGTGGGACCTAATATAGACAGGTGTGTTCCTTTCCAAATTATGTCCAATTAGTTGAATTTACCACAGGTGGACTCCAATCAAGTTGTAGAAACATCTCAAGGATGATTAATGGAAACAGGATGCACCTCATAGTAAAGGGTCTGAATACTTATGTAAAAAATGTATTTCTGTTTATCATTTTTAATACATTTGCAAACATTTCTAAAAACTTGTTTTTGCTTTGTCATTATGGGGTATTGTGTGTATATTGCTGAGGAAATGTTTGTATTTAATACATTTTAGAATAAGGCTGGGGTCTGAATACTTTCCGAAGGCACTGTATAAAGCAGTATATAGGGATTAGGGTGACTTTTGGGACGGAACCATTCTACTTTAACCACGTGCCTGCGATTGTTTGTGTGTTGGCAGGCTTGCCAGTAAGTTATCTTGCCAACGAGCATCACACCAGTTTGCCCTGGTTATGCCAACAATCAACAATCCCACAACGTACAACTAAATAGGAGTGGGTGTTGTGGATCGTGGCGAGACAGAATCATTTCAAGCTAGTCTTCTGTGAAACTCCCACTGGAAGTAGTTGGTCGATTGTGATTATGAATGCAAACTTTGTTTTAGTTTCCACCCCTATGAGACTATTACCCCCTAGTGGTCAATATGAGCAGTGCAATATGAGGTCATGTTTAGAGACAGTATTATTTGATTCTGGTCAGACAGGCACAGGGCAGGCTTTTGTTCTAGCCCAGCAGAAAAACACTAAAATCACTAATCAATGCCTACTGGGGAAAACTGGTTGAATAAACATTGTTTCCACGTCATTTCAACCGGGAAGAAAACAACGTAATGACGTTGGATTTGTAAAAAATCCTCCAAGCAAGGGAATTCCGTATTTTTTTTCACCCTTTCTTTTCCTAAATACACAACGACATAGTGACATTTGTTGATTTCACGTTGAATTCACCATAGTTGACAACTCAACCACATGTAAATCAAAACTAGACGTTTAACTTGTTTTATTAGATTGTTTGTTATTAGATTGTTTAATAGTTTTGAGATTTAAGCTCTCCTCGCCATCCCAGTTTCAAGTAGCAGACCCTTTGTATCCTCTAAACATGAACACATTAGGTTCTCAATATATTGTTCTCCATTGCTCATTCCTGTCGTTGTAGTGCAGCACCTGTTCCCATAATTATTTTTTATAAAATACAATTTTATTGGTCGCATACACATATTTAGCAGATGTTATTGCGGGTGTAGCGAAATGGTTGTGTTCCTAGCTCCAACAGTGCAGTACACAACAATACACACAAATCTAAAAAGTAAAATAATGGAATTAAGAAATATATAAATATTAGGATGAGCAATGTCGGAGACCGGAGTATATATACTTTTGATTTTGTAAATAGGGATATTTTATTCTATAAAGACAGGGGTTTTAGGTGTCCACAAGTTTGCACCTATACTTGCAATAACTGCGGACATGGGCTGGGAACCCTGTGGGGTGAGAAGGAAGGTGTGTATGGTAAGACTTTGGAATACACTGTTGGATATGCCAACTGACAGAATTGCTAGTCAAGTTTTTCAATGGAATCTACCCATAGGGGGAGGCTGGGCAACTGGAATGTCTGACCGTTTTCTGACTGTTAACATCTGTACGAAAACCAAATGAAGGGAGACAGATATTATTAAAAAACAATTGTTGATACAATATGAGGGGGTGGGGGGGTGGAGAAGATGAATCATAAACCAAAATTGAGAACCTTTTGTTTGACGAAGTGTGAATTCATATGTGAGAGAAATATTATGTATAACCTACCCAAAAGGACTCCCGAGTTGCGCGGCGGTCTAAGGCAATGCATGTCGGTGTAAGAGGCATCACTACAATCCCTGGTTCGTATCCAGGTTGTATCACATCCGGATGTGATTGGGAGTACCATAGGGCGGCGCACAATTGGTCCAGTGTAGTCCGGATTTGGCCGGGGTAGGCCATCATTGTAAACAATAATTTGTTCTTAACTGACTTGCCTAGATAAATAAAGGTTAAATAAATAAAAAATTGCAATTAAAATAAAAGCAAGATTTTTATCCATTGTATATTTACGTTTGCAGAATATTTAGATAAAGCCTGGAATAAAAGAAAAAGGGCTACCTATAATTAAATTATTAAAAATATTTAACTTCTATGTGCCAAATGGTACGTGTGTATATAGATTGGGTACAGGCTTGTCTCCCACATTAATCTTCTATGTGGTAAATGGTACGTGTGTACTGTATATAGATCGTGTACAGGCTTGTCTCCCACATGAATCTTCTTTTTGTGTCAGACTGGGTTCAAATGCCTTCTGTTTCATTTTTCTGTACTTATTCATCTTTATATGTTATGTATGTATGTATGTATGTATGTATGTATGTATGTATGTATGTATGTATGTATGTATGTATGTATGTATGTATGTATGTATGTATGTATGTGTATATATACAGTGTATGGAAGACACATTTCAGTTGAATACATTCAGTTGTACAACTGACTAGGTATCCCATTACCTTTATATATATATATGTACAGTTGAAATCGGAAGTTTACATACACTTAGGTTGGAGTCATTAAAACTCGTTTTTCTACCACTCCACAAATGTCGTGTTAACAAACTATAGTTTTGGCAAGTCGGTTAGGACATCTACTTTGTGCATGACAAAAGTCATTTTTCCAACAATTGTTTACGACCCACGTGGAGTTCCAGGTCTCCGGTAGCCTCTGGAACTGCCGATCTGCGGCCAACAAGGCAGAGTTCATCTCAGCCTATGCCTCCCTCCAGTCCCTCGACTTCTTGGCACTGACGGAAACATGGATCACCACAGATAACACTGCTACTCCTACTGCTCTCTCTTCGTCCGCCCACGTGTTCTCGCACACCCCGAGAGCTTCTGGTCAGCGGGGTGGTGGCACCGGGATCCTCATCTCTCCCAAGTGGTCATTCTCTCTTTCTCCCCTTACCCATCTGTCTATCGCCTCCTTTGAATTTCATGCTGTCACAGTTACCAGCCCTTTCAAGCTTAACATCCTTATCATTTATCGCCCTCCAGGTCCCCTCGGAGAGTTCATCAATGAGCTTGATGTCTTGATAAGCTCCTTTCCTGAGGACGGCTCACCTCTCACAGTTCTGGGCGACTTTAACCTCCCCACGTCTACCTTTGACTCATTCCTCTCTGCCTCCTTCTTTCCACTCCTTTCCTCTTTTGACCTCACCCTCTCACCTTCCCCCTACTCACAAGGCAGGCAATACGCCGACCTCATCTTTACTAGATGCTGTTCTTCCACTAACCTCATTGCAACTCCTCCAAGTCTCCGACCACTACCTTGTATCCTTTTCCCTCTCGCTCTCATCCAACACTTCCCACACTGCCCCTACTCGGATGGTATCGCGCCGTCCCAACCTTCGCTCTCTCTCCCCCACTACTCTCTCCTCTTCCATCCTATCATCTCTTCCCTCTGCTCAAACCTTCTCCAACCTATCTCCTGATTCTGCCTCCTCAACCCTCCTCTCCTCCCTTTCTGCATCCTTTGACTCTCTATGTCCCCTATCTTCCAGGCCGGCTCGGTCCTCCCTCCCGCTCCGTGGCTCGACGACTCATTGCGAGCTCACAGAACAGGGCTCCGGGCAGCCGAGCGGAAATGGAGGAAAACTCGCCTCCCTGCGGACCTGGCATCCGTTCGCTCCCTCCTCTCTACATTTTCCTCCTCTGTCTCTGCTGCTAAAGCCACTTTCTACCACTCTAAATTCCAAGCATCTGCCTCTAACCCTAGGAAGCTCTTTGCCACCTTCTCCTCCCTCCTGAATCCTCCTCCCCCCCTCCTCCCTCTCTGCAGATGACTTCGTCAACCATTTTGAAAAGAAGGTCGACGACATCCGATCCTCGTTTGCTAAGTCAAACGACACCGCTGGTTCTGCTCACACTGCCCTACCCGGTGCTCTGACCTCTTTCTCCCCTCTCTCTCCAGATGAAATCTTGCGTCTTGTGACGGCCGGCCGCCCAACAACCTGCCCACGACCCTATCCCCTCCTCTCTTCTCCAGACTATTTCCGGAGACCTTCTCCCTTACCTCACCTCGCTCATCAACTCATCCCTGACCGCTGGCTACGTCCCTTCCGTCTTCAAGAGAGCGAGAGTTGCACCCCTTCTGAAAAAACCTACACTCGATCCCTCCGATGTCAACAACTACAGACCAGTATCCCTTCTTTCTTTTCTCTCCAAAACTCTTGAACGTGCCGTCCTTGGCCAGCTCTCCCGCTATCTCTCTCAGAATGACCTTCTTGATCCAAATCAGTCAGGTTTCAAGACTAGTCATTCAACTGAGACTGCTCTTCTCTGTATCACGGAGGCGCTCCGCACTGCTAAAGCTAACTCTCTCTCCTCTGCTCTCATCCTTCTAGACCTATCGGCTGCCTTCGATACTGTGAACCATCAGATCCTCCTCTCCACCCTCTTCGAGTTGGGCATCTCCGGCGCGGCCCACGCTTGGATTGCGTCCTACCTGACAGGTCGCTCCTACCAGGTGGCGTGGCGAGAATCTGTCTCCTCACCACGCGCTCTCACCACTGGTGTCCCCCAGGGCTCTGTTCTAGGCCCTCTCCTATTCTCGCTATACACCAAGTCACTTGGCTCTGTCATAACCTCACATGGTCTCTCCTATCATTGCTATGCAGATGACACACAATTAATCTTCTCCTTTCCTCCTTCTGATGACCAGGTGGTGAATCGCATCTCTGCATGTCTGGCAGACATATCAGTGTGGATGACGGATCACCACCTCAAGCTGAACCTCGGCAAGACGGAGCTGCTCTTCCTCCCGGGAAGGACTGCCCGTTCCATGATCTCGCCATCACGGTTGACAACTCCATTGTGTCCTCCTCCCAGAGCGCTAAGAACCTTGGCGTGATCCTGGACAACACCCTGTCGTTCTCAACTAACATCAAGGCGGTGGCCCGTTCCTGTAGGTTCATGCTCTACAACATCCGCAGAGTACGACCCTGCCTCACACAGGAAGCGGCGCAGGTCCTAATCCAGGCACTTGTCATCTCCCGTCTGGATTACTGCAACTCGCTGTTGGCTGGGCTCCCTGCCTGTGCCATTAAACCCCTACAACTCATCCAGAACGCCGCAGCCCGTCTGGTGTTCAACCTTCCCAAGTTCTCTCACGTCACCCCGCTCCTCCGCTCTCTCCACTGGCTTCCAGTTGAAGCTCGCATCCGCTACAAGACCATGGTGCTTGCCTACGGAGCTGTGAGGGGAACGGCACCTCAGTACCTCCAGGCTCTGATCAGGCCCTACACCCAAACAAGGGCACTGCGTTCATCCACCTCTGGCCTGCTCGCCTCCCTACCACTGAGGAAGTACAGTTCCCGCTCAGCCCAGTCAAAACTGTTCGCTGCTCTGGCTCCCCAATGGTGGAACACACTCCCTCACGACGCCAGGACAGCGGAGTCAATCACCACCTTCCGGAGACACCTGAAACCCCACCTCTTTAAGGAATACCTAGGATAGGATAAAGTAATCCTTCTCACCCCCCCCCCCTTAAAAGATTTAGATGCACTATTGTAAAGTGGCTGTTCCACTGGATGTCATAAGGTGAATGCACCAATTTGTAAGTCGCTCTGGATAAGAGCGTCTGCTAAATGACTTAAATGTAATGTTTACAGACAGATTTCACTTACAATTCACTGTATTACAATTCCAGTGGGTCAGAAGTTTACATACACTAAGTTGACTGTGCCTTTAAACAGCTTGGAAGATTCCAGAAAATTATGTCATGGCTTTAGAAGCTTCTGATAGGCTAACTGACATCATTTGAGTCAGTTGGAGGTGTAGCTGTGGATGTATTTCAAGGCCTACCTTCAAACTCAGTGCCTCTTTGCTTGACATCATGGGAAAATCCAAAGAAATCAGCCAAGACCTCAGAAAATAAATCGTAGACCTCCACAAGTCTGGTTCATCCTTGGGAGCAATTTCCAAATGCCTGAAGGTACCATCTGTACAAACAATAGTACGCAAGTATAAACACCCATGGGACCACGTAGTCATCATACCACTCAGGAAGTAGACGCGTTCTGTCTCCTAGAGATTAACGTACTTTGGTGCAAAAAGTGCAAATCAATCCCAGAACAACAGCAAAGGACATTGTGAAACACCTGAAGGTACCATGTTCATCTGTACAAACAATAGTATGCAAATATAAACACCAAGGGACCACGCAGCCGTAATACCACTCAGGAAGGAGACGCGTTCTGTCTCCTAGAGATGAACGTACTTTGGAGTGAAAATTCCAAATCAATCCAAGAACAACAGCAAAGTACCTTGTGAAGATGCTGGAGGAAACGGGTACAAAAGTATCTATATTCACAGTAAAATTACTCCAATATCGACATAACCTGAAAGGCCAGTCAGCAAGGAAGAAGCCACTGCTCCAAAACCTCCATAAAAAAAACAGACTACGGTTTCCAACTGCACATGGGGACAAAGATTGTACTTTTTTGGAGAAATGTCCTCTGGTCTGATGAAACAAAAATATAACTGTTTGGCCATAATGACCATCATTATGTTTGGAGGAAAAAGGTGAAGGCTTGCAAGCCTAAGAACACCATCCCAACCGTGACGCACGGGGGTGACAGCATCATGTTGTGGGGGTGCTTTGCTGCAGGAGGGATTGGTGCACTTCTCAAAATACATTTCGTCATGAGGCAGGAAAATGATGTGGATATATTGAAGCAACATCTCAAGACATCAGTTAAAGCTTGGTCGCAAATGGGCATTCCAAATGGACAATGACCCCAAGCATACTTCTAAAGTTGTGGAAAATGGCTTAAGGACAACAAATTCAAGGTATTGGAGTGGCCATCACAAAGCCCTTACCTCTATCCCATAGAAAATGTGTGGGCAGAACTGAAAAGCGTGTGTGAGCAAGGAGGCCTACAAACCTGACTCAGTTACACCAGCTCTATCAGGAATGGGACAAAATTCACCCAACTTATTGTGGGAAGCTTGTGGAAGGCAACCTGGGAATGTTTGACCCAAGTTAAACCATTTTTAAGGCAATGCTACCAAATACTAATTGAGTGTATGTAAACTTCTGACCCACTGGGTATGTGATGAAAGAAATAAAAGCTGAAATAAATCATTCTCTTTACTATTATTCTGACATTTCACATTCTTAAAATGAAGTGGTGATCTTAACTGACCCAAGACAGGGAATTTTTACTCTGATTAAATGTCAGGAATTGTGAAAAACTGAGTTTAAATGTATTTGGCTAAGGTGTGTGTAAACTTCTGACTACAACTGTGTGTATGTACAGTTGTAGTCAGAAGTTTACATACACCTTAGCAAAAAAACATTTAAAAGCTCTTCAATGAGTAGGTGTTCTAAAACTATTGTGTGTGTGTGTATCTATATACTAGTTGTGGCTCACCCTATATAACTACTTCTGTACATATACTACTCAACCTTATGTATTCTTCATATATACTACATATACTGTCCATTTACTGTCCATAATTGACCACTGTTCCATTATTAAAGTGACCAGTGTTTTATGTCTATGTACATAGGCAGCAGCCTCTAAGGCGCAGGGTTTAGTATATGTTTAGATAAATACATGTCTCTGGTTCCAATCTGCTGACTCTATATTAATTTTTTTTTTTTATGGTTAAACAAACTAAGAATAATTCCACTTCTCTTGGGAGCAGGCAGAATGCACTCCTTCTCATTAAGCAGATGGTTATTGGACCATAGTTGTAAACTTTACTAACAGCTCATATCTTGATCCACCAAACTAATCATTTGTAAAATAGCACCAATAGGGATAGTTATTTATGTTTACTCTTCCTTTGGCCTATGACAATGTGGTGGGGCTCAACTAAAATGTTATTCAATGTTGTATAAACAAGTGTTGAAAATGCCAGGGTCTCACATTTGCGTTGCATGGCTGCCATCATAAGCCTTCTTCTTCCATGCTGAATGTGCCTGTGGCTTGTCTGCATTGCTAAACCCCTTCTCTTGTTCCCTTTGAGTGTGTGTTCACTGAGAACTCCCATTAGGTTACTGCTGTGGCCCATTTTAACCAGTGAGTCATCATGGGTTCCATAGGGCTTTCTTGCTTTGGATCTCCAGTACTTAACCTTCTCCAAATGGCAACGGGGAACCAACTGTTCACTCTGACCCAAATGGGGATGTCATGAAAATTCTCCCCAAAGCATCTATAATTATCCATCCAGTCATTATTTTTCATATCTGGAGCATATGTGAAAATGTCAATTTACTGATATTTCAAAACATTTAGGGTACTATCAAAATATTGATGTGTTAAGCTACTGAGCTATAACGTGACGAAATCTGTCAATGTGCCCTTGAGCAAGGCACTTAACACTAATTTGCTCCAGTGCTGCCATACTACTATGGCTGACCTTGTGAAACAACACATTTCATGGCCTCTATCTGGTGTGTGACAATAAAACATATTTTTGTTATATAATCATTGTATTTGGTAGGCTATATGTTTTGTATATTGAGGAAATCAGAGTTATAGTCTAATACAAATGGTGTCACCAAAGCATTGTTATCTTACTCATGATAAGGCACAGTAAGATGCATTTATTTTCTCCGTATTTGGGCATATCTCAAGAATGTTTACGTAGCAAAGGAGTGTTTTGAGGAAACCCCATTAACTTCAATGGAGGGTATACCCAAGTAAAATTGAACTGATTTACAAGCATTACATCAAGTTATGTATAGTCAAAGCAAAGTACATTAACTAAATATTTAAAAAATATAATTGTTTTGTTATACTGTTTAAAAATAATTTAAATCAAATAAAAATGATTTAGAAATTCTAAATTCCTCCCCATTTTCTGAAGTTAGTTTGGTCTGTAGTTCCTGTGCGGAAACATTTAAGGAAGTTAGGGCGGTGGTTGTGAGAGGGCAGCACGGGCTAACTGACTATCCAGCTTTTCGGGAATCAGGTAGCTAGGTCTAATATTTGCTTATTTGAACGTAGAAGCGTTATTTCACTTGCTAATCCCACACTACTATTGAAGTGTCGGCAGTACAGCTTGAAATGTATACGCTACAATGGTTTTCATATGGAAGTATTTGTTTGTTGGATGATTTAGCTTTAGCTAGCGGAGTCAGTAGGCTAGCTAAATAAGCTAACAGTCGGCTTGTTAACTGCCAAGATCACAGTATTTCCTGAAGGGGGGCTTAAAAGAATGCGGTTCTAACTAGCAAGTTAAATTTTTTTAAAGTTGCATCAAGAGATCGCACGCTAGATACCTGTGTATTATAACGAGATGTGCCAAAACAAAATACATTATCCACCTAGCGAGCGTTCTGGCATTCGTAATGTTTTTATCGTATCCTCAATGTCGCTAACGTCATCTTTCTCGTAACTTTATCATAGACATTCCACATTTTGGTCAATTTAAATGTGTGCTGTATGTTCATTTATACGATACTGTTTGCGTTGATAGTAGCAACAGCTGGCAGCTAGATTAATCTATTTTTATAGGCCCCATTGTCCATTCATGACGTAGTATCGCTAACTAAAAGTTGTCTTTCACTCAATTCTTTCTCAAAGTATGGAATTTCAATTGGTGTTCGTAGATAGTTTATCGTACCGCTACTGGTATGTGGTTACTGTTAGCTAACACGTATCAGATTGAATTTAAGTCTGAATGCAGTCACCTAGTATTGCGCAACTTCAAATTAGATCACTAAACCGGTCTTATCCTGTGCTGTTGCTATAATAGTTAGTCAATGGTGTGGACCACTGGCTCCATCTATTACTAGCTAGGTAGGAGGCATATTATTGAAGCAGTGGCCCTCTCTCAGAATGAGGTTGTTGAACTTGCCAGAATTTTTTTTCTCTCTCACGTCACTAGTTTTTCCTATCTCGTGTTAAGAGAACTAGAACAGCCTTCAACAGCAGTATAACATTTCCATTTATAGTGTAGTGAGGACACCTCTCCAGGGATTATTTTCCAGTCTGAATTAGATTAGCCCATAACCAAGGGAAACTGGGCGTAACTGGTCAAATCTTATTTTGGGTAATTGCATGAGCCAGTAACTGCTGCTTTCAATGTTTTTCATAACCTAAGTATCATAAGATGTTGTCCAAGGAACTAAGCTTCATTGACATCCAAACACTATTTCTAAGTCTGCTTTGAAATGGTAAATGTAAAGTGATTTGGGATATTACAGATCTGTGGCTGCTGATTTCAGGAAGATGCTCTTTTGACGCTTACAGGTAAACGCACAACAGCCAAAATGTCGAGCAAAAGGGCAAAGGGAAAGACCACCAAGAAGCGCCCCCAGCGTGCTACTAGCAATGTGTTCGCTATGTTTGACCAGTCTCAGATCCAGGAGTTCAAGGAGGCCTTCAACATGATTGACCAGAACCGTGATGGGTTTGTCGACAAGGAGGATCTGCATGACATGCTAGCCTCACTGGGTGGGTATCTTAGCTTGTCCCTGAAACCCCCTTCTGCTGATCTGAAATCAGCCCGTTTTCTCTTGGACTTTGTTTAATTCACTCAATTTGAAGCAGAGGCACTGGATGATTTCCAGAGTGGTATACTATGACGCAAGCTAGATCTATTCAGGCTTTTATAAAGCTAGGCTGCTTCACATTCCAGGTCGGGCTTCATCCGTACTACGACTGGATATTGCTTGTCCGCCTGTCGGTAACTCTAACATGCTAGTTGAACGCCAAACTGTTGCTCTAAATTTTAAAAAGTTCTCAAATTCAGCAGGTTATGGTATGAAATGGGGTTTTAAAAATGCAGTCTTGTTGCGTTATGGCCATAAACCTATGATCCAGAGATGTTTTGAAACCTCTAACCCTGGCAATTTTACTGTTAAACTCGTGAGTACACTGGCTGCCAGTCTTGACTTGACTGGGAACTGCAGTCTGGTTGATTTCGGCTGTCAGTTTCCCTTTTGCAAAATGCTGTCGTGACGACATAGTTTGGAAAGCAAATACTCTAATATGATGGCTGTCTTATGACATTTGATGAAATATTCATTAGTCTTCCTTAAATGAATGATGATGACAGTCTTAATGAGCGGGAGGGTATCTGATGTCATTGGTCCTCCAACTTGTGACTCAGACACTTGATTCAGGAGAAATGGAGTTAGCTGTGAGTTAGCCTGCCCCGGAGCAGGTTAGTTGTGAAGGATTCATTGCCGTAGAAATATACCTGGCTGAAAGGTGAGCCACATTCGTTGTACCGGTTATCCAGAGCTGACCGAAATGACCTCGTAAACTCCAACCCGATTTGAAGTATGGTGCGCGGGTATCTCTTGAGTGTTTATTAGGCTGTTAAGCTCTCCCTTCAATGGTTATCTTGATCAAGTGTTTGACAGAGTAAGGCAGAACACCGAGTTACCTCTTTTTATTGGGGTTGGGTGTGTTTTCCAGCTAGTGTTAGTGTTTCAATAGAATACCAGTCATGCATTAGTAAAGAGCAGGCCGTTTCCCATCAAAATTCCCTACACCCTGTTCCCATTGTTTTATACACTTGAAACCATTTATGCCAATGTTGTAAAACGAGGTTACTGTGAACAGGGAGTTGCAGGCTGTTCTAATGTGGCACTTTGATTCTTTCTCAGGGAAGAACCCGTCTGATGAGTACCTGGAGGCTATGATGACTGAAGCTCCTGGGCCCATCAACTTCACCATGTTCCTCACCATGTTTGGTGAGAAGCTCAACGGCACGGACCCTGAGGACGTAATCAGAAATGCTTTTGCCTGCTTCGACGAAGAGGGTACAGGTAAGGTCTTTGGGGGAAAAGTTTAGGGAATTAGCCTAATGGGAATTATGTCATGTTGGTCTCTGTGGCTGTATAGATAATGCTGTTTTTAGATGCTGATAATGGATGCCAGTGTTGTGTAGAGAACAAAGTTCCTGAGTTGTTTGCTTTTCAAGATATCCCTAATCTCTGACTCAGCTGGATAGACTGGACTAGCTTTTGAGAGAGTAACATGGGCTGTTCCAATAACAGCTGGACCTGTGGGTTAAACCATAGCTCCTAGGGGTTTAGGCTGAAATAAATATGAAATGGGTCCATATGGGAAATTCATGCTTACACAAATACACAGTACACTTTATTTCCTTGACAGGATCGTTACCCCAACTTCCTTTCAAAATACCACCCTTGAGCGGGCTACATATTCCTTAAATGGATTGCTCAAATGTGTTCAGGTTGCTTTGTTTGCGCAGATCATTTCAGAAACAGCTGATGGGTTGGGTGTGACTCAACAAATACTTTACTCGTGCATACCCGCCTGGGGAAAGTACCATGGGCATTTTCGCATACCTTTCTGTCACCCTCTGTCCTCAGGTGTCATCCAGGAGGAATACCTCAGAGAGCTGCTGACCACCATGGGTGACCGCTTCACAGATGAGGAAGTGGACGAGCTCTTCAGGGAGGCACCCATTGACAAAAAGAGCAACTTCAACTATGTGGAGTTCACGCGCATCCTAAAACACGGAGCCAAGGATAAGGACGATTAAGACCACAACCATGACAGTCATATTATGGTTTCTCTCTGGCCCCTCTTCTCCTTTACACCCAGCTAGACCATCTTGCTGCATGTCTCTGCTCTATAAAACCCATGTTAAGCAAGGCGAAACCACTGCTATCAACCATACCTGGGTCATTCCACCAATTCAATGCCTTTTGAAAAGTCTAACTTGGTAAAAGGAAGCAATTTTCTGTCAAGGCCTCTTGTTCATCTTTTAAGTTTTCCATATGATAAATAAGCATTACTATAGTAACAGGGCTTATTATTTCCTCTTAAATAACATTTTCATTGGGAATGCAAGCTTGTGTGCAACAGGGAGTGGCAATTGAATGACAATTGTTTAAATCTGTCATAGGGTTGATGTGTTATGCCCCACCCGTTCAATGTTTCTTTAGAAAATAATATTTGAAGAATAATGGTTAAAATGAGCGTTCAGTTCACGTCACAGGGTTTACCTTAAATGGGGGACAAGTGTAAATTATTTACTAATCACATGAAATGAAAGATCTTCAAATTACTGTCAAAGCAACAAAATAAATGGTGCTTTACAATGATGGTGACATTTTGGTGTTAAGTGGGTTTTAAAAAAGTTGGTGTGCATGGTGGGACACGTCAAAATACTGACTCTTGGCACTTTAGCTAGTCTTCATATAAAAACTCAGATTTATTATTCTCCATGTGGTCTATATTAAAGGGCACTTTTAAAATGCACTATTGGTTCACAAATTCGACTCAAATTATCAAAGGGACGTGAAAGGCACTCTTGTGGAACGACCCAGCTGTGAGCTCCCATTTCAGCATTGCCAGATTTGAAATCTGTATTAAATGTGGCTAGCTGGTGATTAACGATCCAAACATGGTACTGGTCTGTGACATCAATGATGGCAACTGCAACTCGACGCAAGTGCCTCAAATGGCCTGGTCTAGCTGAATTTTTACATTTTATAATAAATATAAGCTTTATAAATAAAGTACTCAACTTGTATTCGCCATTCTTGACCCTGTTTAAATGATTTGACTGTTGAAATAAACATTACGTTGTCTGACTGTGGATTTGTCTAGTATGCTGATGGTTCCCTTGTTCTGCGGTCTTCCTGTGCAACCCTGAGGCTGTTATATCCCCACATTACTCATTCCAGCTAGTTTGTATGTCAAAGACTGAGCACCAGCTACTTTGACAGGATTTGTTTTAAATGCCTACATACTGTTCAAATCAATGGGGGGAAATATACAGTATCAATGCAAAAACTGCAATAAACCACGTTAATTCAGAGGAATCCGAGTAGTATGACCTCAACCTGATTTTTGCCTCTGAAAATGTAGGTCAAATCACGAGGGGTCCACTTTGAATGCGCAGTTTTTCAGTGTACTTATCCCCATCGATACTTTTAGTCAATCAAGGATATGCAGGATTTTCTGAATAATTTTTAATATCACCTACACACTCGGTACAGTATTAGTTTGGTAACATTTAACAAATGGTTTACATCGCGTTCTAGTGGCGTTGTAAAACATATACCCACCCTATTAGTTTACAACGGGGCCAATCACGAATGAGCACCTTCGTTACCGAACCACGCTTTACCGGTGGGTGGATTTTACTTTTTGTTTTGTCAGTACGTCCTGTTCCACGAAAGGTAATCTGTACCTAGTACTCTTCTTGCGAACTGTTTAGTTTAAAGTATCTTTCAATGCCTCCGTTGTAAGGACATTGTCACGTTTAATAGTTATCTATGTATTGCCCATAATATAACACGAACTTCCGCTTTGCAGCTAGCTAGCTAAATTGTTCACTAGAACGTATACAGCCTTCGTCAGATTTGACTTTTCGTAGCAGGTTAGGATAATTAACGTATTAGGTTAGGATAATTGTTAAGGTTATGAAAATGTTTGGGGTTATAGTTTGCTAAAATGCAATACAGTATAAACTTTTAACGTTCATTTGACAATCTGTATCCCTTCTAGCCATGACTGCTAGCTAACACAAGGGCAAAATGACATTTTGTGCTCTCCGGTGGTTTGCACTGCATTAGTTCGCAAAATGCTGACCTTTTGAATGGATTTTCTTAATGTATGGCTAGGTCGTGGTATGCGTAGTTCGCATATGCTGTGTGCAGTCGCTGGTTTGATAACCACCAGCAAGCCAAGGTTACTTTAATTTTTTTTCTTCTATCTTTTATTTAAGTCAGTTTAGAACAAATTCTTATTTTCAATGACGACCTGGGTTAACTGCCTTGTTCAGGGGCAGAACGACAGATGTTTACCTTGTCAGCTCTGGGATTGTCAGCTCTGGGATTCGATCTAGCAACCTTTCGGTTACTTGTCCAACGCTCTAACCACTACATCTAACCACTAACCACTACCTGCCGCCCCACAATTAGCAAGCTAACATACAAATGAATGGGACATTCCATGGAAACCATCTTGCGATCCATCTTACTATGGTGATTATTGTCAACTGAAACCGCCCATTAGGTCAACTTAGTTACCAGAACTTTGTAGGCTTAGCTAACCATCTGCTCCTATGCTCATACAGGTTTGAACTGCCTATTGAATCCTGGAACAGAGCCATGGCTTTAAAGGTGATCAAGAGGCTTCAACTTCTCAGGCAGACAGGGGCACACCTCTGTCCTCCAGGCGAGCTGAGTCGCACCAGACTCCTGAGTATTCCGATAGGGGAGCCCATGTGTGTGGCGTGTCTATGGACCTCAGCGGACCGTTGTATCCAGAGGCAGGGCTGTCGGAAACTCAGTCAGCCAGACTGTGGGAGGATGAGTTTGTCCACCATTACCAAGGACCCTTTCTACACCACTGGGTCAGTCAGCCTCCACAAAGACTCAGTCCCCAGGTTCCGTCTGAGTCAGCTGCACCGGCCCACTGATGCAGAGGAGAAGGCCTTCCATGACCGCCTGGTTAGCTGCTCTTCCTCCAGACAGGTGCTGAGACTCCTCCGCACGGTGGAGATTATGTCTGACACCATGGCAGCTGCAGCCCTGCACCGCGTGGCTGACATAGAGCAGGATGGCATCTCCCTGAAGGACCCCAAAGTGCTGGAAGAGGACACTCTCAGGGCCCTGTGCTGCCAGCTGGAGCGGGACTCTGGGCGTCTGACGGAGGCCGGGTTGGTTTCTGCCCTGCTGGCCTGCACACGCCTCTATGTGGATCCCTGGAGCACGCTTGTGGTTCGGCTGGTGTCAGAGAGCCAGGAGCGGCTGGACAGGGGCCAGATGAGCGTGGGCCAGCTGTGCACCCTGGGCCAGGCCCTGCTGGCCCTGGAGGGCCCTGGCTGTGGGATGCTGGAGCAGCTGATTGTGCAGTTACAGAGGCAGGGGCCTGGTCAGTGGAGCCTAGTAGAACTCACTGCAGTATACAGACTGCTGCAGGCTGGAGTAGGGGAGGAGGGTCGCTACCAGGACCTCCTAAACGCTATGCACACCTACACTGTGTCAGTCACCTCACGTATGGACCCCCCTGCTATCAGCAGCGTGCTTAGTGCTTTGGTGGTCCTGAACCAGACCCAGGCCATGCCCCTGGTTATTAGCCTCTGTAAGCAGGCGGTCAGGCACATACCCAACTTCAGAGACGAGGAGCTGGGTCTAGTGCTCGGGGCGCTCATGCACTTTGGCCACAGCGACCACTTCTTGGTGGAGGCCATGGAGAGGCATGTGCCCAAGATGACGTTCACGTCCCACCCAGAGACAGTGACCAAGGTGATGCAGTATTTTGGGCGTCGGAACATCCTGTCGCTGCCAGTGTTTGACGCGGTGGCAGAGAGCTTTGTGTACCGGGCAGACGAATACAGCACCAGCCAAGTGGCCAGGCAGATCATGCCGTTCGGGAAGCTGGGCTACCTGCCGCCCAACGCCGGAGAGGTGTTCCGGAAGGTGGAGGCCATTCTGCACGCACGCTTCTCTCACTTCCAGCCCCGGACACTCCTCAACCTGCTGCACTCCTGCATCCTGGTAGAACGGTTCCCTGTCAACTTTGTGTCCAAGGTCTTCAACCGCTACTTCCTCCAGCAACTACAAGGTAACGCAGCCTTAGTAAATTAGCCCACGCTTATTTTACTACTCTCCATACTTGTATCGGCACAGTTTATTTTGTTAATCAATTGCACGGCCTTTGATTAATACTTTTTAAATGAATTTGTGTTCCAGAGCAAGGCTCAGGGGTTGACCGGATTGTTCTGGCACAACTGACCCAACTCTACATGACTGTGAAGCTTGAATGCCCTTTCTATGAGGTAGGCTAACGAGTTAGTACAATTCAATGTTCATTCTAAGGATCACATGTCAACTTCAACTGCAGTGTTGACATCCTAGCACACAATTCACCCTTAACACCCTGTTTTAAACCCAGGGTCCGAGGCTCCTTCCTAAGTACCGTGTCAAGTCTTTCCTAACTCCTGGTCGGTCTCTGGAGACGCTGGTTGACGGACACCTCTACAACTATGTGAAAACTGGCCTGGTGGATCTACTAGGGGCCCGCACCTACTTCGCTTCCAGAGTCCTCACTCCATACTGCTACACGCTAGGTAACGTACAGACACAACACCGCTAACCTTTCATTCAAAGCTTCAGACATCCATATACTGAAAATGAAAGGTGCAAAGACAAATCCGGCCTCTGTCATTTCAGATGTGGAAATAAAGCTTGACGAGGAAGGATATGTATTGCCTGCCAGTCAAATCAATGATATCTACAAGAGGTATAAAACAATACATTTAAACCATGAAATTCATAAATGTAGCTGATAAAATTGTTGTACTATAGCGATTTTATTCACTCTTGTGTACTTACAGGATAGCAGTGTGCATCGACGG
Source organism: Oncorhynchus keta (assembly GCF_023373465.1). Classification (NCBI taxonomy): domain Eukaryota; kingdom Metazoa; phylum Chordata; class Actinopteri; order Salmoniformes; family Salmonidae; genus Oncorhynchus; species Oncorhynchus keta. The sequence goes on along the minus strand of NC_068424.1, from coordinate 31,044,852 downwards.
CCACAAGAGGTTCACTGTGAACACAAGACAGCTGCTAGGGAAAGAGGCCATCAAGCAGCGGCACCTGAGGCTTCTGGGATACGAAGTTGTTCAGGTCAGAAATTCACTCTGCAACCTTTGTTCTGTTTTCCATCTGCTGTAAATTCTGATTTCAGCCCCTCTGCTAATGTTCTGTCAAGAGCATATCTGTATTCACTCGGATCTTCTGTTTTTGCTCTGTGCTCCATTTGTTACTAATAGTCTTTTGTTTTTTCAGATTCCTTACTATGAATTTGAAAATCTTTGGAACAAGACTGAGGTTGTTGAATACCTTCACAAGAAGATCTTCCCACTCAGCTATAGGCTCAGTTGGTGATGACCGTCTCAAACAAGGGCTTTGTTGCTGTGGTTGTCATAAAACTATACAGTTTGGGCACTGTGTTTTTGTAAGGGTCTGTATCAGGGCTCTCCAAACCTGATCCTGGAGAGCTACCCTCCTGTAGGTTTTCACTTCAACCCCAGTTGTAACTTACCTGATTCAGCTTATTAACAAGCTAATTATTAGAATCAGTGAAAACCTAGAGGACAGTAGTTCTCTAGGAACAGGTTTGGAGAGCCCTTGTCTAAATGCTCCATTTTCCAACATTTGTACACAGAGAAAGCATATCATTCAACTACATGAATACTTTCAGAAATGTATTTATTGCATTTGAGCAATTGTAATTCTACACGCTACTAGTGTTCTATTGTATAATTAAATGTCTTATTTAGTCCTGTCTCCTTCCTTTGTTTAAAAAAATACATGCCTGATTTATAACTAATCCACCATTACCATCTTTTGAAATATATTATATTTATTGGTAGTTGGCAACACAGTGCTGCAGGAGAAGTTAGAACCAAATACCAAGAAACACCTTGGAGAAAAAAAAAACATTTGTTCATATGATCAAGAATTAATAGCATAGCTGATGCATCACCATGGATTCTCTTCAAAAGCTAAGGCGGGTTGAGTCTTGTTTACCACCACGTAATAATGCATCAGTCGAATATACACTGTAAAAAGGCTATGATACATAAAAAAAAAAAACAGTTGGGAGAATTGCCATTGGTTCATGCCTGCTGTCTATCCATTATGTGGCAGGGATCTGTGGTAGTCCAAATTCATCCACCAGAACTCCATCCTGGAAAACATATGCACAATAAATAAAATTTTATTAGGAAACATCTAAATGAGATTATAAAAGCGTCTTCAATGCAATTTCCTAAAAAAACAAACAACCCTTTGAACAAGGCAGCTGTACTGGTAACAGTAATGTTTGCCAGTGATCCACTACCAAACATGGTCAGAGAGATATGTACCCGGTTTGTTGCCCTGTCACTGGGTATTCCTTCTGGGATGGAGGGGGCAGTGCTGGCCTCATCCAGGTAGGAGCTGTCATCATCTAGCAGCAGCTCATCTCCAAGGGCATCCAGCTCTGGGAACACACACAGCCATTGATGTAAGGACTTTATTGACTGCTGTTGTATCATTGGGCTGGAGTGAACAAAACTTCTCTAGTGTGGTGAGAAATTATGCCATCTATTGATATATAGCAGTGTTTTAATATAGATCTAGTCTGTACTGGAACAAAACCAACTGTTGTAACATAATAGTGTTAGTGTATTGTCTTCCTTGTGGCTGTGTCATACTCTCACAGTACTGACCTGCTTCCAGGTCATCGTCATCGATCTCTGGCGTCCCGTAGCTTCTGCTCATCGCCTCCTGCACCTCGTTGGCGTCCTCCATCATATCCTCCAGCTGGTCCTGGAGATCCTGCATCAGGAACACAAAGAGCTCTTAACCCAAACGTCTGTCATTCTCATTAACCAATGGGCCATCCTCAGTGAAACCCCACATTCACTTAACCTGGGTGAACACAAACCAGATAACTTGAATATATTGAGTAGCCAAATAGAAGACAACCGGCTTACCTCAATCTGATCGATCTTCACATTCTTGTATGCCGCCTTCATCTCTTTGGCTCCAATTTTCATAGCATCCACCTATAATGCAATGTCAGACATGTTTACCCAGAGAACTATGACAGTAAATTGTAAGTGCTACAGTCATTACTGATCCATCTTACTGTTGTTTTTGTGTCTTTGAGAGTTTGTATTGTGTAGTTGGCCTGTTCCATGTTGAAGGACTGCTGTGTGAGGTTATCTCTCTGGCCCTCATACCTGAAAAACATCATAATTCAAATGATAACCTCTATTAATTAAGACGTTATGATGTGCTCATGTGACTATGGTTTACAGCTCACTATGTGGTTCATCATTGTGATACTGTGACGTTGGTCCTGACTGATTGGAGGCGTTTCAGGCATTGGCAGACTGCTTTCATAAGTGACTCACATTCTCTTCTGCTTCAGCACTCTCATTGCCTTCTGCTTGACCATGTTCTGATGAAAACATAACCAGGAAACATAATTTACACAACATCAAGCATAAATACTGGTATACTGTACATTTATAATGTTCCAAACAAGTGGAACTGTAGAGGGAGGATGCAGACTATTTTGATTAAAATAGGCTATATGTCCCAAATTATTGCACAACTTTTAGCTGAATATGATCCACTAGTGCTAGCGATCCTCAGGAACAACCACACAAACGTGACAGGAAAGAAAGGGCAACTAACGATGTAATGGAATGATGCAAAATGTAAGGAAACTGACACTACAGTTATAAATGTATGTGGGTATAACTGACGGTGGCTAATATTTAACACGATACAAATTGTAAACACTCAAATTAGTATGATATGTTACATACATTTTTCAAATTCATAAAATATTGTACTTTTTTCAAATTCGTAATATATATATGAATTGTAATTAGTAACATCTCGTACAAAACGGGTGATGAAAATCCACAAACTAATACATACCATACTAAATGTAACATATACTAAATGGCATTTATCGGATGTACGTACATAATAATACGAAATGCTCAGAGACCAGGTTGGTATAATAAACGACTGACTGGTAAACATATCTACTATCCCAGTCTGCTTCACTCAGTGCAGGCCTTCACGCTTACCTTTGAAGGACCGTCTCTCATCTTCTTCATCTGATCCTTGTACTTGACCAGTTCAACATCTAGTCTGGCAATCTTCTTGTCAACAGACTCCGCTCGTGAGTCAACCTTAAGAAGAGAGAAAGAGTAACGAGTTAGCCAGGCAGACTCTTTTCATAACACATAGGTGCTTTTAGCAACGCGGGTGTATTTGCATACAATAGCGTTGCTTTCAATTGTATTGGGTTGCACGAAAAAAACTCTGTGCGAAGCCAGAAGTTAAATACAATAACATTTCCAGTTACTGTGCCGGTGGGCAGGACGGTTGGTCATTACGACGGAGGGAATTTGAGTCAAAATATCTAAAGATAACAATAACCCAGGGTTTCCCAAACTCTGTCCTCGGGACCCCAAGGGGTGCACGTTTTGGTTTTTGCCTTAGCACTACACAGCCGATTCAAACAATCATCAAGCTTTGATCATTTCAATCAGCTGTTTAGTGTTAGTGTAAAAACCAAAACGTGCACCCCTTGGGGTCCCTAGAAACAGTTTGGGAAATGCTGCACTAACCTGTTGTAGACCCACTTCCTCTCCGCTTACCTCATGTCAAAATTTTAAAAAGTCCCCCAAAAGTTATTTGTTTTTTGTCCACATATGGCTTGTGCAGGACTTATTTTGACATGAGGTAAGCAGAGACCCACGTTTAGAAAGTCTTTAATAATACTATCCCTTAGATATTTTGTAAATCCCCCCCCCCATCATAATGAACGCACAGTAAGTTGAAATGGAATTATAAAGCAACGTTATTGTATGTTAATTACCCCCGTTGCCAGAAGCAGTGCATTCGGAAACTACTCAGACCCCTTGACTTTTTCCACATTTTGTTACATTACAGCCTTATTCTAAAATGGATTAAATGAAGAAAAAAAATCCTCAGCAATCTATACACACAATATCCCATAATGACGAAGTAAAAACATACACATTTTTTTACTTTTGCAAATAAATAAAACAGAAATATCTTATTTACATAGATATTCAGACCCTTTGCTATGAGACTCAAAATTGCACTCAGGTACATCCCGTTTCCATTGATCATCCTTGAGATGTTTCTACAACTTGATTCAAGTCCACCTGTGGTAAATTCAATTGATTGGACATGATTATGAAAGGCACACAACTGTCTATACAAAGGTCCCACAGTTGACAGGTCAGAGCAAAAACCAAGCTATGAGGTCGAAGGAATTGTCTGTTGAGACAGGATTGTGTCGAGGCACAGATCTGGGGAAGGGTATCAAAACCTTTCTGCAGCATTGAAGGTTCAAGAACACAGTGGTCGAAGTTTGGAACCACCAAGACTCTTCCTAGAGTTGGCCGCCCGACCAAACTGAGCAATCGGGAGAGAAGGGCCGTGGTCAGGGAGGTGACCGAGAACCCGATGGTCATTGACAGAACTCTAGAGTTCCTCAGTGGAGATGGAAGAAACTTCCAGAAGTACAACCATCTCTGCAGCACTCCACCAATCCGGCCTTTATGATAGATTGGCCAGACTGAAGCCACTCCTCAGTAAAAGGCATATGGTGGCCTGCTTGGAGTTTGCCAAAAGGCAATTAAAGAGAAACAAGATTCTCTGGTCTGATGAAACCAAGATTGAACTCTTTGGCCTGAATGCCAAGAGTCACGTCTGGAGGAAACCTGGCACCATCCCTACGGTGAAGCATGGTGGTGGCGGTATTATGCTGTGGGGATGTTATTCAGAGGCAGAGGGGACGATTTAATTCATTTTAGAATAAGGCTGTAACATAAAGTGTTAAAAGTCAAGGGGTCTGAATACATTCCGAATGCGCTGTACCTGAACTCTTTTGTTTGAGTCTGAAGTCATTGTAATAACATTTTGTGGTATCAGAAAGTTATTAAAATACATGTATGAGTTATTATAATAATCATACCTTCTATTTTGACCTTCAATGGCACTAGCTAAATAGCCTTGTTCAAACCTGTAAAACTGGTTGGTTGGAAAAACAACACCTTTCAGCCAGTGGTTCCCAACCTTGTTTCGGTGACTCTACCACCAAATGAATTTAGCGCTGCCCCGAGTACCACTGGAGTACCCCCTCATGTGCATTTGACCAAAAGGGCTTTGGTCTCATGAGTCTTCAGTACCCCTGGTTGGGAATCATTGTTTTAGCCTACAGTGGAAAACCAACATCACCTTACTGTACTTTTGTCAACTGGCCATCTAGATAATTAGGCAAGTTAGCGTAGTAACTACGACAATATTACAATGCTAATCAAACTAACTTACAACACCACGGTGAAAAGTACGTAGCTAAACAGTATTCTATAAGCTATAGGTATCAAATGGGCTGTCATGCAGGACAACTCTCCCATTATTTCTAGAACAATCAGATGTCAGCTAGCTAGCAAGCAAGCAAAGTTCTTTTGTTTGTTTGTCAAAGACACTGCTCTGATTAAGTTATTTCCATAGACTTACATTTCCTATACAGTCCGTTAGATTTGGTGGTGGTCCCTTCGGTTTTCCTCGACCAAAAATACGGTTCATTCTGAAATAAATAACAAATAACTCAAAACAACAAAGAATCTATCTCCCCGTCAAAAAAATAAGGCAAACCCGGAAGCAACATCGAACTGACGTCACATGATTTACTTCTACAAAAATCTTCCACCGCCCTAAAGCAGGAATGTGGTGCAAAATATTATTTTATTTAGTTACATTCTCAAGTCATGTCGTTTATTACAAACACTTAAAGACGAACATATAGTAATATAGATTTTTTTGGTGGTTTACTGAGAGGCAAGAGGTCAATCAAGAAATGTGCAATCTTTGTATTTATTTTTGCCATATCACCATCTGCTGGATGGTTGATTGAGTAGTACATGTGCAGCATAAAATAGACTAGGCCTGCTAAATATATTTGTTAGGAAATTTAACAGATTAAAATGTAAGGATAAAGAGATGAATAACAATAAAACATGTTGAAATTAACAAACAAAAAGTTGTTTTTAATTGAGAAAAGATAGCAATACAGTAGTTGTTATTCAGTATAGGCTACATCATGTTACCTGATGAAATTGCTGTACAATAGGATTTTGTTGCCATCTAATGCACATTCAAATATCATAATCAACACTGCAGAGCTCTCCCTGTCCTCTGCCGTGCTCTGATTGTAATTACTGCTGAAGATATCTGGTTATGTGCATGTACACCCTGGCCCATCTACTGTTGCTAGCCCCAACTCTGACTTTTGCTCTGATATCTGTTCCACTGATTTCTGCTCTCGTAAAAGCCTGGGTTTTCTGCACCTTAACACAAGAAGCTTATTACCTAAAATGGATCAATTGAAAGTGTGGGTTCACAGCTCGAATACAGACGTGTTGGTCATTACTGAGACGTGGTTAAGAAAGAGTGTTTTGAACACTGATGTTAACCTTTCTGGTTAGAACCTTTTTTGGAAAGACAGATCTTCCAAAGCTGGTGGAGTTGCAACCTTTACCAAGGAACACCGTCAGTGCTCGGTTGTCTCCACCAAGTCTGTTCCCAAACAATTTAATTTGCTGGTTTTAAGCATTGCACTTTCAAATAGCTCTTTGTTGACTGTTGCTAAGTGTTATCATCAACCATCAGCACCGGCCTGTACCCTAAATGCCCTAAGCTCTCTCCTGGCCCCTTACACTAAGTCTGAATTTGTCCTGTTAGGTGACAAACTGGGACATGCTTATATTACCTGACCAAGTCCTAAAGCAATGGAACTCCCTAAATCTTTCTCAGATTATTACCAATCCCACAATGTTTGACTCCAAACACCCAGAAAAGGCTACTCTCCTTGACGTTATCCTCACAAATAATCCTAATAGGTATCAGTCTGGTGTTTTCTGTAATGACCATAGTGATCACTGTTTTACAGCCTGTGTTCAGAATGGCTGCTCAGCGAAACGACCTGTCCTGATTTGTCATTGGCGCTTGCTAAAAAACTTTAGTGAGAAAGCCTTCCTTCATGACCTGGCCTCTGTAAATTGGTATAGAATCACCTTGATCCCCTCTGTCGTATACTCTCGGACCTTCTTTTTTTATATTTTATATTGCCGCATGAATAACATTTGAATTAAAAACAGGTTCTGCCCCTGGTTCGACCGTGATCTGGCAAAGTTACTTCACCTCAAGAATTACATTTGGGGAAAGGCTGACTGGCTCTCGTTCAGGTAAATGAGAAATCTGGAAGGCCAAAGTTAGTTACTTTAAGGAGCAGGTCTTTCTCTGTGGGTCTAACCCCAATAAGTTTTGGAAAATGGTTAAATACCTGAAGAATAAACCCTTCTCCTCACAGCTGCCCATGTCCCTTTATGTTGATTATGTGGTTGTTAACGACAAGGGGCACATGGCTGAGCTCTTAAATCACCACTTCAGGATTCCTATTTGACTCAGCCATGCCTCCTTGCCTGTCCAACATTTCCTAATCTCCCTCTTTTCCCCCTGCCCTGCTACAAAGTTTCTCCCTGCAGGCGGTCACTGAGTCTGAGGTGCTAAAGGACCTCCTTAAACTTGACCCCCAAAAAACATCTGGGTCAGGTGGTTTAGACCCTTTCTTCTTTAAGGTTGCTGCCCCTATCATCAGCAAGCATATCTCTGACCTTTTTAACCTGTATATCCTCTCTTAGGAGGTTCCCATTGCTTGAACGGCAGCCACGATGTATCCTTTATTTGACGGGGGAGATCAAGCTCATCCTAATTTCTGGTGTATAGATCAATTTCTATTTTGCCCTGTTTGGAAAAAACTGTGAAGAAAAGTGTTGGAAAAAATCAACTGACTGTCTTTCTTGAGGTCTATAGTATTCTCTCTGGTATGCAATCTGGTTTCCGCTCAGGTTATGGATGTTTGACTGTAACTTTAAAGGTCCTAAATGATGTCACCATTGCTCTTGATTCTAAGCAATGTTGTGCTGCTAGTTTTATTGACTTGGCCGAAGCTTTTGATACAGTAGACCCTTCCATTCTTGTGGGCCGGCTAAGGAGTATTGGTGTCTCTGAGGGGTCTTTAGCCTGGTTTGCCAGCTACCTCTCTCAAACAGAGCAGTGTATAAAGTCTGAATATCTGCTGTCTCAGCCACTGCCTGTCACCAAGGGAGTACATCAAGGCTCAATCCTAGGCCCCATGCTCTTCTCAATTTACATCAACAACACAGTGGTTCTGTAGCTCAGTTGGTAGAGCATGGCGCTTGTAACGCCAGGGTAGTGGGTTCGATTCCCGGGACCACCCATACGTAGAATGTATGCACACATGACTGACTGTAAGTCGCTTTGGATAAAAGCGTCTGCTAAATGGCATATATTATTATTATTATATTATTATTATATTATAGCTGAGGCAGTAGGAAGCTCTCTCATCCATTTATATTCAGATGACACAGTCTTATACTCAGCTGGCCCCTCACTGGATTTTGTGTTAAATGCTCTACAACAAAGCTTGCTTAGTGTCCAACAAGCTTTCTCTGCCCTTAACCTTGTTCTGAACACCTCCAAAACAAAGGTAATGTGGTTTGGTAAAAAGAATGCCCCTCTCCTAACCGGTGGGATTGCTACCTCTGAGGTTTTAGAGCTAGAGGTAGTCACATCACACAAGTACTTGGGAGTAGGCTAAGGTTTACAGAGATGTAATTTATAGATCGACAGGTAAGGGTGCAGTCCAGCGACTAGACGTTCTTTACCATTCGACTATCAGATTTGCCACCAATGCTCCTTATAGGACACATCACTGCACTCTATACTCCTCTGTAAACTGGTCATCTCTGTATACCCGTCACAAGACCCACAGGTTGAAGCTTATTTATAAAACCCTCTTAGGCCTCACTCCCCCCTATCTGAGATACCTACTGCAGCCCTCATCCTCCACATGCAACACAAGTTCTGCCAGTCACATTCTGTTAAAGGTCCCCAAAGCACACATATCCCTGGGTCGCTCCTCTTTTCAGTTCACTGCAGCTAGCGACTGGAACGAGCTGCAACAAACACTCAAACTGGACAGTTTTATCTCCATCTCTTCATTCAAAGACTCAATCATGGACACTCTTACTGACAATTGTGGCTGCTTCACGTGATGTGTTGTTTTCTCTATCTTTTTGCCCTTTGTGCTGTTGTCTGTGCCCAATAATCTGTGTACCATGATTTGTGCTGCTACCATGTTGTGCTGCTGCCAAGTTATGTTGCTACCATGCTGTGTTGTCATCTTAGGTCTCTCTTTATGTAGTGGTGTGGTGTCTCTCTTGTCAGGATGTGTGTTTTGTCCGATATTTTTATTTTATTTTTACAGTTTTTGACCCCAAAACAACACTCTTGCAAAACAAAAACACTTACTTCAAAACTATTTGAACTCTTCTCAAAATTGTGTTTTTACATCAAAACTCTACACACAAACCATCAAATGATTAGCTCTTTATACACACCAACTACACACGGATGTGACAAATGTAAAACACTACTATCTTGTGTCTTTTGCATGTTCAGTGTGCTTTGGAGTCCACAGAAGTTTGTCATGGCACTCACGTACATGTATGTGCACAAATATATACAGTGTGTATGCATATTCAGTATATATTTACACTATAAACAGACATGCAAGCGGGGAAAAAATGTGATGTATTTCTTTCTCAAAACATTGTATTTTCATCCGGATTTCGGGATGAACAGTAACAGACAAAATAAATACAGTAGAAGATAAACAAATAGGCTTGTCCTTGTCCTCTTCCCCCTCGTCCTTATCCTCTTCCCCCTTGTCCTTGTCCTCCTCCTTTCCCTTGTCCTCATCCTTGTCCTTGTCCTCTTCCTCCTCCTTGTCCTCGTGCCCCTCATACTCTCACTCCTCTTCCTCTAACTCTCTCTCCAAAATTGGCCTCCATTGTGGTCCAAACCAAGAAAGCCAACCTGAAGCCTATTTATAGTACTCAAGCTCTGATTTCTAAGTGAAGAAAATAGCTATGTGTTTTCACACGTGAGCACTGGGTGTAGGCAATCGGTAAATGAGTGTGGCATTTGGAATAGCAGTTTCCCAAACGAAACACAAGGCCTGTTAGTTTTGAATGATGTGTCTAATGTAGAGAACTGTGTATAGTGTTTTTCAAAAATAGCAGAGATCAATGAGAGCAGTATCTACTATTAATATATCACAAGGTTCGTGAGGAGTGTCAGAAAAAAAAAGACTGTTAGTTACTTGGTGAAGAATCTCACATTGTAAGAAGTGTTCTCTAGTCTTGGGCTCTGGAGGCAGTAAAACATCCACTGAAATCACTACAGACACACAGACATTCACAGAGAGAATATTATCAGCATACCATAATATACATGTATAAAGTGATGACTATAGGACCTCTGATTGGTCTAAACTAGGTGTTCTGACACTATGTATTGTGTTAGTATTATTGTCAACTCACCTGTGGTGGAGATCTTGGTCCATTCTCCTTTAAGGAAGTCTTCTAGTTTCTCTCTGACATCAGAAACAGCCTTATTCACATCTCCAAAGTACCAAGGAGGGCAGATAACGATGCTGGGTAAGTCTGAAGAGACACTGGGACTGGAGAGGGACTGTTAACTGTTGAGAGAGAGAGTGGGAGAGAGAGAGCAGATAATTTACACAATGTTTTTGTGATAATTATTTTTGTATTAATGTCAGAAAACATGAATACTGATATGGAGAATAAAGTATAATTGACTAAATGCATACAGTTGAAGTCGGGAGTTTACATACACCTTAACCAAATACATTTAAACTAATTTTTGTATTTTATTTTTCACAATTCCTGACATTTAATCCTCGTAAAAAATCCCTGTTTTAGGTTAGTTAGGATCACCACTTTATTTTAAGAATGTAAAATGTCAGAATAATAGTAGAGTGTCACGCTTTGGTCTTAGTATTTTGTGTTTTCGTTATTTATTTGATCAGGCCAGGGTGTGACATGGGTTTATGTTATGGTGTGTTTTTGTATTGGGGTTTATAGGTATTGGGATTGCGGCTGAGTAGGGGTGTCTAGAGTAGGCTTGGCTGCCTGAGGCGGTTCTCAATCAGAGTCAGGTGATTCTCATTGTCTCTGATTGGGAACCATATTTAGGTAGCCTGGGTTTCACTGTGTATTTTGTGGGTGATTGTTCCTGTCTCTGTGTTAGTTGTCACCAGACAGACTGTATAGGTTTTCGCGTTGTTTTTGTATATATATTAGTTATTTCATGTATCGTAATTTTTTCATTAAAGAACATGAGTAACCACCACGCCGCATTTTGGTCCGACTCTCCTTCAACAGACGAACGCCGTTACATAGAGAGAATGATTTATTTCAGCTTTTCTTTCTTTCATCACATTCCCAGTGGTAACGGTTTTCTTCTGGTGAAAGAGAGGCGGACCAAAATGCAGCGTGGTGGTTATTCATGTTTAATTTATAAAGACACTATACATGAATGAACTAACAAAAACGTGCGAAAACCTAAACAGCCCTATCTGGTGCAAACACAGAGACAGGAACAATCACCCACAAAACCCAACACAAAACAGGCTACCTAAATATGGTTCCCAATCAGAGACAATGACTAACACCTGCCTCTGATTGAGAACCATATCAGGCCAAACATAGAAATAGACAAACCAGACACACAACATAGAATGCCCACCCAGCTCACGTCCTGACCAACACTAAAACAAGGAAAACACATGCGAACGATGGTCAGAACGTGACACAAAGTTTACATACACTCAATTAGTATTTGGTAGCATTGCCTTTAAATTGTTTAACTTGGGTCAAATGTTTTGGGTAGCCTTCCACAAGCTTCCCACAATACGTTGGGTGAATTTTGGCCCATTCCTCTTAACAGAGCTGGTGTCAGATTTATAGGCCTCCTTGCTCGCACACGCTTTTTCAGTTCTGCCTACACATTTTCTATAGGATTGAGGGGCTTTGTGATGGCTACTCCAATACCTTGACTTTGTTGTCCTTAAGCCATTTTGCCACAACTTTGGAAGTATGCTTGGGGTCATTGTCCATTTGGAAGACCCATTTGCGATCAAGATTTAACTTCCTGACTGATGTCTTGATGTTGCTTCAATATATCAACAATTTTCCTTCCTCATGACGCCATCTATTCTACTTAACATGGAGCCTTCTCTTCTCTCTTTGTTTCTGAGCTATGGAAGCTAAGGATTGACAAACCATGATATCAAAATTGTTTTAACCATGTTATGAGGCTATACAGTGTTGGTTTACATTTACAATGTTTAGCTTATATTTTGGGGTCTCTTGGAGTGTGACAGTTGAACTAAGCATATGCAATGCTGTCAAGGCAAAGGGTGGCAACTTTGAAGAACCTCAAATATAAAATACATTTAGATTTGTTTAACACATGATTCCATGTGTGTTATTTCATAGTTTTGAAGTCACAACTATTCTACAATGTAGAAAATAGTACAAATAAAGAAATTAGTAGGTGTGTCCAAACGTTTGACTGGTACTGTATATTTATATCCTCCTTCTAGGTGGACCCAACATCCTAACAGACAATACATCTCTGTTGCTTGTCAGGAACTTAATTGGATCCTCTCACTAGTACAGTCATGGCCACGCTTGATGCTAGAACCTTTGTGGGCTTGGAAGTGTGTGTGTGTAATAGGACTGTTCCTTCTCACTTCATCAGACCTGACCTCAAGCCGAATTCCTCACTCCTCCCTAATCCATGGCTGTCCTACCTTACCAGTGACTGAAACCAGACTGTTGCCCTTTGCCTCCCTCCTTAGGAGCCATACATTTAACAATACCATATTTTTTAGAGTGTAAACTTTGTGCACTCCCCCTTCCTCACTCAGTAACTTTCCATACACTTAGTTTTTATCCACCCTCCATTGACCCCAACCGATACATTCCTTATACATGTACAGTAATTGATATGTTCTAGTATGGTAACATGAATAAGTATATTTCAAGCTGGAAGCCAACATAGATTTCAGAAAATGAAACATTCCATTTCAAGGATAAATAATAATACAACTTATTCAAATGAACAAACAATCTTTTTTATTATTGTGAGCGAACCAGGTCCTTTGAGGTTGCTCTAAAGCGCAAAGGTGGAATAAACGAATCAGGAGCAGGTTTCCTTAAAATTGAACAAATTTCTCTACGGAGATCATTTTTTCCTCTTAAAACAATCCAACACAATCAAGGATGATCTCACAAGGAAAACACAAATCTTCTTCTTTACAATAACAAGGAACATAAAGAGTATCTTTAAATTATAACAGAAAAGACCACCTATACGATTAGTCTGTGAAAAAGTCCCTTCGGTTGGTGGTCCGGATCTGTGATTGCCGGTCCCAATAGGTAGTTTGTCCCCTTCTTCTCCCCTTCCCTTCCAAAAAGTACATTATCTTCTCTCTGCTGGTTCCCTCCTCTCCTCTCTGCTGGATCCCGCCTCTCTGCTGGTTCCCTCCTCTCCTCTCCTCTCTGCTGGTTCCCACCTCACCTCTTCTCTCCTCTCTGCTGGTTCCCTCCTCTCTGCTGGTTCCCACCTCACCTCTCCTCTCTGCTGGTTCCCTCCTCTCTCTTGTAGGGGAAATAGAATAGCTCATTAATACCGTCAGCTGCGCTTAATTGCCTCTGATCACCTTGACTCACATGTTGGGCTGGGCAACTGTCCGTGGGAGCAGCATGCCCTCTGGTGGTCCTTCCACATTATTGAGAAAAGATGTCAACACAGCAGTAATTTAGTTTAGACTTCATCAAAGAGAGAATAGATCAATATGAATGTGATTAAAACCTATACTAACAAAGATTCAATCCCTTCAAAAATAATTGTACATACCAGACTAAAAGAGAATTTACCATCATTCTAATATGGGGAACTCTGTAGTTTAATCTAGAGGCGAAATAAATCTTGTGGTTTACACAGCACAGCAGAATTATTTTGGTTCCCAACCCATATCCCATGATAGAGGAGTTTAGTGAACGTGGTTTGGACTCTGTGGAGGAGGGTCATTGTGTCAGAGATGCTGAAGAAGGTCAGAATACCTGCCTTGTGATCCAGGTTCACTCCTACACTGGAGGACTAAGGGCCTGATACTTTAGTCTCAACATTATTGTGTCTGAAACTATTACCATTACTAGAGCACTCTAAACTCCAAGATTTGTCATTGTATCCGAATCTGGAATCATTAACCATCCATATTCTACTTGTACTCCACCTCCCAGTAACAGCGTCCAGACAGACCCTCTCGACAAAGGACCTGACACCAACCAGTGAATCTGTCTGGATGGTCAGGATTTGGATCGTTAACAGCATTAACAACTGTCACCTTTCTGTTTTACTCAGACAGAGAGAGGGATTTCTGTGCTGTATTTGGGTCCAGTGTGAGCTGGAAGGAACCTGGGAGAAGAGCAGAGCAGAGACCAATGAGGGGAGTTAGAACAGTAAGTTAAGACACACACGGTACTGTATCTACCCTGTCTTTGTTTACAGCAGAGCAGAGATCAATGAGAGCAGTATCTACTATTGAAATATCACAAGGTTTGTGAATAGTGTCAGAAAAAAGAGACTGTTAGGTACTTGTAAGAGGCGTTGTAAGAAACATTCTCTAGTCTTGGGCTCTGGAGGCAGTAAAACATCCACTGAATTCACTACAAACACACAGACATTTACGGAGAGAGAGAATATTATCAGCATACCATATTGCACATGTATAAAGTGATGACTATAGGACCTCTGAGTTGTCTAAACTAGGTGTTCTTACACTATGTATTGTGTTAGTATTATTTTCAACTCACCTATGGTGGAGATCTTGGTCCATTCTCCTTTAAGGAAGTCTTCCAGTTTCTCTCTGACATCAGAAACAGCCTTATTCACATCTCCAAAGTACTGAAGAGGATGGATAACGATGCCGGGTAAGTCTGAAGAGACACTGGGACTGGAGAGAGACTGATAACTCTGTAGAGAGACAGAGAGAGTGTGAGAGAGAGAGAGTGAGAGAGAGCGAAAGAAGAGAGAGAAAGAGAGCTGATGACTGACACAATGTATTTCGTGATCATATGTTTTTTTAATGGATGTCAGAAAACATGAATACTGATATAACGAATAGAGTATAACTGACTAAATGTACAGTTTCACAATAAGTTAATTTCTGTATCACCTGTATCAAGGCAGTTTAGTTACCTGGAGGAAATGGATGTGATCCTCTGTGTGTGAGAGCTGCTCCAGCTCAGCGTTTCTCCTCCTCAGCTCAGCTATCTCCTGCTCCAGTTGCTCCAGGAGTCCATCAGCTTGACTCACTTGAGCCTTCTCCTGGTCTCTGATCAGCTCCTTCACCTCAGAGCACCTTCTCTCAATGGAGTGGATCAGCTCAGTAAAGATCCTATCACTGTCCTCCACTGCTGCCTGTGCAGAGTGCTGTTCAGGCACAAAGAGAGAAGAGAAGGCTCCATGTTAAGTCGAATACTTTTTCCCCAGGCCATTTTATTACAGAGGAATAAGGTTCTACCTAGAAGCCTTTTCATCTGAATAAGCTTTCTCACTGATGGTATCAGTCTAGCCACCCCAATGAAACCCAGGAACAATACAAGTACAATAAACAACAATCAAAATCATAGGTACAACCGACTGTAAGTGAACTCATGCAAAGAACAGATTCCCAATTACCCACAACCCAACCCTCCAGCAAAATGTACAACCTAGATGTTAAAGGGTTCTAGGTAGAAACCTTCATAGAGGCCCACATAAATACTATTCACTGATTGTACAAAACATTAAGAACACCTTAATATTGTGTTTCACTTGACCCCCCTCCCCTCCATTGCCCTCTGAACAGCCTTGGAACATGGACACTACAAGCTGTCGAAAGACTTCCACAGGGATGTGGCCCATGTTGTCTCCAATGCTTCCCACAGTTGGCTGCATATCCTTTGGGTGGTAGACCATTCTTCATACACACAGGAAACTGTTGAGCATGAAACACCCAGCAGCGTTGCAGTTCGTGACAAAACCCAGTGCACCTACAACCATACCCCGTTCAAATGCACTTCGATCTTTTTTCCTTCCCATTCACACACACAGTCCATGTCTCAATTGTCTCAAGGTTTAAAAATCCTTCTTTAACCTGTCTCCTCCCCTTCATCTACACTGACTGAAGTGGATTTCACAAGTGACATCAATGAGGGATCATAGCTTTCACCTGGATTCACCTGGTCAGTCTATATCATGGAAAGAGCAGGCATCCTTAATGTTTTGTACACTCAGTGTATGTTACCTCAGTTACCTCAAGTACCTCGTACCCCTGCACATTGACTGGGGACCGGTATTCCTTGTAATAGCCTCATTATTGTTATTTAATTGTGTTACTATATACTTTTTTTTAATAGTACAGTTTTCTTACTTTTTAACTCTGCATTGTTGGGAAAGTGTTCGTAGGTAAGAATTTCACTATGAAGTCTGCACCTGTTGTATTTGGCAAATGTGACAAATACAATTTTATTATTACTTACTACAGTGTTTTTGGGGGTAGATAATACTGAAGTATTCACAATAGTATTTCAGTATATTACAACATTTTATAGTAAGTACTACACATGATCGACAGATACTTGTGTTTAGTATAGTATTCTACAGTATACTACAGTTTCTATATAATGAAATGGTAAGTACTGTAATATTCTATCGTAAACTGTAGTATTTTTCATTCGGGGGTACTGGGTAGAACCCTTTCCAGAGGGTTCTACCTAGAATCATAAAGGGCCTAGAATCAGAAACGGTCCTACTTAAACAGGTTGAAGAACCCTTAATGGTTCCTTTTTATAAGAGTGTATTTCATCTCTGACTGGGAGCCCAGAGAGCCTGTTCCCCACAGTGAGTCTCTGTAGGATTGGAGAGTGTCTCCTCTCTCTCTGACTGGGAGCCCAGAGAGCCTGTTCCCCACAGTGAGTCTCTGTAGGATTGGAGAGTGTCTCCTCTCTCTCTGACTGGCTGACTGGAGGAGGGAAGTGAAATGGTGCATCTCCAGTCCTCTGGGCCAAGTTTGTCAAAAGTTATCTGATCGGATTTCGGAAATCGGATAGGATTAAATGTAATCAAAAAATGGAATAAAAAAATAAATAATAGCAATACAGAATCCAGATTATAATCCAGATTTTTTTTAAACTGGCCCCTGGTCAATAATACTTACCTTGAGAGACTCCACAGCCTGTTGGAGCTCCTTCAGCTCCTTCTCTCTCTCCTGGATTCTCTGCTGGAGCTTCTGCTGACTCATCCCCAGCTGACTCTATGGAGAAACACTGTTCATTGAGCTATCAAGATTTATTTGTCCAGTAGTGCAATAGTATAGTATTATGATATAGGGCCATAGAGAGTAGAGTTTCAATTGTAATAGAAGTCCCACTGCAAAATGATTTATCTATGTTGTTAGTTGAATTATTATGTTTCTTTACAGTACTCATATCATATAGTTTAAACAGAACTTTGGACTCAAAAGAAAATGATGGTGTGTGACAACAGCTAATGGTGATACATTTAGACAATGTTTTTCATGTAACTAATTATATGTGTTTATCTCATATTCAAACAGCTCTCCTGCTGTATATTTAATCATTTGTTTATCAGAGTCACCAACAAGTTATTCTGGTCTAACCTGTTTCTCAGTCCTCTCCGCTGCAGCTGACACTGTATCATGGCCTTTATGATCATCCACCATACACAGATAACAGATACAATTCTGATCGGTACGACAGTAAATCTTCAGCAGTTCGTCATGACAGGAGCAGATGTTCTCCTGTAGCTGTGTGGAAGCTTTGACCAGCTTGTGCTTCTTTAGTGCAGGGACACTATAGTGAGGCTGTAGGTGAGTCTTGCAGGAAGACACCAGACACACCAGACAGGACATGAGGGCTTTCTGCTTTCTAGTCCCAGTGCAGAAATCACATGCCACATCTCCAGGTCCAGCATAGCACAGATCAGGGGGAGCAGCCTGAAGTCCTGTCTTCTTCAGTTTCTCCACCACTTCAGCCAACATGTTATTCTTTCTCAGAGCAGGCCTTGGAGTGAAGGTCTGTCTGCACTGAGGACAGCTGTAGATCCCCTTCAGATCATCCTGATCCCAGCAGCCCTCAATACAGCTCCTACAGTAACTGTGTCCACAGGGAATAGCTACGGGCTCCTTCAGTAGATCCAGACAGACAGAACTAGAGAACTGGTCCTGGTCCAGCAGAACTGCCTGCTGAGCCATTTGGACGGTTGTTACTCACTTTCACGCGGACAAACGGCACCGAGATTCAGATAAGTTTTGTTTTCCCAGAAGAAAGTTTGTGGGAGGGGAGGGACTTCCTGGTTCTGCCAGAAGGTGGGGTTAGTTAGCGGGAGGGAGATAGAGGAATGTCGTCCGATGCAATAATGAATATCCTGTTGCCTCGGCTGGTTTACAGGTCTACGTTGCTTTGTGACATATACTTCTGCAGCTTGGGTTAGAATCCAGCCCACTGCTATTTCAACACACTTTCCTCCAGAGCCATATATTTAGAGAGGTAACAATTATTCTCAGGGGTTGCTCCAGTAACATGAATTGTGATCCTGGACTAAACATGAGGGCTTTCTGGTCGAAGCCTGAAGTCCCGTTTACTATATATTATCCAGATATAAATTTATACTTGATATTGAAACATAATGTAAAGTGAATGATTGATATACCTCTGTGTCCAGAATTCATTGTATACTATTGTGGGTATGACCATTATGTTTTGGTAGCCAATGTACAATGAACCATTAAAAGGTACATTGTGTTCCTAGTCCAAATGTGTTATTTTTCTGATGTCTACATTAGAGTTCACTAGATAAACTAAAGGGTACTAATGCAGGATGAGAAATAATGAAAACCATCACCATTTCAATGTCCATTTCTGGAGTTGTTATTCAAAATGAGAGGCAAATAGAGCTGTCTATGAATGTAGCATGTTTCTATACCTTTTAAAAAATACTGCGATTGTAAGAAGGGACAGATAAGATGCTATTTTGAGCTATTGAAAAGTTTAGTTCAATGTCCACTTGCAAATATCCTTTGATATGATGAATCAATGTGCATTGGCCATAGCCTGACCAATCACAGTCTCTCTTAAAAAGTACAGCTATGGAAACAGAACAGGACAAATGCCACGTCTTGTAAAAAACTCAGACCATGTTGTTTGGTTGTTTGTATAAAGTGCAGTAGACTGTCTTTCTCGGTTAACTTTAATATAAAATATTTCAAAGAATGAATCCAAAGTGAGGTCTTCTAGCTCGCTTATATTTTACTTAATGATCATGAATGAAATAAAATGGAGTAAACATTCACCTTGTGTCAGGGTAGACACGGCCCCCTGACACACACACACACACACACACACACACACACACACACACACACACACACACACACACACACACACACACACACACACACACACACACACACACACACACACACACACACACACACACACACGTACCTCACCACATGCACCCCACTCGCAGGCACACACACACGCATACACACTGCTGCTAAATATAAGGTTCTTTAATTGCATTGTCACTCAAGTAGTTTAGAACATAAAACTTAAGGACAAAAATACAGAAATCTAGTTTATTTTGGTGGTTTACTGAGAGGCAGAGGTACTGTCAATCAAAAACCGTGGAATCATTTCATTTGATTTTGCCACATCACCATCTGCTGGGTAATTGATTGAGTAGTGATTGTTTAGCACCAGATTGATATACAATATATAGGCCTAGATATATTTGAGGACATTCAACAGATTCAAATTCAAGGATCAACAGGTAAATAATAACACAACTCATTGAACAAGATACAATACAGCGGTTGTTATTCAGAAGGTACATCAAAGTGATAATACATCAATATGAATGTATAAGATTGAAACATACACTACAATTAAGATGATATCACTCAGAACAATTATTGTACATACCAGACTAAAAGAGCATTAACCATCCCTCTAATATGGGGAACTCTACAGTTTACACAGCTCAGCAGAATCATTTTTGTACCAAACCCATATCCCAGGATAGAGGGGTTTAGTGAATGTGGTTTCGACTCTGTGGAGGAGGGTCATTGTGTCAGAGACGCTGTAGAAGGACAGAATACCGACCTTGTGATCCAGGTACACTCCTACTCTGGAGGACTGAGGGCCAGATACTTTAGTCTCAACATTATTGTGTCTGAAATGATAACCATCACTAGAGCACTCTAGACCCCAAGACTTGTCATTGTATCCGAATCTGGACTCATTAACCGTCCCTACTCTACTTATGTCTTTATATGTCACTGCTATAAAAACAGTCCCATGATGAAACTCCACCTCCCAGTAACAGCGTCCAGACAGACCCTCTCGACAAAGGACCTGCCACCAACCAGTGAATCTGTCTGGATGGTCAGGATTTGGATCGTTAACAGAATTAACAACTGTCACCTTTCTGTTTCCCCCAGACAGAGAGAGGGATTTCTGTGCTGTGTTTGGGTCCAGTGTGAGCTGACAGGAATCTGGGAGAAGAGCAGAGACCATTGAGAGGAGTTAGAACAGTAAGTTAAGGCACACACGGTACTGTATCTACCCTGTCTTTGATTACAGCAGAGCAGAGATCAATGAGAGCAGTATCTACTATTAATATATCACAAGGTTTTGAGGAGTGTCAGAAAAAAGAGACTGTTAGTTACTTGGTGAAGAATCTCACATTGTAAGAAGTGTTCTCTAATCTTGGGCTCTGGAGGCAGTAAGATATCCACAGAATTTACTACAAACACACAGACATTTACAGAGAGAGAGAATATTATCAGCATACCATATTGCACATGTATAAAGTGATGACTATAGGACCTCTGATTTGTCTAAACTAGGTGTTCTTACACTATGTATTGTGTTAGTATTATTTTCAACTGACCTGTGGTGGAGATCTTGGTCCATTCTCCTTTAAGGAAGTCTTCCAGTTTCTCTCTGACATCAGAAACAGCCGTATTCAACTCTCAAAGTACTGAAGAGGATGGATAACGATGCCGGGTAAGTCTGAAGAGACACTGGGACTGGAGAGAGACTGATAACTCTGTAGAGAGACAGAGAGAGAGAGTGAGAGAGAGAGAGAGAGCAGATGACTGCCACAATGTATTTTGTGATCATATGTTATTTTATTGATGTCAGAAAACATGAATACTGATATAAAGAATAGAGAAAAATTGACAAAATCTACAGTTTCACAATAAGTTCATTTCTGTATCACCTGTATCAAGGCAGTTTAGTTACCTGGAGGAAATGGATGTGATCCTCTGTGTGTGAGAGCTGCTCCAGCTCAGCGTTTCTCCTCCTCAGCTCAGCTATCTCCTGCTCCAGTTGCTCCAGGAGTCCATCAGCTTGACTCACTTGAGCCTTCTCCTTGTTTCTGATCAACCCCTTCAACTCAGAGCGCCTTCTCTCAATGGAGTGGATCAGCTCAGTAAAGATCCTATCACTGTCCTCCACTGCTGCCTGTGCAGAGTGCTGTTCAGGCACAAAGAGAGAAGAGAAGGCTCCATGTTAAGTCGAATACTTTTTCCCCAGGCCATTTTATTACAGAGGAATAAGGTTCTACCTAGAAGCCTTTTCATCTGAATAAGCTTTCTCACTGATGGTATCAGTCTAGCCACCCCAATGAAACCCAGGAACAATACAAGTACAATAAACAACAATCAAAATCATAGGTACAACCGACTGTAAGTGAACTCATGCAAAGAACAGATTCCCAATCACCCACAACCCAACCCTCCAGCAAAATGTACAACCTAGATGTTAAAGGGTTCTAGGTAGAAACCTTCACAGAGGCCCACATAAATACTATTCACTGATTGTACAAAACTTTAAGAACACCTTAATATTGTGTTTCACTTGACCCCCCCCCCCCCGCATTGCCCTCTGAACAGCCTTGGAACATGGACACTACAAGCTGTCGAAAGACTTCCACAGGGATGCGGCCCATGTTGTCTCCAATGCTTCCCACAGTTGGCTGCATATCCTTTGGGTGGTAGACCATTCTACATACACACAGGAAACTGTTGAGCATGAAACACCCAGCAGCGTTGCAGTTCGTGACAAAACCCAGTGCACCTACAACCATACCCCGTTCAAATGCACTTCGATCTTTTTTCTTTCCCATTTACACACACAGTCCATGTCTCAATTGTCTCAAGGTTTAAAAATCCTTCTTTAACCTGTCTCCTCCCCTTCATCTACACTGACTGAAGTGGATTTCACAAGTGACATCAATGAGGGATCATATCTTTCACCTGGATTCACCTGGTCAGTCTATATCATGGAAAGAGCAGGCATCCTTAATGTTTTGTACACTCAGTGTATGTTACCTCAGTAACCTCAAGTACCTCGTACCCCTGCACATTGACTGGGGACCGGTATTCCTTGTAATAGCCTCATTATTGTTATTTAATTGTGTTACTATATACTTTTTTTTAACAGTACAGTTTTCTTACTTTTTAACTCTGCATTGTTGGGAAAGTGTTCGTAGGTAAGAATTTCACTATGAAGTCTGCACCTGTTGTATTTGGCAAATGTGACAAATACAATTTTATTATTACTTACTACAGTGTTTTGGGGGGTAGATAAAACTGAAGTATTCACAATAGTATTTCAGTATATTACAACATTTTATAGTAAGTACTACACATGATCGACAGATACTTGTGTTTAGTATAGTATTCTACAGTATACTACAGTTTATATATAATGAAATGGTAAGTACTGTAATATTCTAATAATAATAATAATATAATAATATATGCCATTTAGCAGACGCTTTTATCCAAAGCGACTTACAGTCATGTGTGCATACATTCTATGTATGGGTGGTCCCGGGAACTGTAGTATTTTTCATTCGGGGTACTGGGTAGAACCCTTTCAGAGGGTTCTACCTAGAATCATAAAAGGCCTAGAATCAGAAACGGTCCTACTTAAACAGGTTGAAGAACCCTTAATGGTTCCTTTTATAAGAGTGTATTTCATCTCTGACTGGGATCCCAGAGAGCCTGTTCCCACAGTGAGTCTCCGTAGGATTGGAGAGTGTCTCCTCTCTCTCTGACTGGGATCCCAGGGAGCCTGTTCCCCACAGTGAGTCTCTGTAGGATTGGAGAGTGTCTCCTCTCTCTCTGACTGGCTGACTGGAGGAGGGAAGTGAAATGGTGCATCTCCAGTCCTCTGGGCCAAGTTTTTCAAAAGTTATCTGATCGGATTTCGGAAATCGGATAGGATTAAATGTAATAAAAAAATGGAATAAAAAAATAAATAATAGCAATACAGAATCCAGATTATAATCCAGATTTTTTAAAACTGGCCCCTGGTCAATAATACTTACCTTGAGAGACTCCACAGCCTGTTGGAGCTCCTTCAGCTCCTTCTCTCTCCTGGATTCTCTGCTGGAGCTTCTGCTGACTCATCCCCAGCTGACTCTATGGAGAAACACTGTTCATTGAGCTATCAAGATTTATTTGTCCAGTAGTGCAATAGTATAGTATTATGATATAGGGCCATAGAGAGTAGAATTTCAATTGTAATAGAAGTCCCACTGCAAAATTATTTATCTATGTTGTTAGTTGAATTATTATGTTTCTTTACAGTACTCATATCATATAGTTTAAACAGAACTTTGGACTCAAAAGAAAATGATGGTGTGTGACAACAGCTAATGGTGATACATTTAGACAATGTTTTTCATGTAACTAATTATATGTGTTTATCTCATATTCAAACAGCTCTCCTGCTGTATATTTAATCATTTGTTTATCAGAGTCACCAACAAGTTATTCTGGTCTAACCTGTTTCTCGGTCCTCTCCGCTGCAGATGACACTGTATCATGGCCTTTATGATCATCCACCATACACAGATAACAGATACAATTCTGATCGGTACGACAGTAAATCTTCAGCAGTTCGTCATGACGGGAGCAGATGTTCTCCTGTAGCTGTGTGGAGGCTTTGACCAGCTTGTGCTTCTTTAGTGCAGGGACACTATAGTGAGGCTGTAGGTGAGTCTTGCAGGAAGACACCAGACACACCAGACAGGACATGAGGGCTTTCTGCTTTCTGGTCTCAGTGCAGAAATCACATGCCACATCTCCAGGTCCAGCATAGCACAGATCAGGGGGAGCAGCCTGAAGTCCTGTCTTCTTCAGTTTCTCCACCACTTCAGCCAACATGTTATTCTTTCTCAGAGCAGGCCTTGGAGTGAAGGTCTGTCTGCACTGAGGACAGCTGTAGATCCCCTTCAGATCATCCTGATCCCAGCAGCCCTCAATACAGCTCCTACAGTAACTGTGTCCACAGGGAATAGCTACGGGCTCCTTCAGTAGATCCAGACAGACAGAACAACAGAACTGGTCCTGGTCCAGCAGAACTGCCTGCTGAGCCATTTGGACTGTTGTTCACTTTCACACAGACAAAACACCGCGACTCAGATAAGTTTCGTTTTCTCAGAATAGAGTTTGTGGGAAGGGGAGGGACTTCCTGATTCTGCCAGGAGGTGGGGTTAGTTAGAGGGAGGGAGATAGAGAGGAATGTAGTCCAATGCAATAATGAATATCCTGTGTCCTAGGGTTGTTTACGGGTCTAAGCTGCTTTGCGACATATACTTCTGCAGCATGGGTTGGAATCCAGCGCACTACTATTTCAGCACTTTCCTCCAGAGCCATATATTCAGAGGTAACAATTTAGAGGTAACAAGTTCCAGTAACATGCATTGTGATCCAGGACTAAACCCCTACAGCAACCTATTCACATACTTTAACAAGCTTACTACATATTAGCCAGACATAAATGTATACTGGATATTGATACGTAATGTAAAGTGAATAATGCATTGTATACTATTGTGGGTATGACCATTATTTTATGGTAGCCAATGTACAATGAACCATTAAAAGGTACATTGTGTTCCTAGTCCAAATGTGTTATTTTTCTGAAGTCTACATTAGAGTTCACTAGATAAACTAAAGGGTACTAATGCAGGATGAGAAATAATGAAAACCATCACTATTTCAATGTCCGTTTTCTGGAGTCGTTATTCAAAATGAGAGGCAAATAGAGTTGTCTATGAATGTAGCATGTTTCTATCCCTTTTCAAAAAGATACTACAGAATGTAAAAAGCGCTTTAAAAGGTTAATTCTATGTCCACATGCAAATAGCCCTTGATCTGATGAATGTGTCGTAGTAACAGGGAGAAGTTTATTGAGAGAGAACGTTGTGCAGTGGCCACAGCCTGACCAATCACATTCTGTTTCAAATAGTACATCTAAGGAACCAGAACAGGACAAATGCCAAGTCTTGCTAAGTTTATGTTGTTTGTATAAATTGCAGTAGTTTGTCCTCCTCCTCAGTTAACCCCTCCACACACACACCAAAAACCCTAAGCCCTGACCCTAATTGTAACCCTAACCCTAAACCCTGACCCTAATTGTAACCCTAACCCTAAACCTAAGCCCTCAGCCTAAAAAAGCCTTTATCCTTTTGGGGACCGGACTTCTGGTCCCCACAAGGATAGTAAAACCCAAACACACACACACACGCTCACACACACACTCTTCTGCTAAAAATACTTTTCTTTAGTTAGTCATGTCGTTTATAGCATAAACACTCAAAAATGAAAATATAGAAATATTGTTTATTGTTGGTGGTTTTCTGAGTGGCAAGAGGTAAATCAAGACGTTTAATATTGTTTGTTTGTTACAGTATATCACCATCTGCTGGACGGTTGATTGAGTAGTAAATCTGCAGCATCAGAGTATATACAGTACATAGGCCTGGATAGATTTGAGAAAACTAAACAGATTCACATTCAAGGATCAATAGGTAAATAAACATACAACTGATTGAAATTAACAAAGAATCTTTCTTGTCGTTTTTTTAGTTTAGACTTCATCAAAGTGAGAATACATCCATATGGATGTGATTAAAACCTAGACTAAATTAAAGATTCAATCAATCAAAATAGATTGTACATACCAAACTATAAGAGCATTAACCATCATTCTAATATGGGGAACTCTACAGTTTACACAGCACAGCAGAATCATTTTTGTACCCAACCCATATCCCAGGATAGAGGGGTTTAGTGAACGTGGTTTCAACTCTGTGGAGGAGGGTCATTGTGTCAGAGACGCTGTAGAAGGACAGAGTACCTGCCTTATGATCCAGGTACACTCCTACTCTGGAGGACTGAGGGCCTGATACTTTAGTCTCAACATTATTGTGTCTGAAAGTATAACCTTTACTAGAGCACTTTAAACCCCACGACTTGTCATTGTATCCAAATCTAGAGCCATTAACCGTCCCCACTCTACTTATGTCTTTATATGTCACTGCTGTAAAAACAGTCCCATGATAACACTCCACCTCCCAATAACAGCGCCCAGACAGACCCTCTCTACAAAGGACCTGCCACCAACCAGTGAATCTGTCTGGATGGTCAGGATTCGGATCGTTAACAGCCTTAACAACTGTCACCTTTCTGTTTCCCTCAGACAGAGAGAGGGATTTCTGTGCTGTGTTTGGGTCCAGTGTGAGCTGGCAGGAATCTGGGGGAAGAGCAGAGACAAATGAGGGGAGTTAGAACAGTAAGTTAAGGTACATACTGTATTGTACCTACCCTGTCTTTGATTACAACAGAGCAGAGATCAATGCACCACCGCTAATTAGCTAGCCATTTCACATCCGTTACACTATATCACAAGGTTTGTGAATAGTGTCAGAAAAAAGAGACCGTTAGTTACTTGGTGAAGAAACTCACATGGTAAGAAACGTTCTCTAGTCTTGGGCTCTGGAGGCAGTAAAACATCCACTGAATTCACTACAAACACATTTACAGAGAGAGAGAATATTATCAGCATACCATATTGCACATGTATAAAGTGATGACTATAGGACCTCTGATTTGTCTAAACTAGGTGTTCTTACACTATGTATTGTGTTAGTATTATTTTCAACTCACCTGTGGTGGAGATCTTGGTCCATTCTCCTTTAAGGAAGTCTTCCAGTTTCTCTCTGACATCAGAAACAGCCTTATTCACATCTCCAAAGTACTGAAGAGGATGGATAACGATGCCGGGTAAGTCTGAAGAGACACTGGGACTGGAGAGAGACTGATAACTCTGTAGAGAGACAGAGAGAGAGAGAGAGAGAGAGAGAGAGAGAGAGAGAGCAGATGACTGCCACAATGTATTTTGTGATCATATGTTATTTTATTGATGTCAGAAAACATGAATACTGATATAAAGAATAGAGAAAAATTGACAAAATCTACAGTTTCACAATAAGTTAATTTCTGTATCACCTGTATCAAGGCAGTTTAGTTACCTGGAGGAAATGGATGTGATCCTCTGTGTGTGAGAGCTGCTCCAGCTCAGCGTTTCTCCTCCTCAGCTCAGCTATCTCCTGCTCCAGTTGCTCCAGGAGTCCATCAGCTTGACTCACTTGAGCCTTCTCCTTGTTTCTGATCAACCCTTCAACTCAGAGCGCCTTCTCTCAATGGAGTGGATCAGCTCAGTAAAGATCCTATCACTGTCCTCCACTGCTGCCTGTGCAGAGTGCTGTTCAGGCACAAAGAGAGAAGAGAAGGCTCCATGTTAAGTCGAATACTTTTTCCCCAGGCCATTTTATTACAGAGGAATAAGGTTCTACCTAGAAGCCTTTTCATCTGAATAAGCTTTCTCACTGATGGTATCAGTCTAGCCACCCCAATGAAACCCAGGAACAATACAAGTACAATAAACAACAATCAAAATCATAGGTACAACCGACTGTAAGTGAACTCATGCAAAGAACAGAGATTCCCAATTACCCACAACCCAACCCTCCAGCAAAATGTACAACCTAGATGTTAAAGGGTTCTAGGTAGAAATCTTCATAGAGGCCCACATAAATACTATTCACTGATTGTACAAAACTTTAAGAACACCTTAATATTGTGTTTCACTTGACCCCCCTCCATTGCCCTCTGAACAGCCTTGGAACATGGACACTACAAGCTGTCGAAAGACTTCCACAGGGATGTGGCCCATGTTGTCTCCAATGCTTCCCACAGTTGGCTGCATATCCTTTGGGTGGTAGACCATTCTTCATACACACAGGAAACTGTTGAGCATGAAACACCCAGCAGCGTTGCAGTTCGTGACAAAACCCAGTGCACCTACAACCATACCCCGTTCAAATGCACTTCGATCTTTTTCTTTCCCATTTACACACACAGTCCATGTCTCAATTGTCTCAAGGTTTAAAAATCCTTCTTTAACCTGTCTCCTCCCCTTCATCTACACTGACTGAAGTGGATTTCACAAGTGACATCAATGAGGGATCATAGCTTTCACCTGGATTCACCTGGTCAGTCTATATCATGGAAAGAGCAGGCATCCTTAATGTTTTGTACACTCAGTGTATGTTACCTCAGTAACCTCAAGTACCTCGTACCCCTGCACATTGACTGGGGACCGGTATTCCTTGTAATAGCCTCATTATTGTTATTTAATTGTGTTACTATATACTTTTTTTTAACAGTACAGTTTTCTTACTTTTTAACTCTGCATTGTTGGGATAGTGTTCGTAGGTAAGAATTTCACTATGAAGTCTGCACCTGTTGTATTTGGCAAATGTGACAAATACAATTTTATTATTACTTACTACAGTGTTTTTGGGGGTAGATAAAACTGAAGTATTCACAATAGTATTTCAGTATATTACAACATTTTATAGTAAGTACTACACATGATCGACAGATACTTGTGTTTAGTATAGTATTCTACAGTATACTACAGTTTATATATAATGAAATGGTAAGTACTGTAATATTCTAATAATAATAATAATATAATAATATATGCCATTTAGCAGACGCTTTTATCCAAAGCGACTTACAGTCATGTGTGCATACATTCTATGTATGGGTGGTCCCGGGAACTGTAGTATTTTTCATTCGGGGTACTGGGTAGAACCCTTTCCAGAGGGTTCTACCTAGAATCATACAGGGCCTAGAATCAGAAACGGTCCTACTTAAACAGGTTGAAGAACCCTTAATGGTTCCTTTTTATAAGAGTGTATTTCATCTCTGACTGGGATCCCAGAGAGCCTGTTCCCCACAGTGAGTCTCTGTAGGATTGGAGAGTGTCTCCTCTCTCTCTGACTGGCTGACTGGAGGAGGGAAGTGAAATGGTGCATCTCCAGTCCTCTGGGCCAAGTTTTTCAAAAGTTATCTGATCGGATTTCGGAAATCGGATAGGATTAAATGTAATCAAAAAATGGAATAAAAAAATAAATAATAGCAATACAGAATCCAGATTATAATCCAGATTTTTTTTTAAAACTGGCCCCTGGTCAATAATACTTACCTTGAGAGACTCCACAGCCTGTTGGAGCTCCTTCAGCTCCTTCTCTCTCTCCTGGATTCTCTGCTGGAGCTTCTGCTGACTCATCCCCAGCTGACTCTATGGAGAAACACTGTTCATTGAGCTATCAAGATTTATTTGTCCAGTAGTGCAATAGTATAGTATTATGATATAGGGCCATAGAGAGTAGAATTTCAATTGTAATAGAAGTCCCACTGCAAAATTATTTATCTATGTTGTTAGTTGAATTATTATGTTTCTTTACAGTACTCATATCATATAGTTTAAACAGAACTTTGGACTCAAAAGAAAATGATGGTGTGTGACAACAGCTAATGGTGATACATTTAGACAATGTTTTTCATGTAACTAATTATATGTGTTTATCTCATATTCAAACAGCTCTCCTGCTGTATATTTAATCATTTGTTTATCAGAGTCACCAACAAGTTATTCTGGTCTAACCTGTTTCTCGGTCCTCTCCGCTGCAGCTGACACTGTATCATGGCCTTTATGATCATCCACCATACACAGATAACAGATACAATTCTGATCGGTACAACAGTAAATCTTCAGCAGTTCGTCATGACGGGAGCAGATGTTCTCCTGTAGCTGTGTGGAAGCTTTGACCAGCTTGTGCTTCTTTAGTGCAGGGACACTATAGTGAGGCTGTAGGTGAGTCTTGCAGGAAGACACCAGACACACCAGACAGGACATGAGGGCTTTCTGCTTTCTAGTCCCAGTGCAGAAATCACATGCCACATCTCCAGGTCCAGCATAGCACAGATCAGGGGGAGCAGCCTGAAGTCCTGTCTTCTTCAGTTTCTCCACCACTTCAGCCAACATGTTATTCTTTCTCAGAGCAGGCCTTGGAGTGAAGGTCTGTCTGCACTGAGGACAGCTGTAGATCCCCTTCAGATCATCCTGATCCCAGCAGCCCTCAATACAGCTCCTACAGTAACTGTGTCCACAGGGAATAGCTACGGGCTCCTTCAGTAGATCCAGACAGACAGAACTAGAGAACTGGTCCTGGTCCAGCAGAACTGCCTGCTGAGCCATTTGGACGGTTGTTACTCACTTTCACGCGGACAAACGGCACCGAGATTCAGATAAGTTTTGTTTTCCCAGAAGAAAGTTTGTGGGAGGGGAGGGACTTCCTGGTTCTGCCAGAAGGTGGGGTTAGTTAGCGGGAGGGAGATAGAGGAATGTCGTCCGATGCAATAATGAATATCCTGTTGCCTCGGCTGGTTTACAGGTCTACGTTGCTTTGTGACATATACTTCTGCAGCTTGGGTTAGAATCCAGCCCACTGCTATTTCAACACACTTTCCTCCAGAGCCATATATTTAGAGAGGTAACAATTATTCTCAGGGGTTGCTCCAGTAACATGAATTGTGATCCTGGACTAAACATGAGGGCTTTCTGGTCGAAGCCTGAAGTCCCGTTTACTATATATTATCCAGATATAAATTTATACTTGATATTGAAACATAATGTAAAGTGAATGATTGATATACCTCTGTGTCCAGAATTCATTGTATACTATTATGGGTATGAATATTATGGGTAGCCAATATACAATGAACCATTAAAAGGTACATTGTGTTCCTAGACCAAATGTGTTATTTTTCTGATGTCTACATTAGAGTTCACTAGATAAACTAAAGGGTACTAATGCAGGATGAGAAATAATAAAATACATGACTATTTCAATGTCCGTTTTCTGGAGTCGTTATTCAAAATGAGAGGCAAATAGAGCTGTCTATGAATGTAACATGTTTCTATACCTTTTCAAAATACTGCGATTGTAAGAAGGGACATATTAGATGCTATTTGAGCTATTTAAAAGTTTAGTTCAATGTCCACATGCAAATATCATTTTATATGATGAATCAATGTGCATTGGCCATAGCCTGACCAATCACAGTCTCTCTTAAAACGTACAGCTATGGAAACAGAACAGGACAAATGCCACGTCTTATAAAAAAACTCAGACCATGTTGTTTGGTTGTTTGTATAAAGTGCAGTAGACTGTCTTTCTCGGTTAACTTTAATATAAAATATTTCAAAGAATGAATCCAAAGTGAGGTCTTCTAGCTCGCTTATATTTTACTTAATGATCATGAATGAAATAAAATGGAGTAAACATTCACCTTGTGTCAGGGTAGACACGGCCCCCTGACACACACACACACACACACACACACACACACACACACACACACACACACACACACACACACACACACACACACACACACACACACACACACACACACACACACACACACACACACACACACACACACGTACCTCACCACACATGCACCCCACTCGCAGGCACACACACACGCATACACACTGCTGCTAAATATAAGGTTCTTTAATTGCATTGTCACTCAAGTAGTTTAGAACATAAAACTTAAGGACAAAAATACAGAAATCTAGTTTATTTTGGTGGTTTACTGAGAGGCAGAGGTACTGTCAATCAAAAACCGTGGAATCATTTCATTTGATTTTGCCACATCACCATCTGCTGGGTAATTGATTGAGTAGTGATTGTTTAGCACCAGATTGATATACAATATATAGGCCTAGATATATTTGAGGACATTCAACAGATTCAAATTCAAGGATCAACAGGTAAATAATAACACAACTCATTGAACAAGATACAATACAGCGGTTGTTATTCAGAAGGTACATCAAAGTGATAATACATCAATATGAATGTATAAGATTGAAACATACACTACAATTAAGATGATATCACTCAGAACAATTATTGTACATACCAGACTAAAAGAGCATTAACCATCCCTCTAATATGGGGAACTCTACAGTTTACACAGCTCAGCAGAATCATTTTTGTACCAAACCCATATCCCAGGATAGAGGGGTTTAGTGAACGTGGTTTCGACTCTGTGGAGGAGGGTCATTGTGTCAGAGACGCTGTAGAAGGACAGAATACCGACCTTGTGATCCAGGTACACTCCTACTCTGGAGGACTGAGGGCCAGATACTTTAGTCTCAACATTATTGTGTCTGAAATGATAACCATCACTAGAGCACTCTAGACCCCAAGACTTGTCATTGTATCCGAATCTGGACTCATTAACCGTCCCTACTCTACTTATGTCTTTATATGTCACTGCTATAAAAACAGTCCCACGATGAAACTCCACCTCCCAGTAACAGCGTCCAGACAGACCCTCTCGACAAAGGACCTGCCACCAACCAGTGAATCTGTCTGGATGGTCAGGATTTGGATCGTTAACAGAATTAACAACTGTCACCTTTCTGTTTCCCCCAGACAGAGAGAGGGATTTCTGTGCTGTGTTTGGGTCCAGTGTGAGCTGACAGGAATCTGGGAGAAGAGCAGAGACCATTGAGAGGAGTTAGAACAGTAAGTTAAGGCACACACGGTACTGTATCTACCCTGTCTTTGATTACAGCAGAGCAGAGATCAATGAGAGCAGTATCTACTATTGAAGTATCACAAGGTTTTGAGGAGTGTCAGAAAAAAGAGACTGTTAGTTACTTGGTGAAGAATCTCACATTGTAAGAAGTGTTCTCTAATCTTGGGCTCTGGAGGCAGTAAGATATCCACAGAATTTACTACAAACACACAGACATTTACAGAGAGAGAGAATATTATCAGCATACCATATTGCACATGTATAAAGTGATGACTATAGGACCTCTGATTTGTCTAAACTAGGTGTTCTTACACTATGTATTGTGTTAGTATTATTTTCAACTGACCTGTGGTGGAGATCTTGGTCCATTCTCCTTTAAGGAAGTCTTCCAGTTTCTCTCTGACATCAGAAACAGCCGTATTCAACTCTCCAAAGTACTGAAGAGGATGGATAACGATGCCGGGTAAGTCTGAAGAGACACTGGGACTGGAGAGAGACTGATAACTCTGTAGAGAGACAGAGAGAGAGAGAGAGAGAGAGAGTGAGAGTGAGAGAGAGAGAGAGAGCAGATGACTGCCACAATGTATTTTGTGATCATATGTTATTTTATTGATGTCAGAAAACATGAATACTGATATAAAGAATAGAGAAAAATTGACAAAATCTACAGTTTCACAATAAGTTAATTTCTGTATCACCTGTATCAAGGCAGTTTAGTTACCTGGAGGAAATGGATGTGATCCTCTGTGTGTGAGAGCTGCTCCAGCTCAGCGTTTCTCCTCCTCAGCTCAGCTATCTCCTGCTCCAGTTGCTCCAGGAGTCCATCAGCTTGACTCACTTGAGCCTTCTCCTTGTTTCTGATCAACCCTTCAACTCAGAGCGCCTTCTCTCAATGGAGTGGATCAGCTCAGTAAAGATCCTATCACTGTCCTCCACTGCTGCCTGTGCAGAGTGCTGTTCAGGCACAAAGAGAGAAGAGAAGGCTCCATGTTAAGTCGAATACTTTTTCCCCAGGCCATTTTATTACAGAGGAATAAGGTTCTACCTAGAAGCCTTTTCATCTGAATAACCTTTCTCACTGATGGTATCAGTCTAGCCACCCCAATGAAACCCAGGAACAATACAAGTAGAATAAACAACAATCAAAATCATAGGTACAACCGACTGTAAGTGAACTAATGCAAAGAACAGAGATTCCCAATTACCCACAACCCAACCCTCCAGCAAAATGTACAACCTAGATGTTAAAGGGTTCTAGGTAGAAATCTTCACAGAGGCCCACATAAATACTATTCACTGATTGTACAAAACTTTAAGAACACCTTAATATTGTGTTTCACTTGACCCCCCCCCCCCCGCATTGCCCTCTGAACAGCCTTGGAACATGGACACTACAAGCTGTCGAAAGACTTCCACAGGGATGCGGCCCATGTTGTCTCCAATGCTTCCCACAGTTGGCTGCATATCCTTTGGGTGGTAGACCATTCTACATACACACAGGAAACTGTTGAGCATGAAACACCCAGCAGCGTTGCAGTTCGTGACAAAACCCAGTGCACCTACAACCATACCCCGTTCAAATGCACTTCGATCTTTTTTCTTTCCCATTTACACACACAGTCCATGTCTCAATTGTCTCAAGGTTTAAAAATCCTTCTTTAACCTGTCTCCTCCCCTTCATCTACACTGACTGAAGTGGATTTCACAAGTGACATCAATGAGGGATCATAGCTTTCACCTGGATTCACCTGGTCAGTCTATATCATGGAAAGAGCAGGCATCCTTAATGTTTTGTACACTCAGTGTATGTTACCTCAGTAACCTCAAGTACCTCGTACCCCTGCACATTGACTGGGGACCGGTATTCCTTGTAATAGCCTCATTATTGTTATTTAATTGTGTTACTATATACTTTTTTTTAACAGTACAGTTTTCTTACTTTTTAACTCTGCATTGTTGGGAAAGTGTTCGTAGGTAAGAATTTCACTATGAAGTCTGCACCTGTTGTATTTGGCAAATGTGACAAATACAATTTTATTATTACTTACTACAGTGTTTTGGGGGGTAGATAAAACTGAAGTATTCACAATAGTATTTCAGTATATTACAACATTTTATAGTAAGTACTACACACGATCGACAGATACTTGTGTTTAGTATAGTATTCTACAGTATACTACAGTTTCTATATAATGAAATGGTAAGTACTGTAATATTCTAATAATAATAATAATATAATAATATATGCCATTTAGCAGACGCTTTTATCCAAAGCGACTTACAGTCATGTGTGCATACATTCTATGTATGGGTGGTCCCGGGAACTGTAGTATTTTTCATTCGGGGTACTGGGTAGAACCCTTTCCAGAGGGTTCTACCTAGAATCATAAAAGGCCTAGAATCAGAAACGGTCCTACTTAAACAGGTTGAAGAACCCTTAATGGTTCCTTTTTATAAGAGTGTATTTCATCTCTGACTGGGATCCCAGAGAGCCTGTTCCCCACAGTGAGTCTCCGTAGGATTGGAGAGTGTCTCCTCTCTCTCTGACTGGGATCCCAGGGAGCCTGTTCCCCACAGTGAGTCTCTGTAGGATTGGAGAGTGTCTCCTCTCTCTCTGACTGGCTGACTGGAGGAGGGAAGTGAAATGGTGCATCTCCAGTCCTCTGGGCCAAGTTTGTCAAAAGTTATCTGATCGGATTTCGGAAATCGGATAGGATTAAATGTAATCAAAAAATGGAATAAAAAAATAAATAATAGCAATACAGAATCCAGATTATAATCCAGATTTTTTTTTAAAACTGGCCCCTGGTAAATAATACTTACCTTGAGAGACTCCACAGCCTGTTGGAGCTCCTTCAGCTCCTTCTCTCTCTCCTGGATTCTCTGCTGGAGCTTCTGCTGACTCATCCCCAGCTGACTCTATGGAGAAACACTGTTCATTGAGCTATCAAGATTTATTTGTCCAGTAGTGCAATAGTATAGTATTATGATATAGGGCCATAGAGAGTAGAATTTCAATTGTAATAGAAGTCCCACTGCAAAATTATTTATCTATGTTGTTAGTTGAATTATTATGTTTCTTTACAGTACTCATATCATATAGTTTAAACAGAACTTTGGACTCAAAAGAAAATGATGGTGTGTGACAACAGCTAATGGTGATACATTTAGACAATGTTTTTCATGTAACTAATTATATGTGTTTATCTCATATTCAAACAGCTCTTCTGCTGTATATTTAATCATTTGTTTATCAGAGTCACCAACAAGTTATTCTGGTCTAACCTGTTTCTCGGTCCTCTCCGCTGCAGCTGACACTGTATCATGGCCTTTA
This sequence comes from Oncorhynchus keta, assembly GCF_023373465.1. Taxonomy (NCBI): domain Eukaryota; kingdom Metazoa; phylum Chordata; class Actinopteri; order Salmoniformes; family Salmonidae; genus Oncorhynchus; species Oncorhynchus keta. Next base: position 31,008,642 of record NC_068424.1, on the reverse strand, counting down.
TGATCATCCACCATACACAGATAACAGATACAATTCTGATCGGTACGACAGTAAATCTTCAGCAGTTCGTCATGACGGGAGCAGATGTTCTCCTGTAGCTGTGTGGAGGCTTTGACCAGCTTGTGCTTCTTTAGTGCAGGGACACTATAGTGAGGCTGTAGGTGAGTCTTGCAGGAAGACACCAGACACACCAGACAGGACATGAGGGCTTTCTGCTTTCTGGTCTCAGTGCAGAAATCACATGCCACATCTCCAGGTCCAGCATAGACCAGATCAGGGGGATCAGCCTGAAGTCCTGTCTTCTTCAGTTTCTCCACCACTTCAGCCAACATGTTATTCTTTCTCAGAGCAGGCCTTGGAGTGAAGGCCTGTCTGCACTGAGGACAGCTGTAGATCCCCTTCAGATCATCCTGACCCCAGCAGCCCTCAATACAGCTCCTACAGTAACTGTGTCCACAGGGAATAGTGACTGGCTCCTTCAGTAGATCCAGACAGACAGAACAAGAGAACTGGTCCTGGTCCAGCAGAACTGCCTGCTGAGCCATTTGGACTGTTGTTGCTCACTTTCACACGGACAAACGGCACCGAGATTCAGATAAGTTTCGTTTTCTCAGAATAGAGTTTGTGGGAAGGGGAGGGACTTCCTGATTCTGCCAGGAGGTGGAGTTAGGGACGGAGAGAGCAATGTTGTACAATGCAAAACATGCTAGGGTAGTTTAGGGTTAATTCTCTTTCCATAACATTGACTGACCAGGTGAATCCAAGTGAGAGCTATGATCCCTTTTTGATCCCTTATTCACTTGTTAAATCCACTTTAATAAGTGTAGATGAGGGGGAGTAGACAGGTTAAAGAAGGATTTTAAAGCCTTGAGACAATTAAGGCTTGGATTGTGTGTGTGTGCCATTCAAAGTGTGATTGGGCAAGACAAAAGTTTTAAGTGCCTTTGATCCGCGTATGGTAGTAGGTGCCAGGCGCACTGGTTTGAGTGTGTCAAGAACTGCAATGCTGCTGGGTTTTTCCACACTCATCAGTTTCCCGTGTGTATCAAGAATGGTCCACCACCCAAAGGACATCCAGCCAACTTGACAACTGTGGGAAGCATTGTACTCAACATGGACCAGAATCTACAGTTGAAGTCAGAAGTTTACATACACCGTAGCCAAATACATTTAAACTCAGTTGTTTTCACAATTCCTGACATATAATCCTAGTAAAAATTCCCTGTCTTAGGTCAGTTAGGATCACCACTTTTACAAAGAGGAGGAAGGGAAGCGCTACTAAGGTACACAATAGTACATTTTGGTAAATACAAGGTGCTCTTTGGTAAAAGGGGTAAATTGGTCATCAAAATTGAAGGAGGACCAAGGCACTCTTCATATAATTGATTAAAATGCCTTTATTAGTATGGCATGTTCAATAGAAACAACGTTTTTTTTAAACCGACACGTTTCAGCTGAATGGCCTTCATCAGGGAGTATAAAAAAAATGGAATACTATGTCCTCTTTTGAACAGCTTTTCCAATTAGCCCTAATTGGAAGAGGGAGTGGTTACAAACTTGATTGGACACACCTAGCAAGCTACTCCCAGCCGAATTGGTTTTTAAAAAACGTTGTTTCTATTGAACATGCCATACTAATAAAGGCATTTTAATTAATTATATGAAGAGTGCCTTGGTCCTCCTTTCTTTTTGAGGATCACCACTTTATTTTAAGAATGTGAAATAGCAGAATAATAGTAGAGAGAATGAATACTCAATTAGTATTTGGTAGCTTTGCCTTTAAATAGTTTAACTTGAGTCAAACGTGTCAGGTAGCCTTCCACAAGCTTTCCACAATAAGTTAGGTGAATTTTGGCCCATTCCTCCTGACAGAGCTGGTGCAACTGAGTCAGGTTTCAAGGCCTCCTTGCTCGCACACGCTTTTTCAGTTCTGCCCACAAATCTTCTATTGGATTGAGGTCAGGGCTTTGTGATGGCCACTCCAATACCTTGACTTTGTCGTCCTTAAGCCATTTTGCCACAACTTTGGAAGTACGCTTGGGGTCATTGTCCATTTGGAAGACCCATTTGCCACCAAGCTGACTGATGTCTTGAGATGTTGCTTCAATATATCCACATCATTTTCCTATCTCGTTATGCCATCCATTTTGTGAAGTGCACCAGTCCCTCCTGCAGCAAAGCACCGCCACAACATGATGCTGCCACCCCTGTGCTTCACGGTTGGGATGGTGTTCTTCGGCTTGCAAGCCTCCCCTTTTTTCCTCCAAACATAACGATGGTCATTATGGCCAAACAGTTATATTTTTGTTTCATCAGACCAGAGGACATTTCTCCAAAAAAGTACCAGCTTTGTACCTATGTGCAGTTGCAAACTGTAATCTGGCTCTTTTTAATGGCGGTTTTGGAGCAGTGGCTTCTTCCTTGCTGACTGGCCTTTCAGGTTATGTCGATATAGGACTAGTTTTTACTGTGGATATAGATACTTTTGTACCTGTTTCCTCCAGCATCTTCACAATGTCCTTTGCTGTTGTTCTGGGATTGATTTGCACTTTTTGCACCAAAGTACGTTAATCTCTAGGAGACAGAACGCGTCTACTTCCTGAGTGGTATGATGACTACGTGGTCCCATGGGTGTTTATACTTGCGTACTATTGTTTGTACAGATGGTACCTTCAGGCATTTGGAAATTGCTCCCATGGATGAACCAGACTTGTGTAGGTCTACAACTTATTTTCTGGCTTTCTTGGCTGATTTATTTTGATTCCCATGATGTCAAGCAAAGAGGCACTGAGTTTGAAGGTAGGCCTTGAAATATATCCACAGGTACACCTCCAATTGACTCAAATGATGTCAATTAGCCTATCGGAAGCTTCTAAAGCCATGACTTAATTTTCTGGAATTTTCCAAGCTGTTTAAAGGCACATTCAACTTAGTGTATGTAAACTTCTGTCCCACTGGAATTGTGATACAGTGAAATATAAGTGAAATAATCTGTCTGTAAACAATTGTTGGAAAAATTACTTGTGTCATGCACAAAGTAGATGTCTTAAACGACTTGCCAAAACTACAGTTTGTTAACAAGAAATGTGTGGAGTGGTTGAAAAACGAGTTAATGACTCCAACCTAAGTGTATGTAAACTTCCGACTTCAACTGTATGTGGTACGCTTTCGACACCTTGTAGAGTCCATGCCCAGACAAATTGAAACTGTTCTGAAAGCAAAGGGGGGGTGCAACTCAATATTAGGAAGGTGTTCCTAATGTTTTGCACACTCCATGTACTTCTGAAACATGGGTTCGAATCCTGCCCACTGCTATTTCAACACACTTTCCCCCAGAAGCATATTTAGTGGTAACATCTTCTCCAACAGGGGGCGCTCCAGTAACATACATTGTGATCCAGGACGAAACATTACAGCAGCCTATTTAGAGAGGTAACATCTTCTCCAACAGGGGGCGCTCCAGTAACATACATTGTGATCCAGGACGAAACATTACAGCAGCCTATTTAGAGAGGTAACATCTTCTCCAACAGGAGGCGCTCCAGTAACATACATTGTAATCCAGGACTAAACATTACAGGAGCCTATTCACATACGTTTTGGTTCAAAGCGCAATACTAGTAAATCACTTTCATTATAAGTTCATGGTTCCTACCTTCACTATATATTAGTGAGACATAAATGTATACTGGATATTGAAACAGAAAGCAAAGTTAATGACTGATTAGCCTCTGTGTGTATGTGTTGCATAATCTACCCGATTGTGATCAACCACTTGAACATTATGGGTAGCCAACATACCATGAAACATCAAAAAAGGTACATTGTGTACCTAGTCCAAATTTGTTATTTTTCTGATGTCTACATTAGAGTTCACTAGCTAAACTAAAGGGTACTAATGCAGGGTGAGAAATAATAAAATACATGACTATTTCTTTGTCATTTTTCTGTGGTCTATGATAATCTATCCTTTTTTTCAAAACGAGTGGCATATAGAACTGTCTATGAATGCAGCATGTTCACATACTTTTCAAAAAATCCTGCAGATTGTAAAAAGTGCAAGATGAGCTGCTATATTGAGCATTTTGAAAGGTTAATTCAATCTCCACATGCAAATGACCTTTGATATGATACATCTGTAGTAGTAAAAGGGGAGAAGTTCATTGAGAGAGAAATATGATTAAAAGCTTGGCCCAGTCAATGAGATGTTGCGGTGAGATGATATGACCTTTTTCTTTCATTCACTTTTTTTTCAGTGGCCTGACCCATCACATTATTTTCCAAATGGAACATGAATTCAGAACAGGACAAATGCCAAGTCTTGCCAAGTTTTATAAAATACTTCCTAAGTTAACAATTTTTTTCCACCAGCCTAATGTCCATTGCTCGTGTTTCTTGGCCCAAGCAAGTCTCTTCTTCTTATTGGTGTCCTTTAGTAGTGGTTTCTTTGCAGCAATTCGACCATGAAGGCCTGATTCACGCAGTCTGTTACTTGCACTCTGTGAAGCATTTATTTGGGCTGAAATCTGAGGTGCAGTTAACTAATGAACTTATCCTCTGCAGCAGAGGTGACTATGGGTCTTCCTTTCCTGTGGCGTTCCTCATGAGAGCCAGTTTCATCATATCGCTTGATGGTTTTTGCGACTGCACTTGAAGAAACTTTCAAAGTTCTTGAAATGTTCCACATTGACTGACCTTCATGTCTTAAAGTAATGATGGACTGTTATTTATCTTTGCTTATTTGAGCTGTTCTTGCCATAATGTGGACTTGGTCTTTACCAAATAGGGCTATCTTCTGTATACCACCCCTACCTTGTCACAACACAACTGATTGGCTCAAACACATTAAGAAGGAAAGAAGTACCACCAATTAACAAGGCACACCTGTTAATTTAAATGCATTCCAGGTGACTACCTCATGAAGCTGGTTGAGAGAATGCCAAGAGTGTACAAAGCTGTCAAGGCAAAGGCTACTTTGAAGAGAATCTCAAATATAAAAAAAAATGTTGGTTACTACATGATTCCATAGTTTTGATGTCTTCATTATTATTCTACAATGTAGAAAATAGTCAAATTAAAGAAGAACCCTGGAATAAGTAGGTGTCCAAACGTTTGACTGGTACTGTACATCTACAGTGTATTGCCAAAAACCACTCAACCAGATCAGACCTGTCCAATGAGCCACACTGATTAAAGAATCCCAGTGCACACACACAGACACACACAATTAGAATACACAGAGCAGCTCTTTGCTCACCCCTCCTCTGCCTCTCTCCCTCGCTTTCTCTGTGTCGTTTTCACCGTCTGTATTTCACCTCTTGAATTGGAATCTATAGAGCAGCTTGAAGTGATGCAGGATACTGTGTGGTCAACCCACCTCTTTTCTCTCTCCATCTGTCCTCTTCTGTCACTTTTCTCTCGTGCCGTCTGTCACGGTCTCAGGTTCTTGTTTGTTACTGTCTCATTTGTCGATCTTCTTCTGTTATGACTTGTTCTGTTCTTCTGGTGTCTCTCTCCACCATATCCTATTCTCCTGTTGCTGTCTCCATGTCTCATCTGGTGTTTCTTTAGTTTGCAAAATGGTCAAGGGGATACCGGGGTAGTTTAACTTGTTTTGGGCCCGTGTCCGGGTCAACTAAACCATCCTCTTCCCTACCATTTGCCCCTGGCTGCTGCTGTTCTAAGTGCTCCACTTGCCTGCTGTTCTCATCTGTCCACCTCCTTGGCTCATCTGAAAAGGTAGCAAGGCAGAAGTGCAACATGTAATTAGTTTGATTTAAAGGGCGACTGCACTTTCGCCAGTTAGCTTCAGCCGGCTGGTGTGGGACCTGACTTTGGATATGATGGAGAGAGACACCAGAAGAACAGAACAGGCCTGTTGCCGAGGCTAGTTAGGGACCATCAATTAATTACACAATGTAAATGACAAATATGAAATACTTTCATGTTGCACACCTTTTAGTTCTCACCCTTTCCTGCAGTCAAATGACCAAATCACCCTCTGGTGGCCTCATGGGTGGAATATTATTTATATTTTTCATAATTTATAAACATTAAAAAACAGCCAAAAATCCAGTGTTTCTATGTCAAACGGTTTTGTTGTATTTCAGTCTTCTGTGATGTATATAAGGTGTAGCATTGGGATGCAAACTCAAAATTGACTACATTTTAACATTATATCTGATATAGTACAGTGGGTGTATACTTTTGTTTCAAAGTCGATTTGTTTAAAACTAACAAGAAACACTCGGTGGAACCCTAATTTTGCCCACTGCAGTAAAAGTTTAAATGCTTACAATATTTGTAAATTAATTTCTACAATTTATTGTTGGTTTGAGGTTTTTAAGTAATTGAAATTTGAAGCTTTTGCAATTAACATACTGTCCCTAATTAGCCCCATAGGGATAAACAAAGTCAATCCAAATGTATCACAATCATTACGATCGGGTCGGGTGCTGCTGCACTCCGAATTGATGATTACTTGTTTGCTGCCAGCTGTGGGCAGGATTGAAACAAACCCAACCTTCATTTACGTTGTGATGCAGTCTCATACAACTCAGTTTTGGATGAAACTGACTTTATGACCAAAATGATCCTATTTACACTTTGTAGTCAATTTTGACAACATAAATGTTTCTGACTCGTATGAATGCCACACAGGCTGTTTTCTAAACGATAAGTTGTTTTTTAGAAGCAGTTGCGCTTTAAAGTTCATGTATACTGACATGTATACTCCACCTATAGCATTTTGTTTTACATTTTCGCATTGTAATTTCAGAAAATGTCCATGATATAATGGCAGTAATAGTGGAATGATAGTGTTTGACAGTATTACATACCCACCCATGTTGTGATTGGCTGTGATAGTCACCAATTGGTTTCTCACATGAATTGAGTTTATGTGAGAACAAGCACTGAATTGTGTAGGGAATCATTGTACCATCTAAATATTGCTGTGAACTATCCTTTAAATATCAACAAATTGTGGTTTTACAGCTGTTTGAAGCTGGTGGATCAAAGCCGAAAGTAAAAGGCTCAAGTGTGAGTTCACAAAAATTCCACAAAATCCTATATGTAGCACCTTTAAAGGGCCTATGCATTTTCAATGTTTTGTTCACCTAGAATCTAACCTCAAAGCTGGCCATCTTTTCCCCTCTTTCTGGCAGCCCTTACCCTTCCCGTCTAAGTTCACGTTTGTTTATTTGTCATATACACATAACATACATGGAGTACACAGTGCAATGAAATTCTTACTTGCAGGTTAACATCTTGGCAATGCAACAACCCTAGAAAACGTAAGTAGCTACGTGGATAAAAAGACTAATAAAAACAAAGTGGTCCACTGCGTTCTGAAACCACAGTGGGCACCGCGTCACTCCAGGGGCTTCTTGCAGTGCCTGCTACTGTCTAGCACAGTATATTGGATTTTTTTTTTGTCATTAAAGTTGTCAGTAAAACATATATTTAATGTTTATACTGCATGTTTTGGGGCTGAGGACACGGAAACCCAGGCCTAACGACGCCACTGCTGAGCACCTCCTGTACATTTGAAAGAAAACTGAACAGGTGAATGAGATTTTGAAACAATGATATTAAACAACAGTTAATGACAAATTAGGACATGTTTTCTCAAACTACAGCAGAATTGGGTACAGCAGAAGACACATTTCTGTCTCGTATGAATTCATAAACTCTTGGTATTATTTTGAATCATATCTCAAAGTCTTGTTGCCCTCAACTCTAAACACATTTTCTGTTTAAGTGTTTCTGGGTTTTCACAGCAAGACAGCCACTTACATAACTGTGTGTCTGTGCCTTTGATATGACTAAACGGGTGTCTGTACTCCAACAAAGACACCGCAATTAGTCACAAAGAAAAGGACACAATGACACGGTAAAACAGGTCTAAAAATACACCAAGATTGTGTTTTATGCATCTTCCTTTTAAAATCATTCGAAAGGCTATTAACAACAGTGCTCTACCCGGGTCCTTATTCAGATACGATGGACTGAATTAGGTTGGTTATCAAACTCATAAATGGGCAATCTGGGATTTGAAGAACAACAAAGCAGTCACGACGCCACTTGATTTGGTAAAACAGCTGAGGGATGGGGCTGGAGAAATGTAATATAACCAGCTATTGTTTGTCGTTTTCATGACCATTCATGAAAACAAAATGACAAACAACTTTATAATTTGAGTCCTGGCATAATAGTTGAAATAAGCTCATGAAGCACTCATAAGTTATATTCTTTAAGAATCAATGGTTGTATTTCATTTAATAGTCCAAAAAATGGATGAACCAATCCCAGATTGCCCCTTTAAACGGAAGAGGAATGTATTTATACTTTGTACTACATGGCTCTGAAAATGAATCAGAAGTTATAACCACGAATCATAACCACGAATTCCATGGTTCTAAGAATGAAAGACACGTAAGTTACACAGTACATCGTAGTCATTGAAAACACATTCCAAAGGATAAGTGGTGAGAATTCGAACATTTACAAACGGAGATGACTATCAAGCATTTGCTTCGCCAACGTCGCTTGACCAAACGTTTAAACACTTGAATCTTTTCGTTTAAATACGTCCCGTTGCAATGCTCCGTGACACGAATGAAATAATGGCGCATTTCAAAATGCCTGTGCAATTATATTTTCTGACTACGCAATTTATGTATAAGATTCATATAGTATTTATTTATATTTTAATCACACAGTAATCTGAATGTATTTATTTTCCTAGGTTGCATTGACATACTCATGTTTCTCTACTGTAAGAATGTACAAATATGAACACGTGTATCCAGGCGCAAGCCATATAAACAGCACGCGATTGATATCATAAAACGAACAACTTGACACAAAGGAGATAGCTCCAGACGTCAACGTTGATGTAAGCCCTCTGTCAAATTTGAAGAAAAAAAAACATTCAAGTCCAGGATTTTCACATGAGCCTGTCTCAAGTCACCTACATTAACTCTTCTTAACGAACATGTGAGCAAAAATAGGTTGAAAATACATTTTTAACGTTGTTACAGCATCTTTTCAACGCCCTTTTAAACAAATTTAGCTCACTGGGAAGTTTGTTGGCTTCTCAATGTCCCCCGAGCATTTGACTAGGGTCAAACAGCACACTTATACATGCTTGACTTTGGGTTTGTCAAGGCTGTATTTTGATAAATGTGAGCGCTGAATTGACCCCAGTGTCCACGTTGTAGTATCAAACCTTTACTTCTGGCTGGAGATGCTTTATCCTGGACGTAAAAGGCACACATATATATATATATGTGTTTTTGTTGTTGTATATCATATTTTACATTTGTGTGACTGTTATTGTCTATCAGTGTTTCAGTGCTTTTGTTACTTGTCGTCTTTTATGTTTTTGTGTGGAACCCAGGAAGAATTGCTGCTGCTTCGACAAAACATACGGCCCGGAAACATACAGAATGACAAACTTGCATCACAAAAAAAAGTGCCACCCTCTTCCACATATAGTGCACTACTTTTGACCAGGGTCCATGGATTACATATGCAATATAGAAGGAATAGGGTGCTATTTGGGATGCATACCAGATAAATACAGTAAGATAAATAGATACATTAAAAACAAAAATGGACCAAAAAAATAAAGTCAATAAGATATGTAAATAAGTAGACAACTACATTCATTTATAGAATATAGCAAATAAAACTCTAAGCATAACACATTTTTTGTAGTGAATTTTCATCAGCAGCTACACTCACCGGCCGGTTTATTAGGTAGACACATCTAGTACCAGGTCTGACCCCCCTTTGCCAACAGAACAGCCTGAATTATTCGGGCCATGGATTCTACAAGGTGTTGGAAATGTTCCACAGGGATGTTGGTCCATGCTGATGCAATGGCATCACGCAGTTGCTGCAGTTTGGATGGAGGTACAATCATGCTTCGAACAGCCCGTTTCATCTCATCCCAAAGATACTCTATTGTGTTTGGTCAGCAACAATGTTCAGATACGTTGTGGCGTTCAAGCGTTTCTTAATTGGAATCAAGGGACATAACGTGTGCCAGGAAAACATTCCCCACACCATTACACCACCGTTACCAGCCTGTATCGTTGACACCAGGCCGAATGGGCTCATGCTGCTTACGCCAAATCCTGGCTGCCATCACTAAGACGCAACAGGAACTGAGATTCATCAGACCAGGCAATGTTTTTCCACTCCTCAATTGTCCAGTGGTGGTGATCATGTTCCCACTGGAGACCCTTCTTGTTTTTAGCTGATAGGAGTGAAACCCAGTGTGGCCGTCTACTGCAAACGTGATAGCAACAGCCCCTCCGTGACAAAGATCGACAAGTTCTGCACACCACTGTTGTACTGCAACGTTATTTGTCTGTTTATGGCTCCCGCCTGTCAGCTTAGACAATTCTTGCCATTTTCCTTCGACCTCTCTCATGAACGAGCTGTTATCAACCGCAGGACTGCCGCCGACTGGATGTTTTTTGTTTGTCGCACTATTCTCCAAGACACTGTCGTGCGTGAGGGCAGCCGTCTGGAGCGCCTGGTACCGACGATCATACCACGCTCAAAGTTGCTTAGGTTACTTGTTTTGCCCATTCTAACGTTCAATCGATTAGTAACTGAATGCCTCGATGCCTGTCTGCCTGCTTTATATAGCAAGCCATGGCCACGTGGCTCACTGTCTGTAGGAGCGATCCATTTCTATGAACGTGGTGATGTACCTAATAAACTGGCCAAGGAGTATATTACAAGGCAAAATGTCTAACACCCAGTACTTTCTATGTCCCTGAGGATTTCATCAACATGTATAAAGGATATTCTGACTGACTTCTTTCCAGCAGCTCTTTAGTAGCTCCCATCCTGCAGACCACCATCCCGAGGCTTGTGTTTCATCTCCATAGAATACAAGCTTTCCCTAGCCCCAAAAATATAAATAGATAGGACCTCTATACCAGGCGCTGTCAGAGGAAGGCCCTAAAAATGGTCAAAGACTCCAGCCACCCTAGTCATAGACCGTTCTCTCTGCTACCGCACGGCAAGCGGTACCGGAGCGCCAATTCTAGGTCCAAGAGGCTTCGAAACAGCTTCTACCCCCAAGCCATAGGACTCCTGACCAGCTACCCAGACTATTTGCATTGCCCCCCTCTACACTGCTGCTACTCTGTTATTATCTATGCATAGTTACCTTAATAACTCTACCTACATGTACATATTACTTCGACACCGGTGCCCCCGCACATTGACTCTGTACCGGTGCCCCCTGTATATAGTCCCACTATTGTTATTTACTTTAAATATTTGTTTATCTCTTACTTTTTTTAGGTATTTTCTTGATTAAGGGCTTGTACGTAAGCATTTCACTGTAAGGTATACATAGACCTGTTGTATTTGGCGCATGTGACAAATCAAATTGGTTTTGACTTGAAAAATACAAAGGTTTTTGTGTTATCATGCCATTTTCTTTTCTTATTTTCAATGACGGCCTAAGAACAGTGGGTTAACTGCCTTGTTCTACCTGCCACCCATAAGGGTGCCCCACTCCCAAAGGAGGTAATAGATCTCTGCACCACATACACATTGGTTGGTAGAGACAGATATGGCAAAAATAGATGGATGTGCCAATCCCAGGTTGCCCCTTTAAAGCGCTTCCCCAATCATTATTGATGTTTTGACAAGGATAACTATTTCATTGAATGGCAGAGGCTAGAAGGAGGATGTTGCATCTTGCAAACCAATTAGAACTGTGCAGATGCAGAGTCAGCATAACAAGTAACTATGAAGGAACACAGTAAAACTGAGATAATATAGGTTCTTATCATTTTCAAGTGTGTCCTATAGTTGGCATGTGGAATGTTTTTCCCCCCTCTTGATGTGTGCAAATAAATTTGACATCAAAGAATAATGATATATCCTTTTCTAAGTGTGAGGAATCGGACCATTGATTTGGGCCTAACAGTAAAACAAATGGAACAAACACCAGTCATCTAAATTAGCATTGTTGTGTGTGCTTACATTCCTGATGTCACCTGGGTTAGGCCCAGATCATTGGAGTCTTCCTTTCCAACGCGGGAAATGGAAGACATCTCCATGGCTAGTCATGCCGGCTTTCTAGTCCCATCTGGGTTCTCCAGTGGAAGTGGGGCCTCCCTTCCTCCCCTCACGGTGCTCCTGTTGTTCTTCCCTGAGGCATTGTCCCCCTTCAGCTTTTTAGGCAGGCAGAAGTCCTTGAAGCACCTCTTGAAGTTCTCATCCAGGAAGGCATAGAGGACGGGGTTGAGGCTACTGTTGGTGTAGCCCAGCGCCACGCAGAAGAAGTAGGCGGCCATGACGGCGGTGGTCTCGGGCACGCTCACCAGCGCCTTGACCAGGATGAAGATGTGGATGGGCGTCCAGCACACTACGAACACCACGACCACCACCATGACCAGGCGGGTGATGCGCCGCAGCTGCCGGTCCTTTTCCCGGGAGCCCGAGAGGAGACGCACGCTCTTGAGTCGCAGCACCATGAGGGTGTAACACACGGTGATGATGAGCACGGGCACCACGAAGGCAAACACAAACACACAGACCTTCATCAAGGTGTCCCAGTACACGTACGGTTCCGGGAACTGCAAGGCACACTCCGTGGTTCCTAGAGGGAGTGGAGGGAGGGGAGGGGAGGTCGAGAAAGAAAAAGCACTGATAAATGCACCTACGCTCAAGCAAAGTGTTCTGAGAACACATAACATTTCACGCTGCGTCTGGTTCATCTCTCACTCTTTGACACTGTTATGGAACGGCTAATGCACACTCAAAAAGGGAACATCCTACTAATAGCGCAGATATTTGTTTTCACTTATCCACAACTCCATCTGTATTCAGAAACAATATGTGGTGTAAGGATAACGGCAAGCTCATTACCAACAGATGGCTTAGACGTAATGCATTTCCCCTCAACAAAATAGAGGAGAGAAGGTCTGTATTAGACCTTTATGTTCTGGGATTAGACGGGCACTTCTGCACTTTGATTCACCCCACCTAAGGAATCTGAGAGTAAAAACGAAATGAACCAACTCAATCTGTGCACAGTGTAAGGCATGTTCATTATGTTCTCTTGGGACAATTTCACCCATAAGAACTGTGTGTGTGTGTGTGTGTGTGTGTGTGTGTGTGTGTGTGTGTGTGTGTGTGTGTGTGTGTGTGTGTGTGTGTGTGTGTGTGTGTGTGTGTGTGTGTGTGTGTGTGTGTGTGTGTGTGCCTGCGTACGTGCATATTCAAGCATTCATGTTTGTGTGCGTGCTTCATGAGTGTGTGTGTGTATGCGTGCTTTTATGATTTAGTGTGTGCCGGCATGTATGCATACCAGCGCTCTCACCATTGTTGGACTGGGTGCCACCCAGTAACAGTGCTGGTACCCCTGCTGCAGAGGACAGCATCCAGATACATATGTTGATGATCTTGGCTTTGATCGGCGTCCGGAAGTCCAGGGCCTTGACCGGGTGGCAGACGGCGACATAGCGGTCCACACTCATCATGGTCAGGGTGAAGATGCTGGTAAACATGTTGTAGTAGTCGATGGAGATGAACACCTTACACACCACCTCGCCAAACGGCCACGAGTTCAACAGGTAGTCAGTACTCTGGAAAGGCATCGTCGTGGTGACCAGGGCGTCGGCCAGAGCCAGGTTGAAGATGTAAATGTTGGTAGCTGTCTTCATCTTTGTATACCTGTTTCAAAACAGAGTCAAGAATGGAGGGTAGAATGTGTTAGGTCCACATCCGAGTTTAAATACAAATTGAAATCATCTGAAATACTCTATCTGGGCTTGAATCAGCTTGTCTGGCACAGTGGAACTCCAGTGCAAACTCCATCCATCTGGCAGACTAGAGCAGCCTTTTTCAAACCTGTCCTCGGGGACCCCAAGACGTTTAAGTCATGGGTAACTGCAACTCAACATGGCTGCGGGAACATGGGTGTGTCAACATAGACGGGCGTATCAACACAAGTGAGTGTATGGAAAGCAAACAGCTAATTGGGCAGATTTGTTGCCACTCAAGACTGTTTCTGTGAGCGAGAGCATCCTATACTGACGGTATGAGGTCAATATCCTTCCAGGATACCCGGGCCAGGTCGATTAGAAAGGCCTGCTCGCTGAAGTCTTTTAGGGAGCATTTGACAGTGATGAGGGGTGGTTGTTTGAACATGGACCCATTACGCACGCAGGCAATGAGGCAGTGATCGCTGAGATCCTGGTTGAAGACAGCAGGAGTGTATTTAGAGGGCAAGTTGGTCAGGATGATATCTAAGAGAGTGCCCATGGTTATGGATTTAGGGTTGTACCTGGTAGGTTCCTTGATAATTTGTGTGAGATTGAGGGCATCTACCTTAGATTATAGGACGGCCGGGGTGTTAAGCATATCCCAGTATAGGTCACCTAACAGTACGAACTCTGAAGATAGATGGGGGGCAATCAATTCACATATGGTGTCCAGGGCACAGCTGGGGGCTGAGGGGGTCTATAACAAGCGGCAACGGTTGTTATAAACAAGACTTGTTTCTGGAAAGGTGGATTTTTTAAAGTAGAAGCTCAAATTATTTGGACACAGACCTGGATAGTATGACAGAACTCTGCAGGCCTTCTCTGCAGTAGATTGCAACTCAGCCCCTTTGGCACTTCTATCTTGCCGGAAATTGTTGTAGTTGGGGCTGGAAATTTCAGGATTTTTGGAGGCCTTCCTAAGCCAGGTTTCAGACATGGCTAAGACATCCGGGTTGGCGGAGTGTGCTAAAGCAGTGAATAAAACAAACTTAGGGAGGAGGCTTCTGATGTTAATATGCATGAGACCAAGGCTTTTACGGTTACAGAAGTCAACAAATGAGAACACCTGGGCAATGGGAGTGGTGCTGGGGGCTGCATGCCCTGGGTTAACCTTTACATCACCAGAGGAACAGAGGAGGAGTAGGATAAGGGTACGGCTAAAGGCTAAAAGAACTGGTCGTCTAGTGCATTCGAAACAGAGAGTAAAAGGAGCAGATTTCTGGCCGTGGACGAATAGATTCAAGGCATAATGTACAGACAAGGGTATGGTAGGATGTGAGTACAGTGGAGGTAAACCTAGGCATTGAGTGACGATGAGAAAGGTTTTGTCTCTAGAGGCACCAGTTAAGCCAGGTGAGGTCACTGCATGTGTGCAAGGGTGGGACAAAAGGGCTATCTATGGCCTATTGGGCAGGGCTGGGTGCTCTACAGTGAAATAAGACAATAATCACAAATCAAAACAGCAATAGACAAGGCATATTGACATTAGGGAGAGGCATGTGTAGCCGAGTGATCATAGGGTCCAATGAGTAGCAATGGGTGAGTCATGGAGCCAATTCAGTAGCCGCTACTACGCTAGGCAAACTGGAGACACGGCGATTCAGACAGCTAGTGGGCCGGGGCTAGCAGATGGGCCTTTGGCGACGTCACAATGGAAGAGCCTGTTGAAACCACCAGACCAGTTGTGATGGATCGGCGGGGCTCCGTGTCAGCGGTAAAGGGTCCAGGCCATTTGGCAAAAGAGGTATTGTAGCCCAATAATTGGCTGGTGGACCTCTTCGGCTGGCCGGATGATGGGCCTAGCTCGAGGCTAGCTCAAGGCTAACTGGTGCTTGCTTCGGGACAGAGATGTCAGCCACTCGGATTGCAGCTTGCTGATCTGGTGTAAAGTTTCAGAGTTTGCAGTAGGAATCCGGAGATGTGGTAGAGAAAAAGCAGTTCGATATGCTCTGGGTTGATATCGCGCTGTGTAGACTGGCAGGTATTAACCGAGCTATGGCTGGCTGGTGTCCTAGTTAATGGTGAGGAACGCTAGCAGTGGTTAACTGACCACTAGCTAGTAGCTAGTTAGTTGGCTAGCTCTGATGGGGGTTCCGGTTCTAAAGTATAAGAATAGTAAATCCGTACCACATTGGGTGAGGCGGGTTGCAGGAGAGTATACTCAGTTAAAATGTATACTAAATATATACGAAAAGAAAATGATATTTACACGGGACAAGACAAAACACACGTCCGACTGCTAAGCCATCTTGGAACAGCCATCTTCTACGTTAGTTCCCCTAAACTGCTACGTAAACAAACTATCAGTCCCGATAAAACCAGCATCACCACACAGGAACTGACCAATGAAAACATTTAAAGAATTTAAAAACAACACCGCTCATTCAAAACCGTCTAACCAATCACATAGCACTGATGTCACGCCCATCGCCGATGATCCACCCACTTATTTCACCATGCCCACTTCCAGACACATTTCAAGTAGGCAGTTACCACATAGAGATAGATAGAGGACTCTAATGCCCAAAAGACCATTTTAGCATTAAGGACTTTCACCATTTTTAAGTTGTCAACTGGGTGGACTTCCTATGGGTTAGGAAGGATCACATGATTCAATCTGGGTCATCAACAGGGATCAGCAAACATTCCATAATGGCAGATGGCACTAAATCGCACATTTGGACTTTATACCTGTTCAAACAACACCCTCTAGGTGGTAGTATGCACCCATCTTGTTTGTTTGCAAACTCATAAAAGTAGTAGAATAAGCAAATTGACTACTTCAAAATGGATATTGCCTCAAAGGTACTGCCAATGCGCTCAAAAATCCCACAATGAGGCAGATACAATGATGCAATGTCTATCTAAGTCTATGTGTTATCCATACTTGGGATGTTTCACAATTTTGTTGTAGACCTGTACTAGCACACCTGATTCAAGGGCTTGATGATTAGTTTAATCATTTAAATCAAGTGTGCTGGTCATGGAATAGTTTAAATACAATTAAAATAATGTTTGGGTCCAAAAGTATTTGAAAGATTTCAAATAGTATTTGAACTCAGGTGATGTAAGATTGTTATTGACAGTTAATTAAAGAACTTGATGAAACCCAATGGGAAAACTCATCCATCTGTTAAATTGTTATCATCTCGGCTGGTGATTCTATTGATAGTCCCAACAACATGAGGCAGACTAAAAGTAATTAAATTCTCATTCAAGGTATTTTTATCTGTAAACAACTATACATGTAACTAGGGGAGAAAATGACAACAGTCATGTACTGTATAAATGAGTAAAGTCATTTCTGTCTGATATTTTGATATGGAGAAAAAAAACCTTGGCAGGGCTAGCTTAGCAGCTGTCATGCTTTTAAACACCCACACCAGTTGAAATCCACTTTTTCAAGCTGAAGGATGATGGCCAGAGCTTACCCATGATGTTGCACAACAATTTCAGTCAATAATTCATTGTTTTAGTCAAAGTATAATACACTACATGACCAAAAGTATGTGGACACCTGCTCGTCGAACATCTCATTCAAAAATCATGGGCATTACAATGGAGTTGGTCCCCCCTTTGCTGCTATAACAGCCTCCACTCGTTAGGGAAGACTTTCCACTAGATGTTGGAACATTGCTGCGGGGACTTGCTTACATTCAGCCACAAGCATTAGTGAGGTCAGGCACTGATGTTGGGCGATTAGACCTGGTTCGCAGTTGGTGTTCCAATTCATCCCAAAGGTGTTCGATGGGGTTGATGTCAGGGCTTTTTGCAGGCCAGTCAAGTTTTTCCACACCAATCTTGACAAACCATTTCTGATTGGACATCTTTTTGTGCATGGGAGCATTGTCATGCTGAAACAGGAAACGGCCTTCCCCAAACTGTTGCCACAGAGTTGGAAGCACAGAATCGAACAGAATTTCATTGTATGCTGTTGAATCAAGATTTCCCTTCACTGGAACTAAGGGGCCTAGCCCAAACCATGAAAAACAGCCCCAGACCATTAATCTTCCTCCGCCAAACTTTACAGTTGGCACTATGCATTGGAGCAGGTAGCATTCTCCTGGCATCCGCCAAACCCAGATTTGTCCATTGGACATGCCAGATGATGAAGCGTGATTCATCACTACAGAGAAAGCGTTTCCACTGCTCCAGAGTCCAATGGTGGCGAGCTTTACACCACTCCAGCAGACGCTTGGCATTGCGCATGGTGATGTTAGCTTTGTGTGCGGCTGCTAGGCCATGGAAACCCATTTCATAAAGCTCCCGATGAACAGTTATTGTGCTGAAGTTGCTTCGAGAGGCAGTTTGGAACTCAGTAGTGAGTGTTGCGACTGAAGACAGACGATTTTTACGCACTACACTCTAAAGCACTCGACGGTCCCGTTCTGTGAGCTTGTGTGGCCTACCACTTCACTGCTGAGCCGTTGTTGCTCATACAGTAGACATTTCCGCTTCACAAAACAGCACTTACTGTTGGCCAGGGCAGTTCTAGCAGTGCAGAAATATGACGAACTGGCATGTTGAAAAGGTGACATCCTATGATGGTACCATGTTGAAAGTCACAGAGCTCTTCAGTGAGGCCATTCTACTGCCAATGTTTGTCTATGGAGATTGCATGGCTGTGTGCTCGATTTTATACACCTGGCAGCAACGGGTGTGGTTAAAATGGCCAAATCCACAAATTCGAAGGGTTGTCCACGTACTTGTGTATATATAGTGTATATTTGGGTTTGAAGTGACAAATCTGAACTACATAAAATAACTTTTTACTCCATAAATTTTCCCTGATACCCAAAAGTACTTGTTACATTATGACAGGAAAATGGTCCAATTCACACACTTATCAAGAAAACATCCCTGGTCATCCCTACTGCCTCTGATCTGGCAGACTCACTAAACACAAATGCTTTGTTTGTAAATTATGTCTGAGTGTTGGAGTGTTCCCTTAGCTTCCCCGTCCAATATATACAGTATATATATATATATATATTTTTTTTTAAACAAATTGTGAGGCCTGCTTTGCTTAAAAAGGAAGTTGAAATAATTTATCTTTTTACTTTTGATACTTAAGTATATTTAAAACCAAATACTTTTCAACTTTTACTCAAGCAGTATTTTACTGGGTGACTTTCACTTTTGTCATTTTCAATTAAAGTGTCTTCTTTTACTCAAGTATGATAATTGAGCACTTTTTCCACCACTGGTGATTTACGATCATGAGCAAAGTCATTGTAGCCTATCATTTCACTTCCCCTGTGAAAACCGCAAGCTTCATCTTATTCTTTCACATGACTTCTATGGTGGATTCGCGGCCTCAATTTAAGGCGCCACAACTTTGGAGATAACAATAGATGGCGAAGTCAAAGATAGGCCAGTGGTTTCCATCTGTGGTCAAGTTTGCCCTATATCAATGCTTATGATAAATCCAGCTCCAGGTCCAACCATAGAGCCATCTGGCTAATCGTTTGAATATGGTGTAGTACATTTTTTTTTTAAAACAAGAGATAAGATTAGCTAGGCAGATTAGGTTAGCATCCTAGCTAGTTATACTGACAGCTGTAAGTGCCCTATTTGTTGATGTTTATCAACTCCGTGAGGAAATTCCCACACCCAATTCGTGAATATGTATAAGTAACCTTCATCATTCTTCGGGGGTGGAACCTAAACATACATTTCACTTGAGGCTGCTTGGGGACGGCTCATAATAATGCCTGGAATCGGAGCGAATGGAATGGCATCAAACACATATACACCAAAATGAACGAATGGCGGGAATCAACGTAATTGCGCATTACATTACGCATTCTCAGTAGGATGAGCCGAGTATGCTGATATTTGTTGCTTAATGCATTATTTATTCTAGAAACAGTATGTCCTAAAGAGCATGTAGTACGATTAGTACACAGTTTATGTAAGAAGTAGGCAAGACAGCCATTAATTATTTAAGTAATAAGGCACAAGGAGGTGGGGTATATGGCCAATGTACCACGGCAAAAGGACTGTTCTTACGCACGACGTGGTATATAGGCCATATACCACAAACCCCCGAGGTGCCTTATTGGTGCCTTATTGCTATTATAAACTGGTTTATTATAAACTGGTTTCAAACGTAATTAGAGCAGTCAAAATAAATGTTTTTTCATAATAGTGGTATATGGTCTGATATACCACGGTGTCAGACAATCAGCATTCAGGGCTCGAACAACCCCGTTTATAATGTAGAATATAGGCTCTATATAGGCTCTAACCCTAACCCTAACCCTAGTGCCTTTGAAAAGTATTCAGACCCCTTGACTTTTTCCACATTTTGTTATGTTACAGCCTTATTCTAAAATATATTAAATAGTTTTTTCTCCTCATCAATCTACACACAATACCCCATAATGACAAAGCCAAAACAGGTTTTAAGACATTTTTGCAAATGTATTAAAACAAAAAAACAGATATTACATTTACATATGTATTCAGACCCTTTACTCGGTACTTTACTCAGTACTTTCGCAGCGATTACAGCATAGAGTATTCTTGGGTATGACTACAAACTTGGCAAACCTGTATTTGGGGAGTTTCTCCCATTATTCTCTGCAGATGCTCTCAAGCTCTGGATGGATGGGGAGCGTTGCTATTTTCAGGTCTCTCCAGAGATCTTTGATCTCGTTCAAGTCCAGGCTCTGGTTGGGCCACTCAAAGACATTCAGAGACTTGTCCCGAAGCCATTCCTGCATTGTCTTGGCTGTGTGCTTAGGGTCGTTGTCCTTTTGGAAGGTGAACTTTCGCCCCAGTCGGAGGTCCTGAGCGCTCTGGAGCAGGTTTTCATCAAAGATCTCTCTGTACTTTGCTCCATTCATCTTTGCCTCGATCCTGTCTAGTCTCCCAGTCCCTGCCACTGAAAAACATCCCCACAGCATGATGCTGCCACCACCATGCTTCTAGGCATGGTGCCAGGTTTCCCCCAGACATTCAGGCCAAAGAGTTCAATCTTGGTTTCATCAGACCAGAGAATCTTGTTTCTCATGGTCTGAAAATCTTGGGTTGCCTTTTGGCAAACTCCAAGAGGGCTGACATGTGCCTTTTACTGAGAAGTGGCTTCCGACTGGCCACTCTACCATAAAGGCGTGATTGGTGAGTGCTGCAGAGATGGTTGTCCTTCTGGACAAATCAAAGTATATTTTAGATGATAGATTCTTCAAAGTAACCACTCTTTGCCTTGATGATAGCTTTGCACACTCTTGGCATTCTCTCAACCAGATTCATGAGGTAGTCAGTCACAAAAACCATCAAGCACTATGATGAAACTGGCGCTCATGAGGACTGCCACAGGAAAGGAAGACCCAGAGTTACCTCTGTTGCAGAGGATAAATTCATTAGAGTTACTAGCCTCAGAAATTGCAGCCCAAACTTCACAGAGTTCAAGTAACAGACACATCTCAACATCAACTGTTCAGAGGAGTATGCGGGCATCAGGCCTCAGGCCTTCATGGTCAAATTGCTGCAAAGAAACCACTACTAAAGGACACCAATAATAATAAGAGACTTGATTGGACCAAAAAACACGAGCAATGGACATTAGACCCGTGGAAATCTGTCCTTTGTTCTGATGAGTCTAAATTAGAGAATTTTGGTTCCAATCGTGTCGGATGATCTCAGCATGTGGTTCCCACCGTGAAGCATGGAGGAGGTGTGATGTGTGGGGGTGCTTTGCTGGTGACACTATCTGTGAATTATCTATTATTCAAGGCACACTTAAACAGCATGGCTACCACAGCATTCTGCAGAGATACACAATCCCATCTGGTTTGCACTTAGTGGGACTATCATTTGTTTTTCAACAGGACAAATGACCCAAAACACCTCAAGGAGAGTGATGGAGTGCTGCATCAAATCACCCGGCCTCCACAATTAACCGACCTCAAACCAATTGAGATGTTTTGGGATGAGTTGGACCGTAGAGTGAAGGAAAAGCAGCCAACAAGTGCTCAGCTTATGTGGGAACTTCTTCAAGACTGTTGGAAAAGTATTCCAAGTGAAGCTGGTTGAGAGAATGCCAAGAGTGTGCACAGTTGTCATCAAGGCAAAGGGTGGCTACTTTGAAGAATCTATCATCTAAAATATATTTTTATTTGTTTAACAGGGTTTTGCTTACTACATGATTCTATATGTGTTATTTCATAGTTTTGATGTCTTCACTATTATTTCTACAATGTGAAAAACCCTTGAATAAGTAGGTGTGTCCAAACTTTTGACTGGTACTGTATATTTGCATATCGTTTAACCCTCCCATAAAAAGCATATCTCTCATTTTGTCGCATTTTACACCAAACACCATATTGTATGTTACCCATATGGTTCTGATCAAATTGTGCACTATTTAGGGAATAGGGTGCCATTTGGGACACAACCATAGTCAAATCCTAGTCCTTAGGAGTACATGATATAGTTACAGCCATTGCAGGGGTGATGAGGCCTCCATCTTCCAATGACTTCTGTCACAGGTGATTTATGGACAGACCCCAGTGAAATAACTCCATAACAACAGGACTGAAACCACAATCTTCCCTAAAATCAATCACAGCGCTGTGGTGGTAATTTAACCACAAGAACAGGACTGAAACCATAATCTTCCCTAAAATCAATCACAGCGCTGTGGTGGTAATTTAACCATAACAACAGAGACATGTTGCCACTTCAGTTCAGAAGTACAGTAGAGGAATTCCATTATGCCCATATGGTTATATGCTAATAAATCATATGAAATAAGGCATATTTGGATCCACTTTGCAAGTGCATTCAATTTCCTGATTGCTAAATGTATAATCTCTCCTGGACAGAAATTTGCGCAAAAATTTGACTTCTGGGTAAACAAAATTACTAAATGTATAATTTAGGAAGAACATGTGTAAGATAAAAAATAAGTCAACCAGATAAAATATATATATAAATTCTGAACTGAGCTGGCTACAAAAAAAACGGATAGCTGAGAGTATCACATTTAGCTAACCAATAGAATTGAATTAATTTAGGGAGGTGACGGAATGGCCCTATGGAAGACAGGTAATGTGCGATCAATCTGATTTGCGGTAATTGTCTAGTCTGGAGCACTTTGTGAGGCGTTGGTGCAATGCACATGACACCAGCTCTGACTTATTTGTCTACACCACATAAATAAAACCCAATGAGGTGCAGGCATTATAGAGGAGCCCTGGTTTTAAATTACACATTTAAAACACTTTTAAACATTGCCCCAGAAAAGTAGCACTCCAACTGTAAAAAAGCCCAATAGTAAAACGGTATTGTTCCCTCCAATAGAACGGCATAGTATGGGTCATGATTGAAACAAAATAATCAACACATCATATAGTGTTTGTACACTTTGTACAATAAAGTTTAAACATGCACCTGCCACTGGGTGGCTCACAAGTGTTGCAGATGTCAGAAAGATGCACTTTTTTTGTGCCAAAATGTAGTCAGGTGTATTGCATGGGCATCTTACTGTATTGTTGTATTTTTTGCATACCCTTAATTTACCCAAAATCTTTAGCAATAGCCTATAAATTGTCAAAGTTGATATTAATGCAATATTGAGGTGAGTGAGCAAATAGATCACGATAAACCTTACCTGATGATAACGTACATGACGAGGCAGTTGCCCACCAGGCCCACCACGAACACCACGGAGTACACAGCTGTGATGATGGGGATGATTGGGGACATGGGATCCTCTTCCCAGTCAGAGTCAAAAGTCAGATTGTGACCTTCTGGGTATCCAGACTGCGAAGTAGCATTCATATAACAGTCTTCGACGAGCGCCGTGAGGCACTTGTCTTCTTTGAAAATTTCAACCGGGGTGCCTTCCATATTTGGTTATGCTTGACCACCTAAAGAAAAGGAGATAATGGGGCTACCAGCATATGCCTATGGCTATGCGGGAATGAAACCAGTGAGAGAGAAAAAATAACGATAAAAAAGTTGAAGGTGTGCGTCAAATTATAATTCATAATTTACGTTTGTATATTAAACCAACTTTCCTATGTGCATTTCAAAAAACGAATGGAAAACAATCCAACTCCATTATATATACAGAGTAATTGAATCGTATTTTCACTGTGATAACACAATTAAAGCTTAATGCGTAATGCATAATTTCACCAATCCGGGCAATTGGTAACTTACCCTCTGGATATTAGTTCCTTCTGTTCTTTTTTTTGTGTCTGTAAAATATGGAAATTATGCTGAGCGAAACGATGTTAGATCTTTGCTGTTTGATTGCAGAAGGATATGGCTCGCCAAACTTTGTAGAGCGGAGTATGAGAGAGACAAGCACAACACCGCGGCTCAGCGGAGACTCGAGCACACGCACAGCGCGGGCTGTGCCGCGCCCTCCCGCTCAAATATGACGTCAGAGAAATAACAATAACCTCAACATAGGATCTCTATGAACGTCAACTTAGGATCTCTATGAGCCTCAACATAGGATCTCTATGAACCTCAACATAGGTTCTCTATGAACCTCAACATAGGATCTCTATGAACCTCAAAATAGGATCTCTATGAACCTCAACATAGGATCTCTATGAACCTCAACATAGGATCTCTATGAACCTCAACATAGGATCTCTATGAACCACAACATAGGATCTCTATGAACCTCAACATAGGATCTCTATGAACCTCAACATAGGATCTCTATGAACCTCAACATAGGATCTCTATGAACCTCAACATAGGATCTCTATGAACCTCAACATAGGATCTCTATGAACCTCAACATAGGATCTCTATGAACCTCAACATAGGATCTCTATGAACCTCAACATAGGATCTCTATGAACCTCAACATAGGATCTCTATGAACCTCAACATAGGATCTCTATGAACCTCAACATAGCATCTCTATGAATCTCAACATAGGATCTCTATGAACCTCAGCATAGGATCTCTATGAACCTCAACATAGGATCTCTATGAACCTCAACATAGGATCTCTATGAACCTCAACATAGGATCTCTATGAACCTCAACATAGGATCTCTATGAACCTCAACATAGGATCTCTATGAACCTCAACATAGGATCTCTATGAACCTCAACATAGGATCTCTATGAACCTCAACATAGGATCTCTATGAACCTCAACATAGGATCTCTATGAATCTCAACATAGGATCTCTATGAATCTCAACATAGGATCTCTATGAATCTCAAATCATAGGATCTCTATGAATCTCAACATAGGATCTCTATGAACCTCAGCATAGGATCTCTATGAACCTCAGCATAGGATCTCTATGAACCTCAACATAGGATCTCTATGAACCTCAACATAGGATCTCTATGAATCTCAACATAGGATCTCTAAAATGAACCTCAAAACATAGGATCTCTATGAATCTCAACATAGGATCTCTATGAATCTCAACATAGGATCTCTATGAACCTCAACATAGGATCTCTATGAACCTCAACATAGGATCTCTATGAATCTCAACATAGGATCTCTATTAACCTCAACATAGGATCTCTATGAACCTCAACATAGGATCTCTATGAATCTCAACATAGGATCTCTATGAACATCAACATAGGATCTCTATGAACCTCAACATAGCATCTCTATGAACATCAAGACAACGTCTATGTCCCCATGTATCCATATAATTCGATGTAACCATGGAATAGCCTACAACTGTGAGAGACGAAGTGCGCAAAGAAAATGCATACATCTGTTAACTTACTACATTATTTGATTCACAACAATAATATCTTCATCGTATCAATTATTATTACACTATATAATATTACATGTGGAAGTTATTGACCATGAGTAATATAGAATGCTAACCTACTCTAGACTCACTTGAATTGTTTGAATTAACTTCAACACTTTTCTACTCTGCAGGGGTCTTCAACAAGTTAATGGAGAACATCTGTGTAATAAATTGGTGTAATTGATTAAATCATTTAAAAACATTTGACCATAACATCAAAGCAATAATACCGGTTGATATGACATACATCAATAATCCGATTGATCATAGAAATCAGATACTTCCTCTGTGCCTCTTGTTCTAACCTCTGATTGCATGAAAATGTACGTTAGAGCAGCACAAAACCATGGAAATCAGATACTTCCTCTGTGCCTCTTGTTCTAACCTCTGATTGCATGAAAATGTACATTAGAGCAGCACAAAACCATGGAAATCAGATACTTCCTCTGTGCCTCTTGTTCTAACCTCTGATTGCATGAAAATGTACATTAGAGCAGCACAAAACCATGGAAATCAGATACTTCCTCTGTGCCTCTTGTTCTAACCTCTGATTGCATGAAAATGTACATTAGAGCAGCACAAAACCATGGAAATCAGATACTTCCTCTGTGCCTCTTGTTCTAACCTCTGATTGCATGAAAATGTACATTAGAGCAGCACAAAACCATGGAAATCAGATACTTCCTCTGTGCCTCTTGTTCTAACCTCTGATTGCATGAAAATGTACGTTAGAGCAGCACAAAACCATGGAAATCAGATACTTCCTCTGTGCCTCTTGTTCTAACCTCTGATTGCATGAAAATGTACATTAGAGCAGCACAAAACCATGGAAATCAGATACTTCCTCTGTGCCTCTTGTTCTAACCTCTGATTGCATGAAAATGTACATTAGAGCAGCACAAAACCATGGAAATCAGATACTTCCTCTGTGCCTCTTGTTCTAACCTCTGATTGCATGAAAATGTACATTAGAGCAGCACAAAACCATGGAAATCAGATACTTCCTCTGTGCCTCTTGTTCTAACCTCTGATTGCATGAAAATGTACATTAGAGCAGCACAAAACCATGTAAATCAGATACTTCCTCTGTGCCTCTTGTTCTAACCTCTGATTGCATGAAAATGTACATTAGAGCAGCACAAAACCATGGAAATCAGATACTTCCTCTGTGCCTCTTGTTCTAACCTCTGATTGCATGAAAATGTACATTAGAGCAGCACAAAACCATAGAAATCAGATACTTCCTCTGTGCCTCTTGTTCTAACCTCTGATTGCATGAAAATGTACATTAGAGCAGCACAAAACCATGGAAATCAGATACTTCCTCTGTGCCTCTTGTTCTAACCTCTGATTGCATGAAAATGTACATTAGAGCAGCACAAAACCATGGAAATCAGATACTTCCTCTGTGCCTCTTGTTCTAACCTCTGATTGCATGAAAATGTACATTAGAGCAGCACAAAACCATGGAAATCAGATACTTCCTCTGTGCCTCTTGTTCTAACCTCTGATTGCATGAAAATGTACGTTAGAGCAGCACAAAACCATAGAAATCAGATACTTCCTCTGTGCCTCTTGTTCTAACCTCTGATTGCATGAAAATGTACGTTAGAGCAGCACAAAACCATGGAAATCAGATACTTCCTCTGTGCCTCTTGTTCTAACCTCTGATTGCATGAAAATGTACGTTAGAGCAGCACAAAACCAATCATCCATCATCATTAATCATTTATCAGAGACACAAAAGATCCTCTATCGAAGAGGATTCCTGGATGTATGCTATGTGAGTATGCACTGTGAATAATCATATGCTGTGCAGTATGCATATTACTGATAGTGACACAGTGCATATCCTCTATCCTGTAATGTAGGTAAATGCACAGAGTAATGCACAAAATATTTAGAACATGACATAGACTGACCAGGTAAATCCAGGTGAAAGCTAGGATCCCTTTATGATGTCACCTGTTCAATCCACTTCAGTCCGAGACGGGTTAAAGATGGATTTTTAAGCTTTGAGACAATTGAGACATGGATTGCGTTTTGCCATTCAGAGGGTGAATGGGCAAGAGAAAAAATGTAAGTGCCTTTGAACTGAGTATGGTAGTAGATGCCAGGCGCACCGGTTTGTGTCAAAAACTTCAACACTGCTGGGTTTTTCATGCTCAACAGTTTGCCGTATGCATCAAGAACAACCTTGACACAACTGTGGGAAGCATTGGAGTCAACATGGGCCAGCATCACTGTGGAAAGCTTTCGACACCTTGTAGATCCATCCCGACGAATTGTGGCTGTTCTGAGGGTAAATAGGGAGGGGGCGGGGGTGCAACTCAATAGTAGGAAGGTATTCCTTGGTAGACTCAGTGTATAGGCTACTCTGTGTACGTCTGGAAATGCATTTACAAGCTGTAACTGATGTGATTGGAAATCCTGGGTCTCAGTCTCGATTTGTAGTATCCTGGGTGGCCTGAGGGAAACCAAGGATCCATGAGTTCTTACCACTAATTACAGCTAATCAGAGGGGAGAGCAAATGAGCAATCAAACCTCGTTAGCACAAGCCAAAATGCTTCCGCAGTGATTCACATCGTGGATATGATGCATGATGGGTCCCTAGTTCAAATGAGTTCAGCAGACACACAAACAGCAGGAAGCACAGGTCATGCAATGTTTAAGAGTCATCATCTCCATAGATGTCTATTGATTAGTGCACCTTTATTCTATATTGCTATAGTATTGATGATTATTGAGTCAAACTCTGACTTGACTTCATCCTCTTGGCCCCTTTGGGAGCATAGGGCTTCAGCTTTGGCAAAGTGGGTGGGGTTACATCCCCCTGACCTGTTCACCGGACGTGCTACCTTGTCCTGGACCTGCTGTTTCAACCCTCAGCCACCGTGCTTCTGCATCTGCATTGCTTGCTCTTTGGGGTCTTTGGGGTTTTAGGCTGGGTTTCCATGTAATCACTTTTTGACAACTGCTGATGTAAAAGGGCTTTATAAATATATGTGATTGATTGATTGATAGATAGCTCTCCACGTCAATCTTGCACGTTTTGGTTTTTGCACTAGCACTACCCAGCTGATTGAAATAATCAAACTAATCATCAAGCTTTGATTATTTGGAATCAGCTGTGTAATGCTAGAGGAAAAACCAAAACGTGCACCCAGGGTGTGGGGTGGGGCAGGACTGAGTTTAGGAAACTCTGCTCTAAAGGGTCAAGCCCCTTTCCCCTCAAAAACTAACTTATTTTGGTTGAACAGTTGTATTTTTGTGGAAGATCATCTGACATTGTGTTCAAACACTACAGAAGAGCAAAGTGTTTTCCTCAAAGTTCTCTGTTAAGCATTGAACAATGTGTTTTATCTGCTGGGATGGGGTAAAATGCATTTCCTAATGCATTTCTCATCATTTGTTGACAGTGTAAACTGATTTGTGTCTCTGTCAAAATAGAAGTAATATGGTATGACATTCCAGCAACACTCTGTATTACATAAAGGAAAAGCATCAATGGCTCAACCTTGTGTTATTCATGATAATATAATAAAGTGAAATGGCTTTTTCAACTGCAATGCGTGAAACGTATGACGGCCATTTTGAAATGTAATCCATTTCTTTAAAATGACAGTGTAATTTATTTTCCCACTGAGTCAATTGTCAATGTGGATGTCTTGACATTTTGTGTGTGGATCACATCCCATGTGTTGCTCTTCTGGAATTTGTTGATGTAAGGCTCAAGTCATCTCTGGATTTAAGGAGTGAAAACTTCCTGACCTGAACGGAAACTGTATTTCACAGCTTCCATCACAAATGGATCTCACAACCTCAGGCAAATCAGACAAATGGAAACAATGATGGTGTCACCTGGCAGAGTCTACTTTCATTTGTTACGTTGGACATTTCATAAAGATATCCCCAAAAGTAAGCCAGGCAGAGAAGCTTGGACTGCGATCTCTAAGGTTGTAATAGAAATGGCACCCTGTACAGACATGCTCAAATTTGTTGGTACTCCTCCACAAAAACCGAAGAATACATAATTTTTGCTGAAATGAGTTGAAACTGACAAAAGAAATTGGCATCGACCATTGTTCATTCCATATTTAATAGAAATCAGACTACTTTTGATTTTTTTATTCAACATAATATTGTAAATAATGAAACAGGCATGGACAACCTTTAGAGGCAATCACTGCAATCAAGCTCTCAATTAGACTTCTGTACCTGGAACAGTGGGTTAATTGCCTGCTCAGGAGCAGAATGACAGATTTGTACTTTGACAGCTCAGGGGTTTGAACTTGCAACCTTCCGATTAGTAGTCCAACACTCTAACCACTACGCTACCCTGTCGCCCCAGATGTGTACCTTCTCCAGACTGCAAGATCCAGCTCTTTCCACAGATGTTCGATAGGCTTCAGATCAGGACTCATAGAAGGCCACTTCAGAATAGTCCAATGTTTTGTTCTTATCCATTCTTGGGTGCTTTGAGCTGTGTGTTTTGGGTCATTATCCTGTAGGAGGACCCATGACCTGCGACTGAGATAGCGCTTTCTAACACAGGGCAGTATGTTTCGCTCCAGAATGCTTTGATAGTCTTGAGATTTCATTGTGCCCTGCACAGATTCAAGGCACCCTGTGCCAGGTGCAACAAAGCAGCCTCAAAACATAACCAAGCCTCCTCCATGTTTCACTGTAGGTATGGTGTTATTTTCTATGAAAGCTTCATTTTTTTCATCTGGGAACATAGAGCTGATGTGACTTGCCAAAAAGCTCCAGTATTGACTCCAAAGGTCATTCTCCCAGAAGGATTGTGGCTTGTCAATATGCATTTTAGCTAATTCCAGTCTGGATTTTTTAAATGTTGTTCTTCAAAAGTGGAGTCCTCCTGGGTCTTCTTCCATGGAGCCCACTTTCTCTCAAAAAGCGACGGATGGTGCGATCAGAAACTGACGTACCTTCACCTTGGAGTTCAGCTTGTATTTCTTTGGCAGTTTTCCTTGGTTCTTTTTCTACCATTCGCACTCTCCTTCTGTTCAATCATGGGTCGATTTTTCATCTTGTGGCCGCGCCCAGGGAGGTTGGACCTTAAACTTCTTAATAATATTTTCAACTGTTGTCACAGGAACATCAAGCTGCTTGGAAATGGTCTTGTAGCCTTTGCCTCTACCATGTTTGTCTATTTTCTTCCTGATCTCCTGAAACAAATCTATACTTTGCTTTCTCTGGTCCATGTTCAGTGTGGTGCACACAATGATACCAAACAGCACATTCATTACTTTTCTCCATTTATATCGGCTGAATAACTGATTACAAGATTGGAGACGTGTGATACTAATTAAAGAAACAAAATAGTTTGAAATATCCCTATAATACAATTATTTATGATATTTTCTAAGGGATACCAGCAATTGTGTCCAGGCCATTTTAGAATATCTTTGTGGAAAAAGCAATAATTCATGTCTTTTCACAGCTTCTGTGCTTTATTCTATGACATACCAAAGGCATGCAAGTATACATGATAAAATAGCTTTTCATTTCATCACTTTTCAGGAGGAATGAAGCATTATTTCAATGAGCTGTAAGGGTACCAACACATTTGAGCACGTCTGTATATAGTTCAATACTTTTGACCAGAGCCCTATGGGAATAGAATACCATTTGGGATGCTAACTTACTCCGCATAAGCAGCTTTCTTGTTTAGAGGTCTCGGGGACAACGATGGCAGTTCATTTGGGTATTGCATTTTCAAATGGTATTAGAAAATGCCTTGATTTGAAGGAGAGGGATTGAGGCACACACTGTTCATCAGCTGCAAAATGAATTGACTGCATTTGATTAGGAGGACTCAGATGAGATGAAAGACACAGATGAGATATGTTGTAATTTCATCATGAGTGCAGGATAAAATCAACCTTGTACAAGTCATGTCCTACTGGGCAAAGACGGTTATTTTGTGTCGATTGTTGACAAAAAAATGACAATTAAATCCATTTTAATCCCACTTTGTCACACAATAGAATGTGAAGAAATCCAATACTTTTGCAAGGTAGTATACAGTGCATTCAGAAAGTATTCAGACCCCTAGACTTTTTTCACATTTTGTTTTACGTTACAGCCTTATTGTAAAATGGATCAAATATTTTTTTCTCCCTCATCAACCTACACACAATACCCTATAATGACAAACCAAGAACAGGATTTTAGACATTTTTGCTAATGTACAAAAAACAAATAAACAGAGATATCACATTTACATAAGTATTCAGGCCCTTAACTCCATACTTTATTGATGCAACTTTGGCAGTGATTACAGCCTCGAGTTTTCTTGGGTATGATGCTACAAGCTTGGCACACGTGTATTTGGGGAGTTTCTCCCATTCTTCTCTGCAGATCCTCTCAAGCTCTGTCAGATTGGATGGGGAGCATTGCTGCACAGCTATTTTCAGGTCTCTCCAGAGATGTTCGTTCGGGTTCAAGTCCGGGCTCTTGCTGGGTCACTCAAGGATATTGGGAGACTTGTCCCGAAGCCACTCCAGCGTTGTCGTGACCGTGTGCTTGCGGTCGTTGTCCTGTTGGAAGGTGAACCTTAGCCCCAGTCTGAGGTCCTGAGCGCTTTAGAGCAGATTTTCATCAAGGATCTCTCTGTACTTTGCGCAGTTAATCTTTGCCTCGATCCTTACTCCCTGCCTCTGAGAAATATCCCCACAGCATGATGCTTCCACCACAATGCTTTACTGTAGGAATGGTGCCAGGTTTCCTCCAGACGTGACACTTGGCATTCAGGCCAAAGAGTTCAATCTTGGTTTCATCAGACCAGAGAATCTTGTTTCTCATGGTCTGCGAGTCCTTTCGGACCTATTGCCTTTTGGCAAACTCCAAGCAGGCTGTCATGTGCCTTTTACTAAGGAGTTGCTTCTGTCTGGCCACTCTACCATAAAGGCCTGATTGGTGGAGTGCTGCAGAGATGGTTGTCCTTCCGGAAGGTTCTCCCATCTCCACAGAGGAACTCTGGAGCTCTGTCAGAGTGACCACCGGGTTCTTGGCCACCTCCCTGACCAAGGCCCTTCTCCCCGATAGCTTTGACTGGGCGGCCAGCTCTAGGAAGAGTCTTGGTGGTTCCAAACTTTTCTTTCATTTAAGAATGACGGAGGCCACTGTGTTCTACTGAACCTTCAATGAGGCAGAAACGTTTTGGTACCCTTCCCCAGATCTGTGCCTCGACACAATCATGTCTCGGAGCTCTACGGACAATTCCTTTGACCTCATGGCTTTGTTTTTGCTCTGACATGCACTGTCAACTGTGGGACCTTATATAGACAGGTTTGTGCCTTTCCAAATCATGTCCAACCAATTGATTTTACCACAGTTAACAGTGCATGTAAGAGAAAAATCTCAAGGAGGATCAATGGAAACAGGAAGCACTTGAGCTCAATTTCGAGTCTCATAGAAAAGGGTCTGAATACCTATGCAAATAAGATATTTCTGTTTTTATTTTTAATACATTTGCAATGTCTAAAAATCATTTTTTTCTCGCTTTGTCATTATGGGGTATCGTGTGTGGATTGACGACTAAATTGAATTGAATTGATTTTAGAATAGGGCTGTAACGTAACAAAATGTGGAAAAAGTCAAGGGGTCTGAATACTTCCCAAATGCACTGTATTTGAACATTTGTCAATGTTTACAATTTACAGGCACATGTGAAGTAACTATTTAGCCTGCAGCTAAGATGTTTGCTCTGTATTTTACACAGAATTCCATTTAATCTTCCAAGCCATGTTTAGACTACATCTCTTACACATATATTGTAATATTTGCTGACTGTCTATTTGGTCAGTAGCAGTCCACAGACCCAGGGTTTCAATCTCATGGTAGCAAACAAGAATACTGTGCAGTGTGAAAACACAGAGATACAATTTGACGAACAGCTTACGTTTCTATCCTCCCACGAACCTATTGTTGCTGGAAATGAATTTATGATCTTTCTGTTTATGTTTATTGAAACAGTGAGGGACAAAGATCAATATTAGTGTGGCTTTAACTCTGCGCCGGTCATTTGATGATTGTATCTATTCCCTGGAAGAGTCTCTAGGATTGCAATGATTTAAAATTGTGGGTATGTGTGGGTGTGTGCATGTGTGCTTGTGTGAGTGATACACTCAGATGACCAGTGAGTGGCATACTGACACTTGGGTACTTCTATAGCCAGTGAGCCAACTCCTATAAGATGTATGGTTGAATTCATCTCAGTTTAGCATTGGCATGTCTAATGCAGGGTCTTGTTTTTGTTTTGGGGTCCTGTCTTTGTTTATTTCTTTGTGAGTAGGTTTGGGGTCAGGGTCAATGCCACTCTCCTGGATTTCACTTGAAGGGATTGCTGACATACAAACAAGTTGAATAAAAACCCTTTGCCAGCAGGAGGATAAAATGTAGCTTGATTAAAAAAGAAGAAAATCACATCGTGAACCAGTGAACCATGAGCTCGCTCTCTTGC
Source organism: Oncorhynchus keta (assembly GCF_023373465.1). Classification (NCBI taxonomy): domain Eukaryota; kingdom Metazoa; phylum Chordata; class Actinopteri; order Salmoniformes; family Salmonidae; genus Oncorhynchus; species Oncorhynchus keta. Next base: position 30,974,577 of record NC_068424.1, on the reverse strand, counting down.
TCTCTTGCTCTCTTGCTCTCTTGCTCTCTCGCTCTCTCACTCTTTCTCTCTACATGTCTCTTTTTAATGCACGCAGTCAGCTTGGTTGGTTGCTGTCTCTTGTCTCTCGTCTCGCCCTTCCTCCTCCCTCTGTAACTCCCTCACAGTACGGCCCCTCCTGCTAGAGCGGCACCTCTCTCCCCCTCTCACGCTTTATCAGCTCCGGTTAATAAAGTAGCATAAAAAATGATTTTCTGCTGCTTCCCTCACTCGGCTCGACCAGGGTTTGTATCTGACCAGGAACGGGTCTAGTTGTCCTGGGGTCACTTTGGAACGGATCTCTATATTTAAAAAAAGGATTTATGCATATCGGGTCCGGGTGGGATATCTACAGGTCCATTTCTGAACGGGTCCCAACTTCTTGGACCTGTGAAGACCTCTACTACAGTGTATTGGCTCAAACCTTCATGCCACTCAACAATTTCAAACATAGACTCTGACCTGTCCAATGAGACAAACTGTTTAAAGAATCCAAAAGTACCCAAACACCCTCTATATCTCTCTCCCTCTCTCTCTCTCTCCCTCTCTCTCTCTCTCTCTCTCTCACACACACACACACACACACACACACACACACACACACACACACACACACACACACACACACACACACACACACACACACACACACACACACACACACACACACACACACACACACACACACACACACACACACACATTCACACTCACAGCTCATCACCTGTCTAACACCATGCCTACCATGAAGCATGGCGATGGTTATGCATGTCACATACATGGTATTTTGAAATCCTGTGGAGTTTGGGCTAGTATTGTGAGAATCTAATCATTCATTTTCATGCATGATAAATGCCCACTATTCATGTGTAGTTATTGTACTGGGACACCTTTGCAATTCTGTGTCATTAAACCGAGAAGTGAGAAGGGAATAACAGCCAGAGTACAGATAGACTTAATTACTTACTTAGAGAATTTACTGAAAAATCCCCACTGCCTCTCTCAGAAGTTAATTGCAATGATGCTCTGGGGTCATAACAAGAAATAAACTTCCTTCTGTATTATATCTGCTCAACACTTGCACCTGTTCGTCTGTCTGTCTGTCCTGATTAATCAAAGTTTCCGATTGCTTTCACTTCTCCCCTTTAGTATGGGTCTACGGCTGAAGTTAAGATGTAGCTGGCTAGTTTAGGCTATGATGTGAACCACTGGTGAGAGAGAGTGAGGAATTGAGAAGCCAGCTGTCAAAAAAGTGTGAAGTTGCAGCTTATCTGCCCTGATTAAGTACGTGGCTTTCTGGAACCTGCTGTTGTGCGGTCTGTGTGGAGTTACATTCTAACAATGATGTCATGAGGCCTGAATGTGTTCTGGAAACAGGAATGGTGAGCCGACAGGAATAACCAACAGGGATAATCTTTACCATCCAGTCTGCCTCATACAGCATGGAGTAGAAGAGGAAGAAAATGTCACCCGTCATCAACTCTTGACAGGGCTAAGCCTGAAAATGTTTCAACAGGAGGAGCAGCTTGACTTGCATGAGAACTTGATTTGGATCAAATAAAACAGCTGAGCATCATGCGATAGATAGATACATTTATAAGAAGTGCGCAGGCCTATTTCATATTTACCACCTCGTAAATAAACTATTACACTTCAAATCTTTAAATGGGGACCTCTGCCGAAAATCCATATAAAATCAATGTCAAAACAACTAAAACCACCAAATGTACACTAAAACTCAAGGACAGATGGGTATACTACACCGCGGGATCAACGAGTTAGCCAGCTCACTTTGATAAACAACCGGAAGTAACCTTTGATTTTCTGGAGCGTTATGAAAGTTCAACTTAGACGTACGTTTTTGCTTGTTGAGTCAATTAGACTATGGCCTTTTCAAGTTTATTTCAGAATATTTAGGCAAGTTAGCTGGCTAACTCATTGATCCTACTTTGACCTCCGTTTACCCCTCTGGTCCAAAGAGCCTGCTGACGCAAACAAAGCAGAACGCCTTCCAGAGGCGGGATTTGCTTCCCGTCGGGTGGGTGCTGAGTAAGTGTGTGTGGTTGGGACCATGGCCAGGGTCAGCTCAGCCTTAGTGCACACAGTCAGCAGGGCTCCCCGTTTGATGTGTGGCCCCGAGGAACAGGTGATCGTCTCTCCAAAGCGCTGACTGTGCGAGACGGGACGCCTGGGCGTTTATAGCCGGTGCCAGAGCCAACGGGACTGCAGAGTGCAGACCCACTGCACAGTGCACACTACATCAAAGAGTGAGGGAGCTAGAGAGCGAGAGAGAGACAGAGGGGGGTGCAGAAATGATGAGCAAGGGGACAGGTCTTGGGGTAGATCAAGCGGGATTGCAGATCAGAGAGAGAGAGAGAGAGAGAGAGAGAGAGAGAGAGAGAGAGAGGGAGGGAGAAAATGAGAGAGGGGGAAGTGAGGGAGAGAGAAAAATAAACGATTGGGCATCATTTACCATTTTTAAATCAAGTTGTGTTTTCTCCCCTGTAACATTACCCATCTCCTCTCGTTCATTATCTAAATAGATTTACAGTTCTGGAGGTTCTGTTTTTATAATAACTCCTTCTCTGTGATCTATCTATCCTGCAAAGGGTTCCCCGGGTGTAAATAACACATTTTATGACGTAACAAAATGTGGACAACGTCAAGAATACTTTCTGAAGGCATATTCGTAATCTCTTTGAGCACCAAAGGGTGATAATTGGAAGTATGATTGCCTTTATGGTCTAGTGATGCACTTAATACTGTGTTGCAGTCCCATACCATTACATTTTGGCGACTAATCATATTATTGTAAATATTTTCAAAGAGGTTTGAAACTTCATTATTCTTTCCATATTGATTTATGAGCCATAACTGTTTGTCATCAAGTCATATATTTCAAGGCAATCCATCTTCGTTGAGGATCTATTTTAACTGATTTGAATCTCAAGATCCAAATTGTTTTTGAGTAGGATCATAATACCTTTTGAATTTCGTAATCCCATGACGGAAATAGATTTTCCCATCCCATTATTTTATCCAGACCACTTCATCAGAAGATATTGAATGAATTTCCTGAAGAAAATAAATATGATAACCCTTCTCCTTAAGCCATGTAAAAACTTGTCACGACTTCCGCCGAAGTTGGTCCCTCTCCTTGTTCGGGCGGTGTTCAGCGGTCGACGTCACCGACATTCTAGCCATCACTGATTCATTTTTCATTCATTTTGTCTGGTCTTCCTTCACACCTGGTTCCAATCCCGTCAATTACATGTCGGAGTGTTTTGTTTGTATGTGATGTCCTATTTAGTGTTGGTGTGCGACGGGTTTTGTACCCACTTTGTTAGTTTGTACATTTAGGTTGTTTTGGAGTTTGGTCAGCATTTATTAAATAACTCAGTTTATACCAAGTTCGTTCTCCTGCGCCTGACTTCCCTGCCACCAACATGCACCCCAAACAAAACTGCTCTTCTATTCTTATTATCAGCCAAACCATTGGCATTATAGCTAATTCACACATTACCATGATGGGTTACATTTTACGATACTTATCACTGTCCTTACCATCATTTGGATACACTTATGCATACTAACTGTAAATCAACCTCCAGTTGTCCTCCAATACCCTTCCCACAATTTATAGATTTTTGTTACAAAATACAACTACCCCCAAAAGCCAGTCCTTATCCCAACCTGTCTTTCTAGTGGAGGTTGGACTCCCAGTGTTGCTCCTAGTATGAGTCCATGAGTCCATCTTTTGTCTAGTAATTGATAAAGAAAAAAGAAAAGGAAACTGTCAGTTTAACAAAAGACTGTCACACTCCTTGACACAGCGGGGGCACAGCGCAGGAGGAGGCCCAGACAGCATCTGGAAGCCCCTATTAAACTTTGTGCACTATCCCAAATGCAGCCTTCCCCCGCACTGAACCCCGGGCAACACAAGACCCGTCCACTCATAATTCACACAGAAAGTGACAGTACTACACAGAAACACTCCATTACTGAACAAAAATATCAAACGCAACATGCAACAATTTCAACGATTTTACTGAGTTACAGTTCACATAAGGAAATCTGTGAATTGAAATACATTCATTAGGCCCTAATCTATGGATTTCACATGACTGGGCAGGGGCCCAGCCAATCAGAGTTCTTCCCCCAAAAGGGATGTAATTACAGACAGAAATACTCCTTAGAATCACCAGCCTGGTGAAGAAGCCAGATGTGGTCCTGGACTGGTGTGGTTAAACGTGGTCTGCGGTTTTGATGCCGGGTTGGACGTACAGCAAAATTCTCTAAAACGATGTTGAGGCGGATTATGGTAGAGAAATTAACATTCAATTCTCTGGCAACAGCTCTGGTGGACCTTCCTGCAGTCAGCATGCAAATTACACGCACCCTCAAAATGTAGACATCTGTGGCATTGTGTTGTGTGACAAAACTGCACATTTAAGAGTGGCCTTTTGTTGTACCCAGCACAAGCTGCACCTGTGTAATGATCATCCTGTTTAATCAGCTTCTTGATATGGGATCTTTTATTTTAGCTCATAAAACATGTGACCAACACTTTACATGTTGGGTTTATATTTTTGTTCAGTATTTATTCATTAGTTCTGGCCTTCAACATACAGTACATGACAAAATATAAACATATGTTGTTGGATGTTTAAATCGTCGCTTTCCCTATGTTTATTATGGAAAGATAACAGGCATTTCTGTAGTGATATCATTGTTTTGTAACATCTGCTTCCAACTCACACTGGCAAACACGTAGATCACCTGGATGCAGCTCACTTTCCAGCCCACTTTCCAACTCACACTGGCAAACACGTAGATCCCCTGAACGCAGCTCACTCTCCAGATCCCAATCACCTGAATTCTAATCACCTGTTCACATACATGTATATCATTATCACACACCATTTAGTTCAGTTCTTTGCATTCAATCACTGTGAGGTATTGTTTGTTTTGTGACACACTTCTTTTGGCCCGCTGGTTTTCCTGTGATTGACGCCTCCTGTGTATGATAGTTTTGTACTGTACTGTTTCCCTTTTGGACACTCTTTGTATGACCTTCTGCCCGCCCCTGGACCCAGCTACCTGCCTCCTCCTGTGGTCCTTTCCAATAAACGCCCTGCTCTTGAAACCAGCCCTCTGTCTCCCCTCGTGTTCATTGCATGTTTCAGTTGTGACCTGGCATATTCACTCTGAAATGGGCTGCTTACTTCATACCATATTTCATGGCGAACATGTGAAGGACATGTATTATTATCACAATAAAATATTTATTTTCCAATAAGTGCCAAGAAATAAAGTGGACTAACAATCATGTGTCAATCATAGAGATACATAGAGTACTCTAGATGGATATAACCCATTTTAGTGTGGACATTGCCATTGAGGGCTTCCACCATTTTATAGTCAACTAGGTAGGCTTTCCTATTGGGTGGGAGCGATAAGTCAATGAACAGAGAGCAATGTCTTCTTCAAATTGGGTTGTCTATGGTTTGTAAACCAACGATTAAGGTATTGTCCAAGATCATGAGCCAAGACCAAGATTTAAACCTGGACATTGGTCCCAAGTCCCAGACCCAGTGAATTGAGACCATAACAAGTTAAAGACCAAATGTACGTGGTCTCAAGTGATCTCAATACCAAGACCACTAGATCAAGACTCCATGGGCCTTTTCTTCAAATGTAGGAAACTCGAGTAAGTACATTTAAGGAGAGTGTAGTTTAGTACACAACAGTAGAATACAGAACAGTAGAGGATAGTAGAGTACAGTTCAGTAGAGTACAGCACATAATAGATGTCTTTGTTTGGGCCAAATAGACATTAATATTTTGGCTCTTGGAAGATTGGAGCCCCCTGCCTACTATGCATTTCATTACTCTACACTTCTTCCTAATGTGTGCACTTGTCCACTACCCACATGGTGGTCCTTTGTAGCTCAGTTGGTAGAGCATGGCGCATGCAACTTTAAAATGGAGACAGCACTGTCAGCACCTATTGAGGCTGTCACACGCCATAACGACTCAGTTAAAAATATATGTATATCTCTATGGTGTCAATTGTTTCGGTTGTGACTGTTTCGGTTTGGACAATGTAGACTTGTTTTTTACTTTAATGAATCCCCATAGCTAGCATTTGACTGGGTAGCTTTCATTTGGACAGATGTACAGTATATTCCAGGCGTACAGGACTATAAAAGGTTTGGGAACCACTGGGCTACAAGAAGCCTCTTATAAAGTAATATTTAACATCCATATATGGCCAGCTATGTAAACTTTAACATTGATTTATCCTGCAATAGATGTCGTTCAATTGGTAACATACATTTTTGTCTTCTTCTAATGCCTCTTAAGGGGAAAGTTATCTAAGAGTAACGGAATATAATGAGATTACGTTACTGAGTTTGGGTAATCAAAAAATGACATTTCTGATTACAATTTTGGACAGGTAACTAGTAACTGTAATGGATTACATTTGGAAAGTAACCTACCCAACCCTGGCTACCACACGACAAGCGGTATCGAGTCTGAAACCAACAGAACCATGTACAGCTTCTACCCCCAAACCATAAGACTAAATTGTTAGTTAAATAGTTGCATTGCATTGACCCTTTTTGCACTAACTTTTGTGAATCATCACTTACTCTGCTGCTACTGTTTACTCTCTGTCATTTTATATGTACAGTACCAGTCAAACATTTGGACACACCTACTGCAGAGTGAAGGAAAAGCAGCCAACAAGTGCTCAGCATATGTGTGAAGCTGGTTGAGAGTGTGCAAAGCTGTCATCAAGGCAAAGGGTGGCTACTTTGAAAAATCTAAAATCTATTTTGATTTGTTGTTTTTTTGGTTACTACATGATTCCAAATGTGTTATTTCATGTTTTTGATGTCTTCACTATTATTCTACAATGTGGAAAATAGTAAAAAATTAAGACAAACGAGTAATGTGTTCGAACTTTTGACTGGTACTATACATTTCTATCTCAATGACCTCGTACCCCTGCACATCGCCTCAGTACGGGTACACCTTGTATTCAAGTTATCATTATTCATTGTGTATTTATTATTACTTGTATTATTACGTGTTTTACTTTTCTATTATTTCTCAATTTTCTTTCTCTCTGCATTGTTGGGAAGGGCCCGTAAGTAAGCATATCACTGTTAGTCCACACCTGTTGTTTATGAAGCATGTGCAGTCACCCTTTATGGACACACCTCAGATATTGCCACCCCTCCCACCTCAGCTCAAGTCAACCGATATAAGACAAGTCAATTACCGATCATGGCTCTAGGGTTTGAAAATAAATGAGCGCTGCCTTTCACACGTCAAAATTGCTAACAAGCGTGTGTTTGACAACTGTGCTGGATTAATGCCAGCCGAAAATACACAGTGTACAAAACATTAAGAACATCTTCTTAAAATGTGAGTTGCACCCCCCCACCACCCTTTTTCCCTCAGAAGAGCCTCAATTCGTCGGGGCATCGACTACAAGGTGTCGAAAGCCTTCCACAGGGATGTTGGCCCATGTTGATGCCAATGCTTCCCCCGAGTTGGTTGGATGACCTTTGGGTGGTGGATCATTCGTGATACGCACGGGAAACTGTTGAGCGTGAAATACCCAGTAGCGTTGCAGTTCTTCACACAATCTGATGCGCCTGGCACCTACTACCATACCCCGTTCAATGGCACTTATATTTTTTGTCTTGCCTATTCACCCTCTGAATGGCACACATCGCCTATTCCTCTCTGTGTTTCCATATTTCCAATATTAGTATAAACGCAGTGAACAAATACATCCGGTCGTATTCATTCATCACTAAACTGAAGAAAACAGACAGAAACAGAGAGGGACTAACTGAACGTCCAATAACAAACAATATTTTCAGTGGTAAAACATTTAGCTACAATGTGCCCTATTGAATACAGACATTGTTTTCATATGTCATTCCAGCCTAATGGTTAACAGTAACTGTCCCAGTTAGATATACAACACCCCAGCTTGAGGCCAAACACGAAGGACTGGACTCACTCATGCCTGGGAAGTCATCAGTGGAGAGATGCCCCGAGCACCATCTGACTCTCACACCAACAGACGTGTCCCATTTAGAGGGCTGACTAGCTCTGTATCCGAGGGCTGAGCTTAACACCACTGGACTGTTTCAGCTACCCATGGCCAAAAGCCAGCCTTTCTGCCTTTACAGTATCCAAAAGAAGTTCAGGGACATGTGTTCCAACTGCACACACATTCACACACTTCCTCTCTCTCTCGTTCGCTCTCGCGCTCTCTCACTCTTACTCTCTATTTCTCTCTCTCTCATATTTTCTTTGGCATCTGTAGTTCCCCGGTCAATTCTGCATGCGGTGAGGCGCGCTCACAATGTTTCTCACAGTGCAGGTCTCCTGAGGTGTCATCTATGGTTGTGTTGTGATACTTAGGTTCAACCCCATATGATTCAAGGTTGCTGCGTTCACATTAGGGGAACATAGCAGGGGTGAAGTCCAGCTCCATACGATATGATATGTGGCTCTGCTCACGCCAGGGGAACTGGGCAAGAGTTAACAACTTTGGTGAAACTCCACATTATTATTGCATTTCCATTTCCGTGTGTTGCACTTGCTTTCAGTAGCATCTATGAATGACATGCTCAGGCATTGACGTCAAACGGAAGAACCAAGGACACGGATGGTTCCTGATGTTGTGGGATTCTCTCTGGTGTTTACAGAAAATCTGGTGCTGTGAGATTAGGATATTAGGATTCAAGGTTGCAGTGAGATTAGGATATTAGGATTCAAGGTTGCAGTGAGATTAGGATATTAGGATTCAAGGTTGCAGTGAGATTAGGATATTATGATTCAAGGTTGCAATGAGATTAGGATATTAGGATTCAAGGTTGCAGTGAGATTAGGATATTAGGATTCAAGGTTGCAGTGAGATTAGGATATTAGGATTCAATGTTGCAGTGAGATTAGGATATAAGGATTCAATGTTGCAGTGAGATTAGGATATTAGGATTCAAGGTTGCAGTGAGATTAGGATATAAGGATTCAATGTTGCAGTGAGATTAGGATATTAGGATTCAAGGTTGCAGTGAGAGTAGGATATTAGGATTCAAGGTTGCAGTGAGATTAGGATATCAGAACCTGCGTAGACAGCTTCATCATGAAGTGCTTTGAGAGACTAGTCAAGCATCGTTTCGCCTCCACCCTACCTGTCACCCTAGACCCACTTCAATTTGCTTACCGCCCCAATACGACCACAGACGATGCAATCGCCATCACACTGCACACTGCCTTAACCCATCTGGACAAGAGGAATACCTACTGTATGCAAGAGTGCTGTTCATTCACTATAGCTCAGCATTCAACACCATAGTAACCTCCAAGCTCATCATTAAGCTTGAGGCCCTGGGTCTGAACCCCGCCCTGTGCAATTGGGTCCTAGACTTCCTGACGGGCCGGCCCCCAGGTGGTGAAGGTAGGAAACAACACCTCCACTTCGCTAATCCTCAACACTGGAGCCCCACAAGGGTGCGTGCTCAGCCCCCTCCTGTACTCCCTGTTCACCCATGACTGCATGGCCAAGCACGCCTCCAACTCAATCATCAAGTTTGCAGACGACACAACAGGTGTAGGCTTGATTACCAACAACGACGAGACAGCCTACAGGGAGGAGGTGAAGGCTCTGGGAGTGTGGTGCCAGGAATATAACCTCTCATTCAACATCAACAAAACAAAGGAGATGATTGTGGACTTCAGGAAACAGCAGAGGGAGCACCCTCCTATCCACATCGATGGGACAGTAGTGGAGAAGGTGGTATGTTTTAAGTTCCTCGGCGTACACATCACTGATGATCTGAAATGGTCCATCCATAAGAAGGCGCAACAGCACCTCTTCAAGCCCAGGAGGCTGAAGAATTTTGGCTTGTCACCTAAAACCCTCACAAACTTTTTCAGATGCACAATTGAGAGCATCCTGTCGGGCTGTATCACCGCCTGGTACGGAAACTGCACCTTCCGCAGGGCTCTCCAGAGGGTGGTGCGGTCTGCACAACACATCACCAGGGGCAAACTACCTTCCCTCCAGGACACATAGAGCACCCGATGTCATAGGAAGGCCAAAAAGATCACCAAGGACAACAACCACCCGAGCCACTGCCTGTTCACCCCGCTATCATCCAGAAGGAGAGGTCAGTACAGGTGCATCAAAGCTGGGAACGAGAGACAGAAGCTATTTTTCAATCTCAAGGCCATCAGACTGTTAAACAGCCATCTCTAACACAGTGAGGCTGCTGCCTACACACAGACTTGAAATCATTGGCCACTTTAATAAATGGAATACTAGTCACTTAAATAATGTCACTTTAATAATGCTTACATATCTTGCATTACTCATCTCATATGTATATACTGTATTCTATTCTACTGTATCTAGGTCTATGCCACTCTGACGTTGCTCATCCATATATTTATGTATTCTTAATTCCATTCCTTTACTTAGATTTGTGTGTATTAGATATATGTTGTGAAATTGTTAGATATTACTTGTTGGATATTGCTGCACTGTCGGAAAATAGAAGAACAAGTATTCGCTACACCCACAATAATATCTGCTAAACATGTGACCAATACAATTTCATTTCATTTGATGATACATGGAATGATAAGTGTCCTTGTTCTGTACTTGTCTATTAATGTTATGTATTATGTCATGTTTTGTGTGGACCCCAGCAAGAGAACCTTCCAGGTTCCATAGGGACATCCCCAGGGATACCAGCAGATTGTGATTGATGTGTGTGACTTAACCAGAGGTGAGAGCGGAGCAGTGAGTAGTGACAGAATCGATAGCGGTGTTGCCTATCTCAGCAGCTTCATCCCACACACATGCAAATGCACACATTAAATGCAAACGCACGCTTAAACACCACACTCTTATATGATTGGTTTGTGATGTGTAAACACTTAACCAGGTACTATAATGGTCCGGTCTAGTTAGGGTTATTGTTAATACCTGATCATGTAGGATTGACATTGATTGCGACATAGGTGACTGTAACATGTGCATTAACTGTTTGTTGTGTTGGTTTGTCATTGTGTCACCAGTCTGAGGCTGTGTCCCGAATGGCACGCTATTTCCGACATTGTGCACTACTTTTGACCAGGACCGATAAGGTTCAAGTCAACAATAGTGCACTATATAGTTAATAGGGTCATTTGGGATGCAGACTGAGTTTGATTAACCAATGCGTGTGTAATGAAGATAACATGATTACATGCTAGGCTGTAACGGATGCATAGGAGAATGAGTGAGAAGATCATTCCTGAATGTATGTTCAACTTCCATTCTGTATGCCCACCACATTTCACAAAGGGAACGGTTAGCTTTGTATGTCAGGGAAAAATCTAAAGTGTCACTCTCCATAGCTGTTTTTTTACAGTCATTGAAGTCATTGAAGGACAGACACAGATTTGGTATGTTGGTTTTGTGGTATATGAATCATGCTACTTGCGTGAATCCATGGGTGTGCGTCCCAAATATAACCTTATTCCCTACACAGTGCACTACATTTGATCAGAGCTCTATGGGCCCTGGTAAAAAAAAAAGTAGTGCACTAAAGGAAATAGGGTGACATTTGGGACACAGCCCATGTCTCCATCATAGCTACCAGTCTGGATTCAAACCCATGAACTATAACTCCACCCTATATCATAATCTATATCACCAGTCTACTGCATCATGGTTATTTGTGTTCACAGTAGTCAATCTCAAAGTGACATCCCTTGTTCAATATATAAATACAAATGTTTATTGTAACATTGCAATCTGCATACTCTGGCAATCTGTGTTTGTCGCTATGCCAATGTCCTTGTTTTAACTAGTTAGTGTAAGGAGCACTCACATGCAGTGTTCTCTGTGTGGCTGCAGGGCCTTGCTTTAATGTAATTTAGCTGTCGTGCTAGCTTCAGTTAATTACATATGGACTGATGATTTTTCTGTCCACTTCATCACTGGCTGACTCCCAAGTGGCAGTGAAATAAAGGTAGTTGATCAATTTAGCAGAACCAGGCCAAATATGGCCTACAGTACACTCCCTTGCACTAGATTGTTTCTCTATGACTTGTGGAATTTGCACTTTTTTCCTACCAGCAAATAGTGGGGCCCTATCAAATCTAATGACTTGTCATGATGCTAATTAAAAGGCTTCTGGTAGATGGAAAGGCTTTCCCGAAAACCTTCTGTCGTGACGTTGTATTAGTTAATGTGACGACTGTTGCTCATCGAATGATTACAAGTTTCTAATTGCGTGATTAACTGAATCAAGCAATTATTAACTCATTAACCTGGGGCACCATGGGAAAACTTGTTTTTATTGAGTGTTTATTTCCTGAAATTAACTCAAAGAATATCGATTTTACAACAGCCGCTAATTAACCAGGTACCTCTACCAATATCGTTCTGAACGTCGTATAGCCCGTGAATCTACACGGACCCGGGTCTCACCAATGAATTCGTACCACACCAATCTTAGTTGAATATTTATTTACTCAAAAGCTAAAATGATGATAAAAGATACACATAGACGAAACACATTATAGGCTATTGATTAGAACTCTAGCGCGTGTTACCCACAATGGGTAAGTCCTCAAACTTGCATTGCGTTCTGGGTTCGTTGACTTTTTAGACCTTGCTGCAGCTGGGGTAACGTAGTCTTCCTGTAAATTCTACACTCACAGGTTTTATACCCTTGGGTCAGAAGTGGGCGTAACCGCCTTTAGGGCAATTCTCTGGGCGTACCAAGTTAATGAGGCATGGTCTAAATTTTATTCAAATCCAATTTTAGACAACTAACTTAACATTTCATCTTCCCCAAAACATTCTCTTTGATTTGGATATTTTCCATACAACGTACAATGTATAAATATCAAACATATCCTAGGAAAACTCTTCACATTACAATGTTTTCGTAATAGCGTAATCTATTAACCTTTATTAACAAAACAAAAATGACATACATTTTCATATTCCATCTATCTTCATGACCACCATTGTGGCTGACGGAAACCATTGTTCCAAAATCCCTTTATTTCATGTTTAATGTTCTGAGGCTGGTTCTCCATAGTAACAGGACAAAGGAATTTGTCTGTGGCTTGAGATTTACCAGGGGCGTGAGGGGTCATAAAACCCCCCACATCTTCAGACCCCTAGATTTCTCCTCCTCTGTTGGGGTTGAGAGATAATCTGTAGGGTTGTGTTCTCCTGTAACCTGACCTGGTCAGGACAGTCATTACACTTCTCAGTTAAATGTTAACTACAAAGTAACCTATTCTTACCTGGCAGAATGATATCATGATTATTTGCTTCAATCCAGTGGATATTTCGTATGGCAAACTCTACAATCACGGGCGCTACAAAAACAGTGTTAAACAACACCCTCTTGCTAAACAACAGCCTCTTGCTAGGTGCTCACTGGAATTAAATGGCAACAAAATAACTCTCACATTTTTTCCAGACCTCAAATGTGGTCTTCTGATGAGGTTTACCCGTTGTTGTGGATTTAGAGCATCGAATTCAGTTGTTTTTCTATGAACAAAGTGTGATTTTGAAAGCGAAAACCAAAAAGAAATGGGGGTCCTTGTCACGTCCTGACCTTAGTTCCTTTTGTATGTTTCTATTTTAGGTTGGTCAGGGAGTGAGTTGGGGTGGGCATTCTATGTTTTGTTCTTGTGTTTCTATTTCTATGTGTTTGGCCTGGAATGGTTCCCAGACAGAGGCAGCTGTGAATCGTTGTCTCTGATTGAGAACCATACTTAGGTAGCCTGTTTTCCCACTCTTGTTTGTGGTTGGTTATTTTCCGTTTCAGTGTTTTTCATCATTCGGGACTGTTTCCTGTGTTCAGTGTAATAAAGATGACCAACACTTACCACGCTGCATATTGGTCCGCTATCTCCTACTCAGAAGTGGAAGACGACAACCGTTACAGCCCTAAAATGGTCAATAATTATTGAGCTTTTCAAAATAATAGAAATGGGAAACTGATCGATCTGGATAATCACCAGGTAAAAGAATGGATTTGATTTATGATGTGTTCCTGTTTTGCATGCGATGTTCAAATCGCTCCCCATGGCACTGGGATGAAATGGAACAAACAGGCATGCACAGTTAGACTATTTATACAGCAGCAATGTGAACAAAAACACAACCTGAAAAAGACCATACTCAGGTCACTCTCAAACATTGGGACTCCACTCTGTTGTATTTGGACTTGTTCTAACAAACAGGCTATGGTCTGACTATGGAGTCTTACTATGGAGATAGATTACTGTCAAACTGATTCATTCATTTACAACATTTGGACATTAGCATTGGCTTGACAACTACCTCTTAACAGTTTATCCTGGATTCGGAGGCACACGTTTTTTTTTTATCCACAGGTTCACCTGGAAGTAGATAAATGGCTTCATTGTAAAAAAATACCAAAGTAATCCATTTAACAATCTGCATATTAAATTCATTTATAATGGGTGCCACAGAAATGAAAGCACAGAGCGGAGACATCATTCATGTGGGGTTCCGGGCTGGAGCTCCACATTTAATCCTCCAGGTTCATCTGTATCCAAGTTATAAATTCAAACCGCTTTGCCACGCGTAAATAAACGACGTCAGATGATTTACTCTTGCTGCCAGGAGAGGACAGGGACAATTTCTCAACACCCCAGGACTTCAGAGAAAGTCTAAAAATCCAAGCCTAACGTCCGAGGTGAACGAATCATGACGTTTTGAGGAACTTTCTGTGTAAAGGCTCCATGACAAATAAATCAAGCCATCTCCTTCCCATTAATTCTGCAACTGGTAGAGGAGTGCCTCTGGGAGACTTAGAGGGAGGCAACCATTCACTCTGAAGGAAGGAGAGAGAATTGAGGCCTACTATAGCCCAGTCGGCAAACCTAAATAACCAGAATATCATGCTGTGCCAGAGAGCACAGGCTGTCCTAATAGCTGTACATTTATACTGAGGAGAGAAGCGAAGTGTGTAATTACCATATCTAAAGGAGGGATGACAGGGTGGAGGCGTGTGTCTGCATCAAACGAGAGGGGAAGAAATATACATTCTATCACTTACACACTCTCTGAGGTAATCGGACTTGACACTCAACACCTGTGGGAGCCTAACACTTGACAACCAGCCCGTACGGATTGGAACCTTACACACCCATATAGAGATTTCGGGAGTGTAAAGTATCCAAGAGAGTATAATTACCTGAGTTTTATCTAGAGAAAACGTGCCTACATAACAAAAGTGAGGGGAGAAAGTGGGAGAAAGACTCTCCATCTCTCCCTGTTTCTCTCTGTCTCTCTCTGTCTCCCCCCCCTCTACTGCCTCCAATTAAAAACCACCTCCAGCTATGGTATAATGATGGTATGGGAGTTTGTATATCGGTCTTTTAGCTACAGACCCCCTCTAACTCACACATCCTTTGATCCCAATAGGTCTTCAAATGCCACTGAAAAAACTAATTGAAATTCACTGTGTAGCCAGTTAGAAGTATACAACCACTTACATTTACATTACATTTACATTTAAGTCATTTAGCAGACGCTCTTATCCAGAGCGACTTACAAATTCACTATGGTGCAACGACAATGGCTGAAGATTCACACTGAGACAATGACTCAGACAATTATGCATGTCCTAAACTGAGTCTCTTGTAAGAGTCCTGGACTGTCAAGGCAGATGAACACAACAGCAAAACATACTTGAAGGTACCTATTTCCTAATAGAAAAAGCCCTCGCACATCTGAGTTTGCTTGTTGCAGGTACGTGGGAATCATTTGATGATACAGTATCTTCAACTGCTCTTGCCAGAAAAATCACAAAAGCTCTGACGAAGGCCAACAGGCCGATTCACAAGATTACATAACTTAAAGTTTTGTTTCTACCTGGTGCTAAAATGCTTTCTTTGTCCTGATCTTATCCACATTCTTATTGTGCCCACATTATAGCCGTTGCATATACAAATGTATCTCTTATCCGTCCACTGTGTCCACACTGTGACAAGATATCCTGGTCAAAGGATGAAAATTAAGCTAGTCCGCTAGCCTGTGGCTAGTACTTTTCAGACTGGGCTAGTAATAATTGTCGTCTACTAGCCCGGGTGGCCAGTGCCCAAAATCCTTAAGTTCCATCCCTGTGACCTGTTCCCTCCATGTATGCATATTCTTTCAAAATTACATTTGTTTATTTACTTTAAGAGACATATTGAAGCCACAAGTCAATCACGTCACCTGTCAATGATTTTAGAGGTGGGATAATGGTGATTTAAATGGTTTCACTGTCCCGATCCATTTACACTTCGAAGATATCCAGACACAATGTTTGTCTGACTAACTCCGGAAGTGGTCAGGAAGGTCTAATCACAATCAGGCCACAATGTGTCTTCTACTCGTCTACACCTGTCTAAAAACGTGGGCACAATCAGAATGTGGACAAGATCAGGACAAAGAACGGATGTTAGAATCAGGTATTAACGAGGCTTAAGTGATACTGGAAAGAGCAAAGTCTCTCTAGATAGAGATTTGCTTCCCACAATGTACCAATGTTCTAGCATAGACTTCTGTGCTTAAACCAACGTCAATTTGGCAGAGAGGAAAGGGCGGAGTTCTTCCAGAGCCCTGCCGTAAACATCCCCGGTAGCTAGCTAGATGGAGTTTGCGCCATGACATAAGCGTTACAAGCCTACAACCACTGTTTGCCTGTGGCTAAAATTAGCCTAGCGACAGTATCTGAATCTACGTTATGTGCCTCTGTCATGTTTTGCACATTTCCCAAATGAATTTCCCAAATTATATACTGTGTTTTTGGAACACTTCACATGTGATGATATTTCACATGTGGATTAAACAGGTGATGCCCTGCAATTAGCACAGTGCTTTCAACATACAGTTGAAGTTGGAAGTTTATACACTTAGAGAGTCATTAAAGTCATTGAAACTCTTTCTTCAACCACTCCACAAATTTCTTGTTAACAAACTATAGTTTTTGCAAATCTGTTAGGACATCTACTTTGTGCATGACACAAGTAATTTTTCCAAAAATTGTTTACAGACAGATTATTTCACTTATAATTCACTGTATCACAATTCCAGTGGGTCAGAAGTTTACATACACTAAGTTGACTGTGTCTTTAAAAAGCTTGGAAAATTCCAGAAATGTATGTCATGGCTTTAGAAGCTTCTGATAGGCTAATTGACATAATTTGAGTCAATTGGAGGTGTACCTGTGGATGTATTTCAAGGCCTACCTTCAAACTCAGTGCCTCTTTGCTTGACATCATGGGAAAATCAATAGAAATCAGCCAAGACCTCAGAAAAACAATTGTAGACCTCCACAAGTCTGGTTCATCCTTTGGATCAATTTCCAAATGTGTGAAGGTACCACGTTCATCTGTACAAACAATAGTACGCAAGTATAAACACCATGGGACTACGCAGCCGTCATACCGCTCAAGAAGGAGACACATTCTGTCTCCTAGAGATGAACGTACTTTGTAGCGAAAAGTGCAAATCAATCCCAGAACAACAGCAAAGGACCTTGTGAAGATGCTGGAGGACACAGGTACAAAAGTATCTATATCCACAGTAAAACAAATCATAACCTGAAAGGCCGCTCAGCAAGGAAGAAGCCATGGCTCCAAAACCGCCATAAAAAAGCCAGACCAAGGTTTGCAACTGCACATGGGGACAAAGATCATACTTTTTGGACAAATGTCCTCTGGTCTGATGAAACTGTTTGTCCATAATGATCATCGTTATGTTTGGAGGAAAAAGGGGGATGCTTGCAAGCCGATGACACCATCCCAACCGTGAAGCATGGGGGGGTGGGGGGGGCAGCATCATGTTGTGTGGGTGCATTCCTGCAGGAGGGACTGGTGCACTTCACAGAATAGAAAATAGAAAATTATGTGGATATATTGAAGCAACATCTCAAGACATCAGTCAGGAAGTTAAAGCTTGGTCGCAAATAGGTCTTCCAAAAGGACAATGACCCCAAGCATACTTCCAAAGTTGTGGCAAAATGGCTTAAGGACAACAAAGTCTAGGTATTGGAGTGGCCATCACAAAGCCCTGACCTCAACCCTATAGAAAAATGTGTAGGCAGAACTGAAAAAGCATGTGCGAGCAAGGAGGCCTACAAACCTGACTCAGTTACACCAGCTCTGTCAGGAGGAATGGGCCAAAATGTCAGGGTTTACCAGAATTGGACCCAGAAGCAGACCAGGACAAGGAGAGTAGGAAGAAGGTGAGTATTTATTTACAAGTGAATGTGAATGGGTAGATATATCCAGGTGGCGTAGCGGGCAGCGGTGGTGAGTTGATGGGAGTAAATAGGTGGATCCAATGGGGTAGCGGAATCCTCTGACGACCAGGCGGGCATGGGGTAAATGATCCGGGTGAGTAATGTTCATGGCTAACGATCCGGCAGGGAATGGATGTCAGGTCAGAGCTTTTGAAGGGGAGAGGTGATGATCAGGACAGGTGTGCAGATTACTGATGGGATACAGGTGCGGGTGAACATCGATCTCCCAACAAGCTAATTCGCCCGGCAACCAGACAGGGTGCGTTCCAGGACACCGGAAACACACTCCAGGACAGAAACACAGGCAAACACAGACTCAGGAAGCGGGATTCGTGAAAATTCATCCAACTTATTGTGGGAAGCTTGTGGAAGGCTACCCAAAACATTTGACCCAAGTTAAACAATTTAAAGGCAATGCTTCCAAATACTAATTGTGTGTATGTAAACTTATGACCCACTGGGAATGTGATGAAAGAAATTCAAGCTGAAATAAATCATTCTCTCCACTAATTATTCTGACATTTCACATTCTTAAAATAAAGTGGTGATCCTAACTGACCTAAAACAGGGAATTTTTACTAGGATTAAATGTCAGGAATTGTGAAAATCTGAGTTTAAATGTATTTGTCTAAAGTGTATGTAAACTTCCGACTTCAACTGTACATTGTTATCAATGTGCATATTTGACAACATTGTGTATGTTTATTTATACAGTATTATTCAAATGTCCAATCTTCTTGTTACGTCACCATGTCTGTGTGAATAACTGATTACATCTGTAATCCTACACTTCGGACTTCAAAGTACCTCTCAGCTTTGTTAGACATACGCTCAAGAATAATTATAATATATATCATAGGAATTCGGGAGGATTATTCAAACAGAATAATATGCCCCACCAACATTTTACAACTATACAGAAAACCCCTCAAATTGCTGAAATAAATAAATGAAATCAATTATGAGAATAGGTGGCACTCTTTTACCCAAGTGCAGAGATGTATTATAGGTACAGATTGTGTAGAGGACTTGTGTAGAGGACTTGAGAATAATACAGATTTTGTGGTGTAGCAGAAAGCTCAGTGCACCTAAAATCCAGATGTTTTTGAGTTCAAATCCCAGGTGGAGTCATTTTTTAGCTGAATAGCATACCACGCCCTTTAAAAACCTCAATACCATTAAATGTTTTACTTATAATGGTTTGGGTTGATTTTTGGAACATCTGGGCACATCACGTGTTGTCCTGACGACTGGTAGAGTCTTGAAAACATCCTACAGACATCCTAACATGGTCCTCAACCTTACGGAAAACCCACATGAATTTCACGTTTCACGTGATATCACGTGATGACGTGTGATCTTATGTGATAACATGTGACAACGCGTAAAGCAACATGTGACAACCATGTTATCACAAACTTCACATAAGATCACGATCAAGTTTGTGATATGGGACAACATGTAAAGCAACATGTGATAATTGTGTTATCCAAACTTCACTTAAGATCACGTGTGAACCTGAGATCACATGATCTTATGTGAAGTTTGTGATAACATGTTACAACATGTAAATTAACATGTGGTAACAATGAAACTACATGTGACAACATGTGAGCAATTGTGAAAACATGACCTTGTGAAGTAAATGTGAAATAACATGTGACAACATGGGATGCAAAATGTCTATATGTGATAACAAGAAACTACACATGTGAAAACATGATGTCATGTGGTGTTCTTTTCCAAGTGACATTTCACGTGACATTTTTTTCAGAAACACATCATTTGTAGTGTTCTAAAAATACATTTTCACGTGTGAAATTTCACGTTAAGTGTTCCAGAAACACGTTTACAAATGTAGAATTTCACATGTGAAATCATGTGATTTTCCACATGACATTTATTTTATTTACATTATAAAATGTTCCTGTTTCCTGTCATCACAGTTCACAGAAAGCCTAACCACAGCAAACACCTGCACAACCATTTCGACTTGCAATGGTCTCAATATGTTTTCCCATCCACCCTTCACTGTACATTTCAGTGTAAATTGTGATTACGTTTCCTACAGTACATAAACTTACAAGAACATTACCTCAGGTGCCATCTTGAGGAAACCCGATTAGCAGGCCTGTCTCTGCTCATCGAAATGTAATTAATGAAATAGTAATTCTATTTCAATGTTACTGTTCCTATAGCCTCATCATAATCCCCCAGGGTGCTGAGCTCAGGATATTAAATTAATGAATCAACCCTCGAACATCTGATACCTATACAGACCAGTATGAACATCTCCAAAGACAAGAGGCCAAGATGAAATATACAGATGATAAATATCTACAATAACACTGACTTTCTCCTGACCTCTGGGTGCTGTATTGGTTCCAGGAGGGTCGCATCCAAAACAGCACCCTATTCCCTATATAGTGCACTACTTTTGACCAAAGCCTTGTAAGGACCTACAGTATAGGCCCTGATCAAATGTAGTGCACTACATAGTGAACAGGGTGCCATTTTGGCCCCAAAAAATAGGCCTGGATTTCCAGATCAACCAACTCATCCAGACCAGGAGAGATGGGAAGCAAAGACAGTGGCTCTCCTAGGTCAGAATGACAATGGAGGAAAAGCAGGACCGAAGTTAATCCTTAATGAACCAGTAAATTAAACGGGGAAACAGTCATTGATATTTCATGTAGCTGGCCTCCATTGACATTGCTTCCTCCTTGTTCTCTTGGTTTGATGTGCCAGTCAAGCACACATGTTCCGTTAAATAAACTACCTGTGCTGTCTTAAAGGGATAGTTCAGCCAAATTACCCTGTAAGCAGTCTATGGACAAGGTAAGACAGCAATCCATGCCTTGCTTTTGTTTACCTGGACACGGTCTCCAAACGCTAACCATGTAGTTTAGTAATTTGGGTGAACTTTCCCTTTAAGGGGGTTCCTTGGATGAGACAGCGAGAGGAAGGTAATATAAAGAGGAGGTACAGGACTGTAAATGCAGTTCCTCCCTATCTGATCTATCATTACATCATGAAGACAGACAAATCAAATCAAATTTTATTTGTCACATACACATGGTTAGCAGATGTTAGTGCGAGTGTAGCGAAATGCTTGTGCTTCTAGTTCCGACAATGCAGTAATAACCAACAAGTAATCTAGCTAACAATTCCAAAACTACTACCTTATAGACATAAGTGTAAGGGGATAAAGAATATGTACATAAAGATATATGAATGAGTGATGGTACAGAGCGGCATAGGCAAGATACAGTAGATGGTATTGAGTGCAGTATATACATATGAGATGAGTATGTAAACAAAATGGCATAGTTAAAGTGGCTAGTGATACATGTATTACATAAGGATGCAGTAGATGATATAGAGTACAGTATATACGTATACATATGAGATGAATAATGTAGGGAACATTATATTAGGTAGCATTGTTTAAAGTGGCTAGTGATATATTTTACATCATTTCCCATCAATTCCCATTATTAAAGTGGCTGGAGTTGAGTCAGTGTGTTGGCAGCAGCCACTCAATGTTAGTGGTGGCTGTTTAACAGTCTGATGGCCTTGAGATAGAAGCTGTTTTTCAGTCTCTCGGTCCCAGCTTTGATGCACCTGTACTGACCTCACCTTCTGGATGATAGCGGGGTGGCCTTCCTGTGACATTGGGTGGTGTAGGTGTCCTGGAGGGCAGGTAGTTTGCCCCCGGTGATGCGTTGTGCAGACCTCACTGCCCTCTGGATAGCCTTACGGTTTTGGGCGGAGCAGTTGCCGTACCAGGCGGTGATACAGCCCGACAGGATGCTCTCGATTGTGCATCTGTAGAAGTTTGTGAGTGCTTTTGGTGATAAGCCGAATTTCTTCAGCCTCCTGAGGTTGAAGAGGCGCTGCTGTGCCTTCTTCACGATGCTGTCTGTGTGGGTGGACCAATTCAGTTTGTCTGTGATGTGTACGCCGAGGAACTTAAAACTTACTACCCTCTCCACTACTGTTCCATCAATGTGGATAGGGGGTGTTCCCTCTGCTGTTTCCTGAAGTCCACAATCCTCTCCTTAGTTTTGATGACGTTGAGTGTGAGGTTATTTTCCTGACACCACACTCCGAGGGCCCTCACCTCCTCCCTGTAGGCCGTCTCGTCATTGTTGGTAATCAAGCCTACCACTGTTGTGTCGTCCGCAAACTTGATGATTGAGTTGGAGCGTGCGTGGCCACGCAGTCGTGGGTGAACAGGGAGTACAGGAGAGGGCTCAGAATGCACCCTTGTGGAGCCCCAGTTTTGAGGATCAGCGGGGTGGAGATGTTGTTGCCTACCCTCACCACCTGGGGGCGGCCCGTCAGGAAGTCCAGTACCCAATTGCACAGGGCGGGGTCGAGACCCGGGGTCTCGAGCTTGATGACGAGCTTGGAGGGCACTATGGTGTTAAATGCCGAGCTGTAGTCGATGAACAGCATTCTCAAATAGGTATTCCTCTTGTCCAGATGGGTTAGGGCAGTGTGCAGTGTGGTTGAGATTGCATCGTCTGTGGACCTATTTGGGCGGTAAGCAAATTGGAGTGGGTCTAGGGTGTCAGGTAGGGTGGAGGTGATATGGTCCTTGACTAGTCCCTCAAAGCACTTCATGATGACGGAAGTGAGTGCTACGGGACGGTAGTCGTTTAGCTCAGTTACCTTAGCTTTCTTGGGAACAGGAACAATGGTGGCCCTCTTGAAGCATGTGGGAACAACAGACTGGGATAGGGATTGATTGAATATGTCCGTAAACACACCAGCCAGCTGGTCTGTGCATGCTCTGAGGGCGCGGCTGGGGATGCCGTCTGGGCCTGTAGCCTTGCGAGGGTTGACACGTTTAAATGTTTTCCTCACGTCGGCTGCAGTGAAGGAGAGTCCGCATGTTTTAGTTGCGGGCAGTGTCAGTGGCACTGTATTGTCCTCAAAGCGGGCAAAAAGTTATTTAGTCTGCCTGGGAGCAAGACATCCTGGTCCGTGACGGTGCTGGTTCTCTTTTTGTAATCCGTGATTGACTGTAGACCTTGCCACATACCTCTTGTGTCTGAGCCGTTGAATTGAGATTCTACTTTGTCTCTATACTGACGCTTAGCTTGTTTGATAGCCTTGCGGAGGGAATAGTTACACTGTTTGTATTCGGTCATGTTTCCAGTCACCTTGCCCTGATTAAAAGCAGTGGTTCGCGCTTTCGGTTTCACGCGAATGCTGCCATCAATCCACGGTTTCTGGTTTGGGAATGTTTTAATCGTTGCTATGGGAACGACATCTTCAACGCACGTTCTAATGAACTCGCACATCGAATCAGCGTATTCGTCAATGTTGTCGTCTGACGCAATACGGAACATATCCCAGTCCACGTGATGGAAGCAGTCTTGGAGTATGGAATCAGATTGGTCGGACCAGCGTTGAACAGACCTCAGCGCGGGAGCTTCTTGTTTTAGTTTCTGTCTGTAGGCAGGGATCAACAAAATGGAGTCGTGGTCAGCTTTTCCGAAAGGAGGCCGGGGCAGGGCCTTATATGCATCGCGGAAGTTGGAATAGCAATGATCCAAGGTTTTTCCCGCCCTGGTTGCGCAATCGATATGCTGATAACATTTAGGGAGTCTTGTTTTCAGATTAGCCTTGTTAAAATCCCCAGCTACAATGAATGCAGCCTCCGGATATATGGATTCCAGTTTGCAAAGAGTCAAATAAAGTTTGTTCAGAGCCAACGATGTGTCTGCTTGGGGGGGAATATATACGGCTGTGATTATAATCGAAGAGAATTCCCTTGGTAGATAATGCGGTCTACATTTGATTGTGAGGAATTCTAAATCAGGTGAACAAAAGGAATTGAGTTCTTGTATGTTGTTTTGGCCACACCACGTCACGTTAACCATAAAGCATACGCCCCCGCCCCTCTTCTTACCAGAAAGATGTTTGTTTCTGTCGGCGCGATGCTTGGAGAAACCAGCTGGCTGCACCATCTCCGATAGCGTCTCTCCAGTGAGCCATGTTTCCGTGAAGCAAAGAACGTTACAGTCTCTGATGTCCCTCTGGAATGCTACCCTTGCTCGGATTTCATCAACCTTGTTGTCAAGAGACTGGACATTGGCGAGGAGAATGCTAGGGAGTGGTGCATGATGTGCCCGTCTCCGGAGTCTGGCCAGAAGACCGCTTCGTTTTCCCCTTTTTCGAAGTCGTTTTTTGGGGTCGCCGGCTGGGATCCATTCCGTTGTCCTGGGTGAAAGGCAGAACACAGGGTCCGCTTCGCGAAAGTCATATTCTTGGTCGTACTGATGGTGAGTTGACGCTGCTCTTATGTTCAGTAGTTCTTCTCGACTGTATGTAATGAAACCTAAGATGACCTGGGGTACCAATGTAAGAAATAACACGTAAAAAAACAAAAAAACTGCATAGTTTCCTAGGAACGCGAAGCGAGGCGGTCAAGTTTTGAATAGAGTCAAGTTTTGAATAGAAAACATACGGCATTAAAGGGGACCATTGAGAAACATTAAAGTTACTTTAGGGAGGACCTCCTTGCCAACATTTGATGGTACCTTGAGAGGCAGCAATTTCACACATCCAGCAATGATTAAAATATAAGAAGGCAACGGTATGAGAAGTAACCATTGTAGGCCTAAATCATTAATTCCCTGTTTAGCGGGCTCCGATATCCATAAAGTCATGTGCATATCTCAGATGGATGTAAAGGCAGAGAGCTCAGTGTATTACAAATGTTGAACTGGTATGAATGTAGAATTGGCTATAGGTTTCGACGGGGGATGGAGGAGAGATGCAGCACCTCCAGAATCTACAGTATAATTCTGACGAAGAGGAGTAGTAGGAAGGATCGGAGGACCAATGCGCAGCGTGGTAAGTGTCCATAACGATACTTTATTTACATGAACACTAAACTACAAAATAACAATGTGAAATACCGAAACAAACGAAACAGTCCCGTGTGGCACAAACACTGACAAGGAAAATAATCACCCACAACTCAAAAGTGAAACCAGGCTACCCAAGTATGGTTCTCAATCAGGGACAACAATATACAGCTGCCTCTGATTGAAAACCATACCAGGCCAAACACAGAAATCCCAAATCATAGAAAAAGGAACATAGACAACCCACCCAACTCACGCCCTGACCATGCTAAACAAAGACATAACAAAAGAACTAAGGTCAGAACGTGACAATAATCAGATGAAATATTGAGCAGTGACTTTGAGTCTGTTCCCACCATTCCTCAAAAGGATTTATGAACTGGGTGGTTCGAGCCCTGAATGCTGATTGGCTGACAGCCGTGGTATATCAGACCGTATACCATAGGAATGACAAAACATGTATTTTTACTGCTCTAATTATGTTGGTAGCCAGTTTATAATAGCAATAAGGTATCTCGGAGGTTTGTGGTATATGGCCAATATACCCCGGCTAAGAGCTTTGCGTCGTGCCTAGGAACAGCCTTTATTGGCCATATACCACACCCCCTCGTGCCTTATTGCTTAAGCATACAGTGTGTTCTCCTCCTCCTTTCACCTCATTTTCAAAGGGAAGAAGAAGAAGAAGAAGTCATTGGGGGAGAGAGGTAAGTTGAGCAATGTTTTACATTGAGCATCACTCCGTCAATGGAATTATAGTATTATTTCTAACAAAAATATCTACATATACTTCAGGATATTGTGTATTCCTGGAAATAATCCAAATTCATGTAAACAGTACAGTTTTGAAAATATATCTTGTATGGGGTAAGTTGAGCCGTGGGACAGGGTAAGTTAAGCCGCCTGCACCTTTCTATACTAAATTAAATATTACCACCACCATTTTAAAACCATGTTTATCTTTATTTCCCAAATATGACTCAACACAATCTATTTTTTTATTTTATTTTAATAATTGTAAACATATTTTAACAGGTTTAACACCTAACAAACACTTTTTTAAACACTTTCAACATAGGCCAAACCTGTTGTTACCTCATATCCCAACGATAATGCATTGCATTATGCCTGGGAAGAAAACACTTCAACCATTGGCTCATCTTACCCCATGGCCATTTGCTCAACATAACCCAAGACAAACATTTGGACTATATTAGCCCACACAACTACAAGGATGCACTTTCATGATAGGTTTCATATTGAAACTTATAGAGACCCCAATTGATGTAAAGAATCATAAAACCTCAAACACAATACATTCATTTGACTAAACACCACAAAACTATCCCCATTGTAGCACATTTGGCATCGTTGATTTCCAGCATAATAACTATCTGGATGATTAAGAGGATAAACAGAGCTTTAAGAACGGCATTACTGAATGTTTAGCTATCTAGCAGAAAAGGTCAAATTATTATGGAGCCTGGTATGGAAACAAATTATTCAACGTATAAAAGCAGCCAATCTCGATCTCTGTGGAATACTTTTTGACCAATCACTGCACTGCCACATGGAGAGGTTAGGATAGGTCTCAGATAGAATATTTCTGTAACACCAATGTCAATCAAATAGAATACTTGGGAAGGTTAAACAATGGGGGGTGCAGAGAGAGTGGACACATTTTATTCTGTGTCCCAAATGGCATCCTAGAGGCCCTGGTTAAAAGTAATGCACTACAAAGGGAATATCTGTAGCTCAGTTGGTAGAGCATGGCGCTTGTAACGCCAGGGTAGTGGGTTCGATTCCCGGGACCACCCATACGTAGAATGTATGCACACATGACTGTAAGTCGATTTGGATAAAAGCGTCTGCTAAATGGCATATATTATTATTATTATATTATTTCGGATGATGAGCGAGTGAAGATGAGTAGCCTATGCAGTCAGTTACCTGTTGATATTTCCTGCCAGAGTAATTGGTGTCAATGCTTTTCTACTGAGACACTCGCACTGAGAAGACCACTACCTCACTCTGGCTACTGTGATTTAACAGCAAGCGGCCCCAAATGAAGATCCACGAGGTGGCCCAAAGCCCGTCTGCTAGAAACAACATGATAAGCTACAGGAGAGAGAGTGGTTTCGTAATCCAGGGGACCAGGAGCGTGGCCTTCCCTGGGAGAGTGAGTAGTGGCCTCGTCCCAGAGGTTGTCTGTAAATGAGAGGGCTAGAATCATCACTCTCTGCCCTGACTCACTCCTCTGGCCCATCAATTCGAAATAACCACAGCTAATCTTAAGGAGAAGCCTTTTGCAGGCCAAAGGCTTTCTAGAATGTAATGACTTAAAAGCAGCAGAGTGTTCTTTGAGACTTAATCACACTCATTTAGAAAGGCTCACTTAGAGAGATGCAGCTGATGATAATTCATCCCGAGATGAATCGGAGATCCAGAAAGCGTCAGCATATGAGAAACAGGAGGGGAAGCAGCGGAGCATGCAACCACTGCCACTTATAGAGACTGGAGAGGCACTGCAAGCCGCAATCGGCCAAAGAGTTCTTCTGGAGCTACAGTAGAGGATGTGAGTGTAAATAACAGGAAGACAGCCATGTCACTGAGTGCTCAAAACAAAAAGGAGGAAGAAGGGATCATGAAAGGATCATAGATGCAGACTGAGAAACAGTCAGGGGTTCAAGGTGGTTTTATCTATAGAATCTACCATGTATGCCTAGCGAGCAGCTACCTGGGGAGAGCGGACATATCGGTTTCCATTTAGGGGTACAGAACATGCCATTCCCTCGCAATAGATTTCCGCTGATGGCTGTAATAAAGTCTTTCAGATGACGAAAACCTGCAATCACCTTCTCTTCTTTCTCTCTCCACATACTCTTGTTCGGAATGTCTCAAGGACAAGGAGTGTGTGTGTGTGTGTGTGTGTGTGTGTGTGTGTGTGTGTGTGTGTGTGTGTGTGTGTGTGTGTGTGTGTGTGTGTGTGTGTGTGTGTGTGTGTGTGTGTGTGTGTGTGTGTGTGTGTGTGTGTGTGCGCGTGAGTGTGTGTGTGCGCGTGAGTGTGTGTGTGTGTGCGCGCGAGAGAGAGTGGTTGTTTGCACTTTATCATCCCCATTATCATAATGATGATGTAGGCAGAGCAGACTCTCCAAAATGCATATTAATTAAAGAAGCAGCTCCAGCCAAGGCTGACACTTCATGACAAAAGTCGAGGACCTTGGTGACTGAATAATCCTGAACAATCAGTATGCCAGTAGAGACAGAGAAACTGCCCTCAATATAAAAACCTGTGTAAGACTGACTGGCTCGGTGTGTCACAAACAGATTCTGAATGAAATTGAACGACTCAGTAAGCCCCTGACTGGCTCATTAAACTCTGAGACAGTCTCAGGGCTCTATTTTCTGAGGCAAAAATGTCAAACTCATGTTAGTTTGCAATTTCGTCATGTAAAAACGGACATACCTTTCTTTCTAAGAGTGTAGGTCCCCGTAAATGTATTTAGACATAGCCTACTTAAAACAAGTTGTTGTTTCATTTATTAGAATTTGATTAAAAGTATTCACTGTCTTTTAAAGGTCCTGTCAATAGTGAATTTAATCTTGCTTATAGACAATGTCTGGCAGGTCCATGGCTCAGACATGACACATTTCACAGTAGGCCTATAAGTAATTACCTGGCTTCAACTATTGTTATTTCCATATTGAAGCCGTGTAATTACTTAGAACTATGTGGACTGCAAACATTTTCAATATATCTAGCCAATGTGGGATAGGCCTACATTTTGTTACGTTGTTTCTGTAGGCTATTTAAACAAACTAGGCTATAACAGACTAACATTCAAACATTCATTGGAGTTGATGACAATTCAATACATTGATGACAATTCAATACATAAAATACACAACGCGAAGCAACCACATAGAGTATTTAGCCATGGAGCACGTTCTGTTTGGCCAGTGAGGGGTCAAGCCTTGACATACCTACAAATGTATTTATTCATCAAAACACAGCCCTTTCACGCCACTGCAAGCTATTGCACCCATGATTCTGGTTGTGAAAATAGCGCAAATATTTCAGAACCTGTAGCGTTACTGGTTTGTTCAAATAGAGCCCTCAATGTGGTGGAATTTTATATAGGCACGTTGATTCAAATTCACGCTGACCGAATGGACTGCATATAGAGACTCTCACATTGTGACTTATTTGTCTCTCCCTAAGCCCTGTTGTATAATGACACGCCCAAACTAATCAGGCGCTAGGCAGCCCCATATGACACAGATGGGCCTCTTCATCACAGACTGCATCAGATTAAGGCTGAGATAATGTATACTCTCCCCCTCTCTCTCCCTCATCTAGGAGACCCTTCGTCAGAGCTTGGATCCTAATCAGGAGACCAAACGAGAACCACTCTGAGAATACATTCCAAATAGGCACCCTGTTCTCTGGTCAAAAGTAGTGCAACATATAGCGAATAGGAAATCCATTTGGAATGCATCCCCTGAGCCTTTGGAGTGATTGTGTGTTATATAAACTCTCCAAGGTATTTTTTTGATATATATAGACTCTCTATAATTCCTGGTGAATGGGGGTACCAAAGCAATGTGCATTACTGTGTACTGCTTAAATGTAGGTAAGCAGAAATATCTCACCACTGCGAGGAGTCATACAGAGAAGGTGTATTATTCAACGCTCGAGGTCTTGAGGAGAGAGTGTTTTTTCTTCAATGGCAAAGGTTTAAGCACAGGGAAGGATTCCATTGCTTCGGAAGTATAACGATGCCCCAAGCACAACTCCCTCTTTGGCATGGACCTCTTGTTTGCTGCTTTTTAATTCAGACGTTGGCAAGTGTGAGTGTGTACTCACAGAGAGTGTGTGACGGAGAGGGGTGTGAGAGGGGCTCGTAAATAATACCCCGTTGCATCATTAATGTGTTTTAAAAATCAATACCAGCTCTCTTTTCTTGGGTTTATATTCATGAAATCTCTCCGCGAAGCCGAATGTAAGCGAGACAGGCAACAGGAAAGAACACTTGC
Organism: Oncorhynchus keta; assembly: GCF_023373465.1. NCBI lineage: Eukaryota > Metazoa > Chordata > Actinopteri > Salmoniformes > Salmonidae > Oncorhynchus > Oncorhynchus keta. Next base: position 30,944,273 of record NC_068424.1, on the reverse strand, counting down.
AACTTGCCAAGTGATATCTTGTCATATATGGCAAGTATAACACAAACACAGGCTAAAAATGGCATCCAGTCCAAACAGCTGCACCATAGGCCTACGCTGTTTCCATGGCAGCAAGGAAACAGACTTAGAGCAGGCTATACTGCAAGTCCCTGTCAAATTGTACAAGTGTGAGAAGGAACAGACACCAGTCAGTTAGGTACCTACTGTTGGTGATGGGGGATGGAGGATGGAGAATGGGGCTGCATGTTACTATGGATCCGTCATCACAGAGAACCTCACCATAAGCCCCCCTGCCTGCCCAGGCAACAAGTGTATGTTTTTCCATTAGCACCTCACCTTGGACCAACAACAACTTATTTCCCCCCAGCAAACACAGACAATGATCTGCCTTACAGTATGTCTCATTACTCTTCCTGGTCCAATACAGAAGCTCTAATTATATCGCTCCAGATCATCAGACCGATGCTTCCCCAGATGAGAAGGTGCGGATAGATTGTGTGAAGGTCCGGTTTTACCTTTTGCACACTGTTTTTGGGACAGTATCTCAAGGCTTTAAAGCTGGAATCCTTAATGGTGAAACTGCCTTGTCCGTTTGCGAAGTTACAACAACAAAGACTGTTGTTACTGCAAACAATGAACACTGTATTTTTTCCCCCTCTGACATAATTTCACGTGCAATAGAACAGAAGCATACGTACCTGATGCGCCACACTCCCCCCGGCGACCCACACTTCTGCTTCATCAACAAAACAAAATCATTAGCAATGGCCATTGGCACTGTTTCCCCCTAATGTCCTTAAAGTACCGCTCCACTCTACAGACATTTTATTTTTACTCTGCTGGGCATGGTGTTTCATTTATTTGGGTTGTCCACGCCATGCGGGGAAACAACAAATGACTGAGCTATATATAAATGCTGAGTGGGTCATGATAAAACAAGGGACCTCAAATGCCAAAAAAATCTCAGAAAGAACTAAATCTGTCTGGATGGATGATTGACAGTATCTGTCACAGCTAGTCACAGGTATACAGAAGGAAATCTACAGTACAATGACTGTTCTCTCACATGGTTCTCTCACCCTTTTACCCAGACAGTGCTGACAGACTCAGAGCTCATAATATGTCTGTTTCTAGCAGGCATGACATGTTTACCCTCCTCCCCAAATCAAGAGAACAAAGCCCAAAGTAACAGCTCATCCTGCAGTGCCAGGTAGATGCAATCAGTTGGGGGCAGAGGTGGCATCCTGACAGTGGGCATTACTCTTACTAATAAGCCCTGTCAAAATGGGACAGCCAAAAGATCCATCCTCAATCCTGCCCCTAGACATCAGTCCACCTTGAATGCCTAAAACAAGGATGATGTTGCCATGCTAATGCCACACTAAGGACAGTCCAAATTCCAGATCCATCTGTTTTTTCTCAAAGTCAGAGGATGTATGAGGACATGATTGAGTTCTCACTGGCTGAGATGGAGCTGATTAGTTCTGATTAGAAGTCAAGAGACAAATTGTCTTGTGAGACATTGAGAAGTCATTGTGAATACATGGTTTGTGCACCGAGTTCCACTCCAATTGCTTTTGTTTCAGGGATACTACATCTCCCTCTCCCCAGTCAGAATTACAGGGGCATGTAATAATATTTTGGGGATGATAATTCCGCACCCGTTTCCACTCCCAATTTCAAGCCCACTCAAACAGATGCATTCTTCATTTCACTTGACTGCCTGACAGAATCAGTCTTTACTGTTTTCCAAAGATCAATAAACTATATGGGACAGGTGATAAAGGAAGATAAAAAAAGATATATCTCCACCTAAAATGGGAGTCTGTACATTCAGGCTGCATTCCAAATAGCAACCTTTTCCCTGTATAGTACACTACTTTCGACCATACGGATCTGGTTAAAACCCACTGGGCATGTATTGTATTGTGGCGTGGAATCTACGTGGAAAATACATTGGATTTGACGGTGAAATTTCAACCACGGGATTATGTCTTCATGGTAACCATAATTCAACATAGACACATGAACCTACTATAAAATATCAAACAATAGGCTGGACAGCACCTCCTACTGGAGAATTAATCTATAGCTACCCTTTGGTCTCCCATTCAGGGTTTCAACCAAGCCCAGCTTAGTTATGATATTTGTCAATACCCACTGGAAAATAGTTTTAATACACCACAGTATTGGAATACCTTAAAAAAACAAACGACACCTGGATTACCTGGTGCCGATAGGGCATGTCAAAAACTCTGTTGTTAAATGAGTTTATGGGAGTGTGCAATTGTTTCAATTGACTATTATAACTTGTTGTAATAACCTGATGTAATGTATTTATAGCTGTCTTGTAGTTTTGATATTTTTGTTGTGTTGATGGAATTTTGGTCCTCGGGGCACCATTACAAATGAGACACTGGTCTCAATTGGGCTCCCCTGAATAAATTAAATAAATAATAAATGACCAATGTGCTATTGTGAGAATGACTGTAAAGAGATCTCCACTTAAAAACAAAATAGATTCACTGTTGCTATTGAAGTCATTCTAATGGGTAGGTTTGAAAGAGTACAGAGTAATCACCAATGATGATATTTCAGACTATATAGCATTTGCAAAGTCATCACAAGCTATTGTTTAAATTCAACTCAGATTTTTTCTTTCATTGACAATATTTAGGGTTATAAGCTCTGGTCGATTTCAAATGTGATGATATTTAGTGATATGGAATTGTCATTGGTTGTCAGTGCAAACAAATATTAAAATTTGAAGGAGATGCATCTTGTTCTTGGATATATGACCATCTGTGCCATAGACTTAGTCTGGCTTTAATTCCAGTTTGTCAACAAATTAATAATTGATATTTTGGAAAAAAGGAATTTGCCGCTGGTAAGGAGATCGCATAGCAGCATGTCGTCTAATATGTTTATTTTACTTTTAAATCATAATCATATTCCAGGACATGTCTCTCCTTTTCTTAAATAACTGGTTTAAATTATTCCCGCTACACAACAAATAGTAGGATACCATTTATCAATGTCTCATTCAATAGCCAAGCATGCTCGAAAGTAAATAGACCAGTCGCCTTGACAGTACACGACAGTATAGACTGCAGTATTGCTGTGCGATAGGATTAGGAGTGCGACGTCATAGCTGAGCCTATTTCATTTCAGAGCCTATAGCCTAACAAGGCAGCCGGCAGGGGATACAAACACAATCATGTATTGATAAACAAAATATGGACCAACAATTCGTCTTTGCATAGAAGTTTGGGCTGTAGCATGTACTGTACAAGCATTTCGCTACACTCGCATTAACATCTGCTAACCATGTGTATGTGACAAATAAAATTTGATTTGATTTGATTTATTATCTATCCTATTGCCGAATAATTTTGCACGCCCAAGTTTTCAGTTTTTGATTTGTTAAAAAGTTTGAAATATCCAATAAATGTTGTTCCACTTCATGATTGTGTCCCACTTGTTGTTGATTCTTCAGAAAAAAATACAGTTTTATATCTTTATGTTTGAAGCCTGAAATGTGGCAAAAGGTCGTAAAGTTCAAGGGGGCCGAATACTTTCGCAAGGCACTGTACTTATTTAACTAGGCAAGTCAGTTAAGAACAAATTCTTACTTACAACGACAACATAGGAACAGTGGTTTAACTGCCTTGTTCAGGGGAAGAAGACAGATTTTTACCTTGTCAGCTCAGGGATGTGATCTAGCAACCTTTCAGTTACTGGCCCAACCCTCTAACCACTAGGCTACCTGCCCCATATGTACATATAGCTCAATTACCTCCTATCCCTCTTATTTTTCTATCATTTAAAACAAGCATTTCATTGTTACTCTACACCTGTTGTTTACGAAGCATGTGGCAAATCAAATTTGATTTGATTTACTTTTAAATGAATCCAAAATACAATACATCTTGCAGAATGGCAGCCGGTGTTTGTCACTCGCTAGGAGGCATGCATTTTTAGTTTGGAAAAGTCACTGCAACATTCTGCCCACACCTATACAGAAATGTGATCAAATTTGCCATGTAGGCTTTATTTTAGGAACTATCATGGCCGAGTTCCAACATCTCCAAATCATACATAAAATTAGGGCGCATTTGTTACTGTAAAAGGTGAATGGGGGTCGGTTTGCAGGCGGGGTTGTAGCGCTTGTTCATGACCGCACAAATGTAATATGGCTCTGATTTATCAATGAAAACATGGGTGTACGTTGCCTGCGACAGTTTGATAAATCACAATCATTTGTAGCTCACGCAAATCCTAGAATCTCCACGTACGCCAGAATTTAGTGAGAAATGTGTGCACGGTTGATAAATGAGGCCCCTAGCCCTTGGAGTGACAGATCTCTAGAGCTCTGATAGACTAGGACAGAGGCAGAACGTTCAACAAAGTCTCCTATAAACCTCCTGCACTGTGGTTCTTAAGGCAACTCAGTTGCGTGGCGTGCATCTCCACTGAAAGATACAGGTGCAGCGAGTTTTTCTGATCCACGTAATTGCTGAACTGCACACACCCATTTACAGCTTATTTGTTGTGAGAAACCACCAAGACTGAGCAATATTGAAATATCTCCTCTCGTTTAAAGTTGTCTGCGGGGCCGTACAAAGAGATGGTGCTGCATCAGTGTCAACTCTCTTCTTTATTTAGCGCTGATGGTGGTGCTACACCTGTAGGTTACATAGTCCTGAATTGCTTATGCATCGCTCAAGTTAATGTCGGTGTAAGGACACACTCTAGGGAAACGACAACCTTCTCTTACCTAAAGTTTCTTTCAATTAAGACACAACACTTCTAAAGCCTCTCAGTGCATTTAACACATTTCCCATAACATGATGTAACATGTGACACCTGTAGGTTACATACCAGGCATATACAGTATAAGGTTGTACCTGTCGTGGTATAACTGTGGTAGACAAATGTTTCATTTTTATATGATTTTTTCCCCCGCTACAACACCTCAGCCTAGAGAGGAAATGCATACCGTCAGCACCATGTACAGGGGAAATGTTGCCTGAGGACGTTAGTCGCCTATTGTGCTCCGAGGTCTAGTTGTGTAAGCAAATTCTCGGAAAATAACATTTAGCATCAAATCCTTTCAAACTGACAAAAGCAATTAATGATAAAGTCTGTCACACCCTGGCCTTAGTATTTTGTGTTTTCTTTATTATTTTGGTCAGGCCAGGGTGTGACATGGGTGATTTATGTGTCTTGTCTTGTTTAGGGGTTTATTAGATTTATGGGGTTGTGTGTAGTATAGTAGTCTAGGAAAGTCTATGGTTGCCTGGAGTGGTTCTCAATCAGAGGCAGGTGTTTATCGTTGTCTCTAATTGGGAACCATATTTAGGCAGCCATATTCTTTGAGTATTTCATGGGTGATTGTTCCTGTCTCTGTGTTTGTTTGCACCAGATAGGGCTGTTTTGGTTTTTCACGTTTATTGTTTTTGTATATTGTTCATATTATCATCTTCATTAAAGATGTATAAAGATAACCACGCTGCATTTTGGTCCTCCTCTCTTTCGACGGAAGAAAACCGTAACAAAGTCTAGTTTACTATTGCTCAAGTCGGCCTACATAACATAATCCATAATGCTTTCATCTGTGCTTCCACTGGGGGCAGTCAGACCATATTCCGAGCCCAATGGACAAATAGACAAAGACCTTGTACTGTGGTATTTCACCCGTTAACACAATGATTGAACCGGTAATGCCTCTGGATGACTCCAGCTCTTCATCAGCTCTTTTATTCACGATTAAGAGGGTTGTGTAGCACGTCTGTGGCGGTAGAGGCATAGAGAGTCGTAGAGTCAGACAGGTTCAGAGGCTAATGGTGGCGACACTAGCAGCTTAATATTAATGGTCAGTGTGGCTGGCAGCCAGGCACGCAGGCCACTAATGAGTGCTGTATCCCTCCCCTCAGTCCAGCCTGGCCTCAGAGCCATACGAAACATACTTTACGAATTTCTGACCACCTCCAATATATATGATACCTACTAATGGTCTAGTTACTTTAGACAGAAACTAAAGTAGGGAGGTTGGTCAGGGAGGATGGGTAGGCGTCTTTCACAACCATCTTATTCTACACTTAACCCATTTCACCTAACTTACTACATAAATTCACCTAACCTTTGTTGTTTTAATTAACCTAACGTAACGCAACATTCCATACTAAATGGCATAACAGATTATAGTACAGAATACTATGAATTGCCATGAGACCACGTTGCTCGGTCTGACAGCAAAGCTCTGGGTGACATTTAATAAGCCCTTCTCTAAAACGCCTCTGGTAATTAACAGAGCATTGTCAATCAATCCCAACTCACTTAAAACAATATTTAACCCTTAATACATGAAAGGAGGAGGGAAACAGGGATACGGTCTGGTCAATGGTTCGATATTCATTGTGAGGGCAACGGACACATTTGGGCTCGGTTCAATGCTTTAAGAAAATACTTGCCCAGAGCTGAAAGAATATCAGACTTTCAGACAGCCTCAACATGAGTTATCAACGTTGCAACCCTATCACTCCATGAGTCAATTACTTTCCGTACTGATGCCTTCCAGCCTTGGCATCTGGACATTTATGTAAAAAACAAAATGTTAAATGATTGGTGCTGTAATCAGAGTCCCATTCACGAGAACAGCAGGTGCCACAGTTATACAGTAGTACAGAGAACATGCCAATACCAGTGGAGGCTCCTCAGAGGAGGAAGGGGAGGACCATCCTCAGTGAATTTCATAATAATAAAATGGTGAAACATTAAAGTTATCCTTTTTAGATAAAATTGTACTAAATATATTCACGTCACCAAATAATTGATTAAAACATACTGTTTTGCAATGAAGGTCTACAGTAGCATCAACAGCACTCTGTAGGGTAACAATGCTGTAGCCGGAGGACAGCTAGTTTCTGTCTTCCTCTAAGAACATTGACTTCAACACAAAACCATGGAGGCTCGTGGCTCTCACACCCTTCCATAGACTTACACAGTAACTATGACAACTTCCAGAGGACGTCCTCCATCCAATCAGAGTTCTTCAAGCATGAACTGGGATGTTGTCCACCCAATCAAAGGGTCAGAGAATGAATCAAGTACTGGAAGCATAAGCTAGCAGTGCAGTGCATAAAATGTGGTGAGTAGAAGACAAAGAGAGAGAAAGACAATAGTTGAACACATTTTTTGAACAAATACATATACATAAATGTAACCAAAAGCTGACCTTGACTGTTGGATGTGGATGGATTTGGGTCCTAATGTCAGGGAACATTGGGGCTTATTGCTAGTTTATCCCCTTCTAGGCTAATTTATCTCATCAAGATTTGCCCAGTAAAGCTGTTTGTGACTGTTTGAGAACATCACCGCTTCATATCACCTATGAAGTGGATAATTACAGTAGCCAATCATATCAGCAGAATGCCTCTAAACTGCTTGCTAACTGTACACTACTACATGATAGTAGCGGGTTTACTAATATGTTAGTTCTAGTAGCTATGTTGACTTGACGTTAGCTAATAGGGTGACAACGAGGTAGGCTGTGTTTAGCGGTTATCATATGAATGTTTGTCTTGGAAAGTTTTTTTCACCTGGTCACAGACAACTGATGTGTTGTGCCCTGAAGTCCACAAGTGAAGGGAAAAGGTGAGAGGAGGAGAGCGCATAGATGCGAGAAGGAGTTATACAAAGATCAAAGGGATCATGCTGTTTAAATGTGTCTACATTGAAAGTGAACTGAGTTTGTGTGTGATCAGGGGTGTATTCATTCCACCGATTCTGTTTCTTAAATGGAAGCAAACAGAACAAAATGGGGATAAACATACCTGAATTTGTCCAATAAAAACAATTGTTTGCAACTGTTGGACGAATGATTATACCCTGGATCAGCTAGACGCAGGCAAGAGTGTGTAAAGCGGTCTTAAATGTGTCAATGTCTGTCACCTTGATTACACAAATATCTCTTGACCTGTGCACCTACGTTGTAAACTGTCATTCATAGGATAGGTTGTAGCAACCTCATGATGGGTATAGAGAAAATTTGAGTATCATGTAGTAGACTAAGCCTATCAATGTTACGTTGAGCTGGGTGAATGAAATATGAATGACAATCTGCTGTAATAGACATAAGGCCATGCTCATAAAAAAAATATTATAATAATCTTCTTCCCTCATCCTAAATGGCACCGACCACCACTGCAAAACACTCATTCTGGTTCTAATTGGCACTCCATTGTGAGGCACTCTGCTGATATGATTGGCTACTGTAATTATCCACTTCATGAATGATATCTACTATCTAGTGACAATTGAGACAATTATGTAACAAACTACAGAGACATGCAGACCCATTCAAGACCCAAAGTCTCCACCAGATCATGTCCTTGGTGGACAGTTGGCCGGTTTCATATTGTGTCCTTTCAAGCCTATGCCTCTGTTGAAATCATATTATACATCTCGAACAGGGTGCCTCACAAGTGGAACACAATAAACCCTTCTTATCAGCCACAAGCAGCGGTGATGTTCTCTGTCTTTGGTCACACGCAGCTTTACTGGGCAAATCTTTATGAGCTAAATTAGCCTAGAAGGGGATAAACTAGCAATAAGTCCCAATGGTCCCCTGACATTAGGACCCAAATCCATCATCCATCCACATCCAACAGCTCAGTTAACTGGAGCTCTTCTCACATCAATTTGCCAAGCTGCTCTCTCAAAATTGCCCTCAGACAATTTCCGCTACATCCTACCTCCTGGTGGGGATGCAATGGAGAGTGGAATACTAAGACAGTTAGATTCAGCCGTGGGGCGATTTTTGTTGGAGTGGATGGTCGGGAGTCCAGAACTGAATTATAATCATTTGTACATTGCAAATTGACCACAATTAAGCCCAAAAATAGATTGTATTCGAAAATAACAATAATTTCATACCTTGATCACATTGAGACACTATCACATAATATGTCTATTTCTTTTATTTGTGGGAACTTTTGGCAGTGGTGTGAAGAAGAAAACAATACTTTAAAGTACTACTTCAGTTGTTTTTGGAGGTATATTTACTTTATTATTTATATTTATATTTTTGACTACTTTAACTTTTTACTACATTCCTAAAGAAAATAATGAACTTTTTACTGCATACATTTTCCATGACACCCAAAAGTACTCATTTACATTTTGAATGCTTAGCATGGAAAATGGTCCAATTCACACACTTATCAAGAGAGAATTCCTGATCATCCCTACTACCTCTGATGTAGTGGACTCACTAAACCCAAATGCTTTGTTTGTAAATTATGTCTGAATGTTGTGTGCACCGGGCTATCTGTAATAATAAAATGTTTTTAAAATGATGCCGTCTGGTTTGCTTAATATAAGGAATTGTAAGTATATTTTAGCAATTACATTTACTTTTGATACTAAAATATATTTGAAACCAAATACTTTTACACAAGTATTTTACTGAGTGACTAACTTTTACTTGAGTAATTTTCTGTTAATGTATCTTAATAACTTTTACTCAAGTATGACAAATGGGTACTTTTTCAACCATTTACTGTATACCTGTCACGAATATTACCGAAGGTGGCTCCCCTTCTTGTTCAGGTGGCGCTCGGCGGTCGTCGTCGCTGGTCTACTAGCTGCCACCGATCCTTTGTTCCGTGTTCGTTTGGTTTTGTCTAATTGGTTTGACCTGTTCATTGTTTGGTTGTTAGGGTGGGGTTATTTAAGTTAGTTTAGCCTGCTTCTGTTTGTGCGGGCTTGTTCATCTGTATTTGTGAGAGGTGTTAGTGTTTTGTTGGGTTTTCTCGCTGTCCTAGTATTTCACATAAGGGTACTATTTTGTTTTATAGTTACGCCTGTGTTGGGTATACTATTTTGTTCCTGTGATTTTTTGGGACATTAAAGCGTGTTTTTTCCCGCATCCTTTGCTCTCTGCGCCTGACTCCACACCCATTCACTCGTTGAGCGTTACAATACCCCATTTATAGAAAAAAGGTTCAAAGGCTAAAAGTATAGCAGACCTTTGTTAAGTGTCCTCCAGTAGTCCTCCCGATGTCATGCAAGTATGCTATGATTGAAAAGTATACCACAGGCACTTTTATTTAGCTCACAGAACTTCCGTCACATTTCATCTAGTCATTTACTTTAAAAAGGTTTACCACAGATTGACATCCTGGAATTCATTTAAATTTGTGCAAGCTTCACAGGGGCACTTAATGGGAATGGTGTCACACCCTGATCTGTTTCACCTGTCTTTGTGCTTGTCTCCACCCCGCTCCAGGTGTCGCCCATTTGCCTTATTATCCCCTGTGTATTTATACCTATGTTCTCTGTTTGCCTGTTGCCAGTTCGTCTTGAATCTAGTGAAGCCTACGGTGATTCATCCTTTAAAATGTGCAGCCTTCCCATACGGATACGGGAAGGTGATGAGTGGAAGACAACAGTCAACACTGCTAGCAGACACTATGAATACCTGGTGATGACATTCGGTTTGACCAATGCTCCTGCTGTGTTCCAGGCCCTGGTTAATGACGTTCCCCCTGGGATATGTTGAACCGGTTCGTGTTCTTCTACCTCAACGACATCCTCGTCTTTTCCCGCACAGCTCAAGAACACGTTCTCCAAGTCCGACAAGTCCTCCAGCGTCTCATGGAGAACCACCTGTTTGTCAAAGCCAAAAAATTTGAGTTCCATCGCCCCACCATCTCATTCCTTGGATACATCATCGCTGCTGGGAATGTGCAGATGAATATAAATTTGAGATTTTTGGTTCCAACGGCCGCTTCTTCGTGAGAAGCATAGTAGGTGAATGGACTATCTCCAGATGTGTGGTTCCCACTGTGAAGCACTGAGGAGGAGGTGTGATGGTGTTGGGGTGCTTTGCTGGTGACACTAACAGTGATTTTTTTTAGAATTCAAGGCACACTTAACCAGCATGGCTACCACAGCATTCTGCAGTGATATGCCATCCCATCTGGTTTGCGCTTAGTAGGTCTACCATTTGCTTTTCAACAGGGCAATGACCCAACACACCTCCAGGCTGTGTAAGGGCTACTTGACCAAGGAGAGTGATGGAGTGCTGCGTCAGATGACCTGGCCTCCACAATCACCCGACCTCAACCCAATTGAGATGGTTTGGGATGAGTTGGACCGCAGAGTGAAGGAAAAAAACAGCCAACAAGTCCTCAGAATATGTAGGAACTGCTTCATGAAAAGCATTCCTCATGAATGTAGAAAATAGTACAAAAATAAAGAAAAACCCTTGAATGGGTAGCTGTAGTCAATGAACAGCATTCTCAAATAGGTATTCCTCTTATCCAGGTGGATGAGGGCAGTGTGGAGTGCAATTGAGATTGTGTCATCTATGGATCTGTTGGGGTGGTATGTACATTGGAGTGGGTCTAGGGCCCTCAAACTAAACTCTGGACCTCGAAGCCAGTTCCACTGCATTTTTTTATTGTTCACCTCTAATCAGAGACTGATTTATACATGAGACACCAGATGTGTGCAATTCATTATCAGGTAGAACAGAAAACCATCAGGTTCCGGACCTCGTAGGGTAAGAGTTGACTACCCCTGGTCTAGGGTGTCTGGGAGGTTGGAGTTGATGTGTTTCAAAGAACTTCATTATAGATGTGCGTGCTACAGGGCGGTACTCATTGTGGCAGGTAGCCTTAGAGTTCTTGGGAACAAGAATGATGGTGGTCAGCTTGAAACATTTGGGGTTACAGACAAGGAGAGGTTGAAAATCACAGTGAATATACAGTACCTGCCAGCTGTTCTGAGCATACCCTGAAAACGTGCCCTAAAAACCTTACTCACATCAGCCTATGAGAGCGAGATCAGCTGAGAGCGAGGTCAGCTGTGACCCTTACGCACGGCTCTGTGTTGTTTTTGTCGAAGCGTGCATAAAATGCATTGAGTTTGTCTAGTAGAGAGGCATCATTGGGCAGATCACGGCTAGCACCTGTCACATGCAGCGGACGTCAGAGCCTGTGTAATAGGATTTCACCTTGTGCCTATACTGTCCTTTTGCTTCTTTGATGGCTCTGCATATGTCACGTTTCCATCTGGTATGCCACATCTTCCCTCTGGCGTAAGACGTTGGCAGAATGCTAACCACCGGTCCTGGGATTCATCATTACGCACACCTGGCGCTTATCATTACGCGCACCTGTTGATCATTATGATTCACACCTAGACTTCATTACCTGCATCATTTCCTCCCCTTTACATGTCACTCCCTTATGTTTTCTCACCAGTTGGTATTGTTCTTGTTTCCCGGCGTGTAGATTTATGGAATTGTCTTCTTTTTTATTTTATTTTATTTCACCTTTATTTAACCAGGTAGGCTAGTTGAGAACAAGTTATCATTTGCAACTGCGACCTGGCCAAGATAAAGCATAGCAATTCGACACATACAACAACACAGAGTTACACATGGAATAAACAAAACATACAGTCAATAATACAGTAGAAAAAAAAAGAAAAAAAAGTCTATATACAGTGAGTGCAAATGAGGTAAGATAAGGGAGTTAAGGCAATAAAATAGGCCATGGTGGCGAAGTAATTACAATATAGCAATTATACACTGGAATGGTAGATGTGCAGAAGATGAATGTGCAAGCAGAGATACTGGGGTGGAAAAGAGCTAGATAAATAAATAAATACAGTATGGGGATGAGGTAGATAGATGGGCTGTTTACAGATGGGCTATGTACAGGTGCAGTGATCTGTGAGCCTCCAGCTTCAATGATTTTTGCAGTTCGTTCCAGTCATTGGCAGCAGAAAACTGTAAGGAAAGATGACCAAAGGAGGAATTGGCTTTGGAGGTGACCAGTGAGCTATACCTGCTGGAGCGTGTGCTACGAGTGGGTGCTGCTATGGTGAACAGTGAGCTGAGATAAGGCGGGGATTTACCTAGCAGAGACTTGTAGATAACCTGTAGCCAGTGGGTTTGGCGCCGAGTATGAAGCGAGGGTCAATCAATGAGAGAGTACAGGTCGCAGTGGTGGGTAGTATATGTGGCTTTGGTGACAAAACGGATGGCACTGTGATAGACTGCATCCAATTTGTAGAGTAGAGTGTTGGAGGCTATTTTATAGATGACATCGCCAAAGTCGAGGATTGGTAGGATGGTCAGTTTTACGAGGCTATGTTTGGCAGCATGAGTGAAGGATGCTTTGATGCGATACAGGAAGCCGATTCGATATTTAGTTTTGGATTGGAGATGCTTAATGCGAGTCTGGAAGGAGAGTTTACAGTCTAACCAGACACCTAGGTATTTGTAGTTGTCCACGCATTCTAAGTCAGAGCCGTCCAGAGTAGTGATGCTGGACGGACGGGCAGGTGCGGGCAATGATCGATTGAATGGCATGCATTTAGTTTTACTTGCATTTAAGAGCAGTTGGAGGCCACAGAAGGAGAATTCTATGGCATTGAAGCTCGTCTGGAGGTTAGTTAACACAGTGTCAACGAGGGGCCAGAAGTATTGGCAGTAGAATGGCCTTACTGAAGAGCTCAGTGACGTTCAATAACTTTCAACGTGGCACCGTCATAGGATAGAACCTTTCCAACAAGTCAGCCCTGCTAGAGCTTCCCCGGTCAACTGTAAGAGCTGTTATTGTGAAGTGGAAACGTCTAGGAGCGACAACGACTCAGCCGCAAAGTGGTAGGCCACACAAGCTTACAGAACAGGACCGCTAAGTGCTGAAGCGAGTAGCGTGTAAAAATCAGCTGGCAGGACCTCCCGGGTGGTGCAGTGGTCTAAGGCACTGCATCGCAGTGCTAGCTGTGCCACCAGAGACTCTGGGTTCGAGCCCAGGCTCTCTCGCAGCCGGCCGTGACTGGGAGGTTGTTGGGGCGATGCACAATTGGCCTAGCGTCGTCCGGGTTAGGGAGGGTTTGGCCGGTAGGGATATCCTTTTTTAACTTTTTATTTTATTTGAAATTTTACCCCCTTGTCTCCCCAATTTCGTGGTATCCAATTGTTAGTAGTTACTATCTTGACTCATCACTACAACTCCCGTACGGGCTCGGGAGAGACAAAGGTCGAAAGCCATGCATGCTCCGATACACAACCCAACCAAGCAGCACTGCTTCTTTAACACAGCGTGCATCCAACCCGGAAGCCAGCTGCACCGATGTGTCGGGGGAAACACCGTGCACCTGGCGTCTTAGTTAGCGTGCACTGCGCCCGGCCCGCCACAGGAGTCGCTGGCCAAGCAGCTGCACACAAGACTAAGATCACCATGCACAATGCCAAGCATCGGCTGGAGTGGTGTAAAGCCCGCCGCCATTGGACTCTGGAGTGATGAATCACGCTTCACCATCTGGCAGTCCGACGGACAAATCTGGGTTTGGCGGATGCCAGGAGAACGCTACCTGCCCCAATGCTCTATGCATAGTCACTTACCTCAACTATCACCGCACATTGACTCGGAACCGGTGTCCCCTGTATATAGCCTCGTTATCGTTATGTAATTTTCTTGTGTTACTTTTTGATAATTTTTTTTTGCTTTAGTTTATTTAGTAAATATTTCCTTAACTCTATTTCTTGAACTGCATCTTTGGTTAAGCACTTATAAGAATTTCACTGTAAGGTCTACCTACACCTGTTGTATTTGGCGCATGTGACAAATAACATGTGATTTGATTTGAAAAGTTTAGTGGAGGAGGAATAATGGTCTGGGGCTGTTTTTTATGGTTCAGGCTAGGCCCCTTATTTCCAGTGTAGGGAAATCGTAACGCTCATACAATGACATTCTAGACGATTTTGTGCTTCCAACTTTGTGGCAACAGTTTGGGCAAGGCCCTTTCCTGTTCCATCATGACAATGCCCCCATGCACAAAGCGAGGTCCATACAGAAATGGTTTGTTGAGATCGGTGTGACCTGCCCTGCACAGAGCCCTGACCTCAACCCCATCGAGCACCTTTGGGATGAATTGGAACGCCAACCGCGAGCCAGGCCTAATCGCCCAACATCAGTGCCCAACCTCACTAATGCTCTTGGGGCTGAATGGAAGCAAGTCCCCGCAGCAAATGTTCCAACATCTAGTGGAAAGCCTTCCCAGAAAAGTGGAGGCTGTTACAGCAGCAAAGGGGGGGAACAACTCCATATTAATGCCCAAGATTTTGGAATGAGATGTTCGACGAGCAGGTGTCCACCTACTTTTGGCCATGCAGTGTATTTGCTCCTACAACCTTAGACATAAATTATTTTAATTCAAGATAATCCATAGGAGTTACTGCAGATGTACTACAGAATGTATGTAATGTACCCAGAAAAACATTATGTTGGAAATGCAAAAACCACAAAGGAACGCTATTACATAAGCTGCTGTCCTGTGACAAACTGAGACCATTTTGGGATAATGTCTGTGCTTTTATGTCATTGTGTTTAGGAATTTATCTCCACGATTATGTCTTTTGAGAAATGAAAATATTCGTGACCAATATCAAAGAAAGTTCTAGGTCTAATTGCTGCAAAACATTTTTTACATATACATCAATTGGAAAGCATCATACTCACTGTCAAATACGAACTGGAGGGCTGCAATACATTACATTCAATTAGATTCTGTGTTTTGTCAAATTAAGCAAAGAAAATACATGTTTGATCAAATCTGGAAACCTACTGTGTCTGACCTTACTAATGTTCTTGTGGATGAATGGAACCAAGTCTCCGCAGCAATGTTCCAACAGGGGGGACCAACTGATCTTGGAATGAGATGTTCGACTAGCACGTGTCCACATACTTTTGGCTATGTAGTGTATTTAGCTTTCAGAGGAGTGTTTTATGAGCTTCCGTTAGAGTGATTCTCTGGTATTTTTGTATACTTTTTAGCCAGTGGTTCTGAAATTAGGACTCCCGAGACAAAAGTGGTCCCTGAAAATTGTGTACCACATCACATATGTACAGATATGTACACCATGTATTTTCTCTCGGTGTGTGTGTCTTGCTAGCTGTCATTCAAATGGTGAGGGGCTGAAGCTCATAGGCTAGAACTCGAATTGCTACTGGGCTGTCCCATGTGGGGGAAATGTATGGGAAAATGGTGTAGAACAGCATCTAGAAAAACAGTTGCTTTCAAACTATGGATTTGTGTGGCTGATTGAGGTAAAATAATAATTCTGCTCATAGATTATACATGTACATGTACTGCTCAAAAAAATAAAGGGAACACTAAAATAACACATCCTAGATCTGAATGAATTAAATATTCTTATTAAATACTTTTTTCTTGACAGTGTTGAATGTGCTGACAACAAAATCACACAAACATTATCAATGGAAATCAAATGTATCAACCCATGGAGGTCTGGATTTGGAGTCACACTCAAAATTAAAGTGGAAAACCACACTACAGGCTGATCCAACATTGATGTAATGTCCTTAAAACAAGTAAAAATTAGGCTCAGTAGTGTGTGTGGCCTCCACGTGCCTGTATGACCTCCCTACAATGCCTGGGCATGCTCCTGATGAGGTGGCGGACAGTCTGTGGTGCAACGTGGCGTTGGTGGATGGAGCGAGGCATGATATCCCAGATGTGCTCAATTGGATTCAGGTCTGGGGAACGGGTGGGTCAGTCAATAGCATCAATGCCATCCTCTTGCAGGAACTGCAGACATACTCCAGCCACATGAGGTCTAGCATTGTCTTGCATTAGGAGGAACCCAGGGCCAACCGCACCAGCATATGGTCTCACAAGGGGTCTGAGGATCTCATCTCGGTACCTAATGGCAGTCAGGCTACCTCTGGTGAGCACATGGAGGGCTGTGCGGCCCCCAAAAAGAAATGCCACCCCACACCATGATTGACCCACCGCCAAACCGGTCATGCTAGAGGACGTTGCAGGCAGCAGAACGTTCTCCACGGCGTCTTCAGACTCTGTCACGTCTGTCACATGTGCTCAGTGTGAACCTGCTTTCATCTGTGAAGAGCACAGGGCACCAGTGGCGAATTTGCCAATCTTGGTGTTCTCTGGCAAATGCCAAACGTCCTGCACGGTGTTGGGCTGTAAGCACAACCCCCACCTGTGGACGTACCATACCCTCATGGAGTCTGTTTCTGACTGTTTGAGCAGACACGTGCACATTTGTGATCTGCTGGAGGTCATTTTGCAGGGCTCTGGCAGTGCTCCTCCTGCACGTGGTCCTTCTGTGGCTCAGTTGGTAGAGCATGGCGCTTGTAACGCCAGGGTAGTGGGTTCGATCCCCGGGACCACCCATACGTAGAATGTATGCACACATGACTGTAAGTCGCTTTGGATAAAAGCGTCAGCTAAATGGCATATATTATTATTATTATTACAAAGGCGGAGGTAGTGGTCCTGCTGCTGGGTTGTTGCCCTCCTACGGCCTCCTCCACGTCTCCTGATGTACTGGCCTGTCTCCTGGTAGCACCTCCATGCTCTGGACACTACGCTGACAGACACAGCAAACCTTCTTGCCACAGCTCGCATTGATGTGCCATCCTGGATGAGCTGCACTACCTGAGCCACTTGTGTAGGTTGTAGACTCCGTCTCATGCTACCACTAGAGTGAAAGTACCGCCAACATTCAAAAGTGACCAAAACATCAGCCAGGAAGCATAGGAACTGAGAAGTGGTCTGTGATCACCCCATGCAGAACCACTCCTTTATTGGGGGTGTCTTGCTAATTGCCTATAATTTCCACCTGTTGTCTATTCCATTTGCACAACAGCATGTGAAATGTATTGTCAATCAGTGTCGCTTCCTAAGTGGACAGTTTGATTTCACAGAAGTGTGATTGACTTGGAGTTACATTGTGTTGTTTAAGTGTTCCCTTTATTTTTTTGAGCAGTGTATGAACTACACATTGACACATCCAGTGGGAGGTTTAAAAAATACTTATTAGTCGTCAAAGTTCCGGAGCATGTCTTTAACTAGGATCCAATTCACCTCTTCTGTTGCTGAACCTTGGCAGTTGGCATCCCTCAAGGCCTGAGAGGTGTGCTTTGGATCAGGAAGCAGCACTTCTCTAGGCAATTTCTTCACCCGTTTCCATTTTGCCAGGGCAGGATCTTTCCATTTAGGAGATGATGTTTGTCTAACAGCCACTCTTGTTACAACAATAGTTGTGTGTTATTTCTGGACCCTAACACTGGACACAGTTTAGATAAGATCCGTAGACATCGAATAGCTCTTACTGTTGTGCGAACCCACTTTATTCTCAAATTGGTTATTAACAGTGACTCCCTGGTCTCATGTTGCACAGAGTAACAAAGAGACTAAAGGGGCATTTAAACTGGCTGGTCAGTCATGTTGCCCCATTTGAAAGCGATTGAAATCGATAACTCAGATGTTTTGTGGTAAATTCCCATGGAAGTAAAAACCTAAGCCTTTGACTCGCAGGCTACCGAGGGACAACAGAAAGACTATTGATGGAAGGAACGTGTGGGAACAAAGTGTCCTGTATACTCCCCACAGACAGATCGACTGGCTAGTCTTTTCAAGAGACCTTATGAAGATCTTATCAGGCATGTCATAGACATTCATTAAAAACCATCTCACATGCTTCAACAAAGGTTAATAGGTGCCCTTCTTTTCTAATTGACTTTTACAGACCTTTCAAGATTATCACTCAATTACTGAATCACCTCTGAGCATTCTAATGGAATCTCGGAGTACAATCTGACAACGTGTTTTGAGTCCTCAGGCTAGACTCGCTGTCAATACCCCATTAAGGCAGAGGAGAGGCAGGTCAGGAGAGGGGCAGAGGGGAGGGAGGGAGGCTGGAGGGAACCACTGGCATATCCACTGCAATGTCAAGATAAAAAACATGTCCGCCGTCTGACACACGGCAGCTAAAAAGAACAGAGATAAATCTTATCGTACATAATGAATCGGTTTGTATTTACCATACACACCAAATATATATATACACAATATACACGTAACAAAACTGAAAGCAGTAAAACTGGCTGCATTTATTATAATACTGTAATAACAAAACCGTCTTATTTATAGTATGTTGCTACTACACTTCCTTATATGATGTTATGTTCTGTAAGCGGCATTAATTAAACATGAGATCACACTTTAATCAGATCAGAGGAATCCAAAGTAGTAACAAACCTAAGGGACTGAAACTCAAGTGATGGTGAATATTTTAGGCTGGTTGTCCTGGTAGCCGTCTTCCTGTATCAAACCCCAACCACTCCTGTGTCTGCAGGGGGAAGAGTTGAGCAGGAGCCGAGTCTGTGGTTTGCTGATTTATAACACTCCATCACTGAACCTGGCTGCCCTGCCTTCCCACGCACCAGTGGTGCTCGGATATATGGGAGCCCTACCTGGAACTCTTACACAACAGAGGAATGGCAGAACACACACACACACACACACTGCGATGTTGAGAGAGCTAGTACATAAGTATTTCACTGCACCTATTATACCTGGTGTGAACTGTGTACGTGACAAATAACGATTTGATTTGACACACACACAGGTTGCTTTGCTCCCAGGCCATACCCATGACCTCCCCTAGCAGCTCCAGTAAGCTGAAGAATGGGACAGAAGAATGCAGTGCTACCTGGGATAAATTGCAATCATTTTCTGATCGGTCAACCGTTTGCAGCCAACTATTTCCAGCCAAGAGTCTTGGCTGCAAATGGTATTTAAAATGAGCCACCACAAAAATACTTAACATTAATCATGACTAGAGAAAAATCTACTCTATAGAGATCACTAATCATTGCTGCTGGCATAAACAATGTCTGTGGTATTGCATAAATAATAATAATAATAATAATACTTCTAATAATATTATATATTTATTTTAGGGCTCTTCTTTATAGGGCTCTTAATGACACAAGGAATCTTGCTGTAAGAACTAAAACTACAACAAATTCATGAAGTCTCAAAGTCTGATAGTCCTAGTCCTGAAGTTTGTAGATATTGTATGAAAACCGCAACAATAAAATGAGAACGAGGTGATATCAATATCTCCAGTGAGCTATTCCAAAATAACTACAGGGTGTCATTAGGATTCAGAGAACAACATGTACAGAATTCAAACTTTGCCTGCAAGAGATGTTTGGATTGTAAAAGTTGGAGAGCCTTATTTATCCCTGTATGTTCTTTATCATACTGTACACCTGATAGAAAGATAATGACAACATAGCATTAAAAGGGGCAATCAGGGATTCAGACAGTGGAACTAAGCTCACGAGGCATATGCAAGTTTTGTTACTAAAGCACCTTATACCACCCACCACTGCGACCTGTATACTCTAGTCGGCTGGCCCTCGTTACATATTCGTCACCAGACCCCCAGGCTCCAGGTCATCTACGAGTCCATGCTAGGTAAAGCTCCGCCTTATCTCAGTTCACTGGTCATGATGGCAACACCCACCCGTAGCATGCGCACCAGCAGGTGTATCTCACTGATCATCCCTAAAGCCAACACCTCATTTGGCCGCCTTTCCTTCCAGTTCTCTGCTGCCTGTGACTGGAACGAATTGCAAAAATCGCTGAAGTTGGAGACTTTTATCTACCTCACCAACTTTAAACATCTGCTATCCGAGCAGCTAACCGATCGCTGCAGCTGTACATAGTCCATCGGTAATCGGTATATAGCCCACCCAATTTACCTACCTCATCCCCATACTGTTTTTATTTATTTACTTTTCTGCTCTTTTGCACACCAGTATCTCTACCTGCACATGACCATCTGATCATTTATCACTCCAGTGTTAATCTGCAAAATTGTAATTATTCGCCTACCTCCTCATGCCCTTTGCACACAATGTATATAGACTCTCTTTTCTTTTTTTCTAATGTGTTATTGACTTGTTTATTGTTTATTCCATGTGTAACTCTGTGTTGTTGTCTGTTCACACTGCCATGCTTTATCTTGGCCAGGTCGCAGTTCTAAATGAGAACTTGTTCTCAACTAGCCTACCTGGTTAAATAAAAGTGAAATAAATAAATAAAATAAGTATTCTTCGAGAATCAATAGCTATATGTCGTTCGTTTAAAAGTTTTTTTAAAAGTTACGTTTGAATCCCAGACTGTCACTTTAAAGCATGAAGAAATCGGAGACAGACGAGGAGAGAGAATGAGAAAGGGGGTGATTAGAGAGCGTCTGATAGACATAAATAAAGTCTGCGAGAGAGACAGAGAGAACGTGAGATAGGGTGAGAAGACTATTACATTTACATTTAAGTCATTTAGCAGACGCTCTTATCCAGAGCGACTATGCGTTGTGATATGACCCAGACAGACACCAGGATATCAAGGACATAAGCCTATTAAGAAATAGTGTTGTCTGACACGATTCAAAGCACAGCATCAAAGGAGTGTTGGCGCAATATCATCACAAATCAGATGAGGCTATCTTACTGTGTCAGACACTCTCAGACTGCGTTTTTTTACACCCAGGGCGACATTTTAGGAGATGGTTGAGCAGAGAGGTATTATGATTTCATTATTTCCCAAATAAACGATCAACTCCGCGCTTCAGTTCAAAAATAAAGTGAGTACATGGAATCACAATGAAGACACATAGAAAAGAGTATTTGAATTCATGTTTATCAATGTGAGGGAACCAATAGGAATGCTCCATTAACATGGAGCTGTATGGGGAATGAATTCGTTACTTTTGTGTTGTTCGGCTTATCCAATTTCCAGCCAAACAGGCCCATTGAGATGCATCCATAATTCAGAAGACAAGCTTACTTGTGGAGACGCCATGGCTCCAGATGGGCCGCAGATTCTGTGTTCTCGGCCAAATCACAGGAGGCCCCCCAATCCAGCAACATCTTCAAACTTTCAAGTTTCAGGAAACACACAAGCACGCAAACACACACACATACACTAAGCCCAAATGGCTGTTATCCAGCAGATAAAACAAAAACAATATTACTTGGGTAGAAGGCAAAACAACCATAAATCAAACATGGTACATAGTCTGTCTCCATATTATAGCACTCTGTCCATTTATAATGGACAATATTAACATTCCCACTGAAGTAATGTATTTTTCCTTGAACCACTAAAAACGTGCGCAGCATTTCCCAAACTAGGGGTGATGTTCATCCTACACAGACCATCCGAATACCTTTCTGATGCATTTCAGTCAATTCAAACCATACTTCCTTCAGCTTGAAATATTGCCAAAAGTACTGTCAGACTGATTTATAATAGACCGTATAATAGTCGTAGCCCCAATTTAAAAAGTAAACATTGGCCGTTGATTACACTTCTTTTTTTTTGACATGGTGGGATAGCAAAAACATTTTGATATCAAAATGGGGTCGCGGGCCCAAAAAGGGAGATGCATCCTTAAATGCACTCCCTCAACTGACTGTAAAACCAATGAAAATACATTTTGAAGTGAATACAATTAATGGTAAGAGACCAACATAGCCATCTTGATTTACTGTAGTTTGACAAGCCTCAGATGTGGTTTCGATGAGTGGTTTCGATGAGTGTGGAGTGTGTAGACATTTTTACAGATTTGTTGTAGAACACATCAGCCATTAAAACCCATTCATCTGTGGTGTCTGTCACAGACCAGATGTGCAGTGACAGCAGCTCACACTCTCAAGGGTATGTTGTCACTGCAGAGATTTCACACACATATTTCATTTCTAAACACAAACAGAAACACAAAACACAAGCACCACATCCGATACAAACCACAACACAACCTGTCCATAAACGCACAAAAACACAGTAGCCTCCATGGGTTGGAACCGGTTTCATGGAACAGAACCAAAAATCAAATCATGACATTTTTAGAGGAACAGAACCAGAACGAAAGTGGTCTATACTGTTCTGGAACAGACTCATTATTTAAAAGCATTGGAACTGGTTAATAAACCTTGTTTTATGTTCCAAGTATTTTTTTTGTCCCACAAAACAAACATTAAAGCATAGTCTGCTGTAGCTACTGACATTACACACATGCTTCGGAAATTAGGAGAGAGAGATTTTTTAATTAGAGAATCTAATTACCTTTCAATGCGAGTTAAGGATACAATAGTTATCACATTTCACATTGGATTTATTAACTACAAAAAGGTAAGATGTGTTTTTTGAGATTCTGGTGCCCCTCTGCACACAAAAGCGTGTTAGTTAGCTCTGGTCGAGCTCTCGTCGACTCGGCGGAATTAGGTGTAATTGTAATGGACGCTGGAGGTGAGACGCAGGTACGGGGAGTCAACATTTAATCAAGAACAGACAACAGACCAACATCGGCACGCGGGTAAAACAATGACAAACGACAATTAATTCTGGAGCAGCTAACGGAGCAGGGAACCAGACAGATATAGGGGAGGTAATGACAAAGGTGATTGAGTCCAGGTGAGTCCAATAAGCACTGATGCGCGTGACAGGGGGAAGGCAGGAGTGTGCAACGCTGGGGAGCCTGGCTCCCTCGAGCGGCAGGGTGGAAGTGCGGGAGCTGGCGTGACAGTAATGTAATTGAACAGAGTCATGATCAAGGGCTAGCTCTGGTACAACGTTAGTTGTGCCAACTCTCTGAAGTTCAAAGACATTCAAAGTTCCTCATAGAAGCCGCTCCTCTGTAGGTATAATTATATTTTCCTAATTCAGATAATGTCATAACAGCAAGATTCCCAGTGCTTCATGCTCAGTGCTCTCCTCGCCTGTGAAATTTCAGTTGCATTTCGCACCCTACTGTACACTGCACTTGTCTGTCCAATGCATGTACAGTGGGGCAAAAAATTATTTAGTCAGCCACCAATTGTGCAAGTTCTCCCACTTAAAAATATGAGAGGCCTGTAATTTTCATCATAGGTACACTTCAACTATGAGAGACAAAATGAGAAAAAGAAAATCCAGAAAATCACATTGTAGGATTTTTAATGAATTTATTTGCAAATTATGGTGGAAAATACGTATTTGGTCAATAACAAAAGTTTCTCTGTACTTTGTTATATACCCTTTGTTGGCAATGACAGAGGTCAAACATTTTCTGTAAGTCTTCACAAGGTTTTCACACACTGTTGCTGGTATTTTGGCCCATTCCTCCATGCAGATCTCCTCTAGAGAAGTGATGTTTTGGGGCTGTTGCTAGGCAACACGGACTTTCAACTCCCTCCAAAGATTTTCTATGGGGTTGAGATCTGGAGACTGGCTAGGCCACTCCAGGACCTTGAAATGCTTCTTACGAAGCCACTCCTTCGTTGCCTGGGCGGTGTGTTTGGGATCATTGTCATGCTGAAAGACCCAGCTACGTTTCATCTTCAATGCCCTTGCTGATGGAAGGAGGTTTTCACTCAAAATCTCACAACACATGGCCCCATTCATTCTTTCCTTTACACGGATTAGTCGTCCTGGTCCCTTTGCAGAAAAACAGCCCCAAAGCATGATGTTTCCACCCCCATGCTTCACAGTAGGTATGGTGATCTTTGGATGCAACTCAGCATTCTTTGTCCTCCAAACACGACAAGTTGAGTTTTTACCAAAAAGTTATATTTTGGTTTCATCTGACAATATGACATTCTCCCAATCTTCTTCTGGATCATCCAAATGCTCTCTAGCAAACTTCAGACGGGCCTTCAGACGGGCCTGGACATGTACTGGCTTAAGCAGGGGGATTTGAGCCCCTGGCGGCGTAGTGTGTTACTGATGGTAGGCTTTGTTACTTTAGTCCCAGCTCTCTGCAGGTCATTCACTAGGTCCCCCCGTGTGGTTCTGGGATTTTTGCTCACCGTTCTTGTGATCATTTTAACCCCACTGGATGAGATCTTGCGTGGAGCCCCAGATCGAGGGAGATTATCAGTGGTCTTGTATGTCTTCCATTTCCTAATAATTGCTCCCACAGTTGATTTCTTTAAACCAAGCTACTTACCTATTGCAGATTCAGTCTTCCCAGCCTGGTGCAGGTCTAGAATTTTGTTTCTGGTGTCCTTTAACAGCTCTTTGGTCTTGGCCATAGTGGAGTTTGGAGTGTGACTGTTTGAGGTTGTGGACAGGTGTCTTTTATACTGATAACAAGTTCAAACAGGTGCCATTAATACAGTTAACGAGTGGAGGACAGAGGAGACTCTTAAAGAAGAAGTGACAGGTCTGTGAGAGCCAGAAATCTTTCTTGTTTGTAGGTGACCAAATACTTATTTTCCACCATAATTTGCAAATAAATTCATAAAAAATCCTACAATGTGATTTTCTGGATTTTTTTTCTCATTTTGTCTGTCATAGTTGAAGTGTACCGATGATGAAAATTTACAGGCCTCTCTCATCTTTTTAAGTGGGAGAACTTGCACAATTGGTGGCTGACTAAATACTTGTTTGCCCCACCGTATATATTGTAGCTTGCCTGCTCTACCCATTGGTGTAATTTAATGTCGAGCTAAAATAAAAATTACTGCAGAGGTTTAAAAAGGAACTGGGGCTCCAATATAAACTGCTAGTTTTTTGGGAGGTTCTAACCGGTTCAGAACTAAAAATAATGTATGGTTTTTTTAGAACGAAACAATTGGAAAATAATTTAGGTTCTAACTCATGATAGCCTAAACAAAGATAACTTAGGTCAGGGCGTGAGAGTAATAGGGTTCCTTATAGTTTTTTGAATCTCTAACAGAGATATGACATTTCTTGGTACATTACATGCATTCTGGCAGGAGTGTAATACATCCTATGGATTATCTTGAATTGCAATAATTTATGTTTTTATGTTGTAGGAGCTTATAATGAACATTTTACACATATCTGTGACCAATTTTCTCATCAGTTTCTTCCTTGAGATCTATTTCCCATTTCTTCTTTATAGGTTCTGAGCGATCAGGTACAGATTCAGTCAACCCTTGATATAATTTGGCAAACAACTTCTTTGGCAGATTCTCTCAGTATTTTTTTTATACTAAAGTGATTGCATATGATTTCTCAGTTGTAAGAATTTAAAGATTTTTGGACAACATAAATGTATCTTGTAATTGATTGTATGACAATAGAGAGCGGTTATAATTAATATGCTCAAAATTCATGATGGCACTTTGGAACCAGAACTTAATAAAGGTATTGTCATTAAATGCTGGAGGTAATGTCAGTTTTCTCAAATACAAATTGAATTGAAAATCAATGGATTTTCTTTCAAACCTTGGACCCAAAGTAGTGAATATGTTTTAAATCATAGGGTATTACATTTATGGCTTCAATACTCCTTCATTCACAAGGATAGTGTGCTGTCCATTGTTTAAGTGAACGCAGTTGTGCGTCCCAGGAAATACATTTTCATATGAGGGAGTCCAAGACTTCCAGCTTTGAAAGACATGTGTAAAACAGTACATTTGACTCTAGATTTTTTTCCATTCCAATTAAAGTTGCAAAGTAAAAAAAAAATGTTTTTTTTAAGTTGGATAGAATTGAAACTGGTAAGGCTATGTTCATTTTGATTATGTTGACCCTACCTAACATAGAAATAGGGAGAGTGTGTCTTAGTCTATGCCGCTCTGACATTGCTCATCCAAATATTTATATATTCTTAAATTCCAGTCCTGTACTTTAGATTTGTGTGTATTGTTGTGACATTGTCAGATATTACTTG
Organism: Oncorhynchus keta; assembly: GCF_023373465.1. Lineage (NCBI taxonomy): Eukaryota > Metazoa > Chordata > Actinopteri > Salmoniformes > Salmonidae > Oncorhynchus > Oncorhynchus keta. Next base: position 30,917,725 of record NC_068424.1, on the reverse strand, counting down.
TTAGATATTACTGCACTGTTGGAGCTAGAAACACAAGCATTTTGCCACAATCGCAATAACATCTGCATCAACATCAATGCATCCAGGTTTTTCATATGGGTCTTTGTCGATTTCCACTGAAATGAAAAGTCATATTTAACAATGGGCATTATTTCTTCCAATTCACTTTATCATGATACAGCTCCATGTGTCTAACAGTTGCAAAATAAATGACTGAGAATGTTCTGGTTCAGATAAATACATCTGCATACAATGATATTTGCTTCATTCTATAGCTAGAGGACTCCTGATATCTCCAGGAGTAATACATCAAATGTGTGTCTTTATCTGTTGTCTAGTACTGTCTTTTTGCTAGCTATGGCCGTCTACTTGATATCTGTCTTCCCAGTAGCATACTTGGTGTGTGAACTGCTAACTGCTCATAACTTGCAGATGATTGTTGACACATTAACCAGGATCAAGGGGCAGGTCAATTTGTGATTTGTTTTGGTAATCAGTGACTATATTGGAGGGGGCGTGGTTTCTCCTTTCCTAGGCAATCAGCAATTAGTACAGGGAGGTGTGCTCTTCACCTCTGCTAGGCAATTAGCAATTAGTGTTAGTACTTCACTCTCCCCTAGTTTCTCAGCAGCAGCTGTAAGTGGCAGTCTCATTGGCACAACTAAGACGGTTCTGCGGAGTTGTTTGAGTATACGCTCTCACTTATTAAGTTTTTTACCTACTTTTTTTTTGGTCTTTTGCGGCTTTGGCAACTGTGTTGTCTTTTCCAGTTTGCTCCTCACCCCTTGGCTGCAACCATTGTAATTTAGTGACCCCTGTGCACAACCCATGTGGCACTCCGGGTCTCTGGCAGCATTTGGAACTGCAAATCTGCAGTCCAGAACAACAAGTTAATTTCAGCTGATGCTGCCCTTCAGTCCCTTGACTTTTTGGCCCTGATGGAGACATGGATCACCCCAGAGAACACTGCTACTCCAGCTGCTCTTTCCATCTAAACATGTTTTTTTTTCTCATACTCCAAGAGCATCTGGCTGTTGCAGTGGTGGCACAGAGCTACTCATTTCTCCTAACTGGAGTTCTCTTTTCTCCCTCACCTGTCCATTTTAATTCATCCTGTCCCTTGTCCACTCAAGCTTAACATTTTTGTCATCTATCACCCACCAGGTGCCCTTGGGGAGTTCCTCAATGAGCTTGACACCTAGATGAGATCATTCCCTGACGATGGCTCACTGCTTTTCATGCTTGGTGTCTTTAACCTTCTGACGTTTGCCTTTGATTAATTTCTTTCCAACTCTGTCCTCTTTTGGCCTCTCACTTTCCCAGTCCATTCCAACTCTCAGGCAATACGCTTGACCTCATCTTTACCAGAGGCTGTTCACCTACGAATCTCACTGCAACCCCTCCCTCTGATCATTACTTCGTTCCCTTTTCTGTATCCCTTAACTCCAACCCTAGCCACTCAATCCATACCCAGATGGTCAGTTGCAATCTTTGTGCTCTCTCCCGCTCTTCTATCATCTCTCCCTTCTGCCAAAACCTTCTCACTGATTCTGCCTCTTTGACCCTACTCTCCTCCCTTTCTGCATCCTATGATTTGCACTGTCCCTTATCCTCCCGGCTGGCTCGTCCCTCCCCTCCTGCTCTGTGGCTGAGTGACTCATTGCAAGCTTCCAGAACAGGGCTGCGGGCAGCTGTGCAAAAATGAGGAAACTAAACTTCAATCATCCTTTCTCTACCTTCCTCTGGAACTGCTGCTAAAGCCACTTTCTGTCACTCTAAATGTCAAGCTTCTGCCTCCAACCCTAGGTAACTCTTTTCCAACTTCTTCTCCCCCCATAATATTCCAGCTGAGCTCCCTCTCTGCAGATGACATTGTCAACCACTTGAAAAGGTTGACATCTGACATCTGCTCCTCATTCACTCAGCCTATTGAGTCCCACAGGTCTCACCTCACACAGAACTACCCTATGTCTTGACCTCTTTCTCTCCAGATGCTGCGACTAGTGAGGTCTGGCTGCCCAACAACCTGCCTGCTTGACCATCACGTTATTCCATTCTTCACTTCCTCATCAACTCATACCTGATCCCGGGCTGCATCCCCTCTGACCTCAAGATGGTCCGAGTTGCTCCCTTCAAGAAATCAACACTCGACTCATCTTAAGTCAAACTACAGACATGCATCTAGGGCTGTTGCGGTGACCATATTACAACCACACTGGTGGTCATGAAGGCATTCAAATTCCACGTGACCTTTTAGTCACAGTAATCAGGCTTCTCGCTGCTGCTGGTCATTGGGAGACTATTAAATTTGCTAACTGCCTGGTACTCAGTACTCTATTGTCCCTCTAATCACACTGACATCAATGCAAATGTAATTGCAAATCAAATCAAACACATGAGAGGTCATTGTGTGAGAACAATGATGGCCTCTACTATAAGAGGAGGATCCAATCAGCGTTCTATAGGCTATTCTTCCAATATTTCTCAACTTTCCTAATGTAAGCACATTGCTTATATTTACAACAGAAGTATAGCCTACCTGACTGGGATGAAAATGAACCAGGTGAACAGCGTCTTCCTTTCGCTATTTAAGTGCATAGATATGTATTTTTCTGCTGCCCCTAGTTCGATACAGTTGCATGTCCAATGGTCTGTTCTAAATCAAAACAAGTTTTAATCTTGTAAAGACCAGATTAAATCAAGAGTAGTCTGATGGGTGACAATGTCAGTTTATTAGCAATATGTAATTTGATGCCCAGCATAACAAACAATGCCTTTATTTGTGACTTTTTCAAAACTGTCACACACCTCATGTAGCCTAGCCTTGTATCACAACTAAAGTGGCCAAATAACTTCTTAAAACGAAGCACATTAATCTGCCTTACAAGGGGTCTAGAGTCTAATTGGCATACATAAGCAGTGTGTGAGTTTCAAGTTTGGGAAAGATCATATTCACCATAAAATGCATCTTTATAATAAAATAATTAAATGTATAATTGCATTTGCGGTCACTTTGATGTTTTTTTCCCCGCTAATGGAACATTTGCTCTTATAGCCTACTACCATGTGTACATTGCTGCACTTATGTGAAGAAATAGCCTAATAGTTTATCAAATTTAAGCTAAATGTTCTGATCTGTTGCGTCAGCCACATTGCGTTAAAAAAAAATGTTTTTTGATGCTAGTGGTTGTATTTTTGGGGGGTGATCTATCGCATTTACAACTGTCCCAGACCGTTTGGAATATTTATTTCTCGTACAGAAGAGAATAGGTCGACTTTTGTACTATGAGGGATAGTAGACGGGCATAGCTGCTGTTTGTTAGGCCTTTAAATTTACTTTGTCGTCCGCCAACAAGAGGAGTTCTTCCAGTATCTTCAATATGCACCTCGGAATTGGATAAGGACTCGTGCAGTTGCGTCCCCAGTGTCTGTCTTCACATGTAACCTGTGCGAAAGATCAGATCACATGATGGAGAGCCATGCGAGGTGATTCTGAGCGCTCAGCACTCGGAGAAGGGCACAACGGCCACTGTCCTCAAAAGGCAAGGATTTTGTTTAGGGTGCATTATGGCCTCACAAAGGGGAGTCAGCCACAATTCTAGGCATTATCAAGTGCTTGTCAAATGGTGAAAGAGTGACTGATGTAGTGTGTACAGCAAAGCAGAGCTCGTGCCTTTTCAAGCAACTTTTTTCAAATCATTAGTCACATCATGCAGCCTTACAATGATTTCTAATACAAAACATATAGCCCAATGGTTGTAGAAGAACTAAAGTTACATTAACTCTAAATTAAGCATATAGGAATACCTATTTCTTAACCACTCATTTCTGATCAATTTGATATTTTTATGGGAAAAAAAGTGATTTTCTTTCAAAAAACCAGAAAATGTCAAAGTGACTCAAACTTTTGAACGGTAGTATATATATATACACTGTGTGTGTATAATATATACACTGATGAAAAAAATAAAGGGAACACTAAAATAACACATCCGAGATCTGAATGAATGAAATATTCTTATTAAATACTTTTTTTAAAAACATTTTACATAGTTGAATGTGCTGACAACATTATCACACAAATTATCAATGGAAATCAAATTTATCAACCCATGCAGGTCTGGATTTGGAGTCACACTCAAAATTAAAGTGGAAAACCACACTACAGGCTGATCCAACTTTGATGTAATGTCCTTAAAACAAGTCAAAATGAGGCTCAGTAGTGTGTGTGGCCTCCATGTGCCTGTATGACCTCCCTACAACGCCTGGACAGTCCATAGCATCAATGCCTTCCTCTTGCAGGAACTACTGACACACTCCAGCCACATGAGGTCTAGCATTGCCTTGCATTAGGAGGAACCCAGGGCCAACCGCACCAGCATATGGTCTCACAAGGGGTCTGAGGATCTCATATCGGTACCTAATGGCAGTCAGGCTTCCTCTGGCGAGCACATGGCTGTGCGGCCCCCCAAAGAAATGCCACCCCACACCATGACTGACCCACCTCCCACCCACCATGACTGAACCACCACCAAACCGTCATGCTAGAGGATGTTGCAGGCAGCAGAACGTTCTCCACGGCGTCTCCAGACTGTCACGTCTGTTACATGTGCTCAGTGTGAACCTGCTTTCATCTGTGAAGAGCACAGGGCGCCAGTGGCGACTTTTCCAATCTTGGATGTTCTTTGACAAATGCAAAACGTCCTGCACGGTGTTGGGCTGTAAGCACAACCCCCACCTGTGGATATCGGGCCCTCATACCACCCTCATGGAGTCTGTTTCTGACCATTTGAGCAGACACATGCACATTTGTGGCCTGCTGGAGGTCATTTTGCAGGGCTCTGGCAGTGCCCCTCCTGCTCCTCCTTGCGCAAAGGCGGAGGTAGCGGTCCTGCTGCTGGGTTGTTGCCCTCCTACGGCCTCCTCCACGTCTCCTGATGTACTGGCCTGTCTCCTGGTAGTGCCTCCTTGCTCTGGACACTACGCTGATAGACACAGCAAACATTCTTGCCACAGCTCGCATTGATGTGCCATCCTGGATGAGCTGCACTATCTGAGCCACTTGTGTGGGTTGTAGACTCCGTCTCATGCTACCACTAGAATGAAAGCACCGCCAGCATTCAAAAGTGACCAAAACATCAGCCAGGAAGCATAGGAACTGAGAAGTGGTCTATGGTTATGACCTGCAGAACCACTCCTTTATTGGGAGTGTCTTGCTAATTGCCTATAATTTCCACCTGTTGTCTATTCCATTTGCACAACAGCATGTGAAATGTATTGTCAATCAGTGTTGCTTCCTAAGTGGACAGTTTGATTTCACAGAAGTGTGATTGACTTGGAGTTACATTGTGTTGTTTAAGTGTTCCCTTTATTTTTTTGAGCAGTATATACAGTGGGGCAAAAAAGTATTTAGTCAGCCACCAATTGTGCAAGTTCTCCCACTTAAAAAGATGAGAGAGGCCTGTCACATCACATTGTATGATGTTTTAATGAATCTATTTGCAAATTATGGTGGAAAATAAGTATTTGGTCAATAACAAAAGTTTATCTGAATACTTTGTTATATACCCTTTGCTGGCAATGACAGAGGTCAAACGTTTTCTGTAAGTCTTCACAAGGTTTTCACACACTATTCTGACCTTTATTTCCTTTGTTTTGTCATTATTTAGTATGGTCAGGGTGTGAGTTGGGGTGGGCAGTCTGTTTGTTTTTCTATGATTTGAGTATTTCTATGTTTCGGCCTAGTATGGTTCTCAATCAGAGGCAGGTGTCATTAGTTGTCTCTGATTGAGAATCATACTTAGGTAGCCTGGGTTTCACTGTGTGTTTGTGGGTGTTTGTTCCTGTCTCTGTGTTTGCACCAGATAGGGCTGTTTTGGTTTTTCACATTTCTTGTTTTGTTAGTCTATTCATGTATAGTTCCTTTATTAAAGAACCATGAATAATTACCACGCTGCGTTTTGGTCCGCCTCTCCTTCGACTCAGGAAAACCGTTACACTGTTGCTGGTATTTTGGCCCATTCCTCCATGCAGATCTCCTCTAGAGCAATGATGTTTTGGGGCTGTTGCTGGGCAACATGGACTTTCAACTCCCTCCAAAGATTTTCTGGATCTGGAGACTGGCTAGGCCAATCCAGGACGTTGTTACGAAGCCACTCCTTCGTTGCCCGGGCGGTGTGTTTGGGATCATTGTCATGCTGAAAGACCCAGCCACGTTTCATCTTCAATGCCCTTGCTGATGGAAGGAGGTTTTCATTCAAAATCTCACGATACATGGCCCCATTCATTCTTTCCTTTACACGGATCAGTCGTACTGGTCCCTTTGCAGAAAAACAGCCCCAAAGCATGATGTTTCCACCCCCATGCTTCACAGTAGGTATGGTGTTCTTTGGATGCAACTCGGCATTCTTTGTCCTTTTACCAAAAAGTTATATTTTGGTTTCATCTGACCATATGACATTCTCCCAATCTTCTTCTGGCTCATCCAAATGCTCTCTAGCAAACTTCAGACGGGCCTGGACATGTATTGGCTTAAGCAGGGGGACACGTCTGACACTGCAGGATTTGAGTCCCTGGCGGCGTAGTGTGTTACTGATGGTAGGCTTTGTTACTTTGGTCCCAGCTCTCTGCAAGTCATTCACTAGGTCCCCCCGTGTGGTTCTGGAATTTTTGCTCACCGTTCTTGCGATCATTTTAACCCCACTGGGTGAGATCTTGCGTGGAGCCCCAGATCGAGGGAGATTATCAGTGGTCTTGTATGTCTTTCATTTCCTAATAATTGCTCCCACAGTTGATTTCTTCAAACCAAGCTGCTTACCTATTGCAGATTCAGTCTTCCCAGCCTGGTGCAGGTCTACAATTTTGTTTCTGGTGTCCTTTGACAGCTCTTTGGTCTCGGCCATAGTGGAGTTTGGAGTGTGACTGTTTGAGGTTGTGGACAGGTGTCTTTTATACTGATAACAAGTTCAAACAGGTGCCATTAATACAGGTAACGAGTGAAGGACAGAGGAGCCTCTTAAAGAAGAAGTTACAGGTCTGTGAGAGCCAGAAATCTTGCTTGTTTGTAGGTGACCAAATACTTATTTTCCACCATAATTTGCAAATAAATTCATTAAAAATCCTACAATGTGATTTTCTGGGTTTTTTTCCCCCTCATTTTGTCTGTCATTATTGAAGTGTACCTATGATGAAAATTACAGGCCTCTCTCATCTTTTTAAGTGGGAGAACTTGCACAATTGGTGGCTGACTAAATACTTTTTTGCCCCACTGTATATATCATCTGCCTGATTCCAGCTTTGCTGAAGCGTGCCCAGATCCCCACTGATCCTCCACCAAATTTCCCAGTGGGTGCGAGACCTGGAGAGGCCTACAAGCCACAGTGTCTCGCACCCATTGGGAAATTTGGTGGACTGCTTGGTGGAGATCTGGGTGTGCTTTGGCAAAGCTGGAATCGGGCAGATTTGTCTTTGTGAAGGACGCATGAATCAATCCACGTACAAGGTTGTCCTGAAAGAACTTGCTTCATTGAACTAGTCAGAACAAATTCTTATTTACAATGACAGCCTACCCCGGCCAAAAGCGGACGACGCTGGGCCAATTGTGCGCTGCCCTATGGGACTCCCAATCACGGCCGAATGTGATACAGCCTGGATTCGAACCAGGGACTGTAGTGACGCCTCTTGCCCTGAGTTGCAGTGCCTTAGACCGCTGCGTCCACGTGTGTGTAAATATTTAAATGTAGTAGAATGCTGAAAAGGTCGCTAAAGTTTTAAATATTGGTTATCGGCATTGGGTTTTTTGGCAAGGAAAATATCAGATATCAGTATCTTCCAAAACTGGCATATCGGTGCATCACTACAAATGACACCTTCAAAGAAAATCTGTTCACTACTTTTAATAACGCCTATAGGCCTACATCAAAGCAGGACATTAGGCAAGCCAGATGAAAAGCAACTAATTCCTTAATAAAAGAGGCCATTACTAAACTCGCACACAAAATGTCACATCAATTAGCCCAATCTGGAGATAAACTCTGCTAGCTGGAGTCCGATGATAAAGAACGGGGCCTGTATCCACAAAGCATCTCAGTCGGAGAGTCTAGGATCTATCCATACAATCTTATTCATTATGAATAACACTCCTACTCTGAGACACTTCGTGGACACGTGCCCAGAACAGTGACTGTCTCCCAAATGGCAACCTATTCCTGAAATAAAGTATTACTTTTGGCTAGAGCACTATGTAGGCAATAGAGTGCAGTGGTGTAAAGTACTTAATAAATACTTTAAAATACTACTTGAGTAGTTTTTTTGGTTGATCTTTACTATTTATAATATCGATTACTTTTACTTCACTATATTGCTAAAGAAAAGAATGTACTTTTTATTCCATATATTTTACCTGACCCCCAAAAGTACCCGTTACAGTACATTTTGAATGCTTTGCAGGATAGGAAATGGTCCAATTCACGCACTTATCAAGAGAACACATGGTCACCTCTGATCTGGAGGACTCACTAAACACACTTCTTTGTAAATGATGTCTGGGTCTTGGAGTGTGCCCCGGGCTATCCATACATTTTTAAAACAAGTTAAATGGTTCAGTCTGCTTTGCTTAATAGAAGGAATTTGAAATGATTTGTACTTTTACCTTTGATACTTAAGTATATTTTTAGCAATTGCATTTACTTCTGATACTGATCATTTTTGACTTTTACTCAAGTAGTATTTTAGTGGGCGACTTTTACTTTTACTTGAATAACTTTCTATTAAGGTATCTATACTTTTACTCAAGTATGACAATTGGGTACTTTTTCCACCACTGATAGAGTGCCATTGGGATGCAGAGAGCATCTGTTTTTGTATTTATTACCAGAATCCTTTTTGTCTGTTTTTGCTGTGGTTACTGTACTCATCCTATAAATCCTGGTCTGCTTGGTACCTGTGCATGCTCTTTGTGTTTCAACTGCATGTCATGATGCTGCCTCTGTTTAGTTCGAATGCCATTCAGAATGAAAAGTAAAGATCAGAGATAGGGCTTCCATTTATGGAGGACTGCTCAAAAGCTGGGTTTTCCGACCCTCCAATCAATTTGTTTTCATTTATTTCCAGACGGCCCTAAAAGCCATACTAAAGGGCTTGTTTAATGTTATATAGATCTTAGCATTCGAGAATGGCAACAAAACCGGATCTTTGACTCAGAAAGAATGAAGACAACAGTGGAAACAACAAGGATAACACCGCAAACCTGTCACCAGAACATGGTGTCAGAAAAAAGGACACGGAGGCCCAAGCAGAGGTGCAGCCTCGGGCCTAAGATGACGAAGGCAACCAGAGAGTTCTGGGTACAATAGCAGCCTTGAAAATGTACCTTTCCTCACAACTTGGTGTTATGACAGCTGCCAATAGTGCTAAGTGTGTTCTTGAGTCAGGAAGGTTGAGGACCGCGTACACGTCAGAGAGAGCAGGTAACGTCTTCCCCAGGAGAGAAAACAAGCTTAAAGGGATATTTGTGGATTTTGATCTACTTCCTCAGAGTCAGATGAACTCATGGATAACATTTTTATGTCTCTATGTGCAGTTTGAAGGAAGTTCCCAACTAGCGTTATCGCAATTGCTCACTAGCATTAGTGCAATGACTGAAAGCATGCTAGCTTTTTCTGTAGACTTCCAGTCATTGTGCTAACACTAGTTAGCATTGGCTTGTAAAACAACGACCTCTAAATTCCTTCATACTGGATGCAGAGGCATATACATTTCATTCATGAGTTCATCTGACCCCTGGGAGGTAGATAAAGGGTTTCATTGTCAAAATTCTGGACTATCCCTTTAACTGCACAAAAAGTCTTCCTAAACTTTCTGTCAGAGAAGGTAAGTTGTGTAAAGAGTTGTCAGGAGCGATCGGTTGGCTCATTTCCAGTCAGAGCTGTGCTGATCTCAGTGGACTCCATCGTATTGACTCTAAATTACTTTGGAGTATAGAAGTCTGCCCAAGCCTTCACACATAGCTCACACACTGGTGCTTTTAATGGTGTTTATGCCTCTAAATCTAATATGGCTGAGAATATCTCAGGAATAATCTCACCTCAGTGCCTCTCATAGTTATTGTTATGATGGGGAAATAAGATGCACTTACTCAGGGGATGTTAAGCTGAACTAATTACTTCCAGTGTATATAGTAAATGCATTATGTGGAGAACACACACACACACACACACACACACACACACACACACACACACACACACACACACACACACACACACACACACACACACACACACACACACACACACACACACACACACACACACACACACACACACACACACTGCCCCCTTATCCCCCCTCCCCAATTCACAGTTAAATATTTGACTATAAATTGTGCCTCCCTGTATTATGCTTAGGTTCAAATGTTTATTCTATTCTACTGAGCCATTTACTTTATTTTCGTATTCTTATCTTTTCTCATTTCCTATTGTTGGAGCCTAGTGGTGAAGGAATCTGAAAGTAAGACTTCTGTTGAACGGTGTATACCACACATATCCCATAAATACGAATAATAAAACTTGAAACACACCACACCATACACATACACACACACACCCACGCACACACGCACTCAAACACAACCGCTACAAATCCCTACATCTTAGCGCGAACAACACATCTTTGGCAGAACAAATATACCATGTCAGAGGACATGTCGACAAACATGAAAATAATTGCTCTGAAAGTCCCGCAGTCAGGGGAAGCCTCAGGTTGTGTTACCTGAGGTTGTGTTTGTGACAGATCATCATACCTGATCCAGACACAGCACTAATATTCTTAGATCAGCTTAGGGACAAAATAACCACTGTAGCCAACAAATAATAGTGTCAAAGGGGTTGCCTTAAATCCTCTTATTCCCCCGGCTTAAGTAACACAGTGTTTTATTTCCTGCAGATTCCTGTTCTCTTTGACCCGGCCAATGACCCCCATTTCTCCACCATGTTTTCATCTCCCTCACACCCCCGTCAAAGGGATTACATCTGAATATTCCTTCATCCTGACGAATAACAATAAGCAATCTGATGGCCTCTTTGTAACAGTGAGAGGCCGAGAGAGCGAGACGCTCTGGGAGAGAGAAACCCCTGTTTTTTCTGTTTTGGGAACCTGTCTGTTCCCGAAACATTCTCGAGCACCAGCTCAAATTAAATTACAATATGAAGGTATGATTCTGAGAGGAATCCTTAACACATACTCCCTGCTGTTTGTGATTGTTGCTATAGGTCACATGTTTCATGAGTTGAAATTACTAGGACGTGTACTCAACGCATGTGCGGACCAACTGGCAAGAGAGAGACTGAAAAACAGCTTCTATCTCAAGGCCATCAGACTGTTAAACAGCCATCACTAACATTGAGTGGCTGCTGCCAACATACTGACTCATCTCTAGCCACTTTAATAATAACAATTGGATGTAATAAATGTATCACTAGCCACTTTAAACAATTACACTTTATATAATGTTTACATGCCCTACATTACTCATCTCATATGTATATACTGTACTCTATACCATCGACTGCATCTCGCCTATGCCGTTCGGCCATCGCTCATCCATATATTGTCATGTACATATTCTTATTCATTGCTTTACACTTGTGTGTATAAGGTAGTTGTTGTGAAATTGTTTGATTACTTGTTATATATTACTGCATGGTCGGAACTAGAAGCACAAGCATTTCACTACACTCGCATTAACATCTGATAACCATGTGTATGTGACAAATACAATTTGATTTGATTTGACTACACGTTGCCCTTTTCCACCTGGACAAAAATAACACCTATGTGAGAATGCTCTTCATTGACTACAGCTCAGCGTTCAACACCATAGTGCCCACAAAGCACATCAACAAGCTAAGGACCCTGGGACTAAACATATCCCTCTGCAACTGGATCCTGGACTTCCTGACAGGCCGCCCCCAGGTGGTAAGGGTAGGCAACAACACGTTTGCCAGGCTGATCCTCAACACTGGGGCCCATCAAGGGTGCGTGCTGAGTCTCCTCCTGTACTCCCTGTTCACCCACGACTGCATAGCCAAACACAACTCCAACACCATCATTAAGTTTGCTGACGACAAAACAGTGGTAGGCCTGATCACGGACAGCGACGAGACAGCCTATAGGGAGGAGGTCAGAGACCTGGCAGTCAGAGACCTGGCAACAACCTGTCCCTCAATGTGAGCAAGACAAAGGAACTGATCGTGGACTACAGGAATAGGCGGGCCGAACAGGACCCCATTAACATCGAAGGGGCTGTAATGGAGCAGGTCGAGAGTTTCAAGTTCTTTGGTGTCTACACCAACAAACTATCATGGTCCAAACACACCAAGACAGTTGTGAAGAGGGCACGACAACACCTTTTCCCCCTTAGGATGCATGGGTCCCCAGATCCTCAAAAAGTTATACAGCTGGTTGTATCACCGCCTGGTATGGCACTGCTCGGCATCTGACCATAAGGCGCTACAGAAGGTACACCACCCCCACCCACACACACACTTTACCCCTACCTACGTGTACAAGCTACCTCGACAACCTACATTGGCTCCGTACCGATACCCCCTGTATATAGCCTCGTTATTGTAACTTTTTATTTAATTATATCGTTTTACTTTAGTTTATTAAGTAAATATTTCTCCTAAATATTTATATCCCACATTTTGGGCACAAATTTGTTTCCATCCATTTTAGCATTCATCATTTGCCAACATAATCCATCCACATGACAGGTGTGACATATCAAGAAGCTGACTCAACAGCATGATCTCTAAACAGGCACACCTTGTGCTGAGGACAATAAGAAGCCACTCTAAAATGTGCAGTTTTGTCACACCACACAATGCCACAGTTGTCTCAAGTTTTGAGGGAGCGTGCAATTGGCATGCTGACTGCAGGAATGTCCACCAGAGCTGTTGCCAGAGAATTTAATGTTAATTTCTCTATCATAAGCCTCCTCCAATGTCGTTTTAGAGAATTTGACAGTACATCTAACCACGCCAGCCCAGGACCTCCACACCTGCAGGATCTTCTGAGACCAGCCACCCGGACAGCTGATGAAACTAAGAGTACTGCTGTCTGTAATAAAGCCCTTTTGTGGGAAAAAAATATGATTGCCTGGGCCACCCATGGCTGCATCCCTGCCCAATCTTGTGAAATCTATAGATTAGGGTCTAAACAATGTATTTCAATTGACTGATTTCCTAATATGAAATCATAACTCTGTAAAATCGTTGAAATTGCTGCATGTTGCGTTTATATTTTTGTTCAGTATGTTCATATTATTATTGCATCCAGACACTACACAGAACAGCGAGCATCAGCAGGTATAAAATTATTTAAATGTGGAGGAAGGGTCATTTCATATTATATCACATTATCAACTCATTTTAATAATAGAATTAAAGGAAAACTACACCCCAAAACTATCTTTTGGTATGTGCAGTTGAAGTCGGAAGTTTACATACACCTTAACCAAATACATTGAAACTCAGTGATTCACAATTCCTGACTTTTAATCAGAGTAAAAATTCCCAGCCTTGGGTCAGTTAGGATCACAACTTTATTTTAAGAATGTGAAATGTCAGAATAATAGTAGAGAGAATTATTTCTTTCAGCTTTTATTTATTTCATCACATTCCCAATGGGTCAGAAGTTTACATTCACTCAATTAGTATTTGGTAGTATTGCCTTTAAATTGTTTAACTTTGGCTTTGTAATGGCGACTCCAATACCTTGACTTTGTTGTCCTTAAGCCATTTTGCCACAACTTTGGAAGTATGCTTGGGGTCATTGTCCATTTGAAAGACCCATTTGCGACCAAGCTTTAACTTCCTGACTGGTGTCTTGAGATGTTGCTTCAATATATCCACATAATTTTCCGTCCTCATGATGCCATCTATTTTGTGAAGTGCACCAGTCCCTCCTGCAGCAAAGCCCCCCCACAACATGATGCTGCAACCCCTGTCAAAATTTTTGTGTTTTTGATTAGGCCTATATCTTTGTTTAATCTATTTCATCAAATTATTAATTCAACAATAAAAATCCTTATTATTTTGTAATAAATGTAAAGTATTTTGACATGTTGCAATAAAGTTGACTAAATTGGAAGCTCATCCTTTTTGGTATTTTCACTTGGTAATGAGGAGTAAGTACAGCGCATTCAGAAAATATTCAGACCTCTTGACTGTTTGCACATTTTGTTACGTTACAGGCTTATTCTAAAATGGATTAAATTGTTTTCCCCCTCCTCAATCGACACACAAAACCCCACAATGAAAAAGCCAAAACAGGTTATCATTTTTTTGTCCATTTATTAAAAATCAAAAACAGAAATATCTTACTAAAATAAGTTTCAGACCTTTTGCTATGAGACTCGAAATTGAGCTCAGGTTCACAAGGCACACAACTGTCTATATAAGGTCCTACAGTTGACAGTGCATGTCAGAGCAAAAACCAAGCCATGAGGTCGAAATAATTGTCCGTAGAGCTCCGAGACAGGATTGTGTCGAGGCACAGATCTGGGGAAGGGTACCAAACAGTTTCTGCAACATTGAACGTCCCCAAGAACACAGTTGCCTCCATCATTCTTAAATGGAAGAAGTCTGGAACCACCAGAGGGGGTTCTGAGCAACCAGGGGAGAAGGGTCTTGGTCAGGGAGTTGACCAAGAACCCGATGGTCACTTTGACAGAGCTCTAGAGTTCCTCTGTGGAGATGGGAGAACCTTACAGAAGGACAGCCATCGCTGCAGCGGCCAGACGGAAGACACTACTCAGTAAAAAGCACATGACAGCCCACTTGGAGTTTGCCAAAAGGCACCTAAAGGTCTCTCAGACCATGAGAAACAAGATTCTCTGGTCCAATGAAACCAATATTTAACTCTTTGGCCTGAATGCCAACCGTCATGTCTTGAGAAAACTGGCACCATCCCTACGGTGAAGCATGGTGGTGGCAGGACAACAGGACAATGACCCTAAGCACACAGCCATGACAATGCAGTAATGGCTTCAGGAGAAGTCTCTGAATCTTCTTGAGTGGCCCAGCCAAAGCCCGGACATCAACAAGAACAAACATCTTTGAAGAGACCTAAAAATAGATTTTAAACGACGCTCCCCATCCAACCTGAAAGAACTTGAGAGAATTTACAGAGAAGAATGGGAGAAACTCCCCAAATACAGGTGTTTCAAGCTTGTAGCATCATACCCAAGATGACTCAAGGCTGTAATCGCTGCCAAAGGTGCTTCAACAAAGTACTGAGTAAAGGGTCTGAATATTTGTGTAAATGTGATATTTCATTTTTTTATATACATTTGCATACGTTTCTAAAAACCTGTTTTTGCTTTGTCATGATGGGGTATTGTGTGTAGATTGATGAGGGGAAAAATTATTTTATATATTTCAGAATAAGCCTGTAATGTAACAACAAGGGGTCTGAATACTTTCTGAATGCACTGTATATGGTAATTGCTCATAGGTAACTATATACGCAGTATGTAGGTAAACAAGTATGTACCCCTCAAGATACACTTCATTTGAACTAGTTAAATCCTGTGTAACACCAAGTAATTACATTGCACGGATATGACATGTACTCTGTGGTATACTAAACTCAGCAAAAAAAGAAACGTCCCTTTTTCAGGACCCTGTCTTTCAAAGATAATTAATAAAAATCCAAATAACTTCATTGATATTCATTGTAAAGGGTTTAAACACAGATTCCCATGCTTGTTCAATTAACCATAAACAATTAATGAACATGTGTCATGTAATTCTAGAAGTAGTGGGTGGAGGAGTCAGGCGCAGAGGGCAGGGTAGTGTATATGTGGACTGTTTATTCCCAAAACAACAGTGTCGGTCAACGCCACACACACGGGCGCAATAAGACCCAGTCCAAAACAACAGGACGAGACGGTTCGAGAACAAAATACTTCCACAGAAATCACACACATCAAATACCAGAAAACAAGCCCGCCCAAAAGCCAGCGGGCCTACCGGGTTTAAATAGCCCAAAACCAAAAACCTAAACAAGAAACAGGTGCAACTAATCAGACAAAACTAAATGAAACAGAAAAGGAGATCGGTGGCAGCTAGTAGGCCGGCGACGACAACCGCCGAGCGCCGCCCGAACAGGAAGAGGCAACATCTTCGGCGGGATTCTGCCCCTGAACAGGCAGTTAACCCACTGTTCTTAGGCCGTCATTGAAAATAAGAATCTGTTCTTAACTGACTTGCCTAGTTGAATAAAGGTAAAATAAATGTTAAAATAAATACATTCGTGACAACATGCACCTGTGGAGCAATCGTTAAGACACTAACAGCTTACAGACGATAGGCAAATAAGGTCACAGTTATGAAAACTTAGGACACTAAAGAGGGCTTTCTACTGACTCTCAAAAACACCAAAAGAAAGATGCCCAGGGTCCCTGCTCATCTGCGTGAATGTGCCTTAGGCATGCTGCAAGGAGGCATGAGGACTGCAGATGTGGCCATGGCAATAAATTGGAATGTCTGTACTGTGAGACGCCTAAGACTGCGCTACAGGGAGACAAGACGGACAGCTGATCGTCCTCGCAGTGGCAGATCATGTGTAACAACACCTGCACAGGATCAGTACATCCGAACATCACACCTGTGGGACAGGTACAGGATGGCAACAACAACCACCCAAGTTACACCAGGACCGCACAATCCCTCCATCAGTGCTCAGACTGTCCGCAATAGGCTGACAGAGGCTGGACTGAGGGCTTGTAGGCCTGTTGTAAGGCAGGTCCTCACCAGACATCACCGGCAACAACATTCGTCTATGGGCGCAAACCCACCGTCGCTGGACCAGACAGGACTGGCAAAAAGTGCTCTTTTCACGGTTTTGTCTCACCAGGGGTGATGGTCGGATTTGCATTTATCTTGGAAAGAATGAGCATTTCACCGAGGCCTGTACTCCGGAGCGGGATCGATTTGGAGGTGGAGGGTGCGTCATGGTCTGTAGCGGTGTGTCACAGCATCATTGGACTGAGCTTGTTGTCATTTCAGGCAATCTCAACGCTGTGTGTTACAGAGAAGCCATCCTCCTCCCTCATGTGGTACCCTTCCTGCAGGCTCATCCTGACATGACCCTCCAGCATGACAATGCCACCAGCCGTACTGCTCGTTCTGTGGGTGATTTCCTGTCAGTGTTTTGTCTTGACCAGCGAAGAGCCCGGATCTCAGTCCCATTGAGCACGTCTGGGACCTGTTGGATCGGAGGTGAGGGCTAGGGCCATCCCCCCCAGAAATTTCTGGGAACTTGCAGGTGCCTTGGTGGAATGGGGTGACATCTCACAGCAAGAACTGGCAAATCTGATGCAGTTCATGAAGTAGAGATGCACTGCAGTACTTAATGCAGCTGGTGACCACACCAGATATTGACTGTTACTTTTGATTTTGACCCCCTTTGTTCAGGGATACATTATTCCATTTCTGTTAGTCACATGTCTGTGGAACTTGTGTCAGTTGTTGAATCTTGTTATGGTCATGCAAATATTTACACATGTTAAGTTTGCTGAAAATAAACGCAGTTGACAGTGAGAGGACGTTTCTTATGTTTATCCTCCCACTTGGATGGCAATGAGGTTCAGGTTGTCATAATGGGTAACGTACATATTCATTCTAAATACATCTTTAAATTATTGTCTGGGATGACACCCGTATGGCAGACCCCAGTCCGTGAGGTTGACATTTATCTGATCTGTTTCTGTAAACTCAATCAAGTGAACCCAGATTATACACTTTTTGGGGTCAAGTGCTAGCAAAAACAAGATTTTTTGTGCGTTCACGCACAAGAGTGCGTTCACCGGTAGGTAATTAGAGCCTCCAACATTTGTAATCTCGGACACCCAGCGCATCTGTCCAAGACAACCTTGTGACAGTTGTTACTGAATCGGATGCAGCTGAGAAGAAACAAAATACTAAATTGGAGAATTTAGTGGAAACTTGCACATTTGTAACAAGCATGTGAACAAGTGTTCGTTGTTACACTTCTGTAATTACAGACTGCAATTACCGCCCATTACATGCTTTTATTACAGTGTAAACGGACCCCTTAAAATAAAGTGTTAGCAATTTTTCATTCGCTCAGACAGCTGTGGGAGTCTGGTCTGCATGACAACGAGCTCAGCATGAAGAACGAGAGTGTCTAAGAAGCAGACACAAGGTAACAGAATCTAAAGCCATTTTCACACAGAAGCACTGTGTTTTACCTTTATAATAAAATAAGCACATTTCTATACGGCCCCTGTTAAAAAAAGATCCTTATTTACAAAAAATGTTCAGGTATACCCCCACCCTGATGTGAACTTTTCATGGCATCAAACATTCCCTAGTAACCTGATGTTGTTCATAATATCTTGCAGCTGTCACGACTTCCGCCGAAGTCGGTCCCTCTCCTTGTTCGGGTGGTGTTTGGTGGACGACGTCACCGACATTCTAGCCATCACTGATCCATTTTTTCATTTTCCATTGGTTTTGTCTTGTCTTCCTTCACACCTGGCTCCAATCCCATCAATTACATGTTGTCTTTTAACCCTCTGTTTCCCCTCATGCCCTTGTCGGAGATTGTTTCATTGTATGTTCTGTGCGAGTCATGTGTTGGTGTGCGACGGATTTTGTACCCATTTATATAATTTTTTGCATGTTTTGGTTTTTGGCGTTTTATGAGCACTTATTAAATAACCCCATTTATACCAAGTTCGTTTTCCTGCGCCTGACTTCCCTGCCACCGACACGCACCATATTACAGCAGCAAAACCCACTGTAGCTGGCTGCACACAATATGTCTAGCTTTATTTCATCGAGTTGATTGACAACACACTCTCAATTACCGTACAATAACAGCCAGGAGAAGAGTTGCAGTCGAGAGGAGTGGGGTTGACATGAGAGAATTGGAAGCAGTGGGTTTGGTGAGGTGCACATGGTAGTATACCTGTAAATGGGAAAACTATGGGAAGAACAGAAGGATTTGTTTTAAATTTGCACCAGTAGGAAGTCTGAAGCTAAAAAGTTATCATCTGCCCAAATAAATAAATATCAGCCCCAAGAAACAAATATAATCTCTCAAGAGAAGACCTTGGGACAGAATATGAATCATCATGATTCATAATAGAGGATGGGAAACGAGAGAGAGAGAGCAGCTACAATGTTTTGAAATCCACCGCAAATAAAGCGCTCTAATTTGACAGTAGCTCCAAATAGCATCTTAATACTGCAAATAAAAAGCCAGAACAACACCCAATTTTTTTCTAATGTCCCTTTGTAATGGACTAAAAAAGCAAACATGATAGGCATCAGCCAAACGAGAAACACCAACACAATGGGATGTGCATCCCCGAATGCAGTAAAACAACTGTGTTGGCTGAAATGGCTAATGGGAAAATGGAAAATGGGAATTGTTAACCCATATCAAATGTTTGTATGAGTCTACTGTCCAGAAAAGTTGTTATTGATAACATACAAACACTCTGTATATATTTCTTGTCGCATCCTGAAAGTCATTATTGAACATCCCCCAAAATACTATTTTATTAGATGGATAATGTAATGTACGTTAGAGTGCTTAAAGTGGGACATACTTTTCTCTTTGTATGGGTTCTGAGATATAAGTGGCCTTGTTTTCAGGGTACGTTCCTTTGAGAACCCAGAGATTGTGGAATATAGCAGGGAACACCAGAGGGATGAAACAGGATTTAGGTCAAATCCTATGAATCCTCGTCGTGTAATAAAAAAGGATTCGTAGAGTATTATCCAACCAGTGTTCAATGTCAGTAACATGCAATGACAAAGACAACAGTCTTTGAAACTGAAGAGAAAAGGCACCATTAGTAGACGTTTTAGTAGAAATAAACCTACTGTTGGTTATCATGATGACCTGGTGAGGCATCACCCCTGGCAGTAACAGCAGCATTGCATCACGGCAGAGGGAAACGAGAGAAGAGTTTCTGCTGCTGCTGGAGCTGTAGGGGGAAGAGAAAAAAGAAGGAAAATGCTAGAGACAATCTGGAGGAAAGAAAAGCGCCCAGAGTTTTGCAATAGGAAAAGGAATGCATGAGCTGTAGTCAATGAGTGCTTCTTTACCCAGCTTGTCCATCAATGACACTGTATTTCTAGCAATGTGGCCTCGACCTAGTTGCTCACAGTTCATTTCCAACTTGCATCCTTTTATTTTCTTCGTAATAGGTGGATATGGCATTGTCATCTAAATGCACCCCCTTACAATCTAACCAACGTAAAATAAAGTCCACTAGGTACTGCAAGAGTGGAGAGCGGTAGTGAAGGGGAGTGGGGAGATGGGCTCCTTTTTGCTTTCTAATTGAGGCAGTACATCTGCAGTCATTGTCATGGGCAATTATTTCATGAGGGCCTGTCTTTATCTTCCTATTAATTCCCCCATAGAGCTCACATTAGTCCATGTACCTCCAGAGCCTCTGTGAGCTGCAGGTGAGTTAGTATGGAGAACAAAGTAATGGGAAGGATGGCTGTGAAGCTAACAGTCTCTCTGACAGTTACCAGTGAAGAATAGGCATTTTAACGATGAACTTTGGTGAGCGGGCAGTGATGTACAATGTCATTTCAAGTCATTTCTCGGAAACCATTTATCTGGAGATACACTTCAACTGACAGAAGATTTGAGAAATCAAGTTTTGGGCTTGCTTTTTAATGAGAACTAATCCACTCTTGAGAAACCAGGAGTTTTCACCAAGTAACTTTAATTGACCAGTTGAGTGGCCAGGAAAAGAAGCACCATCAGAATGACATCAAGGGCTGGACTTGGGCATGCCTAATGTATTTCTTCAAATCCGGTCCTTAGGCACTTCGGTGTTGAACATGTGGCTGCTGAATGAGGCGTGAATGCTGAGCGGTCCATTACCTTCTTCTCTGTGCTTCTATTATCTTCCCCTCTGAGAGGAGTGTTAGAGCCATAAAAAACAGGCTCCTGTATACTCCTACCATTCAACTTATAGAATAAATATTGTAGCCCAGATCAACCAAGCAACATTGTAAGACGGGAGGTGGGAGGAAGAGGGAGAGCAAATCTACAGCACAGTCAATGTATGCTCGGGCTCGAAAACTCACACACGCATACACACATACTGCAGATCCGGGAAGCATCATTCACTGTGCAGAGCACAAGGACTGCAAAGCACAAGGATGGAGGAGGGGATCATAAATCTTTAATTCAACTCCAGAATAAAGATAAAAGTTGTATACTTGCTGCAAATCCTACAAATGTAATTGTAAGCATATTAGTTTATCTTGCCTGCAAAGTATCCCATGACAGACACAGTTAGACTCAGCATGTTTATCAATCGTTATTTAGAGATCGCAGATCATAGGGATCCAACTTTGGGGAGATAATGACTAGAATCTCAGAGCCTGCTGCTACCATCTGGAGGCAGGGCTCTAAAGTGTGATCATTTTGGTCGCATGTGCTCCTAAATACAGTAGTTTTTGGTACGACCTGGAATTCAATTTTTGGAGCACCATTGCGGAATTGAATAGCCCTGGTGTAGGGTTTTAAGCCTTATTTGCATATTTCCCAGGGTGCTTTTCAAATGAATTTTAGAGTTACCAGTACCACCCATGAGTGTGTTTGCTAGTGGCAGAGACATGGTTGTTGCATTCATAAACATTCAGCTCTGTTGCCTTCACCAAGTGAGATCTTTGGTGAATATGATATTAAAATAACTGTTTTTCTCCCCCCTCGAAGCAGTATTTTAGACCTGGAGCGGATGCTTTTTTACTTCCTGTGGGAGAGGCTGAGGAGGCCCAGGTCCAAGGGGGGGAAAGGCTTGCCTGACCTCTCTACTTGTTCCTGGGCAGCCGCTACACAGCGTTATATCTGACTCTTGCCACCTCCCCGGTCAACAACAAGACGCAGGCACTCGCACGGTTCTGGCTGGGATCTTACCTCAGGACTCTGAGGCTGATCCCAGTCGACCTGCGAGCCCCAGTCTCTTTCCTGCTACCCCCGCACCACGCCCAGCTCCAGAAGTTTTTAAGACATTTTAAACTGGAAAAAGAAACAGTCACGGTCTTAACAAAACACCGCTCTCTTCTCTCTCTTGTGCAGGAGCGGGAACCAGTATGTCCAGTGCGCGGACTCGCTATAGGTGAGCCCACAACGGTTTGGCGCAACGTGGCCCATCCTGCTCTCCTGAATCGGCATCGGGACCTGTCCTGGATGGTCGCCCACGAGATCCTCCCGGTCAGGGCCGTTATGCACTCACGGGGCATGGCGAGGACATCCGCGTGCCCCCGACCAGGCTGCGGCCAAGAAGAGTCGGTGAGGCACATGCTCTGGGAGCCCATTCCATCGAAGACCTTCACCAAGTTCTGGCCCACCCTCACGTGCCTGAAGGAAGCACTGTGGTCCTCCCGTAACCTGCTGGTTGCGAAAAACGTAGAGACCACCCCCCCAGGCAGTGGCCATGGTAGCCACGGAAGCCCAGGGGTGGTACAGAAGGAAGGGGGCCTCGACCCCAGGCGAAGGGTCCCCCACAACACCCTAGGTCCCGGCAGCCACGGCCTGACAGCGCTGCGGCGCCTAGGGCGATGCGCCTAGGGGAGGGATCTCCTCTAGGCCCCGAAGGACTGGACGATGATCTAGTCAGAAGAGCAGGATGAGGTGAGCTTGATAAAGACTCACCCCGCTCCTGTACAAGGGACTGAAGACAGCCTTTTAACAAAGTGGCTTTTTAACATGTTTTTCATGTCTTAAAATGTTTTACCTTTGTTAGATCATTAGCACACATTTTAAATGGCTTTTACAGATTTGATGTTTTTACAAGGAAAGTACTTTTATTCATGGTTGTTTTCATTGGTTTTAACAACATGTACTTTTAACAAATTTAAATTTAACGTTCAAATGCTGTGTTTTATGCTTTGTTGCTGTTTGTAAATGTGTGTAAATGATGTACAAAATGTATGAGCTGTTTTTAAAGGAATTGTGCCAATAAAACTTTTCCAAAAGAAAAATTTAAATAACATTGTTTAAAGTAATAGAATACATATTTCATAAGGCCTTATTTTGAGGACCTTGTTATACCCTACTACACTTGCCTGAATCTCATAGCTAACATGCCACATCAAGTCACATTATGCTGGCTTGCAAAGTGATGTGTAATTCAGAATTTTTATTCATCCACATCCTGCATTCAGAACGAGTGCCAGGGTTATGAAGATGACGATCTGAGACTACCTTAAAGGGATACTTCGGGATTTTGGCAATGAGGCCCTTTAGCTGCTTCCCCAGAGTCAGATTGAATTTGTGGATACCTTTTATAGTTCTCTGTATCCAGTTTGAAGGATGTTAGAAGTAGTTTTGCAAGCCAATGCTAACTAGCGTTAGTGCAATGACTGGAAGTCTATATCCACTTGCATGCTAGTAAGCAATTGTGCTAGCGCTAGTTAGCCAAAATCCCAAAGTATCCCTTTAAACATCTAAACTGGAACATCTATTTCAGTAACAGGTGCAATAAGTCCAAGTAACACATTTGAACAGTTTAGAAAATGTTTTATGTTATTTATATTTCAATAGCATAAGATTAATTAATCAATAAATGTATAACCTTAATATTGAAATAAACTATTCAAAGAAAATCGAGCGGGCTGGAAAATATGATAATGATGGATGTGGTTTTGGCTCAACACCAACACTGGGGTTAATTTACACTACCGAGTGTTAATTTAACTCTTTACAGTGTTAATTTAACTATTGAATCAATACTAGAAATGTTACATTGAGAAATCAACGTTAGTTAACACAGGCTAATTTGTTGTGTGCTATGAAAGGAACACACCTGCAGGCTTCCATACATTTCAAGAACCTTTTAGAATTCTGAAAAACTGTACAGTAGAACCCCACATTTAACTAAGAGGTTCTTTATCATGCAATAGTTCTCCAGGGAAACTTAAGCGCTGAGGAAGAACCATTAAAGAACGGCTTGTTTCTAGCTCAACCAGCTCAACATTTATTTTCCATACTACAGGTGCAATGTTTGAATGTCAAATGCAGATTGACGAGACCGCATTTTACATTAATGAACAATGTCGTGGGCCGTTCTAAAACAAACTTTACCAGCATATCCAAACATATGGGGGCAAAGAAAGAAAGGGGTAGCTTCTTCAGGATAGTTTCTTCAGGAGATCAATGATCATAGCAATGAATGAATCACAGATCTCTTGCATGTCATCATCACAAACCTGAGGTTTTTCAAGAGACAGTGTACAACTTTCACTGTAATGCATCGTAATAGGAAAATAGTGCTTTTACACAATGTAGAAACCTAATATTCCACAAATGACTTTGTAATTTCAATGACAGGTGTTTGAATCAACATTTTAGCATAATTTTAGGCAGAGTGAACAAGTTTTAAAGCAAGTTTTCTGCAACTCTGCACATTTTGCCATGGGGCGTAGAGAACAATTTGTTCAGTTTAACAGCCAATTTCCTGCAATTCCACAAGATTTTCCATGACTTATGCCATGTTAAAATGATAGCTGAGTGAGATTGACTAACAAAATCCATGGGGGCCCCATGGAGGTCAGGGCCTTGAGCACGGGCCCTGCGTGCCCGGGCGGTATTCGGCCATGATTACTTAAAAAGCTGGTTATGGTTAGGGTTAGAATTGTTAGCTGACATTGAGTGGGTGTCAGTGAATGACATAACAAAAGAAAACTTCTGGGACACAACCAAATTTTCGAAATGTTATTCTACTATTTTAACTCTTAACAGAAAGTTGAGGCCCAATATAAATCTCAGTCAATTAAATACAAATCTTACCTTTGCTCCTAAATTTGATGTGGTGCTCCTAACATTATAAGCTGGGAGCACCAGTGCTACCAATGAGTCTGGAGTAGAGCTCTGCTACCCGACCCGAGCCTGATGGGCCTCAACATTGTATGTTCGGTTAGGGCCGGGTAGGGCCTGTTTTTTAATCAATCATTAGGGTACGGGCAGGACTTAGGTATCACTAAATTGATCACTAACATTTTGAAGCTGAGCCATATGCTTGTGCTCTGCTGCGCATTTCAGTCATATCTGACTAAGATCATAACATGGTGTCAGAAGTGCTTTAATCTCGTCAAATACACTGTGTACAAAACATTAAGAACACTTTTCTAATATTGAGTCGCACGCCCTTTTGCCCTCAGAACAGCCTCAATTTGTCGGGGCATGGACTCTACAAGATGTTGAAAGCGTTCCACAGGGATGCTGGTCCATGTTGACTCCAATGCTTCCCACAGTTGTGTCAAGTTGGCTGGATGTCCTTTGGGTGGTGGACCATTCTTGATACACACAGGAAACTGTTGAGCGTGAAAAACTCAGCAACACTGCAGTTCTTTACACAAACTGGTGCGCCTGGCACCTACTACCATACCCCGTTTCAAAGGCACTTAAATCTTTTGTCTTGCCCGTTCACCCTCTGAATGGCACACATACACAATCCATGTCTAAGTTATCTCAAGACTTAAAAATCATTCTTTAACCTGTCTCCTCCCCTTCATCTATAATGATTTGAAGTGGATTTAACAGGTGACATCAATAAGGGATTGTAGCTTTCACCTGGATTCATGGAAATAGCAGGTGTTCCTACTGCTTTGTACACTCAGTGTATTAAACAGGTGAGATTATTTCACAGAAAATAATAATGTTCCTTGAGTTTTGTCGGAATTTAGAGTGATATAAATTTGCAGCTAACTGCTGTCTCATGTCTCTTCATTGAGCAGAGCAGCCCAAGCAGAGCCTTTGCTATGGAAACTAACAGACTCAGAGCCACCATGAGCAGAGTACATGCAGAGCTAGCAGGACACAGGGAGCAAGTGACAGACAGCGAGGAGCAGCTAATGGATTTACTGACAGTGGATGTTATTTCTGATTTCGGGCTTCGGAAAGGGTGAGGCCCTGAACCTGGAGGGCATGGGTGGGGCTCGGGGTTCAAATTCATGGCTGTGCAGGGCTCTAGTCATCAGATGCTAACCAGCTAATACTCATCAGATGCTAACCAGCTAATTAGCTACTAGCTATTTAGTCACACTTCTGCTAGCCCCGGCATGCTAACTTTATGAATGCTGTGTCTCCCGCTTGCTAGCGTAGTAACAACTACCTAACGGCTTCCCTGTTTCATCTGTTGCTGTTCACTGGTACTCCATTTAGTTTATTTTGTTTATCTGTCGGCCCCAGCCTCAAACTTATGCCCTGTGCGTAGCTAACTGACCCTCTCTGCCCATTCATTGCCACTTTACCTGTTGTTGTTGTCTTAGCTGATTAGCTGTTGTTGTCTTACCCGTTGTTGTCTTAGCTAGCTCTCCCAATCAACACCTGTGATTGCTTTATGCCTCGCTTTATGTCTCTCTCTAATGTCAATATGCCTTGTATACTGTTGTTTAGGGTAATTATCATTGTTTTATTTTACTGTTGTTGTTGTCTTAGCTGATTAACTGTTGTTGTCTTACCCGTTGTTGTCTTAGCTAGCTCTCCCAATCAACACCTTTGATTGCTTTATGCCTCGCTTTATGCCTCTCTCTAATGTCAATATGCCTTGTATACTGTTGTTTAGGGTAATTATCATTGTTTTATTTTACTGCGGAGCCCCTAGCCCCACTCAACATGCCTCAGATACCTCTTTGTCGCACCTCCCATAAATGCGGTGACCTCACCTAGCATAGCTAGTGCCTCCAGAGATGCAACCTCTCTCATCGTCACTCAAAATCTGTTCTTTTTATTCTCTGTCCCCAACGCACTAGATGACCAGTTTTGATAGCCTTTAGCCGTACCCTCATCCTACTCCTCCTCTGTTCCTCGGGTGATGTAGAGGTTAACCCAGGCCTGTGTGTCCCCAGGCGCTCTCATTTGTTGACTTCTGTAACCATAAAAGCCTTGGTTTCATGCATGTTAACATCAGAAGCCTCCATCCTACGTTTGTTTTACTTACCAACCCTGATGCCCTTGCCGTGTCTGAAACCTGGCTTAGGAAGGCCACCAAGAATTCTGAGATTTCCATCCCCAACTACAACATTTTCCGTCAAGATAGAACTGCCAAAGGGGGAGGAGTTGCAATCTACTGCAGAGATAGCCTGCAAAGTTCTGTCATACTTTCCAGGTCTATGCCCAAACTTCTAATTTTAAAAACAAATCCCTACAGAAATAAGTCTCTCACTGTTGCGGCCTGTTATAGACCCCCCTCAGCTCCCAGCTGTGCCCTGGACACCATATGTGAATTGATTGCCCCCCATCTATCTTCAGAGTTCATTCTGTTTGGTGACCTAAACTGGGATATGCTTAACACCCCGGCCGTCCTACAATCTAAGCTAGATGCCCTGAATCTCACACAAGTTATCAAGGAACCCACCAGGTACAACCCTAAATCCGTAAACATGGGCACCCTCATAGATATCATCCTGACCAACTTGCCCTCCAAATACACCTCTGCTGTTTTCAATCAGGATCTCAGCGATCACTGCCTCATTGCTTGTATTCGTTATGGGTCCGCGGTCAAAAAAACAACCCTCATGACTGTCAAACGCTCCCTAAAACACTTCTGCAAGCAGGCCTTTCTAATCGACCTGGCCCGGGTATCCTGGATGGATATTGACCTCAACTAAGAACCGTGCTTTTACACCTGCATTGTTTGCTGTTTGGGGTTTTAGACTGGGTTTCTGTACAGCACTTTGAGATATCAGCTGATGTACGAAGGGCTATATAAATACATTTGATTTGATTTGATTTGATATAGCCCTTGGTTCACTCCAGACCTGACTGCCCTCGACCAGCACAAAAACATCCTGTGGCGTCCTGCACTAGCATCAAATAGTCCCCGCGACACTCAACTTTTCAGGGAAGTCAGGAACCAAAAAACACAATCAGTTAGGAAAGCAAAGACTAGCTTTTTCAAACAGAAATTTGCATCCTATAGCTCTAACTCCAAAAAGTTATGGGACACTGTAAAGTCCATGGAGAATAAGAGCACCTCCTCCCAACTGCCCACTGCACTGAGGCTTGGAAACACTGTCACCACCGATAAATCCACGATAATCGAGAATTTCAATTAGCATTTTTCTAGGGCTGGACATGCTTTCCTCCTGACTACCCCAACCCCGGCCATCAGCTCTGCACCCCCCGCAGCTACTTGCCCAAGCCTTCCCAGCTTCTCCTTCACCCAAATCCAGATAGCAGATGTTCTGAAAGAGCTGCAAAACCTGGACCGCCACCATTGTTGCAACCCCTATTACTAGTCTGTTCAATCTCTCTTTCGCATCGTCTGAGATTCCTAAAGATTGGAAAGCTGCCACGGTCATCCCCCTCTTCAAAGCGGGTGACACTCCAGACCCAAACTGTTACAGACCTATATCCATCCTGCCCTGCTATTCTAAAGTCTTCGAAAGCCAAGTTAACAAACAGATCACTGACCATTGAGAATCCCACCATACCTTCTCCGCTGTGCAATCCGGTTTCCGAGCTGGTCACGGGTTCACCTCAGACAAGCTCAAGGTATTAAACGATATCATAACTGCCATCGATAAAAGACAGTACTGTGCAGCTGTCTTCATCGACCTGGCCAAGGTTTTTGACTCTGTCAATCACCGTATTCTTATCGGCAGACTCAACAACCTTGGTTTCTCAAATGACTGCCTCACCTGGTTCACCAACTACTTCTCAGATAGAGTTCAGTGTGTCAAATCGGAGGGCCTGTTGTCCGGAACCTCTGGCAGTCTCTATGGGGGTACCATGGGTTTCAATTCTCGGGGCGACTCTTATCTCTGTATATATCAATGATGTCGTTCTTGCTGCGGGTGATTCCTTGATCCACCTCTATACAGACGACACCATTCGGTATACATCTGGCCCCTCTTTGGACATTTTGTTAATAAACCTCCAAACGAGCTTCAATGTCATACAACACTCCTTCCGTGGCCTCCAACTGATCTTAAACGCTAATAAAACTAAATGCATGCTCTTCAACCGATCACTGCCCCTGCCCGCCTGGCTAGCATCACTACTCTGGACTACAAATACCTAGTTGTCTGGTTAGACTGTAAACTCTCCTTCCAGACTCACATTAAGCATCTCTAATCCAAAATTACATTTAGAATCGGCTTCCTATTTCGCAAAACAAAGCCTATTTCACTCACGCTGCCAAACATATCCTTGTAAAACTGACTGTCCTTACCGATCCTCGATTTCGGCGATGTCATACAAAATAGCCTCCAACACTCTACTCAGCAAACTGGATGCAGTCTGTCACAGTGCCATCTATTTAGTCACCAAAGCCCCATTTACCACCCATCACTGTGACCTGTATGCTCTTGTCGGCTGGCCCTCTCTAC
The DNA here is from genome assembly GCF_023373465.1 of Oncorhynchus keta. Taxonomy (NCBI): domain Eukaryota; kingdom Metazoa; phylum Chordata; class Actinopteri; order Salmoniformes; family Salmonidae; genus Oncorhynchus; species Oncorhynchus keta. The sequence goes on along the minus strand of NC_068424.1, from coordinate 30,888,323 downwards.
ATATTCGTCACCAGACCCACTGGCTCCAGGTCATCTGTATGTCTTTGCTAGGTAAGGCTCCGCCTTATCTCAGTTCACTGGTCACCATTACAACACACACCCGTAGCATGCGCTCCAGCAGGTATATCTCACTGGTCATCCCCAAAGCCAAAACCTCCTTTGGCCGCCTTTCCTTAAGTCGCTGAAGTTGAAGACTTATATCTCGCTCACTAACTTTAAGCATCAGCTATCTGAGCAGCTTACTGGTCGCTGCAACTGTACACAACCCATCTGCAAATAGCCCATCCACCTACCTCATCCCCATATTGTTTTTATTTACTTTTTTTCTCTTTTGCACACCAGTATTTCTACTTGCACATCATCATCTGCACATCTATCACTCCAGTGTTACTTTGCTAAATTGTATATCCCATGTGTAACTCTGTGTTGTTGTTTTTTGTCTCACTGCTTTGCTTTATCTTGGCCAGGCCGCAGTTGTAAATGACAATTTGTTCTCAACTGGCCTACCTGGTTAAATAAAGGTAACATTTCAAATGTAAGAGTTTGGAGTAGCCAGCAGATTCGGAACCTACCGTTACATTTGTTTACACTGAGCTGCACTGGGGTTTGAACGTAATCCTGGTTACATTAATAACCCTTTACTGCAGTGGACAAGATTTAGGTCACACAGAGTGTTTCTTGGTAGTCTTAAACAAATCTGTTTTGAAACAAAAGTATACACCTCACACACATGGTTATGGGCTTAACAAAATACACCTGTACCATGTCAGATATACAGTTGAAATGTATTCAATTTTGAGTATGCATACCAATATTACACTTTATGTACATCACAGAAGACTGAACTATAACAAAACCGTTTGAACTAGAAACACCGTATTTTCAGCAGTTTTTTAAATAATGTTTATTCAATATGAAATTATAAAAAAATATTAAAAACATTCCATCCATGAAGCCACTAGGTCATTTGACTGGAGGAGATGGCGAGAGATATGGGTCAGAAAACGTACCTGATGGCTATATCTGAAGGTGAGGGAAGTAAGGGGTACAATTCTCTACTAAACACATAAATATGTTATAACTCTTGTGTAACTAATGGCCCTCCAAAGTATGAGAACTGCAGAAAAAGGAGATGAAACTAATGAAAACCATTTTGAACTGTTTTGTAGATCTTGCAAAGCCTATAAAAGTTACTGTCCCAAGGGCACAAAAGCAGTGACTTCAATCCTAAGCTACCATCAAATCAAATCTAATTTTATTTGTCACATGCCGATGTTAATGCGAGTGTAGCGAAATGCTTGTGCTTCTAGTTCCGACAATGCAGTAATAACCAATGAGTAATCTAACCTAACAATTCCACAACTACTACCTTATACACACAAGTGTAAAGGGATAAAGAATATGTACATAAAGATATATGAATGAGTGATGGTGCAGGACGGCATAGGCAAGATGCAGTAGATGGTATAGAGTACAGTATATACATATGAGATGAGTAAAGTAGGGTATATAAACATAAAGTGGCATAGTTTAAAGTGGCTAGTGATACATGTATTACATAAAGATGGCAAGAAGTGTCACGCCTTGGTCATTGTATTTTGTGTTTTCGTTATATTATTTGGTCAGGCCAGGGTGTGACATGGGTTTTTGTTATATTGTATTTTCGTATTGGGGTTTGTAGTATTTGGGATCGCTGCTGATTAGGGGTGTTGTATAGGTTTGGCTGCCTGAGGCGGTTCTCAATCTGAGTCAGGTGATTCTCGTTGTCTCTGATTGGGAACCGTATTTAGGTAGCCTGGTTTCGCTGTGTATTTTGTGGGTGATTGTTCCTGTCTCTGTGTAGTTTCACCAGATAGGCTGTAATTAGGTTTCATGTTCCGTTTGTTGTTTTTGTATTTGTTTAGTTATTTCATGTATCGTCATTTCATTCATTAAAGAACATGAGTAACAACTACGCTGCATTTCGGTCCGACTCTCTTTCCACAAACGAAGAACGCCGTTACAAGAAGCAGTAGAGTACAGTATATACATATACATATGAGATAAGTAATGTAGGGTATGTAAACATTATATTAAGTGGGATTGTTTAAAGTGGCTAGTGATACAATTTTACATCAATTCCCATCAATTTCCATTATTAAAGTGGGTGGAGTTGAGTCAGTATGTTGGCAGCAGCCACTCAATGTTAGTGGTTGGCTATTTAACAGTCTGATGGCCTTGAGATAGAAGCTGTTTTTCAGTCTCTCGGTCCCTGCTTTGATGCACCTGTACTGACCTCACTTTCTGGATGATAGCGGTGAACAGGCAGTGGCTCGGGTGGTTGTTGTCCTTGATGATCTTTATGGCCTTCATGTGACATCGGGTGGTGTAGGTGTCCTGGAGGGCAGGTAGTTTGCCACCGGTGATGCGTTGTGCAGACCACACTACCCTCTGGAGAGCCTTACGGTTGTGGGCGGAGCAGTTGCCGTACCAGGCAGTGATACAGCACGACAGGATGCTCTCGATCGTGCATCTGTAGAAGTTTGTGAGTGCTTTTGGTGACAAGCTGAATTTCTTCAGCCTTCTGAGGTTGAAGAGGCGCTGCTGCGTCTTCTTCACAACGCTGTCTGTGTGGGTGGACCAATTCAGTTTGTCTGTGATGTGTACGCCGAGGAACTTAAAACTTACTACCCTCTCCACTACTGTCCCATCGATGTGGATAGGGGGGTGCTCCCTCTGCTGTTTCCTGAAGTCCACAATCATCTCCTTTGTTTTGTTGATGTTGAGTGTGAGGTTATTTTCCTGACACCACACTCCGAGGGCCCTCACCTCCTCCCTGTAGGCCGTCTCGTCGTTGTTGGTAATCAAGCCTACCACTGTAGTGTCGTCTGCAAACTTGATGATTGAGTTGGAGGCGTGCATGGCCACGCAGTCGTGGGTGAACAGGGAGCACAGGAGAGGGCTCAGAATGCACCCTTGTGGGGCCCCAGTGTTGAGGATCAGCGGGGTGGAGATGTTGTTACCTACCCTCACCACCTGGGGGCGGCCCGTCAGGAAGTCCAGTACCCAGTTGCTCAGGGGGGGGGTCGAGACCCAGGGTCTCGAGCTTGATGACGAGTTTGGAGGGTACTATGGTGTTAAATGCTGAGCTGTAGTCGATGAACAGCATTCTCACATAGGTATTCCTCTTGTCCAGATGGGTTAGGGCAGTGTGCAGTGTGGTTGCGATTGCGTCGTCTGTGGACCTATTGGGGCGGTATGCAAATTGGAGTGGGTCTAGGGTGTCAGGTAGGGTGGAGGTGATATGGTCCTTGACTAGTCTCTCAAAGCACTCATGATGACGGAAGTGAGTGCTACGGGGCGGTAGTCGTTTAGCTCAGTTACCTTAGCTTTCTAGGGAACAGGAACAATGGTGGCCCTCTTGAAGCATGACCATTTGGCTATAGTTACTGCCACAAGGGCAAAAACATCAATAGTAACTGCACTTTAAGGCCCCAGAGGCAGCAAGTTTCTGAACTTCTGAACAATAGTTTGATGTCGTCAACATTTTGGGAAGCCAGATTCCGCTAAAATAGACGGTGTCTGTGCTAGATTAAAATACATAAATAAACAGTCCATATAGAGGTTACATATCTGTAACAGCTTTCATCGGAAGAAGAGGAATCGTCAGACCAAAATGCAGCGGGATACGTGTTCATCTTCATTATAAGGAACTGAACACAGAATACAAAAATAACAAAAGGAAAACCTGAAACAGTCCTGCAAGGTGAAACAACAACTAAACAGAAATACAACTACCCACAACTAAAAGTGGAAAAACAGGCTACCTAAGTATGATTCCCAATCAGAGACAACGACAGACAGCTGTCCCTGATTGAGAACCATACCCGGCCGAAACATAGAAATACAAAAACCTGGACATACAATCACAGAATGCCCACCCAAATCACACCCTGACCAAACAACAATAGAAACATACAAAGCAATCTACGGTCGTGGCGTGACAATATCGCTTAACATTTAGAATATATATTTTTTAATCTGCATTCAATTCCAAGTGTCACTTGGAATTTACTTCAGTAAAAGCATTAACGATTGGTTGACCATTGTCAGGCCCACTATCTGCTTCTCCCTGACAGATAAATGACTGATGCGGACTGTTCTTGCGGCCAGCCTGGCACTATGACCAGATGGACTATGATCTGAAACTCAAGTGCTGGCTGTTTTCTAAGAGAAAGCAATATCAAATTATGAAAATGTTCCAATATGGATGCTCAATAAAAGTCTCTCCATGTCAAGGTCAAAGGCAATTCCATCTAATCATGGTCTTGTGGAACACAGAATTCACTCCTCTCTCCTAAAAATCCACCTGACTCTCAAGAAGCAATAAAAAGGTTATTAGAATGAATATTGTAATAACAAGGTGCACTATATTGGAATTGTGAATGTGGCATGCGGTCGTACAAAGAGACTATTTGATCTACAGTTTATTATTCACATTGTGGTAAAAGGTTTTCTGTAGTTTTTCGATTTCTGCATATGGCAACAACAGACAAACAGAACACTCATCTAAATGCTAATAACTGTGTCTATTTTCCTGGCCAATCAACCTGTCCCATTCTTTCGCAAGATAATTGAGACAAAGGCTAGCTATGGCATGCATACACTAGATATTTGATTTCAAGTAACTGTCCAGTGTTTCCAGATTTTTATGAAATATGTGTGAATGTACCCCAACAACAGAATTGTGTGGGTGTATATCAGTCATAAAAAAATATAAATACGAGTAAACCACTGATTGGCCAGCTCATCATCCTCATGAGGATGTCATCCTCTATAAGGAAATAGCAAGCATATATTTAAAAAATGTTGAGATACAAGTTTGAGGTGAGTTTTTTTAGGAGCTTTTTCTCTAATTTATGCTTTGGCCACAAATACGAGCACAAGATGAGGGGGAGCACAAGATGAGTCAACAACATTATTTGGTTATGAGTTAACAGAATATTAACTTTTAAAAGTACAATTTTCATTGGACAGTTACTTTTAAAAGGTATGAAGCACGACTTTTCCTGGTCTTACATTCACCGGCCTGGACATTGTGGCAAATATTCTGCCAAATGCTGTCTTTTTTTTTACCTTTAACTAGGCAAGTCAGTTAAGAACAAATTCTTAGTTTCAATGACAGCCTAGGAACAGTGGTTTAACTGCCTTTTCAGGGGCAGAACGACAGATTTGTACCTTGTCAGCTCGGGGGTTTTGAACTTGCAACCTTCCGGTTACTCGTCCAACAGTCTAACCACTAGGCTGCCCTGCCGCCCCAAAAGGAGCTGCTTGAGTGACTGTGTTTTAGGGGCTGCTTGAGGGGCTGCCTCGCATCCTCAGACTGCCTCCCCTCAGAATTGCTACAGTTTAGGCAGGCCACCCTGCTCTGTAATTGATGTAAAAATGGCAGGAGGAAAATGTAGAGGATCCATTACAGAGAGAACTTCTGCTACTGGCACAGGGCTGACACTTGACGCAGCACAACTCTGTGTTGATAAGTGCAGAGTTGATAACAGATCATATTGAGATCAGGATTTATCTATGTGTTTCAGTGACAGCTCATGTTAAAATACTTTCTCCCATTTTAAAATGATAATAATGTAAACCTTGAAGGGGAAGTGTAGGATTGTACAGCTAGAAAATTTGACTATTGCAATATGCCCCTACCACTACAATTGATCTTTAGCTAGCGGTGGCTAAAGTTAGCTGAATTTTTTTGTGGCTGTTTAGAGAAAACGGGCGGCATGTAGGTTAGTGGTTAAGAGCTTTGGGCCAGTAATCGGAAGGTTGTGGTTCATATCCCTGAGCCAACTAGGTGAAAAATCTTTCCATGTGCCCTTGAGCAAGGCACCTAACCCTAATTGCTTCTGTAAGTCGCTCTGGATAAGAGCATCTGCTAGATGATTAAAAAATTCAAAAGTAAAAGTAAACCTGAACCATGAGTTGACACGCAACTATAATGACATTACTACAGTGGTCCTAAAGGGAAAATCCGCTTCCCAAATGAAGTGACTGTAACGGTTGTCTTGGGTGGAAGAAGGAGAGGCCCAAAGCGCAGCGTGGTTAGTGTTCATCTTATTTAATAATAATCAAAACTGAACACTGAATAACAAAGACACAACCGAAACAGTTCTGTCTTGTGCAGACAAACAAAGACTGAAAATAACCACCCACGAAATACGATAGAAAACAGGCTACCTAAATATGGTTCTCAATCAGGGACAACGATTGACAGCTGCCTCTGATTGAGAACTAAATCTGCCAAACACAGAAATAGAAAATCATAGAAAAACTAACATAGACAACCCACCCAACTCACGCCCTGACCATACTAAAACAAAAGACAAAACAAAGGAACTAAGGTCAGAACATGACAGTGACAGGACACGCACATAAAGCAAGACTTTAAACCAAGCCTGTGAAAATATGTTGAAGACTGCAAAGTTTCAACCAAGCCTGTGGAATATTTCATAGGCCTGCGAAGTTTCATAGATACCTGCAAAGTTCCATAGAAGGCTGCAAAATATATCACGTACTGACTATAGAAAGCCTTTATTTTCTATGGTGGAGTAGGTCAAGGCGTGACTGGGGGGTGTTCTAGTTTATTATTTCTATGTGTAGTAGTCTAGTGTTTGGATTTCTATGTTGGCCTGGTATGGTTCCCAATCAGAGGCAGCTGTCTATCGTTGTCTCTGATTGGTGATCATATTTAGGTAGCCTTTTCCCACCTGTTGTTTGTGGGAGCGTGTTTTTGTATTGTTGCTTTTGAGCCCTACAAGTACGGTCGTTTGTTTGGCTTTATTGTTTTTGTTGCTGGTTCACATTCAAATCAATTATGATGAACCCAAATCATGCTGCGCCTTTGTCCACTCCTTATAACGATCGTGACACAAAGGCCTGCAAAGTTTCAAACACGCCTGTGCAATTTCATGGAATAAACTTTGAACCAACCCAAGGCTCCTTCCTGTACACAGAAATATGCTACACAACATGTTGCTTTTGGCCTTGAATACATTCTTAAGATCCGGGCTGGGGAAATTGGATTCATGATGGCCCCATTAGTTCTGAGAATACATCCAGTATACAGACCAATTATCTACTAATCATTTAATGTCCTACTCCTCTCTCAGAGACGTGACCCATTTGGATTTTCCCTTTCATCTGTAATTAAAAATATAAATAAATCTCTTGGTCATGTTTTGAGTCCATAAAGATGACTATCCATTAAGAGATATGAGAGCATTCCGAACAGCACACTTTCGAACAATATAATATTTGAAGTGACCATGCCTGCTCTTTCTCTGAGAGAGGAGAAGGATGTTGGATGATTAGTAGATGATTGGTCTGTAAACTGGATGTATTCTAAGAACTGACGAAGGTTGGATATAATGGAGTTATAATCCGATTTCCCCGAATGTATTTAAGGCCAAATGCAATACAGACGTAGGATCTTAATTTGACCCAGTTTGCAAGAGCAGGAAATTAACCCTGCAGCAACAGGAAATGTGAATTATTATGTAGATTATAATGAATGATCATTTTTGTAGGGATATATTTGTATATGTACAGTAAGAATCAAAAGTTTGGACACACCCACTCATTCAAGGATTTTTCTTTTCTTTACTATTTTCTACATTGTAGCATAATAGCGAAGACATCAAAACTATGAAATAACACATATGGAATTAAGTAGTAACCAAAAATGTGTTAAACAAATCCAAATAAATGTTTATACTTGAGATTCCTCAATGTAGACACCTTTGCCTTGATGACAGCTTTGCACACCTTTGGCATTCTCTCAACCAGCTTCAATGGGTAGTCACCTGGAATGCATTTAAATTAACAGGTGTGCCCTTGTTAAAAGTTCATTTCTGGCAAGAACAGCACAAATAAGCAAAAAAAATGACAGTCCATCATTACTTTAAGACATGATGGTCAGTCAATCCACGAAAATGTCAAGAACTTCTTCAAATGCAGTTGCAAAAACCATCAGGCGCGATGATGAAACTGGCTCTCATGAGGTCCGCCTCAGGAAAGGAAGACCCAGAGTTACTTCTGCAGCAGAGGATAAGTTCATTAGAGTTACCAGCCTCAGAAATTGGAGCACAACTAAAAGCTTCACAGATTTCAAGTAACAGACACATTTCAACATCAACTGTTCAGAGGAGACTGCGTGAATCAGGCCTTCATGGTTAAATTGCTGCAAAGAAACCACTACTAAAGGACACCAATAATAAGAAGAGATTTGCGTGGGCCAAGAAACACGAGCAATGGACATTAGACCAGTGGAAATCTGTCCTTTCGTTTGATGAGTCCAAATTTTAGATTTTTGGTTCCAACCGCCGTGTCTTTGTGAGGCGCAGAGTAGGTGAATGGATGATCTCTGCATGTGTGGTTCTGTAATGAATTTCCTCCTCTTCTTTCGAAGAGGAGAGGCGAAACGGATCAGAGGACCAATACGTGGCGTGGTAAGTGTCCATGGTTCTTTTTAATGCGTTAAGGTACACATGAACAACTGACTACAAAAAACAAGAAATGTGAAAACTCAAAACAGTCCTATCTGGTGCAAAGACAGAAACAGGAACAATCACCCACAAACACACAGTGAAACCCAGGCTACCTAAGTATGATTCTCAATCAAAGACAACTAATGACACCTGCCTCTGATTGAGAACCATACTAGGCCGAAACATAGACATACCCAAAACATAGAAAAACAAACATAGACTGCCCACCCAACTCACGCCCTGACCATACTAACTAAATACAAAACACAGGAAATAAAGGTCAGAACGTGACAGGTTCTCACCGTGAAGCATGGAGAAGGAGGTGTGATGGTGCTTTGCTGGTGACACTGTCTGTAATTTATTTAGAATTCAAGGCAATCTTAACCAGCATGGCTACCACATTCTGCAGCGATACACCATCCTATCTGGTTTGCGCTTAGTGGGACTATCATTTGTTTTTCAACCGGACAATGACCCAACACACCTCCAGGCTGTGTAAGGGCTATTTGACAAAGAAGGAGAGTGATGGAGTGCTGCATCAGATAACCTGGCCTCCACAATCATCTGACCTCAACACAATTGAGATGGTTTTGGATGACTTGGACCGCAGAGTGAAGGAAAAGCAGCCAACAAGTGCTCAGCATATTTCTACAATGTAGAAAATAGTACAAATAAAGATGAGTTGGTGTATCCAAACTTTTGACTGGTATATTTTTCATAAAGGGAAATCAAGTCTGAAATTTGAAAAAAAGTGGAAATTAAAAAAATTCAGGATCCTTTTTGAACCTCACATACACTACAATTGTCACGTTCTGACCTTTATTTTCTGTGTTTTGTATTTAGTTAGTATGGTCAGGGCGTGAGTTGGGTGGGCAGTCTATGTTTGTTTGTCTAGGTTTTGGGAATTTCTATGTTTCGGCCTAGTATGGTTCTCAATCAGAGGCAGGTGTCATTAGTTGTCTCTGATTGAGAATCATACTTAGGTGGCCTGGGTTTCACTGTGTGTTTGTGGGTGATTGTTCCTGTCTCTGTGTGTGCACCAGATAGGACTGTTTTTGAGTTTTCACATTTCTTGTTTTTGTTAGTTTGTTCATGTGTACCTTAAAGCATTAAAAAGTACCATGGACAATTACCACGCCGCGTATTGGTCCTCTGATCCGTTTCGCCTCTCCTCTTCGGAAGAAGAGGAGGAAACTCATTACAGAATCACCCACCAAAATCGGACCAAGCGGCCTGGTAAAGGACAGCGACGACAGCAGCAGCAGCAGCAACAACAGCGGCCAGCATCACAGGAGGAATGGACATGGGAGGATGTATTGGACGGCAAGGGTTGCTACACCTGGGAGGAGATCCTGGCGGGAAAGGATCGCCTTCCATGGGAACAGGTGGAGGCAGCTAGGAAAGCAGAGGCAGCCGGAGAGAGGAGCTGGCAATGTGAGGAGCCAGCACGGCAGTGCGACAGGTACGAGAGGCAGCCCCAAATTTTTTTTGTGGGGGGGCACACGAGGGGTGGTACTAAGCCAGGTAGCAGACCTGAGCTCACTCCTCGTGTTCATGATAAGCAGCGCATTACTGGTCAGGCACCATGTTATGAGGTTAAGCGCACGGTGTCGCCAGTGCGTGTCCATAGCCCGGTGCGCTATAGGACAGCCCCCCGAGAGTGCCATGCGAGTTTGGGCATTGAGCCAGGGCGTATGGTCCTGCTCAGCGGGTCTGGTCGCCGGTACGCAGTCTTGGTCCAGGTTATCCTGCGCCGGCTCTGCGTGCTGTGTCTCCGGGCGCTGGGAGGGTGCAGTGTGTCCTCTGCCTGCGCTCCGCTCGTACCGGGCAACTGTGGGAGTGGAGCCTAGGGGAGAGGTGCGTGTAGTAAGCACTAGATCTCCCGTGCTTACCCACAGCCCGGTTCAACCCGTGCCTGCACTCTGGAGGGTCCGGGCTCGAGTAGTTGTCCAGCCTGGGGAAGTGGTGCCAAGGTTGCGCACCAGAGCTCCAGTGCTCCCCCACAGCCCGGTCTTTCAGGCTCCTCCTAACACCAAGCCTCCTGAAAGTCTCCCCAGCCTGGTGGTTCCTGTGGCAGCCCCACGCACCAGGCTGTCTCTCAGTCTCCTCCCTGCAGGTGCTCCCGCCTGTCCGGCGCTGCTGCCGGAGCGTCCCGCCTGTCCGGCGCCGTTGCCGGAGCGTCCCGCCTGTCCGGCGCCACTGCCGGAGCGTCCCGCCTGTCCGGCGCCGCTGCCGGAGCGTCCCGCCTGTCCGGCGCCGCTGCCGGCCTGTCCGCGCCGCTGCCCTCCCGCCTGTCCGCGCCGCTGCCGGAGCCCCCGCCTGCCCAGGCGCCGCTGCAGAGCCCCTCAGCCCAGAGGCGCCAGAGCCCCTCAGCCCAGAGGCGCCAGAGCCCCTCAGCCCAGAGGCGCCAGAGCCCCTGCCCCTCTGTCCAGAGCTTCTGCCCCTCTGTCCCGAGCTGCCCCTCTGTCCAGTGGGGTCATTGAGAGGGGTTGCCATGGTGAGAAAGCCACGGAGGCGGACAATAAAGCGGACTAAGACAATGGTGAAGTGGGGTCCGCGTCCCGCGCCAGAACCGCCACCGCGGACAGACGCCCACCCAGACCCTCCCCTATAGGTCAAGGTTTTGCGGCCGGAGTCCGCACCTTTGGGGGGGGGGGGTACTGTCACGTTCTGACCTTTATTTTCTGTGTTTTGTATTTAGTTAGTATGGTCAGGGCGTGAGTTGGGTGGGCAGTCTATGTTTGTTTGTCTAGGTTTTGGGAATTTCTATGTTTCGGCCTAGTATGGTTCTCAATCAGAGGCAGGTGTCATTAGTTGTCTCTGATTGAGAATCATACTTAGGTGGCCTGGGTTTCACTGTGTGTTTGTGGGTGATTGTTCCTGTCTCTGTGTGTGCACCAGATAGGACTGTTTTTGAGTTTTCACATTTCTTGTTTTTGTTAGTTTGTTCATGTGTACCTTAAAGCATTAAAAAGTACCATGGACAATTACCACGCCGCGTATTGGTCCTCTGATCCGTTTCGCCTCTCCTCTTCAGAAGAAGAGGAGGAAACTCATTACAACAATCCTGCAACAGGGGGATCACATTAAGATTATATGTTGTGTTCAGGGGCCTTTAATTTCCCAAATGTAGGATCCTTCTGTGTACATGAGCCTTGGGTTGGGTCAAAGTACTGTTTATATTTTGAAGCTTGTTATGATACTTCGCAGGTGTCTATGAAACTTTGCAGACCTTCGAAATATTTAGCCATTTTTTTTATGAAACGTCACAAGTTTTGAGATATTTTGCAGCCTTTCATGAAACTTCTCAGGTTTTGAAATATTTTGCAGTCTTTCATGAAACTTCACGTTTTGAAATATTTAGCAGCTTTTTCTGAAACTTTGCAGGCATCTTTGAAACTTTGGAGGCCTATGAAATATTTTGCATTTTTTTGGCCCATTTTTCTCCCCAATTGCCATATCCAATTGGTAGTTACAGTCCTGTCCCATCGCTGCAACTCCCGTACGGACTCTGGAGGGCGAAGATTGAGAGCCGTGCATCCTTTGAAACACAACCCAACCAAGCCGCATTGCTTCTTGACACAAGGCACGCTTAACCCGGAAGCTAGCATCACCAATGTGTCGGAGGAAACACTGTGCACCTGGCGACCTTTCAGTGTGCATGCGCCCGGCCCACTGCAAGACACGGTGACTTGCTGATTTGCCCCTTAGGGCTACTGTGAAACAGACAGAAGTCTACCGTTTACATTGCAAGACAGTGGTAGACATTACAAACATTTAACAATTAGATATGATAGAACCACCTAACTCCCCTTTTAAAGGGGGACTGAACTTATCCTCATTACTGTAAGAGACTCGTTTTCTGAAAAGTGATTTGCGTCATGGGAGTGTGATTTGACGTGGGTGTGTTATTTAAGCAATGATACATGAAACGCATGTGTTATCACATTTGTATCATGGTTGTGACATGGTCATAGTCAGGTGTTACCAGCATTAAAAAGCAAGATTAATTCCCAAACCATCCATTTTTGGAACAAGATTAATTCCCAAACATCCATTTTTTTTCTCTCCAGAACACGTTGGTATCTGGTTGCTGAGCAACCGCTTCTTGTTTGTCCATGCTAAAACAGTCTGTCAAAAGTTAGCTTGCGTCCAAATTCTCAAACTAAACACATACTGCAATTCCAAACACAAAACGTTTTAGCTAAGATTTCTTTGCTATGACTTTGCCTAATTTTTGTAAAATGTTATTTAACCTTTATTTAAGTCGGTTAAGAATAAATTATTATTTACAGTGCTGGCCTACCTCGGGCCAAACCGGGACGATGCTGGGCTAATTGTGCGCCGTCCTATGGGACACTCAATCACGGCCGGATGTGATGCAGCCTGGATTTGTGTTTGTGATGCTAGCTTTAGCTTACGAATGTGAGGATGTTTGAGTTGGAAACATTCAACATAACATTAGCGATGGTGTGTCTCGTTCGTTGGCTCATGTCAATCAAACAAATCTCAAGGAGGCTGCAATAAACGGGGAATGGGGAAAACAGCTGCACATTATCCAATCGTAGCAGCAGAATCAACCAACAGACCTTCCATTTCTTTACAGACAGCAGACCTACTTAATTGAGTCATTGGGTAGTTATAATCTCGTTGTGTTGTTGAGAGAAGCGCCAACATTTTCCAGGAAGAGTTGATTGCCCAATGTCTAGTCCTGGCTGATGGAGCTTGGATACCCACCTCCCCCTCAACAAAAGCACACTGGTCCCCCGAGGAGACCCTTGAGGTACTTAATTGTTACCCAGAAAGAAGTTGATATTGAGATTATTGAAATGTTATTTAAATGCCTTTAAATGTTATAAACTGGCATCTCAACTGAGATGTATCCTCGAGCGGTGTATTGAAAACCCAAGTTCCCCTTGACTTAATGGTGAATCAGCTCCTACAAAACCACTCAGTAACCTTTCATGCATATCCCAGACAATGATAACCAAACTGACGAAAGACAATTACAGTATATGCTGAAGAACATGCTCAGTCAGAAGGTCATAATAATTGTAACTCCCCTTTGCAAGATTACCCTGATTTCCCACCTGGGATGAAGGGTGGCTTCTCTACATGGAAAAGTAAGGGTATCAATGATGTTTAAAATATTGTGCATATTTCCCAAATGTAAATCCTTACATTTGGCCAGATTGTTGGTAAATGTGTCATCTCTAAGAGAGATTCTTTCCGGTTCGTAGTTTTAGATCTGCAAAGCTGAAATTGCATCCAGAGGGCTTCTCCATCTCCTCTTGAAGAATACCCAGCTCAAATCTATCACGCAACTATTTTATAACTCACTGTGCAATTTGAAGAAGGATAATGCAGACAAAACGATGGTGTTATTGGAGGCTGATATAGGCTCCCCAATAAAGCTTGCAGACTGGAAAGAAATGTGTGTACAACCATCCCATTTTCTAGCTTGTAACTCAGCCTGGGAAATGCAATTTAAGACCCTACATCAACTGCATGTCACTCCTGTGTCTAGACATAGAATGAACCCTTCTTGTCTTTGTAATGTGTCAGTGTGCAGAAGGTTCACTTATTCATTACTTCTGGGCTTGTCCTTACATAAAAACATTTGGGTTGGAAGTGGTACAGGAGACAGATACAGTTTTTGAATGCTCTCTCCAGCTAGGTGCAACGTCTTCTATACTGGGAACTAGAGATGAGCTGCCTCTTAGATTTCGTGACACATCTTTTACACATTTTACTATATTGTGCGCGAAAATGTATTCTTCCTCGAGAATCAAGAATTTAATGGGAACAAAGGGTCATTGATTTACTTCCCAGTGAAGCTTTCTCTACAGCATTGAAAAATAAGTCGTATAATTTCTTTAAAGGTAAACTCAGCGAAATGACGTTGCCACGAGCAGCGTCGCAGATATTGAGATGAGCGAGATGCAAGACTTTCATGCAGTCACATGCAGTATCTCCACGTGTACACAGATTCGCTTCACGCTGTAGCCAGGGCACCAAAACAGCGGAGTACTTGAGCCTTGCACTTCAACGCTCTTAATGTAGTTGTTGCATAAATTGACTCACTGTGTTGTTTCAGTTCTGCATCTGTGTCATATCGCAGAGTCTACCCTTTAAGATGTGGGACACCTTCTTGAACTACCCTTGACCAAATCAAAGCCCAAATGTTAATTTCAGGACTGCCGGGCCTGACTCGACTCGGATACTTGAGAATGATCCTACTCTATCTATGTAGGTTATTTGTACTATTTTCACATACTTGACATTGTGATGGTGCAGTTTGATGATTTGATTGTTGTGTGTCTATGATCTGTATACTAATTAATGGTCTTTTTTATTTATTTGTTATTGTTATTTTGTCTGTCTGTAGGCTTGATATCTGTATAAGCACTTTGTAACAACTGCTGATGTAAAAAGAAGGGCTTTATAAATGACATTTTAATGATTGATTGGTATATGCCATATTTTGCTGAACCACCAGAAAATTATTTGATTTATCTAATGTGTATTTCAAGGCCTTAGTGTTATGGAATGTGTGGTTTATTGTCAAATTAAATGATCAAATATTTATTTAAATCTAATATTTTACAGGCAGTTCACACATGCATAATAAAAACAACCCTTAAAGGCAGGGTTAAATCTTTACTGAGAGAGACTCAGATGTGCTGTCTCATGGTTTGCTATTAAATATTATACACTCTCACATGCGCTACTGTAGTACATTATCTGGGCTCCAATAGCTTGGCCTATTAACCAGGATATCAGTCCGGAAATATGACTACTTGGCTATGATTTATTACACATACAGACACACACACACACACAGAGGGAGAGACGTGAGAGAGAGAGAGACCCCTTAAGCAGCGATCTGCTATATTGAATTTGTTTTATAGTCCAGTTGTCATACAAAGTGGAGGAGGATAAATATTCCCCTTCTGCGGCTCTCCCAATCACCAGGGTTTGATAAGTTACTTTCTAAATGTAATATGTTACAGTTTATTTTTTATTTAACCTTTATTTGAACAGGGAGTCATGTTGTGTAACGGCTGTCCTCTCCGTCTTCCTCTAACGAGGAGTATGAGAGATCAGACCAATACACAGCGTGGTAAGTGTTCATGATATTTAATAGAACGGAACACTTAATGACAAAAAACAACAAGAGAACGAAATAAATGAAACCGAAACAGTTCTGCCTGGTGCAGACACACTAAACAGAAAACAACTACCCACAAATCAAGTGGGAAAAACAGGCTACCTAAGTATGGTTCTCAATCAGAGACAACAATTGACAACTGCCTCTGATTGAGAACCATACCAGGCCAAACATATAGAAAACCAAAACTAGAACAACACATAGAATGCCCACCCCAACTCACGCCCTGACCAACCTAAACAAGAAACATAACAAAGAAACTAAGTTCAGGACGTGACAGTACCCCCCTCTCCAAAGGTGCGGACTCCGGCCGCATAACCTAAACCCATAGGGGAGGGTCTGGTTGGGCATCTGTCCGCGGAGGCGGCTCTGGCGCGGGACGTGGACCCCACTCCGCCATAGTCTTGCCTTTGGAGCGGCGACCCTCGCCGCCGACCTCAGACTGGGGACACTTGCAGCGGGCCCCGAATCGACGGGAGACTCCGGCAGCGCCGGAGTGAAGGGCGGCTCCGGCAGCTCAAGACAGACGGGCGGCTCCGGCAGCTCAAGACAGACGGGCGGCTCCGGCAGCTCCAGGCAGGAGGGAGACTCCGGCAGCTCCAGACAGGAGGGAGACTCCAACAACTCCAGACAGGAGGGAGACTCCGGCAGCTCCAGGCAGGAGGGAGACTCCGGCAGCTCCAGACATGAGGGAGACTCCGGCAGCTCCAGACAGGAGGGAGACTCCGGCAGCTCCAGACAGGAGGGAGACTCCGGCAGCTCCAGACAGGAGGGAGACTCCGGCAGCTCCGAGCTGGAGGGAGACTCCGGCAGCTCCGGGCTGGAGGGAGACTCTGGCAGCTCCGGGCTGGAGGGAGACTCTGGCAGCTCTGGGCTGGAGGGAGACTCTGGCAGCTCCGGGCTGGAGGGAGACTCTTGCGGCTCCGGGATGGTGGAAGACTCTGGAAGCGCTGGACAGGCGGGAGAACCTGGAGGGAGGAGACGGAGAGACAGCCTGGTGCGTGGGGCTGCCACAGGAGGCCTGGTGCATGGAGGAGGCACCTGATACACAGGGCCGTGGAGGCGCACTGGAGGTCTCAAACTAATTGCCTGCACAACCCATCCTGGCTGGATGGTGACTCTAGCCAGGCACGTGCGGGGCGCAGGCACAGAACGCACTGGGCTGTGCAGACACACAGGAGACACAGTGCGCAGCGCCGGCAAAGGATATCCTGGCCCGAGGAGACGCACTGGCTGTCTGGAGAGCAGGGCTGGCACCATCCGCCCTGGCTGGATCCTCACCCTAGCCCGGCAGATGCGGGGAGCTGGGATGTAGCGCACCGGGCTAAGCACACGTACTGGGGACGGTGAATGACAAGTACGACGTTCTCCATGGTAAGCACCTCTTGGAGAGCTGTAGTGCCGAGCTGGCACAGGACGTGCAGGGCTAGGAAGGCGCACAGGAGGCCTGATGTGTGGGGCTGGCACAGACTTCACCAGACGGCTTGCACGCACTTCAGGACGAGTATGGAGAGCTGATTCAGGTGACATCAAATTCAGGACATGCTCCGTCGGGCGGATGTCGTGCCTCATGCACCAACACAGCAACTCCCTCATTCCTCTCTCCTCCAATCTCCCCATTAACTCCTTCACTGTCTCTGCTTTCCTTCCTTTGCTCACCTCCAATTTCGCCCTGACCGGCTCTGGTTCCATCCTTGGCTCCTTACGATAAGCACGGGGAGTTGGCTCAGGTCTGACTCCTGACTCTGCCACACTCCCGTGTGCCCCCCCATCCAATAAATGTGTGGGGCTGCCTCTCGGGCTTCCTTGCCAGCCGTAGGCCAACTCCACGTAGTGTTTCCGCTCAGCCTTAGCTGCCTCCAGTTCCTCCTGTGGACGGAGATACTCCCCAGCCTGTGCCCAGGGTCCCTTGCCTTCCAGTATCTCCTCCCATGTCCATTTCTCCAGATATCTCTGCTGCTCCTCACCATGCTGCTTGGTCCTTCGGTGGTGGGTAGTTCTGTAACGGCTGTCCTCTTCGTCTTCGTCTGACGGGGAGCATGAGAGATCGGACCAATGCGCAGCCTGGTAAGTGTTCATGATATTTAATAGAATGGGACACTTAATGACAAAAAACAACAAGGGAACAAGAAAATGAAACCGAAACAGTTATGTCTGGTGCAGACACACTAAACAGAAAACAACTACCCACAAATCAAGTGGGAAAAACAGGCTACCTAAGTATGGTTATGGTATGGTATGGTATGGTAATATCTGTGCAGCGACGATCCCCATCCAACCTGACAGAGCTTGAGAGGATTTGCAGAGAAGAATGGGAGAAACTCCCCAAATACAGGTATGCCAAGCTTGTAGCATCATACCCAAGAAGACAAGAGGATGTAATCTCTGCCAAAGGTGCTTCAACAAAGTACTAAGTAAAGGATCTGAATACTTATGTAAATGTGATATTTGCAAAAAATTCTAAAAAAGGTTTTTTGCTTTGTCATTATGGGGCATTGTGTGTGGATTGATGAGTGGGGAAACAATTTAATCAATTTAAGAATAAGGCTGTAACGTAACAAAATGTGAAAAAAGTCAAAGGTCTGAACACTCTCCGGATGCACTGTATTTCCCATGGCTCTGCACCTGCACACACACACACACACACACACACACACACACACACACACACACACACACACACACACACACACACACACACACACACACACACACACAACACACAACACACAACACACACACACTCAAACTTGCAATATGCTACTCATAAGAAACTGGCAGAGATGATTAGGCTAACAAGCATAGGTGATAGATAATTTCACTATAATGCACAAGCCATTGTCTATTTGCTTATGTAGGTGTAAATGCACAAGTCCTTTCTCTCTGCTGAATGTCAAGCTCAACGAACAGAGAAACTAATGATCAATTAATTGGACAGAGATGCAACTGATGGAGGCATCATGCCCATTCTTGGGGATAGTCCCAGATGTCATTAGGCTTTTTTGTTTTTTTCATCTCTCTGATAAAGTCAGTTAAGGCTGAACTCAAAAGAACCTACACAGTTCAGTTGGCTTAGTTCAGTAGGTGCTGCATGGTGTCAACAACTAGACACTAGGGTTGAATGGTGGGAACCCGGTTACTGAGATTTACTAAAAATCATTGCTCCTAAAATCATAACTGCTAGAAATTGATAATAAAAATTGATAAGAAATTGATAATAAATTATTCATATGAACAGCATGGCGTGAAATTGAACTTTTTTCTTGAAACAGGTTTGTTGCATTTGCTGCAGCCTATGCTACAGTAATATAAAGACCGAATGCGAGGGTAATTTACTCATCTCCATCTGGCTTTCGGCAGTCACCTTACTTTTTAATTGTAAAGATTATTATTTTTTAATTGCATCTGCAGAGTTTTCAAACAGCCTATCCCTCGAATATAATTCATTTTAATCAGTGCAAACTCGAGCACTCTTGCAGTCTTTCTTCTCCATCAACTCCCTTCATATTTCACCCAAAATAGATCATCCTGTTCTAGATTGATACATAGCCCTATAAATAGATGTCCCAGACTACCTCTTTCAAGTAATAAATTCAATACAGTATTAGCCATATATTTGCCTAATTAATGATGGGTTATGCATAATACGTTTCTAACTAGCCTCTTGCACAATACGCACACACTTGTGCTCCGCTGGCCTCTCCTTAAAAATCGTGTCTCATGCAGGAAAAGCTAGACTAGAATAGCTTGCTGGACATCATTTTTTTTTGCATTTCTTATACAAATAGACTATTCGAAAGAGGGATGCAAGCTATTCTTTTGTGAATGTTAAAAATACAGTAGCCAATAGAACTCACAGGTAGTTTGAAACAGTGGAGACTCCTCAGAGGTGGAAAGGGAGGACCTTATTTGGGTGTATTTTTTGTTCTTTCGCTTTCAGTTACCTCGATGAATGCACCTAGCTAGTTCAAATCAAATCAAATCAAATCTTATTTGTCACATACACATGGTTAGTAGATGTTAATGCGAGTGTAGCGAAATGCTTGTGCTTCTAGTTCCGACAATGCAGTAATAACCAACAAGTAATCTAACTAACAATTCCTAAACTACTGTCTTATACACAGTGTAAGGGGATAAAGAATATGTACATAAGGATATATGAATGAGTGATGGTACAGAGCAGCATAGGCAAGATACAGTAGATGGTATCGAGTACAGTATATACATATAAGATGAGTATGTAAACAAAGTGGCATAGTTAAAGTGGCTAGTGATACATGTATTACATAAGGATGCAGTCGATGATATAGAGTACAGTATATACGTATGCATATGAGATGAATAATGTAGGGTAAGTAACATTATATAAGGTAGCATTGTTTAAAGTGGCTAGTGATATATTTACATCATTCCCATCAATTCCCATTATTAAAGTGGCTGGAGTTGAGTCAGTGTCAGTGTGTTGGCAGCGGCCACTCAATGTTAGTGGTGGCTGTTTAACAGTCTGATGGGCTTGAGATAGAAGCTGTTTTTCAGTCTCTCGGTCCCAGCTTTGATGCACCTGTACTGACCTCGCCTTCTGGATGATAGCGGGGTGAACAGGCAGTGGCTCGGGTGGTTGATGTCCTTGATGATCTTTATGGCCTTCCTGTAACATCGGGTGGTGTAGGTGTCCTGGATGGCAGGTAGTTTGCCCCCGGTGATGCGTTGTGCAGACCTCACTACCCTCTGGAGAGCCTTACGGTTGAGGACGGAGCAGTTGCCGTACCAGGCGGTGATACAGGCCGCCAGGATGCTCTCGATTGTGCATCTGTAGAAGTTTGTGAGTGCTTTTGGTGACAAGCCGAATTTCTTCAGCCTCCTGAGGTTGAAGAGGCGCTGCTGCGCCTTCTTCACGATGCTGTCTGTGTGAGTGGACCAATTCAGTTTGTCTGTGATGTGTATGCCGAGGAACTTAAAACTTGCTACCCTCTCCACTACTGTTCCATCGATGTGGATAGGGGGGTGTTCCCTCTGCTGTTTCCTGAAGTCCACAATCATCTCCTTAGTTTTGTTGACGTTGAGTGTGAGGTTATTTTCCTGACACCACACTCCGAGAGCCCTCACCTCCTCCCTGTAGGCCGTCTAGTCGTTGTTGGTTGTTTAGCCTACTCAAACAACAGGTTCAAACAACTACTGTACACTGTACTGCATGATTGCAGCGTGTTTACTAACAAGTTAGTTCTAGTAGCTAAAAGAAAAGGTCAGAGGAGGAGAGCGCGTAGATAGTTGAAAGAAGGAATTATACAGTACGAGTCAAAAGTTTGGACACACCTACTCAATCAAGGGTTTTTGTTAATTTTGACTATTTTCTACATTATAGAATAATAGTGAAGACATCAAAACTATGAAATAACACATATGGAATTATGTACTAAACAAAAAAAGTATTAAACAAATCAAAATATATTTTATATTTGAGATTCTTCAAAGTAGCCACCCTTTGCCTTGATGACAGATTTGCACACTCTTGGCATTCTCTCAACTAGCTACACTTGGAATGCTTTTTCAACAGTCTTGAATGAGTTCCCACATATGATGAGCACTTGTTGACTGCTTTTCCTTCACTCTGTGGTCCAACTCTTCCCAAATCATCTCAATTTGGTTGAGGTTGGGTGATTTTGGAGGCCAGGTTATCTGGTGCAGCACTCCATCACGCTCAATGGTCAAATAGCCCTTACACAGCATGGAGGTGTATTTTGTATCATTGTCCTGTTGAAAAACAAATGATAGTCCCACTAAGCGCAAACCAGATGGGATGGCTTATTACTGCAGAATGCTGTGGTAGCCATGCTGGTAAAGTGTGCTTTGAATTCTAAATAAATCACAGACTGTCACCAGCAAACTACCCCCACACCATCACACCTCCTCCTCCATGCTTCACAGTGGGAACCACACATGCGGAGATCATCCGTTCACCTACTCTGCGTCTCACAAAGACATTTGGACTGAAATTTGGACTCATCAGACCAGAGGACAGATTTTTAACAGTCAAATATCCATTGCTTGTGTACTCTTGATCCAAGCAAGTGTCTTAGTGTCCTTTAGTGATTTCATTGCAATTGAAGAAACTTTCAAAGTTCTAGAGATTTTCCGCATTGACTGACCGTCATGTCTTAAATGGACTGTCATTTCTCTTTGCTTATTTGAGCTGTTCTTGCCATAATATGGACTTGGTCTTTTACTAAATAGAGATATCCTTTGTATACCACCCCTACCTTGTCACAACAACTGATTGGCTAAAAACGCATTAAGGAAAGAAATTCCAGAAATATACTTAAGGGCACATGTTAATTGAAGCTGGTTGGGAGAATGCCAAGTGTGCAACACTGTCATCAAGGCAAAGCATGGCTACTTTGAAGAATCTCAAATATAAAATGTATTTTGATTTGTTTAACAGTTCTTTGGTTACATGATTCCATGTGTTATTTCATAGTGTTGTTTTCTTCACTATTATTCTGCAATGTAGAAAATTGTTAAAATAAAGAAAAAGCATGGAACCAGTACCTGTGTCCAAACTTTTGACTGGTACTGTATATACAAAGACCAAAGTGATCATGCTGTTTTTATATAGAAAGTGAACTGTCTGTGTGTGATCAGGAGTCTGTTCATTCTGCTGATTCTGTTGAAAAACGTTTCTTAAATGGAACAAAACAGGGATCAACTTAACTGAATTTGTCCAATGGAAAATCTATTTTGCAACTGTTGGACTAATGATACCACCCTAGATCAGCTAGACGCAGGCAAGAGTATGCAAGGCGGTATTAAATGTGTCACTGTCTGTCACCTTGATTACTCAATTCTCTCAAACTGTGTACCTACATTGTATGATGGTGTCACGTTCTTTCAAAATCGAACCCAGAAGCAGACCAGGACAAGGAGAGTAGGAAGAAGGTGAGTATTTATTTACAAGTGAATGTGAATGGGTAGATATATCCAGGTGGCGTAGCGGGCAGCGGTGGTGAGTTGATGGGAGTAAATAGGTGGATCCAATGGGGTAGCGGAATCCTCCGACGACCAGGCGGGAATGGGGTAAATGATCCGGGTGAGTAACTGAAGACAGAACAAACGGAGGTAAGTTTAAGGCAAGCAATACGTAAAAAACAACAAAACAAATTCTATCCAACTTGAGGCTGATACTATGGCATAACATCGTGTTCATGGCTAACGATCCGGCAGGGAATGGATGTCAGGTCCGGGCTTATGAAGAGGAGAGATGATGATCAGGACCAGGTGTGCAGAAGGCTGATGGGATACAGGTGCGGGTAATCAGAACTCCCAACTGGCTACATTGCCCGGCAACCAGACAGGGTGCGTTCCAGGACGCCGGAAAAAAAACACTCCAGGACAGAACACAGGCAAAAAACTCAGGAAACTCAGGAAACGGGATTCGTGACAGATGGGTACATAGAAAATTTGAGTATCATGTAGTAGCCTACACCTATCGATGTTACATTGAGCTGGGTGAATGGAATATGAATGACAGTCATCCAATATGCTGTAATAGAAATAAGGCCATGCTTATTCAAAAAAAAAAAAAATCCTCCCTCATCGGCCCCAACCTCCACTGGTTTGAAAGAAGAGCAAATGGACTATGGCAGTAGGCTATAGCAGTTAGACACATTCAATCTTTGTGAAGAGAAATGAAAGCCTTCTGCATCTAATTATAGTCCTATACTTTTCAAGGATGTCATTAGAATGATGACGATAAGGACAACGAATCGCATTTCATTTAACTGTTGAAGGCGAGGAAGGAATGAAGCAATGATAGAGAAAGAGGAGGTAGGCTAATAACATTAGGGGAAATATTATGAAACTATATATGCGACAGCCTATTAATTATACAAATAGGCCCTATTTTATTTCAACATTTAAATCCAATTTGCTAGCCTATACTTGTAACTTTGTAGTCAACATTTGCTGCACCAGAATCGGTTTGTTCTCTCCCTGCGTTATCATGGTTTGAACGATGTGCGTAATTCCAGTCCATACAATACAATATGGTACATTGATACAGTTCACGCTCAAAAATATTAGCCTATTGTAGCTAGTTTAATTTGTTTACCCAAGAGAGCATATAGCTAGCAACATCTATGGGCTTGTATGTTTTTCTGTCGTGTGTAAATGTGCAGTATAGCCTATATCATAAATGTAATGGAGAATGGCACAATCATTTGGGATTTTGGGGCTTGGGCTCATTAAAAGTCTTTAATGTAGGGCTCATACAATAGATTTAATGTATTACTCTTCAGGTTCAGGTTGCATCAGGCTTGATTTTTTTTTAATCAAACGTCTAATCAAATCCAGACATAGGCCTATTCATATGCTTTATAATGTTTTTGAATGGCACTTCCTGTTCTGGCGGGAAATACCTGATAACCCGGGAGAAAAGTAATTTATTCTCGAGGTGGAATATTTGTAAATACATGGAAAATATTCAACCACACCACCTATATAGGACTAAGCATGCTATAATGTAGGCCGTAGTCCTAAATGTACATTGTCTTGTATATATCAATTTCACATGTGATCCTATTGGATGTTAATGGCATAACATGTGACAACATGTAAAATAAACATGTAATAGCATGAGACTACACGTGACAACTGCTAATTATTTTTCACATGTGAAAATACATTTTCACATGTGAAAGTTTATAATGTTGGTGTGGCATACTATTCTATTTTTATGTTACTCCTAAATCCCCATGATGAATAGAATACTTTTAGTGTAATTTTAACAAATGTGAGATTTACTTTGAAGTCCAAAGCCAGGTGAAATGTGTTATTGACACAGATATGGTAGCAGGAATATCGGCATACCGTGAACCAGTAGGTTGTGAGTTCATAACCCAGGTGAGGACATGTTGAATAATAATTACTGTAAAAATAAACATAATGTAATCATGTATGTCAAAGTGTGTAAAATATGTAAGTTGAAAACACTGCGACTGCAAGACATTCCAGGAACATCCTAACAACTCCTTTTTCTTTGCAGGGCATCATCTGGGAAACTTCATGTGAAATATAATCACATGTGAAGTGTTCCAAAACCACATGGTTTCATATGATTTCACATGTGAAAGGTTATGTGATCATGTGAAAATCCACATGTGAAACCTTTTGTGAAATATCATCATATGTGAAGTGTTCCAACACCACATGGTTTCACATGATTTCACATGTGGAAATGTATTTTACATGTGCAAAACATGGAAAATCCACATATGAAGTGTTATAAATCCACATGGCTTCCCAGGATTTCGCATGTGAAAGGTTATGTGATCATGTGAAAATGTATGTGAAACTTCATGTGAAATATCATCACATGTGAAGTGTACCAAAACCACATGATTTCACATGTGAAAGGTTATGTGATCACATGTGAAGATCCACATGTAAAACTTCTTGTGAAATATCATCACATGTCATGTGTTCCAAAACCACATGGTTGAACATGATTTCACATGTGAAAAATGTAGACATTTCACATGTGAAATTATGTGATTTTACCCATGTGTAATCATGTGGACTAAGGCCTACCTTGTCTTCAAGTAGATGATTCTCTGCTCGGAAACTAATCACGGGTCTATATACAGTTGAAGTCGGAAGTTTACATACACTTAGGTTGGAGTCATTAAACTTGTTTTTCAACCACTCCACAAATTTCTTGTTAACAAACTATAATTTTGGCAAGTCGGTTAGTACATCTTCTTTGTGCATGACTCAAGTAATTGTTTACCAACAGATCACTTATAATTCACTGTATCACAATTCCAGTTGGTCAGAAGTTGACATACACTAAGTTGACTGTGCCTTTAAACAGTTTGTAAAATTCCAGAAATGTATGTCATGGCTTTAGAAGCTTCTGATAGGCTAATTGACATCATTTGAGTCAATTGAAGGTGTACCTGTGGATGTATTTCAAGGCCTACCTTCAAACTCAGTGCCTCTTTGCTTGACATCATGGGAAAATCAAAAGAAATCAGCAAAGACCTCAGAAAAACAATTGTAGACCTCCACAAGTTTGGTTCATCCTTGCGATCAATTTCCAAACGCCTGAAGGTACCACATTTATCTGTACAAACAATAGTACGCAAGTATAAACACCAAGGGACCATGCAGCCATCATACTGCTAAGAAAGGAGACACGTTCCGTCTCCTAGAGATTAACGTACTTTGGTGTGAAAAGTGCAAATCAATCCCAAAACAACAGCAAAGGACATTGTGAAGATGCTGGAGGAAACGGGTACAAAGGTATCTATATCCACAGTAAAACAAGTCCTATATCGACATAACCTGAAAGGCCACTTAGCAAGGAAGAAGCCACTGCTCCAAAACCGCCATAAAAAAAGACAGACTATGGATTGCAACTGCACATTGGGACAAAGATCGTACTTTTTGGAGAAATGTCCTCTGGTCTGATGAAACAAAAATATAACTGTTTGGCCATAATAACCAAAAGGGGGGGGCTTGCAAGCTGAAGAACACCATCCCAACCGTGAAGCACGGGGTGGCAGCATCATGTTGTGGGGGTACTTTACTGCAGGAGGGACTGATGCACTTCACAAAATAGATGGCATCATGAGGACGGAAATGTATGTAGATATTTTGAAGCAACATCTCAAGACATCAGTCGGGAAGTTAAAGCTTGGTCGCAAATGGCTCTTCCAAATGGACAATGACCCCAAGCATACTTCCAAAGTTGTGGCAAAATGGCTTAAGGACAACAAAGTCAAGGTATTGGAGTGGCCATCAAAAAGCCCTGACCTCAATCCTATAGAAAATGTATGGGCAGAACTGAAAAAGCGAGTGGGAGCAAGAAGGCCTACAAACCTGACTCAGTTGCACCAGCTCTGTCAGGAGGAATGGGCCAAAATTCACCCAACTTATTGTGGGAAGCTTGTGGAAGGCTCCCCAAAACGTTTGACCCAAGTTAAACTTTTTTTAAGGCAATGCTACCAAATACTAATTGAGTGTATGTAAACTTCTGACCCACTAGGAATGTGATGAAAGAAATAAAAGCTGAAATAAATCATTCTCTCTACCATTATTCTGACATTTCACATTCTTAAAATAAAGTGGTGATCCTAACTGACCTAAGACAGGGACTTTTTACTACGATTAAATGTCAAGAATTCTGAAAAACTGAGTTTAAATGTATTTGGCTCAGGTGTATGCAAACTCCCGACTTCAACTGTATAATTTAATCAATTTTGAATTCAGCCTGTAACACAACAAAATGTGGAATAGGTCAAGGCGTATGGATACTTTTTGAAGGCACTGTATGTGTTTTGTCGCCCGTATTAGCAGCAAAGATATCTGATATTTAATTTGGCGCTGCTTCGAAAACATATTCAATACAGCATCCATCAAGTCCTATCAAAACTGGAACGTGCCTTTCTTTTAACATAGCTAGATCGCTACTGCTATCTGGTGGCTGTGGGCACCTACTGCTATCATATGCAAAGATAGGCCATATCCATGCGCTCCAATGAGGTAAGGTGGTTTTCCAGCTACGAGTTGGCTGAAATATTTGGCCTTATATCATGGGAAGACGTTGGTCACAAATTCTAACGCCATATCAATGACCCAAACCATTACATAGGCTTATTATGATTGGTTGGAAGTCTGGACCCTGTATCACGATGATTAACTTAAAATAAAATCTCCAGGCTCATGGTCGGTGGTTGATGTATCGGTTTCATCAGTTGCTGTGAAGTAGGCTATGCAACAGATGATAATATGAGAGCATTATCACCCATCGCGCGAAGCCTCCAGTAAAAGCTGGTCCGCCCTTCAGAGCTTCAGACACAGAACATATTTTTGCACTCGAACAAAACGCATGCGCATCGAGCAAAGCAATTTGTCCGTTGCAGACCAGCGCAGACGGATGTGATCGAGGCAAGAATCACCTGTATTCTGGCATTCATGGTGACAGTGAGTACAGTTACATTGGAATTTCCTCTTTGAAATATAATTGAATGCTAAACTGTGAATTAGATTCAACACCAACAATCCAGAAGGCAAATGAGAATTCAGTCGGCATAATCTACAATAATGATCATTTTTACACATGATTGAGGACTAGATCATTATTGCCAGCATAGTTTCTTGACAATCTCGTTCTATATTTGGGATGTAGCTATCCAATTGAATGGTTATGTATTTATTGCTGTAGTCATAACTTGCACCAGATGCCATGTTGTCCATTTTTTAAGAAAAACACAAATGCTTTAAGTATTGTATTATTTCGTTACATGTATTCTTAGTCTTTATTAGAACCTAATACATGCTTAAAATGCTGTCTACCCCCCAAGGATCCATCTGTGTTGCATCTGAGGATGCTAGGATGGAGGCAGTAACGCCTTGCCTGTATAACTAACACCACGCCTCCGTCTTTCTCGTCCTGTGCATTTTTCATCGCAGAGCGCGCTACAATAGTTTGATCCTGCAAATGATAGGCTATAATGCTTGGTAATAGGCGTTTAATAGCTTATATATATTTGTGCATTACTGTCAGTGACCGTAATTTGCATAGCCAAATGGTACTACATTTCTCGCTATAATAAATTAAAGCTTGGACAGTGTAAAAGTTCGTGCAGAGATCATTCTGTTATGTTGAAGTGGTCAGAGTATTCCGAAAGACATGCGCACTCGAAATTATGTGACGACATGCCATGGTGATTCCCTCAGTAATATTTTTCCTCTGAGATGATTATACAGTACCATGGTTTCATGATGTTGTACCAGTCTTTAAAATGTCGTATTCATCCACATGAAGATATGGATTAGGGATGGATGACTGACACCTGCCTTCTATGTCATCATGTTCTGGACCGAATTGATTGCAGTGTGCTGCATTGTTTTGTCGGGGTGTGTGTTCTCCTGTATTGTGTGTCTGTCCTACATCTTCAGCATGATGTTGTGTCTTGGTCTGCAGCCCATGGGGTCCGAGCGGGTGGAGATGCGCAAGAGACAGATGCAGGTGCACCAGGAAGCTGCTGCCAGTGTTCTCCAAACGCAGCACGGGATGGGGAACACGCCCACCAATGCCTCCAATGCCTGTTGCTTCTGCTGGTGTTGTTGCTGCAGCTGCTCCTGGTAGGTACCACTATACCAAATATTCTTATAACTAAACCAACATAGACCATAGCCTGTCGTTTCCAATGGGAACAGATTAGTCATAGTGGGAAGAACAAGCAGGGAGGTGGGGAGAGCCAAGCACGAGCTAGTGAGGTTTCCTATTGGCCCGTTCTGGCATATATCTGCATATTTCAGTTAGGGAACGTCTACTTTGTGAAATGTGTGTGTGCAGTAACTCAATTTGCCTTTGCAGTCCTTTTAAACAACTAGCTTTTTAAAAACTTTGGCAAAGCCTAAAGTCAACCAAACTTTCTAGTTTCTAGTTTTGGGAACATAAAACTGTATTGAGATCAAAAGTTTCATCGATGAAAAAATGTGCAGAATGTAGGCCAAAATCCATATCCTTCCATCTTCTCCCACTGCCGGCTGCTGGATTTCGTAGCAACGCCAAGCTGATGCTTCATATTTATACATCCAGTGAAAGATCTGTCTCATTGTTCTATCTGTGACTATATTGTCCATAGTAAGGGGTTGCTTACCTAACAGCACCCTATTGCATATATAGTGCACTTATTTTGACCAGGATGCATAGGACTCTTGACAAAAGTAGTGTACTACATAGGGAATAGGGTGCCATTTGGGACATAGGGGGACCTACTATAATGAGATTCCATACCATGCTCCTTCCAACACTCCAAACTCTTATGCTACATATGCTCTGCACAGGACACAACCAGCAGAGCATGAAAACTGAGTGTCAGCCGGTTACACACACAGTCTCATTGGGGGAAAAACACACAGGGGCATTTATGTTATGGAGTTATTGACATCTCCAGGGCAAAAAAGTATTTAGCCAGCCACCAATTGTGCAAGTTCTCCCACTTAAAAAGATGAGAGGCCTGTAATTTTCATCATGGGTACACTTCAACTATGACAGACAAAATGAGAAAAAAAATCCAGAAAAATCACATTGTAGGATTTTTAATGAATTTATTTGCAAATTATGGTGGAAAATAAGTATTTGGTCAATAACAAAAGTTTATCTCAATACTTTATTATATACCCTTTGTTGGCAATGACAGAGGTCAAACATTTTCTGTAAGTCTTCACAAGGTTTTCACACACTGTTGCTGGTATTTTGGCCCATTTCTCCATGCAGATCTCCTCTAGAGCAGTGATGTTTTGGGGCTGTTGCTGGGCAACACGGACTTTCAACTCCCTCCAAAGATTTTCTATGGGGTTGAGATCTGGAGACTGGCTAGGCCAATACAGGACCTTGAAATGCTTCTTACGAAGCCACTCCTTCGTTGCCCGGGCAGTGTGTTTGGGATCATTGTCATGCTGAAAGACCCAGCCACGTTTCATCTTCAATGCCCTTGCTGATGGAAGGAGGTTTTCACTCAAAATCTCACGATACATGGCCCCATTCATTCTTTCCTTTACACGGATCAGTCGTCCTGGTCCCTTTGCAGAAAAACAGCCCCAAAGCATGATGTTTCCACCCCCATGCTTCACAGTAGGTATGGTGTTCTTTGGATGCAACTCAGCATTCTTTGGCCTCCAAACACAACAAGTTGAGTTTTTACCAAAAAGTTATATTTTGGTTTCCTCTGACCATATGACATTCTCCCAATCTTCTTCTGGATCATCCAAATGCTCTCTAGCAAACTTCAGATGGGCCTGGACATGTACTGGCTTAAGCAGGGGGACACGTCTGGCAGTGCAGGATTTGAGTCCCTGGCGGCGTAGTGTGTTACTGATGGTAGGCTTTTTTACTTTGGTCCCAGGTCCCCCCGTGTGGTTCTGGGATTTTTGCTCACCGTTCTTGTGATCATTTTGACCCCCCTTGGTGAGATCTTGCGTGGAGCCCCAGATTCGAAGGAGATTATCAGTGGTCTTGTATGTCTTCCATTTCCTAATAATTGCTCCCACAGTTGATTTCTTCAAACCAAGCTACTTACCTATTGATTTAGTGTTCCCAGCCTGGTGCAGGTCTACAAATGTGTTTCTGGTGTCCTTTGACAGCTCTTTGGTCTTGGCCATAGTGGAGTTTGGAGTGTGACTGTTTGAGGTTGTGGACAGGTGTCTTTTATACTGATAACAAGTTCAAATAGGTGCCATTAATACAGGTAACGAGCGGAGGACAGAGGGGCCTCTTAAATAAGAAGTTACAGGTCTGTGAGAGCCAGAAATCTTGCTTGGTTGTAGGTTACCAAATACTTATTTCCCACCATAATTTGCAAATAAATTCATTAAAAATCCTACAATGTGATTTTCGGGATTTTTCTTTGTCATTTTGTCTATCATAGTTTAAGTGTACCTATGGTGAACATTACAGGCCTCTCTCATCTTTTTAAGTGGGAGAACTTGCACAATTGGTGGCTGACTAAATACTTTTTTTGCCCCACTGCACGTAAGCAAGTTATGCCTCTTCCTGTTGTGTGCAGAATAAGAGCATGCTAATTCAGTCCCCATTGAGTGGGAATAGTCTCTATCTCCACATCAACCTCAATTCAGTTATGCAAATTGTCGCAGCGCTACAGAGTGTGGCCGGGGATCACAGGTGTGGTGGATTCTCACAGGGCTTTAATTAGACTACAGGTGACTGCCACACCAGGTGTTGCAACACATCTCCAAAGACTGGATGACAGTAGTGTTTACAGAAGCCCCCCCCCCCTGCAGAGCTCACGAAGCAGGATGTGCACCTCCCACCACTTTTTTTCACCGCTTGAAACTAACAACATGCCTCTCTATCTGCTACCCACCATCCCAATTGACAATAGCAGAAACACACATTGTACATTGATGCATTTTCTATTTCTATTGTTTTTCACTGTTTTTCAGTCTGACTGTTAGGGCGGAGGATGAGAGGATAAAAAAAAACACCTATGAGAGGAGAGCAGAGGAAATCGCAAACTGTGATGACAGGTAACTTCTGGAATACTCTGGTCGCTGTTAGCGATCAACATCAAAATCATATAACACTTCACTAGTTCAAGATTTCAGTCAATCAGATGACTATGGTTGTGTGAGCATATAGGTCTTAAGATTATGCATATCATTGATTAGAATATTGTGATAAATATTGTATAATAATGAGAATCAGCTCTTCACAAGTATATCCCCTATACAGCTAGCCACATAATGTAAGAAAAAAAGAAGAGGGGATATAGTTTAGCCTGTTTAATGTCGACTTTAAATGCGGTCTCTAGACATGGAGATCCTATTAAGTGACTTGTATGTAATTTAATGTTCCGAGTAATTATATGTTCGGAGTTCCATATGTAATTGTATGGAGCTAGAGCTGAAACATTGACATTGAACAGTCTCAACGATATCTACTGTATGAAATAAAGCTCATGGTCCCTCTTTTGTAGCCCCAAGCCTATTCTGGAGGATGCGATGACATGGACCATGTCATTTGAGAGGCTGATGAAGAGCTCTGCAGGGCGGGGCTGCTTCCGCCAGTTCCTGAGGACAGAGTTCAGTGAAGAGAACATGATGTTCTGGTTGGCCTGCGAGGAGCTGAAGAAGGAGACCAACAAAACTGTGGTGGAGGATAAAGTACGACAGATCTACAAGGACTTCATCTCCATCCTCTCCCCTAAAGAGGTGAGCCTACACCACCCTAGGCATTTATATGACTGAGGTGGTTTACTCTAATTACGCTCTAAGTTCAAGCAATAAGCCTATCATTTTTTCTCTTTCTATAGAGTATACTTATTCCCTTTAAATTGTTATTTCCTTCTCCAGGTGAGTTTGGACTCGCGTGTTCGAGACGTGATTAACAAGAACATGTTGGAGCCCACGTCGCACACGTTCGAAGACGCCCAGCATCAGATCTACACGCTAATGCAGAGAGACTCATACCCACGCTACATAAACTCCACAGCGTACGCAGAGCTGCTGCAGGACCTGGCCGAACAGCCACCTGCCACAGAGCCATAGACTCTCACTCACCATCAATCACTCTGCACTGCTTTTAGAGGACACTTGTCTTATCCAAAGGGGGTTTTAGGTTTAGCTTTCAGTTACAGTTCAAATGTTGATTGATCAACAGGTTAATAAGCTGTATTTTCCAAACAGTATTTATTAAGGTGTAAACTACTGTTTATATTACCTTGAATATTGACTTTCCAAAATACTCAGAGCAAGCAAGAACATACGCTAGATTCAGTTCCCGATTGCATATATATATATATATATTTATATTTTTATATATTCCATAGCGCTTGGCATTGCACTTTTCTGAGGGGGAAGCATGTTGTATCAGTGAGCACTGCATTCGTGTGTAGGTCTATTGTCAGCCTTAAAGCATAAAATTAGGTTTGACTTATTGTTAAGAAGACATGGGGAAGTGCCTTGGCATTAGATCATTCACCTTCAAGATCGTTTGAATAAAATATCACAGAAATGGTGCAACAGTTGATCACAATAATAGTAACTTTTTATATATAGTGTAAGCTGATACCTGGAAATAGATCTTGCCTGTGGATTTTAATATTGTGATGCTGATTCAGTCCAATTTTTTTTCTCACACAAAACGTAAACAGGAATATAATATATGTATGAAATAAATAGAATGTGACCATTCATATATGGTATTTGTGTATTGAATTGACAGAACATTGCTTCCAATTCTTACAAATCTATGAAAGCACAATACTTTTATGCCATATTCTTATTTTACTCTTGCATTATATCAGGCTTTTATACATTCATTAAGTTATTTGTTACAAATCAACATATTAAGAATCATATTTTCAAACCATACAATCTAAGATACTCCCAACACATGTATTCCCTGGGAAAGATGGCATCCCAATAGCAAACAGCTACACTACTGGCAACTGACAACATTAACGATTCAAATACTGAGGATTCCACCTGGCTCCAGCAGAAAATACAATAGGTTTAGTTATGATGTCCCTCACCCCAGCTTGTCTCTAGCCCTAGGGCCTGTCTCGGACTCTGTCTCTGACAGCCAGAGTTAGCAGGTACTATTGAGTGAGGTCTGTGGTTCAGACAGTCTATGGAGCGTCACGGGTGTCACCTTCGATGAGCTCTGATGGTGGTGGGTGTGTGGGTCTAACTGTTAGATTGGAGGAAGCTGCTTCTCAATAAACTGCTTGATATCCATCATTTCCTGTGGGATGCAAGAAAGACAAGTATTACTGCACAAAATATAAAGTCATGTCATATCAATTCAATAGTGCATGTCCAAAGTCTTCAAAAAGTGTCGATCTTCATTCTAATCTCTTCTCACAGCCACTGTGCAAGCCATACTAACCTCAGGGCAGGCACTGTGTGGCATTCTGGGATAGGTCTTGAAGATGATGTTGGATGGATTGCAGAGGATCTTTAGCTTCTCTACAGTGAGACATCCAAACATTACGGGCACCAGAGGGTCCGCCTCGCCATGGCACTGCAGGACATGCATCTCATTGTTGGCAGAGTTTCTCGATGCCTGAAAAAAGATTTCATTATGGTTATATTTCAAATCAGCTACAATTTGCAATGCCTCTTAAATTATTTGGTCTGTCTTGGACTTTGAACATGGTTGATTTGTGTGATTTGGTAAAGTAACAAGCTGATAGACTGTTTGCATTCCAAAACAATTGAATGGATCATATGCATAACCTAAGTGCACCACAGAACACTTCTAATTGTATTACCTGGGGGAAGGAGTTCCGTAGAGGGAGCCAGCAGCTGAGGGCAACCACTCCCCCCAGCTTCTGTTGGGTTGTGAGAGCTGTGTACAGAGACAACGCTCCACCCTATTTATACCAAAGCACACAAAAACACGAATACTCACTGTCTTACCACTGAATTATGTAGATTTCAGCATTGTTTTACAGTTTTTTGTTGTCATACACTAGTCTACCTGAGAAAATCCACCAAGAACAATTCTGTGTGATGGTATTCCATTCTTCACTTCTTGATCTATCAGTGCTTTAACTGAGGAGATTGGAAGCAGTAAATCAAATCAAGCTCAAATAGAATCATGTCAAGCTCAAGTTCATACCGTTTTAAACTTCCATCATACTGTAATGTCCTAGTACTGCTACATTCAAACCTACTACTCTAACTTACTATTCTCTGAAGCCTGTTTAATACCAGCTTCGTCTTCCTCTGCATCTGTTTGCAATCCGATGATGTCAAACCTAAAACATAAAAACATTAACCCAAATAGTACTGTTCTTCGATATTGCCTACTTTATATCAAATGAAAGAGACTTCCCTTCTTACCAGGAGGGCATGGACATCCCCATGTTTAATGTAACAGGCTTGATTGGACTGAAAAATCAAAATAACAAAAATATTTCAATGTCAGTAATAAATGTGTATACTAAACCTAATGTCATCAATAATCACTATCATCAACATTGTCCAAATACAGGAGCTGTACTTGTCCACAGAGGTACTCACGCGTGAGGACAGATGTATTTCACATGTGGTGTCCGGATCCCAGCAAAGGCCTCTGCCCAGCCATGGCTATGAACAAAAGCAAATGACATTTTATGAGCTA
Organism: Oncorhynchus keta; assembly: GCF_023373465.1. Taxonomy (NCBI): domain Eukaryota; kingdom Metazoa; phylum Chordata; class Actinopteri; order Salmoniformes; family Salmonidae; genus Oncorhynchus; species Oncorhynchus keta. Next base: position 30,852,970 of record NC_068424.1, on the reverse strand, counting down.
TAGACTATAGTGATTGGGAATAATAACAACAGATAACCCTGAAATCAATGGTGAGTGGAAGGAGTAAGATGAGGGATGAAACTAATAAGCTGCACATACCCAGTGTCACCTAGGCCATGAAGAAATATCACCTGTAATGCAAAATATATACATAAATGTACAATGTGGTTAGCTTTATTGACACTTCAATGTCTATGGTTGGTAAATCTAGGTCAGGGGTGGCCAACCCTCCACCTGGAGAGCTACTGTGCAGGATTTTGTTACAGCCCTATACTAAAACACTTGATTCTAGCTTCCCACTAGTGGTCCTTTACTGAGAATACAGTTTTAATGTGAGGGCAAGTTATTGTCCGCAACAATAAACTATGTATTCAAAACTCGCTGTCAAAAATCATCTTAACTCACCGCTGCAGTGGCTTTCCGAGCGGCAGGTAGAATAGCAGGCAAGGGCACTGACATACTATTACCGCACATACAACGTAGGCAGCTGGTATTCTCCAAGAGAATTGACAATGTATCCTTGGATGGAACGAAAACGTTAAATTTGTATCGCCCTTGTTATTACATGCAATAGTTGCGGGAACAGTATGTTTTCGTACTCGCGGGCATCAGTTTGGCAAAGAGAGAGCGCAGTAAGAATTAATTAACTGGTAAACCCAGTGGATAGGAAAATGTACTAATCCATTCAATTCGTAGAAAATACAGATGGTCTAAAAGTCTGTGAAACAATGGCACTTCCGTTTCCGGCAAATGCAGATTGTGTGTCACGTGAGCCATATCCATGGTAGCCGATTTTGTCCTTGGGTGACGTTGACATGTGGAGAGGACGATGTCTTTTACGAGAAAACCTAGTGGGAAGGCATTAGATATTTTGCAGAATTTGCCTCGTATTTCATTAGCAAACTTACGACCTGAACCGGGGACCAAGAAGGCTGTAAGTATGCGTTTACCAGACCATCAGTTGCTGAATAGCTAGCAAGCTAACTAGCATGGCTAGTAGTATCCATCAGCTAACTACTGTAATTTAGCCAGCCAAAGATGGCTTGCTTGTACAAATAGTAGCTATCTATAGCTAAATCTCTTGTTTACCCCTAGAATGTAAGCACAACATCTGATTTGAACACAATTGGTCAGTTATCATCACTGTCTGCTATATCAAAACACAAGCAAATAGCATAGTAGTTATAATTTCTAGACAGTTTTGGTCTTGTCTCAAACAGACATTCGTTGCATGAATTCATTGTGCCAATGATAAACAATTAGCGATTAATTACTATGGATATATTATTGAACATTAATAGTGAAGAATATGTACAGCTGTTCTAACGCTGGTATTTTTCATATTGTCTATTATTTTGCAGGAGAAGAAGCGAGGCAGAGGCCAACATGGAGGAAACAGAAGTGGCCGGGGTCACAAGGGGGAGAGGCAGCGAGGCAACCGACCTCGTCTGGGGTTCGAAGGGGGTCAGACACCCTTCTATCTCGCCATCCCAAAATACGGCTACAATGAAGGACACAGGTAAATACATTGATGTCCATTGTTGAACACTCCATGTTCTATCATCAAATGATCATACTATACAGAGTTGGTGGCCTAGAAGCAAAAAAGGCCTTGTAACTTTTCATACTGCATCTCTGTACATACATAGCTAGAGACAGGAGATTATACTCACAAATTTGTGCTCATCTTCCCAGTCGGCGGGCTCAGTACCAGCCCCTGACCCTGAACAGGCTGCAGTATCTGATTGACCTGGGCCGGGTTGACCCCACTCAGCCCATTGACCTGACTCAGCTGGTTAATGGCAGGGGAGTGACCATCCAGCCACAGAAGAGGGATTATGGTGTTCAGCTTGTTGGCGAGGTAAGATGGTTGTCTTGGCTACGTTCACACATAAACTGTCATAGCTAGCTGATGTCTCCGCTTGATTTGGGGGAGTTAATTGTTACAGAAGCATCAATTAAACATTGGAGATGAAGCACAATCTCACAAAGGCAGTTAAGTGCTTATGTGTATGTGTAAGAGATGTTAATCGTACTCCCCTTGCATTGTGTTTTGTCCAACTAAATCACTCCAGTCAGTGGTCCAAGTTGATCATGATTTATTAGCTGTTGTTAAATAGGAAACAGCATGTTTGTTGTGCAGGGCTTAATGATGTTGATGGCTGTCGGTGGCAAAATCCCTTGCATCACATTTTCATACTGGGGAGACCTGATGTTCGATCTCCCCCTATCTGCAAGCGGGGCCAATAACACACCATGTCATCGGAATTGAACCAACCAATAAGAATGCTTGAACATTAAATACACCTTTCTTTAGAGGCACGTGGAAACATAACCAACCCTGTTACATATGTAATGCAAGGACTATGACTATTTCTTGAACTGCATTGTTGGTTAAGGGCTTGTAATTAAGCATTTCACGGTAAGGTCTACTACACCTGTTGTATTTGGCACATGTGACAAATAACATTTGATTTAGATTTTATTTGGATCTGTAGTTATTTAGTGCACCTATCTTTTGCCAGTAGGTGGCAGTATTTAGTTAAGATTGTAGCTGTCATTATGATATCCAAAGACTGTTTTTCCCATCCCGCTAGTTTGTTCTGTTTTGGAAGTCTATTTTATTTAATGTTGCATCCAATTGTGTGTGTTACTAGGGTGCTGGTATCTTTGCGGCGAAAGTCAACATAGAAGTTCAGATGGCGTCTGAAGAGGCCATTGCTGCCATTGAGAGAAACGGAGGGATGGTCACTACAGGTTTCTATGACCCCAGAAGTCTTGGTGAGTAGTAGTGACACGTTAGGCCAAAACTTAATGATCTTGCCATGACGCCACTTAAATTGTATGCATTTTGGAGTGTTTGTAACCCTGTGCTTTCCTCTTGTCTGTTAGCGGTCCTCTGTAAGCCTGTCCCATTCTTCATAAGTGGACAGCCCATTCCAAAGAGAATGTTGCCTGGGGAAGACATGGTTCCCTACTACACAGATGCTGCCAACCGGGGTTACCTGGCAGATCCAGAGAAGATTCAAAAAGCACGGGTAGCCTTGGCCCAGAAGTATGGCTACGTTTTACCGGACATTTCCAAAGACGAATTGTTCCACATGCTCTCTATGATAAAGGACCCCAGACAGATCTTCTTTGGCCTCTCGCCAGGCTGGGTCGTCAACATGGCCGAGAAGAAGATACTGAAACCGACTGATGATAAACTGCTCCAATATTACAGTTCATAAATTATTCAAATGTACATGCCCTGTTGATGTACATAAGTGTCATGATTTTTTTTGTGATTGTTTTTAAAAGGAATGTCTCTGAGCACAACTTGACAATAGATTCAGCTTTTTCTTAACACCACTGATCTACTGCGTGTGTTGTATTAAATATTCATAATTTAGTGCCATTGTTCTGTCGTTCATCTTAGGGGTGTTTCACCCAAGATCTGACAATGTATTTCTACAGTGCAGCTCTGTATGTAATGCACCATGCTTTTATGTTCAATGCTTATAGTGGATTGAGGAGTTTGTTTCGATTAGGTTACAAACATGGTACGGTCGTGCACTGATCAGGGAAATTCTTGGGATAGCGGACACTTGGACTAACGTGTTGACTTTGATAAGTAACCACACTGCAGTCTCGGATGAAAGTGCTGTAATGATCACTTCCGCTGGTGGTGCTTTAGTTCCCCTAGCTGGAAACACCAATGTCCAACATGATGGAAGGAACATAGACCCAAACAGGTGAGGGGGAAATAAGAAACATAAGATGACTCAAAGAATGAAAACAGGAAGCAGATGCCTGCTGATGTGTGTTAAATGTAAAATGGGTTGCCTTGGCTGGAGAAGGGGGAGTTTGAAATGAGTCATAGGCAGCTGTATCCTGGCCTGGACGTTCAAACGACTGTACCCCCCTGTTTGGAACACAATCTGAGGCACACACACTTGTAGTTCTACCCCTGTTATGATCTAAAGCTGACTGATATGTAAAGAGTATTTAGAAAATGCCATGATTGTATTGATGTAATGCTCCAAAATCACTTCCTGATTGCTATCTAAATGATAACCCTTTCCGGCAATACTAGGATGAGGTATTCCACATCAATAAAATAATAAATCAAATCAGAAAAGGCCTTTATATTCATACTGTATTTCCCATCCCACTTCTATTTTTTTAAATATTTTAAGACAAAACGTTCTCCATAAATAACTTGGTATTCTAAGCTGACATTGTCTTTCTGCTGCATGAAAGTCTTTATCTAGGGAAGCATATGTTTGTGTGTGTGAGCGTGTAGGGGAGCCGCAGCACCTCAGTAGTCCCACTGCCATGCTCTTTCTATACTCGCACTGATGATGCAGGGATTTTCAATAGAAATGAACTTTACTTCGGTTCATATGAACTGAACAATGTTGAATGTCCTGTAGCTCAGTTGGTAGAGCATGGCGCTTACTTGTATGTATGCACACATGACTGTAAGTCGCTTTGGATAAAAGCTCTGTAAATTATATTATTATTATTATTATTACTTGTATTATTTTATCTGTATTATCTAGTGTGTGTATTGTGAATAGCTTGGGTGTATTGTAATAGGAATTGCCAACGGTGGCATAGATTTCACCTTGTTTGGTTTAGACTTTCACAATTGCAATGTTAGAGGAATTTTACAGTGCACAGCTGTTAATTTCTAAATGAAAAATGTCTTAATCCCATTGTTACTACTTAGGTAGTTAGAGATCGTATTATGCTATTTCTGTAAACTGTGCAAATTCGAAGGTCATCATGAGTGTTTTTCTAGGTGGATTCATGTGTTAATTGGGGGGGTGATGGAGGTGTGAATCTCAGGATTGGCACCTTGTTGACAATAATAAACCAACATATACACCTAGTTGACACTGTACACACACGTCAGGCCCTGCCGGGAAAACAAGCCTGAAATCTTACAGCACAGTACTTGAAATAAATCACACCACAGGAAAGCAACTAAACAATTACTGTTTATTGCAGAGCTACAGTCCTTATCTTCAAAGCAACAGAAATCCGTTTGAATCTGGTTCTGGTTTAAATCTTCGGGATGGTTGTCTGAAATCCCTAGGCTGGAGTATATGTTGAATTTGAAGTATCTACACAGAAAGCATCACTTTAGTATAATAGTAGACTAAAGTGTTATTAGACTCTAATCCTAAATTAGATAGACTAAACAACGTTTTATAGAAACGCCATCAATCGAGTTCCCTAAGCAATTATCCAACATTTAAGATTTCAAATATTTGCTGGGAGTTTACAAAGCATTTACCATTGCTTGTGCTCCAAATCATCTAATGTCTGAGTGTGATAGTCAGCACCAATTCACACTATCTAATTAAACATTCAACATTGTCGTTGTCCAAGTAGACCAGGTCATTGTAATTGCCCATCGGCTATCGCTGAGTAGGTCGTTTGGGACAGACGCAGATATCATGGTGTCTCGCAGATCTGGTGAGGGTTATACACTGATACTTATCCAGACCAGTTAATAATTAGAGGCGATTGCAATCAGATGGAGCTCTGTCTGTCTGCCAGGGGGATCACACAGGCAAGACAGACACACAGACAAGACTAGTGACAGGACAGGGAGGAGCAGTGGGACAGATCAAAGGGCTATACTGTACATCACTAGGGGACAAGTCTTTACCTTTGGTTAAACTATGAGAATCTGGTATAGTGCACAGCACCATGATGGGATGCAGTGTCCATGACAGCGCTGTAGAACAGCAGAGAGGATCAGAGACTGAGACTGTCTATATTGGATGTATAGTGCAATAGCCTGTTGTGGCAATACGACACCACTTCATCAAATGCCCAAGCTCAATAGCCCGGATAATAAAAGAAGCACTCAATTTAATAGATAAGGGTCTTATCAGAGGGCCAGGTCCAGAATACAATTGCTCATTTACAAAGAATATAATTGTTTTTAGGCATGACTGAAAATGATCTTCCCTTCAATAGCGTATTTCAGAGCTGTGGCGCAATGCATTTTGCAATGGAAGACATTTATGTGTAACCCACAAGGGATTTACACCAATAAATCATCATAGGCAGGAATGAAGTTTTAATCCGATGATAGGATAAGGACAATGAAGTGCTTTTTCCTCATCATGTCACAGAGGCCTGACACAATAGACAGCCGTCATTGGTTCCTGTTGGATCTCTAGATGCCTCTTTTATATTTGTCTTTTCTAAACCAACAGTGTTGTGTTCTTGCTAACATGCTGTTTATTGGGTATATATTTGACTTCTTCATAACCACTGAATGTATTACAACATTGTAATATCAGTACCTAGATCGTGTTTGTCTTGTTTTATTTAATATTCCAAACATTGGACTTAAACATATGAAAAGAAAACAGAAAAAAATGGTGTATTAAAATATATATTTCAAGTGTATCTTGAAAAAAAATGCAAATCACCCTTAAATAAATACATAATCATGATGAAATTACCGCAAAAATGATGTAGCCTAATACACCCATTCTGAGTCTGGCCCCTGCTACTGCAGCACTGTCTGCAGCCTGAGTTTGATGGTCTGAGGATGGGTTTTAAGCTCTGTTTGGGGTTAAAAGCATGGTGTGTTATCTGCTCTGAGAGGTGGGGACATCATTGTGTTCAACTAATGAGACCACATTAAGCCACATTAGGGGGGTAATCCTCTCAGTTATCCCCACGTAGGACAGACCAGGGCAGGGCACTGTTTACATGTGTTGGAGCTGGCACCCAGGGCTGAGGCCTTAGTCTATGGTGTGTGCTCAAATACCTGATTAGCACTGGCTGGATGCAGGCAGAAGGAGAGAAGAGGGGGGAAGGCTGCTGCATAGAATGATGTCTGAGGCTGACAGTGTAACCGATGCCAGCCTCCTGGGTCCATACAATGCAGTAGGAGTCTGAACCAACAGTCACCATGCAGAGACCCACTCCACATAATGCCATTCACACAGTTTTGTGACAATGCAGTTCACACCTCAAACCTCAGATCACAGTTTGCTATGAACAGCCACTGTATGGAAACTCACCCGTATCTCCATGTGGGCCTGTTTTATACGAGTCCACTGGAATACAGAGGTTCGCTAACAAAGCCCCCAAGACACATGATCTTACTTTACATCCTCTTGTTAGAAATACTCTATTTTTTGGGGTCTCCATTTTGTTGTTGCACATTTGTCCTTGAAGTTACTTCAAACACACAGAGTTTGGTTGGTGAAGATCATTCTACAAGTGTAACCCCCTGCGAGTACAGCACACTGACACAATGCAATATGGTCCCACTGGTGATTAAGATGAGTATATCCAGCTAATCAGCCTCACGTCACTCCATCCAGTGAGCTTCCTCTTTCTACTGCATGTCCTAGGTCCATCGAGGGATAGGATTTGCTCCAGCATGTCCTAGGTCCATCGAGGGACAGGATTTGCTCCAGCATGTCCTAGGTCCATCGAGGGATAGGATTTGCTCCAGCATGTCCTAGGTCCATCGAGGGACAGGATTTGCTCCAGCATGTCCTAGGTCTATCGAGGGATAGGATTTGCTCCAGCATGTCCTAGGTCCATCGAGGGATAGGATTTGCTCCAGCATGTCCTAGGTCCATCGAGGGACAGGATATGCTCCAGCATGTCCTAGGTCCATCGAGGGACAGGATTTGCTCCAGCATGTCCTAGGTCCATCGAGGGATAGGATTTGCTCCAGCATGTCCTAGGTCCATCGAGGGACAGGATTTGCTCCAGCATGTCCTAGGTCCATCGAGGGACAGGATTTGCTCCAGCATGTCCTAGGTCCATCGAGGGACAGGATTTGCTCCAGCATGTCCTAGGTCCATCGAGGGACAGGATTTGCTCCAGCATGTCCTAGGTCCATCGAGGGACAGGATTTGCTCCAGCATGTCCTAGGTCCATCAAGGGACAGGATTTGCTCCAGCATGTCCTCGGTCCATCGAGGGACAGGATTTGCTCCAGCATGTCCTAGGTCCATCGAGGGACAGGATTTGCTCCAGCATGTCCTAGGTCCATCGAGGGACAGGATTTGCTCCAGCATGTCCTAGGCAGGTACATACATGATCCACATCCAAGCCACTGTCCTAGCAGGGATCTTTATTCTGACCTGTCTATGGCTGCATCTTCCCACAGCCCCGGTAATCCAGTGAGCGTGTAGCAGAGAAGGTGCTCCTCGGGCAGGTCGACTGGAGTGGAGACACCTGGAGACCTCCATCCTGGCTCACTCCAAATCAGACTGAAGACAGAGAGGAGTGTCTCAATAATGACTTCTGTCCAATACAATGGAACATTGTGATGGGGAATCTTCAGAGAACAATCCCCATACAAACATTATAGTGACCATTCAGCAACAGCACTGTCCCTAGTTGCTTAGATGTCAACCGTCATAATGGCATGCATGAAGCAATGCAATGATATGCCTACTCTGGGCATACGGACATCCATTCAGAGATTAAGAAACCAATTCGATGAATCATTACTCACCTACCTGCAGTTCATGACAAAACAGAATGGTTAAGAAGATAATGAAAATCTAGGACAACTATAAAAATAAAATCAAAATGTCTTATTTTATGACCAGTAAATGCCAAAGGTACAGTTGAAGTCGGGAAGTTTACATACATACATCTTAGCCAAATACATTTAAACTCAGTTTTTCACAATTCATGACATTTAATCCCAGTAAACATTCCCATTTTAGATCAGTTAGGATCACCCCTTTATTTTAAGAATGTGAAATAAAACCACAGCTGTGTGATAACAACACACTGCACATTCCTCTACCTTTTCTGTAATTTAAGCACCATAGAGGACAATATGATGCCAGGGTAGGCCTGCATGTACAGATGAAGTCGGAAGTTTACATACACCTTTGCCAAATACATTTCAACTCAGTTTTTCAATATTCCTGACATTTCGTCCCAGTAAAAATTCCCTGTCTCAGGTTGGTTAGGATCACCACTTTATTTTAAGAATGTGAAATGTCCGAATAATATTAGAGAGAATGATTTATTTCAGCTTTTATTTCTTTCATCACATTCCCAGTGGGCCAGAAGTTTACATACACTCAATTAGTATTTGGTAGCATTGCCTTTAAATTGTTTAACTTGGGTCAAACAAGCTTCCCACAATAAGTTGGTTGAATGTTGGCCCATTCCTCCTGACAGAGCTGTTCCAAATGAGTCAGGTTTGTAGGCCTCTTTGCTCGGACACGCTTTTTATGTTCTGCCTGCAAATTTTCTATAGAATTGAGGTCTTTGTAATGGCCACTTCAATACCTTGACTTTGTTGTCCTTAAGCCATTTTGCCAAAACTTTGGAAGTATGCTTGGGGTCATTGTCCATTTGGAAGAGCCATTTTCAAACAACTGATGTCTTGAGAAGTTGCTTCAAAATATCCACATAATTTTCCGTCCTCATGATGCCATCTATATTGTGAAGTGCACCAGTCCCTCCTGCAGCAAAGCACACCCACAACATGATGCTGCCACCCCCGTGCTTCACGGTTGGGATGGTGTTCTTCGACTTGCAAGCATCCCCCTTTTTCCTCCAAACAAAACAATGGTCATTATGGCTAAACAGTTCTATTTTTGTTTCATGAGATCAGAGGACATTTATCCAAAAAGTATGATCTTTGTGCCCATGTGCAGTTGCAAACCGTAGTCTGTCTTTTTTATGGCAGTTTTGGAGCAGTGGCTTCTTCCTTGCTTAGCGGCCTTTCAGGTTATGTCGATATAGCACTCGTTTTACTGTGGATATAGATACTTTTGCACCTGTTTCCTCCAGCATCTTCACAAGGTCCTTTGCTGTTGTTCTGAGATTGAGTGGCACTTTTTGCATTGAAGTACGTTCATCTCTAGGAGACAGAACGTGTGTCCTTCCTTCATACTTGCGTACTATTGTTTGTACTGGGGCGGCAGCGTAGCCTAGTGGTTAGAGCGTTGGACTAGTAACCGGAAGGTTGCGAGTTCAAACCCCCGAGCTGACAAGGTACAAATCTGTCATTCTGCCCCTGAACAGGCAGCCAACCCAGGCCATCATTGAAAATAAGAATATGTTCTTAACTGACTTGCCTGGTTAAGTAAAGGTAAAATAAAAAATAAATAAAAATAAAATGTGGTACCTTCAGGTGTTTGTAAATTGCCCCCAAGGTTGAATCTGACTTGTGTGGAGGTCTACAATTTATTGGCTGATTTCTGTTGATTGTCCCATGATGTCAAGCAAAGAGGCACTGAGTTTGAAGGTAGGCCTTGAAAGACATCCACATGTACACCTCCAACTGACTCAAATGATGTCAATCAGCCTATCAGAAGCTTCTAGAGCCATGACATCATTTTCAGGAGTTTTCCAAGCAGTTTAAGGGCACAGTCAACTTAGTGTATGTAACCTTCTGACCCACTGGGATTGTGATAGAGTGAAATATAAAGTAAAATAATTGGTCTGTAAACAATTGTTGGAAAAATTACTTGCGTCATGCACAAAGTAGATGTCCTAACCGACTTGCCAAAACTATAGTTTGTTAACAAGAAACGAGTTGTAATGACTCCAGCGTAAGTGTATGTAAACTCCCGATATCATCTGTAAATAGATAACATAATTAAGCGGGAAATAAGATGAGCTACTTTCAATGTCAGATATTACTAAATTCTCCAATATTTGCCCAATTTACAGAAACGTCAACCGAAACTAACATTATTGTATTCATGCTGAGTCGTTCAAGCGAATTAATTAAATCCATTAGCGCTTTTCTCACGGCAGCTGTCTGTGTGCTTTCTAACACTCGGATGTGGATTCTAACCCTACTTCTTACAGTCCCTGAAAAACATTGAAATACATTTTGCGGGTATACAAAAAACATGTTTTTTTATTGGCTTTATTATGCTAGTAATACTTGCTATCACATAAGTACTCCTTGTGTCGTATAACTCGATCGTTTGGACATCTAATAAAGTATATGACATGGGCTATATTCCTACAAAATGTATGTATTTAACTCATTCGTTTGTAAACTAATAAACAATAACGAAAATGAATTTGAAAAAATCATTTGAAATGTCCATTGGGCTATATAACTTAACGTGATTAGTTTCGTATGCAACGTCAAAGAGCGCAATCAACGGACCCTGTGCGAGATCATGAAAATATAACCCTCATTAACATATTTTACTAGGCCTAGAGCTATTTAAACAAATAGGGCTATAGCCTACTCAGCCACATTTAGTGTGGCTAGCCTATGCTTCAATTGGAGTACTTCACTTCAATTCGATTACTTCGTTGTGTTACCATTAGACGGTCTAATAAGCAAGCATAGATTGTATCGATTCACAAACATACACCTCCGGGCCCAAAGTTTCGTTGTGCCGACTCTCAGACCGATCTCTCTACTTTGAAGAGTCTACTTTAAACGGTCTAAAAGAGGAGGATCTAAAAGAAAAATAAACCCCGACCTCCCCCCTGTTATTGAATTAACGGAGGCCACAACATCAGAACTGACTCTGTTTGACCAAGGTGTCAACATCCATTACCTTTTTTTTACGGGGCCTAAAGACATGGACTACATAACAGCAATTGGTCTGTCGCTACAAAACAGTGCAGGTGGAGGCCGAAATGAATTAAGCGCACTTTCGTGTGTATTCTCACAATAAGACCCATTATATGCCGTTTTGACATCTTAACAGCAGAGACTGAAGACATGACAGCAAGTCGTCTAGCCACAAAGAAAACGTTGCAGGTACAGGCCAGAATGGATGACGGGCGTTCCTCTATGTAGTCTTGATTCCACATCGACATAAACTGCTTGTAATGACCCTAGCCTCCATTGTTGAAGTTGATGGGATGTATAATCAGATGTGTAATCAAAGAAAATAGAGTGGGATTATCAGATGAAACCGAGAGGAATTATGTAATGTTAAGACTTTTTTAGACTAGTCATGCAAATTGAAAATCAACAGGAATATACTGACTGAACTCAAAGGCTGCGCGAGCAGCCAGGGTTTGTTGACTCGCTGAGGTTATTTTGACATCGAAGTTTGTGAGTTCATGAACAATCTCAGGAGTTGTAAAAATTAAGCATGTTTATATGAGAACAAGCTCGCCCTAGCTCTCTGGGGGGTTACACTGTCCCTTGTACCACACAACTCCAATATATTTTCCTTCCTGACCTTTTAGGACTTCCTGTGCAAATCTTATCACTCCGAAAAACCTGACAGGGCAAAGGCAACACGACCATGCACGCCAAGCTGTCAAAAAGGCCTGTTTAAAATAGGCTACATATTTTTCTTACATATGTATTACTGGATATGACATACTGGATAGGTCCTTGTGTTAACCCATGAACACCCACAGCATGTCCAAGATGGCATTAGCTCAATAGCCTATTTATTTTATTATAGACCTACTGATGAATCGACTTGAAATAGACCATTGTCACACACAAAGGTGAGCTTGTAATGCGGCCTTTTCAAAAGTTGATATACCTCTTTTGTTAGCGGTAAACACTTGTGCGCCTTAATCTTATAATAGCGCTGCCTTGATCATGTTTGTTACCGCCCTGTAAAATGTGCTTTGATAGAGACAGTGGACCTGATAAGAGGAGAGGGCAATTTGCACGTGGCCCGTGGTCTTTTAATGAATAACTAAAGTACTGCCACATAACTTTAATGTTAGAGTGACGGCCAATTTATCTCGTTTTGTTAATCACACACAGGAAAAGGTAATGCCTCAATAAAAAAACAGAAAGATATATCAAAGGGGGACTAAAGTAGTCATCCGATTCATTTTCGGCATAGGAATTTGCCAGCTTCTTAAAAAGTAAATCCGCAATGAATACCTTATTAACAGCCTGTGAAGACATCTAGGCCTATGTCAACTTTGCCAAGATTGTCGTGATGCAATCGAGCATTCATTGCAGCGAATCATGACAGCATTTATCACGAAACATTTTAAAAGGGATATTCTAAATTCATTTTTGTCGAAAAGGAAATAATAGGCGTACGTGTATTCTTTTGATTTAACATTAAATGTCAATTTCGGTTTCATGACTGATGAATGACTGATGATAGATTGAAGCATCAAGGACTTTCAATGACTTGAGAAAACACCTGGATTTCACACCTTAAATCCACTCCTCCTGGGCTCCCATTGGTGGAAGGTGCGCATATAGCCGGTCACCATCAATACTGGAGTAGGAGAGCAACGTCAAAGGTTAAAAAGATAGTAACCATGTACTTTGATCCGATCTCCACACATTTCGAACTGTGCCCAACGAAAGCCATGTTTGAAAGCGACAAGTTCTACTGTGAGTCTTCCCAGAGTGAGCTGATGTCCGAGGCGAAGTCCCCCGGCTCTGGCCCAACCAGTCCTATCTCGATCAACTCTGACTCCAGCTGCGCCAGTCCTGAGCCGAAATCATCCGCAGAGACGCGGGTCAGAAGGCCGCTGAACGCCTTCATTATCTGGACCAAGGAGGAACGCAGACGCTTGGCCCAACTCAACCCTGACCTGGAGAATACCGACCTCAGCAAAATTCTCGGTACGTTTCATTCAAATAATTCCCATTTAAATTAAAACTATGACGAGACTATTCATATTTCAACAATTATATACTGATAACTGACATGATTGTTTTGCTGCAGGTAAGACCTGGAAGGCCATGTCTCTGGCAGAGAAGCGGCCCTACATGCAGGAGGCAGAGCGCCTGAGAGTACAGCACACCATTGACCATCCCAACTACAAGTACCGGCCTCGCAGGAAGAAGCAGCTGAAGAAGGGCCCCAAAGGGCCCCTGCCTGTGGAGGCCACTGTCCCTCTCTCCACCCTCTGCAGTAAAGGCTTTAACATGCCTTATGACCTCAACTACCTCATCCAGAACCAGTCCCATCAGCAGCAAGCCTACCCACATCCAGCCACCTACCCATCCTCCCAGGCATACTTTTCCCATCTTCCCAGGGAGACCTTCCCAGACAGGTTAATTTACACAAATCCAGCAGCCACATTCTCTAACAAGCCTCTAATGTACTCTAACACTGAGGCATACCCAACAGAGCCTCATCCGTACTACTCTACCCAGCATGGGCTGCAGCAGTGTGGGCTCCCCAACCCAGCCTGTGCTATGTCTCAAGTGGAGCAAGGGGACTTCAGGGCCTCGGGCCCCCAGCTGTGTCCCCCTACTGGCCCCTCCCTGGAGTTCTACCTGGAGCAGGTTCAGCTGGACATGCTCTATGATCTGGACCCCAGTGAGTTTGAACAGTACTTTGGCCCGTCCACATGCCAGCCGGAGCCCCTGTAGTAAAATGATCACCAGTGGGGTAGCCTATAGGGGCCCTGAACACTTGAGAGGGTTTAGCGTGTACAGCATGTCCACTCCCAAATGTATTTATTGAAATTATATTTTTTCCCCCAACCTATTGTTACTATTGAGATGTATGGAAATTACGTTACACGTTTTAAACATGACATGTTTAGCATTATTATTCATATGGTTTGTTCTGTTGTTGTCAAAATGTACTCTTATTGATAAAATAGTGTTTCCCAACCAAATATGTCCTATAAATATATCTAAAAGAACCTTTACATTTTTGTTGTTGTTGTAGTAATTAACAGAAAATACTCTAATATGAATGCTACATGTAACATATTCAAATGTGTGGTGCACCAAATTATACAACATTTCAACAGATTAATTTATAAAGAACGAGTTTCTTTTGAATTTCTATTATGATGGATGACTGGCTACAAATGATCTGGAATATTTATTAGTTATATCAACAAACTGGAGTGGACTGAGAGGCTGTCAAGAGTTATTGCTTGTCCAGCCGTTGGCAGAAGCCAGGCTGTTGACATACTGTTTTATCTCTAGCCCTGTGTATTTCTCGTCCCCGGGCGTTGGGAGGGAAATGGCGCCAGGGGCATAAACTTCCAAACTTCCTGTTTCATTTTAAAACATCTCACAAAGGCTCTAAAAATATGCCAAAAAATATTACACATCTCCCAAATCGTATGCCTCTGGCTGCCAAATGTTTATCCAGTTATGAAAATGTTTATCCCACTCTGCCCCAACCTGACTGGGCTAAACCAGTGCAAACTATTGACTCGTCAAGCATTGTGGCAGGGCATAGGGCCAGACAGGCAGAGCTCCATGCTAAAATTAAAACACATCCCACTCAGATTCACCAACACATATTTTCAGAAGCATCCTTTATTAAGGGTTCACATGAGGAAACATTGAATAATGACAGGGACGGTTATTATTGTGGGGAAGGGGGAAGTGCAGGATGGAGGCCCAGGGAAAGAGGGCTGATTAGGGGCCTGAAGAGCTGCTCTCCTCAGCACTTCCAGGCTCCAACCGACAGCCACCTGAATGAACGGAAGACATCTGACTTCAGATCCATTCCCATGATACTCATGTAAACCCCTCAGACACTGTGTTTATGTGTGACTGAGAGTCTCTCTCTCTCACACATAAATACACTAATATACAAATATATACAAATGAGTGGATTCGGCTATTTCAGCCACACCCGTTGCTGACAGGTGTATAAAATCTAGCACACAGCCACGCAATCTCCATAGACAAACATTGGCAGTAGAATGGCCTTACTGAAGAGCTCAGTGACTTCAAATGTGGCACCGTCACACTTGTAGGATGCCACCTTTCCAACAAGTCAGTTCGTCAAATTTCTATCCTGCTAGAGCTGCCTTGGTCAACTGCAAGTGCTGTTATTGTGAAGTGGAAACATCTAGGAGCAACAACAGCTCAGCCACAACGTTGTATGCCACACAAACTCACATGGACCGCCGAGTGCTGAAAGAAAAAAATATGTCCTCAATTTCAAAACTCACTACCGAGTTCCAAACTGCCTCCGGAAGCAACGACAGCTCAATAACTGTTCATCGGGAGCTTCATGAAATGGGTTTTCATGGCTGAGCAGCAGCACACAAGCCTAAGACCACCATGCACAATGCCAAGTGTCAGCTGGAGTAGTGGTAAAGCTCGCCCTTTTTGGACTCTGGAGCAGTGGAAACATGTTCTCTGAAGTGATGAATCAAGCTTTACCATCTGGCAGTCTGACGGACGAATCTGGGTTTGGTGGATGCCAGGAGAACGCTACTTGCCCGACTGCATAGTGCCAACTGTAAAGTTTGGTGGAGGAGGAACAACGGTCTGGAGCTGTTTTTCATTGTTCGGCCTAGACGCCTAAGTTCCAGTGAAGGGAAATCTCCCAGTGAAGGGAAGTCCCTGCAGCAATGTTCCAACATCTAGTGGAAAGCCTGTTATAGCAGTAAAGGGGGGACCAACTCCATATGAATGCACATATTTTTGGTCATGTACTTTACAACAACTACTCAATAAACAGGATAAGGCTTGATATATCTGCATCTCTCTCTCTCTCTCTCTCTCTCTCTCTCTAAACTCATAAAAATTTCCTCAAGTGTGTTTTCTGTTGTAGTTTGGTCTCTTAGCAACAATTAATATTCAGTTTCAGGGATTTCCTGAAGGACAAACAAAGACAGTGTCAACAATAGCAGTGAAAGGATTCCTATGATCAACAGTAAACAGCAGAGGACACCAGTAGGACAAGTGGAAACAATTAATTTAATTCCGTAGATTTATAATGAGTGAATCTACTTGTGAAGTGAATTATCCATCTTTTTGCGCTATTGTGCCGAGACAGGGGTTAAATATAAATTGAAGTGGTCTAAATTTAGTTTAGCATAATATTGCATATTTACATTATACTCAGGAAATGTGTATACTTTCAAGGTGGAATGTCTTAGAAATGCATTCAGTTATCAGTTTTGGAAGAATTTATGGAATCTGGAGACTGATATGTCAACTATGTGGCAGGTCCTAAGGAGACATTCCTAGGACTAAAACAGTTTCGTAGTTAGAGATTACATCCATAAATATTAGAATTCGGTATGTAGATTATTGATCTTATAAATAGCTTGGGTTTACATTCAACCTAAAAATAGGTCGGCATTTGCTTACAGAGGGCATTCTTCAGATTTGAACAGCTATAATTGGAGATTTTCTTCTTTCAACTCAAACATGAAGGTCATCAATGATTTCCTGTTCTAGGCACAGGGTGCAATTGGGGTAAATCCAGGGCTGCTCTCTACTGATAGTGCTCATCCGTGAATTCTCCTTCAGGAATGTCTCCTCTGTCTGTGGACGAGAAGGAAACTCAAACAGGAAACAGTATGAAGTAAGACACTCAATGGCTTCTTAACTAGAAACTGACTGTGTTTCTGTATATAATGTAATAGAAAGTCTGTTTGATAGACGTGCCACTGGAATGGACCACATAAAGAGGCCGGAAAATTATTAAATGCATTAATTAATTAATTAAAATAAATAGGCAGGGGAATGTGTGTCTGAATCCAGTTTAAAATGCTCACCATCCGCTGTAGGTGTACAGCGTGCTTCAGATTAAAACCTATAAAACCACCACCTTTTAAAACCAATTCATTAATCAAATATCTGTCTCTGATAAAAATCTGATGGCAGAACAGTTAATTATGAGTCTATCTGGGGCAACTCCCATCAAGCTCTAATTGGGCCAATCAGATTACAATAACCTCATCAGGGCAGTCTCAGTCCCACAGTTTCAAAGGGATTTCACCTGTTAATCTCACAGGTCTTTACACAGACACAGGCTATAATTGACTGGTTTGGGTAGGAACCTGGCATTGGCCACTGTCTTCGGGGACAATGGAGAGGGATAAGGAGAAGGTAGAGATGAGAGGGGAAGAATGGAGAGAGGAGAAGGCAGGTGGGAGAAGAGAAGGAAGAGAGGAGAATGGAGGTGGGAGAAGAGATAGAGGAAAGAGGAGAGGTGATGGGGAGTGGGGACCTTTGGTCTCCACGGGGAACACAGTGGGGGTCCTTATGTGGAGTGGCGTAAGTGCCTCTGGACTCAGGGACCCAGACAGTGACCTGGGAACTGGGAGACACCACCAGAGAACCAGACAGCTGATTACAGTAATGGGGTTTTAGTCTGACAGATAGACTGAATAGAATGGGGCATCTGGGTGTGGCCCCTGTGACCTGCTGGGAAGATACAATACTCTATTAGAGCCCCTGAGTCCAGAGACTGTCAACAACATTTACATTTACATTTACATTTAAGTCATTTAGCAGACGCTCTTATCCAGAGCGACTTACAAATTGGTGCATTCACCTTATGACATCCAGTGGAACAGCCACTTTACAATAGTGCATCTAAATCTTTTAAGGGGGGTGAGAAGGATTACTTTATCCTATCCTAGGTATTCCTTAAAGAGGTGGGGTTTCAGGTGTCTCCGGAAGGTGGTGATTGACTCCGCTGTCCTGGCGTCGTGAGGAGTTTGTTCCACCATTGGGGGCCAGAGCAGCGAACAGTTTTGACTGGGCTGAGCGGGAACTGTACTTCCTCAGTGGTAGGGAGGCGAGCAGGCCAGAGGTGGATGAACGCAGTGCCCTTGTTTGGGTGTAGGGCCTGATCAGAGCCTGGAGGTACTGAGGTGCCCTTCCCCTCACAGCTCCGTAGGCAAGCACCATGGTCTTGTAGCAGATGCGAGCTTCAACTGGAAGCCAGTGGAGAGAGCGGAGGAGTGGGGTGACGTGAGAGAACTTGGGAAGGTTGAACACCATACGGGCTGCGGCGTTCTGGATGAGTTGTAGGGGTTTAATGGCACAGGCAGGGAGCCCAGCCAACAGCGAGTTGCAGTAATCCAGACGGGAGATGACAAGTGCCTGGATTAGGACCTGCGCCGCTTCCTGTGTGAGGCAGGGACGTACTCTGCGGATGTTGTAGAGCATGAACCTACAGGAACGGGCCACCGCCTTGATGTTAGTTGAGAACGACAGGGTGTTGTCCAGGATCACGCCAAGGTTCTTAGCGCTCTGGGAGGAGGACACAATGGAGTTGTCAACCGTGATGGCGAGATCATGGAACGGGCAGTCCTTCCCCGGGAGGAAGAGCAGCTCCGTCTTGCCGAGGTTCAGCTTGAGGTGGTGATCCGTCATCCACACTGATATGTCTGCCAGACATGCAGAGATGCGATTCGCCACCTGGTCATCAGAAGGGGGAAAGTAGAAGATTAATTGTGTGTCGTCTGCATAGCAATGATAGGAGAGACCATGTGAGGTTATGACAGAGCCAAGTGACTTGGTGTATAGCGAGAATAGGAGAGGGCCTAGAACAGAGCCCTGGGGGACACCAGTGGTGAGAGCGCGTGGTGAGGAGACAGATTCTCGCCACGCCACCTGGTAGGAGCGACCTGTCAGGTAGGACGCAATCCAAGCGTGGGCCGCGCCGGAGATGCCCAACTCGGAGAGGGTGGAGAGGAGGATCTGATGGTTCACAGTATCGAAGGCAGCCGCTAGGTCTAGAAGGATGAGAGCAGAGGAGAGAGAGTTAGCTTTAGCAGTGCGGAGCGCCTCCGTGATACAGAGAAGAGCAGTCTCAGTTGAATGACTAGTCTTGAAACCTGACTGATTTGGATCAATAAGGTCATTCTGAGAGAGATAGCGGGAGAGCTGGCCAAGGACGGCACGTTCAAGAGTTTTGGAGAGAAAAGAAAGAAGGGATACTGGTCTGTAGTTGTTGACATCGGAGGGATCGAGTGTAGGTTTTTTCAGAAGGGGTGCAACTCTCGCTCTCTTGAAGACGGAAGGGACGTAGCCAGCGGTCAGGGATGAGTTGATGAGCGAGGTGAGGTAAGGGAGAAGGTCTCCGGAAATGGTCTGGAGAAGAGAGGAGGGGATAGGGTCAAGCGGGCAGGTGGTTGGGCGGCCGGCCGTCACAAGACGCGAGATTTCATCTGGAGAGAGAGGGGAGAAAGAGGTCAGAGCATAGGGTAGGGCAGTGTGAGCAGAACCAGCGGTGTCGTTTGACTTAGCAAACAAGGATCGGATGTCGTCGACCTTCTTTTCAAAATGGTTGACGAAGTCATCTGCAGAGAGGGAGGAGGGGGGAGGAGGATTCAGGAGGGAGGAGAAACAAACACATATAGGAACTGATTACACACACAACCCACATTTTATGTATGTGTAGTCGTATGTGCTGTGTGTGCGTGCGTACGTACGTGTGTGTGTGTTTGTGAGCGCATGCGTGCATGCTATTTGTATTTCTGTATGTTTGACCAAAAACAATCTGTTGAGTTATACTTTTGTAAATGATCACTTGGGCCCAGTTTTTCAAAAGTTATCTGTTTGGATTTTTCCTAAGGATTAAATGCATAGCAATAGAATGAATAGAACAGACAAATCCTTGACTTGAATGAGGACTCCCGTTCTATTCCTTCTATTTAATCCAATCTGACAGTTTACAAATCAGGATAGATCCTTTTTGAAAAACCCGGCCCTGGACACTTAGATCAGTGTAAAGTCGATGAGTAACTAACGATGAGTAACTCACAGGAGCTACCCTCACAGTGATCATCTGGAGTTTGTTTATTTAGCACCAAGCCCACTACCCTACACTCGTACACTACGTCCTCTGGAAATGACGTCAGAGCGCTTCCTGAATGTCTCACAGTGCACTATGACTCAGAGTAGGAGTATGCATGTGAGTGTTTGACTGTTTGTGCAGTTGTGTTTTGATGATTTGATGAGACTGATTTGATGTGCCTTCCAGATGGCGTGTTGCCGTGTCGACACGTCACAGGAAAAGATTCCCCGTGCTTTCTCCATACCTCAATGCACCTGGGACATCCCTTCATAAGCAAAATAATTCTAGGTCACTATCAGGTTAAAACTTCAATATATAACCCACATATATATATAATAATATATATGTGCTTTACAAATGTAATACATTATAATGATTCGTGAATGTCATTCATATGTATTTAACAATTGGTAATGATTTGATATTTAC
This sequence comes from Oncorhynchus keta, assembly GCF_023373465.1. NCBI lineage: Eukaryota > Metazoa > Chordata > Actinopteri > Salmoniformes > Salmonidae > Oncorhynchus > Oncorhynchus keta. Next base: position 30,832,098 of record NC_068424.1, on the reverse strand, counting down.
TGAAATGTGCTCAGTGCTACCTATTTTTTTCCCTTTATTTAACTAGGCAAGTCAGTTTGAAACAAACTCTTATTTTGAATGATGGCCTAGGAACAGTGGGTTACCTGCCTTATTCAGGGGCAGAACAACAGATTTTTACCTTGTCAGCTCGGGGATTTGATCTTGTAACCTTTCAGTTACTAGTCCAACGCTCAAACTACTAGGCTACCTGCCGCCCCATGTAGCCTAGAATCCCATAGGAATAGAAAGGTATTGATTAGGTAATAATAATGACGCTGTTATCATGTTGTTTGTAAATACATATCAGGTCAGTAGTGGACACTAAATCAAAGCACACCCTTCCTCTGCAGTTTAAACTCTAAATCCCAATAACAATTTAAGATGTGTCGTACACAGTTCTTCCTCGATGGTCTTTGATGTGTCTGTGGAATGTGCCTTCTCTGGACGACCTATTCTCGAAGGTAAAGGATTCTGTTAGCAATGTGTGATGGTCAGGGAGGTGAATGTGCGTCCGACGTCCGTCCGTGTGTGTCACTGCCTGACATGAGAATTCCAGTAGCAATTCCAACAGCATGTCTCATGGGGCCACAATCTGGCCGTCCCCTCACACCTTCGTCCTCACACGCTCTCCATCCTGCTGTTCCACCCTCAATGGTGGGCACCTGTTAGCTTGTATTGACACGAGGACTTTAACACCTGTAGTAATTGCCTTAGCAGGGTAAGCCTGAGTGATACAGTCCCAGCCTCTCAGCAGGGTAGCTAGTTCTCAGCTGCAGTCACAATGCTGACCGGAGCACCACTGTATGACAATGGCCCATATCTTCTGCCTACAGGATAGCCACCTGACCTGACAGAGCAAAGAGGGCCACCACATAAAGCTCACTGGCACCTGAGTACACACCTATGGGATTGATGTTGTTATTTCACATAGCCTATATGTTGATTTGTGGTATCTTATTGTAAGGTGTGTAGATTGACATGGCCTTTTACTGTAATTATAAAAATGTCACCTGGAGGAAATGGGGGGGGTCACAGAATGTTTTTGGAAGCATTTGAAGGTAGTGTAGCAAAGTGAGCAGGGTTTTTACATTTGTGTCATTTGGCAGACGCTCTTATCCAGACTGACTTACAGGAGAAATGTTGGACAAGTGCCCTGCTCAAGAGCATATTGACAGATTTTTTTTCTTCACCTAGTCAGCTCAGGGATTCGAACCAGCAACTTTTCAGTCACTGGGCAAATGCGCTTAAGCGCTAGGCTGCCTGCTGTTTAAAGGCAGTGGGTGTTAAAAGGGAGGACGTGGCCTCACTTCCCCCTCTCTCTTAGGCTCTCAGGAGTAGATCAGTGTGCCTTTCAACTTTTATTTGTGCTCTGTTTATAAATGCCACTTTCTGGGAGCCTGGCTGCAACCTCTGTTATTCTTCCTGTACTGTTTGCCGACTCGCAGCTGGAGAAACAGGAAAACCAATCTGGAAAACTACTCCATGTATGTCATCTGTGATTATGCGATGGAGCTGCAGTGTCCGCTGCCTGTGCCGGGCATAGGCAGGCCTGGGCAACTTGAGCTCGCTTAGGGTAGGGACAAGCCTGAGTAATGTGCCTCCTCTTGTGGCCTCTCTGGGTCTGAGTAACTATAGCCAGTAGCAACCTGTTCTGAGACCCACATGTTTAGCCCCCAAAAATTAAAGGTGTCATGCTTTTTTGTGCATGTTTTGCATGTTATTTAGCTATTAATACGTGTCACATCAGTTTGCAAAAAATGTTTTAAAAAATCCCCCAAAATCATTGAGTTAATAAAGCCGCATACGAACGTGGTCTCTTTTTTGCTTTCTTGAGGAAGGCAGCTCCAAAATGCAGGTGTTTCAGCCTAGCTCAGTGCTTTCTGTGGTCATTGGGCAGCCAGCGGAAAATACGAAGCGTAGGGGTTGGTAATGTTCTCTAGTTGTGCCATGATTGGCTCAGTGTTCGCTCACTCATGGGGACACTACATCATCGCAAAATCTACAGGGAGAGCTCAAAAATTCAAGCCCCTTGGGTGCTGCAGTAGTTACATTGGAAGTGCCCATCCAAGAAGGCTCAAGGTCATTGGCCACAGATAAAATGATGTCAAATCACGATACACACACACACACACACACACACACACACACACACACACACACACACACACACACACACGCTTTGATTGGGCTGATCAAGTCAACATACTTTCAAAATCTTAGCTAGCAGTCATCATGAGTCAAGTTGACAATTCACTGGCAAATACCTGTCATATGAAGAGAAACGATGAAGAGAAATTATATTACATATTGGTGCTCATTGGCCATAAACCTTACACAAGAAGTTGGAAAATGCAAATTCAACAATGAGTGGTTAGAAAGGAATCAGTGGCTAACTGCAAGCATTGCAAAGTAATCACTGGCCTGCTATTCAGTGTAGTGGATGTGTGGTCCGAGTCTGGGTTTAAGGGTCTCTTTTCCAAGCTTAAAAGGACAAACATTCAGCATTGGCCTGCTGTCAATCCAGCATGACTTCTGCCGCTTTCAAAACACCTGAAACTCAGAACTGGGGAATTTCAGACTTCAATGAGTTCAAGACAAATGGGAACTCTGGGAAAAATGAGCGCCAACTGGGATTAAACTCGGAATTCCAAGTCGGGAACTCAAGACTTTTTTCAGTGCTCCGACCTAAAGATGAAGTTCCCAGTTGTCTTGAAAGCACCATAAATTCAGAGAATGCCAGACTGATGACAAAATGGACTAAATTTGCACACGAAGGACCGTCACACCACCTTCCTGTTCAAGTAAGCACAGCAAGGTGAGTCTAAAAAGGTATTCTAATATGTCAAGGAAATATGTATATTGTAGCTAAGAAAGTACTAAGTGTATGTTGTGTAGTAAGCTGTTAGTAGCCCATGTGCCTCACCATAATAATTTGGTCTCTTTTGCCCATCATAACTTTGACTACTGTTCTGACTTGGTGGTGCACATGTAGCCAATAACCTTCTTGTAGAGAAATGTCATCATTGAATACTGCAAGAACTTTCATTGTATGTGTATATGTCCCCTTTATTTATCCTAGAGTTATGACTTGGTGTACAGGGAGAATGCTGTAAGAACGGCCCATGTTCTGAATTATGTTGCTGTACATATCAAAAGTGCTGAACGAATAGGTGTATTGATTTCTTACGTCCTAGCATGCTCCTTAATGTCTTAACCAAAATTACGGATTGCCTCTAATGAATACTCAGAGAAAAATGTGTAGAATCACAGGCAGAGCACGGCAGGTGTTTATTTTGCCCTTGCAGAAGGCAGGAATCTTGGTCACAGGTAATGGTCATACACAGGTAGGCAAACAGGCAGGTGAATCCAAACTAGGACTGAAGGCTATAACTGGTTCTCACAAACGAGCTAGGAAAAGGCTTAGTAGAGTCAAAACGAACAATACCACAAAGGCATAAACAGAACTAAATAAGGAGCTGAGGAGACCAGGTAAGTAACTAACACAGGTGAAATCAATTAACAAAAATGAAAGACAGGGCTACGTTCAAGAACACAACGAACCAGAACACAAGGTTGACGAAGAAAATAAATGCAGAACCTTAGTGCCTCTTATCCGCTTGTCATCCCCTTATGCCATAGTTTGTACATCTCAATTGTCAGTAGAAACCACTTTTGTTTAAGCAAGTCACCCATATCAACTATGTTTTTTTTAAAGGCAGTAAATGAGGCTGAATTAACTGTTTCGCTGCCAGACAAGGCTCCGCTGATAGCCAGGTGTAGCAGTGGTAAGGTGTTGGGACTACTGTTGGGCCTCTGCTGTTGGGACAGCTTTGTCGGCTCTAAAGGTTTGTGGGCACCGTTTGGTTTGTGGGCGCCATTTATCACCGTTGTAATCCAATTTATGAATTGTTTAGTGTTGTGTATTGTAGTGGCTTTGCTTGCAAGCATTAAACAAATTGGGTTGACGTTGCCCCACCAAGATTACATGCTAAAATCGCCACAGCCTATAGCTCAAGGCCTCCTAGCTCATTCTTCCAGGCATTCTCGGAGACTACAGTACTATGGCTGTCCGCCTTTTTCCTGTGGAGAAACAGCAGAGGAAGCGACCCACCCTGAGGTGGCCACTAAGCCTCACAACTTTCAGTCTTTAATGGGGGATATCTTCCCAGCAGTAGCACACCCTTCAGGAAGGACAAATCAACACGCTGAATGCTATAGTTGTTTTCTCCTCTCGAAGGTTAATAAAATGTCACTTAAAGAGTGGCATATAAGATAACAAAAAATTATATCAACAATAATGTAACCCTGTTGTAATAGAGGTAATTGTGGACTACAGGAAAAGGAGGACCGAGCATGCCACCATTCATATTGACGGGGCTGTAGTGGAGCAGGTTGAGAGCTTCAAGTTCCTTGGTGTCCACACACTAATGGTCCAAACACACTAAGACAGTTGTGAAGAGGGCACGACAAAGCCTATTCCCCCTCAGGAGAACGAAAAGATTTGGTATGGGTCCTCAGATCCTTAAAGGGTTCTACAGCTGCACCATCGAGAGCAACTGCTCGGCCTCCGACCACATGGCACTGAAGAGGGTAGTGAGTATGGCCCAGTACATCACTCGGACCAAGTTTCCTGCAATCCAGGACCTCTATACCAGATGGTGTCAGAGGAAGGCCCTAAAAACGGACAAAGAATCCAGCCACCCAAGTCATAGACTGTTCTCTCTGCTACCGCACGGCAAGCGGTACCAGAGTGCCAAGTCTAGGTCCAAAAGGCTTCTTAACAGCTTCTACCCCCAAGCCAAAAGACTCCTGAACAGCTAATCAAAGGCTACCCAGACCCCTCTTTTACACTGCTGCTACTCTCTGTTTATTATCTATGCATAGTCACTTTAACTCTAGCTACATGTACATATTACCTCAATTACCTTGACTAACTGGTGCCCCCCCATTGACTCTGTAACGGTACCCCCTGTATATAGCTTCGCTATTTTTTTCTTCTTCTATTGTTTGTTTAATTATTTGTTACTTTTATTTTCTATTTTTTACCTAACACTTATTTTTCTTAAAACTTCTTAAAGCATTGTTGGTTAAGGGCTTGTAAGTAAGCATTTCACACCTGTTGTATTCGGCACCTGTGACAAATAAAACTAGATTAGATTTGTTGGGATCTGAGACCCGTTCATATTTACTGTAATGTCGCTGTGGAAGCTATAAAAAATGGTGAGCCGGGTGTTTTGTCGAACGTATGCAGGCTGACTCCATGTAAAACCTCATTTGGGAAAAGCATCGGTTGCAAACTTACCTCATTGTCAGCTTCTCCTTTCCTCCGCAGCCACTTTCCCATGGTGAGGAGAGCCGGAGCGGGGATCCAGGGGGATGACGACTGACACTGTGGCCCGGCCTCCCATTGTTTGTGTGCATTTACTCAGCACGGGAGAGCAAGGACAGTTAGGCTGCAGGAAAACAATAGTCTCATATTTATTTACTGCTTCGTGGCAGCTGGGGAGGCCCCTGTACCTGATAGAGTTTACAGCAAGGGAGAAACCCCCACTTAGTAGGATACTACACCCAATTAAAACATATTACCAGAATGCGTCTCAAATAGAACCCTATAGTCCTAGTTGGTATTAGATAGAACGTCGCAGCCCTGCCCACCTGTGGGGAAAACAACCTGTGGCTACCTACAGATAAGGTTACTCCATTGTCTTACTGCAAAAATGTTACCTGCAATTCTTTTGTCTGCTTGTTTTAATTGAATTACAAAACTACACTTAAGAAAAATGCAAATATATACAGTGCCAGTGAAAATTTTGGATGCACCTACTCAAGGGTTTTTATTTATTTTTACTACTTTCTACATTGTAGAATAATAGTGAAGACATCAAAACTATGAAATATGGAATAACATATGGAATAACGTAGTAACCAAAAAAAGTGTTCTTCAAAACAAATTCCACAAAGTAACCACCCTTTGCCTTGATGACAGCTTTGCACACTCTTGGCATTCTCTCAACCAGTTTCACCTGGAATGCTTTTGCAACAGTCTTGAAGGAGTTTCCACATTTGATGAGCACTTGTTGGCTGCTTTTCCTTCACTCTGCGGTCCAACTCATCCCAAACCCTCTCAATTGGGTTGAGGTCGAGTGATTGTGGAGGCCAGGTCATCTGATGCAACACTCAATCACTCTCCGTCTTGGCTAAATAGCCCTTACATAGCCTGGCGGTGTGTTGGGTCATTGTCCTGTTGAAAAACAAATGATAGTCCCACTAAGCGCAAACCAGATGGGATGATATATATGGACTTGGTCTTTTACCAAATAGGGCTATCTTCTGTATACCAACCCTACCTTGTCACAACACAACTGATTGGCTCAAATATTTTAGTAAGGAACGAAATTCTACAAATGAACTCTAAACAAGGCACTCCTGTGCCAAGAGTATGTAAAGCTGTCATCAAGGCAAAGGGTGGCTACTTTGAAGAATCTCAAATCTCAAAAATCTATCTATCTATCTATCTATCTATCTATCTATCTATCTATCTATCTATCTATCTATCTATCTATCTATCTACAGTGGGGCAAAAAAAGTATTTAGTCAGCCACCAATTGTGCAAGTTCTCCCACTTAAAAAGATGAGAGAGGCCTGTAATTGTCATCATAGGTACACTTCAACCATGACTGACAAAATTAGAAAATAAATCCAGAAAATTACATTGTAGGATTTTTAATTAATTTATTTCCAAATTATGGTGGAAAATAGGTATTTGGTCACCTACAAACAAGCAAGATTTCTGGCTCTCACAGACCTGTAACTTCTTCTTTAAGAGGCTCCTCTGTCCTCCACTCGTTACCTGTATTAATGGCACCTCAGTATAAAAGACACCTGTCCACAACCTCAAACAATCACACTCCAAACTCCACTAAGACCAAAGAGCTGTCAAAGGACACCAGAAACAAAATTGTAGACCTGCACCAGGCTGGGAAGACTGAATCTGCAATAGGTAAGCAGCTTGGTTTGAAGAAATCAACTGTGGGAGCAATTATTAGGAAACGGAAGACATACAAGACCACTGATAATCTCCCTCGATCTGGGGCTCCACGCAAGATCTCACCCGTGGGGTCAAAATGATCACAAGAACGGTGAGCAAAAATCCCAGAATGACCTGCAGAGAGCTGGGACCAAAGTAACAAAGTCTACCATCAGTAACACACTACGCCACCAGGGACTCAAATCCTGCAGTGCTAGACGTGTCCCCCTGCTTAAGCCAGTACATGTCCAGGCCCGTCTGAAGTTTGCTAGAGAGCATTTGGATGATCCAGAAGGAGATTGGGAGAATGTCATATGGTCAGATGAAACAAAAATATAACTTTTTGGTAAAAACTCAACTCGTCGTGTTTGGAGGACAAACAATGCTGAGTTGCATCCAAAGAACACCATACCTACTGTGAAGCATGGGGGTGGAAACATCATGCTTTGGGGCTGTTTTTCTGCAAAGGGACCAGGACGACTGATCTGTGTAAAGGAAAGAATGAATGGGGCCATATATCGTGAGATTTTGAGTGAAAACCTCCTTCCATCAGCAAGGGCATTGCAGATGAAATGTGGCTGGGTCTTTCAGCATGACAATGATCCCAAACACAATGCCCGGGCAACCAAGGAGTGGCTTCGTAAGAAGCATTTTAAGGTCCTGGAGTGGCCTAGCCAGTCTCCAGATCTCAACCCCATAGAAAATCTTTGGAGGGAGTTGAAAGTCTGTGTTGCCCAGCAACAGCCCCAAAACATCACTGCTCTAGAGGAGATCTGCATGGAGGAATGGGCCAAAATACCAGCAACAGTGTGTGAAAATCTTGTGAAGACTTACAGAAAACATTTGACCTCTGTCATTGCCAACAAAGGGTATATAATAAAGTATTGAGATAAACTTTTGTTATTGACCAAATACTTATTTTCCACCATAATTTGCAAATAAATTCATAAAAAATCCTACAATGTGATTTTTTTCTCATTTTGTCTGTCATAGTTGAAGTGTACCTATGATGAAAATTATAGGCCTCTCATATTTTTAAGTGGGAGAACTTGCACAATTGGTGGCTGACTAAATACTTTTTTGCCCCACTGTATATTAGTTGAAGTCAGAAGTTTACATACACTTAGGTTGGAGTCATTAAAACCTGTTTTTCAACCACACCACAAATTTCTTGTAAACAAACTATAGTTTTGGCAAGTCGGTTAAAACATCTACTTTGTGCATGACACAAGTCCTTTTTATAACAATTGTTAACAGACAGATTATCATTCACTGTATCACAATTCCAGTGGGTCAGAAGTTTACATACACTAAGTTGACTGTGCCTTTAAACAGCTTGTAAAATTCCAGAAAAAAATGTCATGGCTTTAGAAGCTTCTGAAGTATAAACAACATGGGACCACGCAGCCGTCATACCGCTCAGGAAGGAGACGCGTTCTCTCTCCTAGAGATGAACGTACTTTGGTGCGAAAAGTGCAAATCAGCAAAGGACCGCAAAGGACCTTGTGAAGGACCTTGTGAAGATGCTGGAGGAAACAGGTACAAAATGATCTATATCCACAGTAAAACGAGTCCTATATAGACATAACCCGAAAGGCCGTTCAGCAAGGAAGAAGCCACTGCTCCAAAACCACCATAAAAAAAGCCAGACTCCATTTGATTAGGCCTGGGTATGATTTGGGTGGGTATTGTAGTTCTTTGTTGGCCAGGTATGGTTTCCAATCAGAGGCAGCTGTCTACTTTTTTTTCTTCCTTTATTTAACCAGGCAAGTCAGTTAAGAACAAATTCTTATTTTCAATGAAGGCCTAGGAACAGTGAGTTAACTGCCTGTTCAGGGGCAGAACCACAGATTTGAACCTTGTCAGGTCGGAGGTTTGAACTTGCAACCTTCCGGTTACTAGTCCACCGCTCTAACTACTAGGCTACCCTGCCGCCCCTTTATCGTTGTCTCTGATTGGGAATCATACTTAGGCAGCCTGTTTTCCACCTTAGTTTGTGGGATCTTGTCTTTGTATAGTTGCTGTTTAGCGCTACAGAGCTTTATGTTTTTTTTTGTTGTTTTTTTTGTGTTCATCTAAAAATAAGTAAGATGTACGCTTACCACGCTGTGCCTTGGTCTCATTCCGATGACGGACGTAACAGAGGAGGCTTGCAAGCCGTAGAACACCATCCCAACCGTGAAGCGTCTTGTGACGGCCGGCCGCCCAACAACCTGCCCGCTCGACCCTATCCCCTCCTCTCTTCTCCAGACCATTTCCGGAGACCTTCTCCCTTACCTCACCTCGCTCATTAACTCATCCCTGACCGCTGGCTACGTCCCTTCCGTCTTCAAGAGAGCGAGAGTTGCACCCCTTCTGAAAAAACCTACACTCGATCCCTCCGATGTCAACAACTACAGACCAGTATCCCTTCTTTCTTTTCTCTCCAAAACTCTTGAACGTGCTGTCCTTGGCCAGCTCTCCCGCTATCTCTCTCAGAATGACCTTCTTGATCCAAATCAGTCAGGTTTCAAGACTAGTCATTCAACTGAGACTGCTCTTCTCTGTATCACGGAGGCGCTCCGCACTGCTAAAGCTAACTCTCTCTCCTCTGCTCTCATCCTTCTAGACCTAGCGGCTGCCTTCGATACTGTGAACCATCAGATCCTCCTCTCCACCCTCTCCGAGTTGGGCATCTCCGGCGCGGCCCACGCTTGGTTGCGTCCTACCTGACAGGTCGCTCCTACCAGGTGGCGTGGCGAGAATCTGTCTCCTCACCACGCGCTCTCACCACTGGTGTCCCCCAGGGCTCTGTTCTAGGCCCTCTCCTATTCTCGCTATACACCAAGTCACTTGGCTCTGTCATAACCTCACATGGTCTCTCCTATCATTGCTATGCAGACGACACACAATTAATCTTCTACTTTCCCCCTTCTGATGACCAGGTGGCGAATCGCATCTCTGCATGTCTGGCAGACATATCAGTGTGGATGACGGATCACCACCTCAAGCTGAACCTCGGCAAGACGGAGCTGCTCTTCCTCCCGGGGAAGGACTGCCCGTTCCATGATCTCGCCATCACGGTTGACAACTCCATTGTGTCCTCCTCCCAGAGCGCTAAGAACCTTGGCGTGATCCTGGACAACACCCTGTCGTTCTCAACTAACATCAAGGCGGTGGCCCGTTCCTGTAGGTTCATGCTCTACAACATCCGCAGAGTACGACCCTGCCTCACACAGGAAGCGGCGCAGGTCCTAATCCAGGCACTTGTCATCTCCCGTCTGGATTACTGCAACTCGCTGTTGGCTGGGCTCCCTGCCTGTGCCATTAAACCCCTACAACTCATCCAGAACGCCGCAGCCCGTCTGGTGTTCAACCTTCCCAAGTTCTCTCACATCACCCCGCTCCTCCGCTCTCTCCACTGGCTTCCAGTTGAAGCTCGCATCCGCTACAAGACCATGGCGCTTGCCTACGGAGCTGTGAGGGGAACGGCACCTCAGTACCTCCAGGCTCTGATCAGGCCCTACACCCAAACAAGGGCACTGCGTTCATCCACCTCTGGCCTGCTCGCCTCCCTACCACTGAGGAAGTACAGTTCCCGCTCAGCCCAGTCAAAACTGTTCGCTGCTCTGGCTCCCCAATGGTGGAACAAACTCCCTCACGACGCCAGGACAGCGGAGTCAATCACCACCTTCCGGAGACACCTGAAACCCCACCTCTTTAAGGAATACCTAGGATAGGATAAAGTAATCCTTCTCACCCCCTTAAAAGATTTAGATGCACTATTGTAAAGTGGCTGTTCCACTGGATGTCATAAGGTGAATGCACCAATTTGTAAGTCGCTCTGGATAAGAGCGTCTGCTAAATGACTTAAATGTAAAATGTAAAATGTAAGCACTGGGGTAGCATCATGTTGTGTGGGATGCTTTGCTGCAGGAGGGACTGGTGCACTTCACAAAATAGATGGCTTCATGATGCAGGAAAAGTATGTGGATATATTGAAGCACCATCTCAAGACATCAGTCAGGAAGTTAAATCTTGGTCGCAAATGGGTCTTCCAAATGGACAATGACTCCAAGCATACTTCCAAAATAGTGGCAAAATGGCTTAAGGACAACAAAGTCAAGGCATTAGAGTGACCATCACAAAGCCCTGACCTCAATCCTATGGAACATTTGTGGGCAGAACTGTAAAAGCATGTGCGAGCAAGGAGGCCTGCAAACCTGACTCAGTTACACCAGCACTGTCAGGGGGAATGGGCCAAAATTCACCCAACTTATTGTGGGAAGCTTGTGGAAGAAGCTTGTGGAAGAAAACATTTGACCCATGTTAAACATTTTTAAGGCAATGCTCCCAAATACTAATTGAGTGTATGTAAACCTCTGACCCACTGGGAATGTGATGAAAGAAATAAAAGCTTAAATAAATCATTCTCTATACTATCATTCTGACCTTTCACAGTCTTAAAATAAAGTGGTGATCCTAACTGACCTAAGACAGGGAATTTTTTATTAGAATTAAATGTCAGGAATTGAGAAAAACTGGGTTTAAATGTATTTGGCTAAGGCGTATGTAAACTTCTGACTTCAACCGTATTTTTGAACAAAAGTAGTGCACTATTGGAGATTGGGTGCCATTTGGGACACATCCATGGAGTGCAGTAAACTCTGAGTGCCCTGGAAGAATGGTGCAATCCCAGTTAGCTCCAGGGGAGGGCTCACTCTAGCCTGCAACGTCTACCTGTGCTGTGGAATCAATCCTAATCACAGCCATCTTTGACCTGTATTTTTCCACATCAATTGGCCTGCAAGACTATATTGCCACAATGACTGCTCTTTATATAATCAGTTCTTGTTCACATAACATTTAATTTAGTTACATTTCCACCCTTTGGCTGACATGAATTCCTGTCTTCAAGTTTCCAAATATGTTTTCATATGACTGGAAAATAAACAAAAGCGGCAGCGACTATTTGACCTTCATGGCCATACCCAGTTCACACTGAGCCCCATGAAATTAATTTGATGCCCCGTCCATACTCTCTTCCAATCCCTGAGTTCCAGAGATTAACACAGACCCTGGATTAAAATCCTCAAAATAGAGAAATCCTTTTTAGATGAACAGACTGATTAAAAAGAGGGAATTTGAGAAAAACAGAGAGTTGAGTGGTGGAGCTGAGATTCTGACATTCTCACCTGTGACTATGACGACCCAAATAGTTCAGGTGTGTCAAGGGGTGTCAGTCTTTATATTCATAGCGCATATTTATTTCCACTTTTAACATAGGAAGGAAAGAGTTGTTGAATGTGTTGTTTGACTTATTATTACCTGTATATGTTTTTGTTGTGGGTTTTATGTCATTCACATTTATCATATTAGCATATTTTATCTCTACTACTACCACAATATGGCATTATGATTAATCATTTCCATCCATATTATTTCTTAGTCATTGTGTGGTCTGTTGGAGCTGTGGATGTATGTATCAGTGTTTCCTGGCCTCTCTAACCAAATGTAGTCGTCCACCCACTTCCTCCCATGGACTTCAGGTTCCCTATTTCCCTCTGGGCTTCCCAACAGAGAACTCAGTCCACTGTGGCCAGAGGGCTGTAGCCTTCCCACCTGTCTAAGCCTGTGGTTTCATCAGACAGACAGAGAGACTCCACTAAGGTCATTGGACTGGAGTACAGGAAACGTCCCAAGTCGCATCATATTCCCTATGTAGTGCACTACTTTTGACCAGGACCCATAGTATCATTGGGGACGTACCCACACAGCTTGCTTTTCTCTTTTCGCCTCTCACTCCCGCTCTCCTCTTGCTACTATCGTTCACTCCCCGTATATACGTTGATGGTATTTCTCTCTCTACGCTCAGTCTCCCTCTCCACTGCTCCCGACTCTCTCCCTCTCTCACTCCTTCCAGGCAGCTTAAGCACTCTTCCTTCCTGCCCTCACATGGCTTCCTGCTCCTGCTCTTATCACACGAGAAAACGTGACAGGGGCTCAGCCTAGTCAGCCTGCCACTACCCAGCACCCCACTTCCTAGGCCACCACCGCCTTAAATGGAAGCGTTCTGCCCTGGGCACGTAGGTGCCTATAGGGGTGTGAGTGGCGGGGGCCGTAGGGGGATATCCCGGACCCTGTCACCCACCTGGCCCAAAACTGTTAATACACTTATTTATTATAAACAATATGGTTCCTACTTCATAGCCTGAAAGAGGAACAATACATTTAATGTCGTCGGACGTGTTTTTATTTATTAATTTATTTATCTGAACGGATGCTTGGGGCGCTCTGGGGCATTATCAAGCCATTCTCCGTAAAGGGGGTTTCCTCAGCGCAGGAAATCAGCAGCTTTGATTTTCTCAGCAAATCTGTGCTTCATCACACAATGGGAGTAGATCTGCACCTCATAAGAAACGGTCCATCAAATCTGTGCTTGACCTCCTACCTAATAAAGGGAAATTCATACTGTGCATCGCCGTTAAATGTTGTGGCCACAGATATCACAATTCTGTGGAAATGTATTTGATTGCACCACACTGGTGATTCCAAAACTGTAGGCCTCGGGCCTTGAATTCTATTCAAGTGGTCATTCATGCGGCAACAGATTATGAAATGTGAAATTTGCTTTCAGCGTCACACGTTGTCTCCACATCATTCAAATGAAGTTCCTCCTCGGGTGGAATTAGGGTTGTTCTCATCATCGGCGAAGAGACTCCGAATGGGAGTGTTAATCATTGTGATCTAAAAGGCAAAACTGACCATAGATCAGCACTCCTACTTTAAACGCTTGACACGTATGGTCCTAGAATAATACCCTTGTCATGGTCAGTCCGTTATAAATCCCATGTTTTAGTGGATGCACACACACCCCAGGTTGGGAGCGTCTTGAGTGTGTGTGTGTGTGCGTAGTTTGCATGCTGTATTTATAGTTGTTGTAGGCCAGCGCTGCCAGATAGGGGTCTGCCTGGCACTGATAGAGCCAGTGTTATTGTAAAGCCACAAGGCCATCTGATAAGGTCCCAAATACTCCACAGCCCCCAGCAATAAGACAATGTTTTTGATGGTATCGAGCCAGAATGCCTTATAACCTGCTGCGCAAATGCAGCAATCGCTACAAAGTTCAAGGTCCACTTGCTGTGCATCGACCACGATGTCAGAACGATATGTTTAACATTCAGAAGTGGTCAAGTTTCTCTTGGGTCTCAATATATGGCTCTGGATCTTATTCCCTATACGACGCCTTACTTTTGACCGGAGTCCTATGGGCCCTGGTCAAAAGTAGTGTACTAAATAGGGAATAGGGCGCCATTTCGGACGCAGACTATGTAAGTGTATGAATGTTGTATTGTGCATGTGTATACTGATGGCAGTGGATAGTATTCAGAGTCTCTGACTGTGGGTATGTACTGTATGTCTGAGAGTTTCCCCTCTTATCTTGTGAGAATATCACAGGGGGAAGTTGGTCATCTGACACTGGTCATTGAGGTTAGGTTGAAAGTTCAAAAGTTAAGTGTGAGGCTAAGTGTAATGCTTAGATCCAGACACTTTCCTCAACACACAATACTATTGATCCTTGTAAGACATTCTACCTTCCATAATAGACGGAATTCGACTACTAATTCCATGACTCATTTATCTGTTTGGGTTAGCTTTGAAAGGCTTTTGGGAAATAAGTTTATGTTCTAATTGAGGAACATGTTGTTGTTCTTTATATTTAGATTGAGGTGGACTTTGAAAGCACATTGACTTGGTGAGGGTACTGAGTTGTGACTGGGTTGATACTGATGCTCCACACCATTGTGTGTAAATGACCTGTCAGGAGATTATCTCTGTTTTAACATCAGGAACTCAGACAGTGAGAGGTTATCCGGAGCAATAAGTCCCTTTGAATTTCGAAAAGACATCCAACCTTAAGTATTGATAAAACGATTCCTTTGTGTGCATGTCACTGAGTAAAGTTTAGACATTTGTATGTCATGTAGACAACTGGCTACGTTCATTTGACTGTCATATTTTTAGATGATCAATTGTCTTAACTCAATTAAATTCCTGCACTGAAAGGTAAAATAATATCCACAAAAAAGCCGTCATCAAATGAAGAAAATAAATACAATTTTCACAAGTCATTTGTTCAGCATCATTAGTGTCACAAACCATCTGTCTTGATATTTGACTGCACAGACAGGCATATTTGAGAGTATTCATTTCATGGATGCTACACGTGAGCGTTAAGTGAATGGTACGGCCTCCTTACATTGTGAGTGATGAGAACACATATGGGAGAGTAATTCAAATGTGAGGCTAATTAACATGTGGTATAAACATTAAAGTAGGATCTTCCTGTCAATAGTACTGCTTCTATACACCGTTAGAGTAAAGGGAAGAGCTCAGAGAGGAAGCACTCACACACAGTGCATTTCCTCCATAAAACCACAGCTGTGTGATAACAACACACTGCACATTCCTCTACCTTTTTCTGTAATTTAAGCACCATAGAGGACAATATGATGCCAGGGTAGGCCTGCATGTACAGATGAAGTCGGAAGTTTACATACACCTTTGACAAATACATTTAAACTCAGTTTTTCAATATTCCTGACATTTCGTCCCAGTAAAAATTCCCTGTCTCAGGTTGGTTAGGATCACCACTTTATTTTAAGAATGTGAAATGTCAGAATAATGGTAGAGAGAATTATTTATTTCATCACATTCCCAGTGGGTCAGAAGTTTACATACACTCAATTAGTATTTGGTAGCATTGCCTTAAAAATGGTTTCACTTGGGTCAAACGTTTTGGGTAGCCTTCCACAAGCATCCCAGAATAAGTTGGGTGAATGTTGGCCCATTCCTCCTGACAGAGCTGGTGTAACTGAGTCAGGTTTGTAGGCCTCCTTGCCTGCACATGCTTTTTCAGTTCTGCCCACACATTTTCTATTGGATTAAGTTCAGGGCTTTGTGATGGCCACTCCAATACCTTGACTTTGTTGTCCTCAAGCCATTTTGCCACAACTTTGGAAGTATGTTTGGGGTCATTGTCCATATGGATGACCCATTTGCGACCAAGCTTTAAGATGTTGCATAATTTTCTGTCCTCATGATGCCATCTATTTTGTGAAGTGCACCAGTCCCTCCTGCAGCAAAGCAACCCCACAACATGATGCTGCCACCCCCGTGCTTCACGTTTGGGATGGTGTTCTTTGGCTTGCAAGCCTCCCCCTTTATCCTCCAAACATAACGTTGGTCATTATGGTCAAACAGTTCTATTTTTGTTTCATCAGACCAGAGGACATTTCTCCAAAAAGTATGATCTTTGTCCCCATGTGCAGTTGCAAACCGTAGTCTGTCATTTTATGGCGGTTGTGGAGCAGTGGCTTCTTCCTTGCTGAGCGGCCTTTCAGGTTACTTTCTATATATTACTCGTTTTACTGTGGATATAGATACTTTTGTTCCTGTTTCCTCCAGCATCTTCACAATGTCCTTTACTGTTGTTCTGGGATTGATTGGCACTTTTCGCACCAAAGTACGTTCATCTCTAGGAGACAGAATGCATCTCCATCCTGAGCGGTATGACGGCTGCGTGGTCCCATGGTGTTTATACTTGCGTACTATTGTTTGTACAGATGAGCGTGGTACCTTCAGGCGTTTGGAAATTGATCCAAGGATGAACCAGACTTGTGGAGGCCTTCAATTATTTTCTGAGGTCTTGACTGATTTCTTTTGATTTTCCCAAGATGTCAAGGAAAAGAGGCACTGGGTTTGAAGGTAGGCCTTGAAATACATCCACAGGTACACCTCCAATTGACTCAAATGATGTCAATTAGCCTAATCAGAAGCTTCTAAAGCCATGACATAATTTTCTGGAATTTTCCAAGCTGTTTAAAGGCACAGTCAACTTAGTGTATGTAAACTTCTGATCCACTGAAATTGTGATACAGTGAATTATAAGTGAAATAATCTGTCTGTAAACAATTGTTGGAAAAATTACTTGTCATGCACAAAGTAGATGTCCTAACAGACTTGCCAAAATTATAATTTGTTAACAAGACATTTGTGGAGTGGTTGAAAAACGAGTTTTAATGACTCCAACATAGTTGTGTGTAAACTTCCGACTTCAACTGTATATGCTTGGGAGTAGGAAGAGAAGCTGCATGTGCAGTAGCCATTGTTTTAAGTGGAACAAATCTGCAAGTTGATTAGGCTGTATTTGGAATGTTAGGCATACATATGAAAAACAATAAATTAAAGAATACCCATAATTGAAGGTGTTTTTATATTATATTGTAAAACATGTATGGACACGGGATAGCTGGAGAAAGTTATTTAATGAACACAACTACAAGTTCAGTATTTTGAACTGTTAATTAAGAATATTTTAATGGATATGGCTGTGTGGGTCCTTTGTGGACAAGCACATTTTGTGTGTAATGTCCCGTGTTTCCTTTATGGGCATTATACAGGTGTAGGATCTTAATTTGAGCCAGTTTGTATACAGTAGGAAAATAATCCTAATGGAACAGAAAATGTGAATTCTTATGTGGTTTATATTTAATGGACATTTTTGTAAGGGCTGATACGGTGCTTTCGGAAAGTATTCAGACACCTTGACTTTTTCCACAGAAAACAGAAATACCTTATTTACATAAGTATTCAGACCCTTTGCTATGAGACTCGAAATTTAGCTCAGGTGCATCCTGTTTCCATTGATCATCTTTGAGATGTTTCTACAACTGTGGTAAATTCAATTGATTGGACATGATTTGGTAAGGCACACACCTGTCTATATAAGGTCCCACAGTTGAGCATTGAAGGTCCCCAAGAACACAGTGGCCTCCATCATTCTTAAATGGAAGAAGTTTGGAACCAAGACTCTTCCTCTTCCAGCCAAACGGAGCAATCGGGGGGTATTAGTCAAGGAGGTTACCAAGAACCCGATGGTCACTCTGACAGAGCTCCAGAGTTCATCTGTGAAGATGGGAGAACCTTCCAAAAGGACAACCAGCTCTGCAGCACTCCACCAATCAGGCCTTTACGGTAGAGTGGCCAGATGGAAGCCACTCCTCAGTAAAAGGCACATGACAGCCCGCTTAGAGTTGAACTCTTGAACTCTTTGGCCTGAATGCCAAGTGTCACATCTGGAGGAAACCGGGCACCATCCATACGGTGAATCGTGGTGGTAGCAGCACCAAGCTGTGGGGGATGTTTTCAGGGGCAGGAACTGGTAGATTAGACAGGATCGAGGGAAAGATGAACGGAGCAAAGTACAGAGAGATCCTTGATGAAAACCTGCTCCAGAGCTCTCAGGACCTCCGACTGAGGCGAAGGTTCACCTTCCAACAGGACAACAACCCTAAGCACACAGTCAAGACAATGCAGAAGTGGCTTCGGGACAAGTCTCTGAATGTCCTTGAGTGGGCCAGCCAGAGCCCGGACTTGAACCCGATTGAACATCTCTCGAGAGACCTGAAAATAGCTATGCAGTGACCCTCCTCATCCAATCTGACAGATCTTGAGAGGATCTGCAGAGAAGAATGGGAGAAACTCCCCAAACGCAGGTGTGCCAATCATACCCAAGAAGACTCAAGGCTGTAATCGCTGCCAAATGTGCATCAACAAAGTACTGAGTAAAGGGCCTGAATACGAATGTAAATGTGATATTTCCGTTTTTTTTTTTTTTTTTTTATAAATTCGCAAACATTTCTAAAAACCTGCTTTTGCTCTGTCATTATGGACTATTGTGCGAAGATCAATTTTAGAATGAGGCTGTAACTTAACAAAATGTGGGAAAAAGTCAAGGGGTCTGAGTACTTTCCGAATACACTGCATGTGTATTATGTCTGCGTCATTGTGACGGTGCAGTGATCTCCATACACGAAGGGGATATGAGCGTTGTGAAGAGCGTGTCGCCACAAACCAACATCAAAGGAGAAGTCACTACGTTTGTGAGGAAGTTCCCGAAAATGAACAATGATCAATTAGTCAACAAATGAACAAACCACACATGAGATCGTAAACGTATATATCAATGCAGTAGCATTGAGTTTCTTCATAAGGCACTGTGTTGAATAAGTAGAAGTCCAGTCAAGCCAGACCGGTGATGCAGATGTTTATGCTGTCGCTGAATGCAATGGTGTCTCTCTTATCTTCTGTCTAAGAGATCATTCTTCCTCTCCAGCTCTCGTGCTTCACCTTATTGATCCATAGATCCCCTGTCTGTGCCTAGAGAGAGAGAGAGAGAAAGAGAGAGAGAGAGAGAGAGTGAGAGAGAGAGAGAGTAGACCACTGATCACACACTATTGATCGGTATTGGTCGCCTTGGTCGCCTCTCGCGCCAACATGGCGTTCAGTTAGCACCCTTGGGGGTATCAGCGTTTTGTTCTGCGGTGACGCTTTAGCACCTCGACCAGGCAAAGGCCACGCATGAAAGAGAGAGGAGTGTTTGACCGCCTGAGGAATCGATTCACACCCTGATTGTCACATACAAAGGCCCCACTGTCCCTCTCATCCCATTCAAAGGCATGGGCCACGGTGCACAGATTAGGAATTAACTCATATTCTGCACTCACCAGTTAGTTAAAAGGCACACAAACGTGGATGCATAGGCATCTACATGTGTTGAACTTTAGGAATGGAAATAGGAAGGTGCTATTATGCGTCACCTGTATGTGTGACAGATGAGATGAATTGAGGGACTTCTTTTCAGGGCGGAGGGGTCAAATGCATGCCAAGACGTGGAGAGTACTATTTATGTGGTAGCTAGTTGTCAGAGGAACAATACCGCTGTTTAAACGGGCAATCAACAGTAGAAACAATAAGAAAGTGGTAAAAAGCTAAGGGATGGGGCTGGAGAAATTCATAGGCAGAGCCCTGGATGCAAGGACTGACCATCTATGATATCAAAATGATATTTTTTACTTTGTAAACAAACATTGGAGGTAAACAAGCATATACAGTGTGTTGAGTTCTGATTGGGTACGACAATTGAGCTAAGCTCATGAGGCATTTCTAAGTTATATTCTAATGAATGGGTACATGCCATTCATTTTTAAGTCCACAAATAGATGTCTTAACTGCTGATGACCCCTTTAAAGACAATCTACAGCCTAGTGGTTAGAGCGTTAGGTCCGTAACCGAAAGGTTGCTGGATCGAATCCCTGAGCTGACAAGGTAAACATATGTTGTTCTGCCCCTGAACAAGGCAGTTAACCCACTGTTCCCCGGTAGGCCATCATTGTAAATAAGAATTTGTTCTTAACTGACTTGCCTAGTTAAATAAAGGTTACACATTTTTCTCACCACAACTCATCCTGATCATACCACAACACAGATCTTAGAGATATTTGACTGTATCTCCCATTTATCACACAGTGTATGCTGTCCCTGAAACTTAACTCTTAAAATAACTTATTCCCCGGAACACAGAAATCATCTATCAGGGACAAATCCCTTTCTGCGCAAAACCCAAAATAGATAGGGTCTTATCAGTTTGGGAACATTATTGCACTGACGAAAACAATACAGTTTGAAGACGGGGTCCAATGTTGACCCTAATAATGTGATTGGTTTAAAAAGAAGCCTGGAGTGTCAGGAAGCCAGCCATACCTCTGTCTTCACGGATAAAGTCATAAAAATGATAAACACAAGTCACAATTAGCCCAGGGGCCAAGACAATGCAGTGGTCATTGGTGGAGAGTTAGGCAGGTCAGGGCAGTAAAAGTGATCAAGATGAAAGAGATCGGTTACGTCCCAAATGGTGCCCTATTCTCTATATAGTTCACTACTTTTGACCCGGGACCATAGGGCCATAGTGCACTACATAGGGAATAGGGCGCCATTTGGGATGCAGCCATTGTCCTCCCTTTAAGGACTGACCTCTCTGTTCATTTGAGTAAGGAAACATGGGTTTTCCCTTTCCCCGGTTAACTAATAGTCACCCCTGTGCTTCTATTTTAAAATGTGATTCACGAGTGAGTGAGACTTTTATCCTTTTTATCCTAAAATGGTGATGATGACACAATGACTTATCAATCACAGGTAAAGTTACTGGAATAGACAGGAGGGGGTCACTTTAATCAGACTGTACCTTCATTTAAGTCTGGATTCATTTGGATTCAGACACACACGTCCTCAATCACTCTACAGACTGCAGGGGGGACCTAAAGGGACTCATCCTATAATCGTATCTTAATTTTAGTCCGTATATCCCTGGTCATTACTGTGATTTTTTTTACAGTATGTTACCGTAAATTCCAAAGAAACTTGGTTTAACAGTACATTACTGTAAACTGAAGAGGAATGGTTTTATATCCTATGAAGCCATACGCTACATGAGTGAAGAAACACCACCATAGTTGTCATGTACTCAGGAAAGTGACTTTGATTATTTTACTTTGCGTTTCCGTCTTATTGTTGCTCGACCCCCTGGAAGTCCACAAAACCAGAGGTTACCACAACTTTAGGTGAAAAGTTTTCAAACATCCTCCTGTTAGCAGGACTAAAGGAAGATTGAAAACGTGTCTTGGATCCAGGACTGGGATTAATCAAACAGACAGAGAGTGAAGGCGAGGCGGGGGATGAGGCGGGGGATGAGGCGGATATGCTCATCTCTGAACTGACCTGTGGAGATAAACAAGAACAGGTTTAATCACAACTACATCAGCCCAGAGCGATGTGTGTGTGTGTGTGTGCGTGCGTGCGTGCGTGCGTGCGTGTGTGTGTGTGTGTGTGTGTGTGTGTGTGTGTGTGCATTGGCTGTCTCCTGGTGTGTGGGAAAGAAAAATACTATATTTTGATGGGAGAAGTCATAAAGCCACATTTCCTATACAAGGTGAGGTTCAGAGTCCCCCCCAGAGGAGTGTGAGAGAGAGTGTGCGAGCATGCATGAGTGTGTTGGGGTGGTAGAAAGGGATGAGAGGGTACCAGAATGAGCCCAGACCGGTAACGATGACAATGTGCCCAAGGAGATTCCCACCTGATTCCCAGCAGATCCCTGACAGATTAACGCCTTCAGAACAATGAAAAGAGAGTGGAGAGGGTTTACTCTGTGTTGTGCTTGTCTGAGGCACACACATCCACCCCTGCACCCCTTTCCTCAAGGCCTCATGTTCCCAGCATTCCCCTGGGGGGGATCTATAGCCCACAACACACACACACACACACAGCCTTTTGGCTAAGAGGGGGGGGGGTGTATAGTGCTTTCTGAAAGCATTCAAAACCCTTGACTTTTTCCACATTTTGTTAAGTTACAGCCAAATTCTAAAAGTGATTAAATAGTTTTTTCCCTCACCAGTCGACACACAATAATGACATTTGCAAAAAACGTTTTTAGATTTTTTTTGCAAATGTATATAAAAAAAACAGATGACATTTACATAAGGATTCAAACCCTTTACTCAGTACTTTGTTGAAGCACCTTTTGCAGCGATTACAGCCTCGAGTATTCTTGGGTATATATCTACAAGCGTGGCACTCCTGTATTTGGGGAGTTTCTCCCATTCATCACTGCAGATCCTCTCAAGCTCTGTTAAGATGGATCGGGAGCATCGCTGCACAGCTATTTTCTCTTGTTGTCCTATTGGAAGATGAACCTGCACCTCAGTCTGAGGTCCTGAGAGCTCTGGAGTAGGTTTAAATCAAGGATCTCTCTGTACTTTACTTTGTTCATCTTTCCCTCGATCCTGACTAGTCTCCCAGTCCTTGCCACTGAAAAACATCCCCACAGCATGATGCTGTCACCACCATGCTTCACCGTAGGGACAGTGCCAGGTTTCCTCCAGATGTGACACTTGGCAATCAGGCCAAATAGTTCAATCTTGGTTTCATTAGACCACAGAATCTTGTTTCTCATGGTCTGAGAGTCTTTAGGGGCCTTTTTCCAAAATCCAAGCGGGCTGTCATGTGTCTTTTACTGAGGAGTGGCTTGTGTCTGGCTACTCTACCATAAAGGCCTGATAGGTGGAGTACTGCAGAGATGATTGTCCTTCTGCAAGTTTCTCCCATCTCCACAGAGGAATTTTGGAGCTGTGTCAGAGTGACCATCGGGTTCTTGGTCACCTCCCTGACTAAGGCCCTTCTCCCCTTCATTGCTCAGTTTGGCCAGGTGGTCAACTCTAGGAAGAGTCTTGGTGGTTCCAAACTTCTTCCATTTAAGGCCACTGTGTTCTTGGGGACCTTCAATGCTGCAGAAATGTTTTGGTACCCTTCTCCAGTTCTGTGCCTCGACACAATCCTGTCTCGGAACTCTACGGACAATTGGTTTGGTTTTTGCTCTGACCTGCCTTGTCAACTCTGGGACCTTGAAAGACAAGTGTGTGCCTTTCCAAATCATGTTCAATCAATTGAATCTTCCACAGGTAGACTCTAATCAAGTTGTAGAAACATCTTAAGGATGATCAATGGAAACAGGATGCACCAGAGCTAAATTTCGAGTCTCATAGCAAAGGGTCTGAATGCTTATGTAAATAAGGTCTTTCTGTTTTTGATTTTTTTGTAAATTTGCAACAATTTCTAAAAAACTGTTTACACTTTGTCGTTATGGGGTATGGTGACTAGATTGATGAGGTATTTTGTTTTTTAATCAATTTTAGAATAAGGCTGTAAGGTAACAAAATGTGGAAAAAGTCAAGGGGTCTGAATACTTTTCGAATGCACTGTATTCAGTGACTTTATTACTTGCCTTTATTTAACAAGGAAAGTCATTGAAAACACATGATCTTTTACAATAACAACATCGACTGGTAGGTATGTCAGTTGAGGACAGAAAGAAAGTAAGATCTTTCTCTTGTTCATTTTCTGATCTGCTTCACACTGGGGTATTGTGGGATTGTGGAGTCCAAACATCGAGGTCACAGGCTTTAACACAGGGAAGTAAGAAAGGAACAGGACCACACTCAACCACCACACAACCTTTCCCATCAGCCATCTGAGCGTAACCTGACCTGAGCACAAGCTTTCATATCTTATATCTGTTTCAATGGAGCAGATTAGTAATGAGATAATAAAAATAAAAAAATGAAAAAACAAACATAAAAAGTCTAAATACCATAGTCAAACATACATTCACCGATTTGATTACACAATGGAAAGTAAGGATACTGAATTAGCCGGGGTTATTACAGCTTCAGAGAGCTGTGTTCCTACAGTATATGGGGCGTCGCAAAATAAAAGATACAGCATGTCATCTTAACTACATGTTGCTTCACAACTCTGCCTTAATGGAGGCTGAGCGTCTGATGGCATTTCATTAGCAACTATGAAGTGGCTTTAATCACCTTAGATTTCTATTTACATACTGGTGATGGAAGAGGGAGAGAGGAGTATGGTGTATGACTGAGAACACCTGTTACATTACATTCGACCCTCTTTAACCTCCTCTTCCATCCTCCCCGTTCCCCCTTCCTGCAAGCACCGTCCCCCGTCCCCCCCACCCCTCAGGCAGTTGATAGAGGTAATCATAATCAGACCTAGTCTAAACACTCATAGAATCACAGACTATCACACACATTTATTCTATTCACTTCCTATTGGTCAGTGATTGCACTGTGTGTGTTTTAGCCTTCATTTATTCATTTGTTCGTTCTATTGTGTTTTCATGTGTTTTTGTGTGTCACTGTTGGAGGGCCTTGAAATTGGAAGAATTGATTTTTCAAAATAGCATAAATGAATATCCACGATACTATTTATTCCAATGAACGAACCATGATGTTTGAACTTGAGTAGTAGGTCCATTGGTAAACCTTTGCCTTTCTATGGCTTTGACCGAGCTCAGGCTCTTATAGCCTGATAGTGTCTTGGGATCTGAGCAGAGTGCTAACATATATATGCCTTCCGTACCAGTGATTTAAACTAAACATGGCTGCCTCACAACTCAACACAAAGGACTCGGCAATCGCATTGTGCAATTCCCAAGAAAGCCGCCCACAGACATTTATACAGTGAGTCTGGCGACCAGCAGCTCGACAGTGTGTCAGAACTCGCTTGGAAGGCGGACAGTTTGTGCTGCTACGCCAAGGACAGGAAGTGCTTGCGGAGGGACAGGAAGTGCTCACCGCTGCAGTAGCCGAGGCTGGAACTGAGATAATGCCATTGTGTAAGCAAGCCTAGTGACCTCTCCCTGAGCGTGGAGCCCAGAGGCTGGCGTCGAGAGCCCTGGCCCCCACCCAGCCCCAGACTCCCCAGGCACGGGGTGGGGGACACGGGAGGACGGGGGATGGCCGCGGGGCGTGTCGCCTCCTCTTATTGCCCTACTCCCCTCCTCTGGGGGGACTCTGAACCTCACCTTGTATAGGAAATGTGGCTTTATGACTTCTCCCATCAAAAGATAGTATTTTTCTCTCCCACACACCAGGAGACAGCCAAGGCATGTACGCGCACACACACACACACACACACACACACACACACACACACACACACACACACACACACACACACACACACACACACACACACACACACACACACACACACACACACACACACACACACCATGGCTGCTGGCACTCACACATGCAAACACACTCATAGACATATATAAGCATGCACACACACATTTTCAAACTAGTGAGGTTTCAGTCCAGTCTCATGAGACCACGGGGGAAAACCGTATCAGGTCATCAGCTGTAAAATAGACGATGCCAATGTTATAGCACCAGATCCTGTCCGAGCGCACGGACTGTGACAGGGCAAGACCCCTCTAACACCACCGCCTCCAAAAGGGTCAGCCAGTATACTCTGGATCCCCTTGCTATACCGAGACAGGGCACGATGGGGTTGTATAAGCATCTCTCATATTTCTGTCAGCCCTCATTGACCTGAGAGAGGAAAGGCTCCAGTCTGACATGCTGTATCTAACTGTGTCTACATGGCATGATGGGAACGGCTCGAGGACAGATGAAGAAAAGAAGGGAGCTGGCAGGTTAAGCCCTGCCGTTACTGATAAGGACGCCTGCAGTCTCTGGCTGTTGTTTTGATTCCTGACCACTATGGACACGGCTTGGTTCTCGACTGCTTATTAAAACATTCAAATAGTGTGAGGTGTGTGGGTGGACTGATATTCTGGCTGCAGCTGATTCAATCAACAGTAGCTCTCTCTCACCTCACCTTGTTCTCTCGGGTCTCATGTAGGCTGCATGGTGATTGGCGACTTTCTACAGGATTGTAGGCGATAGTCAAGGGATCAGCCATGGTTTTATAACAACGTTTTTGTGAGCAGTGGTCATATCTGTAGCAGATGAAAAGAAGAAGTGATTTTTCTGAAGTTTTAAATACTTCCTATATATAGCTTTTTCAGGCTGCTGGACTTCTTTTATTCCTAATTTTAAGCACTGATAAATTACTTTACAAAGTATACACAATTACACACTCTCATTCATCCACCACCAGTGCTTGACTTTGACTGAAAAATGTACTAGTACTCATTTTGGGTGCCGGTATTGCTTATGTTTAGGTGCAGGAGCTCCACAATACTCTTGAGCTAATATTCTATAAGAGGAACAGGAGCTCAAGAAGTAGAACATTTGAGATGCCAGTACTCAGCTCAGGTGAGCTCCTGCCAATGTGTGGAGGAGAGTAGTGTGTGTAGGGTTTAGGATCCAGAGTGACCAAGGTCACCTGCAACATACTTTTAGTGATATATTAGTGTAATTAAATTAAATCTAATTTAATGACTTGTTTTGACAGTTTCAAGTGTAAAAGACAGGGATATAATGCAGGTAGCCTAGTGGTTAGCCTATTTGGCCAGTAACTTAAAGGTTGCCAGGTTGAATCGCAGAGCTGATAAGGTAAACATCTGTCGTTCTGCCCCTGAACAAGGCATTTAACCCACTGTTCCCCATAGGCCGTCATTGTAAATACAAATGTGTTCTTAACTGACTTGCCTAGTTAAATAAAGGTTACATTTAAAAAAATAACTTCTGCTAGGGTGAGAGAAACCGATTTGGAGACCGACCCTTGCCTTGTTGTCAGATACAACCATGTCATGTTCGACCTTGAAGAATACGGCCCAATAATCACCACTGCCTATGGCCCTTGTGTCCCCTAACTGTGGTCCCAGGTTCTGCACTTCACAGACAACAAAGGCCGATAGATGACTGTTCATTTAATCTATCTCGACTGTTTGCAAATATAGTGTATTCACCAGCATCTCCTATAAGAATTTCTAACCCCTAATTAACGCTTCTTTGAATCAACATAATCTACATCCAGCCTCAGTCAATGGCTGTGAACCCTGGCAGACAGTCTAAAATGATGCTAAAATCTGCGCATTAGAAATATAATTATTTCCTTGCGTAAACCTGAACTTCCAGTTACCAAATCCAGCATCTCAATACACAGATGAAAGAGAGTGCGTGTGTATTAGACCTATGTCTGAATAATATATACTTTAGGATAGTTTAAACTTACAGGTGGTATACAGTGATAAGTTATATAAACATGACAAAAAACGTAAACAAATATTTAAAAGGGATGGCATGAGCAATTGAGAACATGTCTCGCAGAACAGCAGCACATGGATTTAATTCAAATGTTTCTGAAATAAATGACTTTGTAGACTATTAATTATTTGATATTTGCTCAATTTGGCATTATTTTTCCCCTATAGCCCTATAAGTTGGTGTATCCAAAACATTTGTGTGGAGTTTATGTCACGAATTCAATGTTCTATTTGAATCATAACTGTAAAACGCACAGTAACACTAGGCCTACACCCACAGTCTTGTATCACATGAAGAAAAAAAAACGAATAAACATTTAAATGAAAATTAAATGTTTAATCCATTCTCTAACAGTGGGCACCTCACATTACACATAGAGGACAATGTGTGGTATCCCGCTCCAAACAAGGCTGGAAGGCAGCTAACTTGAAACTTTTTACACCTCAGGCGTACTGAGCACTCCCACCCTATTGTGATTGGTTGCCTATGCGCTTATAGTATCCCCAACCTCAGAGTAGATAGTCAGTTCTAGTTTAGTCAGCTCCAAGCTATTATCTAACAGTGACGGACATTTTCCACTCAGTTTTGAATCGTTACTATTACTTGCGTTATTAAAACTTTCATTTTATATACCTACACAGCAAGTGACACTTATTTTCTCATTTTATTTACGCGAGTTGCTGCCCGGTTGGTGTCGATAGACCGAAGGTGAACAGCGATGAGTAGTCCCGATGCGGGTTACGCCAGTGACGATCAGAACCAGGCTAGGTGCGCGATCTCAATCATGATGCCTGGAATGGGACACTGTCACTGGGCAGACCCCCTGAGCCCTCTCGGGGACACCAAAGAGAAGAGCGAGTCCAGCTCCGGGAACCAGAACCGTGGGAAGAATGAGCCGAGGATCCGGAGACCCATGAATGCGTTCATGGTGTGGGCGAAGGATGAGCGCAAGCGGCTGGCACAACAAAATCCAGACCTGCACAATGCGGAGTTGAGCAAAATGTTGGGTAAGGAAACTAAATAGCAATTGATTGTGTAGGCCTGTTACTGAAGTGATATTTGTAAAGACCAATGGGAATTTCTTGTTTAGCAAGTATTTCAATAATATTTCATAAGTGATCAAATGCTAGGGAATTTGTATAATTTTAAGCAGTGTGTTACCACGTGGGAGCATACTGCATTTATTCGAGCAGCAATATTCTAAATATTATTTTATGCCTATACTTCCATGATTTTGGTTTGTAAGTAGGCTATTTGCATAGGGCCAAATTATCTTGAAAAAGCATAATTCTCTTGAAAAAGCACATGATGCTAACGCCCTGCCCTTATTCTGGCCATTGAAATAGTCTAGGTAACTCAAATGAATCAATCACAACAAATGTACGATCAATAATAACACTAATGTTATTTCGAAATGAAAGTTCTGCTGTTACTAAATTGATGATGAGCTATTTTGGAGCGCATCACCAGACTGCATGCCTGATGCCGCTATAACTGACGTGGGCTTTGTTGTGGATCTGTAGGGAAGTCGTGGAAAGCCCTTCCTGTGTCGGAGAAGCGGCCGTTTGTAGAGGAGGCTGAGAGGCTTCGGGTGCAGCACATGCAGGATCACCCCAACTACAAGTACCGACCCCGGAGGAGGAAGCAGGCGAAGAGGATTAAGCGCCTGGACTCCGGGTTCCTGGTCCACAGCATGTCCAACCAGCAGAGCACCTCCCTGGGTGGGGAAGGTAGGGTGTGTATGGAGAGCATGGGTTACCACCATGAGCATGGCTACCAAGTGTCTCCTCAATCCCTCGGCAACTACCGCGAAGCCCAGGCCCTCGGAGGGGCTTCCTACGAATCCTACTGCCTGCCCACCCCCGACACATCTCCGCTGGATGCCGTGGAGACAGACTCCATGTTCTTCCACAGCCACTCTCAGGAGGAGTGCCACATGATGCCCGTGTATGCCTACCACTCTCAGGGGGCAGAGTACCCACCTCAGGACCCTCACTCCAACCACCACGCCAACCCCATGCTCCACAGACACCACTCCTCCCCCACAGAGCAGCAGCAAGCCTCCCAGGCTGGCCCCATGCCCCCCACCTTCAACCAACTGGCCATGTACTACAGCCAGCACTGCAGCCCCAGTCACCCCAAGCGACACCCAGGCCATGGGGCAGGACAGCTCTCCCCTCCCCCAGACTCCCAACCCCACCCAGCAGACCAGGTGGAGCAGATGCATCCCTCAGAGCTGATAGGGGAGGTGGACCGCAGTGAGTTTGAGCAGTACCTGAGCTCCTCCAGACCTGGAGACATGACAGGCCTGTCTTATGGGGTGCATGAGGCCAACATGCAGGGACCTGAGAGCCTGATATCCTCTGTGCTCTCTGACGCCAGCACAGTGTACTACTGTAACTACAACAACTCCTAACCTCCTGGTCTGCCCTGTCTGTCAATCACGTCTCTACTACTGTAGCTATTACAGTACATAACCTGACCTCAAATGTCTCTCTCTGTTTCCTCTCTCTATTTCTATCTTCTCTCTCTCTCTCTATCTCTCCCTCCCTGTCTAGCTCTGTCTTTCTCTTTCATTCTGTTACCATTAAAGGCAAGTGGGAACAGTGGGAACTCTTTAATTTGAGGTTTTAAATGCAGTATGTTATTTTCTTTTTGTATGAAGGATGTTCAATTTGTGTCACTTTATGAGCTGAGAAGCTATAGGACATTTGAATTGTGATGATGATAGTTTCACACACTGTGCAAAGGGGAAAGCTCCTGAGCAGGAATATAAATACATTTTGTGATAATAAATAATGTATAGTTACTATTTGAAGGTTTTATGTATAGCTGTTTTATACTTTTGCACTTTTAAAAAATAAAGTTTTGAACCAAAATAGATGTTCCCTTCTCTGTTTTTTGGTTTTTAATTACATTACCTCCTCTTTTCATTGTTGAAATACTGTACCACATAGATTCTTACAGTATATTCATGCACCTGGGTAGCCATATTTAGTTATTGGTGCAATGTTTTCATATATAGCAACATTTACTTCGTCTGTAGAGGTTATAGACCATGTGTTTAAAGTTATTAATAATCACATTTGTTGAAGCAATAACTTATTTGTATACTGTGTGGACATTAGTGGTAGCCTAGATTCATTTCACAACAATGTAAAAAAGAATCTAACAAATATACACCTTTTTTTTCATGATGGTATCATTGTGGAATGTTGTGGAACAGATCACCTGGCAACTAAGTTCATCCACAGTGGAAGAGACTCTGGACCGGCTTCCTGCCCTGTTTAGAATAGAGGTGATCTCAGGGTCTGATTTACACATGGCGCCTTGTTTTCACAGTATGGGAATACAGTTTATGTCCCGGACATCCTGTTTCTAAGTGATTTAGTCTCCCCTGATTAATGACAGAGGCCATTAAATTTGAGTATATTTACTACACCCATGCTAGACAATGGAGAGTCATACAATACTAAAAAAATGTATACAAATATATTTTGGTTGCCAAATAAAAGGTATATGTTTAAGTTTTTCAACAGATAGTATATCTATAGCATGGATTCATTTAGAAAACAGATAAAGAACATGGACATTTGATGTTGAAAGGATGAGGAAGGTATTATGAAGTGCATCAAGACAATTCAGATGTATTTATAGTTGAACAACTGGGTACCGTTTTATAAATAAAGATGTTCCTTTTTGAAAGGAAGAGGTTCTTCTCCAAGGGGTCAATCCCCCTGACCCCAGAAAACATTTTCAGTGCTCTAGAGGAAGCATGTTCCAAAGCCGTATATTCCTCCACTTTGTTCATGTCCAATGTTTTGAAATCTCTCCCATGTAAAACACAAGCAGAGGTTGGAGCTCAAGGTTATTCCCTGTACTTCCCACACTCATAATGATGCTCTCTTTTTAGAGATTTTAAATCTTCAAGAACAATAAAAGGCTTGTTTTAAACATATGGATAAACCATATCCGAGTGCGGGGGACTTGCTCTGTCCCGGTCCTATTTTATTAATCTAATTTGTAACGCATATGACTGCCATTTTCTCTTGATACTGTCATACATAAGTACTACCCCAAACACACACACACAAAACACAGATAGGCAAATGTTTCGCCCAACAGGTGAAACATTTGCACCCCCTCCCCCCTTCATAACATGTGACACACTTCCCTTTGGGCTAGACTGGAGAATCCAGTCTAATTGGTGTGAATCTGTGTAAATTCAGTCTGCAGCTGGGTTTAGCTCTGTTGGGATAGCTAATGGCATAACCGACCAGCTCAGACCATTATCCCCACAGCAAGATCAACAGAGTGGGTGGTGGTGGGGGGTCACCTGCACAGACTGGGAGTGGGATGGTTTGGGGGGGAGCAGGAAAATGGGCAGGAAAATTGATAAGAAAAGACAGAGAGAGAGAGCGCGAGAGAGAGAGAGAAAACAAGACAGAGAACACACTGATAGACGTACCCTACAGTCCAAGAAAGAGTGGCTTTATGTGGTGCTCCTAAGAGAGGTGGTGAAGTCTCCTGAGGCCTATCTGACAGCGAGTGGCCGGCCAGGCCGGGAAGGGGAGGGAGGGGAGTAGTCAGGGAGATTACCTCTAGGCTCGGCCGGGCGGCTCCCTACTTTAACACAGGAGCACTTAATCACAGCAATGCACTAATCTTACCTCAGGTAGCTAGCTGCCTTTCACAAATACAGCTTTATTCAAACACTAACAACTTTGGAAATATGGCTTTATTTACCACAAACATGGTAAAACAAGTTTCATCCACTCACAGATAAAGTCACAAACAGCTTTAACCAGTACAGAACATAAATAAATAGGTACCCCAATACCTGACACAACTTAACACTGTTGAAAATCCTCTGTCTCTGTATTGTAAACAGACAGAAGAGACCCATGTTATGTCTTATGAATAACATTTGCCTTGAATAATCTGGCTTTGCCCTAAGCCTCCAATTGAGTATTTGGTAAAGGTTCCCATGACAACAAAAACACACAAAACAAAATAACGAGATACAATCTATTAATCTGAACAACAATCAAAGCAAAACCTGCATACTTTAAGTCATAACTGGCACCCAGGAAGACAGAGAACATGCAAGAGCAAAATCAAAGCAGTTCCCTGCAAACTATTCTTGGTCATGAACAGTTGGAATATTAAGGTTGTGCTGTGCAATTAAATCACATTCAAAAAAGGAAAGTAAGAGAAAGAAAGGACAGTAAAACTGATAGTAAGCAACCCTGGCTGCCAATGAAGTCAATAATAGTGGATTGCATATACAGAATGTGAGACAGCTGCAGACACAGAGGAGGGTGTGTCTGTTCCCTGTCTAAACCAGGGTTTGGGGTGGAGGGTTGTTCTATAATCCCAGGCAAATGCCCTCCTTCTCGGGGACTGATCGGTTTCATAGCCCCTGCCTGTCAGAAAGACCAGGGTCCAGTTGTGTTGCCACTAAATATAGTCCACATCAAGTCAATCTCTGTTCCATGCAGTGATTCAATCGTTTAGTTTTTCTTCTGATTCTGCCCCTTGCCTTGTCTCATACGGTTATAAATAGCTCTCACAGGAGTGGGTGTGGGTGGTGAAGAAACATAATGTGGGTCCCTCTCCTTTTGACATGACCTCAGTTACTATATCAGTGATTCGCTGAGTGGTTCTACAGCACCATTTTCAGAGACATTAAGAGTAGCCTTACAATTTACTTTTATACCATTTTTTCTATACACCTTTTATAGAGTTATGCTATATGAATGCACTAATTTCTGCCTGAAGGAAAAGGGGAAATGTCAACATGATCAAACCAGTAAATACTGCCACTAAAATAAATAAAATGTTAACAGCAGAGCACACACTGTGAATGTATACACTGTACATTAAACATTTAGCTCTTGGCTTATTTGCCATAGGAAGAAAGGGATTGAGGTGGGGGTATGGGGAGGCGAGGCTGTGGTAGAGCCCACAAATAACTGGGGGTAGTGTTGATGTTCGTTCCCAGTATCTTTTCTTCACAGCTACCCCCTGTACGTCAAGGCCTCAAATACTTAAGGAAAACCTCAGGAAATAGTATCAGAGATCAATTTTGTACCCCTGTGCATGTCTGTCAACAGACATTATATTGACAAACAGTGACTACTTTTACCAGT
Source organism: Oncorhynchus keta (assembly GCF_023373465.1). Lineage (NCBI taxonomy): Eukaryota > Metazoa > Chordata > Actinopteri > Salmoniformes > Salmonidae > Oncorhynchus > Oncorhynchus keta. Next base: position 30,798,502 of record NC_068424.1, on the reverse strand, counting down.
AATATGAAGGGTTCAGCACAGTGGCGGTTGGTACCATTTTAGATGAGGGAGGGTGGTTATTTTTTAACGAACATGGCCTTATGTCTATTACAGCATATTGGATGACTGTCATTTATATTCCATTCACCCAGCTCAATGTAACATCAATAGGGTTAGGCTACTACATGATACTCAAATTTACCCTGTACCCATTATGAGGTTGCTACAACGCCTATGAATTAAAGTTTACAACGTAGGTGCACAGGTCGAGAGAATTTTGAGTAATCAAGGTGACAGGCAGTGACACATTCAATACCGTATTGCACACTCTTGCCTGCATCTAGCTGATCTAGGGTGCGATCATTAGTCCAACAGCAAACTATAGTTTCTACTGGACATATTCAGGTATGGTTATCCCTGTTTTGTTACGTTTGCTTCCATTTAAGATATATTTTTCAAAACAATCGGCGCAATGAATACACCCCTGATCACACAGTTCACTTTCATAGCAGCCACATACAAACAGCTCATGAACAGTATATATAATTCCTTCTCGCGTCTATCTACACGTTCTACTCCTCTCACCTTTTCCCTTCGCATGTGGACTTCAGTGCACAAGACATCAGCTGTCTGTGACCAGCTACTAGAACTAATGAGTTTGTAAAACCGCTACAATCATGCAGTACAGTGTACAGTCAGCAGCAAGCAGTTTAGCAGTTACACCAGCAGGTCCCGGTGGTAATACATTTTTAAAAAACAAAAGCTTAACTTGACTTGGAAGAGTTCCCGTGTTGGATAGCCATAGTCAGCTAGCTAACATAGCATTTCTCTCTGTTTGAGCAAGGTGTTTAAGTAGGCTAAACTATCTAGCTCCATTTGATGCTAGCTAAGTAAGTGAAAGTGAGAAAATATATACTACAAAATACAGCTAGCTCTCTCACTCTCTCTCTCTTGCTTCTCCTTAATTTTGGAAGAAAACTGTTCAGCTATTGCCTTTCTCTGTTTGAGTCAACTACTCACCACATTTTATGCACTGTAGTGCTAGCTAGCTGTAGTTTGTGCTTTCAGTACTAGATACATTCTCTGATCCTTTGTTTGGGTGGACAACATGTCAGTTCATGCTGCAAGAGCTCTGATAGGTTGGAGGACATCCTATGGAAGTTGTCATAATTACTGTGTAAGTCAAATCAAATGAAATCAAATGTTATTCGTCACATGCGCCGAATACAACAGGGGTGGACCTTACCATAAAATGCTTCCTTACAAGCCCTTAACCGAAAATGCAGTTGAAGAAACAGAGTTAAGAAAATATTAGCTAAATAAACTAAAGTAAAAAAATGTCAAATACAAAGTAACACAAGAAAATTACATAACAAAAATGAGGCTATATACAGGGGGTACTGCTACTGAGTCAATGTGCGGGGGTGGTTAGTCGAGGTAATTTGTAAAGTGACTATGCATAGACAATAAACAGTGAGTAGCAGCAATGTAAAAACAAAGGGGGGGTCATTGATTAATGACCATTTGATTAATTGGTGGCCATTTGATTAATTGTTCACCAGTCTTATGGCTTGGGGGTAGAAGCTGTTAAGGAACCTTTTGGTCCTAGACTTGGCACTCCGGTACCGCTTTGCGCTCCAGTACATCACTGGGGCCAAGCTTCCTGACATCCAGGACCTATATTCTAGGCAGTGTCAGAGAGAACAGTCTATGACTTAGGTGACTGAGTTTTTGACAATTGTTTGGGCCTTCCTCTGACACTGCCTAGTATATAAGTTCTGGATGTCAGGAAGCTTGGCCCCAGTGATGTACTGGGCCATACGCGCTACCCTCTGTAGCGCAGATGCCGAGCAGTTCCCATATGTGGCCGTGATGCAACCATCGATGGTGCAGCTGAGGAACCTTTTACAGATCTGGGGACCCATGGCAAATCTTTTCAGTCTCCTAAGGGGGAAAAGGTGTTGTTGTGCCCTCTTCACAATTGTCTTGGTGAGTTTGGGCCATGGTAGTTTGTTGGTGATGTGGACACCAAGAAACTTGAAACTCTCGACCCGCTTCACTTCAGCCCCGTCGGTGTTAACGGGGACCTTTTCGGCCGTCCTTTTCCTATAGTCCACGATCAGCTCCTTTGTTTTACTCACATTGAGGGAGAGGTTGTAGTCCTAGCACCTCACTGCCAGGTCTCTGACCTCCTCCCTATAGGCTGTATCATCGTGGTTTGTGATCAGGTCTACCACTGTTGTCGTCAGCAAACTTATGATTGTGATGGTGTCGTGCGGGGACTAAGCACGCACCCCTGAGGGGCCCCAGTGTTGAGGATCAGCGTGGCAGATGTGTTGTTACCTACCCTTACCAACTTGGGGTCGGCCCGTCAGGAAGTCCAGGATCCAGTTGCAGACGGCGATGTTTAGTCCCAGGGTCTTCAGCTTAGTGATGAGCTTTGTGGGCACTATGTTGTTGAATGCTGAGCTGTAGTCAATGAACAGGATTCTTCCTTTTTTCCAGGTTGGAAAGGGCAGTGTGGAGTGCGATTGAGATTGCGTCATCTGTGGATCTGTTGGAGTGGTATACGAATTGATGTGGGGCTAGGCTAGGATTTCCGGCATGATGGTGTTGATGTGATCCAATACCAGCTTTTCAAAGCATTCATGGATAGCAACGTGAGTGCTACGGGGAGGTATTAATTTAGGCAGGTTACCTTCACTTTCTCGAGCACAGGGACTATGGTGCTCTGTTTGAAACATGTAGGTATTACAGACTCAGTTAGGGAGAGGTTGAAAATGTCACTGAAGACACTTGGTCTGCGCATGCTTTGTGTACACATCCTGGTAATCTGTCTGGCCCTGTGGCTTTGTGAATGTGGACCTGTTTAAAGGTCTTGCTCACATCGGCTAAAGAGAGCTTGTTCACACAGTCATCTGGAACAGATGGTGCTGTCATGCATGCTTCAGTGTTGCTTGCCTAAAAGCTAGCATAAAAGGCATTTAGCTCGTCTGGTAGGCTCGCGTCACTGGGTAGCTCGCGGATGGGTTTCCCTTTGTGATCCATAATATATTTCAACCCCTCCCGAATCCGGAGGATAGAATTATGGTCAGAATTGCCAAATGGAGGGTGAGAGAGAACTTTGTATGCATCTCTTTGTGTGGAGTAAAGATGCTCTAGAGTTTTTTCCCCCTCTGGTTGCACATGTGACATGCTGGTAGAAAGTCTTTGGAAGGGCGTGCGAACCATGAGCCTCCTAGGTTTTATATTGAAGTCAATTTACTCAGAGGAGGATAGAAGCTAGCTGCCTCCAGCTACACTATGGTGCTACCCTACAGAGTTCATTGAGGAGGATGGTCCTCCTCTTCCCCTTCTGAGAAGCCTCCACTGGTTCACCATAACCAGGAATAAAATACAGTGATTTTATTTCATAAACAATTGTGCTTTGAATAGAACCACCCATAAAGTTACAAATCACTGAAAGTATTTATTTCTAAATAAATAAATAATTTCATATGTAAAATATTTTAATTTTATAATAATTTGAAATGAGATATAATGAAAGTAACTGATATTTAAAATATATTAATCGATATTAAATAAGGTTTTTATCATATTTATTTATTTTGATAATAGGCATACTAATAAAACCAGAACATAAAAAAAAATCTAGCAAAGAACATTTCAATTGAAAAACGAATTTGGTGGAATTTGATATAGTGCTTAGTGGCAGTGATAATATGATTAAAGTGGACCATTGTGTTTTATTTCTGTGGATCTTTGAATATTTCCGAGAGCACCTGTCCACACTTCCTCGCCCCAATGACTCCTGTTTGCTCTATCCATGAAAGATAGGCTGGGAACATCCTCCATCCGAGAGGAAACCTTGTTTTATAAAATTCACACCGCTCTTCCTATTTTGGGATCACCGGTAGGATTTCCTAAAAAAGAACTTTAAAAAAAAAAACATGAAAATAAAATCTAAATAGAGTGAGAGAGGTCAGAGTGTCATGACCTGGGTCAGGCCCCTTTGTTGTGTGTGTGTGTGTGTGTGTGTGTGTGTGTGTGTGTGTGTGTGTGTGTGTGTGTGTGTGTGTGTGTGTGTGTGTGTGTGTGTGTGTGTGTGTGTGTGTGTGTGTCAGTTCAGGTGCGATATTAAAAACACTGTTGTAGGATAAACAACAAGGAACTAGGCTCACACCAAGTGCTGAGAACGGCAGTAACATGACTTACCCACACTGGTACATCTGCAACAACAGATAGTCCCTAGCTGCCATTATTCTTTTCTCACTTTGACATCTGTGGCATAGGTAGGTCGCCTATACTTTTATGCTTTGTAGCTAAAAACCTCCGTTACACATTATTGTTCAAGGACTATCTTACTAATAATAACTTATAACAGTATTATTCAAGTTCGAGGGTTTGAATTGAAATATAACAAATTCATTAAATCAAAATGTGCTATTAGGTTTCTCCACAGTATTGAATTAATAGTGAATATATGTTAGGTCTGTCTTCTGTTTTTTTAACAAAGGCCTTTTTTAGAGTGTGTCCTACACAGGAAAGTAAGTCTCCATTTATGTTTTGGAGCTACTATAAGCTTCAAACAAATTATAAACACACTGTGTCATTAGAATAGCAAACAGTTTACTTCCAGTTCCCCAAGAGCAGACGGCGGGTTCCTCCCTTTTTCAAGTAGTCTCCTTTCCAGTATCCAGGCCTAGTGTATTATTATCCATAAATTGACACCCATTCAAAAGGCATTAAGCTACTGAAGGCTACTCTCATCCTGCTTTCTCATATGTGTCTATATGCAATTCGTTTTATGTTTATAGTTCTATATAATTAATATAATATTGTGCCGTTTTTTTGCACCAGTAAATTCATCTTTCTGAATCCCTTTTAAAATAAAGTTAGGAGCTGAACTAAAATACAAATTTTTTAAATCCCGCCAGAGGGCAGTCTTGCGCAGTTTGTCAGCGCAGCAGCCTTTCAACCGAACCTTTTTACACCGTGAGGTGCAGCTGCTGATTATATTACCTACATCTTTGCACTTTGCAAAAATGATTAGTGTGTCACCAAACTCCATCCTTAGCAAATGGTTCACTTACAATTTGAAATGGGAAGGTTACACAGGACAGCAAAACTCTCTATTTGTATTTTCACTCGAAATTCACCAGTCTGCCTAAATTAATCGACGTTTTCCTAATCCACACGGTGACAATTGAGCAGTACATACTTATGTTGTTTTCTCGACCTAGACATTCTGAGAGGGTGGGTCGGTATTTGACTAACTGGCTAATTGTATTAGCCGTGTTAGCCTAGGCTACTACTAATAATAGCAAAAACAATGAGCACACTATTTTCACTCCCAAGACATAGCTTGGGAGAATCAACTAAAATGTTGCACTTGACTATTGTATTGTTGTTGTAGTAGAAATAGGCTAGAAGTAGGCCAGGCTATATACTATGTTGTCACTGTGGTTGTTGTTGAGCATTTTGTCTTCAGGCTCTGTATGACTGGCAAATGACACCAAATGTTGTCTCATTTGTAATGTGGATGCAACCATAATTACAGATAATCATGAATGAATTGTGAATAAAGATGAGTGAAAAAGTTACAGAAGCATACATATCATACCCTCCATGATCTTTGTGCATCTGTGACTTTCTCACTCAACAATATTTGCGATTCATTCATGATTATGCATAGTTCTGGAAGCATCCACATTAATGTAGAAGTGTTAATACACATATGATACTCTTATTCGCAAACCAAATGACTCCAAAATGACACAATACATTATTTACCATTCATTTATATTGGGCAAAAACATCATCTGAAACAACCAAAACAAACTGCAAATACATCCAGGAAGTTTGTAGAGTCACAAGCTTAATGTAGTCATTGTGTGCATGGAATATATTGTACCAAATACTAAACTTTTGACAAAATGTAACACACTATAAGTGCATTTGTCCAAGTACTTATGACACCTTCATAGGGGGACTAGATACACAAAGTGCATTAATTTCTAAATGGTAAAACAGATATGTATGAAAATACCCTCAAATAAAAGGTTACTTTCTGTACTGTTGCCTCATAAAACATTTGATCTCAGAGTTGGGAGGTAAGGGAGAGAACCAGCACGTGAACACCAGTGGGTCCTATTTGGAGCATGCAGGAGAGGGAGGGGTATCCTTGGCCCTGTAATCCCCAGCACGGCTCACTGTTTGGTCACCACAATACAGGATCACCGTTTCGTTTTAGACTTCCCCATATGTGCTCTATTTGCATAGATCTGAAAAGTGATTTTGTTTTTGTAAGGCATTCCTACAGGGTGATTTCATTCTCTGCTGTTGTGTGCATACAGATGTAAGAACTTAATTGGATCACTTTTTTGTTGCTGAGGATTTACATACAATTACTGAAAACCCGTACTAACACGCAGTTATATTAACAGTATTCCACTTTTCATGTAGCCTCATTTTGACCAGCTAATAGCCTAACCACCGATCAAGCAACAAATACAGGTCAAATTAAAATCTTACACCTGTATGCTGTTTCATGTTCATGTTGGAACAGGGGTGTTAAGAAATCAGTGAGAAAGATGGAGAGAGATACAGAGGAGAGGAGGGGAGAGAAAGAGCCGAGGGGTAGAGGAGAGGCAGGGGAGTGTGTATGTGTTTGTTCGTGAATGTGTATGATTTAATTGAGTGTTGTGGGCTGAATGTACAGTAGGCTACAGTTTGATGGGATAAAGCCTGAATGGCTTCAATGTAATTACATCACATTTCCCTATGTATATGTAGTCTGATCAATCATAGCTTATTGTCCTGGTATCTATACAGGACTGTAAATCACTCATAGAAATGGGCAGTAAATATCCTGCATGTACTCTGTATGAGGTCGTTTAGTATATTTCCAGGCTTTGTCCAGCCCTCTGTTTCCCTGTATATTGTAGAACAGAAACTCCGATGCAGATAGTAGTTATGGCTGTAAGATTTATGAACAGTCCCGGTATAGTTGTGTAGATAGTTTACAATGTATTGTTCAGGTTTTAATCTGTACTGATTAGCAGTCACTTCCTTGAATGACTGGAGAATGACTTCTGAAGACGTCGGAAGACGTCGCTTTCTACGTGAAAACTGCACATTGCTTTGTCATATCACTGTATGGAAGAGTACAAAAAATATATACTTTTTTTTGTAATTATACATATTCAGCAAGAAACAAAAGGAAATCATGTTAAAAAATATATATAAAATATATAAACCACTTTATACATTGAGCTCAAAGCACCGATTATGAAATCAAAATAATAAATACTGACAATTGATTAAATACATAATTTTAGTTGTAGCAATGGAATTAAGAGGACAAATGAAAGGTACAGTGAACTGAAGGGGTTCACCTTTATATTGAAAGGGTCAGCTATTGCAATGTTCAGAAAATGCCTACAATGGATTCAAGGCCCCAGTAAAACAGGGGCGGCAGTAACCTGCAAGTGAACCCCGAGTGTTAGGAAGACACAGTGGTATTAAATACTCCACTGGGACAGGAGTTAAACAGTGGGGGACTGAGATTCACCGAATCCTTTTGTTGTTGGGTTGAGGGAATGTCAAGGCCACCTCAATTGGGTTGACTCCTGGCTCACCGATGTGTGTGTGTGTGTGTGTGTGTGTGTTTGGGGCAGCGTATGGAAACTCCATTTGTGTGGTGGTCAGGATGCATCCGGGGGCTCGGACGCGACGGAGGCAGGCTGCACGTCTGGTCTGTTCTGCTCCACTCATAGCTGGCTGGCTGCTCTGTCTGAGACTGACCCCTAATCAGAGGGAGGTTGTCTGATGGTGGCCCCATCCCAAACATAGACGGATAAATCACTCCTCACCCCGGGACGCTATCTGGGGCGCAACATAGCCAGGCCGTCCTCCGTCCCGGCAGCAGACTGGCCCTCCGCCCGCCCCACTTCTCTCCAAAGCTAACAGCCGTGTGGCACTCAGCCCTGGGGTCAGTACTCACACGGTGACAGAGACACATTTCTGCTTTTTTATTACAATGTTATTGAATGATTGCGTGAGCTATTAAATGATTGTTGTCTCTCAACCGACCCAAGAGAGAGTTCTACTCTGCACACTTCAAGATTGTGAAATGTACAACATTACAATGGGGCATAATAGAAACATGTTTAGATTATCAAATTACTGTATGCTTATCAGTCATTTCTCCCCTAGTACTTGTTGAGTGTCGTAGTATTCTCTATAGAGCTCAGTGGGAGCATTTCCCAAGCAGTCACAAGTATAGGGATATCACAGTAGACTGTCTGCTCAGTCTGATTCAGTATAACACTAGTAATTAGTCAGTCCTATAATTAGGACTGCAGACAGTTTGTTTCCAATTTATTTCACCGCAGGTTCATGTCATTATAAAAGCCTTATTGTTTCCCAGGGAGACCATGTAAGTGATCACGTAGTACTGGATGCAGTATCCATCATCTAGCTTGTATTGCAATAACAAAACCAGGAGTATGTCATTGGCTAATTACTGTAGAAGCCATTTTGTTGTCTGATTGTAGAAGTCTGGTACTGTGGCCATTGTGAGAGCAGGCTAATTGAATAATAGTCAAACGAGTGAATGAGTGGGTGTGTGGAGTGATTTACCGCACAGAGGAGTGTGCTTATCTCTCCCTCTGCCCCATGGTGGAAGCAGGGATGTCACCAGGCAGATTAGAAACTTGGCACAGCTGATACAGAGCTCTGTAAAATGGAAGGGGTGTGGGACCTCTGAGTGTGTTTCTGTCCGCAAATGTGTGTTTTGGGAGGATCTGTCGATATGGGAAGTGTGTGTGCGTATACATGCATGTGCGAATGGGTGGAGTGACCTCGAGTCCTGTTTGGCAGACACTGCTCATTCAAAAGTTGGGAATTCCGCTGATGAAAAAGGGAAAAAAGTGCAACCCTATAAAAGCATGATGTCAGTCGGATGGAATTCTGAATAGCAGGCATTTTTTGGACATTAACAAAGGGGACTGGCTGGACTTTTTTTTTTTTTTACTTGACTCCACATTTAACTGTCCTCTCAGGATAAATGTAATTTGTACCATTACATACTCAACTAAGAAATCTCTGAAAATATCAAAACTTTTCCATTGGTGTATGTTACAGAGCATAGCTTAGATAGGAGCTTGACCAGCTGCTTGGTTTTTAATTGGAATGGCCAGTCGTAGTCGTAACTCGTTGGTGAGATTGCAGTTGAGTTACATATAATTGGTTGCCTGGCAGCTGCGATGGTTGGAATCTTCCCAGGAACCCACGTCAGCCATATAGGCATATTCTAATTCAAAACAATGCACTCAATAAGATTTTGTTTCTTGCCTCCCATAACTTCCTTAGAACAAAGAGCAAAACCAAGGTGTTTATTTCTGTGAATGCTGAGTGTTGTTGACCTGAAGAGCAGGAATTGACCCCAACACTTAGTGTGTGACATACTGGAGGAGTGTGGCCGTGGATTGAGGAATTACATCGTAGAGAGGTGTCTGACGTGAGTACGCCCAGACAGATCTGCATGAGCAGCTGCATAGAGAACACCAGGCCAAATATAGAGAGGGTACAACGGCCAAAACATATCACACATTTTTCCCCGTTAACAGAATAGGTTTGAATCTAACTTGTCACCAATTAGTTATAGATGCTAAGGGTATGGTATGAGTGGCAATGCACTTGGAATCTGTTGAGACAGATGTTGTGACAGTGTGTGATTTTAAGTGTAATCGGGACTGTGAGAAGAAGAGGAAGAAGAAAACACACAAATGATCACACTAACATCTGGTTTAGTAGAATCTGACTGAGAAAGTTAAAGAAACAGAACCCTTGTGTTAACAATGAAGGTGGATGAAGCTTGAAGCTTGGGTAGGAACACGACATGTCAGTTGTGGGACAGGATCTCTGCTGCTCTATCTGTGTGCCCCCCAACCCAAGCCCCCTGCTTTAAACATTCCCCAGTCTCTTATCACCGGAGGGAGGAGAGGATTGAAATGAGGGGTATGCAGGCTCCAAGCCTACCTGTTTACTTGGAGGCCTTCCTCCATTGTTCACTCCAGCTTCCTTTTAAGGATTTGTCTAATTTTTCTGCTCCGTATTGTTTTGGGAACAGGCCACACAGTGGGTGCACGGGGAGGCTGCAGTGGCATTCCTGAATTCTTCCACGTCTGTCTGGTCAGGCTCAGCAGGAATTCTTTCCTGGAATATCAAGCAAGCACACACACACTCACAGAAACACATGCTGCTCCCACACACACAATTATCATTTTAAAATGGATGTTTGCTGTTACATCATGTCACTCTGACATTGTTTTGAAACATTTGTTACTGTAAGTAAGATGGGCATTAGAATGTTCCTTTGGTCCCTTACTATACTGATCAAGGCCTTACATAGCAGGGCTTCTCAGGAATGAAGCCACCTCCTGAGTAAATCCCTCTCTCACTATAAATAGTCGGTGTAGTTGTGTTTTGGTCGCCCTTGCATAACATCTGAGTGCAGATATACAGATGATCATAAACAACCGGCTAATACCCTCAGTTCAGATTTCACCCTAATCCACTCTACAACCTTGATAACTCTGTAATCTGTTGAAATGTTAGACGTATATCAAAAATAAAATGTGTTATAATAATAAATATCGTTTCTATAGGAAAATGTGGGATCACAAACGTCAAAGATATTCAAGGTAAATTGCATGCACTGGCACCACTGATTGCATGAACAAGATACAGGTGTATTAATTAAACAATGTGAGAAGGTGGGCTAAACTCAACGTAAAGGTGAGTGTATCCCAGAAATGACCGTGTCATGGCATGGCATGGCGTGACGTGCGTGCCCTACACACCTCACCTCATCGAGAATAAAATGCTCCTCTCTGAGGGTATTCTAATGGAAAGCCCCCTTATCCTTATCATCTAAAGAATGAGATTAGGTCTACTGCATTGCCTTGCTGGAAAATTAGAAATGGGTAAGGTACCATCTGCTGGCCCTACTGGTCAGAATGGACAAAACTGCTTTCATTTTATAAGATTCCTGACAAATGTGCTACTAATTACACTTTATATTATCAGTATTCAATGTTATTCTCACTTATAGTGTAATTTATATATTCATATCATTTCTATTTTACATTTGAATTATCAGGCTAACACTCTTAAAACTATATATTTTGTTTTAATTTAGCAATATTTGTCATAATATGTATGAAATTAATGTATTGTGTGTTGTCAGCTGGTAACCAAAGTTTCGATTTGCGATAATTCAAATGTTGCCTTTAAACTCCTACAAAGCAATCACTGTCATGGTTTTGGAGAGATACGAAATGGTAAGGTACAGTACGTAGTGAGATATAAACTCAGCAAAAAAAACATAACTTTTTTTTTTTTTTTTACAGAAATTGAATAATGTGTGGGGGTCAAACAAAGTGGGGGTCAAAATCAAAAGTAACAGTCTGTATCTGGTTTTGCCACCAGCTGCATTAAGTACTGCAGTGCATCTCCTCATGGACTGCACCAGATTTGCCTGTTCTTGCTGTGAGATGTTACCCCACTCTTCCATCAAGGCACCTGCAAGTTCCCGGAATGGCCCTAGGCCTCACCCTCCGATCCAACAGGTCCCAGACATGCTCAATGGGATTGAGATCCGGGCTCTTCGCTGGCCATGGCAGAACACTGACATTCCTGTCTTGCAGGAAATCACACACAAAATGAGCAGTATGGCTGGTGGCATTGTTATGCTGGAGGGTCATGTCAGGGTGAGCCTGCAGGAAGGGTACCACATGAGGGAGGATGTCTTCCCTTTAACTCACAGCATTGAGATTGCCTGCAATGACAACAAGTTCAGTCCGATGATGCTGTGACACAACGCCCCAGACCATGACGGACCCTCCACCTCCAAATCGATCCCGCTCTAGAGTACAGGCCGTGGTGTTATGATCATTCCTTCAACGATAAACGCAAATCTGACCATCCCCCCTGGTGAGACAAAACCGTGAAGAGCACTTTTTGCCAGTCCTGTCTGGTCCAGTGACGGTGGGTTTGTACCTTACAACAGGCCTTCAAGCCCTCAGTCCAGCCTCTCTCAGTCTATTGCGGACAGTCTGAGCACTGATGGAGGGATTGTGTGTTCCTGGTGTAACTCGGGCAGTTGTTGTTGCCATCCTGAACCTGTCCCGCAGGTGTGACGTTCGGATGTACCGATCCTGTGCAGGTGTTACACGTGGTCTGCCACTGCAAGGACGATCAGCTGTCCTTCCCGTCTCCCTGTAGCGCTGTCTTAGGCTTCTCACAGTACAGTTTATTTACACATCTGCAGTCCTCATGCCTCCTTGCAGCATGCCTAAGGCACGTTCACGCAGATGAGCAGGGACCCTGGATATCTTTCTTTTGGTGTTTTTCCAGAGTCAGTAGAAATGCCTCTTTAGTGTTCTAAGTGTTCATATCTGTGACCTTAATTGTCTACCGTCTGTAAGCTGTTAGTGTCTTAGCGACCGTTCCACAGGTGCATGTTCATTAACCTTTCTAGAGCAGGCGTTCCGCTAGCAGAACCCCTCGACAACATTCCGCTGAAAAGGCAGTGCGCGAAATTCAAAAATATTTTTTAGAAATATGTAACTTTCACACATTAACAAGTCCAATACAGCAAATGAAAGATACACTTCTTGTTAATCTACCCATCGTGTCCGATTTCAAAAATAGTTTACAGCGAAAGCACAATATATGATTGTTAGATCACCGCCAAGTCAAAAAAACACACAACCATTTTTCCAGCCAAAGAGAGGAGTCACAAAAAGCAGAAATATAGATCAAATGAATCACTAACCTTTGATGATCTTCATCAGATGACACTCATAGGACATCATGTTACACAATACATGTATGTTTTGTTCGATAATGTGCATTTTTATATCCAAAAATCTCAGTTTACATTGGCGCGTTATGTGCAGTAATGTTTTGATTCCAAAACATCTGGTGATTTTGCAGAAATACTCATAATTAACATTGATAAAAGATACAAGTGTCATTCACATAATTAAAGATAGACTTCTCCTTAATGCAACCACTGTGTCAGATTTTTAAAAAACTTTACGGAAAAAGCATAATCTGAGAACGGCACTCAGAGCCCAATCCAGCCAGATAAATATCTGCCATTTTGGAGTCAACAGAAGTTAGAAATAACACTATAAATATTAACTTACCTTTGATGATCTTCATCAGAAGGCAACCCCAGGAATCCCAGTCTGACAATAAATGACTGGTTTGTTCCATAAAGTCCATAAATGATGTCCAAATAGCCACTTGTTGTTTGCGTGTTCAGCCCAGTAATCCATCTTCATGAGGCGCGAACACTTCTTCCAGACAGAAAATATGAAAGCATTTATATAGGAGTGGTTAAAACATGCTAATAACGGTCCTCTGAGTATATGACAAAAAAGGTTTGGTATACCTCCACTAGTACGCCATCCAGCCCTGGAGTTTTCCCAGACTTAAAGGCTTTAATTGCATCAAGAAGTTCTTCCTCTGTAATTATGCCTTCACATGAGTCTTTCTGTACAGCTGTTAATTTTACATTATTAATAGAAAAACAATCCATACGATTAGTTTAGGTTAGTGGAGATGGAGAATACTGAAATGAAAACGTACAGTGGGGCAAAAAAGTATTTAGTCAGCCACCAATTGTGCAAGTTCTCCCACTTAAAAAGATGAGAGGCCTGTAATTTTCACCATAGGTACACTTCAACTATGACAGACAAAATTAGAAAAAAAATCCAGAAAATCACATTGTAGGATTTTTAATGAATTTATTTGCAAAATGTATTCTTGTATATATATATATATATATGTATGTATCAATGTACTGTATATACAGTATTTACCCAAAAATATATGGGTGATTGGAGATGACGCAGACAATTACATTGATGGAAGCTACAATCTATATGCAATATTAAAGCTGATCTAGCACCTAATTTTTTACTTTTTTAAAAAAAAAGTACAGTACGTTATCTCCTCAGGTGAGAATCTCTCAAATTACTTCCTGGAAACAATGAATGACAGCTGAATTAATTATATTCTTTGATCTGGGTAGTGTATAGGCCTATCACACACAGTCACTCTCTTCACACACAACTCTGTTCTAGGGGAGATTATCTTTGAGCAAAGATTAAGCAAATTAATCATGATGTTGCCTCCCTAAATAACCCTTAGCTCCCAGCACAGAGCTGGCCAACAGTAGCCATAATGCAGAGCATGGGACAACATTTTGTCGATACTTTTGTGGATACACCAACTGACATTTTTAGCATGGGATATTAGGTGAGTTTACTCAATCTTTTATGTTAATGAAATGTTCATTTACTTTTGTTTTAGTTTTATTGTCGATGAGAGGAGTTGAGCTGTCGCACATATACCTCTGTTCAAATTAATCTACCTTTAGCCTAGCTACTTTGTAGGTAACACATAGATAACCTTGTAGATAAAATATAGATAAAGTTGTATGTTTCTACCATATAACAGTGTCGGCAATGTTACTTTACAAGAATATTTAGTGATAGAAATGAAAGGGCCTATGTGATAAATAGTTACACTATCGGCACAAATGTTTATTTGTACAAATTCCTGATCAGAAATTGGATCAAAGAGACTAAACTATTTTCAACTACTTTAATATTATCCAATAGCCTGAAATAGCAAAGAATCCTATATAATGAATACAATGTTGTTTTATTCATTGTTGTAGTTTATTGTAGTCTGGCAGTAGTCTGTTAAGCCTGATAACACCATGTCCCTTGAAGTAAACAACATATGCCCTCAAGACGTCACTCAATCTGTTACCAGTTTAATCGGACCAGTAAACACTTAGGCCTAACGAGGAAGATGTGATTTTGTTGATGTCCTTTATGCGTAATGACCATTGCTAATGGGGCCTGTCTCTTGTATTAAGTCTGTAATCATAATCATCATGTGTTCACTTCTTCTTTGGTAAAGAAGAAGGTATAATAGACAAAAAAATATATACTTATATATACTTAAAAAAATAATTGAAATAGCCTACTCATTCAAGTACATAAGGAAAGATCATTGTTGCATTACCTCCCACTTGTATGATGTATTACTAATTTTGAAAATATTTTCACAGCACTTTAAAACCACTTAGGTGTAAAGCCCCCTGTTCTGGTTCCAACCAACATTTTTTATTATAAATCGAAATGGCTTGCATTGAGCGGTAGCCCTGATTCTCATGGACACAGCAGTATGTCTCTTCTGCCTGTGTGAAGCAGGATGTGAAATCTGACACCACTTGAATCTGGGATGTCCCTCCTACCATTTAATTTGATCTTCCGACTGTCCATCAACTCCTGGCTGAACCCTACGTCCCAGCCACTAACAACGCATATGCCTGGAATCCTTACTTATCGAAACGCAGCAGGAGAGAGTGGTTTTTGTTGTTATAGCACATTCAGAAATCGATTTGTAGCCAATAGATTTTAAACAAAAAAAAAACTTTTTTTTGTCATAGATGGACTAAATTAATATGGGAGCAAAAACTAAAGCAGGAAGCACCAGCGACTCGGTTAATAAGAAAGTGGTCAGATGAAGCAGCTGCTAAGCTACAGGACTGTTTTGCTAGCACAGACTGGAATATGTTCTGGGATTCTTCCGGTGGCATTGAGGAGTACACCACATCAGTCACTGGCTTCACTAGAATCCATGGATTACAGGAAACATCCGCATTGAGCTAAAGAGTAGAGCTGCCGCTTTCATGGAGCAGGACTCTAACCCGGAAGCTTATAAAAAATCCCGATATGCCCTTCGACAAACCATCAAACAGGCAAAAAGTCAATACAGGACTAAGATTGAATCGTACTGCACCAGCTCCAATGCTCGTTGGATGTGGCAGGGCTGGCAAACTCTTACAGACTACAAAGGGAAGCACAGCCGCGATCTGCCCAATGACACGAGCCTACCAGACGAGCTAAATTACTTCTATGATCGCTTCAAGGCAAGTAACACTGAAGCATGCATGAGAGAATCAGCTGTTCTGGATGACTGTGTGATCACGCTCTCCTTAGCCAATGTCTTATTTTTTTTATTTTATTTTACCTTTATTTTACTAGGCAAGTCAGTTAAGAACAAATTCTTATTTTCAATGACGGCCTAGGAACAGTGGGCTAACTGCCTGTTCAGGGGCAGAACGACAGATTTGTACCTTGTCAGCTCGGGGATTCGAACTTGCAACCTTTCGGTTACTAGTCCAACACTCTAACCACTAGGCTACCCTGCCGCCCCTTTAAACAGGTCAACATTCACAAGGCCGCAGGGCCAGGCGGATTACCAGGACGTGTACTCAGAACATGCGCTGACCAACTGGCAAGTGTCTCCACTGACATTTTCAACCTGTTCCTGACTGAGTCTGTAATACCAACATATTTCAAGCAGACCACCATAGTCCCTGTGCCCAAGAACACTAAGGTAACCTTCCTAAATGTCTACCGACCTGTAGCACTCACATCTGTAGCCATGAAGTGCTTTGAAAGGCTGGTCATAGCTCACATCAACACTGTTATCCTAGAAACCCTAGACCCACTCCAATTTCCAAACCGCCCCAACAGATCTACAGGTGATGCAATCTCTATTGCACTCAACACTACCATTTCCCACCTGGACAAAAGGAACACCTATGTGAGAATGCTATTCATTGACTACAGCTCAGAGTTCAACACCATAGTGCCTTCAAAGCTAATCAATAAGATAAGGACCCTGGGACTAAACACCTCCCTTTGCAACTGGATCCTGGACTTCCTGACGGGCCACCCCCAGGTGGTAAGGGTAGGTAACAACACATCCGCCACGCTGATCCTCAACACGGGGGCCCCTCAGGGGTGCGTGCTCAGTCTCTTCCTGGTCCTGTACTCCCTGTTCACTCATGACTGCTAGCCAGGCACGACTCAAACACCATCATCAAGTTTGCAGATGACACAACAGTGGTAGGTCTGATCACCAACAACGATGAGAAAGCCTATAGGGAGGAGGTGAGACCTGGCCGTGTGGTGCCAGGACAACAACCTATCCCTCAATGTGATCAAGACAAAGGAGATGATTGTGGACTACAGGAAAAGCACATTCTCATCGACGGGGCTGCAGTGGAGCAGGTTGAGAGCTTCATGTTCATTGGTGTCCACATCACCAATGAACTATCATGGACAGTCGTGAAGAGGGCATGATGACAAAGCCTAATCCCCCCCAGGAGACTGAAAATATTTGACATGGGTCCTCAGATCCTCAAAAGTTCTACAGCTGCACCATCAATAGCATACTGGTTGCATCACTGGCTGGTATAGCAACTGCTCGGCCTCCGACTGCAAGGTTCTAAAGAGGGTAGTGCGTATGGCCCAGTACATCACTCGGGCCAAGCTTCCTGCCATCTAGGACCTCTATACCAGGCGGTGTCACAGGAAGACCCTAAAACTTGTCAAAGTCTCCAGCCACACTAGTCATAGACTGTTCTCTCCGCTACCGCACGGCAAGCGGTACCGGAGCGCCAAGTCTAGGTCCAAAAGGCTTCTTAACAGCTTCTACCCCAAGCCATTAGACTCCTGAACATCTAATCAAATGGCTACCCAGACTATTTGTATTGCCCGCCCCTCTCTTTTTCACACTGCTGCTTCTCTCTGTTTATTATCTATACATTGTCACTTTAATAACTCATCCTACATGTACATATTACCTCAATTACCTTGACTAACCGATGACCCCGCACAATGACTCTGTACAGGTACCCCCTGTATATAGCCTCGCTATTGTTATTTTACTGCTGCTCTTTAATTATTTGTTACTTTTATTTCTAATTTTCTTTTGTTGGTATTTTCTTAAAATGGCATTATTGGTTAAGGGCTTGTAAGTAAGATTTTCAAATAAAATGTGATTTGACAATAATCAATCTACTGTTAACCATGATTTCTTCTAATTAAATGACCAACTGTCATTCATCTCTTTCTCTCCATAGCCTATTAACCAGCCATAATGAGTGAGGTGGGTCCAAGAAGGCCCCCCCAGGACCAGTCCTCGGGGAGTGGGCACACAGTGACCACGTCACGTCACCCCTATATCACAGACCCCATCGCCTCCAAGCACGTCTGCTTCTACAAGAGCGGTGACCCTCAGTTCAGTGGCCTGCGCATGGCCATCAACAGCCGCACCTTTAAGACCTTCGATGCCCTCCTGGACAGCCTCTCCAAGAAGGTCCCGCTGCCGTTCGGAGTGAGGAACATCACCACCCCGCGGGGTGTCCATGCGGTGCACACACTAGATGAACTGGAGGATGGGAAGGCCTACATCTGCTCAGACCAGCGGAAGGTCAAACCCATCAACATGGCAGCAGCCAGTAAGAAGCTTCCGCCCTGGTACCATGCCAGGCCCATGAGCGCCCGCCGTCGGGCCTTGCAACTGGCCAAACAGAACCCTGGCAGGCCCATGCGCAAAAAAAAAACTGTGACTGTGCGCACACCTAAGAGGCTAATGGTGTTTCGGAATGGGGACCCAAGTGTCAAGCACAATATGATGCTACAGAAGAGGACCACTCCCACCTTTGAGGCGCTGCTGGATTACGTGTCCGAGTTGATGCACTTTCCTGTGGTCAAACTACACACACCGGATGGAAGAAGGGTAAGTGCTCTCTCCATGCCTATGGACACTACAGTTACTGCTAATAATAATAATAATAATTTCAGATTTGCTTGTTATTGTTCAGTAACACTTCTTTCATATGTTCAACCTCAAGCTCCAGTTAGAGCAGGACACCACAGCTGATACTGTAACCAAACACGTGTGCCTCTCCTTTAGAGGTTCAGGCTCTCAACTCACTCAACATTGGTATTATCCTGTGATGCTCTCACGTCATGACTGGAGGTGACCCAGCCTTAACTGATTGGCAGCATGTTGCCTGACTGACACATAACAGCCAGAGAAAGAGAAAGTCCTAAGCTCCTTAATTGTTAATCATATTAACTGAGGAGGCATTCTGGGATACTGTTTCTAGGGAGTAGGGACCTCAGAAAGTTCACCTTTTTTTTATGTGTCCTGAGATTGATTTAGCCTTGGTGTCCAATATTTATTGAATTATCAATTTATCAATTACAAACAATTCAATTGATAATTTCAACTCTTCTACTTCTATTTTTGTTTAGCAAATTGCGCATGATTTAGGTACTAGGTATTTGGTGAAAATAATTTGGATAAATAAAGTATTAGCTTTAAGGCAGGATTTTACAAGTGGGCTATTTTAATAATTAATAGATGCCGTTTTTCCCATCAAAATGTAATTCCACTACTATTAGAGTACAATAAAAAATATTTCATTTGTCTGTCTGCAGGTGGATGGGCTCCCTGCTCTGATTCTATGCTCTGGTATTGTAGTAGCTGCCGGTCGGGAGGCCTTTAAGTCTGGAAACTACAAGACACAGAGATCTTCTGCTCCAACATGGCTTCCTGCCAGACGAATGGCATCTAAAAGACTAAAACAACCGGCACCCCGTAAGTCTAATTAGCTATGTTCACTCAACATTATTTTTATTTTTTTTGCCTTGATGTTTTAAATAGAATTTTGACAGCATATCCCTTTTAACTGCCATGTTTCGCATTACTTTGAGAATATGAAGATGCACTGTTAGACATGAATGTATGTCACATCTACAGTGCTGTCTGTCTAGCAGTAATCTATCCCCTCCCTGTCTACGCACCTTTACGGGATAAGCAGTGGGAAAGTGCTGAGACCTTAGTTTCATCCATAATACCATGGATGACCTACATAGACCTACTCTCTTCATATGCAGCCCGTCATGATGCAGTAAGAACAGTGTGGACAGTGGATCTGGTTTTCTAACTAATGTTTTTCTTCTCTTTTTCTTCTTGCTTCTGGGGGATTTGATGACCTGCTGAAACATCCTTGCCTCCAAAAAATGTCCATCCATCATTTTTCACATTCTCTCCTTTGATCCACTCCAAAGGGAAAATGAAGTCCGTGTCCAGTAGCAAATCACATCTTTTCTCCTCATCGTCAGAGAGATACTTTGTGAATCAGATACACCACTCCGTTGCAGGAAGTCAGTGTGACCTCCCCAGTAACAACACGGGATCTGTGGTGCTGGAGGCTGGCCACTTTCTGGAGTCAGTTGCCGAAACGGACGCCGACACCTACAACGGACATGAAGAGCCAGACAACTGTATGCCCGGTGATGATGACATTGAGAAGTCCTTTCGGGTGAACCAAGATGGCAGCATGACGGTGGAGATGAAGGTACGACTGACCATCAAGGAGGAGGAGACCATCCACTGGACCACCACCCTGAGCAGGTCCAGTGTGGCCAGCCAGCTCAGTGTGGCTGAGTCTGAGCTGGAGATCAGATCTCCTGAGTCCAATGCCCTACCACCAACACAACCCAACGCCATGGGCACCATCAATGGGTACAATGCTAAAAAGGATGATCATGATGATGAGGATGATATGTCTCCAGAGGCCAGTGGACTTACCAGTGTGGAAGGAGATGATGAGGATAATTCTAAAATACATGTCAGTGAGGTCTCTCTCAGGAGGGCTCCTACCCCAGGACCCAGGAGATCCAGACAGAAGCAGGCCTCATTGGAGAACATCAACACACCATCAGGAGATGAGATTCAGGAGAACATTGTGGGATCATACTCCTACAGAGAGACAACTAAGAATGGAGAGGTCAAAGAGGAGTACTGCATGGTCAGACAATGCAGCAGCAGGCCAGTCCCTAAACCAAGGAGAGTTGGCTCTATGGATATCAACAATTACAATAAGACTCAATCCACTTTTAAATCAGGGGCGGCAGAGATCTTACAGATCCAAAATGGCGAGGAGGAAGTCAGAGAAAGTGTAATGCAGATATACGAGCAGCAGACCTGTCAGGACAATTTCCTTGCTAACAGCCAGTACAGTGTCCAGGGTGTGTCCACGTATGGTCTGATGTATGGGAGACCAGCCACCTCGGAAACAGCCCGCTTCTCCTCTAGTAATGACTTAGAGATGGAGCTGGAAAGACTCTCTACAGCCTCAGAGTCAATCAGCGTGCGGAGGGCTGACCAGTCTCTGTCATCTGACTTCACCATACCCACTTTTAAGGCTGGAGGATCTGTCCTAAGAAACGGGGTACTAAATGTCCATAAAACCAGTCTCTCCAAGCCCACCAAAGACAACGAGACCCCAAAGTTGGTCTCGGAAGCAAGCAAAGAAAATTCCACCACTAATGCTGTAAAGAAAGTCAAGAAAAGGTTCTCAAAGCCCAAGTTGAGAAAGTACCAGGTTCGTAAGAGTACAACACCAGACAAAAGACGTAAAGAGAGTAGTGCAAATGGTCCTGAAAACAATAAAAGAGTGAAAACTGGGGGGTTTAGCCGCAATGCATCGATAAGGAAAATTTATGGACCAAAACCTGCCAGAAGTCTAATGAAAAATAAACTAAAAGGAAAGGAAATCAAATTAAATATTGAAAACCCAAAGGAATCGTCAGTGAAAGAACTAAATGTTAGTGAAAATGGAAATGAAACGTCAGTTTCAGTAAAGAAATCATTGCACGTTTCATTTCCTACGGAGGCCCAGGTGAAGGCAACACTGAAAAGGCAGAGGTCCGTGCACGAGGAGAGAAGGATTGCGAAAGAGTGTCACGATTTGTCACTGCCTGCACTCCTTTCGTCCTCTTCTAATATCAATGAATATGTTGAGAACTGGCTAGAGAAAGCCCTCCCAACTGTTTACCCAGACCCAGTGGAGGAAACTCAAAATGTGGAGACACCAACAATGTCTCAGGTAGAAACTGAGGGGGACATTATTCCAGATGTGTCAGAAATCAATTGTGAAATGGACATTGAAGAAGATGAGTCTTGTTTTTTGAAAGAAAAAACACACATACCAAGTAGTCCATCTTTGGTAACAGCAGCATTTCCAAATAGAACATTTGAAAATATAGCAACACAGACAAACCTGACTATGGAAAACACAACATTACCATGTCCTTCTGACCCATCATTGCAAAATACCCCATTACACATTGATACTATACAGGAAAGGTTGCCCACTAATCCCTCAGCTGAAAATCCACCTCTCTCCAACGGTTTCTCTGTCTTTCTTCCTGCAATAATCTCAGTAGAAAAGTCATCACCCTCTGACAGTCCTTCGTTGGAACAAACATCAATGCCCATCAAGATCTCAGTAGAGAAGCTACCAATCCCAAATGATCTGTCATTGGAAAATACATCAGTACCAAATAGCTCCTTAAAAGAGAAGATCCCAGTCTCAAACTGTCTCTCGCCTGAGAAGACACCACTGCCTGCTAAAACACAAACAGAGAAGACACCACTGCCTGCTAAAACACAAACAGAGAAGACACCACTGCCTGCTAAAACACAAACAGAGGAGACACCACTGCCTGCTAAAACACAAACAGAGAAGACACCACTGCCTGCTAAAACACAAACAGAGAAGACACCACTGCCTGCTAAAACACAAACAGAGAAGACACCACTGCCTGCTAAAACACAAACAGAGAAGACACCACTGCCTGCTAAAACACAAACAGAGAAGACACCACTGCCTGCTAAAACACAAACAGAGAAGACACCACTGCCTGCTAAAACACAAACAGAGAAGACACCACTGCCTGCTAAAACACAAACAGAGGAGACACCACTGCCTGCTAAAACACAAACAGAGAAGACACCACTGCCTGCTAAAACACAAACAGAGAAGACACCACTGCCTGCTAAAACACAAACAGAGAAGACGCCACTGTCTGCTAAAACACAAACAGAGAAGACGCCACTGTCTGCTAAAACACAAACAGAGGAGACACCACTGCCTGCTAAAACACAAACAGAGAAGACACCACTGCCTGCTAAAACACAAACAGAGAAGACGCCATTGTCCAACAAAGTCTCAGATGGGTCTTCAGTAGTTAGCAGTCCCTCATATTTAATGTGTTCATCACCTAGTAGTTTAGGTGATGAAGAACAACCCTTATCAAGCAGTCCTTCATCAGACGAGGCTCCGTCAACGACTGGCCATGTATTTGAAAAGACATTGTTCAACCACTCCACTCTGAAAGAACCACCATCGCCTAAACTCGCAACAAAAAAGACACGATTGCTCAGTAATCTCTCCCTGGAAAAGCAACTATCATTCAGGAAAGCCTCAGCTGAAAAGTCTTCAACATCCAGTGATCCTACTGTGGAAAAGGTGTTGGTGGATAAGGCACCAATCTCCAATGGTCTCTCATCTGACAAGACATCACATCCTGCTAAAACCTTAATATCCAACAATGTCTTAAATGAGGCTTCATTAGCTAGTAGTCCCTCATGTTTCATCTCGACATCACCTACTAATCGCACATCAGATGAAAGAGCCTTATCAATCTCCCCCCTATCAGAGGAGGATCTATCACCCACTGGCCATGTATTGGAAAAAACAACATTGTTCAACCACTCCACTCTGAGAGAAACATCATCACCTAAACTCCCAACGAAGAAGACACGATTGATCAGTAATGTCTCCCTAGAAAAGCAACTATCACTCAGAAGATTGTCAGTGGATAAGTCTTCATTGTCCAGTAATCCTACTTTGGAGAAGGCCCAGTTATCAAACCCTGTCCAAATCACAGTAGACAAATCACAACTACCGAACAGTCACTCATTGGAAGAGACATCGCCACCAAATAAGTCTTCCTTACCCAGTGACTCCACTTCAGAAAATACCCAATTATCTAGCATTCCTCAACAAGGAAGGACACCACTACCAAGACATATCTCTTTGAAAACACAATTGCGCAACAATTTTTCACCTGAAAGAACAAATTTACCCACTCTGATGACGAGGAATAAGTCAGCTCCCAGTAATCTCTCTTCAGAAAAGATACCAGTACCTAGTAATCGCACATTGAAAAATAGACTGTCACCATATTCTCAGACTTTGGAAATAGTGTCACCACCTACGAGACTCAAGGCAAAAAAAAAGCCAGTATCTAGAAATCACTCTCTGGAAATCGAACCGTCCCCAGTAAGTCCCACCTTGAAAAGGACACCTCTACCAAGGAAAAGCCGCCAAACGCCATTATCGCCTAAGTCAACGCCAGTACATCTCAATTCCTCCATGAAGAAGACACCAACACCTCCCAGTCCCGCTTTGGTGAATCACGAAGAGACAAATGGTGATGATAACCTGAGCAATTCGGATCAGGGAGACAGTACAAAAGTAACAGCAGAGGAGCGTCTAACAAAAGCACAGATACCATCATACAGAGAACAACTACCTCCCCAGCCAGACATGAAACCTGTGCTAGAGAAGCTCTGTTTCTCAATTCGGTCAATTAGACAAATCACACACAACAATCGTCCATCTTGTCTTGAAAAGTCAAACAGCTTACCTGATTTCTCCTCCCATGTGGCCTCTACATTTGGGTCATCCTCCAAAGCTCTCCTGGCATTCTTATCTGTTATTACCTTAAAGGAAAGCTTCACTAACTGGAACATACCTGAATTGAATGCAAACAGTGTAAGCTGTGCTGAGGCTTTGAAAATGATAGAGTCTCTGAGAGAAATTGCCAACATAGAGGATGCAGAGGAGTTGAAAGCTAGCCTGTCAGATTTGCAAAAGTCTACTTCCTCACAACTGCTGCAAAGTTGGAAGGGCTTCCAGGAACTCAATGACAAAGTCAGAAGTCGCAGCTCAGCGCTGAACAGTTCAGAGCATGAGCTCTTGTTTGAGACACGCCCAGTGGAGGACTACAACATTAAAGAAAAAGCACTGGATATCGATGAGCTAATAAATGAGCTTGATGTGCCAGAAAAGGTCAAGGAAGCATTGGCAGCCCTTTCAACAGGGGTGAGCATGAGCATGGATGGGAATGAAACAAAAAATTCTAAAAAAGCTCATGAAAAAGTGGAGTCATCCCCAGAGGGAAGGGTAAATGCCAATTCAACCGCAGTCCCTAAGGAAGAGGCTGAAAAATATAATGTGCTTAATAAAGAGGCTACTGTTGATGTTAAATCCATCATTAAAACATTTACAAATATTCACCATCCCAAAGAGGTGGCTGAAAATACAGTGTCACCAATCCCAGAGAGCCCAAGCAGTAGGCAAGAGCAGTACATCTCCTCAAGAGAACACAGCTTTAAAGAGGATTATATTTGCCACAGAAACAGACAGCCAGCAAATAAGGAAGGTGCTGAACTTGAGCAGGACAACTGGGAAAAAGAGGAGGCTAAATGTACATACAAACAGGTTAACCATGATGAAGAACAGACATCCTCAGAGATAGAGCAAGCTTACAGTTTAGTATTGCATGATGGCTATTTGGACAAGCCAGCCTGTTCTGTGGAGGCTAGAGAGAAGGATGGGGACATACAAGCAGGCTATGTGGAGGAGGAAGAAAGCTTGAAGAAAGAGCAAGAATACTACATTGAGAACCCACTAAGTCATGTGGAGCAGGAGGTTACATCTATGGAGCTGCAGGTCAGCTGTAAGGAAAGCGTAGAAAAAGACCAGGCTAGCTCAGAGGAAGAACATAAATGTCATGTTGAGGACCAAATCAGCCACGTGGAGTCAGAAAGTAAGTGTGTGGAGGAGGAATGGATGAAGGAAGAGCAACAATGTCACATAGATGATCAGCCAAGCTATTGTGGGATGCAGGTTAGCCGTGAGGAAAGAGAGCCCACCCCTGAGGAGCAGGCTAGCTCAGAGGAAGAATCTGAGTGTCACATAGGCCAAAACCATGAGGACCCAGAGGTCAAATGCTTGGACCTGCAGGATAGCAGTGAGAACGGAAAGTCCACCCCTAAAGAAGACCAGGCTAGCTCAGATGAAGAGGAACGTCATGTTGCGAGCAAACCAACCCATGAAGAGCCTGAGGTTAAATGTACAGATGTAAAGGTTAGCAGTGAGGAAAACATGTCTAGTCTTGAAGAAGAGCAGGCTAGCTTAGAGGAAGAGCTCGAATGTCACACTGAGAACCAACCAAGTCACGAGGAGAAAGGGGTTAAATGTACAGATGTAAAGGTTAGCAGTGAGGAAAACATGTCTAGTTTTGAAGAAGATCAGGCTAGCTTAGAGGAAGAGCTCGAATGTCACACTGAGAACCAATCAAGTCACGAAGAGAAAGGGGTTAAATGTATAGAGATGCAGGTTAGTAGAGAGGAAAGAGAGTATACCCCTGAAGACGACCGGGCTAGCTTAGACGAGGAAGAGGAAAACCGTGCAGACAACCTTCCCAATGCAAATGCACACATTAACGTGAAGGATGAGCAGACTCACTTATGGATGAAGCAGACTACTGAAAATGAAATAGTGTCTACTGTCATAGAAATGAAGCCTAGCTTGGTCAAACAGCATTCTAGCGATGACAGGATGGATAAGGACAGCGGAAAGGATAGTGAGCAGCATGTTAGCTTTGAACAACAGTCTGATACTGTAGAAGAAGCCAACGTTGAGGATAATCGGCGTGGCACAGAGAAGAAGAAAGTACGCTGTGAAGAGAAGCTGCCTAGCTCTGAGGCAGAACATGTTGGCGTAAAGGATGAGCCATATACAGAGGATGAGAGTTATGCAGAGTATGAGGAAAGCTTCGTAGAGAAACAGCCGTTTGAGGAGGATACGAATTACGAAACGACTGAGGCAAAAACAACCAACCGTTTTGAGGAACCATTACCATCTGTAGCAGAGCGAGTAAAACTACTGGATAAGAAGATTGCTGATGTAGAGCAAAGGAAAAACATTACATTAGAGACAACTGGCATCAAATCGTTTGCCCACATAAAGGTTCCCGCTTTCTCAGGTGGCGATGATTTAACAAGCGTATCCCATCTATCTAATGAACAAGCTGAGCTTGTGGAGGAAGCATCTGAGATGCAAACAACCAATTATGTTGTTAAGGATGTCAAAGAGCAAGACAAAGCTCCTGTGCACACTTGTAAAAGGACAACGTGGCCTATAAATACATCAGAAACTGTAGTCATGTCCCCCCCAGCTCCACAATCCTCCTCGCTAGCATTTAGCTATGATGGCTGTATAACTAGAGAGCCTGAGGGAAATAGGGTCAAGAAAATAAAGGAAATGTTTATGGCAAAAAGCATTGTGGACATTCAGTATGGACAAACAAGACTAACCAGCCCAAACAGCTCAGATCTGTCTGACAACAGGCCAGGGACTTCTGACGGTAGTCATCGATCACTGACGTCAACTGAGATGTCCAGTGGTGAGGATGATTCTGTGAAGAAATCCATCACGAAAGGCTTTGTCAGGAGAACTATTGAAAGGCTTTATGGGAAGAAAGTCCTTGCCAGTGAAAGTCAGCCAATATCTGTCCCAAGACCAAAGTCCAGAGAATTTCCTGGTAAGATCAGCCTTTCCCCATTCCATAATGCACGGACCAAAGTAATGTTGGACTTATCATACTTCAATGCCACAAGCTCCTTTGACACATACAGTGAGCCAACGCGGTGTATCGCCTTCAATACACAGGTCGGGCCTGGAGACTGTGTCCCGATAGAAGAAAACAGGTGGCTCCTCAGAGAGTGCGTGATCAGAAAGTCTGTCTCAGAGCCTATTAATATTTACAAGAACACATCTGCGTTAACGGAAGATGAGTGCAAAGATGCAAAAGAAGATGTTCCATACTCCAATTTCGGCCACACCGATCAGGAGGACATGGTGAAGACTGTGAAACCTTTTGTGGCAAAGTGCACCTATTTCAACCTGCCTCATGGCTGTGACTCAGACCCGTACCAGGATGACCTAAGTTCTGTCAGCAAGGGCAGTGGCATGGGTGACGTCTCGAAGGACAGTAAAGACAATGCAGAGGAACCCAAGTTGTGGGCTGAGAAGAATGGAACCCTGCCAGATTTTTCCCCTACTGACTTCAAGATGCCAGATAATAAAGTGCACCCTCTGATAGAAGGCCCGGGAGGTGGAAAGGTTGTGGTGGTCCAGCCTGGCAAAGGTCAGTCTGGCAAAGGTCAGACAGATGTCAAGAAAATTCCACAGGACCCAGATGCACTAGAGATGCTCTACTTCTCCTGTGGCCAGCACTGCCCCATCCTTTGACTGTGACACTTAAATATGGGCTCTCTGCTAAAGTCAGCTTATTACGGAGGGCATTCAAGGTACAAAGAGATGTCGTATATTTCTTTAACATGGATAAGACTCAGTGTGTCCTGTGGGATAAAGTTATTAATGAATACTTTGTGCCTGAACATTAACGTTGCCACTATGATGGCTTATACAGCATGATATCATAACACATTGTAATGGATTGTTAAGAAAATATACATTTTACAATAACTTAGGTGGAATAGACAACACTAATGGGTGAAACTTATTTCACTAGTTTTTTCTATATCATGTGAATTGTACAATTTTCAAAAAAAACATTTTACTCAACAATCTGTTATGCCATGTTCAACTTTTAATACCTTTTAAAATATTCTGTAAATATTGCATCTGTACATATTTTTACAATAACACCTTGACCGTGTATTTTCTGTGTACTGTGTATTTTCCACCCTCCATTGGCACTAGGTAGGTGGGCTGTCCTAAGAATGAGCATCCTGTGCATTACTATAATCTTGTTTAAAATGCTTTAAACAGATCAGGTCCTCACTGATGTCACGCAATGGCAATCCCCTTCACTCAGAACCTAACATGCCTCTGGGTCGTACCACAAAATCAGTGCCTTTATTTCAAGTAGAAACTGTGCACACGGATAGAATTTAGAATGTAGACCACATAGACTATTCAATAAATCAGATTGTTCTTTTATATGAATAAAGGTTATTTATTTCATGGGATTAGTGATTCATTTTAAGATAAAAAAAATAAAAAACTGTCCCTCTTAAGGTGAGCCCAATAACGTGAACTCAACTCAATATGGTAAACAATTCCTTTTTTAAATGTCTATATATTAAAAAAAAAAAGAAACACTGAACATCTAATAGTAAAACTGTGTAAAAGCAGGCGAGCTGGTTCTACCATTTTGAGCAATTTGCGGTGGAAAACTGAGCAGTTCTAGCAAAACACATCAACGCTGTTACCCATAGATAGACAGGCTATAAATGTTTTAACGATACATTTTTAAAATTGTGAAGCTAGCATTCAATTGCCTCCCCCTGTCACAAGGGGATTTATGGATGATTTAAGATAAAGCCGTCAACCCTGATATGGTGATTTGTAACAGGGTTTTAACCTCTTGAGATGGGAAAACATATTTTTGTATTAAGTTGAACATGTGCTCTTTATGACAGACATTTTAAATTAGGTGAAAGTTACACTACTCAAAAGGCAATGAATTAGTGGAACGACCCCCCCCCCAATCGAGGTTCATGGTCATGCCTGTGCAGTGTGGTCAAAACGGTGCTTGATCACAAGCTCTAGAAATTTATTGTCTGTCAGTAACCCCCTGGTACATAGCATTGTATAGTGTATTAACTGTACAGTTCATTTATTTGTGTAAATGCATTTCTCTTGCATCATTACATGAGAGTGAATTCTTAAAGTATAGAATGAATTCAGAAAGCATACATCGCTAGATTTGCATTTATAAACAATAGCCATAAGCACAACTTGCAATAACAAACTTTCATCACACTACTTCTATCATAAATGTACATTTCTGGCAGCTGTGATATATTCTATTGAGTGTTTTTTTTCTTTACTGAATTTCTGTCATTTATAAATAAAAACAAAAGCTATTCCTGTTTTTGTCCAAGCTGTTTGTCTATTCTCTGTGTTTAATGTAGCCACAGGTTGACAAGTGTACAAGATTCATCTGTAAAGGGCTCGTTTACTGTAGATGCACATTTTGGGTGAATATACTGATGTGTGTGGTCACGTTTAGTGGCTAATCAGTAGACCCTACATTTGTGGAAATAATTATATGAACTATATTTCCCCTATATAACATTTGGAAGTAGTAAAATATTACACTGTAATAGAAATTAACCTCCTGGTTTTGATCTTTTCAGATTTACTGAAGTTCTTCCCGGCCTTTTCTTTTTTGTTCTAAACGTTCAGTCATTTCCACAATTTTTCCTTTTCAGTATCAGAGCAGCTCTGAGGATCAACGTAGCTCAGTGTTTTCTCACGCCCAACGTCTGAGGAAGTGTCCATGTTGTTCTAAGGTTATTTTGTTTCTCTGAAGTAACCTCCGAGCAGGCCCGGTGTTGTGACAGGAGAGCCGCGGAATGCACTAACAGGAGAGTGTTTACGTCGCTCCATCTACAAAGAAACAGAATGAGAACATGGTGGCCAGATGGATTTGGGGATTTAAATCGGGATGCTTGCCGGGCCGGGTCCATTGAGTTATGACTGGTGTTGTAGCATCAATTATTTCCTGTTCTAGTATCAGCCAGTCTCAGAGAGCTGAGATGAAACTCACAAGGAAACGTGTGACTGCCTATTCTGACACATAGGACTGACAGTAATACAACACCCACCCACTCGTGCTGTTGGGGTAATAATGACTGTGGCTTAAATTAGAACATTCAAACAGCAAAACGGATAGAAACCTGTCTGTCAAACAGAGCCACCGTGACTGATAGGATATGCACAGAAATATCTCATCAAACTTCCTGGTAACATTGGGCTTTGTCTGTACTGGCCACCACTTGTAACACAGAACAGAGAAAATATGTTGACATGTACTGTGTCCACTAGGTGGTGGAAGAAGCCTTCATCACCCAACCTATTCCAAGGTGGTATAGAATAGATGTGATATGTAACCACGAAGCTTTACTTGTCAATGTCAGCTATAATATTATGATTGCTGCATGCATGTTCAAAACACTCAACTGAGACACATTGCAACTTAAATCAATAGCAGGATAGTTTTTCAAATGTTTTATTTTTAAATAACTATTTACATTGACAGCTCTGTATAAATCCATTTAGTTTTCATACATGTGACAATTTTTCAAAAAGAAAACGTTTTAACATGAAGGGCAATGTGATGATTAAATGCATCACATTGATACATGAACATGTATAAATCACAAGCCTTTGTGATGGCTGAGCAACAGTTCCTTGGATTCCTGTAGTAAAAAAGATAATAATCATATTTGACATGGATGTTTTCAACTCCCTCAAAAACCAAATAACAAAGCTTTTAAACCCTTTCAATGGCATTGCTGATATAATTCATGCCACATGGTTTACTTTGAATTCTTAGTTATTATTCGCATTTAGGACAATGCATGACCTCATTGATAAAACTTTCTCCCGATAGAAGAAATAATATATCGTACAAAATGTGAATTCGGGGGGATGCTCCGTTGACGGCAGCTTAAACGAGAACGTTTGAGGAAGTCTACAGTATCACAAGTCGGTCTATCCTGTCAGGCACAATCATACACAGCGGAGGACACAAAGCAACTGCTCACTGCCTTGCCAATTCACTTATATCATGGCTCAAATTTAACATTTGTACAGTTAGATATATTTGAGGCAACTTGGGTAAAGAGCCTTGAATAGGAACACTACAGCAAAATGCCCCATCTAGAAATCCAACCAACGTTATTAGCTCTGTTTCCCTGCCTGCTAGTCCGTCCATGCTACCGCCGAGGGATAACTA
This sequence comes from Oncorhynchus keta, assembly GCF_023373465.1. NCBI lineage: Eukaryota > Metazoa > Chordata > Actinopteri > Salmoniformes > Salmonidae > Oncorhynchus > Oncorhynchus keta. Next base: position 30,766,871 of record NC_068424.1, on the reverse strand, counting down.
TCCAAAAAAAGGAATCTCCCTTTTAGGACACATGGCAGCAAGAGTGAGAACGACAATTTCATGTGAAGAAAATAGTGAGTAAGAACTCCCCAGAATCAAACAAACACATTATGAGAAATTGTGTGAGAGCGAACTCTTGTAAACTCAGCAAAAAAAGAAACGGCCCTTTTTCAGGACCTTGTCTTTCAAAGATCATTCGTAAAAATCAAAATATCTTCACAGATATTCATTGTAAAGGGTTTAAACACTGTTTGCCCATGCTTGTTCAATGAACCATAAACAATTAATGAACATGCACCTGTGGAACGGGACACTAACAACTTACAGACGGTAGGCAATTAAGGTCACAGTTATGAAAACTTAGGCCTCTTTAGTGTTCTTTCTACTGACTCTGAAAAACACCAAAAGAAAGATGCCCAGGGTCCCTGGTCATCTGCATGAACGTGCCTTAGGCGTGCTGCAAGGAGACATGAGGACTGCAGATGTGACCAGGGCAATACTTTGCAATGTCCGTACTGTGAGACGCTTAAGACAGCGCAACAGAGAGACAGGACAGACAGCTGATCGTCCTTGCAGCGGCAAACCACGTGTAACAACACCTGCACAGGATCGGTACATCCGAACATCACACCTGCGGGACAGGTACAGGATGGCAACAACTGCACGAGTTACACCACGAACACACCAGGAACACACAATCCCTCCATCAGTGCTCAGACTGTCCACAATAGGCTGACAAGAGGCTAGACTGATGGCTTGAAGGCCTGTTGTAAGGCAGGTCCTCACCAGACATCACAGGCAACAACGTCGCCTATGGGCACAAACCCACCGTCGCTGGACCAGACAGGACTGGCAAAACGTGCTCTTCACTGACGAGTCGCGGTTTTGTCTCACCAGGGGTGATGGTCGGATTCGCGTTTATCGTTGAAGGAATGAGCGTTACACCGAGGCCTGTACTCTGGAGTGGGATCGATTTGGAGGTGGAGGGTCCGTTATGGTCTGGGGCGGTGTGTCACAGCATCATCGGACTGAGCTTGTTGTCATTGCAGGCAATCTCAACGCTGTGCGTTACAGGGAAGACATCCTCCTCCCTCATGTGGTACCCTTCCTGAAGGCTCATCCTGACATGACCCTCCAGCATGACAATGCCACCAGCCATACTGCTCGTCCTGTGCGTGATTTCCTGCGAGACAGGAATGTCAGTGTTCTGCCATGGCCAGCGAAGAGCCCGGATCTCAATCCCATTGAGCATGTCTGGGACCTGTTGGATCATAAGGTGAGGGCTAGGGCCATTCCCCCCAGAAATGTCCAGGAACTTGCAGGTGCCTTGGTGGAAGAGTGGGGTAACATCTCACAGCAAGAACTGGCAAATCTGGTGCAGTCCATGAGGAGATGCACTGCAGTACTTAATGCAGCTGGTGGCCACACCAGATACTGTTACTTCTGATGTTGACACCCCCCCACCCCCTTTTGTTCAGGGAAACATTATTCCATTTCTGTTAGTCACATGTCTATGAAACTTGTTCAGTTTATGTCTCAGTTGTTAAATCTTGTTATGTTCATACAGACATTTACATATGTTAAGTTTGCTGAAAATAAACACAGTTGACAGTGAGAAGACGTTTCTTTTCTTGCTGAGTTTAGCAATGTACCCCATCACATAATGGAACCTCTGTGGTCATAATATCACTCCATGAAATGTCAAGAGATGATGAACATGATGTGTGCAAGAACATCCCCTACACAAGAGGAATAAGTCTTGACCTTAGTACAGCAACTTTTAACCTGATTTAAGAGGCTAAAATTAATTCAATGCATTATTAGAACAGGACCACAGCATTGTTTTAGAACCGTTTGAGTTAAATGTAGTGCATCTCTCCGATTTTTGGAAATTATGAATTGTGAAATGCTCTTTGTATTCTATTGCTGTCAAGTTTCATGCATGTAAACGCTTTAATACTTCCAATAAAACGCTTGTTTCTTATTTAAAAAACATAAAGAAAAATATTATTTGTCTCAAAATACTATGCAGGGATTAAAGGGAGAATTTAAATATTTTTTAAACAACAAGTTGTTGTTGTCAACCTGAGATTAAAAACCAAGATGTCCCCCTCAGAAGAGTCAGTCTGAGTCTTAACTCTTCAGTCTAAAAGAACCACAATGTGCTTGTGACAGGCTGTCCCCACGACAAGATCCAGAGATTGGTTGGTTAGTTGGTGAGGGCAAGTCTTACTGGGCCTCAGCAATAAATCCACCTTGATGCGATTACTTACACCACGCTAAGACTCGGTTGGTCTGACCGAGTCCCACTGACAAAGTTATAAACCAGGAACTGCGAGGTGCCGCAGTAGTGTGTAGCGAAAAGCTTCCCGTCGGGCGTTGGGTCGGAGAAGGCAATCTCCTCCTTGCTCAGGTAGGAGCCGTAAATGAAGTTGTTCCTGAGGAGGGCAATACGAGAAGAAACTACAGATTTAAATATATATTTCTTTGACATTTTACAAGCACACTTTTGACACTTATTTGGACAGTTTGAAACAGAGGTGTAGACAGGCAAGTGGGAGTACAGCAGGAAAGGTGGACGCAGCGATTTAACCGTCTCCGGTGGGGAGAGGTGACTGAAGGAGCGAGCGTTATACCCCTAAATCACAGGCTCTGCACTACACAATGAAATTCTGTACATTCACAACAACAAAAAAGAAAGTCTTGCAGCTAGTTAAGACTGACCTGAGACACTCGATCATGCGCGAGGCGATGCCCGTCCGTCTCATCATGCTGAAGACCCAGATGCGGCTGATGCCACAGAGGGCTGGCTCTGGGTCAGTGGAACAACACCAGGCTCTCTGACGCTCAAACATCACCTTCTCTCCCTCCGAGCCCTCGGGTACCGCCTCCTCGATCACCCTGTAGCCCTGCACACACAAACACACACACACGCACGCAAGAGCAAATACATCATTACAATATAGTCTCCACCTCAATCCCCTTCCCACGCACACTTCCCATAAAGGCAGATCATCCCAGCACCCACATTCGTGGACAGAAACACACTCAGAGGTACCACACCCCTTCCATTTTACAGCGCACTGTATCAGCTGTGCCAAGTTTCTAATCTGCCTGGTGACATCCCTGCTTCCACCATGGGGCAGAGGGAGAGATAAGCACACTCCTCTGTGCGGTAAATCACTCCACACACCCACTCATTCACTCGTTTGACTATTATTCAATTAGCCTGCTCTCACAATGGCCACGGTACCAGACTTCTACAATCAGACAACAAAATGGCTTCTACAGTAATTAGCCAATGACATACTCCTGGTTTTGTTATTGCAATACAAGCTAGATGATGGATACTGCATCCAGTACTACGTGATCACTTACATGGTCTCCCTGGGAAACAATAAGGCTTTTATAATGACATGAACCTGCGGTGAAATAAATTGGAAACAAACTGTCTGCAGTCCTAATTATAGGACTGACTAATTACTAGTGTTATACTGAATCAGACTGAGCAGACAGTCTACTGTGATATCCCTATACTTGTGACTGCTTGGGAAATGCTCCCACTGAGCTCTATAGAGAATACTACGACACTCAACAAGTACTAGGGGAGGAGGAAGTAGTACAGCCCCAACCCACACAGACGTCTTGCTCACCTCTTGAATGTGCTCAGCGATCAGGCACCCAGCCACCTTCTTGTCATTGGAGATGAACAGGAAGGTTTTGGTCTGGGAGGGACACTTGGTCTCCACCTGCTGGAAGCCCAGGTCATTGTCCACCATCTCTCTGATCTCCTCAACCTGACAGCACAACAAACTGTGAGACACCCTCGCAAGCTCCTAGTCATTAGTGCACGTCGTATCCAAAACGGTTTTGCAACAGAAAACGCTTCGCTACGAAAACCAGAGTTTCTTATCCCTCCCCGTTCCGGTGAGTTTTCCTCCGTTTGATGTCAAGTGAATATAACCCTTGCCTAAAGGACGAATAAACTATTGTGATATGTATAAGGGGCTTCAAAGTATATTTAAGATCAATAATGCTGTTATATTTCGATTGTATTACAGTAAAGGTATTTCCATATGTGATAATGTGTAAAGTTCGAGCCTGAAGCACACCTTCTTCAGTGCATATTTGGGGTCATCTGGAAGGACAAGGATGATCTTGCCATCGGGGTACTCTCCCAGAATCCTCTCCTTCTTCCACCCCTGTGGACGACATGACAAATCAGTGGCTTATAGGTTGAGAGATGCATGATGTGTGTGAGAGATGCTGTTTGAGTCAGAGGTGACGCGTTAGGTAGAGTTGGCACGCAAGGGCAGCGTCCCAAATAGCTCCCTGTTCCCTATACACAGTATTGCACTACTCTTGTAATGTACTACATAGGGAATAAGGTGCCATTTTGGACGCATGCATGCTGTGGGAGACCGCTAGTTCTCACCACATATCTGACAGCACTGATGAACTGGTTGTGGAAGTGCAGGTGCTGGGACTCATCCTCCGGGTTGGCAGCGGAATACAGCATCCCACACACACCGCAGGTCACCGCTCCAAAGTGCTTCTGCCCTGCATCCTAGGAGACGACAACGCAGACTGGATCAGTTCTGACATAAATACGGTACCTAGATTCTATACAATTACAGGAACTTTACTCGCCTGAGTGCCAGTCTGTTTGTGCTATCAGCTCCTTGTCAATCGTTGTCATGTCAAATGCTTGGCAATGACAGCGAGTGAGTTGGCAAGAGCACAAACAGATCTGGGACCATGGTAGGAATATATATAGTCTTTGGATAACACCCCTCTTCTACAAAAGAGAACTATTCAAAGTACAGTAATACAGTGGGCAGTATTTGGCAAAAGACCAAAACACTCACAGTGGTGGTTTGATTGTCATCTTTGTCGGCCTCCTTTAGTTTTTTTATCTCTTTCTGCAGACATGCGTCAGAGAGGGGACTGCTATTATCTGCTGATTGCACGACCACACTACCACGGAAACACAGATATTGTTTGAATTAAACTCTGGAAAATAGTTTTTTGTGTGGAAAAGATTTATTGCAATTTGAGTGCAGGTTCTTACGAGTCAGAGGACTCTGTTGTTGTCGTGCCCGCTGTCTTGACCTCTGGGGATGCCGGTTTAATCTCAGCAACTAAGAAAGAGACAGATTCTATAACAAAGCATGTTACACTGAGGTTATGACGACACGATATAACTAGGGCTGTCAAACCATTTTTTTTTTTTTAAACGTAATCGAGTTAATTGCAGGATTTGCTGTGATTAATCGCAAATTCAGAATTTTCTCAAATTGAGCTCTAATTTCAGATTTTTTTTACGACAAAAAGCATTACCAGGATATTGACGTCTTGATTTTGTCCAAAGTAACGGTTACCAAAATCAGGTAAATTGATAACGCACTCTGACAGCCGTAGTTATAACAATGTTCAAAATGTAATTTGGTTGGATGTTATCAGACATGAGGGTACCAGCAGGCTTTTCTTCACACTGATCCTTGTCAACAGAATCTCGTGGGGTCTCTTCAAAGGGAGGGGAAGACACTGGTGCTATGGAATCCTGTGGAAAGACAAGAGGTTAAAGAAGGATAAATTGCATCCCCAAAATTATGCCAGGTATGAAAACAGCTATATGATCATCCACACTGCTTCTAAATGTGTCACTGAAGTTACCAGGGTTAAGTTTCAGAAAAGCATTTTAAGGCTAAGTTCATATGATGAACTTATCCCGAAGATACTTTCGGGAAGCCAGCTCCTGTACAGTTATTGAATAGATTTCAATATAATTCAATCAACAAAAATACCATTCTTACATCTTAATAAAGAAAGAAAAGGTCCAAGGACCTTTTTACCTTATCTTTGGCAGTTTTTGGCGTAGGTGATGCTTCCGCTTTCTGCTCAGTTTGAGGGGTAAGTGTAGGTACCAAGGTTTCCTTTTGTACAGTGGGATTAAGCACTTCTGCCTTCTGTACAGTGAGTTTGGAGTCCTGTGGGAGGAGGGGAGATGAAGACACTTGTACCACACAAGACAATATTTTTTTAGATCAATTATAAGGATGTGGGTAAGAGCATTGCTAGCGCCAAGCTCTAGCAGGTCGTGGGTTCAAATACCACAGGGATATACAAATAAAATGTATGCACTCATTGTACTATAAGTCGTTTTCAACAGTATAAAAACCAAGAAAGTTACTTCAAGGAGAATAAAAAACAAGAACGTTACCTCATGTTTGCCATTTCCGGGCATAGGGGTCGGTGTCTCTACTGCCTTCTGCACTGTTGGATTTGTCACAACTGCCTTCTGCACAGTTGGTGCGGTCTTCTGAGTGGTAGGCACAACTATTTTTTGCGCGGTGGGTACTGCCGGTTTCTGCACGGTGGGTACCGCCGTCTTCTGGCTGGTGGGTACCGCCGTCTTCTGGCTGGTGGGTACCGCCGTCTTCTGGCTGGTGGGTACCGCCGTCTTCTGGCTGGTGGGTACCGCCGTCTTCTGGCTGGTGGGTACCGCCGTCTTCTGGCTGGTGGGTACCTCCGTCTTCTGGCTGGTAGGTACCGCCGTCTTCTGGCTGGTAGGTACCGCCGTCTTCTGGCTGGTAGGTACCGCCGTCTTCTGCATGGTAGGTACCGCCGTCTTCTGGCCGGTAGGTACCGCCGTCTTCTGGCCGGTAGGTACCGCCGTCTTCTGGCCGGTAGGTACCGCCGTCTTCTGGCCGGTAGGTACCGCCGTCTTCTGGCCGGGTAGGTACCGCCGTCTTCTGGCCGGTAGGTACCGCCGTCTTCTGGCCGGTAGGTACCTCCGTCTTCTGGCCGGTAGGTACCGCCGTCTTCTGGCCGGTAGGTACCGCCGTCTTCTGGCCGGTAGGTACCGCCGTCTTCTGGCCGGTAGGTACCGCCGTCTTCTGGCCGGTAGGTACCGCCGTCTTCTGGCCGGTAGGTACCGCCGTCTTCTGGCCGGTAGGTACCGCCGTCTTCTGGCCGGTAGGTACCGCCGTCTTCTGGCCGGTAGGTACCGCCGTCTTCTGGCCGGTAGGTACCGCAGTCTTCTGGCCGGTAGGTACCGCCGTCTTCTGGCCGGTAGGTACTCCTGGCTTCTGCATGGTAGGTACTGCCGTCTTCTGGACGGTAGGTACCCCTGGCTTCTGCATGGTAGGCACTGCTGTCTTCTGGCCGGTAGGTTTTGAGTCCTGTGGAAGGAGAACAGGTTTGGAATGCATTTTCTAGAATGAATTTCAATAGTTTTTGCCACACAAAAACTAATCTGTGCATTTTATCATTTAAGATCATCACTCAAGAAAGTTACCTCATGTTTGGCCGCTGTCGTAAGTGTCACTGCTGCCCTCGGAATGGTGGTAGATGTAGGTCTCAATGCTGTCCGCTGCACGGTCGGTAATACTGCCTTCTGCACTGTGGGTTTCGGCTCGTCATCCAGTTGAAAGTCATCAAAAGAGTACTTGGGCCTGGCTTTGTAAGGCTTATACTCCGCCACAGGCTTGGCCTTCTGAGCTTTCAGCCCGTTGGGCATCGGCGGGGGTACTGCTGGAAGTGTCCTCTTTCTAAGGGTGGGTCCCTTACTTGGGGTCACTTTGGGGGGCTCAACTTTGGGGGGCTCAAGCTTAGGGGTTACTGCTGGGCTGGCTGCGGCTGGGGTAGGACAGGGTGCAGTTACTGTGGGTGCTGCTGGACTGGCTGAGGGGGGTGAGGGTGTTGTGGTCACTGGGATGGGTGCTGCTACTGCTGGAGTGGACAGTAATGGGGGGGCAGGTTTAGCCTCTGTCTCCGGAAACATCTTCTGATTGGCCTGATCGGACTTGAGCTTCTTCACCATGGTCCAGGACATATTCTTCTCCCGCTGCAGCTCCACCTGCCGCAGCCTCTGGAACCTGGTAAGCTTCTTCTTCTCGTGGATTTTGAGGGGCACCGTCACTTGACTGATGAAGAAGCGCCTCTGTGGTGTCTCTGGAGCTGGGGGCTTGGCTGGAGCAGAAACTGCAGAAACGGGTGCTACTGGGGTAGAGGGCTCCTTGGGCCCGGCAGGAGTTGGAGGGATAGGGACAGTCTCAGTCTGTGTGAAAGGCTGTGGGCATTCTGGCTCCTTGCTGGGTTCAGCCTCAACCGTTACAACCTGCTCATCCTCTTCCTCCGTCTTTAATAGCATGGTGTCCGTGGCGATATCGTCCGCTATTTCCTCACATAAGGCAAGGAGGTTGAGCTGCCTGCTCGCTTTTTTGGAGGCGGCGGCCTTTTGCTCAGCTAGCGCCGCTAGTCGGGCTTTAGTCCGGGCCTGAGGGTTCATCTGCTGTTTCTTAGGTTTTTCCGGGCTACACTGTGTCTTTTTGGCAACTTCCTTCTTGCCACTATTTGTGCTGTCTTGGTTAGAGGAACGTGTGCCTTTCTTTTCAGTACCAGCTTCACTGTTATCTAGACGGCACTCCTCTTCAGACCCTTTGGTTAGCTGGACTGTCTTCTCTGGCACCTCCTTAGAGTTGTCTATGATTTCCAGATCACTATCCATATCCACATCTTCCCCATTCTCTCCCACCACCTCCACAACACAGTGACCGATCTCCATATCCTCAACAATAATCGGGGTCTCCAGGTCTAAGGTACACTCAATGCTCTCCGTCACACCAAAGTCACAGTCTTTATTCATGATTTCTAAGGAATCCTCTACTTCCAGAAACTCTTTGACATTTGAGCGCATTGTGTCAGACAGGGGGTGTTTGCAAAGACTGGACTCTTTCAGAGCACTGAAAAGTGCTTCTAGGGGTGGAGACTTTATCTTAGCACCCGACATTGTCTCTAAACTTTCCCGAGGTTTATCTGTAGGGATGGTCATGGTATCTTCCTGGACCTCCTGTCTCTCAGCACTCTGCTTCACCTGTTCTGAGACATTGTCCGAAGTCTCTTCTGAGGCTACTTCCACCGGCGGAGGAGATTTTACTTCGATATCAAGCTTGGTGTCTAAACTCTCACTAACTTGATCTGCAGGGGTGGGCGCAGAATCTTCCCGCATCTCAGTGCTCTGCATCACATGTACAGTTGCAGGGTGTGGACCCTTTATATGTGCATCAAGCGTGGTCCCTGCACTCTCACTGACTTCAACTGTATGGGTCTCCTCAACGGACACTTCTAGAGGTGGAGGGATATCTATTTTTGCATCAAGCTTGGTATCTAAATGTTCAACTACTTCATCTGGAGAGGTGGTCATGGAATTCTTCTGCATATCCTCTATTTCGATGCATATCTGATTAACCTGTTCAGGGACAGGGTCTGAAGCGTCCTCTGAAAACGCTTCTATAGATGGAGACTTTATATTTGTATCAAGCTTGGTGTCTACACTCTCACTAGGGGTGGTCATGGGACCTTCACAAACTTCATATGTAGAGGTGGTCATGGAATCTTCCTGTATCTGCTGGCTCGTACTGCTCTGCTTCACCTGTTCATGTACAGGGTCTGTAACCTTCTCTGAAGATACTTGAGTTTCCATTGTCACATCTCTTGACTCTTCGACTGCCTTCCTTTCATTTTCCTCACTTTCACTTTCGGAATCACTACTGCTGCTATATGCTACCAGGCCTTTAGCTGGAGGAGATAATATTTCCGCATTGACCTTAGTCTCTAGACGTTCCTCAACAAGACCTGCAGGGGTGGTCGTCGCATTTTCCTGCATCTTGGTGCTCTGTTCAGATACAGGGTCTGCACACTTGATACATGCATCAAGCTTGCTCTCTACACTCTCATTAACTTGAACTGTAGGGGTGATCACAGAACCTTCCTGAACACCCTGCATCTCACTGCTCTTGTTCAACTGCTCATGGATGGGGTCGGAAGCTTTCTCAGAGGATGCTAATATAGCGGGAGGAGACATTATTTGTGTGTCAGGCTTATTCTCTACACTCTCAGTAACTTCATCTGTAGGAGTAGTCACATAATCTCCCTGCATCTCCTGTGTCTCACTGCTCTGGTTCAACTGCTCATGGATCTGGTCTGAAACTTTCTCAGAGGATGCTAATATAGCGGGAGGAGACATTATTTGTGTGTCAGGCTTGGTCTCCACACTCTCATTAACTTCATCTGTAGGAGTAGTCACATAATCTCCCTGCATCTTCCTGCTCTGGTTCAACTGCTCAGGGATGGGGTCTGAAGCTTTCTCAGAAGATGCTAATATAGCGAGAGGAGACATTATTTGTGTGTCAGGCTTGGTCTCTACACTCTCATTAACTTCCTCTGTAGGAGTAGTCACAGAATCTCCCTGCATCTTCCTGCTGTGGTTCAACTGCTCATGGATGGGGCCTGAAGCTTTCTCAGAGGATGCTAATATAGCGGGAGGAGACATTATTTGCGTGTCAGGCTTGGTCTCTACACTCTCAGTAACTTCATCTGTAGGAGTAGTCACATAATCTCCCTGCATCTCCTGTGTCTCACTGCTCTGGTTCAACTGCTCATGGATGGGGTCTGAAGCTTTCTCAGAGGATGCTAATATAGCGGGAGGAGACATTATTTGTGTGTCAGGCTTGGTCTCTACACTCTCATTAACTTCATCTGTAGGAATAGTCACATAATCTCCCTGCATCTCCTGTGTCTCACTGATCTGGTTCAACTGCTCAGGGATGGGGTCTGAAGCTTTCTCAGAGGATGCTAATATAGCAGGAGGAAACATTATTTGTGTGTCAGGCTTGGTCTCCACACTCTCATTAACTTCATTCGTAGGAGTAGTCACAGAATCTCCCTGCATCTCACTGCTCTGGTTCAACTGCTCAAGGATGGGGTCTGAATCTTTCTCAGAGGATGCTAACATAGCGGGAGACATTATTTGTGTGTCAGGCTTGGTCTCTACACTCTCATTAACTTCATCTGTAGGAGTAGTCACAGAATTTCCCTGCATCTCCTGTGTCTCACTGCTCTGGTTCACCTGCTCAGGTTGTTTAGGTACTGGATCTGAAGCCTTCACTGAAGATGCTTGAGTTCCCATCTTTACATCTATCTGGCTCTCTGGGCTTCTGGTGGACTCTGCGACTCCCTTCGTTTGACTTTGATCACATTCAGAGTGACTACGACGAGAGGCAGGTGGTATACCATAATTGTGATCCATTTGCACAGGGTCTGAGGGTAAGGCTGCTTCATTTGGGTTAGTCTGTGCCCCTTTACGCTTACCTCTATCCCCATTAGAGTATTTTCTGATGCAATCGGGTTTGCGAGTTCTGATAAGCTCCTCGTCTGACTCTGTGGAAGCTGTTTTTGAGATCTTGGCTGGTCTTTTTAGGGTTCCTTTAGAGTTGGGATTATTTGATGAGGTACTTGTGGCTTTCGGCAGCTTAGCATTCTTGACAGGGGGATTGGACTTGGTCCTTGTGGTGGCCTTTTGGGCTGATCTTGTCTTGGAGGAATGACGGCCGGACTTTGATGGTTTATTTCTGTCTTTTCGTTGTGCTGGGGACTTTTTCTTATTCCTTCTCTGTGAAGGTCCTTCTCTATGGGGCTTGCTTGATGTTGCAGCAGCTGGTGTAATTTTGTTAGATGGCATGGCCACTTCATTCTGATCCAACTTTCTTCTCTTAGTTTGAGGATCCTGAGAAGTCTGTTGTCTTTTAGGGGCAGGCATTCTGTGAAGAAAAGGTGATGCAATGTATGAATGGCAATAGGTGTTTGTTGTCATTACTGGAAAAAGTATAACACAGTCAATACCATTGAGACTATAATAACCACGCTACATGGAGTATTGGTCAGCTGTATGTGCTTCTGTGACAGTGTCAAATCATAACTATCAGAGTAAGCAGCCAATGACAGAAATATTTATCAAATTAAAACACTTACTCGAAGCGTGGTATGTGGTTATTGCTCAAATCTTGTACTGTAGCCTATAAAGCTAGTAATTGGAATATGTAACCTAGCTAAGTACAGCACGAAAACTAACTAGCTAGCCTGCTGTAATGAGCGCAACAGCTAAGTGGATGGCTAGACAGTTAGCAAGCTAGCTAATGTTGTTAGCTGCAACAATAACAAGAAAGCTAGCTACTTAGCTATCTATCTAGCCACCTATCTAGTTACTCCAATGATCAAACTCACGTCCATTCACAATGCAGGTAAAGATTAGGACGCCAGTTAGTTGATAATGAATAGATTGCAAGCAAATCACTGCTTTTCAGTCGATAACGTTGACACTTAAGAATTGGCTACAGCCTAGTGTCGTACCAAGCTAGCTAATAATGTTAGCTAGCTAAAATTTGCAAGAAACAAAAATGCTTAACTAAATCACGTCTCGTCATTTGTTATGATACGTAGTCCTATAGTAAAACTATAAAATAAACACATTCGTCACTAAAACTCACTTTACTGTTTTGTTTCCCAACAACAGCTGTTTTTTTCCTTTTCCTGTGAACCAAAGATTTGGTGTACTTCCGGAGCAAAAATGCCGGAACTGAGGAGGCGGGGCTCGGGTGTGTTACGAGCGTAATTATTATACCTCAGTTATACCTTAGTGACAGGGTTACCGCAGTTGTGAAAGAAGTCAATAGTTGGGAGAGTTACAGAGTTCATTGAAAATAATGCCATTGTTGATTAGATGCTTTTTTCTTTAATTAGGCTATTTTCTCTTGAAACATACGATATATTCACAAGTAAACAATATGGACACACACACATTTATATATATATATATACACAAATACACACATATATCCATACATACACACATATATATACACAAATACACACATATATCCATACATATACACATATATATACATATATACATATATATACATCTATATATATATACACAAATACATCACATATTTATACATATATACACATATATATATACATATACACACACATATATACATATGCGTATATATATCCACATACATATATCGATATATATACGCATATATATACACACACATATATATATATATATGTGTGTGTCTGTATATATATATATATATATATATATATACAGACATATACATATATATATATATACAGACATATACATATATATACACAAATACACATACATATATACATATATATATATACACATATACATATACACAAATACACATATATGTACATACATACACATATATATATATTTTTAAAAAAAAATATATATATATATATATATATATATAAATATATAAAATATACAAATACATACATGGGGTGAAATCTATTCAGATTACCTCAACAAATTGACAACTACAATGCCAAAGGTCTGCAAGGCTGTAATTGCTGCAAATGGAGGATTCTTTGACGAAAGCAAAGTATGAAGGACAATTATTATTTCAATTAAAAATCATTATTTATAAACTTGTCAACGTCTTGAGTATATTTCCTATTCATTTTACAACTCATTTTATGTATGTTTTCATGGAAAACAAGGACATTTCTAAGTGACCTCAATCTTTTGTCTGGGACTACCAATATCATTGGCTAATCCCTGGGGCCCCTGTTGGAGTCATGTCCAACTGGTCATCAAGAGGGATCAGCCAATCTTGAAGAAGATAGCCGTCACAGACGCTAGAATGGTGGAAGCCCTCAATGGTGCTGCCCATTCTAACACTGCCTTCTGGCTACTACAGGCCTCTATCCTTCTCTATGATCCTGAGGACCTTTAGGCAAATTTGTTGAGCATGAGAAAAGACACCTACAAGGTTTCAATTGTCTTAAGGGTGACAGATATGAAGGTTTAAGTGAGACTGCTTATAACACCGCCACCTATAGGCCAATCGGTGCCATTCTTTTTGACCAAGTTACTCATGGCCTCTAGTTTCTGTGCCAAATTAGAAAAAAACATGTCAATGAGTAATGCTTGAGTAATTTGACCAATCTTTTTTTATAATTATGTGGTTGAATTGGCTACAATGGGAAGTCGTAGTCACAAACCAGTTGGCTTGACTGTGAACTCCTAAGAAATCAAAAATGTCCTGCGGTCTTAAAGTGACATTCATTAATTAGCAGAAATATGGGATGGGTGATCTCTTGTACCATTCAGTTTGACTTTGGTATGGTCAGTTGGTTTAGGCTGCTCCTGCCAGCCTCTGTTTCGGTCAGGGGTAGCCAGTCTCTGAATGAAAGGTTGAAGAGGCTGACAGCTTTTATCCAAAGCAACTTAGAGTCGTGCATGCATACATTTTAACGATTGCCCCAATGGGAATCGAACCCACAACCTGTGGTGTTGCAAGTGCCATGCTTTACCGACTGAGCCACAAATGTGTTGTCACTGAAGACCAAAAGTAATGTTTTCCTTGTAGGACCAAATATATTCTTCAATGAGCTACAGTTAAAATCATAGATCACTTTTAGCACACATTGAGATTTCAATAGCGTTTTATTTGGAATTTGGATTCCAAAGCAAATTGCAAGAAGTGTATTAAGAGGTCATAGTGCAACATTCATTATTTTATTTTGGTAACTGTTAATATAAATGATATATTATGCATTGATTCAGAAGATCACACCGTAGCAAAGGAGAAAGATCAAATCTATCAACCCAGAGACTGCCATTCATCCCAAACGAAGCGATTGCATGATAAGGTGAGCATTTCCTGTCACTTTTTCATCTCCAGTATCCCACTTCCTGGTCCTCTCCGCTTTGCACTGCAGATGTTGCAAAACTGGACTCCAGGAATCTGAAAGTGAAAAGCAAAAGCCATATTAGTCCCTAGTCTGCTGCTCTTATCTGAAAGTCCATATGGAGTGAGAAAGAGAAGGGGAGATGATGGAGTAGATACTTACTGTTCCAGGAGAAGGTAAACACTCCTTGTGGAACATGTGTCTGCAGTGGAAGACAGCCACACTGAAGTTCTGAGCCATATCTACAGCAAAAGGAGCAAATGCATTAATGGAAGTATAAGAATATTTTGAAGATTAATACACAACGCAGAGGATGAAAGGACTAAAAACTAGAGTACTAATGGTCAATAGCGAATTGTAAATAGGAGTTGGGTTTCAGTTCAACATCTGTTTGGGATCTGTGGAATGTCACTCCTGAACTCAGAGCGGCATGTGCCACGTTGTCATTGGTCTGTACATTAAGTCGGGGGCAGGATGCTTGATATTTGGCCATTGGCCAAGTTGTACTACAAGGACTTCTGATTGGCAACCCCAGGCTAGGGTGGGGGATTATAAATGGCATCCTGTTCCTTTGTTCGGTGGGGAAAAGCGGAGGACAGGGGAGCATCTGATCATCTACCTCCCAGCATAACAGCTTGATTTGTCCTCTCTGAATAAACCTTTTCTCCCCCTGATTTGCTTTGGAGTTTGTGTTATTGAAGAATAACATAAATTGCAAACAGATGTCTGAGACTAATTCAGCATTAAATAATCTAGCTCCACCCAGCAAGCCTCATCAGATGAGTTTATTAGCTAGAGCCATTACTGAATAGAGGTGTGTTGAATAGCTTAAAATATAATGATGGTAAGAAGCGTCCCAATTATGATACTGTAGTGTAGACACTGTATAAAAATATAAAACATAATACTGTATAATGTTAAAGGTAACCCCACCTGATGGTAATATTGACGCGTGACAGGATTCACAGATGCTCTCTTCTGAAAAAGTCAACAATAACAAGGTTTAAGTCAATCTTAAGCAGTAAACATGAACACATATTCAAACTGACCATCTACCCACCATCCACTCGGACTCCTCTCATCTGAGTCCTATGCATCTTTTGGAGCAGGGAGAGGGAGTCAGCCACTAAGATTTTCTTACAGCCCTCCCGCAGCAAGATCTGAGATACAGAGAAACAAATAAGAAAAGAGGTAAGGCTGGACTGTTCATCTGTTGTTACGGTGATATTCTAGGTGCAATATGTGATGGCTGACATTCTGACCTGCAAGTTGTAGTCATGTAGGATCTTGACTAGAGAATCTCGGAGGTTAGGAATCTCCATTCCCTCCTTTATGCGGTGGATGAGCAAGATGGGATCCACATGTGTCCCAATGTTATTAAGGAGACCAGTAATGAAGGCTTGAGAAAGAGGATAAAAAGAGGAACTTAAAATGACAGTGTTGGAAACACTATGTTGTAGACCTGCTTATTTAAACAAATCCAAATGTAATTGTATTAGTCACATGCGCCGAATACAACAGGTGTAGGTAGACCTTACAGTGAAATGCTTACTTACGAGCCCCTAACCAACAAAGCAGTTAAAATAAATAAGGATAAAAAATTAAAAGTAACAAGTAATTAATAGGTTTTGTTGTGCCTTCTTCACGACTGTCTTGGTGTGCTTGGACCACGTTAGTTTGAAAGTGCTTGTGTGTTAATGTGACTTACGTGGCTTATCAATAGAATAGGAGATGAGATCCTCCCACAGCTCAGCATCATCCTGCTCCTTAGCAAACTCTATGGCCTTGTCCACATCCTCTAGTTCCTCCATGATCATCTGAAGGGCCCGTCTACAGTTCCCCATCCTGCCTATGAGGGGCAAGTAACAGTGGGCCAGTTTCCTCAGACCAAATGCAGTCAATTACCTGACTGGCTGGTGGTTTAGTTCAGCTTGCCCCCCGCACCCCATATCTAGAAACCTTTGTTACAATTTATAAAGCACTTATGAGCATTTATAAATGGCTTATTCATGAGCGTTACGAACATAAACTGTATGGGGACACTTACTGAGCAGGAAGACAGTCTCCTCCACAAAGTTTCTCTCCTGACAAATCTCCAGAGCCTGAAGGATTGTACACGTAAGATGATTCATCATGGTTCTAATATATCTGACATACTTGATAAGATCATATGAATGTCAACTCAAAGAAATGTACTTCATGGACATTTGTATTTGAGCGGGCAGTGAGAACGTGTCTCTAAGTACCTTTTCTAGTGGGCAGTGGATGCTGTCCCTGAGGAATGGCAGCAGGTTGGGCCGATCATACTCAGCATACAGGCCAATTTGTCTCTCATGGTACCGCTGACCCTTGTGGTGGTCCCTCTTGAACAATTTGTGTAAGTACTGAGGGAAGGGGGGGGGGGGGCTGCATTGTTAAAGTCATACAATTTTCAAATCAAGATTATCACAGGAAACGAGAAACTTTAAAATCACGAAAATAACTTGACTAGTGAAAAATAATGTGACTCACAATGTGTAGCAGCTCAGGTCTGTCCCGGAGTTCCTCCACTACTCTGTCGGTCTGTAGCACATCGAAGACAGAAACGTGGTTAGCAGTTTTTATATATATATATATATATATATATATATATATATATATAAAAAATTCTATGGAAGATCAAGGGTAGCAAGGTACACATACTGATATTTTGTCTTCATTATCCAGGAGCATGTTGACAGCTTTCTGACAACACAAATAAACCCATTCTTCAGACAGGGATAAACAAAGTGACTTATGACCTTTGTTGTCTTCCAATCCAAATGCATTAAGAGGTGTGCGAGGCACGATGACTCAAGGCAAAGGTTTTCCATGACGTTTGCACAGCTTAAAGCACTCCAAAGACAGACTTTTAAAAAAAAGGCAAGATGATATTACTATTCAAGTAAGGACAAGTATACACAACACAGCAATACAGGTGCAAGGTCCTATGATACAGCAAGGAGTTGACTTTATCAAAAGATTAAGCATGATGTTCCGGCTACCCACCTCTTTATCAAAGTCCATGAGGAGCACAATCTTGTCTTCTATGGAGGAGAAGAGGTTGTGTTTGTGGATCAGCTGGTAAACATCTTTATGCTTCAGTCTCAAGTAGATCTCCAGGGCTCGGTCATACCGCTGGTCATATATATACCTGCATGGACATTACAAAGGCGCAGCTTAGTGGCACTTCAAACGCTCTCAATTTATCAAACGGGAGATGGACATTGCAACAATTGACAGGGTATGATGTCAATCCAAATTGTGAAACCAGAGGAGAGTCACTCACAGTTCAGCCAGTGTGGTGAGCAGGGTGCTGTTCGTGGGGTCCTTCTTGAGGTGGTCGGCGACTGCCTGAACAACGGTCATGTTATTGTAGAGCTCTCCTGGCCACTCGCGGATCAACGTGGCAAAGCCCTTGGAGAGAGAGAGGTTGCAGAGAGAGGCTGTGTAAATGAGTTCATATTTGCTGCAACTATATTCGGTTCTTCTTGAGTACTTGATATAATACTACAACACGGCAGTAAGAATAACATCAGGAACAGACAAGACATACCTCATAGTCCGTCTTTAGAAACTCATTTAAGATCATCTCATATATGACAGGTCTGAGACGCAGGTCCCCTCTGGGCAAGTATTGGCTGATGGCCTGGAGAGGCCATCAGAGAGACCGGAGGAGAGGCGCGGAGGACAAAAGGAGACGAGAGAGAGTTATACGAGTATATATGGGGAGGAGAAAATGATAAAGAGATACTTACAACAACAGTTAATACTGAGGGCAACACAGAGTATTGTTACTTCTAAAAAGTACTTAGTCTTTAATGCCATAATTTATCACTTTTTAGGGCCGGGATGACACCTGTGTCGCAATATTTCTTCCATGGCAAAAATGAAAACACGAAGCAGACCAAACTCTTTGGTTCTTTAAAACCTGCTGTATGTAAAATATTGTGTGCTCTAGCTTGGAAAATAAATACATGTGACTGGATGACAACATAATGTTTGTTTGTGTCCAACATTAGGGGTGTTTTCCTAAAGTTAAATCTGCTTTGGGTTTGATTTCCTTGCCACGATACTAGGGAGTATCACGAATACGGGTAACGTCCTGGCCCTATCACTTTGCGATGTCACGTGGACTGACTCACCTTCAACTGCCCAATGGTTTTAAACCTGTACACCTCATTCTCCCAGAGTTCCATGTTTTTCCCCAGCACCTTCTGACACTTCCTGGATTGAAGAGAACGAGAGAGAGAACAAGAGAGAGAGAGAGAACAAGAGAGAGAGAGAGAACGAGAGAGAGAGAGAGAGAGAGAACAATCACTTAATCTACTCCTTGTACTGGTATTTTGCAGAAGAAACACAACTGAAAGAACTAAAAGGCTGGTAGTACCTGGCAGCGGTGTCGTAGTCACCCTTCTCCACCAGGTGATTTATGTAGGCCATCCCAATTTTCTGATTAGAACAGAAGAGAAAGTCCATTAGGGAACAAAACATGAGTAATGGACTGTGTCTTCTGCAACTTCATCAAGTGTTGCATCTTCTGTAGTTTCATCTGATTTCAACCAACTGAGAAGACAAAGGTTACTTTACTAACCTTTGCGTCGTTAATTTGCTAAAGCGGGTTGACTTATGGTGGGATCCGGTAAAATACATGTGTAGGTAAAATAGGAGCAAGAATAGAGAGTGAATAGCACTATTCAAGGTACGAATAAAACATGACCAATGCCTATACAGTACCTGGACTTCATGGCGTTTAACATTCTTGAAGCTGATCTCAGCAGCCATCAGAGCTTCCTGTATAATGCATTATTACCTGTTATAAGCACGCATTTCTTCTAATGTCTTATAAGGTTTATAATATGTATCTCAATGCAACACATTTCCTGAAAATCTGCTCTCAACTGATCACATGAGAAGATACTGTACAACGACGCAAAAATATTGAAATCCTCATACCAAGTCTGCTTGATATCCTTGATCCTTAAAAACACTGACCTCATACTTCTTCTTGTCCAGCAGCCAGTCAATGTGGTCATCCTGGTCTCTCTCTTTGGCCACCACAATGTCTTTAGGGCTGATGATGTAGAAAAGGGATTCTCCCTCAGAATGTTCTGTTGACAACGAGGGTACAGGACAGAGCATGTGATCTATCCTGCAGAGTAGGTTAAAGTAGCTAGAACGTGGAAATGCAGACTGTCTCTCGGAGTAGTGCTTGCCGGGGGGAGGTTTCTGACTGACTCACCCAGCCGGTAGTCTCGACACTCGTTCTCCTGGAAGTTGCGGACGGTCAGGGCGTCTGATGAGATCTCCTCAAAGCCCTCTGGGAGAGGCTGGATGATGTCCAGACGAGGCCGCGCTCTGAACTCCTCCTCCTGATCAAATACACACACACGTAAACATGTTGACCAGATCAACATTTAAATATCATGTCTGTGACCACTTAAGCCATTCCATCACACAGTATCTAACCAAACAGTACCACGTGGTCAGAGTTTTCCTTCACAAAGTACAGGTTGACCAGCTGGTCTGCTAGAGGCGCCAGGCCACTGATGAAGAACTCGGTTTCAAAGGCAGACACTGCAAGAGAGAAGCCCAAACGACTCCACATCACCTCCACATCCTGTTGCAGTAAAGCCCCACAAAACATGACGTTACATTAATACTGTGACTAGCACATGCATGCCCCGCCCTCACCAATTTCCACATAACGGCTAGGAAGGTCTCTCATCTCCGCGTGGTCCCTCTCCTTCACAGCACAGATCTTAACGGAGGAGCCCCAGCCGATGATGAGGGTGGAGTTGTCTTTCCAGCACAGACTGCATGGGTACATATCCGGCCGCAGGCTGACGTTATCCCGTGAGACGTTGGTGATTCGTTGTTTGGTGCTGATGTCATAGATTTTCACCCCCTGAAAGAGACCAAGACAAAAAAAACAGAGTATATTCAGTCTTTGCATGTCTAACGCACTACGCATTTCATGTTTGTGACAGACATGTCAAGGCGTCTATTGTCAAGGCGTCTATTGAAAGATGACACGCTGTATGATGCAAAAAAAAAAAAAGAAAGATCATTCCAAACAGATACAATAAAAAGTTCACCATGTTTCTTGTAAAGCCCATGTATATGAAGCTTTGACTGCTGTCCTTACCACATTGTTGGCCCAGGCGATGAGATTGGCCCTCCACTGGACGTTAGTGATGGTGCCCTCCCCTTCGTGCAGAGTGGATGTCTTCCAGCGTTTCAGCCAGTTCCTCTCATACAGAAGAAGCTTGGGAGAGCAACATAAAAAACATTTCGCATCAGGACCACGTGCCATTAATATCCAACTTACCACCATGGATTCAAGACAGGCACACGCGACCCGTGTCCTTAGAGCAGTGGTTTGAGGTTCTTGTACTTCCACCAACAGAGGGCAGTAGAGCACAGGGACAGGAGGACAGTCTGTTGTGTCAGTGGGTCTCCCAGAGTGGGAGGATTGTATTCAACTAACTGATTGATGTTTATGTATGACATGATGTGAATAAATAACTGGAAGGGTAAACTAAAGATGGCATGAAAGATTGTGGTACAAGACTGACAAAATCAATTCTCGACAACTTCATTATTTCCGTAGGTTTGACGGCCTACGCGGTATTTCTCTGATTCACTGATTCTCGTCAATGGCTTTGAGACATAACGATGGCTGTAGTCCCTCTTTTCAGTCGGCTGTGGCTTCACCTTAGAGAAGGCCATATACATAAAAAGCATCTCTCAGTGTCACAGTCATACAGATGGATGTACAATAGCCTTTAGTTATTATGAACGGGGGGGGCGAGAGGGAGACAGCCCCGGCCTTTAATTCAACAGTCTGGAAATGTTAACAGTTCTCTCCACAAAGAGAGGATATGACACTGGAAGAACTGTGGAGACAGAATTGAATTGCCTTTGACAGGATGTGGCTCCATTTGAGGCTTATTGATTTTCCTCACAGGGTGCTTTATGGAGGGTCTTGAGCACACGGAGAGGGAAGAAATCAGTACCAATTGTGAGAAAATGGAAAAATAACACTAACAATGAGCGTTTCATAAGCCGAGCAGCTTAAACACTTTTACCTTCTCCAGTGTTGTAGGTATTGTCATGACGTTGGCCTGGGGGGTAGGTTTATGACAGTCATAAATACCTCTTCCCCCCTTTTTCCTCTCTCTACCTTACTGAAGTTACATTTGCAAAACACTTGGTTAACATAGAGATTCTGGGAACATCAGAAGGTGGGGGGAAATTAACTATATTCTGGTAATCCGACCAATGGAACATATGCGGTGGTACTTAATGAATATGATGTCAGTTCGGTTGTCATCTGAGACATTCTGATCAATGATAACATGACAAACTCTACAGTGGAAAGTCTACACATCAGAGTTATCAGATTCACATGGAATTGTTGTTCAATTTAAATGTTTGAATATGAAATTATTCGTGATGGGATGAAATGTGATTTAAGCTTCTAAAATGTGAGATTTGGGTTTTCATGAGATAGGGCTCTGCTCAATCAGTGGCCCGCCCCTGTGAAGGGACATAGGCTATAAAACTTTTCAAACACGCCCTCCTCTCCCCTCCTATATAAGCCCTTGACGACAATGTAACCTCCTGTTCCGAGGATGTAGGACGACGGTCCGATGTCGGAATGGTTCAGATAATAACTACAGAACGAAGCCAACATCAGCGTGAGCTTTGGTTGCGAATGGTATGAACTTTGAACTCTTATTCACTACAGAAGTGATACTACCTAGCCGTTGAGTTAGCAACAGCAGATGCAAACGAGGGTTAGGAAGGAACAGACAGAGTATCCCGTCTATCACACAACGACGTTACTACAACGTATCCAATTGACCACCAGAGACATTCTTCAAAGGACTCGGTTGGGCAACACGGCCTTCCATCTACCACCAACCTACCGAAGCGCAGCTCAGAGTAAATATTTATTGTATTTTCCTTTTCCAAATGGGCGGTAATTTAGAATGCATAAGATACTGTATTTACGATAGCACAGCTTCGGCCTTTGTTCCTCAGTCTTCACGCTCTTTCACTCAAACCCAGCTCCTTTTCTTTTGTGTAACAAGCTGTCATATCTGTTCCGCCCGCTAGGGATGTTTTCCTTTATGACGTAATTTGTAATCAAGTTATGATTTAATTATGTGTATGTGTAATTCTGTGTGATTAGTTAGGTATTTAATAAATAAATAATTAAACCCAATTTTGTATTGCTGGTTCAACTTGTTACCCAGGGTTCGTGCAGACAACCAAGAATTTACAACTTTCAGATGAGACTGAGATTAATATTGACTGCTATTGATGCAAAATATTACTAGGTCTTTAAGAGTTTCTTCGGAAGATAACAGCTCTATAAATATTATTTTTTACCCGACTCTCTAGTAAATTACATTTACATGATTAGCTCAATCAGGTAATATTGATGACGGAGAAATTATTTTATAGAATAGCATGTCATATCACTTAATCCAGCATAGCCAAAGACACGACAGTATGTATATAACTTTTTTCTCCAGTGTTGTTGGGGGGATTGTACCGTACTGTACAGATTTGTTTGTCTGTTGTGTCATTTGCACTAAGTGGTGTTCCGACAGACTGCAGTCTTTGGCAATGGAAAGGGAACATTAGTACCTAACAAAGTGTTTTCTGAATCCAAGACACATTTATGGGTATGTTAGAGAAGAGACTGCTGTGTCAGCCTACCCGGGACCCTAAGACTATGGGTCCTCCTGATAATGACATCTATTTGGTGTGCTTGTGAAGCACTGCCTTTCAAACACTGTTGAGCGAGCAGCACTTTGCGAAAATGGGCCGCTTGCCCCGGAGTGCACTCCAGACGAGAGACAGGGGAAAGTAGGAGGCTTTCACACTAGTCAACAAAGGCCTGTGTGTGCACAGCCATCAACCAAGCACAGGGGGGGGGGTCAAGTGAATCTGTTTCACCAGAACAATTTTTGGGTAAAAAAGGCTAATTTATGCTGAATATTTGTTAACTAAAACATGAATATAGAGTTCTGTCCACATTAGCTAATCCGCAACAGTTTTCAACTACACTCCTGCTAACACTGTTGAGATGGGCTGTATACTGTACCCACATTGAAAAATCCCTTTCAATCTCACCTTGTTGCCTCCAGTGACAAATTGTTTGTAGTTTGAACTGCTGAACCGAGGGTGTAATGCCACCACCTGGAGAATATGGGAATTAGATCCATTTAGAACGCATACAAGTTATGGTGTGGGCTATTATTATACCACCCGGTACATATACTCTCAACTTGTCATAAAAGTATGAAGTCAAAAGAATATTGAAATCTGCTTACTTTGACAGGACAGTCAAAGTTCTCACGGAAGCCTTCCCTTGTGTAGAGTCCAAACACTTGAACCTGCAATAAAGACATGACAGAATGACAAGAAAGGATCAGTCAATATAGTACGAAATGAAAAATAATCAAACTAATATATACATAGAAATGTTTTTCCAACTTGTTCCTCCAACCTAGTTACAGGGTTCATTGAATAGACCAGGGCCTTTGGCAAAATACATCTCTGTCCCTAATTAATGTCTGTCTGCAGCTGTCTGGGAGCAGTCAGAGTTAGAGTCACTGTTGTGTATGAAGGGGGAGTTCTGGACAGTAAGACTTTGATTGGATCACTGATAGCCATCTCCCGGGTCACCAATTAGTGGACAGGTTGATTCACTGAACCCTCCGGTGCTTTGATACCAGGTTTTTACCACAGCCGCAGTTAGCGTAGCTACAGCAATATCTAATGCAACAATTATACTGTACCACAGCTCGACTGTCCACGAGTCAAAAAAAGGCAAACATAAACAACATCACAGCCTTTGCACTCTCCATCTTGAATCGCATAGATGATTCTGGATTATCTGAAAGGATTGACATGGATTAACGGCAAACTGAATTGGTCGAGGATGAACAACTGCGGTGGCGGCAATTTTAATTGTCGGCGCCACTTTCGGTGTCGACAAGATCTTGTTTTGCTGCTGGAGTGCATGTGAGGGGGCGATATCAGAGAGCACATCTGGACTGCAGGATCCATGAAGGATGGTAATAATGATCAGGAGAGGAGAGATAACAACAAGGCAGAGAACACTGACAGGGTATCCATAGAGATCTGATGACTGACAGGCAGATGGATGGGAGAGTCGTTCCCCTCACAACACGAGCACGAACATGTGCTTGTTCAGAATCCCTAGAAATGTGTAGATTTATGAAAGTAAACAGGTATGAGGAAGACACAGCTTCTGGTTTGTAAATTTCTTTGAGAACTTGGGCACAGATATCTAAATGACTTTTCTCCAGGTAACAGGTTCTATTAAATCCTAAATATGAATGATATGAGTTCATTAAATTGTATAATTGCATGGGGTATGTAGAAAGTGATGTTGAATGTCTGAATGTGTCATGCATACCACCTAATGACGGTGCAGAAATCTAGGATGCATCCCAAATGGCATCCTATTCCCTACATCAGCGGTAGGCAACCCTTTTCCTGGAGTGCCACAGGATCTTGTTCCAACTAGGCACCACACCTCACCATCTGAGCTAATTGATCAGTTCAGTGATTGCCTAAATTCAACACACCTGATCTTCCAGATCGGGAAAAATCACAAACACAAAGTGTTTGCGGCACTCCAGGATCAGGGTTGCCTACCCCGGTCTTACATAGTGCACTACTTTTGACCAGAGCCCTGCGGGCTATATAGGAATAGGGTGCCATTTAGGGGCCCTCCTTTATGGCCACCAGTTCTGAGCAGAGAGCTCTCACCTTGCCGTCCTCAGAGCAGATCCCAACATGCTCTCCGCTCTCATCTAGGCTGATCTGGTTGATCCTCACTGGACTCTGAGGAGAGACCACAACAACATTGACACTAAAATGACTGGGAAAGTTCTGAGGCAGAGAGCAAGTGACTCTTTTGGGATTGTATGGAGTACTTACAATTTCAAATTTCTGAGTCACATTGCCTTGGATGTCCAGAAGGAAAACTTTCCCAAAGTGAGTGCCCAGCGCAAGGAACTGAAATGGAATGAACCTGAGATTAATCTTTAAGACACCTGGGAACAATCCAAGATTTTTGCAAAAATGTTATACTGACGAAAGCTGTGGCAAGAGGATTAAAAATGCACCCTGTCTAGCGTAGCTGAGGGAGGCGGGTAGAGTGGGGTGGAATCAGTTTGCTCTGGGGCAAAAACTGTGAAATTACAGGGGGAGGGAAAACCCTATTTATTAAAGCAGACAGTGTGAAATGGTATTTTTGTCTCTCAAATTAAAAGGGTTAAACATAATAAATGCACTGTACATCTGGCTTCTCCTCGCGTCGCCAACAACCCAACCACCGCCTCTCCTGCCCACCGTAAAGCTATTATTTTCTACAGAGCACAAACTGGTTCCCCATGTTTCCTGCTTCTGCCACGTATGAGAGTATGTGTGTGAGAGTGTGTTTTGAGTATGTGTGTGAGAGTGTGTTTGAGTATGTGTGTGAGAGTGTGTTTGAGTATGTGTGTGAGAGAGAGTGTGTGTGTGTGTAGGTCCGCTGGGACAAGAAACTATAAAAACTGGGTACCTTTTTGGCATTAGATTAAGTGTGCGCTTTTCCACCCAGGCCCAGCTTCAGACCCTCCCCCTAATCCCTCCCTCCCTCCCCAGGCCTGCGTGTACGGTGAGCCCACCATGCTTCAGTGCAGTCTGTAATGAAATGCTTATATTTACAGGCACAGCTGAGCATGTCAAACAGAGCCCCTGCAATCTCCCCAAATAAAATAACCAAAAATAAATAAATAAAGGGGTCAACCTTGCGAGGCGGAGTGACTTTTAAAAGGATTTATCAGAACGGAATTGTTCAAATTAAATCCCGATTCAGGCACTTAAAATATGAGGCAACATCAGGCAAACCGGAGTGTTGGTGGTTTTGAAGGTGCTGGGGGTTGTCTGGGTCGGGAGTCTGTGTGACAGTGCAGGTACTGTAGCCAGCAAGAGGTACACAAGCACAAAAACACTGGTAAGAAAAGAGAGTCAGATCAAATCTGGCATTTCAGCACAGCAATGTCTCGTCTCTCACTCTGACACACTTGCTTTTTTTGAAAAGAGGGAGAAAAAGGGGAAGAAAATCCTCAAAGTAAAAATAAATAAATGAAAATCAATAGTGGCTAATAAAACATCAGGTGAGCAGACAGAACCAGGTATGACTCGTCCTCTGTCCAGGCGTGCATGAGTGCACTCGGTGCCATGACGATTAGCCATCCAGCTCAGAGTGGCCCACTGAAAAATATCAACATTCAAAAAGAGAAGAGGGGAGCAAAAAGATGGATGAAATGGAACAAGGGAAAATGACAATGGCTGGTGGCTGCTAATGTGTGGTGGCCTGCCTCTCCATACTTTACAGAGAGAATGCCAATCAATGTTGAATATATATCAAACGTGCACAAACAATTACATTTGAAATCTATTTAAGTTTAGCCTGAAGAGCACTGGTTGGTTAGGATCTGTACCTTATCATGGACAGTCATACAGCTGGCCGCATCCTTTTGGAGAATTTCAGTCACCCCATTGGCCAATCGTTCATACTTCAGCTTAGGCTCCTCCACACCGTCCTCCTCCTAGTTTAAATAGGGATTTAGTTGAAACAATCCAACATGATTCATCTATAATATACAGACTATTACACTGGCACAGATTCATGCATTTACCTTGCTGACAGGGAATGGGAATTTTGTATGGAGTTTATAGAATTTCCATTCCCACCTCCCCATCAGCAAGGTAGGGAATTCAATATCAATCAAAATTCCCATTCCTTATCAGCAAGGTAAATGATTCTAGATATACA
Organism: Oncorhynchus keta; assembly: GCF_023373465.1. Classification (NCBI taxonomy): domain Eukaryota; kingdom Metazoa; phylum Chordata; class Actinopteri; order Salmoniformes; family Salmonidae; genus Oncorhynchus; species Oncorhynchus keta. Next base: position 30,739,399 of record NC_068424.1, on the reverse strand, counting down.
CAGTCACACAAATGTCAAAGGTCAGTCAACTCTCCACCTGTAACCAGATCATCCAACCTCTCTACTGCCTGCTTCACACACTGTCCCAGGAACTGAAATGGATTACAGCCCACCCTAGAATCCAGAGAATATGCACTGCTGCCATATTCTCCTGTGTACAGTTGCGGTCACAGCCTGAATATTCCCCATAACCCAGTTTATAACCAATGCTGCATAGACTGTGGCCGCCTATATGGTGCATCAACACAAAACAAAGACTGCTTTTATGAGCACTATGGGAGAAAGTGAGGGCTGGCAATGTGTGGAGAGAATGTCATTTCCAAGAACCATCCTTTCCCACTCCACACCGCCATGTCTATTTCCTGTTTATTCCCATTGTGAAATTTCTAATGCATGGGCATTTGTCACGGTTTACCGAGCCATAACACAGAACAACAACAAACTCGCACCCCATACAGAGACGACATGCACTGTTTTGCAGACTTTTGTTAGTGTGGTAAGTTTCCTTTTTTTATTTATTTTTTAGGCTGATGAGGCTCTACCACATCAACACATTTTTCAATTAATAAATATTCAGTAGGGCGTGCTAAATTTGGAGTCTGACAGAAAATGTATATTTCAACAACCCTCACCAACTTCAAACATCAGCTATCCGAGCAGCTAACCGATCGCTGCAGCTGTACATAGTCTATAGGTAAATAGCCCACCCATTTTCACCTACCTCATTCCCATACTGTTTTTATACTGTTTTTTTTATTTTTATTTATTTACTTTTCTGCTCTTTTGCACACCAATATCTCTCTACCTGTACATGACCATCTGATCATTTATCACTCCAGTGTTAATCTGCAAAATTGTATTATTCACCTACCTCCTCATGCCTTTTGCACACATTGTATATAGACTGCCCATTTTTTTCTACTGTGTTATTGACTTGTTAATTGTTTACTCCATGTGTAACTCTGTGTTGTCTGTTCACACTGCTATGCTTTATCTTGGCCAGGTCGCAGTTGCAAATGAGAACTTGTTCTCAACTAGCCTACCTGGTTAAATAAAGGTGAAATAAATAAATAAAATAAAAAAACCCACGAGGGGAGAAAATTGAGTGAACGGAGCATGGGCCAAGAGCCTGGTGGGAGCATGTTACTTGGTTCCTATCTAGTAATCTCTGGCAAAGCCTTAAACACATCGGCTGCCCTCTCACTGCCTGCATCAAGTGTTGTCTGCTGACAACCCAGCGACAGAGACAGGCGAATAACAAACGGGCAAGCTACAACACAATCACTAAATAAACAGGGCCTTGTAACAATTCAAAGGGGACATACAATCATGCAGTCCCAGGTGCTTTTTTGTTGTTGTTGCCTGTCAGTGTTTGTGTGTTAAAGTAGTAGAGTGGATTCTGTTTGTGGACCGGTGATATGGGGGGGCAGCAGACTTTTCATTTACTGGTTGAGATTTCTCTTCCCCCCCTCCTCCTCATTCTGAATTGTTTTTCTTTTGGGGAGTAGGGATGGAATTGTTCAATGTACTGGCTATTCCTGACATTTCATTCTCTGTATCATTTAGAGACAGGCTGCTCCTCACCCTAGCAGTCTGGCATGCTATATTTGATTTAGCCCTTCACAGACACCAAATTAAAGGAGCTGGATGATATAGAACATATCCAAAAATCTAAATGTTTGTTGCAACAGTGTATTTCACAACTGCATGCATCTCTGACATGGTCAGACATTGTATATTCTGCTGTTGGTCCAGACTTTTTTTTCACAACATGAAAATATCCAGAAAATTGCATGAGAACATTTCTCTAAATCTGATGTTTTTTTTTCTGTAAAATAAGAGGTTGTTGTACAGGTGGGGATAGCATCAATGCAGACAGCATAGAAGTTTGCTACAGTTACTTCAGCCTAAATTAATTAAATGTCTTATTGTTTACACACACAACACTTACCTCAGACTCATCTGTGGATTCTTCACTTGGTTTCCTGCCCTAAATTACACGTGTTTATTAATGGACAGGGGCAAGCCTTTGCAATCTGCTAGAGCAAACTCATGACATACATATTAGAGCAATAGTACAAGAGTAGCTAGCTAGGAAAATACTGTTAAGTGTTAAGTTGTCTTTGTTTACATTGTTTAGCCATGTCCAGGCATTCTCGATTACAATGCATGATTGCACACGAGGTCGCAAATGCAATTAAACCATTTACATTTTTGAATTATTTCCTGGAAAACCGATACATGAAGATAAAGTCGATTGTCGAATTGACTGCAAAACATTCCTGTAATGTCTGACAGACAAGATGAGGCTTACCTTCTCCTCTACTTCTGCCATGATGATGGGAAGAGAAAGCAAAACAGCGTTCTATTTGCAACTGTCCATTAGTCAATTTAGATATTGAGCTAATGTTGCTCAAAAGAAAACTGAACGAATTCACCAAATACCAGTATATTCACAAAGCAGCCCCTTGTTGACAAACGTAACTGTGCCAGTCAAAAGAAAAAATCACATGACAGAAACCAGAAACGTGTGGCATTATGGGTCTCAGAGTTTTTTGTTGCCAAATGGACTGCACCTCCTCCAGTCTTTACTAGCCCAGTAGTTCTCAAACCTCGGTTCAGTGATCCCCAGCCATTCCATGTATTTAACCATTCCAGAGCTAGCATATTTGATCCATCTTGTCAACTAATTATCAAGCCCTTGACTACTTGAATCAGGTGAGCAAGCTTATGGCTACAACAAAACGGTGAAATATCTGGGGGACTCGAAGAGTGGTTTGAGAACCACTGCATAGCCTACTGCAACCACATATTTGCTGCTGCTATCACTACAACATCTGTATGGCTGCTGCAATTCTTCTTCTTTTTCTTCTTCTTCTACTACTACTACTAAAAGAAGATGTAGTTCTTCCCCTGAGCAAGGCAGTTAACCCACTGTTCCCCGGCCGCTGAGACGTGGATGTCGATTATGGCAGCCCCCCACCTCTCTGATTCAGAGGGGTTGGGTTAAATGCGGAACAGACATTTCAGTTGAATGCATTCAGTTGTACAACTGACTAGGTATCCCCCATTCCTTTAATTCTATAATACTGAAAATGGTCCTTATAAAAATAGTCATATATAGGGCTTAATTCCCCCAATGTATTAAACTAAAATACTTGTGCTCTGTAATGTCAGATACAGGTATGGGTGTGATATCAAGACTATCAAACTATCATTGGTCTTCCATCTTTCAAGGTGAGGAAGTGAAAACTTTACCTGTGTATGCTGTGTCTGTGGTATGCCTTTTTAACCTCTATATCACTAGGGCCCAACTCCTCAAATCGAGCTGCATCTTGGCAGAGATGGCTTTACCTCTTACTTCTTCTATCCCACCGCATCACTAGAAGAGGGACCTGCTGGGAAACAATCAACACATTTCTCTCAGATCTGAGTGATTCTGGACAAATCAATACTCCATGCTGGTCTACTGTGAACACGAGAGGCTTTGGCCCTGCAGGTATCAGAGAAGGAACATTTGTTGTCACCTTGCCTTAAAAGCACCTCATAAGTACACATTTCCCTTTTATATTTCTATCCAGTTCTGGACATTTGTTGGCTGGCAAATCTGGGTTCTCCAAGGGTAAGCTTATCAATGTCTGTGTGTTGAGTCTATGTATACTGAACAAAGATATAAACACAACATGTAAAGTGTTGTTCCCATGATTTATGAGCTCAAGTAAAAGATCCCAGAACTTTTCCATATGCACAAAAAGCTAATTTCTCTCAAATTATGTGCAGAAATGTGTTTACATCCCTCTTAGTGAGCATTTCTCCTTTGCCAAGATAATCTACAGTTACCACCTGACAGGTGTGGCATATCAAGAAGCTAATTAAACAACATGATCATAACAAAGGTGTTTACCATAAAATGTTTACCAAGGGGGACATCCTGTGAAATGTTTTGGTGGTCCACATCAGGGCCTGCTCTAGCATTTTGGGATACCTAAGTGATACCCCCACCAACCGGGCACATTTTTTGTGTGTCCTCTCTTGACGGCGGATTTTTTTGCTGCAATTTTATAACAAATTTCATGCAATTCAAACAATTTTACTTAGAAAATTACATTTGTTTCAGTTTTAAAGCAAGCTTTCTGCAGAATGACACATTTTGCCATGGGGCGGAGAGAACATGTTGCCCTTTTATAACATATTTCATGCAATTCTACTTAATTTGCCATGGGGCAGAGATACATTTTTGCAGTTTTAAAGCAAATTTCATGCAATTCTACACATTTTGCCATGACGTATGTCATGTTAATGATATATGAGTGAGAGTAAGGAGGTCAGAGCCCCTGGGCACATGCCCTGCATGCCCGGTCAGTATTCGGCCATGATTAGTTTAGATAACTGAAACATCTAAAATAGTTTTGCTGCCATGTTTCCATTGACCCATTTTTATTAGACAAAAGCAATGTCACAGAAAAATCATTTCGATATGTGTAATGGCAATGGCAGATATAGCAGAAATGTTCTAAAGATAGACAACACTTTTATACATTCGACAGGGGTGGATTTTTCATTTGTTGAGCTTTCTTTATTGCAACAAATGATGATGTAAATAGTTTATTTTGAAGAAATTATGATTGCAGAATCATTTTGAAGGTACGCAGGGCACGTGATGTCACCCCGTAACTTTAAAACTCCACTCCACATTTAATTATAAATGCCTACAGCTAGCGAAATGGCCTTTTTTTAAACTATAAAAATAATGTTTCTTTGCAGAACAGATCTACAGGGGTGCAGGTTTCACCATGGCACCAACCGTGACTATACGTTGGCACATGGGAATTATTTGAATATGTAAAATATTTGTCAATTATTGCATTCTAACCATGCTTGCTTTCACAAGCTACCTGAGACATGACACAGATTTGTGGAAGGGCATAAAGACTGTTGCTAATGAATGAATGTGCCAATTATTAAAACCCAATGGTCACTCTGACAGAGCTCCAGATTTCCTCTATAGAGAGAACCATCTCTGCAGCACTACAGCAATCAGGCCTTTGTGGTAGAGTGGCCAGACAGAAGCCACTCCTCAGTAAAATGCACGAGTTTGCCAAAAGGCACATAAAGGACTCACAGACCATGACAAACAAGATTCTCTGGACTGAGCTGTTTGGCCTGAATGCCGAGAGTCTTTCGGTGCCGTTTGGTCAACTCCAAGCAGGCTGTCATGTGCCTATTACTGAGGAGTGGCTTCCATCTGGCCGCTACCATAAAGGCCTGATTGGTGGAGTGCTGCAGAGATGATTGACCTTCTGGAAGGTTCTCCAATCTCCACAGAGGAACTCTAGAGCTCTGTCAGAGTGACCGTTGGGTTCTTGGTCACCTCCCTGACCAAGGCCCTTCTCTCCCAATTGCTCAGTGTGGCAGGGCGGCCAGCTATAGGAAGAGTCTTGGTGGTTCAAAAGTTCTTCCATTTAAGAATGATGGAGGCCACTGTGTTCTTGGGGATCTTCAATGCTGCAGAATGTTTTTGGTACCCTACCCTAGATCTGTGCCTCGACACAATCTTGTCTCAGAGCTCTACTGACAATTCCTTTGACCTCATGGCTAGGTCCAGTTGTAGAAACATCTCAAGGACTATCAGTGGTAGTAGGATGCACCTGAGCTCAATTTCAAGTCTAATAGCAATTGCTCTGAATACTTATGTTAATAAGATATTTCTGTTTTTTTATTTTTAATCGTTTCACAAAAATGTCAAAAAACCTGTTTTTGCTTTGACATTATGGGGTATTGTGTGTAGATTACTATTTTTTTTTATATTTTTTTTATAAAAGTTAGATTAAGGCTGTAGTGTAACAAAATGTGGAAAAGTCAAGGGGTCTGAATACCTTCCAAATGCGCTGCATGCATTTCAATCCTCAGTCTTACTATAGGGCTTTAACTCCCCAAATTGATGCAAACAGAGAGCTGCATCTTGGCAGAGATGGCTTTACCTCTTACTTCTTCTATCCCACCGCATCACTAGAAGAGGGAACTACTGGGAAACAATCAACACATTTCTCTCAGATCTGAGTGATTCTGGACAAATCAATACTCCATGCTGGTCTACTGTGAACACATGAGAGACTTTGGCCCTGCAGGTATCAGATAAGAAACATTTGTTGTCACCTTGCCTTAAAAGCACCTCATAAGTACACATTTCCCTTTTATATTTCTATCCAGTTCTGGACATTTGTAGGCTGGCAAATCTGGGTTCTCCAAGGGTAAGCTTATCAGTGTTGCCTTTGTGTTGATTCTAAGCATTTTTTCACAAATACAGGGCAATATTCAGGATAACAGAGTAAACTTACTTGAATAATAGAAAAAAAAACTACAAAAAACGAAATAAATCAAATTAAAAAGTATACACATGTATAGACTATGATATGCAAGCAAATTCACTCTTGTAAACAATGCAATTAGCCATTTCTGTCAGCATATGACGTCATAAAAACTGACCGGTCCGCTCCACAAAAAAAATGTAATGTTTCAAAAAATATTTTTTTCTAAAATAAATCTGGCTTGAAATCAATCATTATCTTTGTTGAAACGGAAGGTAGTCCAAAGTAACCTTTGCAATAAGTAGCCTAGTATAAGTTCTATCCATAAATATAGGTTCATGTATTTCAATGTCATTTGTGAATGGTTATATACGTAGTTGTTATGCCACATTTTAGAACCTCACTCAGCTGTTTACCAGTAATCGTTTGTCATATGGGACTTCCTACTCTTGTTTTGGTGGTCAACATTGCCAGATGAAATCATCTTGTTAAAATATTATGAAACACCTGCCTTTTGTGTCAATAACAATAAGATACATTGTAATCTCTATAATCTCAAATGAATTAAACAAACATTTGAGGAAGGTCTATGAATTTTATTTGGTGCATATAATGACATCAGCACATAGGCTACGAATATTTGGCCATGACCTAGGCCTACATTTGTGGGCCAATTCTCCAGAGTAGTGGGACATAATATACTATCATTTTTGGTGTTGTTGTATTTTACCCCCTTTTTCTCCAAATTTCAATTATGTTCTTGTCTCATCGCTGCAACTCCCGAAGGGGCTCGGGAGAGGCGAAGGTCGAGTCATGCCTTCTCTGAAACATGACCCGTCAAACTGCGCTCCTTAACACCTGCCCGCTTAACCCGGAAGCCGGAAGCCTCCTTGTGTCTGAGGAAACACCGTTCAACTGACGACCAAAGTCAGCCTGCAGACGCCCGGCCCGCCACAAGGAGTCACTACAGCGAGATGAGCAAAGTAAAGCCCTCCCGGCCAAACCCTCCCCTAACCTGGACGACGCTGGGCCAATTGTGCACCGCCCTATGGGACTCCCGATCACAGCCAGTTGTGACACAGCCTGGAATCGAAACCGGGTCTGTAGTGACACCTCAAGCACTGTGATGCATTGCCTTAGGCCGATGCACTACTCGGGAGGCCCCGGGACATAATATACTGATCAAAAAATATAAACGCAATATGCAACCACTTCAACAATTTTGCTGAGTTACAGTTCATAAGGAAATCAGTCAATGGAAATAAATAAATTAGGCCCTAATCTATGGATTTCACATGACTGGGCAGGGGCGCAACCATGGATGGGCCTGGAAGGGCACCGGCCCACCCACAGGGGAGTCAGGTCCAGCCAATCAGAATGAGTTTTCCCCCACAAAAAGGCTTTATTACAGACAGAAATACTCCTCAGTTTCATCAGCTGTCCAGCTGGCTGGTCTCAGACGATCCCGCAGGTGAAAAAACTGGATGTGGCGGTCCTGGTGCTTACACGTGGTCTGTGGTTGTGAGGCTGTTTGGATGTACTGCCAAATTCTCTAAAACGATGGCTTATGGTAGAGAAATGAAAATAACAAATCTCTGGTAGGCATTCCTGCAGTCAGCATGCCATTTGCATGCTCCCTCAAAACTTGAGACATCTGTGGCAATTGTGTTGTGGCCATTTATTGTCTCCAGCACAAGGTGCACCTGTGTAATGATCAGGCTGTTTAGTCAGCTTCTTGATATGCCACACCTGTCAAGGGGGTGTGTCACTTCCCTGGCCATAGAGGCTTTTATTCTCTATTTTGGTTAGGCCAGGGTGTGACTAGGGTGGGCATTCAATGTTCTTTTTTCAATGTTTTTGTATTTCTTTGTTTTTGGCCGGGTATGGTTCTCAATCAGGGACAGCTGTCTATCGTTGTCTCTGATTGGGAACCATACTTAGGTAGCTCTTGCCCACATGGGTTTTGTGGGTAGTTGTTTTCTGTATAGTTAGTGTCCTCACAGAACTGTTCGTTTTCCTCTTTGTTATTTTTTGTTCTAGTGTTCTGATTTTAATAAAATATCATGAACACGTCTCACGCTGCACCTTGGTCCAGTCATTCACAGGAAGAGGATCGTTACAGGGTGGATTATCCTGGCAAAGGATAAATGCTCTCTAGCAGGATTGTAAACACATTTATTTCAGCTCATGAAACATGAGACCAACACTTTACATATTGCAATTTTGTTCAGTATAGATGCCCAATTGTTTTGATAATAAATAACTGAGTAGGGTATTATAATAATGTACTGCCTTTAGCAACGCCTGTTACAGCCATTCTGCAAAGTAGAGGCTTGAGAGCATTATGCATCTAGTATAATATATTAAATAAGGTAGCCAACACACACAGTTAAGTTAACTATATTAGTCTAAATGAAATCAAATTGTATTGGTCACATGAGCGGAATACAACAGGTGTAGACTTTACCGTGACATGCTTACTTACAAGCCCATTCACAACAATGCCGAGTTAAAAAGTAAGACAAATGCTAGAAAATACAATTAAGGAAATAGTAACACAATAAAATAACAATAACGAGGCTATATACAAGGAGCACCTGAACCGAGTCAATGTGCAGCGGCACGAGGTAGTTGTAGGTACATGTCGGTAGGGAATCAGGATAGATAATAAGTGCAGGCAGCGTGTGTAAAGAGTGTGAAAGTGTGTCTGTGTGACTGTGTGTGTTTGGCGTCAATATGCATGTTTGTGTATGTGTATGTGTATGTGTGTGTTGGAGTGTCAGTGTAGTATATGTGAGTGGGTGAAGTCTAGTGTGTGTGCATAGAGCCGGTGCAATAGAATCAGTGCAGTAAAAAAATATACAAATGTAAATAGTCCGGGTAGCCAATTGATCAATCAATCAATCAAATTTTATTTATATAGCCCTTCGTACATCAGCTGATATCTCAAAGTGCTGTACAGAAACCCAGCCTAAAACCCCAAACAGCAAGCAATGCAGGTGTAGAAGCACGGTGGCTAGGAAAAACTCCCTAGAAAGGCCAAAACCTAGGAAGAAACCTAGAGAGGAACCAGGCTATGTGGGGTGGCCAGTCCTCTTCTGGCTGTGCCGGGTGGAGATTATAACAGAACATGGCCAAGATGTTCAAATGTTCATAAATGACCAGCATGGTCGAATAATAACAAGGCAGAACAGTTGAAACTGGAGCAGCAGCACAGTCAGGTGGATGAACTGTTCAGGAGTCTATTGGCTTGGGGGTAGAAGTTGTTCTGCCGTGCGGCAGCAGAGAGAACAGTTTAGGACTTGGAGGGCTGGAGTCTTTGACAATTTTTAGGGCTTTCCTCTGACACCATCTGGTATAGAGGTCATGAATGGCAGGGAGTTCGGCCTCAGTGATGTACAGGGGTGTATTCATTCCACCGATTCTGTTGAAAAACATTTCTTAAACGGATTTAAACGGGGATAAACATACCTGAATTTGTCCAATTGAAATTCTTGTTTGCAACTATTGGACTAATGATTATACCCTAGATCAGCTAGATGCAGGAAGGAGTGTACAAGGAGGTATTGAATGTCAAATCAAATCAACTCAAATCAAATTTTATTTTTCACATACACATGTTTAGGAGATGTTAATGCGAGTGTAGCGAAATGCTTGTGCTTCTAGTTCCGACAATGCAGTAATAACCAACAAGTAATCTAACTAACAATTCCAAAACTACTGTCTTATACACAGTGTAAGGGGATAAAGAATATGTACATAAAGATATATGAATGAGTGATGGTACAGAGCAGCATAGGCAAGATACAGTAGATGGTATCGAGTACATATATCGAGTATCGAGTACGTATATACATATGAGATGAGTATGTAGACAAAGTGGCATAGTTAAAGTGGCTAGTGATACATGTATTACATAAGGATGCAGTAGATGATATAGAGTACAGTATATACGTATACATATGAGATGAATAATGTAGGGTATGTAAACATTATATTAGGTAGCATTGTTTAAAGTGGCTAGTGATGTATCGCTGTCTGCCATGTGTTACTGTCTGTCACCTTTTCTCTTTTCTCTCGTTGTAGACTTTAATTCGTAGGCTAGGTTGTAGCAACCTCATGATGGGTATAGGGAAAATGTGAGTATCATGTAGTAGCCTAAACCTATGGTTGTTACATTGAACTGGGTGAATGGAACATGAATGACAGTCGTCCAACATGCTGCAATAGAAGTAAGGACATGCTCATGAAAAAAAACGTCACCAACTGCCCACGGTTTGCACCATGATAGGTCCTTCGGGGTGTGGACACAGAGGAACTGAGGAACTTGAAGCTCTCAACCCACTCCACTACAGCCCTGTCGATGTGAATGACAGCCCTGTCATTCACATCCACTACAGCCATGTCGATCGTTTCCTGTAGTCCACGATAAGCTCCTTTGTCTTACCCACGTTGAGGGAGAGGTTGTTGTCCTGGCAGTGCGGCTGTCTCATCGTCGCCGGTGATCAGGCCTACCACCGTTGTGTTGTTGGCAAACTTAATAATGGTGTTGGAGTCATGCGCAGCCACGCAGTCGTAGGTGAACAGGGAGAACAGGAGGGGACTAAGCATGCACCCCTGAGGGGACCCCGTGTTGAGGGGCAGAGTGACAGATGTGTTAAACTACCATGACAACCTGGGGTAGCCCGTCAGGAAGTCCAGGATACAGTTGCAGAGGGAGGTCTTCAGTCCTAGGGTCCTTAGCTTGGTGATGGCACTGTGGTGTTGAACGCTGAGCTGTAGTCAATGAACAGCATTCTGAAGTTGGTGTTCCTTTTGTCCAGGTGGGAATAGGCAGTGTGGAGTGCAATAGAGATTCCGTAATCTGTGGATTTGTTGGGGCAGTATGCAAATTGAAGTGTGTCCAGGGTTTCTGTGATGATGGTGGTGATGTGATCCATAACCAGCCTTTCAAAGCATTTCATGGCTAAAGATGTGAGTGCTACAGGGCGGTAGACATTGAGACATTTTACCTTAGCGCTCTTTCGTGCAGGGACTATGGTGGTTGGCTTGAAACATGTACATATTACAGACTGGGTCAGGGAGAGGTTGAAAATGTCAGTAAAGACACTTGCCAGCTGGTCAGCATATGCTCTGAGTACGCGTCTTGATAATCCGTCTGGCCCTGCGGCCTTGTTTAAAGGTCTTTCTTACATCGGCTAGGGAGAGCATGAACAGCTGGTGCTCTCACGCGTGGTTCAGTGTTGCTTGCCTAGAAGCGTTGAGCCAGTGAAAGAATAGTTATTGTCAAGGTATCAAGAGGAATATAATGTTTTATTGTCCAAATTATCATTAACGGAATGGAATATGTTATTGTCCAACTTGTCATTAATGTTAAATAAGGTATAAATGTAATGTTTTTCAACAAAAAGTATCTCCATGCAAATGTGATAGATGTGGGCTGGGATCAGCTATTAATTTCTATCTAAGCAGGAAAACAATATCTTCCTCTAGTTGACATTCAGCGTATTGCTTCTCCCCTAATTATGATCAACCAACAGTAGATCCGACCCACTGCCCCCTTCTGCAATTAGTTTGTATTAGACAGTGAATGACTAACACTCCCTGTTGACATGAAAACTCAATGAAGTGATTCTTTCAATGACGTTCACTGCAAGAAGTCACTCCTGGCATCTGAGGCTGCCGTTGCCAGCTTGGCCAGAGAGAACATTACAGGTATGATAGGCTCATATTGTATTTATTGTTGGGGGGGGGGGGCATCAGACAAAACAAACACGTGGGAACCAGTAGAGTAAAAACATTTGTGCTCATTCTCCTGCCTCTCAAACTAGAATGATATTTATAAGGCTTTACTCTGCTGTGGTAGTGGTGTGGCTTGGGTCCAGATGGGTGCTATAGGCATGATTTGTATCTGCTTTATTGAGATTGAGTTCCACCTCCACCTCCTCTTATCCATCCTCAGGAGACTTCTAAATGCACTGACACCAGTGGGGAATCATTTTTTTCGTTACAATCTATTTAGCAATGATTTATCGATCGCTGCCTCTTCCCTCATAGAAAATTACCAATCCTTTTTGGGAAATCAGATTTTCACGCCTTTCATGAGAATGTGGTTATGGTGCAGGTCCCAGCGGTGGCTGGGGGAGGCTGGGGTAAGTTGACTTTAAACTCCCATGGTGCTGTGTGGCTCTCTGGGCCTTTCAGTCGTGATAGTGGCAAATGTAACATTGGCCCAGTGATACCCCTCTCTATTTCCCTCTCTTTTTTCTCCCTCTGCACAGCTGTCTGAGTTTGTAATGTTTTGTTTTTTAAATGTAATCTAATTGTAGATTTTGGGTAAATGCAGACTACAGGAGATATTGGAATTAACATGAAGATGAAGTGACCTTCTTAAAGTTGATACATTGCTGTGTCATTAAGCCGGTTTTGAGCAGAATGTAGTGTAGGTTAGACCTGTTCTGTAGAATGCTGAGGGAGATGCGTTCCGAAATGACCAGTCATATGTCGCACTGGTAAAGGTAAAGGTAAAGGTAGCTTTCCCCTGCTCAGATGTTGCATGCACCAACCAATCTGGTGCCGTCGGGCACCAGATTGCTATATCATATGATATGGTTAGCTGATACATAAAATACCTATCCAGGTATCGTAAGATCTGGTCAGCAACGTCTGAGCAGAGGAACACGACCAAAAGCTTGTTGCATTTTACACAGGGAAAGCTTCCCCTGCCCTTGTAGGAGGAGTCAGATTAGACACAGCAAAAGCTTTGATGCTCCAGAATGTCAGCACTGTGGATTGATGTAACAAAAAAACACACTCCTGGCCAATCAGGTTATTTTATTTTTTGTGGATCTGCTGTGTCTCCTGGTTTGCAGGCTTCAAAGAACTCTTTTTAATATACAGTCTTTGATAGTCTTCGGCCTGCGCTGATCCATTATGGCATGGCATTTTGGAGCGTTTTTTTTTATTTTAGTGGAGGTAGGGAACCTTAATCATTGATTATTAATGAGAAATATGAAAGAGAGACGTACATTTTCCTGTTGGATGGTTTAAACGGTCATTCTGGGAAAAGTCGTCCTATTCCATTCAGAGAATAATGTGCTTGCGGGAGAGATACCTTACATTAAATTTCAAGTTAGCCATCAGTTTACTGTATGATACCGGTATCACTTGATGAAGAAATCTGAATGAATTGCACTGGAGTCACATGTCTATAAAGGATAAGAAAGCATCAGAGCATATTTATTGAAAATACTGTATATTTGAGATTTCACTTGACCTTTTTTCATTTATTTATATCGTTTTGTCTTAACATGGGAATAGCTGGACACTACTGTAAAAGCCGCCCAGTGCACAACAGACGTGCCATAGTGGGGGAATGGGTGGATAAACAGTATGTTTCCCTACCCTAAGGGGGAGACAAATCATCATCTCTCATAGCACATGCAGCATGCCATAGAGGTGCTGGATGGGACATTATACAATACCTCTGGGGCGTAGGGTGCATTATCCATCCATTTCACCAGCATTATCCTTCCACCCGCCAGCATTGGTGACAATGACGTCACTCGTTTTTGCTGAAGCATATTCTCTTTTAACGCTCCTCTTGTATAGGCATTTGTTTTTCTAAATCTCAGAGGACTTCTTACTGTAACTACTCACAGACAACTTCTCACTGTAACTTCTCACAGACAAATTCTCACTGTAACTTCTCACAGACAACTTCTCACTGTAACTTCTCACAGACAACTTCTCACTGTAACTTCTCACAGACAACTTCTCAGTGTGCTTTTTATTATTATTTGGAGACTAACTTTCTTCAGGTGAAAAGAAGGGCTTATTTACCCTGCATCTTGTACTCAAACACTGCACACAAGTGTAACCACTCTGCTATCTCCTCTAGGACATCAATTGTGATCTAAATGTAAGCAACACATATTCTGCCACAAAGAATGATCTATTCTTAACTTATTGACAAGTGACTGCGAGTATGTCAATGGCGCCTTAATAAAAGAAGACAATAGTTGTCATACTGAATCAGTTTATAGATTTACTGTCAAATACCTGGATATGATAGCTTTGGAACAGGGTAGAACGAGGCTAGTTGCAGAAAACAAATAGCCACTGTGAAATTGGCCATTTCTTTTTGCGTTTAGAACATTTATAGATTATTCATTTCAATTGTGTAATGTGTTATAAATTAGGAGTATTCACTTATAATTGTAAAACAATTATTGTCATAATATTATGTTAGAACTTACTCGATTCTGAAGGCCAGGCTATATGTTTGACACCGAACAGGGTGCAATTATTATTCTATTATTTTTACCACCATTTGTATCCTTATTATTACCATTTACTCTTGTTCTTTTTATTATTCTTAACATTACTTCATTATCATTCTCTTCCAGTGTCCAGAGCCTTGAATTTCGGTTGAGCTGAGCGTGGTCGACCAAGGCAGAAGTCCCTTGCTCAGGGGGACAACGTCATTAAGGCCATTAGCTATTAGCATGGATATCTGATGAGCGCTGAGGGCTCTGTGCTGACCACCTCTTTCATGGACACTGAGGGTAGGGATGGAGGAGTGGGAGGGACGGAGGGACGAAGGGGTGAAAGCCAAGTGCTTTTCCCTGTTCCTGCACTGAGGCCATGGGGACTAAGGCAACCCCACTCCCCCTACTCACCCCACTCCACCCCTAAGCCCCCACACCAAACACACCCATTCCCACTTCGGCTAAAGAGCTGCACCCAGAGCCCTTTTTTAATCATGTAATTAACAGCCCTGGATGAAGGAGAAAGAGACAGATGCTGTGCCTATCCTCCAGCAGACTTAGAGGCCAGTGGAACTGATGATTAGAGCTGTGATCTCATTCCCACCACTTGTTTAGAGTCTGTCAGGAAGAGAAATGCTAGCATTACCAACACTCCTTATATGATGAAAAGAGGAAAAGGGAAAGAAATGGAATGATGGACAGATCTGGACCCTGCCTTGATCTAAATGTCCATTGATTATTATTCTATTTCTCATCATCACTGGTGGGGGAAAGATTCCCCTTTCTCTTAATTTTCCCCACATTCCAACAAAAGGCACTACCTTCATTTTGATTCTATTTTAAATGTTGTCTTGCGAACTCTCATGCCCCGGTGAAAATTACATTGTGAAATTTCAGCACCGCCCGCGTTCCCTGCTGCTGTCCCTCTGAGCTTTCAAACAGCCGACAGACTGTGAAGAATAAATAATAAAAAACTATTGATTATTTTGATGACTGCAAGATTCAATTAGGTATTAATTTTGCCCTCCAGTGGACCTATCAAGCGACTCAAAGGATAGGAGATGGGAGGTGGGGGTGGGCCCAAATGGATGCAGAGAGAGCGTAAGACCAGCCTCAGACAGAGGGGAAAATGTGTTTACCTCGCCAGGCAGAGAGGTACATTTATGCTCAGAGTTCCATATTTAAGTGCTCCACCAATGAAGCCCTGATGACAAGCGACATTGTTACCAGGGATATGAGTATTGACCAGCCGGCTCGCCTTTGGATGACAGCTACTATTTCCATTGATGAACATTTTCATAGATTATCATGTCATATCAAAGCCCCCGATTCCTCTGATGAGCGCATTAAAAGAGCCCCTCTGGGCAGGAAAACATCGACCACCCTGGCAAGAGTGGGGGTGGTGGTGTACTGGCGCAGGGGCAAGGTTGACCCCCCTTTCCCTCTTGCCATACATGCTGGTCACCTGTCCCCATCTCCAACCCATTTAGACTGAATGTTCTTGTCCATAAATAAGGCAGCGTGAGTGGGACAGAGTTTTACCTCTCTGTGTTGCTGCGGTTCTTTGTTTTCTCAGAGCAGGAGGGAGGGGGAACAGTCTGAGGTGACAGGAGGGAGAGGAGACACAGGAGAGGCAGAGAGAGAGAGAGGGAGAGAGAGAGAGAGAGAGAGAGAGGGAGGAGAGAAAGTAGAGTTGACATCTCCAGTGCTTGTCTTGGAAGCAACCTCAGGCTTGAACCCACAGTGGCTATTCAGATGCAACAAGGTCGAGGAGGCTGTTTCTGTTTTGTAGCAAGCATCATGCACTAGCTGGTCTCTGCTCTGTGGTGGCGAGCATGTTTTAATTGGTTTCTGTCAGATTTTTTGGACATTCAGAAGATAATCTTTCACGCTTTTTTTGTCATTTAGTGGAGCTTCATTTAGGTATGTATGCTTTTTGATGGTTTATCTATTTTGTGCACTTTTAGATAGTTAGTAATTAGCCAGGTTACTTCATTACACGATACATTACTTTGTTAATAATTAATTGACAGTCATTCTAATTCCCTCCAGTTTATGGTGGTTCATGTTTTGTCAAATGTGAGACATTGGAAATTCAAAACATAATTTGGGGAGGACCTATGATATGCCGTGATCTACTCCTGCTCTTGATTGGAAGAGGCCTTAATCGTTAGCTGGTTGCCTCTGACTTAATGCATAAGAATAAGGACACCTTTGACTTCTTGCTCTTACTGAAAGTATCGTGCAGGCTTTACCTTTGATAAATGAATAAACTGTCTACATAGATGTTTTTTGTTTTGTAATAGCAGATACATCTTTAGCAATTTAATTTCTAGGTACAGTATGCGTGTACAGGATGAGTGTAATGGTGAAATTGTGACACGTCTGTTCTGTTGGTATTATCGAGCCTGGAGAGGTGTGGAGAACCTTTAAGGCTGGAAGGTATAATGGCAAAGCCATACGAACCTTAGCCGCTCTTCACTGGGCAGGCTGCAGCCAGCAATATCAGCAGGGGCAGCACCAGTCTCAGATACAAGAGCGAGCGCTAGAGAGCGAGACGGAGGGGAAAGGCGGGAGAGAGAGAGTGGTGAGTGAGCGATAGAGGGGAGACACCGGGATAGAGAGAATGGGAGAGTGAAGGGGGGTAGACAGAGAGAACACGCCGGCGTAGAGTAGTGTGCTGCGAGGCAAATCTAACCACGTTGTTCTGTTGTTTTCCCCACCTGGGCTCCCCAGCTCCCTCCACGATCCGATGATTACAGGGCAGCTGAGCAAGCCGCTGCTCTCCCTGCGCAGTGAGATGAGCGTGGCGGAACTCCGGGCCGAGGACAAAGCGGCCACCCCAGATAGCGAGCTCAACGACGAGTCCCTGCTCCTGTCCTCCGAGGCCAGGGACAGAGAGGACATTCCCAACAAGCTCTATGGTGAGTCCATGGACAGGACAGCTCTCGGTCTCTCCTCTCCCTTCGGGGACTGGTTGTGGCACGAGAGGCCAGGGAAAGGCTGTCTGAGACCAGGTGCTGCTGGAGCAGGTGCTAGAAGACTGTGATAGACCTAACTAAATTGAGGTGCAGGGATTCGGGGAAGAGGTGGATGCAATAGGGTTGGTTGCCTGAGTTGTAGTATTGTAGAAGACAAGTTATTTAAGTGAGTTTTCAGGTGATGTGGTGTTTTACATGTTCATTATGTCGTCATGACTTTTTTCACTGGAAATATAAGTATATATATATATATATAAATATAAGTATATATATAAACGGTTTGGTATTTTGTTATCAGTCTTGTGCTCATTGATTAATTTATTTATCTTTAGAAGTTTATCTTGAGAAGTTTAGGTGTGGTAACATTTTCAACTAGAATGTTGTGAGAGTCCCCATCAGGTGATTATTCAAATATCACACTTGGAGTTGTTCAAATATCACACTTGGAGTTGCAATGTGCCTTTAGGCATAGGCATACACATTTAGGAATTAGTGTTTGTATAGTTTACATAGATTAGATTGGTAGGACAGACGAAAATATTTGTGACAAGTGACCCTTCCTTTCATAACTTTGAAAATAAGCATCTATGGCTGCGTTTACACAGGCAGCCCAATTCTTTCATTTTTCCACTAATTGGTCTTTTGACCAATCACATCAGATCTTTCTCAGAGCTGATCTGACAGGTCAATAGACCAATTAGTGAGAAAATAAATCAGAATTGGGCTGCCTGTGTAAACGCAGCCTATGTCTTGGAACGTGGCGTTTTATATTTTGTTGCTTGTGTGAAAAGTGAAAAGTGTGAAAGTTGTGACAAAATATGCAAAATTAGAGAGAATGTTAGGCTATATTGTATCAGGGGGGTGCCTATGAATTGAGCAAGTGGTGAGGATCTCTGGCTTTGGTTTTGGTTTGTGAAATGTGCTCGTGCTTGATTATCTCTGCAGTGGTGGATGATCGCAATGTATTCTTATGTAAGCAAATAACAATTGTTTTTGTTGTAGTCCAATGTTCAAATAACGGTATGAATATGAATGTATATTTATTAAAAGTATATACAGTAAACACATTTAAATCACTTAATATAACATTAGCAATTTAGACATTGAAATGATGGTGAAATGAATAATTGTTGGAAAATGGCCTATAGTTCTTATAGGGAACTACATTTAAATACTACAATTGGAATATTAAGAGATACTAATTAGTAAGAAATGGATGTCATTTTAACAGATAGAAAATATGTATTTATCCATCTCTCTTATTCATTTCATGTTCAGGTCCAATTACAGTCGTGACCGAAATAATTAATATGCTTTTAGTTAAATGAATTTACTTATCCAGGCAGTCTAATTTAATCCCAGGTCATAACAATGAATCAATAGGTCTAATGAGATTAAAACGTGTTTTATAATGAAACTATACAGGTCATAACACTATGTCTAATATTGACTGCTGTAACATGTAGATTCAGCCTCAAAGTAAAGCTTGTACACAACCTCAATTATTTCAACTTGTTTGTTTGGATTTTCCTCAGATCCTTTTTGATGGAAGAAATGGCATTCAGTTTTTAGACAATGCGGTCACAAAAATAATTCAAACACATTCAGTCACTCACTAATCCTTATTTACACCAAATGATCACTCAGAAAATGTTTGGTGCCATCAAATTTATGTGTAATAAAAAAAAAACACATGTAGCGATTCCAACATTGATAATATGGATGGTAATACGGATATGCATTTCTGCTTTTCAAAAAGGCACCACATAGGCCTCCTTTTTTTCTTCTTCTTCTACCAATTCTCTCAGGTGTTGCAATTAGAATGTTTTCATTAAATGACCTAATAGAACCGTGGAGAGGCTAAACTTGACTTTTTTGTTCTACTGTGCTGCAGGTGTGAGTGATGGGAGGGGCTATGATGTGGTCTATTTAAGACCACATTTTACTCTGTGCTTTCATCAAAGGCTATTTCATGGTACAGTACTTTTAGACTTAGTACACATCTGAACATGCATTTAAGGTTATGAGTCAGTACTCAGCCGTTAAGGATGTAATACGTCTATTTCTGAAAATGCCCATGGACATCAGTGTAAAAGATTATTGACTAAAATTCCATGAACCCACCTTCAAATTACAGTAAATGTCGGCGTGTGCAGAGAGGCTTTTAGTGGTCTGAAGAGATATGCGAACTTGTGGAATTACAAGATAATGGGTTTAATATGTTTTCATGAAAGAAAACAAATTGAATTGTGTCTTACAGATAATATTGATACAAACTACTACAGTACTACTTATACGTGATTATATTGGTAGGAAAATACATACTCATATTTAACGAACTACATTATAAACATAATAATGATATTAATACAAAAAAAGACACATTGTTCTGTAACATAAACATCCTATGAAAAATTAGTACCAAAAGAACAAATACCAAGTTATGTACACACGGACTCTGACGAGAAGAATGCAGTCATCATATGGCATAATTGTAGATGATTCTATTTGGCCTTACAGTAATGTATGTGTAAGGTTTGATGTGGGTTTATAGGTGGCAACAGAGCGTAGGTTACCTCGAGCTCAGATTATACCAGAAAAACTGAAAAATATTGATGTATTATACTCACCATACATACACACAAAACATATTAAAAAAACATTTGGATTCTGCATTTGGCCTCGTCTTAGCTATAATACCTTAACTCCTTTTCTATTGAAACACTGTCAGCACAACAATACATACCATTTTTACATCTCATTTACTTTTGCGTGTCATGATGTTTTTTTTATTCGGCAATGTTGTGACTTTCTCCCCCATACGTGTTAGTTAAGGGAAGGGGGTGCACTTCCTGAGAGAAAACATTGAGCACGTGTGTTTACAACCCACTACACAGATGTACTGCACTCAGTGCTAAGACTTGGAGGCATTACGATAATGCAAAAAAGAGATGCTATCTTTTCTCATTTATGTGTGCTGCCTGCTGCCAAAAAACACAAATATATCACGTTAAAACAAGTTTCTAATAATCACTGTATAATCAGGGCTATAATCTCCTTTTGGATGAATTCTAATGATCAAGTGCAGGAAATCACTTACACTCGTTAGTACAGATAACATCTGGAGTGACCCATTGCTGGTGACGTCCTCCAACACCATTGGTGCCCAAGAGGAGCAATGCTCTAACAGTCTACCTGCAACACCAATCATAAACAAGGCCGTGTTACATTGGACATAAAAAGACGAGAGAGGCGTTGGTTATTGCTAAATGAATAATTCATCAGACGGCAGCTGTCCCGTTATGATAAAGCATACAGTAGCCAGGTACTGTATGGTGTGTGTTTTTGTGTGTCTGTACAGGTTGTGTGTTTTGGGACTAGACACGTGAGTGGTGCAAAGGGGACGACAGTGTGTAGCCTGGCAGTGTTGCGTTCTGTTGTTGCCACAAAGCACCACTTGGCTGAACTTCTGAGAAGTATTTTGGGGGAAGGTTCTCCAAACAGCCTCACGTCCTGATCAGTGTACGGCTCCAGCTGTCATTCAAATGAATTTTTTAGGATATCCCAGGGCTAGGTTCTCCAAAACAGAGACTAGGGTAACAGGTAGCTCATTCATCTCAACACTGTTGCAATTCTCTGTAATAAGCATCAAGCCTTCTTTCACTTCACCTTCAGACTCCTGATAACAGCTGAAGCCCATTAGTCCATGTTTGTTTGTTCTCTATCTCCCTTTCTTTATTTCTGTATCTCTCTCTCTCACACACACACACACATTCAATTATAGACCATTTCTGCTGAACAGACTACAATGATAAAAAATATTTCCTAAATGAGAAATGACATCCTTCATATTGCAATGCACTTTTCTTAAACGGCCGTTGTTATTGTTATAATACTGTATTTAACATAAATTACAAAATGATAACAGAGTTATGTAAATGTTATAAATAAAGTGGTGTGTTTTGGTAGAGGATGTCGTGATATGTGACTGGCCAGAGTTGGTGTCTCTTGTGGGGCTGATGGAGGAAGGCATGACTCTGCCCATAGGCTGTGCCTGGGGTGTGCCCTCAGAACCACTGCTCCTCCCGGGAGACTTGGCACAGCGTAGAGGCAGTCAGGACATGTGGTTGCCATGCTACCCAGCCTCCTTGCTCCAGCCAAACGCTACAGTCAGGAGATGAGGGGGGAGAGGGAGAGAGGGAGGGAGGGAGAGAGAGGAGAGAGAGAGAGAGAGAGAGAGAGAGAGAGGGAGATAGAGAGAGAGGTAGCTCAACTCCTCTCACGAAGCAGCACTGCTCCCCTAACTGCAGGCCACAGGGCAAAGTGGATGACAGGAGGATGGTTGCTGCTCACAAACAAGAAGAAGTGTAATGTTAAGCCAAGGTTGTACTGTATCTTTGTGCACACGTTTTTATATGCATGTTTAGCCCATGTTACAGGTATGTGAGGTATGGAGACTCCATGCTCTCTTATCAGCCTCCTTTAGTCCCCTTTGCGTAGACTACAGAGGCATGTACTCTAGGTTAAGGATGGATACGTATCTCTTTACGATGGCCGAAGCAAACTTTTATAAACGTGCAGGTTTTATTAAGGAGATTGATTATACTTTGAATTTCTTCATCAGAAAAAAAAATTATGAAGACTCCAAGTTGTGGTTTAAATGTTTGATAATGTATGTGGATGTCCAATGGTCCAGCGTTTCCCTCTCCAAAGTATTGTTGTGTAGTTTTATGTGTCCAAGTAAAAAAAAAAGTGGGATGTTGAGAGAAATCCTGACTCAAGATTTTTGTTACATTTTGACCCCAGTTTATTAGCCAAGCTATGATTGTCCATGTGTCTCAGCACTATACTCAGGATTCCATTATGTACTGAATCATAGTAAGTTCAGCTCCGTGAACAAACCCCTTCTGGATAATGGTCATTAAGCTACTAATATGAGTCGTTTCAGATACTTTTGATTTGGTTAAGAAGTACCAAGCCACAAACCTAACATATTAGACAAAATCCACAATATTATTTGCTGTTGATGGACTTCCAAACTTCACAATGTTTGTTGATGATTTAACCCAGAACAGCACAATTTATAATTACTTTGGTGGGTGGGGTCAATGTAGCCTACATGTGACGATTGTCCTCTGTCACCTGAGCTAAAGACAGGCCTTATGAATAACCAGACAGTGATTAAGTCAACCATTTACTGAGAAAAGCACATGTATTAATTGCAATCATGTGTGGATAGGCGATGTCCATTTGATTGTTGATCACCTGTAAAGAGGGTTATGGAGATTGGTTTCAGTGTGCAAAACCTATCGTGGTGCGTTGCCCAACATTTCCCTTTCTATGCAGGCATGCAGCGATCAGATGGTACAACTCAAATGTGATCACGTTTAACTATTAAAACATTAAGGTTGAGGTAAAATAATTAAATTGAATTAATTAATTTATTGAAGAGGTCCATTTCCCCGGTTGTAGTTGCGGCGGTCAAATGTGGCGATTGAAGAGGGCGTAGAGTATTGAGAGTTACGGGGAATGCGGAAGTAGCATTTTCCTGTGGGGACCTTCGAGTATGTGTATAATCTGAAGATATTTCCATTGTAATTCATGCTACTGAACGTTAATTGATCATGATGTGAAATGTAAGGTTCCCGTTGGCCAGATGCATGATGGATAGTGGTTAAGAACGTTGGCCAAGTAACCCGAAAGGTCGCTGGTTCAAGTCCCAGAGCCGGCAAGGTGGAGAAATCTGCCGTTCTGCCCTTGAGCAAAGCAGTCAACCCCCAACAACAACTGCTCCCCGGTGTCAATTACGTGGGTGTCGATTACGTGGGTGTCGATTAAGGCAGTCCCCCCACACATCTCTGATTCAGACGGGTTGGGTTAAATGTGGAAGACACATTTTAGTTGGATGCATTCAGTTGCGCAACTGACTAGGTTATCCTCCTTTCCCCTTATTTAAACTGATTTCTTTGTTTGTCTGACAGACAGGAAGGAACAGGTTGCCTGACAGACAGGAACAGGTCAAAGGTCGTCATGCTGCCGGGTTAACAAGTGCATTTGAAGCCAGAGTTTTTATTTTTAAGAGCTCTATTTAATTAGGTTTAGTTTGACCCTTTGGTTCATCATCCTGTTTCTTTGATTTTGTAGATATTGTACAGTTCGCCAGCTCTTTATCTCCACCTGGACATAAGAAAATCTCCCGTGCAAGAAAAATCAGTTCTGCATTGTTGCGTCCTCATTGTTAAAATCATACCGCTGGGTCAACCTCACTGTACACAATGATAGAGGCGTTTGTCAAAACCTGCACAATATGGTTTCACACCATGCTCTTGAAAATATCCATGCATGTCCTTGGAGACTGTATGGCTGAGAGCGCCTATATTCTCCTAGGTGGCTATGAGCTATAGTGGGTTGAGAGGCAGCAGAGGGAAAAAAGCAGAAAGAGTATGAGAATGACATTCAGTGACTCTTTCTGACGGCGTCAACACAGTGAGCGAGTTCAGGTTCATCCAGGTTATTTTGTGATGAACTGTTTTGTATAGAGTAGAGTGCTGCTTTTGGCTTTAATAGCATTTTTGACAGTTAAGTGGATAAGTACAAATTTCTGATTGCTGCTGCTGCTGCAAAAAAAAAAGTTGATTGAAGTGAAGGTGTGCACGTTCTGGGTGTTCTCGGGTTCGGGTTGAGTGCTCAGGAAGCACTGATAGACAATGTCACTGGGAGTAATGTTTGTCTACCACACACCCAGCCATGCTCCCTTCACTGGTGAAATGGTTTCACACGGTTTTTTTTAAAGCTCATTTCTCACGGTTGTGCAAATAGCCTTCCACTCCAGCTAGCAGAAGCCATGAGGCACCACAACATCCTGATGACATGTATTTATTGCCTAGGAAAAATGGACATTAGGTTGCGAAAGCTGTGGTTAGGAAGCCACGCTATTTTCCCCCCGTGGGGGCGAGATGGCGTGGCTGTGTACAGTTTCTGTCTTCCCCTCTCAAGCAAATCTCCCCTTTCAAACACCAGCAGACAAGATAATAAGGCACTCGGAGCACAATTCGGGTATTATATTCCGCAACCAAAGGCTCATCTCTTGTCAGTTTGCATTTACTCTCCCAAGGATGTGACGCTTCTATCATCATGCTGTCAAATAGAGCCTGGCTGGAACGACAGGGCCACTCATTTCATACACTTACTGTTTACATGAAATGGCCTGCACTTATACCGATTCTGGCAAAATGGAGGAACATTTTCAGAAAGGTCACCTACAGACTAAAAAGAGGAGAGAAAAAGGAATCTTCTATTGATGTATGCGATTGGAGGTCATTCCAAGAAAAGGTCTAGACAGACTACTGTATAATACCCTACATCTCTTAATTTGTTGTATTTCGTAAGAGCAGTTACTCATTCATCTTAATAAGAAAATATATTTATGTTCTTTTGCACTCTGGCAGCTACTGTGCAGTACCTCACTGAAATAATTTAAATGATTTGGATTACCGAAGTGGTAGTTGATACGCCTGTATAAAAATATGGTTATCACCAGGAAGGAACTTTTTTATTTTATTAGGATCAGCATGTATTGCATTTCATACCTCCACTCACTTATCTCCCACTTCCTCATCCCCTTGTCTCCTTCAACCTGCCTTTCACTCTTCTGCATAAACACAAAGACACACACTGCTGCAGGCAGCCCCCCGCACCTATTATTTTTGTGTAATCAGCTTAGTGAGCAGGGCGAGTGACTGGGGGATTTTGGCTGCTTGCTAATGCAAAGAGGCCTGTAATGTTCTGCTGTGCCGGGGTTAAGTAATGAAGTGGTAGAGACACAGTGTGTGAATGGGACCAGCTCAGTAAAGTTAAAGAGACTAGGATAAAGGAGAGGAAGAAAGGGAATAGGACTCTCTCTCTCTCTCTCTCTCTCTCTCTCTCTCTCTCTCTCTTTCTCTCCAGGAGGTTGATCTCATTAGGAGGATTTCAGCTGCATGCCCATAAAGCAGGTGTAATACATTCTCTAATGCGCCCGGAGTTCCCGTGGGCTATCTTCGCTATCTCTACCATCACAGATCAGATAGCATTGAGGAACAAGGAGGAAATAAGGAAGATGGAGATGGACATAGAGAGAAGGTCATCTGTTTTACACGTAAAAATCCCAGTCATGTAGATTGCATTCATAGTGACACTGAGCACTTCAAAGTGACTGACATTATGATCTGTTGACGATATTGTGCAGATATAGTAGAAATGAATTGTTAACCTTTGCGTTGCTGTACAAAGGAATATTGTAAAGCAAATTACATTGAGGGCACTTTGCCAGTGGCAAAGGAAATGTAATGAATACTATAATACACTTTATTCTGTTCTCACCATACTCTGGGGGAAATAATACTTTTCAAAGAAACATGTATTGCATAGTCTAGTTTCCATAAACAATATAAAAAAGCTCTTCATGTTGGACTAACAAAGAAACGTCACAGCTCCTTGGCGTTGACACGGTCGTTGATGTTTGGAAATAATTGAAGCAGGGAATGGAAATTACAATGTTGTCTTTGACTTGTGTGGTGTGAACCAGAGATCCATCCAAGCCCATGTGTCCTTCACAAACCCTTTATTATTTATAGCGCTCGTTCTTTGAGCAATGACCAGTACTAATGCATAACCTTCTGTCCTTCTGGCTGATTCGCTTCCTTTGAAACCAAAGATTGAGGGAAGAGAAAAGGGTGTGTAGAGGAGGCGGGGGTGTAGGGGAGGGGGTGCGGGGGGGGTATAGGGCAGTCGAGATCCAGGCTATCGAGAAGTTATTATGTCTCTCCCCCCCCCTTCATATCTGAGGATGTGAAATAACATTGTGATGCTTCTTTTCTTGGGAAATGGAGTTACGGGCTTCAAAGCAATAGTCGATCCCGTACGTTTCCCTCCCTCCACAGCGTGACGGCACTATGAGAATGTTGTGTACTGTGGAAATTCTGTTCGAGAGAATGGAGGGTCGGTTCTGCCCCCCCCCACCATGTTTGTTGTTATGCCCATAGTATCTATATAGTTAAAACATTGCAGAACTTTGCATTTTCACCGTGTCACCCCCTGACTAATAGTGAGTTGTATAAATCCTTATTTGGAGGTTAGCACCCTGCTTCACATTGCTGGGGATTGAGGTGAGATAGACTTCTATGCAGACTGGAGCACTTTCTGTGATTCTGGGATGATAGATGCTGCACAGTAGCAGTGTAATCCATTATTATGATACCGTTATGAGAGTGGGCGATGTGGAGGCAGAGTATTGGGGGGGAACAGACGCTCTGTGGGACAGGGGGCAGAAAGTGGGACAGCATTAGTGTAGGATAGCCTGAGGGCCCGAGGCTGATGTGTCAAGCGTGATATGTGGGTGTCTAGTCGCCCCCCGCACCGGCCCCTGTCCCCTTCCCCATCCCCGGCCCAGTCTCCACCCACAGACGCCACCGGCTGCCTCTTAATTGTTCTGCCACTGCTCTCGTTTGGCCAGATGCAATGCAGGTTGACAGGCGCCGCTCTTTGGACGCGGTGAGTTCACCGTACATTCTACATTTTCTGCCTACAGTAACGTAAGGGTTGTGAGCAGTTCACATAGATATCACTGTTTCTTTCTTTGATACACTATATATACAAAAGTATGTGGACACCCATTCAAATGAGTGGATTCGGCTATTTCAGCCACACCCGTTGCTGACAGGGGTATTAAATAGAGCACACAGCCACGCAATCTCCATAGACAAACATTGGCCGTAGAATGGCCTTGCTGAAGAGCTCAGTGACTTTCAACGTGGCACCGTCATAGGGTACCACATTTCCAACAAGTCAGTTCGTCACATTTATGCCCTGCTAGAGCTGCCCCGGCAACTGTAAGTGCTTTTATTGTGAAGTGGAAACATCTAGGAGCAACAACGGCTCTGCTGCGGAGTGGTAGACCACACAAGCTCACAGAATGGGACCGCCGAGTACTGAAGCATGTAGCGCGAAAAAAAGAATCTACCCTCGGTTGCAACACTCACTACCGAGTTGCAAACTGGCTCTGGAAGCAATATCAGCACAATAACTGTTTGTCGGGAACTTCATGAAATGGGTTTCCACAGCCGAGCAGCTGAGCATCTAAGATCAACATGCGCAATGCCAAGCGTCAGCTGGAGTAGTGTAAAGCTCACCACCATTGGACTCTGGAGCAGTGGAAACACGTTCTCTGGAGTGATGCATCACTGCCTGTAGAACCCTACCTGCCCCAATGCATAGTGCCAACTGTAAAGTTTGGTGGAGGAGGAATAATGGTCTGGGACTGTTCGGGCTAGGCCCCTTAGTTCCAGTGAAGGGAAATCTTAACGCTACAGCATACAATGACATTCTAGACCATTCTGTGCTTCCAAATTTGTGGCAACAGTTTGAGGAAGGCCCTTTCCTATTTCAACATGACAATGCCCCCGTGCACAAAACGAGGTCCATACAGAAGTGGTTTGTCGAGATCGTGTGGAAGAGAGCCCTGACCTCAACCCCTTCGAGCCAGGCCTAATCGCCCAACATCAGTGCCCAACTCCTTAAAGCTCTTGTGTCTGAATGGAAGCAAGTTCCTCCAGCAATGTTCCAACATCTCGTAGAAAGCCTTCCCAGAAGAGTGGAGGCTGTTATACCAGCAAAGGGGGAGACCAACTCAATATTAATGCTCATAATTTTGGAATGAGATGTTCGACGAGCAGGTGTCCACTAGGGCTGTGGCGGTCACAACATTTTGTCAGACGGTGATTTTTTAGCAAATAACTGTCGGTCTCACGGTAATTGCCTGTTAATTAACATAAACACATTTAGCATCTCCTGACTTCCACACATAGTCTACAAGCCACTGATGCAGACCTTTGGAACATCTACATTTTAAAAAGTCAAAATAAATCCATGTAATAACCTACACCTTCACCATAAATCCAATATTTATTTTAGACAGGTCTAAAGAAGCATGATATGAAGAAAATGTAGTGTGTTTCAGAAGAACAGAGTAGCAAACTCTAAGTTGTCCTTATGTTAGGTCCTGATCTGGCTATTCCAAATGGCTGTGGGCTACACTAGTTCATTTAGCAGACAAGATTTGCTTAGAATTCCGTGGCATTATTTTATAGTATGAAGAATACAATTTAACAAAGCTGAATAAAATAGAAAGCCAATTTTCTCCAAACTGTTTGAAGGAATGCGGCTATTGTGTTCAGCGGTTACCAAATACATTTATTCCTATATGCTTAATTTAGAGTTATTAATGTAACTGTAGTTCTTCGAAAAATGTTGGACAACATGATGCGACTCTATCACGTGATCAGCTCTTTCTCACAGGCTACAAGTGAAGGCAGACACATCTGGGATGCAGCTGCAAGAGTCCTTATCCAATTCCGACGTGCATATTGAAGATATTGAAAGAACTGTCCATGTTTACTTTTCGTCTGCTAACAGGATGATTAGGCCTAAAAGCGACCTATTCTATTCTGTGTAAAAAAATAAATATTCCAAATAGTCTGGGACAGTAGTGGGATGCGATAGATCCCAAATTAATACAACCACTAACATCCATCAAAAAAATGTAAGCAATGTGGCTGATGCAACAGAGCGGAATGTTTAGCTTAAAATGTTGCTAAACTATGTAGCTATATCTTCACATTATAAGCGCAGCAATGTTCCATTAGCGGAAAACACCACTATTGCGAATGCAATTATGCATGTAATGCTTTTATTATAAAGGTGCATTTTTATGGTGAAAATGATCTTCCCCAAACTGGAAACGCGCTGCTTATATATGCAAGTTATGCTCTTACAGCCCTTGTAAAGCGCATTAATGGGTTTAATTTTAGGAATTTATTTTGCCACTTTAGTTGTGATACAAACCTTATCAAAACATAGACCTATCGGCTAGGCTACATGAGGTGTGCCACTATGATTCAAAAAAGTCAACAACAACAAAAAGGCATTGTTTCTTATGCTGGGCATCATTCACAAGTGATAATATATAATTCACAAGTAATAGGCTAATATTATCACCCATCAGACTATTCTGATTTAATCTTGTCTTTACACATACTAAATAATATATGTGTGATATTTGTTGTGATTTAGAATGGACCATATTATCATGCACCTGTATCGAAACAGGGGCAGTGGGGAAAGAATACATGTCATCTATGCACTTAAATAGTGAATGGAGGACGCTTTTCCCGTGGTTCGTTTTCATGCCAGCCAGGTAAGGCTATACTCCTGTTGTAAAGATAAGCATATTATAAAATATTAGGAAAAATATTAGGAAAGTTGAGAAATAAATATAGTAGACCTAGTCTATAGAAAACTGATGGGATCCTCCTCTTTATAGTAGAGGCCATCACTCTGTTTTCTCAAGCAATTGCATAGCCTATAGAAATTTTGCGCAACATGAGCTCATGGGCTCTCATGAAGTGTTTGATTTGATTTTCGATTACATTTGCATTGATATCAGAGTGATTAGAGGGACAATAGAGTGCTGAGTACCAGGCAGTTAGCACGTTTGGTAGGCTACTAATGACCAGCAGCATCAGAGCTTGGAGAAGCCTAATCACATGTGACTAAATGGTCATGTGGAATCTGACTACCTTCATGACTCAGGACCACCGGTGTGGCGGTAATACGGTCACCGCCACAGCACCACCACCACAGCCCTAGTGTCCACATAGTTTTGGTCATGTCGAGTACTTTTGAAATGATTTGCATATAATGATGAATCACTTATTTGCTCATTTGAACATGAAGCTGTATTACTCCACAAATGACTTTGTTTGTGACAGGAAAACATGTTGGATAGAGATCCAGACAGAGAGCCGTGGTTAAAGAGAAACCCTCTTGCGTGACGATGAAGGGGGCACCAGATCAGGCTGAATCCTATTTACCACAAATATAATTTTAGTAATTTCAGAAGAGGCTCCCATCAATAGGAAGGGAGGCACCTCAGCATTCCCCAGCTCTCCTAACAGGCTTACAGCTCTCTCAGGCAGGCCCTGATTTCACCGTCCATGCTGCACTGATGACCATAAAAGGATGAGGAATAATTTGGGATTGTTATTGGTCTCTTTCAACCCTGAGGTAATCAGGTTGACATTGCTTGGGGAATGAGGAGAATGGACCGCAACAGATGTACTCATGTGCAAAGTGTTCCGCTCCCCTGAGAGTTGCCTGCACAAATGCTCTCTCTCTCCAACTCTCCCCCTCTTCCTCCTCTCCTCTCCACCCCCCCCGTCTCTCTCACTCTTCATCACACCCTCTCCTTCTTGACCTTTGAGATGAGCATTACCCCTTCCCTCCAATTGACCTCATCCTGTGCAACTTGTGCTCTCCAGTCTGCTTGGCTCCTGGTCCACTTCAATGAAGAAGGAGAGGCAGGTAAGAGCAGGCCAAGAGCACTTCCTGTTGGAGGAAGACCCATGGCCATGTAAGAGAGGATAGCTATGGGAGGATGCTACTTCCCTGTTATCAGTTGCATTTACATATACTGACGATGACCAATAACTACACTGAGCAGCAACAGGGAGGGTCTACACTTCAAAAACAGTTTTTACCCTTTAATCATTTCTTAATGGTAAGACAGTCTTTAGTCAATCTCTATACCCCCTCTATCCCATGTTCTCTGGTGGTCCTGTAATTACTGTCGCCAGAAGTGGCTGAAGAACTGCTGAGGTGAAAAATCCAATCCACACTGCCATGTGCTTTGCTTTGCTTCCCGTGTAATACCTTGACTCCATAATTCCACTTATTGGTGGAATAATGAATGAATTTGATATTTTTGCCTGTAGGGTCTGGAGCGCCTTGCTGCTCCAGCAGAAATCAACCGTTAATATAAGGGGCCCAGAGAGACTGGCTCGGCCCCTGACCACCAAGCCCCTGCGCTGGGCCCTTAATTAAGGAAATGACAGCTCTCCAGGCTCGAGTGTACGATAATGCAGCTAATGGTATTACAGGCAGCCACTCAACAGTCAATGTCTGGGGCGTTCCGACTCCAAAAACCGCTATTGACGTATAACCAGCCAGCCTCTCCTCTGAGGGTCTCTAAACAGAGTATTACTTTCCTGCTCATCCTCAGGGAGCCATCTAATAAAGAGGACCCAGAGGTTATTGGCAGAACATTATCCTCTGGGTTATTGTTGAGGGCTTTGGTGTGCTCAATGAAAGGCAGAACAATGCTACAGACGTATTTGATCGCCCTTTTTGCAGGACAACGTTCCTGCAACGCAGGAAATGTCAGACATGTAGTGTATTTGAGGTTTTAAAAGGCTTGGGACGTTTGGAACGTAGACCAATGGTGCGTGTGTTAACCTAGTTTGAGAAAAGCTAAGGGATTGGTCGAACGATGGCTGAGTTATTGACAAATCCAAAATCTAATTGTATGTGTCCATTTAAACCACTGTAAATCCAGGGCACTATACAGTACTGTCACTTCTCTTATTTTCAGATATAATGCAGTATGACTTACTGGGGAATAGGAAACTCTCTCTCTCTCCTCCTCTCCCTCTTTCGCTCCCGCGTGTAGTAAACTTGTGTTTGTGCCAATACCATAAAAGCTATATGCCGTGTCAGGCATTTCAGAGGCATTAGTGGAATCAATGCTCAAACAATCCAACACAATTGGTCTGGTATTGATAGAATTAAACCTTGTGTATGATGTGACTTGTCATTTATTTCGCCCAGTATGATGCCCTGACCCCCATCATCAGTGAATCTCTATTGATTCCTGCAGCTTGGGCTTTCACTCTCATTTGTTTAGCACTCAACAATAAGGAACAAAAACACATATTTCCATGGCAAATAGAAACTGTGTGATAAGAATGCACAAATGTGTTATCTTTTGAATGTCGATATTGTGTTGATATTTAATAGTAGAAAAAAGCGTGAATAATAAATATGGAGGGGGAATAAACCGTTTTGAGACACGTTTAGTCATTGTTG
Organism: Oncorhynchus keta; assembly: GCF_023373465.1. Lineage (NCBI taxonomy): Eukaryota > Metazoa > Chordata > Actinopteri > Salmoniformes > Salmonidae > Oncorhynchus > Oncorhynchus keta. The sequence goes on along the minus strand of NC_068424.1, from coordinate 30,706,882 downwards.
TTGTTAATATATTAAATGCACGTTGTCATTTATTAGGATGACTCATGTACTGGAGGCAGCTCTGCAGGGTAGCCACTAAATGGCACAGCAACAAAGTCATAAAATCGGATTTTAAACCTAACCCTAACCTTAACCAAAGTGCTAACCTTAAGACCAAAGGCACAGTTTTCTAGCCAAGTTTGACTTTGCCGCTGGCCCATCTAGAAATCACTCAGTTCTGCCTCCAGGACAATATTCATCCCAATAAACGTCAACCTGCATATTACATCTCAATGAGAACCGCTACATAACGAAACAACATGCCATTAGCCCAGCGTTTTGAAAAGAGCCATTACTAAAAAAAGGGGGTGTTGCGGAGTTTATGGGCTGGTTGATTTTGAAAAGCCTGAATCGTTACCGCTGTGCTCTCTCCAATATTTGTCAGCTTATAATGCATCGCCACTAAAATAGCTTTAAGTGTTAACGCTTCTTTTATGGACAAAAATGGATTCATAAATGCAGTGGGGTGAAAGCTAACTCGGACACAAAGCCTTCAATAACACCCATGTCATTCACATGGTCAATGGATGAAGCAGTTGTTGCATTAGAGTAGATGGCAAAACTGATTGCTTTATGAAATGCGGACTAATTGTTTTGTGTGGTGTTGTGCTTGGGGCAGCACTCTGTATTGAGACGTCAATTGATGACGTCAATTAAATGCAGCTCTTTGCACCCCATATACAAACTCTCTGCCCTGTTCGGGCATTGAACGTGGCCCTCCAGTCGCCACTTAGGTGATCAATGCAAGATAATTTATTTAGTGTCAGATATTGGGGATATTTCCACACCATGAGCCACCGATCACTGATATCGGAATCATTATTGTTGTAGTGTAGAAGAGAGGACTGTGGTTAGGATATATGGGAGATGGTTTGGGGTTGTTCAGTGGTGTTAAATCAGCACAAATAACAGAGTTGAGAAATGGTATTTTATAATAACAAGCATTAAGCTCTTAAATTCAATGCGAGGTCTATGTGCTGCAATGCTGGGAAAAGTGTACCAAAGAGAGTTTAACGATCCCAAAATTAAATGTGAACACATTGAACACGCTTTCTGGATTTTTGTGCACAAAATAGTGGAGGAATTACTTCAGTCTTAAGTATAAAATTGTATTCACGTGTAAGTAGAAAATATGTATAAAACATTATTTCAGCAAACATTTTATCATTCCAAGCGTCATTATAGCTGTTGTCAGTCCAGTGTTACTGGCCAAAAGGGAATCCACTTGACGAAACCTTCACAATATATAAACTGGTTAATTAAAATAACAAAGAACCTAGTAATAAAAGATTATTGAAGATGGACTCCCAAGATATTTCCTCCTGTCAGCGTTTTAATTTTGTTAAAGAAATCACGACCAACACCTCGGGGAAAAGATGTGCATGTGCATTTATTTATTATCGATTCCTTTCCCAGTGCTAAACGTGTTTACGTCATAGATATTTGCAGGCAGATCACGCTTTCTCTTAAACATCCCGCTAAATTATTGCGAGATGACGCAATGAAAGGCATACAGCGGTTATTTAATCAGCCGTAGCCCTCTGCTCCTGCTTATCAAATGGAATATATTATTCACTACACAAACTATGTTCATTACTTATTGATGGTATTGCCATGCTGTAAACTTTCATTCGCTCATCAATAATAGAGCAGAGTGATCCCTCTGATTAGGGGTGGATGCCACAGTCAAGCCGCTGTTTATTTCATCTCTGACATTGAGATGGAATGGATATATGCTAATGAGATGAACTGCCGCCAGTGCTCAGTGTTCAATCCCGCTGTCGTGCTTGTCGTTCTTTGATATGACATTTGATGATACGCATGCTTGTAGTTGTCGAAGTTGATTGGAAACCAGTGGGGTTATGGAGTAATGCCATAATATATTCACAAATGTGAATGAGATCCTCAATTGACTTGTGAATTCCGGTTGTCGTTACATGAAGAAACTTGTCTTCAAAGACATTAGATCAAGTCAGAGGAAATGGTTGAATTGATGTCATATATCATATCAGTGAGAAACCCTAAACTAAGCTCATCGTCATGCACTTATGATAACCTCTTTTGAATGTTTGCCCCGGTGTTAGGATGAGACTAGGTTTCTGCTGTCCAAATCCAAAGCCTGTCTTCAAAGTGGTATTTCATCTCTTGAATAATTAAATGCATTGGGTTGGGCTATGTTTGACCCATAATGGGTAAAATTGGTAAGAAACTGCACTGTCTAATGTTAAGTGACTGCAGGGTTGACAAGCTTGGGTTTATGTGGACCAATATCAAGACGCTGGCCCAGTGAGCCAGAGGTAGAAACCAGCTCAAAATGCGGGCTTGTCCCCCAGGGCAATTAAATCAAGCATCAAATGCTTAAGGTTCATTTGATGGGTCATACAATTCACCAATTATTTGGAGTTTATGTAAAGATGAGATGATTTTGGATGGCAGAGTGGAGTTTCGGACGTAATGCGCAAATTTGTACCGTCCCAGTCCCACACAACCAAACAGCAACCACATCTTGACAGAAAAGCCTTAAGTAATACAAAGGTCAAACTTTGATGCAGTGATTGTTTTAGATATATTGTTCGACTTGTAACTTGCTCAAATTGAAAAGGGATACACAAGTGCATTCATGTTCTTTCGCTTTCTCTAGAACTCTCCCACTCGCTTTCCGACTTTCCTTGACTTCTTTTTACCAACTTGAATTCAAGTTTTTTTGTGGAAAGTGAGTTTTAATCTGTTGTACAATTACATTGAAAGGGCTGTATAGTAGCCTGCCATGGATGTATGGCTGCATTTAGAGAAAATATCAATATGCCGAGACCTCTGTATTGATGACTTCTTTTGACTTGTGATCAATGTTCTTGACTTTTGGCAAAGATGGACGTTATACAAGTTAGCCCATATGGTATAAAAGCAAATAGTTTATCACTGAACTATCTGAAGGAATACACTTTTAATGAATAGTTTCATGGTTTATCGACAGTATAAAAGTTACAACAGCTAGGCAGAAGGGACCTATGAAAACTGTACTATAGTGGCAAGGGAATTGTCCATCAAAACACGTCATCACACATGATGACTGAGGTCTGAGATGCGCGTGAGCTGTTGAGAGATGCTGAGAGCGAGAGTCCATGTTTTAACAGTCCGTGCCTGTGTCACAAATGGTGCCCTATGGGCCCTGGTCAAAAAAAGTAGTGTCCTACATAGGGAATAGGGTGCCATTTGGGACACACCTGTGTCTCACCGCCCACCCACCCTGAGTGGTTTTTGTTTTCTCTCCGGCCGTCACATCACACAGCAGGCCAGGCTTATTATCATGTCCCTGTCGGATGTGCTCCTCCTTAGTCCGCCGTGGCCCCATACTGTAGGAAACAGGTCTAATTGTGTCTCATAGCCACAGGCTGTCTTCTGGTAGAAGGGGGGAGGGGGGTTAGATGGGTGATGATACTCAACAATGTAAATGTGGGAATAATGCAGGGCAGGGCCCCACAGTTTATGTGGCCCTCCATCTCTCATCCCTCAGCTGTAATCGAGGCCGTCGGGGTGCGGCTGCCTGGTAAGCATCAACCTCACGTCAATGAGACTCTCAACTGGCGGGTCGTTTATTCAGCGCTGATTGTGAACGGTGCCGCAGCGGTTATTGATATAGCACTTTAACACAAAATCCCCCCCCCCCGCCGTACTCAGGGCTGTGTGATCACAGCTGGCTATGTCTGCGCGTGCATGTTTTTTTTGTGCCTGATTGTTTCAATGTTATAGTGGATTAACATCTCTCTCTCCCCCTCTTATCTTTCTCTACCTCAGGAGCCCGTGATGGCTCTGTCCAGTCTGATACCAGCAGCAGCCCGTCAGAACAGAGTCAGCTGGGACAGTGTCACCCAGCCTACCCGGTGGGACCACAGGTGGGTGTCTCTCCATGTCTCCTATTGACCTGCAGTGGTGGAAAATTGTCAAAGTAAAGATACTTTAATAGAAAATGACTCAAGTGAAACAGAAAGTCACCCGGTAAAATACTCCTTGAGTAAAAGTCTAAAAGTATTTGGTTTTAAATATACTTCAGTATCAAAAGTAACTGTAATTGCTAAATTATACGTAAGTATCAAACGTTAAAGTACGAATAATCAAAAATTCCTTATATTAAGGGGCACACTCCAGGGGCACACTCCAACACTCAGACATACTTTACAAACAAAGCATTTGTGTTTAGTGAGTCTGCCAGATCAGAGGCAGTAGGGATGACCAGGGATGTTCTCTTGATAAGTGTGTGAATTGGACTATTTTCTGTCCTGCTAAGCATTCAAAATGTAACGAGTACTTTTGGGTGTCAGGGAAAATGTATGGAGTAAAAAGTACATTATTTTCTTTAGGAACGTAGTGGAGTAAAAGTAAAGGTTGTCACATATAAATAGTCAAGTAAAACGTACAGATACCCCCAAAAACTACTCAAGTAGTATTTAAGTACTTTACACCACTGGCTGCACCTAAACACATAATCCCACCAGATACAGCAGAACATGAACGTGATCTCCAAATTATATCAAATCCTCCCCAAAGATAATCAGTTGAGATGTATTTATGAGCATATACTATAAAGCAGTTTTTTGTCATAATTTTTTGTCATCAGCATAGAATATATAGAGAGTCGTTTATATTTCCTCTGCCCCTCCCCTTCAAGGCCAACAAAACGCACTCCAACCCCAGGCAGCCCTACTAAACAGCTGAGTAGGACAGCCAGCGTACGTGATTGGTTTTACTGGGTTGGTGGCTCTGCCCTGTTTAATGAACATTTATCTCATTAGTGCTGTCTCACTGTCACCTCCCTAAACACAGTAGTGTGAACAGCCAGACAGGCAACCAAGCAGGCACAGAGCTTCCCTCCCTCCCTTCCCTTAATGAGCCCACTCTCCCGGGCACTCAGGGGTTTGCATCCCAAATGACACCCTATTCCCTTTATAGTGCACTACTTTTGACCTGAGCTCCATGGGCCCTGGTTAAAAGTAGTGCTCTAGGGAATAAGGAATAGGGTGCCATTTGGGACACGGACCTCAGTGTTACTCAATTAAGGGATCCGCTACTGAATCAATCCTCATCAGGGTAAACAAAGGAGGTTATGTGAGGGGAAGAGAGACTAACTCACTGAGTTCCCTGCTGAATTATCTCACTCAGCTCAGCAGAATGAGCAGCCGACAACCAAACGGATTAAAACCACACTGTTGACAAGAGATATGATAGCTGTTTAATACACGGATGCTAAACAAGGGTATTAGACCAAATAGAAATGCTTTAGTGCAACTGGTTGTGCCAGCGCCAAACTGTATGAGCTACAAGAGATTGTTCCCCCAACAGTCTCAGTCTAATATATTAATGCTGTCAGTACAGTCTCTGTGAATCTAACACTTTTCAGAAACAAAGGCGCTGCGCATGCCATAACCAATTCTCCTGTTTCGGGATCAATATGTTTTGATAGATCCTCTCTCCAGAGCCGGATATTGTGCGAACAGCCATTATCCGAGGGTAGTTTACCCAACATGAATGTGCCTTCCTCCCCCCGACAAAAGTCGTCTATCTCTGTGATTACAGGCAATTTCTCAGCGCCTGCCTGGGCTGCAGATGGAAGGGCCTGCTGGCCCCTAATGGGCAGAGAGGCAGGGTACCTCATCTAGGTCTAAAGCCCCATCCAGCCCCACCCAGACCCCATTCAGAGCCCAACTCGACCCAGACACATGCAGAGAGGCAGGGTACCTCATCTAGGTCTAAAGCCCCATCCAGCCCCACCCAGACCCCATTCAGAGCCCAACTCGACCCAGACACATGCAGAGAGGCAGGGTACCTCATCTAGGTCTAAAGCCCCATCCAGCCCCACCCAGACCCCATTCCAGACCCCATCCAGAGCCCAACTCGACCCAGAACACATGCAGAGAGGCAGAGTACCTTATCCAGGTCTGGATTCCCACCCAGACCCCATCCAGAGCCAAACTCTAACCCAGAACACGTGCCTGCTCCCTTGGAGCCTCACTCCTCCACACTCAACTGTCAGCCATGCCAAAGCCAGTACCACACCATCCCCACTAGACCTGTGTTGGAAAGACAGGCAAGACAAACAAAGAACGGGAAATAATGCCGAACTATTCACACAGACACCCAAAGGAAGCATAATGGGTTGTTCACTATAATGCTCTGGTATTTTAAAAGACAACATAGTTCAATTATGATCTGGAATGTGGTGGCAGCCCGAGGCAAGTTTTTCAGATGTAATGTTCAGTTAAATTAGTACTCACACTTTGCATGTTTTACAGAAGCAAGTTAGGTAGACAATCAATTCCTAAACTGCCCCCCTCTCCTCTTCACAAAAGCCATGAGCCACCCAGCAACAAACACAGCCCAAAGACAAATAGCACGGGGTCTTATTTACTTGAAGTGCCCTGAAGCTGGCAGACACGTGCTTGTAATAATAAATCAGCAGTACATTTGATGTATGTAGAATAGTTTTTTTAATACCATTCCCTTCCATGTTGCTCTGTCTTCAGTGTCAGGCGAAAGGATCTCATTTAATTTGAAGTTGAAATGAATGTTCAAAGATGTCTATGATTATCTGCCAGTACAATTCAACATGAAATTTACTTTTTTTTTTAAACCCAGATTAAACATATGTCACTTGCACTGACAACCCCCCTTTGTTATTGTCCTTTGATGGTTCGTCTTTGCTCACTCAAATGACTAATTCCTTATTTATAGCTAATGACAAACGTCATTTGGAATACGTTCAAAGTCAACCAGTGGCACTCCTTTGTGTTATGGTTTTCTATAGTACTTCAAAGCAAACTAAAATGGTTCTGAATGTTTTTTAAACCTAATGAGTATTGACTATTTAAGCAACAGGGCATGAGGGAGTGTGGTATATGTCCAATATACCACGGCTAAAGGCTGTTCTTAGGCACGACGCAACGCAAAGTGCCTGGATACAGCCCTTAGCCGTGGTACAGTATATTGGCCATATACCACAAACGTCCGAGGAGCCTTATTGCTATTGACCAATGTAATTAGAGCAGTGAAAATAAATGTTTTGTCAAACCCCGGTATACGGTCTGATATACTATGGCTGTCAACCCATCAGCATTCAGGGCTCGAACCACCCGGTTTATAAAAAAGAAAAAAAAGAATCATTGTTATTTAATCAGTTTTGTTTACAGGATACAGTTGCTAGCACTGAACCTCTCCCCATGTCATTGACTATCAAAGCTTCGTCCCTGGTCACCTTTTGATTAAAGGTGTAGGTGAAACAAATGCATGAGGAAATTAGAACCATATGGGGGTTTTCTCTTGCCCTGTTTTCTGTTTAAATGCTAGTGTTTCACCTTCCAATCTCTCCCAGCCTCTTGGCGTTAAACCCGTGTAACATCACATTCCTTAAACTGTGATTATGTCGGAACTGGTGCTTGCTTTCCTTAGCGCGCCGGGTTATCTTAGTGACACCGCTGTCACCCAGCAGCACCAAGCCTGGAAGTACAGTGGCATGTTGGCACCAGTCGGCCCCTTCGCTCCCTCGCCACAGACGCCTAGTACTGTTAAAGCTTTGTGGGCTCAGGTCAGTGTAGAGGAGTCATGCAGAGCAGGAGCAGCACCGAGGTCGCAGGGCAGGCAGGTATACTACAGGCGCACAGGAGCTGAGACGTTTCAAGGGATGTTTTTCAGGCTGGGCTTGGACACAAAGACACCATGCATTCTTTCTGTCTAGAGGCACATCCCAGCAGGTCATTTAGGAATGTCGCTTTACGCCATGCAAAAGGCTTGTTTCCTCTGATGACTTTATGAGAAGTCCGCATCTGGCAGACTGAAGAAAATCTTCCATGATATCAAGTTGAATACATATCTGGATGTCACAGCTCTGTATTCCGCTGGTGCTACAACCTTTCCACATCTTTTGTAAAGAACATGAATTAAACTCGGGGTCAAAGCACTCTGGCAATAGAAATGTTGCCTGTATATTTGCAAACCCACTCCCTGTGAAGGTACATTTGAACTGCTCCTCTACTCTGCCAAATATCTCCTGGCAATACTCCAGATAACATATCTTAGCGTCTGTGTCTGTGACTGCACAGATTCTACTCTGACTAATATTAGTGAATGCTTACACGAAGTCAGTGATGTACTGTATCTTCTAGCAAAGGAGGAAAATGCTGATATTGGCGGAAAGACTGATTCTAGGGTACCAGAGGTCAAATCAAATCAAATGTTATTTGTCATATGCACCGACGACAACAGGTGTTGTAGTACGACAGGATCCATGTGCGGAGGGAGGTGTTTAGTCACAGGGTCCTTATCTCAGCGGTGAGCTTTGAGGGCACTATGGTGTTGAATGCTGAGCTGAGCTGTGGTCAGATCTGCTCAATGGAGGTTGAGGGAGAGCTTTGTACACATCTCTGTGTGTGGAGTAAAGGTGGTCTAGAGTTTTGTTTTTGTAACAGGCTGGTAGAAATGAGTTAAAACCGATTGAAGTTTCCCTGCATTAATGTCCCTGGCCACTATGAACGCCGCCCCTGGAGGAGCATGTATACAGCTCGTTGAGTACGGTCTCAGTGGCAGCATAAGTTTCGGGTGGTAAATAGACAGCTACGAAAAATATAGATGAAAACTCTCTTGGTAAATAGTGTGGTCTTCAGCGTATCATGACATACTCTACCTCGGGCGAGCAAAACGTGTGTGTTCATTGTAATGAAATGTAAACCATTCTGCATCCATCTGAGAGGGAAATGCACTGCTCTCCTTCAAAGGTTGGAGTTGTATTCCTTTTTCCACACGCCAATAAGCAGCACTGCGTTTCGGCTGTCACTTTCTGGCTGTGGCATGTTTCAAAGCAGATGTCATCAACAAAAACAAACGGCATTCGTCAGAGCAGCACATTGATTAAAGCACTTCAGTCACTTGAGTGAAATGAGCGCGTGGCATGCGTGGCTACCTTGTTAACCCATTCATTCCCTCCCAGATGAATTTGATGTGAATATCATAAATGCATCTTTATGGATGAAATGGAATGTGTACATGTGACCTCTCGCTACTATGCACACTAACACATTCATCACCTTCACTATGCCTTTTACTAATGTCAATACATTTTTGTAACCCAGTGTCTTTCTATTCAGTCTCTGCTGGTGGCTCAGCAACTAGCCCAGCAGCTGGCCGGGGGGTCTCCAGGCCTGAACCAGCCCATCCTCATCCCCTTCAATACAGGCGGCCACCTGGGAGGCCAGCAGGGGCTGGTGCTCTCGCTGCCCACGGCCAACATTCAGGGCCTGATGGCTGCAGCAGCCGCACAGGGCATCATGACCCTTCCCCTACAGAACCTGCAAGGTAAGAGGGCTGCTCCACCAGATAACCTATAGAGGACAGGGTGGGAGACTCAATTTACAGTCGTTTTTGACAGTAATGCGTATAAATGCATGCATTATAACGTAATAACAGCAGTGATCTTATGTTATGACATTCACCAAACGCATTTAGTCCTCACACACTGTATGTACCAGTATCTACAGTTTATGCTACACAGGATATGTGTTACGATTCACCTGTATAAAAAAAATGTCAATCTAAAAATCCCATAGGGGATAAAAAAGAGCTTGGGGGGGTTATGTTCCAAAAAGCATCTCATCTTCAACTTTCCTGGAGAAAGAGCCATATTAATTACAGGTCAGCGTTTTGCCGCGCGGCGCAAAAGCACTTTGTGCCTGTTTTCTCTGCGTAAGAGTGCACTGTACTCTCTTTTCATCCTCATCCGTCCGTCCACGTGGCTGTACTTATCCTCGCCTTTTAAACTTTAATGCCCAAGTGTTCTCTTTTGATCATAGTTGTAAATGGTTTTCATTTTAATGTTTAAAACATTGTCTCTTTTATACCATTAGATTGAGGGATGGCTGGGGAAACCTTCAGTCATGAATGTTGGATGAGAGGGGCCCGGAGTCGCTAATGTAAAAAGATGCCAGGCTGCATGTAAAGCAGTGTGTTTTTGGGTGGAGATTACAATAATGCCAGTGCAGCACAAAGTGCATAGAGAAGAGCCCCCCCACCTCCTCTTCATGTGAGGAAATGGATGGACAGATGGAATGAGTGAGGAAATGGGAAGGAAGTTAGAAGCCCCTAATGGACACAAACATGCATAAATAACAACGTGCATCATCGCTATGGGGTGAGCTTTTAATAAACCCCACATCTATCTAGCCATTGAAGCCCCTCCAATGTATCCCCGAGCAATGGAGTATAATGGGACCAGAAGGTCTGTCTGTCTCACACTTCAACAACTTCTCATATTGTATGTGGTACAAGTCAGAGGCTGTGATAACCGACTGACAAAACACATTGTCATAATGTTGAAAGAACATAACCAACACCTCTCAGTCATCTTTTTTAACAGACGGTTCGGTCCGCAATCCCTTGCTGCAGTTCACCGTTCGTTTTGTACAAAGCTAAGGAAAGAAATGCCTCCTCTGCGGTTTCTTTTTAAGCGCACAGACGCATTCACACGTTCCCCTGCCATCCTATCTGAGAGGGACGTGGAGAGAAAGTGACACAAGTCAGGAGTGAAGCTAAATGTCTTGACTGTGTCCAGGGCCCTCTGGCCACACGGCGCCCCTCCACTCTCCCCTGTCGGAGCTCATCAGGGCCCTGCTGACTATGAGGCCTGCTGGCACAGCACCTCTGTCAGGCAGCCCCGGCCTGCCCCCCCCACTCAACCCAGTCCCCCCCAGCCCTGATTAATCACACGTTTACTGTTGTCAGTGTCCCTACTCCCTACTGTCGTCTGCAGTGCCCAGAGCTAGCAGCCAGCTCATTTCACGACCTCGGGAGCAAGTGTGTTTACAGCCCTGCCACACCGCACCGTGACACGCTGCTACGCTGGTTAATTAGCGTCACAACAGACGCAGACAACTATTAGCCTACAGTAATGAGACTGCAGGAGGATCTCTAACTCTATTTAAATCTAATGAGCCGGCTAATGATCAGCAAATATATCTGTTTGACTTGGGGGGGATTCTTCACAGTACATAGCACAGTTTAGTAGCTACTATAGCCAGGATGGATTCCACTTTTTCTACGCTTTAACAAATGCCCAAATGTGATGCTAAAAAGTATACCTTTTCTGTCAGCGCTCACCGGCTTTTTAATCCGTATTGTTCACCCCATCAGCTTTTTTAAGGTGCTAAACATTCTTACAACTGAGATAAGCAGAGAAATGTGAGAGCCAAGCGATTCCCGTTAAGCATCTTTGATCACTTATCTCTCGTTAAACACTCTTGGCATTTTGCCTCGTCTAAAGATCCTTCTTTAAAATTAATAAAGAGAGGGAGAGAGGGAGAGAGGGAGAGAGGGAGAGGGAGAGGGAGAGGGAGAGAGAGAGAGAGAGAGAGAGAGAGAGAGAGAGAGAGAGAGAGAGAGAGAGAGAGAGAGAGAGAGAGAGAGAGAGAGAGAGAGAGAGAGAGAGAGAGAGAGAGAGAGAGAGAGAGAGAGAGAGAGAGAGAGAGAGAGAGAGAGAGAGAGAGAGAGAGAGAGAGAGAGAGAGGGGAGTGTGCAGGCTGGAGAGTTGTGAGACGGAGTGATGAATAACCGTCATTGTAATGAGGTTGTGCAGTAAAGTTGGAGCTGCTGCTCAAATAAAACGGAGCAGCAGCAGCATCTTGTCGCGGACACGGTAAACACAGCAGCACCCAGTGTAACTTGTTATTTGTCAGAATGATTTATGCCAGGAAACATTCTGTACAAACAAATTCCCATTTTACAAGGGAGAAAGGTATCTTGTGTAACAGAGTTCACACTGCTGTACCTGCAACTAGTTTAGGGTTATGCTGTTTGTCCAATTATGTGATGATTCATATTGATTAACATAATTTGATGTAACTAGGCAAGTCAGTTATGAACAAATTCTTATTTTCAATGTCAGCCTAGAAACAGTGGTTTAACTGCCTGTTCAGGGGTAGAATGACAGATTTGTACCTTGGGGGTTTGAACTTGCAACCTTCCGGTTACTAGTCCAACGATCTAACCACTAGGCTACCCTGCCGCCCCATAGGCGAACCCCTGTGAAGAACTAGTCTTGGTTCCAGGTAAAACCCTTTTGGTTCGAGGTTGAACCTTTTTGGTTCCACGTAGAACCCTTTCCACAGAGGGTCCTACATGGGACCCAAAAGGGTTCTACCTGAAACTAAAAAAAGGGTTCTACAGGGAACCAAAAAAAGTTATCATACGGGGATAGCTGAAGAACCCTTTTGGAACCCTTTTTTCTAGGAGTGTGATAACATTTGATTGGATTTTCAAAACAGCTTTGTTGCACGTACAGCCTACAGTAATTGGCCATGCAAGATTGCCTTCCTTGTATTGTAAGTTGTAAAGTATCAAAGAAGCAGAATTGTAATGCTCAATGGAGGGAAATAAATGAAACATCATTCGCCTGCTTCTTTTCTCTATGACTGACTCGACACTAATTCAAGACTCAATTCAACCAAACAGACCCCTTTCTTATTAATAAGCAAGCGTATGACATCAGAGACCACCGTTCCAATGGTGAGGTGAGAGTATTGTTCCCCTCACTTGAAACGGCACTCGGGGATCCAGGTAGATAAACGCTGTGCATCCCACTCACCTAGCGGTACCGCCTAATGAGAAGACGTGTCAGTAGCAATCAAAGACATGTCTCCTCCATGGTTTGATGAAAACGCTCAAACACTATCGGTACCGTTTTTCATGTCGTGAGTGGGTGTTAACATGACACAAATTATGGAAATCACTCTGCTCATTACAACACCAAAGGGGTGCACTAGTTAGTTCATGTCAGACTCCATCTCTCCCGCTCAGCTGAATGCAGGTGGGGTTACGCCACCGCTCTTTTAAGAAATTAGCTCACCACAGCACCACAGCTCCCAGGAACCATGCGATTTAAAGTGAATAACCTGTCTATACCCTTTTCCTCAACCCATTCCACCATTGGTGCATTTCAAACATGCCACTTTGTTTGAACTATACTGTCACACATTGTGTGTGTGTGTGTGTGTGTGTGTGTGTGTGCACGTGCGCACATTTGCATGAGTGCGTACTTGGCAGCAAATAAAAAGCTCTGTCACATAAAAATGTTAATGTTGAGGATCCTAAGAATAACTAACACTACAGCAGACTGTCATGGTGGTAAAGATGAGCTATGCAAAACGTATAATAGTTCACCTAATTTCAGTTTATGTGACAAAACAAGCAATGTAGAAAATCATAATACAACGAGGGTCTAATCCTTAATGCTGATTGGTTAAAACCACATTCCAGCCGGTGTCTATTCCACAAGTTGCCACTGGCTAAATTGGGCTCCCGAATGGCGCAGCGGTCTAAGGCACTGCATCTCAGTTGCATGTGTCGCTACAGACACCCTGGTCGCTACAGACACCCTGGTCGCTACAGACACCCAGGTTCAAATCCAGGCAGTATCACAAACAGCCATCATTGGGGAGTCCCATAGGGTGGTACAGAGTTGTCTGGGTTTGACCAGGGTAGGTCGTCATTGTAAATAAGAATTTGTTCTTAACTGACTTTCCTAATTAAATAAAGGTTACATTTAAGTCATCTATGACGTTGAAATGCTTGTTTATTCTATTCCATCTGACTGCACAATCCACTGTCTCATCAGCCCAGCCAAGCAAATGATAAACTTGATCTCCACTATAATCTCACACTACTTTGAGACTAACATTTAGTTATTAATCAGTGGAGATTTGTATAAATGTTGCTGTCTGTCTCTCTGACATTTGCAACATTGTTTCAATGTTGAATCTCCTGTTGTCCAATAGTAATGAACCGGATGAGACAGACAGGCAGCGCTTCTCAGCCAGTCAAAATCCCTATTCAGCTGGCATCATTTTTATGGATATATACAAAAAAAGGTCAATTGAAAAAAGGTGAAACTATCACGTTTCAGGCAAGACCCAAATGCAGACTGTGTTGAAGTAACAATGTTTATTACAGTAACAGGGGCAGGCAAATGACAGGTCCAAGCAGGCAGGGGTCAATAATCCAGAGTAGTGGGCCAAAGGTACAGGACGGCAGGCAGGCTCAGGGTCAGGTCAGGCAGAGGTCGGTAATCCAGAGTAGTGGGGCAAAGCTACAGGATGGCAGGCATTCTCAGGGTGGGCAGAAAAGGTCACAACTGGGAAAAACAGGGAACAAACAAGAGACAAGAACAGAGGGGGGAAAAACGCTGGTAGGCTTGACGAAACAAAATGAACTGGCAACAGACAAACAGAGAACACAGGTATAAATACACAGGGGATAATGGGGAAGATGAGCAACACCTGGAGGGGGTGGAGACAAGCACAAAGACAGGTGAAACAGATGTCCCGGTTACGTCCATAAGACTCATATTGGAGAGACTTGGACACCCCAAGTCAATGCGTATCTGGAGAGACTTGGACTGGTCGCCCCCACAGCAGGGTTGCATGGAGAGGGGGGCGAGTAGGGGGAGATGCAAAATTATCCTTAAGACCCATAAGAGTACTCATTCCTACAAATGAGCTAGGTCTCTTAAAGGGACAGGTAGACACCTAATGACTGGCAGTACCGCAATACAAAGTCTGCGGACGCGTTCGGCTGGAGACAGCCTAGCCCTGCCGAGCTGCATTGGCTCTGCCGAGGTAAACCGGCACTCTTCGGAGGCTCTTGGAGGAACACGGGTAAGCTTGGCTCCTCTCGGGGACGTAGACGCCGGGGACTTCCGGAGTTCATCAGATGCAAGGTGGGATCCTTGAGTGAGCGATTGGGACCACAATCAGACCTCCTATCCCTCCTACGTTCCCGTTCCCGTCCATCGATCCGGATGGTTAAGGCGATGAGTGAGACGAGATCCACCGGTAGTTCCTGGGCTGCAAACTTGTCCTTTACTTCCTCCGATAATCCGTGCAGGAACGTGCCGAACAGCACTGGTTCCAGGCACCCTCTCCGCAGATAGCGTGTGGAAATCCACGGTAAGCACGGGGAGTTGCCGCAGGTCTCCTACCTGACTTCGCCACACTCCCCGTGTGCCCCCCCCAAATACATTTTTGGGGCTGCCTCTCGGGCTTCCAGCCGCGCTGCCGTGCTGCCTCCTCATAACTCCGCCTCTCGGCTTTCGCTGCCTCGAGCTCTGCCTTGGGGCGGCGATACTAAAACAAAGACTAAACAAAGGAACTAAGGTCAGAACGTGACAATGTGACTGTACATTTGCCGTAGTTGGCAAGCTAGCAAGCAAAGATAAGAACGTTGCCAGCCAGTATGGGAATGGAACATTTAGAACGAACGATTGGGTCGCGTCCTTAGATACAGAAAGAAAAGACTGAATGACTGGGTCGTGTCCATAGATACAGAACAAAAAAAAACAAATGATTGGGTCACATCTCTTGCAACGCTAGATTTGTTTCGGGACTATATCTTGTGGAAGGATGGAATAGTATGAATAAATGAATCAAAATAACATTTTTAATGAAAATATATCAATCATTATTTGAATATATTAGTAACCCGTTGTATAAAAGTAATAATGCCCTCAAAGCCGGTGTTTGGAGGAAATACTGCCACAGTTTGCAAAAACTAAACTTAAGAAGGGAAGCATAGAAATAGCATACATAGAACAGATCCACCACTTCTTAGTCGTGCTTTCAATGAGAATGACAGATTTATAACCCACATTTCAATGTAGATTTGGTCGGATCGCCCATAAAGTTACATATAGCAGCTTTGTAAGTGTTTGTCAAATTCATAGTGCATCAGGATGGATTATTATAATATCAGACAGAATTGTGAGACTTTATTACCGCCAGGTCCTCTCATACGCCCCCTAGATCAACACCCCTCTCCCTATCTCATCACAATAGAAACGATCCCAGCCCGTCTCCTGTTTAATTGGAAGCGTACTCCACCAGTGTGTATTCCACGGTGTTCCTTTAATGATTCAACTTTACTGCGGTTGTAAGGTGACTCGCAGGGGAGGGAGTGGCATTTAAATAAATAACAGTGATAAAATGTAGACCTCATACATTTCAAAGGTAATGCAACTAGCGACGCCATAAGGAGCAGCTGCATACACTGTCCTGGAGCGATAATTTGATTGATTTGTTGTGACAGCAGCCAAATAATTGAGAGTGAGAGGTGCTGTTGAAGATGAAGAGCAGACTGAGGCAGGTTCGCCCAGGCAATCCCAGCAGATATGACGCCTGGGTTCTCATCTCTGCCATTGATATCAGCTGCCACTAGTTTATTGTTTGGGAAACGTGGGGGGCGACTGCCTGTGTGACAGTTCAGGGAAAGAAAATAACTCACCAATCAGAATGAGCCAGAGCAGTGTTCAAAAGGTTAGAATCAAACACCCTTGTTTTCACTCAAGCAGGCGAACACTCGTACACACACGCATACACCTATCCCTTGAGACGTACTATTTAAACCTACATGTTAGTTTTTGAAGCAGAGGTGTAATTCAATTTCACCTCCAAATGTTACATTATTTCAAAACGTTTGTCCTCAATTTGCAGTTGTATTGCAACATCATGCATAGGATCAAGTAATACGAGGAATGCTATTTATTCTTTCTCATTGTATACAGTTTATTTACGGCTTATGTCTTTAAGAAATTGCCATTGTCTGGCATACTCTCGCAGCTTTGCTGGTCACAACATTGACCTGCTAAATCCCAGCTCCTCCACATGTCGTTGTTTGTTTTCAGCTGTGCTGCAGGACAGCGAGTTGCTGGTGGAGCCTAAGAGAGAGGGAGAGAGAAAAAGGGAGAGGGTGAGAGCGAGAGAGGGGGGGGGGGGGGGGGAAGGGGAGAGAGGGGGAGAGAGAGAGAGAGAGAGAGAAAGGGGAGAGAGAGAGGGAACGGGAGAGAGGAGGAGAGAGAGACAAAGAGAGAGAGCACTCTTGATGTCAGTGTAGTAATAACAATGCTAATCAGACATGGCTGTGGCTGCTTCACTACAGCAAGCCCTGACATGTGCCCTTACTGCTGCAGAGAGAGCACTGAGGGAGACATTCTGCTAACATCATGTCATAACCATAGACCCAAGAACTACACATGAGGTACCTGTACTGTATAGGGTGTGATGTGTATTTCTACACATGCTTTGCACGATAGTAACAGTGTTTGTCGCCTAGCTATTTTGGCTGACAATAGAGGTCTGTGTGGAAGAGTAAAATGCTCTTTTCTGACAGAGAGGTGGTGCATGGAGGCCTGAAATGACTTGCGATTTTCCAACTGGTATTAAATCAAATGACGAAGTTGGAATACATTCCCTTTACCCTAGCCAGCTCTGATTCGATCAACTGGACTATAACAATACATTACATTACCAGCCGGACTCCTTCTGTCGCCCCATGCTCAGTCAAATATGGAATGAAAAATGGGATGGTGTTAAATATATATGTTTTTTACTTATCCGATATTGAACTTGTATTTTAGGTAATACAATTATTATTATTATCATCAAAAGATTTTGTTTTTCAAACATTTTGACATTTCCATATTTCCAATATTTCTAGCAAATTACCTCAGAGCCTAGACAGTCGGACAGATGGTAGTTAGCATATACAGAATTACCTCTCACTCTGGTTATTTTCCCTCCAGAAGGTTAACAGAGGATTAGCACCCCTCACACATTAAAGGTCTGCCAGAGATTGCCACGGCACGATTCCTACGCGTTCAGGAACAATCTGTAGTCAAGCATTTTAAATGAAAATTGATTTGTGATTTACATGGTCACTGATAGGAAAATTACCTTACGAAATATTGTAAATGAAATATTACACAAGGTGCTGTGGTAGAGAGCAGACAGAGATGGTAATCTTGTGGAACTGAAATTCCCGCCTGGCAGAATTGGGTGACATTTTACATTTATCTGTGTTCCGCATGACTTGTAATGTTAATGGTCATTTTATGGGACAGAACAGGAATGAACATGGTGTTATCACAGATTGCCTCCAATGTAGAATTGTGTAGAGTAGCACAGCTGTGTCCTTTATTTCCTATTTTTCAGCAAGGTGACTTACTGAATGATCTGTCCTCTGTTGTTGAATGTATGCATTCAGCCCATTTTTTTTTTTTATCAGGCAGTTCAACTCCAAACGTCATTACAAACACACACCTTTACTGAAGCAAAGGCTTTACAGGGAGACTGTAGTGTATTTTACCACAGGGTTGTTTGAAAATTCATCTTCGTGGGTTAGAGGTTTTAGAAATGTGGAGGGAAATGTACTGAAAGGCTTCAAATCCTTCTACCAAGTGGGGATTTTAAAGAAGCTATTCAATCTGAATTTTCCTCTCAGGATACTTACAAAAACAAATAGTTACTGAAATTGGTAACATTCAGTATGTTTTTTTTTGTGTCAGAAATCCTGAGACTTATTCAGAAATATATAGTTTTGCCTTCTTACAGCACTGAATACTTTTCAAAAGTAATAGATATTTCTTTCATAATGGACAAGCAGCTCAAGCGTGATTGGAATACATAATTTTGTCAATACAAAAATATCAGATTATCAATACAACCCAACACTTTTTCAATACAAATCTACCATCAACTTAATAATAACAGGAAATCAATAAAGACTTATCTACTAATGAATACTGCTTACACTCACCCCACATTTACTCATTTTAATCAATAGCCTGTGCACTCATCCTTTCCATTCCCTACAATGACCAGACAGGCATAACACAGGGATTTCAAAGGGGAACAGTCCGGCGTGTTTGAAAAGTAATAGAAATAACTTAGCAGAACAAAGTGTGACTCCGTAAAGAGCATAAGGCTCAGGGGGTCACAAGGATCCAGTCCAGCCCAGATCACTCTAAGGTCATTAGTAACCACGGCTCGCCAGTTCCATGTCTGTGAAACCAGAGAGCCTGTGGTGACAGCAGATAGTGTTGAAACAAACCCCATGGCCATTGGGAGAAGGCTGGTCCGCTAGGCTGCTAAAAGCTATCTGTGGTTACTAATTGCTGGCCGGGGCCTAATTGCCTTAATTAATAGGTTTGGTGTCTCAGGGCTAAGACAGGGGAGCTTGTATCAGTGTCAGAGGAGCTCAAAAGCCCAGGAGGTCTGGGGGGGGTGGTGGGGTCCCTGGGGGCCCATCTCTGGATTAACCACAGATACATCACAGATGGATTATATAGTGTTTGAGCAAGATGGCATGTTTAGACCAGAGAGATCCATTACTCTCTGATCATAAGAGAGCATTACTTAGTACATCTCAGGGTAGAGAGAAAAGCGATGGTTTCTGTCTCTGTTCAAACACATCGCTCACCCCTCCTGTACTCTCCTCCCCCTTCCTCTCCAGTTCCTGAATTATGTGGCTGTAATTCAGAGTGACAAAGTAGATTTAGCACCTTTACCCACCGACAATGGGGGTTTTGTTCAGTGAGCTCTTACTGTGAAATTAGCCCTGGTGCTCCCTTTTTCCGGCTGCAGTGAAATGGTTACAAGACACAGATCAGCCCATAAGAAAATAGAAATGATTCAACAAATCTTCTGCTTTCCCCTTCTGCCTGCACCTCACCCCAACCCCATCTTCCCCTCTCCACTACCCCTTCCTCTTCCCCCATCAAGCACCTGGCAAAGGCTTGTAAGTTTCGGGTGCATGCATTTTTTTTCTTTCTTCTGATGATATATTGTCCCGGTGGTGAATTTCATTTACTGCTGCTGCCCTTTGCTAAACCTGTTGCTAGTCAGTGAGCATGATAAGCGTATAAGTAGTGCACTACTTCATTCATCATACATCGTTCTGGGCCCTCAAATATCTCATATGCGATTCAGGAGGAAACTACTAAACCGGCACAAATAATCCCTCTAGGAAACAGCTGGGGTTATGTTAAACGCTGCGTAAGAAATATATTGGATTGTTTGCATGTGTAATGAAATATACATTTCTGATGCTTGCATTTTGCAGCGTATTTGCCTTCATTTCGGTTTATGTGGTATGAAATGTATCACAAGTAGTGGTGCTTGTGATTTACATCATAAAGCTCTCATATATTTCTGACACCATCTTTGCCTTTGCATTTTGAAATCTGCCCCCCCCCCTCCCCCAATCATATCGCTGCTGTGTTGTGTTGTATTAAAGAGCATCACTAATCACAAGAGGCTCTGTGTCACTCAGAAGTCTCCACATCACTGGGGCTGACAATGTTGTGCTGTGGGCATGTTGTGCTGTGCGAAAGTGCTTACACTCTCCCACAGACAACCAAAGGGAATAATTAAAGACAGAATATGGAGGCAGAAGAATGGAGAGCAAATCCCATTGTTTTGGGGTTATTTCATCCCACTGAATTCTTTCTCTCCTCTCTCTCTCTCCTTCTATTCTCGCATTCCTCTCTCCAAATGCACTGTGGGTAATATGGCACACTTTCAAAAGCTTATGTAAGCGAGGCAGCATACAACAAAGGGCCTATGATGTCCTACTCATCCCCACATTGTCTTTTCATTATTTTAGAATCATTTCATATCTGGGGGAGTGGGGGAGTGGGGGAGTGAGTAGGCGAACGAAGCAATGCTTAATAACCCCATAATGTAGCTGCCGGAAAGCTGAGAAGGAAAGATGCTTTTTGAAGGACTTGAAAACAACCCGTGTGCTCTTATTTCTCCCTTCCTCCCTCCTCTCTCTTTTCTAACAGCATCATTTCTTTAAACCTCCCACAATCACAACTGTTTTCCAAATAATCCCCAATGAAATTCTAATTTAAGTTGAGTAGACTATTAGAGGAGCTCGACTACACTCCATTTCGGGAGCAGTAAATGTTGCCCCTCAATCTCTCCCAGCTTTTACTGTCAGTCAGAGAGCACTCAGTCATCTCCGTGCATCGGGCCCGCAATATTGATTTTTCCACCCACTGAAACAGCCGCATGAACATAAATTTTGCATGAGGCTTTTACTCACGTCCTCCGCCTCCGTCTGACGACAGATGATGGGACCGTGAACGGGCTGTAATAACCCGGCCTGGCCTGCCAGGGCCGACAGGCTTCACAGGGGCTCCAGACTCTCCTCTGTTATCTACCACAGAATGGCAAAAGGCAGAGATACTGTTAGATGGACAATTTACGTCTGTTGTGTTCAGTGGCACGTTCTGTATCACCTCCACCTCTGTCTGAGCCTCCCTTCGGGACAGACTTTTGAAGAGCGAGAGAAGCCTGCTATGTTCATAGGGAGTTTTCCTACTGTAAGGAATGAGTGGGTTATGCAGCCATGCCTAGTATTATGTCCGATTAGGTGTTACAGAGAACAACTCAGAGGACAACTGGGATCAGCCGTGTCACTCCTCAGCTGTAGTTAAAGAGCCAGTTGGGATGTTCGGCCATCTTGATTGACTGTACTACTGTATTGATGTAAGATATTGACCTCGGCGTACACACCACGGACAAACTGAATTGGTCCACCCACACAGACAACGTTGTGAAGAAGGCGCAGCAGCGCCTCTTCAACCTCAGGAGGCTGAAGAAATTGGTCTTGTCACAAAAAAGCACTCACAAACGTCTACAGATGCACAATCGAGAGCATCCTGTCGGGCTGTATCACCGCCTGGTACGGCAACTGCTCCGCCCACAACCGTAATGCTCTCCAGAGGGTAGTGAGGTCTGCACAACGCATCACCGGGGGCAAACTACCTGCCCTCCAGGACACCTACACGGCCCGATGTCACAGGAAGGCCATAAAGATCATCAAGGACAACAACCACCCGAGCCACTGCCTGTTCACCCCGCTATCATCCAGAAGGCGAGGTCAGCACAGGTGCATCAAAGCAGGGACCGAGAGACTGATAAACAGCTTCTATCTCAAGGCCATCAGACTGTTAAACAGCCACCACTAACATTGAGTGCCTGCTGCCAACATACTGACTCAACTCCAGCCACTTTAATAATGGAAATGGATGGGAATTGATGTAAAAATGTATCACTAGCCACTTTAAACAATGCCACTTAATATAATGTTTACATACCCTACATTACTCATCTCATATGTATATGTATATACTGTACTCTTTATCATCTACTGCATCTTGCCATCTTAATGTAATACATGTATCACTAGCCACTTTAAACTATGCCACTTTATGTTTATATACCCTACTTTACTCATCTCATATGTATATACTGTACTCTATACCATCTACTGCATATTGCCTATGCCGTTCTGTACCATCACTCATTCATATATCTTTATGTACATATTCTTTATCCCTTTACACTTGTGTGTATAAGGTAGTAGCTGTGGAATTGTTAGGTGAGATTACTCGTTGGTTATTACTGCATGGTCGGAACTAGAAGCACAAGCATTTCTCTACACTCGCATTAACATCTGCTAACCATGTGTACGTGACAAATAACATTTGATTTGATCTGACCTTCCACGTGGACAGATACAGGCTATAAAAAACAAATGCTATTCAATCATAGCAATGAAATATCTACGGTGAATCACAGATAATGTAGGTCCGCTATTATACTGTATCTTTTTACTTATTTGCGTTCTAATATCTCCATGTAGAGGACTCAATACTCAATACTTTCAAATCCTTCCCCTGGGGTGAGAATTCCACAACACAGCTTCGTGTTGCCTTGCATCACAAAGTGAAAGCGTTATCTGTGGATCCCTACAAGCGGTGTGTTTTACTCTGTAAAACCCCATGGCCCATTCGACTCCAGTCTCTACTGATTCCATTTTTGTAGTGTCTAAACCCCTCCGAAGCGACACTGAAACATTGATATTGTCTACAGTGACTGCAGGTAAAAAAAATTTTACACAGTTGGATCTTTTATCTGGTTTTATTTGCCCTGTGTTCATTCTAACCATGGCCACGGAGCAGGAATCAATGTTCCATGCTCTCAACGTGATTCGTATATACCACAGCTACCGAATGATAAAACTGAGAGACACATTTGTGTTCCCAGATGTCTCGGGAAACCTATGACATTGAAATGTGTCGTGTGACCTTTAGTTCAATGTGTGAGCGTTATCTGTCGTTTCAGTGTTTACTTTGACGCAACACCACGACGTCTGGTGCTGAAATTTGAAATCCTCCGCGACACAAAATAAAACATGTTCCGTTTTAGTTCAATATCTATTCAAAAAGGGTGAAGGGAAACATGCCACTGAAATCTAATGCTGCATGCTAAATTGAGCCGCCATATTGCTAATACCAATAACATGGACTATTTCTCTGGAGTCAGTGCTCCTCCTAATTTACCACCTTGATAACGTTGCATGGAAACGGCTGCATGTGCAAAATAAGTTTCTGGTAGAAATAACATGTTTTCATCCCAGTTTATTAGTCTGAGTGTGCTTCCTCTTAATCCTCGGGGTAAAAATGACCTTCCTCCCGTCCATGTTCATAATTGCCAAGTGCCCCGCCGACTCGTCCATCTCTCTCCAGTGGAGTAATTATCCGTGTGGCTCATTGAGCAACCATTCGAGACAGTGCTTTATGTCCTCCCACAGTGGGACGTGAGGCAGAGACATAATAGGTCTGTTGTTTCCTCTCATTATCTCCTCTCCTCCTCTCCTCTCCCTTTGCTTGTTCAAGAACCACAGCAATGTTAAGACGACCGCCTAAAATGGTCAGAACACATATTTTCATTTACTTCATGAAGGCACCTCTTCAGACCCCTGACTGGCTCCTATTTTACTGCAGTCTGCTAATGATGCTGGGAGGAGAGAGGTGAAGATAGAGCGAAGGTCGCTTCAGATTCGTTTTTTGACCTTTTGATGATTTATGCCTCCGAACATTTGAACACATATTGTACCATTTTGCATTGAATGTTTTAGCCTACAATATTCTGATTTTTGTACTTGAAGAACTAACTCTTTACACTACATTAAATTGACTGGACTCCTCGCCGTTCTGTCTGTGCGATACACACAATACAATGTAAGAAAGAGATTTCGTAAAGAGTTAACCAATGGACTAAACGTTGTGGGTTGAAACCAGACCAGTCAATGTCCTTTTATCCGTTTATTTCTTAACTGTCTCTTTCATGTGGCCTTTGACCTGGCCTTTGCTGGGAGCTGAGTGTGATGAGCATGGATATAGACATTGAATGCTTCTCCTTTCAATTATCACATGACCTTTTGCCATTGGTGACTTTCTTTCAATACTGTATATAACAAATACTTGGCCTTTTTCATTATTTCTATACAGTATTTTGTATTGTACCTCGTATGCATGTGTCCTAACCACACACACACACACACACACACACACACACACACACACACACACACACACACACATATAGTGTGCAGTGCTATAAAAGTAAGTTAACTTGCCTCTCCTTAAAAGTCATTTCTTTATAAATCTATATATTTTTTGTCTTTATTGTTCCTTATATGTATGGAATGATTTAGTATCCTGACCTTTCGAAATAGTTACTACACATATGCATCCTATAGACAGATATGGACAAGTGCACATTACACGCTCACACACTCACACACACACAAACACAGGGGTGAGCTGTTGTTAACACCGAGGAGAAAAGGACAGAGGCCAAATCAAGCCCAGAGAGAGAACTGCAGTAATGGGGCAGGGACCAGAGAGGGGCCTGTTGTAATGAGAGAGGTGGCTGCTTCTCTCTCTCATCCTCTCCTGAGCCACACAGGAAACAGAAATAGCATTTTGTTTGACGTACGAGCCGGTTTTGACCTAGCCTCGCGACCTTTGACAATCAGTCTCGCTTTGTACTTCACAGAGTCAGGGCTGCAGCAGTCAAAGACGACAGTTCATTTCAACAGTGGCACCATCCACGCTGAAACAAAGTTGACCAGAGCCTACAGTAGGGGTGTCAAACAAATGGGATCTGGCTCACGGGTGGTTTGAGTTTAAAAAATACCTAAAAACGAACTCAATATACTTTGTATTGATTAAAACCAAATCAAAACGGCATACCCCCAAGCCATAAGACTTCTGAACAGCTAATAAAATGGCTACCCCGACTACATGCATTGCCCCCCCCCCCCCTTTACGCTGCTGCTACTCTCTGTTATTATCTATGCATAGCCACTTTAATAACTCTACCTACATGCACATAATTACCTCTTACCTCGACTGCTGCTCTTTAATTATTTGTTATTCTTATCTCTTACTTTTTTGGGGGGGGGTTCTTAAAACTGCATTGTTAGTTAAGGGCTTGTAAGTAAGCATTTCACTGTAAGGTCTACACCTGTGTGACACGAATGTGACAAATACATTTGATTTGAAATAATGGTCCATCCAGTTTCTTGGCTGTGCACAGCTCACTAATAATCACCGAAATGAAAGCTACATAGGGAGTATTGCTTAGCATAATTGGACGGAGAGGAAGTATAACCAATTGTCAGTGCGGCCCTCCGGACCTCGTTGAAGGACAAATGCGCCCCCCCCCCCCAGGTCAAAAAGGGGTCTGACACCCCTGGCCTACAGTATCCTTGGTCATATGACTCCCACTCCTCTGTGTCGAGAGAGAGTCACTGTATCCTGTTTGAGGTATTTCATCTTCCACCTACTGGGACCTCTTATGGTCCAAAAGTGCTACAGTATACAGTAGATTACAACTTACAATAATACACATCTAATGAACATTTGACTTCATTTCTTCAGCTGGCATGTATTTTCAGTATTTTGTCTGTGTTGTGGCTTATTCTTAATATCATGATTATCAGAGGCTTGCTCGTTCAACCGTCAGATTGGGCACCTTTATCCTGTACCCCTAAGCATGGTGCCTGTAAGTGAGAGGGCCACTTGAACACTGTGCCAGGATTGGTGAACGTGTAGCCATGGGAGTGAAGAACACATAATGAGCTCCGTAGGATCCCAGCAGCCTTTTGCCCTTGTCTCTATCTTCTCCGAACCTCCATTTCTCCTCCTCCTCCATCCACTGTCTGCTTGAGGAGGTAGCACGAACAATTAGTGGATACAGGGATGCTAGATTATGAGGTCAGCCAAAGCAATCAGACAGCTGCTGTTAGAAGAATGCTCTTCCAGCAACAGGGGGAAGAAGGGTCAGTGGGCCTCACGGTCTAAACAAGATGACAGAATTTATAAAGCATCGCTGTTAAAGAATATAGTTACCTGCGGTGTAGCCGTTATAATAAGGCCACATGGGGCTTCTTCCATATTCCCTCTGTATTTGTTTTCCTTTTTCATATTCTTTTGTTTTGCCTCTCTTTCCTCCTCGGCCTCACGGTCGACGCTGGAGGAAATTCTCTGACTCCTCTTTGATCTTCCCCTGGTTTAGATAAAACATTTTTGACAGAAATCTCTTTTTATCTCTCTCGCTCTCCTTTTCCTTCTTTCTGTCTTTCATTCCTCCCCTTTTCCATCTTTTTAACTGGCGCCCTCCACATTTCCTTGCGGTACACTTGCGAGCAGGAAGAGAGGTGCCCAGTCCTGTCATAGCTCGCTGGACAACTTGCCCCAACATTTCAAATGAGAATTGGACTCTTGGCTTTAGCGAGCCAAAGATGATATATAATTCATGGTGGGTGTGGGAGAGGTGTCAATGTGTCAGGAGGTAGAAGAAATGTAAAAGTGTTGCCGCTATTTACTGGCACAGAGACACTGGCCCACATCCCAAATGACACACTATTCCCTTTATAGTGCACCACTCTTGAGCAGGGCCCGATAGGGCTCCGGTCAAAACGAGTGCGCTATATAGGGAATAGGGTGCCATTTGGGACACAGGCACTTGCTTTCTTCACTGGGATTCTTCTTCTGCTACTTAGAGCCGAGGAAAAGAGGGAGGTCTTGATCAAATGCTCGCATGTGCCTCTCCAGAACCCAGAGCGACCGGACTAATCAAAGAAATGTCTGCCCTCATGTTTTATTAATTCATCTCGCTATGAAACAGCCGTTGGTTTAATTATTGAAGCGCATTGATTCAGTATGTATACAAGCTGGTCTACCCCTCTATTCACAAATGCTCTGCTGTGTTATCAAACGCCAGCCAACACTCTCTTTTCTGCCATTGATCTATTGTTATTCTCTCCATTTCTCGAGACCTCTCATTGTTTTAAAGGCTGAAAGAGGACTCCGTTGCGGTAGCCTGGTCACTGTAGGTTATATCGATGTTATACGGCTTAAAATAGCATTCTTAACATACCGAAAGTAGGTAATAGTGCTTTTGCAAGATACTGTAGTACTCTCACATGCAGTCCCAGAACTGGCAAAAACACCACCAAGTGTTAGGCTGGGGGCAGACCAATGGTAACAAGAGCCCTCTGAATGTCTATCGGATCTTTTGTATGGTGCCTGTCGTTCACCGCACCGCCAGTACCCTCTTCTCAAGGAGAAAAGTCAAGTAGATTCACAGTCAAATAATGGTCTCAGAACCTACAGTCTTTTTTACTAGAGAACCGGTAAAGGTCAGGGGGAGATTTGGCGTCTTGATCAAATATTTGGTTGGCCATTAGAAATGACTTGGTTTTGTGTGTCACTCTCTTTATACTGCCCGCTGAGTGATTATAAGGGTGAAATGCTGTATGCCTTTAGGTCAAAACAGTCACTCATACAGTCACTTAGGGTTTTGTAAAAAAATATATATAAAAAATAAGAACCAATGATTTTCTGAGTCAATGGTTGAGAATTTGTGAAATGCACCACCACGCACTGTATTATATATGAAGAGCTGGATACGTATACGTATGGCATATTCTAAGAACCTCGTGGCTGCGTCCGTGTTGATGTACACACGAATGTGTCTGTCCATCTCTGGCTGTGTGTCACTGAAACGGTGAGAGAAGTGCATCCGGTTTCATTAGCGTTTAAATCCAGAGACGAGGATGACGGTATGATTTCTTCAGACTTGCCGTTCAAGACGAATGACTCTTCTTCGGGAGATTTTCCCGCAATTAAACGCGAGATTGTGACATCCTCCGAGTGAAAATGAAGCGCTCCTCTCCAGAGACGCCAATTATATCAGTTCATGTGGATAGCTTTGCCGTCTAACTACTGAAGTCAGGTTCTTCTGGAACTCTGTGGTAGAGGTTCCAATGTTACTGGACTTTGTTGTGGGACTGGACCATTTTACATTGATATCCCCACACCTCGACCTATTGTCTATCTATTGTTAGGTGTGAACATTATTTTTCGGTTTGATACCCCGACTGCTGGTTTTCATGATTACACATGAATGTGTTACAAACATTTTTGAGTGAATGGTTTAGGATACAGTAGTGATGATATCAATTTGATGTTCTGCTCCTCTTCCTTCACCAGCTACCTCATCCCTGAACTCCCAGCTTCAGCACCTGCAGCAGCTTCAACAGATACAACAGCACCACCAGCAGCAACAACAGCACCATCACCAACAACAGCAACACCATCAGCAGCATCAACACTCCCACAGCCACGTCCACAACCAGCTGTCGTCGCGGGGTCACATGACCTCGCCCAGCCTACAGCCGTCCTCCGTCTCGGTCCCCTCCCCTGGCTCCGCCTCCTCCACCACCTCCATGACCGGCTCGGGCCAACCCCCGCTGTCTCCGCCGCTCAGGCAGAACCAATCACCGGCCCGAAGCCTGCCCTCGCCCGTCACACCGCCCATGCCACTGCAGGTGAGCTCACACTACCCTGTTACTGTATGCCACTGTGTTAATACCAAAAGTATTTTTACCTTGTGTTATCCAAGTTGCAAGAGTTGTAGCTTACATAGGCCTACTTCCTATTGCTGCTGCGTCTTTGACGCCCTCATGCATAGACTTCAGCCAGTGGATGTGTGGTCGAATATTCTTACTAGTGGTGGTATTGTGATGAAATGGTGTTGTGGGGTGTATTGTGGAGAGACGAAGGCCAATCTTGACATAGCACAATGTTGATGACTACTCATTAGACCCTGTTTGTCTAGGTACTGTTTTATACTTGATATGATTCCAGAGCTAGTGTTTGACGCCCGTCAGGCAGCTCTGATGTCAGTGTGGGGGCATTAAAATGTGCACCTACTGTAATTGACAAGGTCATCGTTCAGTGAGAGGGTTATTCAAAGCACACTAAACTGAGTTGCGAGCCGTCGCGCATCGTTTTTGAACTCCTCTTGGATATATCAGGTTCTCATCAACGTTTATCAGTCCTTTATTTTTATCTTAGCTGCCCTTCCCTCATCCAACCTCCTTTTTTCGTCAGTTTGTCTGTCCATCCATCTCGGCCCCCTTCTGTCCGTCTGGCTGTCAGTGTGCGACGATAATAACCTATTTTATATCCCTGTGGTTTCATTTCTGGTGGAGCTCGGCCAGGGTCGCCTCCTTCTCCCTGGCCACATTCATCAGAGTCAGGCCTTTATTGGGTTGTGGCGCTGC
The DNA here is from genome assembly GCF_023373465.1 of Oncorhynchus keta. NCBI lineage: Eukaryota > Metazoa > Chordata > Actinopteri > Salmoniformes > Salmonidae > Oncorhynchus > Oncorhynchus keta. Next base: position 30,677,548 of record NC_068424.1, on the reverse strand, counting down.
ACCCTTCTTTATGGCCAGGATGAGTACGGCCATTTGTTTCCCCCCTTGCACCCCTCTCCGGCCCTGTCACGGCCCAGTGAGACTCAGCAGGAAAAACAGACGCCCGCATTTAATGGCCTCCAAAAGCTGGCTAGCTTCTGCCTGCCTCCCAGACCTAGACACCAACCATATACTATAACCACAGTCTAGCAGAGTCAAAGGCTGTGCATCCCAAATGGCAACCTATTCCATCCATTCCCCTCCCATAGGGCTCTGGTCAAAAGTTTATAGGCAATAGGGTGCTATTTGGGACGAACCCACAGTACTGGTCCACTCAGACACAGCCAGCATAAGGGCCAAAGCCTTGCAGTAATAACCTTCTTTTCTGGAGTACATAAGTGTTCTGATGTGCATTACAATCAAGCAAAGCTCCCCTATGTCTTTGAATATTCTTTCATTTTTGAAAATAATTTCAGGTCTAGAAAGCAGAGCTACAGAGAGTAGTCCCTGCCTGACATACTGCAGTGCCTGACGTACTCACAATTCAATATAATTCTCCTCTGTTTACTAGCACAATTAAGGAGCAATCATAATCTAGTTGTACTATGATGAAATCCACTAGTTTCACCACCAGACCTCATCCTTACTATTAGATTAAGAAGCTGAGATCCTGATTATGATGACTGGGGATACATTTACATTTTAGTCACTTAGCAGACACTCTTATCCAGGGATAGAAACAGACAGACAGACAGATCGATAGATAGAGATAGATCTGCACCCTCCATCTTGTGTGTGTGTGTGTGTGTGCATGCTAGGGCTGGGTCCCAAATGGCTCCCTATTTACTGCACTGCTTTTCACAACTTTTTCATAAGGCTCTGGTTTTAAAGTAGGCCACTATATAGGGAATAGGGTGCCATTTGAGATGCACTCTAGCAAAGATAACAGCTCTCATTTCATCTCCTTATTATTCACACACACATGACCACTCAGCCATTCAACCATTTGTTTTAATAACCACAGCCATTAGTTTTAATAACCAGGGGGCTTGTCAGATAGGCAAACATTCATTAGGAGACGATTACTCTCCTAATTGTTCACCACTGGGAGGTGAATAGAATCAACAGCTCTAGATGTCTGTGAGCTGATTCTCACTGAATAGAGTTATCAGGACCAAAATCTCAATTGACATAATACACTACATGACCAAAATATCTCATTCCAAAATCATGGGAATTGATATGGAGTTGGTCTCCCCTTCGCTGCTATAACAGCCTCCACTCTTCTGGGAAGGCTTTCCCGCTAGATGTTGGAACCTTGCTGAGGGGACTTCAAATCAAATCAAATTTATTTATATAGCCCTTCGTACATCAGCTGATATCTCAAAGTGCTGTACAGAAACCCAGCCTAAAACCCCAAACAGCAAGCAATGCAGGTGTAGAAAGGCCAAATCCTAGGAAGAAACCTAGAGAGGAACCAGGCTATGTGGGGTGGCCAGTCCTCTTCTGGCTGTGCCGGGTGGAGATTATAACAGAACATGGCCAAGATGTTCAAATGTTCATAAATGACCAGCATGGTCGAATAATAATAAGGCAGAACAGTTGAAACTGGAGCAGCAGCACAGTCAGGTGGACTGGGGACAGCAAGGAGTCATCATGTCAGGTCGTCCTGGGGCACGGTCCTTGGGCTCAGGTCCTCCGAGAGAGAGAAAGAAAGAGAGAATTAGAGAGAGCATATGTGGGGTGGCCAGTCCTCTTCTGGCTGTGCCGGGTGGAGATTATAACAGAACATGGCCAAGATGTTCAAATGTTCATAAATGACCAGCATGGTCAAATAATAGTAAGGCAGAACAGTTGAAACTGGAGCAGCAGCATGGCCAGGTGGACTGGGGACAGCAAGGAGTCATCATGTCAGGTAGTCCTGGGGCATGATCCTAGGTCTCAGGTCCTCCGAGAGAGAGAAAGAAAGAAGGAGAGAGTTAGAGAACGCACACTTAGATTCACACAGGACACCGAATAGGACAGGAGAAGTACTCCAGATATAACAAACTGACCCTAGCCCCCCCGACACAAACTACTGCAGCATAAATACTGGAGGCTGAGACAGAAGGGGTCAGGAGTTGCTTCCATTCAGCTACAAAGCATTAGTGAGGTCGGGGACTGATGTTGGGCGATTAGGCCTGGCTCAGTCAGTGTTCCAATTCATCGCAAAGATGTTCGAGGGGGTTGAGGTCAGGGCTCTTGCAGGCCAGTCAAGTTCTTCCACACCGATCTAGACAAACCATTTCTGTATGGACCTCGCTTTGTGCACAGGGGCATTGTCATGCTGAAACAGGAAAGGGCCTTCTTCAAACTGTTCCCACAAAGTTGGAAGCAGAGAATCATCTAGAATTTAACTGTATGCTGTAAGATTTCCCTTCACTGGAGCTAAGGGGCCTAGGCCCAACCACGAAAAACAGCCCCAGAGCATTATTCCTCCTCCACCACCAAACTTTACAGTTGGCACTATGCATTCAGGCAGGTAACATTCGCCTAGCATCCACCAAACCCAAATTCGTCTCTCTGATTGTCAGATGGTGAGGTAGCCTAGTGGTTAGAGAGTTGGGCCAGTGAACAAAAAGTTAATGGATTGAAATCCCTGAGCTGACAAGGTAAAAATCTGTTGTTCTGCCTCAGAGCAAGTCAGTTAACCCAATGTTCCCCGGGTGCTGAAGATGTGGATGTTGATTAAGGAAGCACCCCGCACCTCTCTGGTTGGGTTAAATGCAGAAAACACATTTCAGTTGTACAACTGACTAGTTATCCCCCTTTCCCTGAAGTGTGCTCCAGAGTCCAATATCGGTGAGCTTTATACCACTCCAGCCGACGCTTGGCATTGCGTGTGTCTGCTCGACCATGGAAACCCATTTCATGAAGCTCCAGACGAACAGTTCTTGTGCTGACGTTGCTTCCAGAGGCAGTTTGGAACTCGGTAGTGAGTGTTGCAACCGAGAACAGACGATTTTTACGCACTTCAGCACTCCGCGGTCCCGTTCTGTGAGCTTGTGTGGCCTACCACGCCGCGGCTGAGCCATTGTTGCTCCTAGAGGTTCACAATAACAGCACATATAGTTGGCCGGGGCAGCTTAGCAGGGCGGAAATGTAATGAACTTACTTATTGGAAAGATGAGCATCTTAAGACAGTGTCACGCTGAAAGTCACTGAGCTCTTCAGTACAGGCCATTCTATTGCCAATTCTATATGGAGATTGCATGGCTGTGTGCATGATTGTATACACCTGTCAGCAATGGGTGTGGCTGAAATAGCCAAATCCATTAATTTGAAGGGGTGTCCACATACTTTTGTATATATAGTGTATATACAAACACTTTTCAATTCACATTAGCAACAGGAATGTCACAAGCCGAGAAAGGGTTTGTTTGGGTTTGTTTGGCGTTCTTGCTTCGCAGCTCAAAAGTACCACAAATGTCACAGTAGTCACTAGCCAGGAGGCTAACTATTGTAAACTATTCCACTAGTTAGCTAGCTACTAGCTAACATTAAGCAAGCAACTCTTCATGCACACATTCATCCATGTTTCTCAAATGTAAACTTAAGCATTTACTCCACCTTTTTAAGGTTAGGCTTAAGCTTAGGCATTAATTTCGAAGTGTTAAGGTTAGGCATTAACTCAGAATGATTAACGTAAGGGTTAAAACAAAAATCTCAAAACAACTTTCTATTGCTGGATTCAAACATGCAATCTTTGGCACTGAACGCAGATGCTTACCCCTAATCTTAAACTTAAGCCTAACCTTAAACTTACCTCTAACCTTAAAAATGTGGAGTTAATGCGTAAACTTAAGCCTAACCTTAAAAATGTGGAGGTAATGGCACCAAAGGCAGATGCTTACTCCCATCCACCAACCCCGTCCACAACACCGCAGACGTACTTGAAGTTAACAGCGCTCACTGTTGTCCCTAGTGGCCGGTTTTCACATCATCTCCCAACGTCCTCAGACATGGATGGACGTCAAATACTGACCTGGCTGTAATTATAGCAACATAGTACACTTGAATAATGCAAAAAAAAACACAATCATGTGCAGACAATTACAGGTCTGTGCACTCATTATTTTGCTTCAAGACAAAAGCAAAGAGTTACTTCTAGCTAAAATTTCTTAGCTACAGTTTCAGGTTGTTACTGCAGTTTCAGGGAAAAACTCAATAAAACAAGTCTCAAATATCTATACATTTCAGCTGTTTCAAAAACATTGTCTCTGCTATTACCATTTGCAGTGGTGATTTGAACATGTACATCAAACTCCCCACTTTTTTGTTGTTGTTGATGCATGCCAGCAAATCCACAACACAACACTAAACAATACATGAAATGGCACTATAACGGTGACAAACGGTGCCCGCAAACTGTTAGGGTCTACACAAAGATGTCCCAACAGCAGAGCTTTCTTTTCAGCACCAAGGAGTGAAATCTTACCACCTGGCTATCAGCGGAGCCTTGTCTTTCAGCGAAACAGTTCCTTCAGCCTCATTTACTGTCTTTTTAAAAAACATAACGGACCTCTGAGACTATCACAGTGCAGGTGCATTTATACGGAGACTTGATTACACACAGGTGGATTGTATTTATCATCATTAGTCATTTAGGTCAACATTGGATCATTCAGAGATCCTCACTGAACTTCTGGAGAGAGTTTGCTGCACTGAAAGTAAAGGGGCTGAATAATTTTGCACGCCCAATTTTTCCGTTTTTGATTTGTTAAAAAAGTTTGAAATCTCCAATAAATGTCGTTCCACTTCATGATTGTGTCCCACTTGTTGTTGATTCTTCACAACAAAATACAGTTTTATATCTTTATGTTTGAAGCCTGAAATGTGGCAAAGGGTTGCAAAGTTCAAGGGGGCCGAATACTTTCGCATGGTACTGTATCTCCCTGGCATATTACATAATTTATGCAGCAGCATACAAGATTTTTGTTGTGCTCACTTGAACAGGAAAGTGGCGAGGCTGTGCTTCTTATGAGCAAATTTTGTCATCTAACTTTGTCATCAAAGTCTGCCATTCTCTGGATTTATGGTGCTTTCATAACAACTGGGAACTCGGAAAGAAACAAGGTTGAATCATGAAGTCAGTGATCTTCAGGTCGGAGCTCTAGAAAGAGGCCAGAGTTCCCGACTTGGAATTCCGAGTTGGATGACCGTTCAAAATGTGTTTTCCCAATCGGAGCTAGTTTTTTTTAACCTAGTCTGAGATTTCCCAGTTCAGAGTTTCCAGTTGTTTTGAACGCGGGCAGAAGTCATGCTGGATTGACAACATGGCCAATGTATCTGTAATGACCAATGACCCTGAGCCTGCTTGGATGGGCACTTCTAATGTAAATCTATGGCAGCACCCAAGGGGCCTGATTGTTCGAGCTCTCGCTGTAGATTTTGCGGTGACGTGGTGTCCCCATAAGTGAAAGAACCCTGAGCCAATCACGGCGCAACCAGAGAACATTACCAACCACTATGCTCCGTATTTTCCCATTGGCTGCCCCACCACCAGAGAAAGCACTGAGCTAGGCTGAAACACCTGCATTTTGGAGCTGCCTTACTGGAGAAAGCAAAAAAGAGCCCATGTTTGTATGTGGCTTTATTAACTACGTTTTTACATTGTTTTCAAACTGATATGTGACACGTATTAATGCCAAAATGACATCCAAATCAGGCAACAACACCACAAAAATATATACAGTTTATATTTTCTATATATTTTTTTATAGCTAAACAGGTGTGGCTCAGAACAGGTGTGGCACTGCCCCACCTGCCCTGAATTGCAGGTTGCCACTGACCATTTATATCCTACTGTAGTGTTGAGCTCAACGACATATTGTGTTCACACTGCCCTGCTCGAGGGTCAACTGCGAGGGATGTGCGCGATCTCCGGAGGTAGCGCTCTAGACGTGATAACTTCGCAAGTTTAATCTCTCGAGAATCAATACCTCTCGAGAACCTCTCGAAAAGAACCCTTTGCTATCGCCACTGTGAAAACGGCCTTTGTATGGCGAGGGCAGCACAAATATCCACTGGCTTACCAATATCAACATTACAGTGGATGAAGAAAAACAAAACGGTTGCGTTGAGACAATGCTCCCTTGTTTTTGTTTCAGTAGAGTAGCCTACTCTCCTACTCTGGTGGACTCTCCACAGTTTAACGTGAGCTTCACTCTCCCCACTCCTCAGTGTGTCTCCACCACAGAAGCCTCCACTACGCTGCTACCTCTCCCATCCCTCTCCAGCATGCTGAGTTCCAGGCAGTCACAGGCAATGGCCTCAGCCTCCCTCCACAGTGATGACAAATAGACAGGGAGGGAGATTATGAAATTTGCTTAAGTGTGTTAATAGGCTGATTGCTGCAGCCCGGGCTGAATTTGCTGGAAGTTGATTGATTAGAGGCGTAGGTTTTCTCCACGCCCAGCAGAGCTCAGGGATTTGACGGGATGCGCGGCGCTCGCCAAGTCTGTTACAGCGGAATTGATCTTAATTAGATCTGAAAGACCTGCCACAGCAGAATAGTCACGGCGATTAAAATGAAAAACAGGAGAAATTACTGATCAAATGAATCATAATGTCGGGCTACAGCTGTAGGTCTGGTGTAATTTGCCAGTCCACTGAGTTACATCGGCCCCGGCAGGGAGAGGCAGAGGAGGGAGAGAGAGGCTGCTACATACTGATCCGGCGGCAGCGGGAGGCTTAGGCCAGCCCATCAACTCTCTCTTATTCAATTCGCTGAGCCCGGGCCCTCGTGACCCCTGTGTGCCATCCACTGGAGCTAGCACACACACACACACACACACACATGTATACACACAGATGTTGTTTGCATGTACACATACACACACACACGCGCGCGCGCGCACACAGACATACACAGGTTTGCACGCGCAGACGCGCGCATACTGTACACGGGCATGCACACAAACACACTCATCAAATGGCGTTTTATTCATCGCCTGCTTCGTAAACAACAGGTGTGGACTCATAGTGAAATGCTTAGTTACGGGACCTTCCCAACAATGCAGAGAGAAAGAAAATAGAGAAATAATAGAAAAGTAAAACACGTAATAACAAAAGTAATAATAGATACCCATTGAATAATGATAACTTGTCTATGTACAAGGGGTACCAGTACATAGATGTGCAGGGTCACAAAGTACATACATGCATTCTTCCACATGTTATCATTCTCTACCATTCTTGTTTTATTTGTTTCTTTTTCTGACTTCTCATTTGTCCTTCCTCCCCGTTCCTGCTTTTCAATAGAATGAAGAATATCTCTTTGCACAAACTGTCTGGTTGGTTAGCTCCAATGTGCAGTCTGCCTGAACATTATCTGCTGTTTCTTGTTGAGCAACAACTTCCAGAGGCTCATGTACAGTATCTTTCCAGCCTAACTCTATCTTTTGTCTTGGTCTGGGCTGTCCTGTCACACACTATGTGTTGTGTGTTCACTAATAGCCCTTGACCTTGGCGCAGTGTCTAGCGGTGTCTAGCTCTGTGGTTTCAGGGCTTACAGTATGTCCTGTCTCTATCCTCCATCCTCCATCCCTTCGTCAGCTTCCTGCCGTGTGTCTGGCCTCCCCCCTGCAGTCCTCTGCTTTCCTCTCCTCCGTCCCTGTCAGAGCTCCACACTGGGCCTGTCCACTCTTCTCTTTCCCGCCATCCCACAAACTCACTGGGGTAATTACACCCCAGAGCCCTGCTCTCTCCCTGCCTCCCTCTTGTCCCAGCTCTCCACAATTTACCATCAAAATCTCTTTCTCTCTCTCTCTCTTCCTCAGTGGACCCCGACATCACAGGGCCGCGGGGCCTCAGACCCACAAGTGCTGCAATTACCTGAGCCCTCTCTCTCCATATCCTTTTCTCGCTCCTTCTTCCTTCTCCCCTCTTCTCTCCCCTCCGCTCCTGACTCCCCGTCAGCAGTCCCTGGCAATCAGGCTTCATTAGAGCTCTCTCGTGAAAACCCATCGTCACCAAGGTCAGCATCTGCCAACCACAACAGGCTTTCAGGGGCCTGGCTGTCTGCACTCCCTCCCTCCCTCCCTCCCTCCCTCCCTCCCTCCCTCCCTCCCTCCCTCCCTCCCTCCCTCCCCCTCCCTCCCTCCCTCCCTCCCTCCCTCCCTCCCTCCCTCCCTCCCCCCCTCAGTCAGTCTCCAGCCCATCTCAACTGCTTTTGTCTCCAGCTGAGGCTCCTTCAAACACCCGTGTCACTGTCTTCCGCTGCAGCGCACTTTTTCCTTTGTCAACCGCTGTTAGAATCAGAATCCTCCAATCTGCCCCTTTCCTCTCTTTCTGGGGGGGGGGGGGGTTATTCCCATTATATTAACATGTGTATTAAAGGGCTCTTCCACGTCGATTCATTGATTTTCCAGATCAGGTACGCGCCCGCAGCCCCTGATAATTCCACCGTGCATTATACCTAAATTAAAATGACATGCCCCTAGCATGCTTAAATGTACCCGTGATTTCCATTTTCCGGACTGACTTAAGTCTATGAAATTGTCCATTTACAATCTCAGAAATCTCATGAGAAAATCGAATATTCTGTAGTGAGCAAAAATACAGTGTTAGAAGTCATAGGCTTAATACACACACCACTGTCATATGGTCATATCGCAATTAACTACTGATGAAAAAAAATACGGCAGAATTGATATCAAATTTCATAAAGCACCACATCAGATGTTGTTTACAAATATTACTACTTTTTATAAACTTGTGTGCAATTGTGCTGCTGGGATCTGTCGAAGGAAGAAGGCTCATGTGTAGTGCCGTCACTGCCGTCTAGTGCTAGAAGTAGGGCCCTGTGAGTAGTCGGGATCCTTTAGCTGCTCAGGTTGGGAGGGGGTGGAGGGAGGTAGTCTCATTAATGCACAGGGGATCCGGCTCTTAAGAAGGCAGAAAATTGCCTTACGTAACGACCTGCGCACCACCACCACAATTTAGAAATACAAATGTGCACTGTTGACTGAAGCAGAAAATAAGACTGTTGCCCATCAACAGACAGCGCCACATTTTCCATATGAATAATTATACTGCATAAGGGGAACCAGATGAGGGAAACAGCCTGGGCATGACAGCACTGGTACTTTTATTTACTTCAAATGAGAGGGATTAGGGCCAAGGAAATATTCAGACTCCGGCCAAAGAAATTTGGGATAAGTCCCAAAAATAAGTATATTCATATTTACTATATTTTCTAAAAAACAATTATACCTGGAATCAGGAGAAAATAAGCAGGAAATTCGGAATCCTCCAACCAGGATTTATGGAAAACCTGTGAATTTATTTTAAGTTCCCAGAATTTTGCAATTACTGCCATTCTTGAATTAGGGATGTAACAAGCAGGCAGTGGTGTTAAATAATTAAGTAGTTATTTTGGGGTATCTGTACTGTAGTTTACTATTTATATTTTTGACAACTTTTACTTTTATATTCCTAAAGAAAAGAATGCACTTTTTACCTCATACATTTTCCCTGGCACCCAAAAGTACTTGTTACATTTTGAATGCTTAGCAGAACAGGAAAATGGTCACATTCGCACACATAAAGAGAACATCCATGGTCATCCCTACTGCCTCTGATCTGGCCGAGTCACTAAACATACTCTATATATACAAAAGTATGTGGAAATCTGCATTACACAGTTGAAGTTAGAAGTTTACATACACCTTAGCCAAATACATTTAAACTCAGTTTTTCACAATTCCTGACATTTAAGTAAGTAAAAATTCCCTGTCTTAGGTCAGTTAGGATCACCACTTTATTTTAAGAATGTGAAATGTCAGAATAATAGTAGAGATAATTATTTATTTCAGCTTTTATTTATTTCATTACACTCCCAGTGGGTCAGAAGTTTACATACACTCAATTAGTATTTGGTAGCACTGCCTTTAAATTGTTTAACTTGGGTCAAACGTGTTGGGTAGCCTTCCACAAGCTTCCCACAATAAGTTGGGGGAATTCTGGCCCATTCCTCCTGACAGAGCTGGTGTAACTGAGTCAGGTTCTTGGGCTCCTTGCTCGTACACGCTTTTTCAGTTCTGCCCACACATTTTCTATAGGATTGAGGTCAGGGCTTTGTGATGACCACTCCAATAACTTGACTTTGTTGTCTTTAAGCCATTTTGCCCAAACTTTGGAAGTATGCATGGTGTCATTGTCCATTTGGTAGATCCATTTGCGACCAAGCTTTAACTTCCTGACTGATATCTTGAGATGTTGCTTCAATATATCCACATAATTTTCTCTCCTCATGATCACATCTATTTTGTGAAGTGCACCAGTCCCTCCTGCAGCAAAGCACCCCCATAACATGATGCAGCCACCCCCGTGCTTCACGGTTGGGATGGTGTTCTTCGGCTTGCAAGCCTCCCCATTTATCCTCTAAACATAACGATGGTCATTATGGCCAAACAGTTCCATTTTTGTTTCATCAGACCAGAGGACATTTCTCCAAAAAGTACAATCTTTGTCCCCATGTGCAGTTGCAAACCGTAGTCTGGCTTTTTTATGGAGGTTTTGGAGCAGTGGCTTCTTCCTTGCTGAGCGGCCTTTCAGGTTATGTCGATATAGGACTTGTTTTACTGTGGATATAGATACTTTTGTACCTGTTTCCTCCAGCATCTTCACAAGGTCCTTTGCTGTTGTTCTGGGATTGATTGGCACTTTTCGCACCAAAATACGTTCATCTCTAGGAGACAGAAGGCGTCTCCTTCCGGAGCAGTATAACAGCTGCGTGGTCCCATGGTGTTTATACTTGCGTACTATTGTTTGTACAGATGAACGTGGTACCTTCAGGTGTTTGGAAATTTCTCCCAATGATGAACCAGACTTATGGAGGTCTACAATTCTTTTCTGAGGTCTTGGCTGATTTATTTTGATTGTCCCATGATGTCAAGCAAAGAGGCACTGAGTTTGAAGGTAGGCCTTGAAATACATCCACAGGTACACCTCCAGTTGACTCAAATAATATATATATATATATATATATATACTACATGTATGGGGACATGTGTATAAAATCGAGCACACCGACATGCAATCTCCATAGACAAACATTGGCAGTAGAATGGCCTGTACTGAAGAGCTCAGTGACTTTCAACGTGGCACTATCATAAGATGCCACCTTCCCAACAAGTCAGTTTCTGCCCTGCAGGAGCTGCCCCGGTCAACTGTAATGCTGTTATTGTGAAGTGTAAAAGTCTAGGAGCAACAACAGCTCAGCTGTGAAGTGGTAGGCCACACAAGCTCACAGAATGGGACTGCGGAGTGCTGAAGCCCGTAGCGAGTAGAAATTATCTGTCCTCGGTTGCAAAACTCACTACTGAGTTCCAAACTCCCCGTGGAAGCACTTCAGCACAATAACTGTTCGCCCGGAGCTCCATGAAATTGGTTTCCATGGCAGAGCAGCCGCACACAAGCCTAAGATCACCATGCGCAATGCCAAGAGTCAGCTGGAGTGGTGTAAAGTTAGCCTCCATTGGACTCCGGAGCAGTGGAAACGTGTTCTCTGGAGTGATGAATCATGCTTCACCATCTGGCAGTCTGACCGATTAATCTGGGTTTGGCAGATGTCAGGAGAACGCAACCTGCTCGAATGCATAGTGCCAACTGTAACGTTTGGTGGAGGAGAAATAATGGTCTGGGGCTGTTTTTCATGGTTCGGGCTAGGCCTCTTAATTCTATCGAAGGGAAATCTTAACTCTACAGCATACAATGACATTCTAGACAATCCTGTGCTTCCAACTTTGTAGCAACAGTTTGGGGAAGGCCCTTTCCTCTTTCAGTATGACAATGCCCCCGTGCACAAAGCGAGGTCCATACAGAAGTGGTTTGTCAAGATCCTTGGCGACCCCTGGCGATCCGTAAAATTAGGAATTTGAAATGATTTATACTTTTACTTTTGATACTTAAGTATATTTGAGCAATTATATTTACTTTTAGACTTTTACTCAAGTGCTATTTTACTGGGTGACTTTCACTTTTACTTTTACTCAAATATGACAATTAGGGACTTTTTCCACCACTGCGAGCAGGTTTTCTTTACACAGCACTCTGTTACTATGTACAGCGACATGCTCACCTATTTGCTGCCTCCCATCTGTGTTTTGGTGCTTGTTCCTTTTCCCCAGCCAGCCTTCCTCTCCCACTGAGTAGAGAGTAGAGGAGTAGAGTAGAGGAGGCTGAAGAGAGGCTGAAGAGAGGAGGCTACCAGCCCAGAGCAGACGGCCAGTAGACAGACTTGGTGCCCAGTTGAGCCTTGGAGATGGGGAGCTGAGCCAAGGCTCACTTAACAGTGGATACAGAATAGGGTTTCTTTAATTATGAGGGTAAGCCGTGACATTGAGTCCCCCCCCTCCAGTGGGCTCCCAGACACAGGCTACGTTCTAAGTGCTCCGCTCCACTGAGGAGGCCAATCCTCCCGCAGGGCGCGATTCTGCCGCCTGTAATTTCTGATGCCCATTAGTGACCGCAAACAGAGCATCGGGCTCACACAAGGAAAACAGCCGCATCGCACAGCAGCAGCATCGCAAAGAGCCTCCTATTTTAATTGAATGTTATTACATTATGGCATCATGCTAAGACCAAGTCAAAAGTCAGAGCTAAATATGACCGGAAAATGTTTTATCTGCATGTTATGTTGGAGTTAGATGATCTAATTCAGGCTTAATGGGGGCACTCAATAGCTGTACTCTAAACTGCTGATACACCATTGGAATACAGAAAAGGGAAGCTCCATCATGTATTTGTCCAGGTGGGTGATCTTCTGCCCCATTTCATTAGCAGAGTGAAACTGGACGATTCTGTGAATGAACCAGAATTCAAAGTCAATCATTTTACTTAGTTTTTCCTCAAGCAATTTTTGAGATCTGTGTTGAAACGATCTTATGGCCGAACAGCAATGCTCAAATACGTTTACGGAACATCTGATCGTTTTCTTGCCTTGGTACCTGACTTGCATATCTTTGACCACCTTTTGCGAAACTTTCAATCCAAAATGTCATCGGTGAATTCAAAAATTCACCGTTAAGGGTTCTGTTCACAGAATACAACGCATTGTTTTCATCAGAAGAGAAATGTGTGCAATTGTGTTCACTGTTTCCAGCCATCAGTAAATACTAGTGCACAACATTATAAATCACCCCATCAGTGTCATACCATGCAAATACAATATATGGAAGGATCTAGGCCTTGGAGACCGTCTAATTGCTAGGATTTTTTTTACAATATTGCAGACATGCAGAGAAGGAAGTTGGGTGGGTTCGTTTTTCTTCGACATTGTGGCCTTCCATTATATAGCTTTGCTTTGGAGTGGATTGAGGCCTATACATTCATATCAGTTGTGTTCCTCCATTGTATTCACCTTTCCGTCTTTCTATTGTGGATAGTGTGACAGAATACAGGGAATTGGATTGTGATGATACTGATGAATGAATCCTGCACACAATGTACTTATGTTTTGCAACAAAAAAAATGCAATCAGGCATAATATTTGATGTGTATGAAATTGTTTGATGAAATATTCATAAAAGGAGAGTAATTGCCCATAATTCTGCAACCTTTGGATAGTTGTACTTTACTAACAGCAAAGAAAATGTATTCATCTACTGGGATTTTTAAAATACTAACTCTCTGTTTTGTCTGCTTGGACTCAAGACATACAGTAAATGTGGCTGTGTCTTTTTGCAGGCAGTCGTGTTCTTTTGATGAGTCTATTTGCCATTTTGACGGTGTAATATGGTCTTGATGAATGTATTCATGTTTTGAGAAGGCAACTTACTGTTTTGCAAAAAGGCCACAGAGTTCTGCGTCTTGCCGACTCTGTTTTGAAAATCAACAACATTGTTCCAAAAAAAAATGCTTGTACGCGTTTGAGAAAAACTGAAACGTGTATGTGTGAGAGTGTGCGTGTGTCTGTCTCTCTGTGTGTGTGTGTGTGTGTGTGTGTGTGTGTGTGTGTGTGTGTGTGTGTGTGTGTGTGTGTGTGTGTGTGTGTGTGTGTGTGTGTGTGTGTGTGTGTGTGTGTGTGTGTGTGTGTGTGTGTGCGGTGGGGTTTATTGATCTGGGGTGACCACGTCTCGGCCATGGAGCGCCTCTCTTGTGATTAATCTCTGGACTCAGAGTCGACCAATGACACGTGACAGGCCTCCCCCCCAATCTCCCTCATTTCTCTTCATTATAGGCTGTGTTGTTGGACACCACAGAGGAGAGTAATCATTTACCTTTATTGTGTTTATAAAGCCGGATCATGGATGACCCTTTCTATATTGAATTGAGGACATGGAAAGATCACCGGTCATTGATTAGGAGGATATTAAAGTCATTCAAATGCTATATTTATATGTCAAACAACAGCAACGTGAAAATAGATGGCATTTCTACGCCAAATGAAAAATAATGGAGGTTACCGTGATCATGTCATAAAAAATTGCCAAAGTTAAGCAATACATTTTGTTTAATCTTGTTAGGTGATTGCTGTCCCTTAACTTTTTGGACAGAAATGGTTGAATGCACGCCCAACATAATTTCATTCCTCTCCAGGGGTTGTTTTCCGGACAGTAAAGCCTGGTTGCAGACTAAAAAGCACTTCCTAATATGAAGCGTCTCCATTGAGAATGCTTTTAAGTCTAGGACTGCTTAGTCTGTGTCCGAGGAACCAGCCCCTAGTGATTTACCATGTGAATATCTGGTTTTGTTATTCAGCGCATTTTTGACCGGATGTTTCATTTTTCACTTACTATTGTGGTAAACTGAGAAGTAGCACAGACCAGGAACGCAATGCCTCCACTTCACACTCTCAGCCAGAGTAATACTCTCTCTGCCGGTTCACATCTGCAGCAGGAGAGGAAAGGTGGCTTCAAACAACAACAACAACAACAACATGTTTCTCAACTTTACAACCATACGGAAATAACTGCACCAAATGTCACGTCATGAAACCGGAATGGTCAGCGAATTTCCACCAATAGCACGTCATCACATAGCCAGCGGCCGTAAATGTAACACACCTGGGAAAAAAATACTAATATTATGGACCATTCCTCAAGCGGTGGGAGGAATTAGAATGAAAGGGATGTTATATGGTACATATTGTAGCCACACAGAGGAACAGAGGAAATTGAACATTATAGTCCCAGTTGTGAACTCTCAAGCCCCACAATTATCAACACGTGGGCGAGAACAGGCTTTACTTAATGATTCAAGCCGTTGCTCATTTCACACGAGGCTAGCGAGAGAGGAGATTGGCGGCTACTCTCCTGCACTCAGTCATCCCTTTATAGTTAGCCGCAACCTTTTCACGACTCTGCTCTTCCTTCATTTGCATTCTGCCTCATTCAGTTCATTAAATTATGGCCATTCTCCCCGCCAACTAAGGATGTCTATTACCTGGAGTTAATACATCTTATTTGATCAGCACAACCACCCTCTGTTAGCTAGTTGTCGGACTGCTGGGATAGGATGACATCAGTCCGTTAGCAAGCGTCACTCTCCACTCCCACCTGTCTCTGGTCCACTGCCAGTAGAATGGTCCGTATGGCTACTGTTGTCTTGTGGTGTTGTATTGTCATGGCGTTTACTGTCCCTGGCGTTCTGTACGCCTTTCTAGCTTTCTCTTCCCTCATCGTCAATGTTCAATGTCCTTTCCAATGTTGATTTGTGACAATGGCCCATAAGTAGAGTGGTAACAGAGGCCCATCGGTGGCCCAGAAGGAGCTCTGAGGACCTAGAGTGAAGGAGCAGTGTGTGAGCCTCAGTCACCCCAGCCAACCCAGGGACTAGAGGTGTTTGGGAGGGCCTAATGGCATTTCGATGTACATGAGCCTAGTGGCGGATGCGAGGGGAAGGAGGTTGGGGCAAGGAGGGGAGCTGTTTGGGGAAGATAGGCTCAGCAGAGGACTGGCAGACAGAGAGCGTGCTTTCTCATGTCACAGCTGATTACATTCACTCAGGAGTGGGGAAAGAAGAGAGGGATGGAGGGATGTGCGAGGTGGGGCTGGGAAAAATGGAGCGAGGGATGGGAAACTTCTTTGTTTTTCCTCCTGAGATAGACGCCCGTTCCTCTCATCCAGAAGCGATAACGCTATTGATTGTTCATTTTCCCTGTTTGGTTCACTTTGCCATACTTTTGGCTGAGTGATGACGAGTATGACAGAAGTGCTTAAGATGGATGTGCTACTTTGACAGATGGACTATGTGTATCTGGCTGCATTCAATAGCATTACTTTGCCAGGCTTCCTTCTAGTGCTATCAACCCCATTACTACATGAGGACCCTCTCAGACAAGCTGAAGTACATTATGTTCAATACTGGTCAGATATACTGTGCTCTCATGTACAGGTTTGTTTGTCCATTACATATGCTGAGTATGCAATTCCACTATTTTCATCCTACCGTAATTGTCCACTCTTAGGTGGTTTGGTCCCGTTTGGTCCAGCTAAATGCTCTCTGATAATGACCTTATAAGGAGCTGGGAGAACTGAGGACTATAATGGATGTTGTTCCAAGCTCGTCGGTAATGCTAGAACACTGTGTTCTCCTTTTCCAATACATATCGCTGCAAAACAAACAGATAATTATGTTTTGCAAAATTATTGTGAGCTGCTTCCTTTTTGTTGTCTGGCCCCGGTTGATACCCATTACCTCTGCTGCGTTCTGTCCCGTTGTGTCCCCCCCGGGGGGGGGGGGTATTAACTTAAAAACAGGCACATAAGAAGAGCCAGCCCAGAATAAACTCCAGTTAGTTTGTGTCAGACACTTTAGTTTCCAAAGGGGGTTTCTCCACGCTCACAGAGAGCCTATTTTCTCTCCTATTCCAGAGATTACACGGGTTACTGCCCCCGGGTGACCCTCATGGTCAAATGGCAACAGCACAGGCAACAACAGTGAGCATAATAGAGCATAATAGTAATAGTCCTCAACTTTTGCCCATGGCGAAATACATGTTTTTTTTTAACAACGTGACTGTTTCATCAAAGAATGACCTACCTTGAATCGAGGACCTTGTTTTCTCTATACTGACCCCTACTCCATGTACTGTACAGTACGTATACCGTTAATATGATGAATAAGGCTTATAGAGACTGATGGTAAGTAGTAGCGACTGGAAACATCTGTGGCTGGTGGTCCACTGAGGATAACCCGATGTGTGTCTCAAACTGGTGTTTGGTCCTACAGTGAACCTGACTTTACATTACACAGCATCAGAAGACGCAGTACTCCCTGGTGACTCCAGAATATGTATTTATGCAATTATTTAATGTCATTATCAGGCTCCTGGGGCTCCTGTTTGTGTGTTATTGGCCCGATACAGCCACGGTGAGCGACTAGTGAGATCCATAACACTCCATAACCACACGATTCACCAACCTATTGACGGGAGAATGAAAAGTCTGGAACACAATGGTTTACATGGCGGCCCTGCAAACGGGAAGATCACTATTTATCTCCTGCAACACACGCAATCAACACAAATGCTGGGCCAGGTCTGTCATTTTCTGCCTCCTGTTGTGCTGTTGAGAGGAAGCACTGTGGCGGAAAATCACCTGTTTAGGTGTCAAACACCGCTATCCCCCCTCCTTATGCCTGGCTCTCCCTCAAACTGCTAGCCATATTACCCAATACAAGATCCTAGGCTACAGCCCAGTTGGCGCTCTCGTTTTACCTGGATTTACTAGAATAACAGCCTCTGAATAGCAGAGGGATATCAAACACAATAATACTACCACAAACAGTTGTTCAGCTGCCCACTTATACACTGTAGCTACACAGGACATAGCACCATAGTTTCAAAGCACAAGAGTATCACACACACACACACACACAAACATACACTGGGTGGGGAATTTACTCACACACACACAAACACACACCGGGTGGGAAATTTACTCACACACACACAACACACACTGACAACGACACGGCTCGGGGCCCTGGGTCTAAACCTCAGCCTGTGCAACTGGGTTCTGGACTTCCTGACGGGCTGACCCCAGGTGGTGAAGGTAGGAAACAACACTGATCCTCAACACTGGGGCCCCACAAGGGTGCGTGCTCAGCCCCCTCCTGTACTCCCTGTTCATCCATGACTGCATGGCCACGCACGTCTCCAACTTAATGATCAAGTTTGCAGAAAGAATACAGCAGTGGTAGGACTGGTTACCAAAAACAACGAGACAGCCTACAGGGAGGAGGTGAGGGCCCTGATGGAGTGGTGCCAGGAAAATAATCTCTCCCTCAACATCAGCAAAATGAAGGAGCTGATCGTGGATTACAGGAGACAGCACAGGGAGCACGACCCCATCCACATCGACGAAACTGCAGTGGAGAGGGTGAAAAGCTTCAAGTTCCTCAGCGTGCACATTACTGATTATCTGAAATGGTACATCCACGCAGACAGTGTGTTAAAAAAAACAAATAGTGCCTCTTCAACCTCAGGAGGCTGAAGTAATTTCGCTTGGCCCCTAAGACCGTCACAAACTTCTATGCAACATTGAGAGCATCCTGTCGGGCTGTATCACCACCTGGTACGGCAAAAGCCCCGTCCACAGCCGCAGGGCTCCCCAGAGGGTGGTGTGGTCAGCCCAACGCATCAACGGGGGCACACTGCCTGCCCTCCATGACATCTACAGCACCCAGTATCACAGGAAGGCCAAGAAATTTCTCAAGAACCTCAGCCACCCGAGCCAAGGCCAGTTCACCCGCTACCATGTAGAAGGCGGAGACAGTACAGGTGCATCCAAGCTGGGACCGAGAGACTGAGAAACAGCTTCCATCCCCTACACTCAGTACCCTGCCCTGAACCTTAGTTACTGTTCGAGCCGGCTACCACCTGGTACTCTACCTTGCACCTCAGAGACTGCTGCCCTGCCCACATAGTCATTGAACACTGGTTACTTAATAATGTTTACACACTTACACACTTTATATGTATACACTGCATTCAAGTCAAGGCTCATCCTATATAACTACTTCTGTACACACCTTTTCTATTTGTATACTGTCCATACTGTCTGTACACACCATCATATTATATTCCGGATTCTGACATTTCTGGTTCTGATATTTCTATATTTGTTCATTCCTTTCTTTTTCTTTTTTGGGGGTGATTTGCGTGTATTGTTTTGTATTGTTAAGTTTTACTGCACTGCTGGAGCTAGGATCATAAGCATTTCGCTGCACCCGCGACAACATCTGCAAAATATGTGTATGTGACCAATACATTATTGATTCCATTTGATTTTGATTGGACGCCAACTACATCAGGAGGTCAACTGACTCTGTCAGAGCTGATACCATTATCTGTTTACTGATCTAGACCTCTCCGCCTCCACATGAAGCCTGGCTCTGCTCTGCTCAACTCTGCTCTGCTGTTGTGTAGACACCCCTCTCTACATCCTCCTCCTCTCCACTGTGCCTCTATCAGGCTAGCACATCACCCCATGGGATTACCAAATACACATCATCAACCCAGTTACATGAGGAAATCCTCTTTATCAGACCAGCATAACCAAAACGCCTAAGGGCCTGATATTTAAACGATAACATAACCAAATCCTCTCTGTCTCACCTGGGCTTGGCCATTGTATCACCTCTCACTCCCCCCCTCAGCAGAGGAGAGAGAGCAGCTCCACTCAGAAATGGAGGGAGGATTACCTCTTAATGCAATCCCTGGCTGACTAACTGATATCACCAGGCGACCCTTTCCCACCACTTTCTCACCAATACATGTAGTAATTTGAAGTTTTGGCCCAGATAAGCCCCTCCCTCAAATCCAGCTCTGCTCCTCCAGCAGGAAGCAGGATATAGGGTTCTGGCTGACTCTCTCCATTCCCCCACTACATATATGGATTTCAGCCATGGGATTCCCTATGGGCCCTGGTCAAAAGAAGTGCACTAGGGAATAGGGTGCCACTTGGGATGCAGATTGGGGGGGGGGGCTGTTTTAGTTTGTCTGATATTATGAAAATATGACAAAAATGCAGGTCATTGTGTGAACTTGCATGTGAATTGCGAGGAAGACAACCCTTATATCTACTGTATATCTCACTCTCACTATTACTATTCACCTAATACCTTTTTTTGCACTATTGGTTAGAGCCTGTAAGTAAGCATTTCACTGTAAAACCTGTTGTATTCAGCGCACGTTACAAATCAACTTTGATTTGATTTGATTTGACAATGTCATGCTAAAAAGGCTAAGTGACACTGCATACTTTATCATTATAAAAAAAAGGAGTCTAGACACACTATCAGTTTGTCTACGTACCAATCTCACTCCAAAGACGTTTTGGCATGAAGGCATCTTGCCACTCCATGGGGTAGCCAGGTTATTTTGATCCTGTTTATCTTGAACTCCCGCTGATTCCATGAGATGTAAAAATCAACAAACTATTGCTATCTCCATTGACATGAGCTTCAATATGATCAAAAATGAATGAGATAAGTTTAGAAGGTTAGAAGTCGGTAGATATCATCGCAAAAATGGAGATTCAAAATGACACGAGTCCTTCAGGGCATCCATTCCACTGTAGAGTGACATGTTTTCAAAACGATTACTGAATGTCAAGTAATGAAATATATGCTTCCTCCTCTGTTTTCTTCCTCTGGCCTTTTACTACCCTCCGTAGAGGAAATTAATTGTAAATTATGAGCCTCTGATTGGAACAAGATCATGGAAGAACAAATCAAATTGTCAAACGTTATAACCCTCCAAAGACATATGGAAATGATGTGCAAATGTTTTATCGTGTGGAGATGATGACAGATGTCAAGTAGCCAATGACGAGGAAAAGCTTGAATGAACTCTCCAATGTGCTGTAAATAACTAAAGTGGAAAGACATTTCTTCTTAACGTTTCCTACTGAGGTTGCTCAGAAGGACGAACGGGGCATGGGCACATAAGAAAGAAAATACCTGTGATTATCTAGGAGAGAAAGGAAAAAAACGGGTGACTTTCAGACTAGGGGACGCAATATCAATCATGGCCAATTTGAGGCCACCAACATGAAATATGATTTCATAAGACAAATGCAGTGTCATTCTTAATGTGCTTAACCTTTACTGTCAATGAAAAAGTATTGATCGTTCTGTGGCATTTTTTTTCTCTCCATCATTTGATTTGAGAAAGCGTAATAACACATGGTGATGGGGAACAATAAAAGATGAATGGCAACTGAGCGGTCTCAGTTTAACAAAGATCAAATCCCCGGAGAGCGATTGTGTGGACAGAAAAATGAGTGGAATTTGTGCCTTTGCTGGAGTCGTTTTGGATATTGTCCAGAACTATCTGAACGATAATATATTTCCATGACTCTCTAAGTTATCTATCTACGTATCAATGAGGTTTTTACATGACTGTAACATTGTCTACTCGGCGTGATATATAAAGGCTATATATGAATTTCAGTGATTTCTCCCGCCCCCACATCCCTCAGCTGTTTACCAAAAAGTGGTGTGGTGATGGCTTTGTTTTTGTTTGAATTCCAGATTGCCCCTTTAAGGTGCTATTAGTCTGTTCAATATTTTCTCCAACCATCTTTGAATATGTATTAGCCCTCTGCATGACATTATTGCCAACCAGGAATAGTTATTCACAGCCTAAACAGTACTTCTATTATCTCTATTCTCTTGAGTCATTGGACGATCTCCTCTGCCGGCCTGCTATTTTTTCCCTCATTACTCAACCTAATAAGGCTCTGCTCTGCTGCGCTACAACCAAATCAGCAGTGCATTTTCACCCTCTAATAAGTGGTTAGCTTGATTTATCTGGGTGATCTCATGCTCCTACGAGGCCTTGAGCTCCACAGGCTCTGCCCACACGGGAGACGTCCTTTACAATCACTTGGCCTGTCCACCAGTTCCAGATGAGTCCATTACAGCCAGGGTAAACGCGGTCATTTTTTTAAACCCTGGAAAGGAGCAGTGTGGTGGCGCGGTATGGTGGCAGGTTGATTCAGAGTGGGAGCGTGCTGAGGTGGTTGAGGATACAATGATGCATCGCTACCATGGCTCCTTCTGTCGTTAAACCGTCATGGTCTGGTGCTGTCCGGCCTCTGCAGAGATGCTGCAGGGCCCTGGGGGAGCCCCGAGGGCCACAGGAAGCCCTTAGACTGGTAAAATGGACTTATTCATCGGCTCACCCCCTCTTTGTGCCCTCCCGGACCCCACCCTGTCCCTGCCCTCCCGGACCCCACCCTGTCCCTGCCCTCCCGGACCCCACCCTGTCCCTGCCCTCCCGGACCCCACCCTGTCCCTGCCCTCCAGGACCTCACCCTGTCCCTGCCCTCCCGGACCCCACCCTGTCCCTGCCCTCCCGGACCCCACCCTGTCCCTGCCCTCCCGGACCCCACCCTGTCCCTACCCTCCCGGGCCCCATCCTGTCCCTGCCCTCCCGGAACCCACCCTGTCCCTGCCCTCCCGGACCCCACCCTGTCCCTGCCCTCCCGGACCCCACCCTGTCCCTGCCCTCCCGGACCCCACCCTGTCCCTGCCCTCCCGGACCCCACCCTGTCCCTGCCCTCCCGGACCCCACCCTGTCCCTGCCCTCCCGGACCCCACCCTGTCCCTACCCTCCCGGGCCCCACCCTGTCCCTGCCCTCCCGGACCCCACCCTGTCCCTGCCCTCCCGGACCCCACCCTGTCCCTACCCTCCCGGGCCCCACCCTGTCCCTGCCCTCCCGGACCCCACCCTGTCCCTGCCCTCCCGGACCCCACCCTGTCCCTGCCCTCCCGGACCCCACCCTGTCCCTGCCCTCCCGGACCCCACCCTGTCCCTGCCATCCCGGACCCCACCCTGTCCCTACCCTCCCGGACCCCACCCTGTCCCTGCCATCCCGGACCCCACCCTGTCCCTACCCTCCCGGGCCCCACCCTGTCCCTGCCCTCCCGGACCCCACCCTGTCCCTGCCCTCCCGGACCCCACCCTGTCCCTGCCCTCCCGGACCCCACCCTGTCCCTGCCCTCCCGGACCCCACCCTGTCCCTGCCCTCCCGGACCCCACCCTGTCCCTACCCTCCCGGCCCCCACCCTGTCCCTGCCCTCCCGGACCCCACCCTGTCCCTACCCTCCCGGGCCCCACCCTGTCCCTGCCCTCCCGGACCCCACCCTGTCCCTGCCCTCCCGGACCCCACCCTGTCCCTGCCCTCCCGGACCCCACCCTGTCCCTGCCCTCCCGGACCCCACCCTGTCCCTGCCCTCCCGGACCCCACCCTGTCCCTGCCCTCCCGGACCCCACCCTGTCCCTGCCCTCCCGGACCCCACCCTGTCCCTGCCCTCCCGGGCCCCACCCTGTCCCTGCCCTCCCGGACCCCACCCCGGCTCTCTTCTGGGCACACGCTTCTAAGGTCTGGATGATGGACTACTGGTCATATACCTCACTGTACTACTTTAGTAACAAAGCATCAGCACTATATTCTGTCAAGCTACTTCACTTTCCTCATCCTCCACTGTCTCCCATGTTTGTTTACTTACAGTAACACTTGGAGAACACTGATCACTGGTTCTAATTTATAACCAAACGGTAACCGTCATTAACGGTATGATTCTGTCCCTGCAGTTGAACCCTCTGGCCAGCCAGGCTGCGGTGGCGGCAGCAGCAGCAGCTATGGGCTCTATGGCCGGATCCCAGGTCTTTGGCAACACCCTCTCCAACCTGCAAGCTGGAGTCACGGGGCAACTGGTCACTAATGCACAAGGACAGGTTAGTGATCTTTACCAGTCGTAATATCAAAAGAGGAATCCTAGAGGTTTCACAGTGTTCATTAGACCTGACTAGAACTACTTGTAAATGAAATGCGAAAGTTATAGTGGGGGGGAGATCACATCACATAATGATGGTTTCACTGTATTTTCCATGTTCTTCAGTCAATGTTACACTGTATCAGTCTTAGTAAACACTTTCCACTAACTAAATACACACAACACACAATTCCAAAGACTGGATGGTCTCAATGTTTCATTTTCATATGTAGTAATCTTGTTTGGGGGTTTCTTTCTTTCTCTCTTTTTTAGCTGTGTGTTATGTGGCGTTGCTCCGTGGCAGCCATCCTGCCATATGTTAAGCTTTTTGGGAATAAACAAAGCCCTTCCTCCTCTTATCCGCATGCACCCGTCGCAGTAAAACGCTGACCTTGTCATATTTACAGGGTGGCTGCAGAATTGTTCCATCAGTAGCCAGAGGCTTGAACGATGACGCTTGTCAGAGTGGGGCCCTATCTAATGAATCATCTTATCGCAGGTGCACACGGCGCATATTAAAGGAAGATCCCGTGGACAATGTGCCCTTTCACGCCAGCCAGTTATTTACCTTAACCCCTATTTCATCCTCTCGCTCTCCGGCCCTCCTCCCGCTATCCTGTTTATCACTCAATTAAAACCACGGCCCGGCGAATACTTTTTGTGGTTTTATGATAAGACGGACCTAATTCCATGCTTGTTTGTGTAGGAAGTCTGTAAGGAGTAAGAATTGCTGTACAGGGAAGACTTTGTCAACATGCTCATGACAGAGCAATGCACATACAGTTGAGGTCGGAAGTTTACATACACTTAGGTTGGAGTCATTAAAACTCGGTTTTCAACCACTCCACAAATGTCTTGTTAACAAACAACAGTTTCAACAAGTCGGTTAGGACATCTACTGTGAGCATGACACAAGTCATTTTTCCAGCAATTGTTTACAGACAGATTATTTCACTTATAATTCACTGTATCACAATTCCAGTAGGACAGAGGTTTACATACACTAAGTTGACTGTGCCTTTAAACAGCTGGGAAAATTCCAGATAATTATGTCATGGCTTTAGAAGCTTCTGATAGGCTAATTGACATCACCTGAGTCAATTGGAGGTGTACCTGTGGATGTGGCCTACTTTCAAACTCAGTGCTTCTTTGCTTGACATCATGGGAAAATCAAAAGAAATCAGCCAAGACCTCAGAAAAAAAGTTGTAGACCTCCACAAGTCTGGTTCATCCTTGGGAGCAATTTCCAAACGCCTGAAGGAACCACGTTCATCTGTGCAAACAATAGTACGCAAGTATAAACACCATGGGACCACGCAGCCGTCATACTGCTCAGAAAGGAGACGCATTCTGTCTCCTAGAGATGAATGTGCTTTGGTACGAAAAGTGCAAATCAATCCCAGAACAACGGCAATGGACCTTGTGAAGATGCTGGAGGAAACAGGTACAAAAGTATCTACATCCACAGTAAAACGAGTCCTATATCGACATAATCTGAATGGCTGCTCAGCAAGGGAAAAGCCACTGCTCCAAAACCACCATAAAAAAAGGCAGACTACGGTTTGCAACTGCACATGGGGACAAAGATCGTACTTTTTGGAGAAATGTCTTCTGGTTTGATGAAACAAAAATATAACTGTTTGGCCATAACGACCATCGTTATGTTTGGAGGGAAAAGGGGGAGGCTTGCAAGCCAAAGAACACCATCCCAACCGTGAAGCACGGGGATGGCTGCATCATGTTATGGGGATGCTTTGCTGCAGGAGGGACTGGTACACTTCACAAAATAGATGGCATAATGAGGTTGGAAAATGATGTGGATATATTGAAGCAACATCTCAAGACATCAGTCAGGAAGTTAAAGCTTGGTCGCAAATGGGTCTTCCAAATGGACAATGACCCCAAGCATACTTCCAAAGTTGTGGCAGAATGGCTTAAGGACAACAAAGTCAAGGTATTGGGGTGGCCATCACAAAGCCCTGACCTCAATCCTATAGACAATTTGTGGGCAGAACTGAAAAATGCCTGTGTGAGCAAGGAGGCCGACAAACCTGACTCAGTTACACCAGCTCTGTCAGGAGGAATGGGCCAAAATTCACCCAACTTATTGTGGGAAGCTTGTGGAAGGCTCCCCAGAATGTTTGACCCAAGTGAAACAATGTAAAGGCGATGCTACCAAATACTATTTGAGTGTATGTAAACTTCTGACCCACTTGGGAACGAAGAAATAAAAGCTGAAATAAATAATTCTCTCTACTATTATTCTGACATTTCACATTCTTGAAATAAAGTGGTGATCCTAACTGACCTAAGACAGAGACTATTTACGCGGATTAAATGTCAGGAATTGTGAAAAACTGAGTTTAAATGTATTTGGCTAAGGTGTATGTAACCGTCCGACTTCAACTGTATCGTAGGCTACTTATAATTGTGTATGACTGTAGATGTTTTTCTATGTTTGTCCACACATACTGTAAACAGCTTGTGTGAGTCTGTGTTAGCCCTTGATGCTAAATGCGGCTAATGAGACAGTGTGGGTTTCCCTGGTCTGGGAAAAGGTGCCGGGGCCACAGGGACAGATCGCCATGGAGATGCATTTGATGGGATGCTCTGTGCTTTTGTAGTGTATCGGCGACTGACATTGGCTGACATAATCAGGTCACTGAGACGGTCAAAGCCCTGGGCTACAGTCCTTTGCTCCCCACCTCATTATTTCGGAGCATTATTCAGTCTGAGCACTCTGAAACGTGCACCACACTTTACAAACGTAGCCAGGGTCCCCCCACCGCACACGCACACGTGCGCACGTACACGCCGACACCCCTCTTATACTGGGAAGGGAACATTACAGAAACTAAATGCATGTTTGGAACTTGACTGGGAGACAAAACAAACACTGCCTCAGAAGCTGCCCACCGTAAAAGCAGAAATGGTGTCGGTATGTAGATTCTCAAACAGGAAAAAAAAGAATAGCTTTTATCAGACTTTGGTGTTTATTTTGCTGGAAGAAGGATAGAGGGACTAGACTAGCTCGAGTACACTTCTTGATTATTAATTCTCTAGCTAGGTAAGACAACATTGTGACAGCGTTGTACTAAAGCGTTGTACGAAAGCACAAGGAATTTGATAAAAAGATATCTGTGTGAAAATCCCTGTCCTGCATTGATTTTGAGTCCTTTCTTCTCCTAAGAGAGGTCTTTTAATCTAAATTAATTTTTTTGGTATTTTGAAGAGAGCGGAACACAATACAGTAGTGGTTACAGTCATTTACCCTATCACTAATGCCCATTGGATTTCTTCAGGGGCGCAACTTTGGTTTTATACGTGGGGGGGACATAATATTTATATGTATATATTACATTTTTTGTCAGATAAACACTCCAAACAGCCTACCCGACTGCTCATAGGCGTCCACATGGTCCTAAAGCACCCCGTTGCCTTGTTTGTATCACATTCCAATGATGAAAATTACATTTCAGAATATGGGGGGGGGGACATGTCCCCCTTCCCCAGTGAAAGTTGCGCCCTGGATTTCTTGTTAGAGTAGGTTCCAGATAGGGGCTTTTAAAAGCATTGGGTATAATAATGTGGCTTTAACATGTGTCGTCCTGATTATGGAGTATATGTGTCCAGTAATCAACGAAGCCACTCTTCAGTCCCATCTTTGTAAGGCTGTACTGTAAGAAAGAGTTCATTCAATAATGAATTTCATATCAGTACACAGTCTGCCTAAGGAAAGCACTGCACCATTTTACCTTAGTTCCTCAGTATCTAGAGGAAACATTTCCTCACAAATGTTTCTGTCATACTACGTATTCCCTTGTACTATGCACAATTTTACCACACATTCTGCGCCATACCTTCCATGGCTCCATAGAGAAACCTATAATATTTTGACAAAGAGAGCAATGGTAAGATATATGACCTGAAAAGTAGCTAGCCCCAAAACGGTCTGTGATGGGGGAACTCCCAGCCCTGTTAACCCTGGTGGCTGGTCTTTCTGTTTCCTGGTGAAACCCCCATGAGCCATCCATCCCCTTCAATGGGCTTTGATGAAGGCTACAGCCCACAGGGCAGACACTGCTGTTACTAATGCACACTACACCAGGTAGGAACACACACATGCACTGTTAACCTGCATGCACACAATCAGGGAGGGACTCCATTGGAATACAAATCATTCCTGCTCGTGGAAGTCCTCAGAGGTGGAGGAAACATTCTGGCATTGCCATTTTAACTTTTGAACACCTGCTTTAACGATAACAGCAGGACAAATTAAGCCAGGTGAATGCTAGTTGCTGTGCAGGTTTGCATGTTTGTGGAAGATTGTACTGTACCCAACATTACCTACACCAGTATTCCATTTTAGAGCCAGACAATCAAGAGGATTCGGGAGCTGTATAAAGCAATTTACATACCATGTCCCTTATAAAAATGTATATGCTTGGTGTCTTGGAGCTTTAATGAAGAAAGTCAGGATTTCCCAACGCGGGCCTCTATTTCCTTGGCGGAGAGAGAAGGAGGGGAAAATGGCTAAAGATATTGTTGGCTAACACCACCGATTGGCCTGGCCGAGGAGATGACATGACGTCTCTGTGGAAACGAGAGAAGATCGGCATAATCTTAATGAGGTCTGCTGAGAGAGAGAGAGAGAGAGAGAGAGAGAGAGAGAGAGAGAGAGAGAGAGAGAGAGAGAGAGAGAGAGAGAGAGAGAGAGAGAGAGAGAGAGAGAGAGAGAGAGAGAGAGAGAGAGAGAGAGAGAGAGAGAGAGAGAGAGAGAGAGAGAGAGAGAGAGAGAGAGAGAGAGAGAGAGAGAGAGAGAGAGAGAGAGAGAGAGAGAGAGAGAGAGAGAGAGAGAGAGAGAGAGAGAGAGAGATCCTGACACGCCTCACGATTGGGAGAAAAAAAAGACAAAAAGGAAAGAGAAACATGGTTGGACAAAGCTGACAATACTATTGTTTGTTGCAAGGTGCCACAGCCTATGTTGTTAAAAAATGCCATAACTGGCTGTAGTCTGAGACCAAAGTGTGTCTTCTCCATGGACCTCTCTGTGAATCTACAGGTAAAATAATAATCATTTGTGGGTGCTTATATTTGTTCTGTTATACACAAATGTGTGATGGAAATGTGTTTCTTGCATATCCCAACTCCCCCTGAGACACACACAGGGAGTGGGGTCACAGTAAAGGTTGTCATTGGTCAGCGCCCCTGGAGCAATTAGGGTTTAGTGCCTTGCTCAAGGGCTCAGCGACAGATTTTTCACCTTGTCGGCTCCAGTATTCAAGCCAGCGACCTTTCGGTCACTGGCCCGACGCTCTAAACTCGAGGCCACCTGCCGCCCACCAGGTCTTCCCTCTAAATGTAGTATGTTTTACAAAATCAGTGTCACAATCGACGGCCTTGAGAAACGCCATTGGAGCACTACCATGCAACACCCAGGGAGTCTGAGGGAGAGATGGGAGACGTGGCGGTGCACCCGGGGACGAGAGCTAAGCTGTCAGTTCCCTGCCCGTGTTATTACGTTTATAGAACAACCACTTAGTCCAATAAGGATGAATAATTGAGCGGAACAAGTCAACCGCCACAGAGGCACGCGAAGCCAGGCGTCGGGAGGCATGAGCGTCAGGCGGCGCAATAAAATATGCTAAGTGGCAGGAGAGGAGAGCATTACAGGGTGGAATCAGAGCAGGCGACGCGGAGCGCGGAGAGAGAGAGATAAATTATCTATCGCTTAATGCGAAGCAACGTAAGCAAATGAGCCGTGGAGGGGATGAATTACAGATTGCCGGCCTACAATTCTACCACTGATCCCTCCACATTATATCAAACGGAGAATGGGGAGAGAGGGGAGGGGGACCAGGCAGAGGGAGGTATGGCAGGAAGAATTAGATTAGCACCGGGTGCAGTGGTGAGATGCTGGACTACAGTATGAAGGGATCTGTTTGCATCTCGCTGTGAAATCATATGGAGTGACAGGTGCATGTGTAATAATTGAATCCCTGCCTAGATTCAATTATGCCGGTGTCTCATTTATACACGGTGCTTGAAGTAGGTCGAAGCCCTGGGCAGCATGAGCTACCAAAACATTCATTGTGCTTATGTCCATTTATTTTGCTTTGAATTTTGCCTGCGACTATTTACATATCTGTTTTTTTTTTAAATAGGAACGTGTCAGCCCAAATCTTCCAGCCTGGTCCAAACGACAAGGTTTGTAAAATAATGGCAACCCCAACCACGTTCACTCTCCTCTGGCATAATGAGCCTGGGTGCTGTTGTTCTGTCAGTGGAGAGAGCAGGCAGAGAGACTGAAGTTGTCTGTCCAGGACCAGACCCCAGATGACATTAACCTTCATCATCGGGAAGAGGCGCTAAGTCCCCCCCTAAAGCGCTGCTCTTGGCCACACTCTGGCAGCTCTGAGAGCTAAAACGCTGCGGTGACACTCTGCCGCCCCTTTTGATCAGCACTTCCTGATTACAGCCATGGAGGAGAGCAAAGGAGAGCTGGGGGGGTGGAAGAGGGGAGTAGGGGATGAAGTACCCCAGGGACCCTGGGAGCTGTTTGGTCGTGTGTGTGTGTGCGTTAAGGGAGGGAGATCTCTCAGCACAGCCACATTACCAACCCCCCTTAAAAGAAACGGACAAAGACGCATATACACACATGAATCACACACACACGCCCCTCTCCTGGCCTGGTGATGGATAACACAGTCAGTGGTCTGCACCAGCACACACACAGGTACTCAGAGCTGACCTTTGCAGTGTGCTCCCAGCTGGGTGCTCTGCCTTTGCTTGCATTGGCCTATAAAAGCTCCTCTGTGACAGATGATCAGAGAATCTGTCTGTGCGTTCCCTCATACACTTACTCAACCATCAAGTGTTCTGCGCCTGAGCTTGGTACTGTCATTCTAATGGTTTGTGCGCTCACTGATATGCATGTGTGGACGTGCACAGTGCTCTGTGTTTTACTTGCTGTGGGATTTCATACAGAACATGAACATCGCTCCATACTTCTGTCCTGTAGATCATACGAACAATATGTTCTAATGACGTTCACCCTCCTACACTTCTCCGTGTACTGTAGATCACTGGAACGACCCATCTGATTTCTTCCCCTTCTCCTCTCACCCCTCCTTCGTAGATAATTGGAACGATCCCACTTATGCCCAACTCTGGGGGGCCCTCGAGCCAATCAGGGGGCGTAAACCCAGCGCTGCAGGTCCAGCCAATTACACCCCAGCTTCTGACCAACGCCCAGGGCCAGATCATCGCCACGGTGATCGGCAATCAAATCCTGCCTGTCATCAACACCCAGGGAATCACACTGTCACCAATCAAGCCTGGACAGCAGGTAACCACACACACAGACGTACAGTACACACGCACACATGCACAGATACAAACATGCGTGCACACACACACACAATGCAGACACAGGAAGATATGTTCCTAATCACAGTACATTTGCAGGCCAAAGACATTTTCCATCCAATTGGCGACAGATTCTCATGCGACTGTTCTAAATTCCACATAATCAAATGACGCGCATTTTCCCACCAGAGATGTTTCCATCAAATTGACTTATTGCGGATAAAAGGCTGTGCGTGATGATGTAGAGCTTAGAAAAATGACCTTTGTGGTTAAATTCCCATGTGCGAATAAAAAAGCATGTTCAAATCTACTGATGGTTTTGTCACAAAGACAATTATATAGCGAATGTGTCCACCGGTATTGGTACGTGCGCCCTAGCCAACAGCTTGCAGATACAGTGCGGGTATAGCCTACATGATGAGATTATTATGGATAAAAGAGCAAGATTATTTACATTTGTCAAACGTCAACCAAGCATCGAACGTCATGTCACCAGAATAAGACCCTCTATATTTACTAGGAAAGGAGCATCAAACTCATCACCGTGCACTTTCACCCCCCCTGTGAGGTTCACCATAACGTATTTCATCTGTAGCCTAATAAACTGCATGCTTTCCCGAGCCGTAGTAGGAGGACCACACGACGACGGTTAGAGCGGCAGGTAGTCGAGTGGTTAGAGAATTGGCAAGGTAAAAATCTGTCGTTCTGCCCCTGAACAAGGCAGTTAAACCACTGTTCCTAGTCTGTCATGGTAAATAATATTTTTTTTCTTTTAACTGACTTGCCTAGTTAAATAAAAGTAAAATTTTTAAAATGTGTCAATAGTTGCCCATTAAAGCTTTTCCACCGCCATTTATCGCATAATTAATTTTACCATCACAAAAAGATCCTACCTTGTCTAGCGTATGTTTTTTGTCGACATTTGGAAAGTTTGCTGACAAATTTGCTCTTTCCATCAGGCCTGTCGTGACATTTTTTAGGCATAAAAAGGTTGGAAGGGAACCTGGTTACCGGAGCACATAGATACACACTATAAAAATGGATGAGGAGAAAAATCTTTATCTGTGTAGATTGAACTTTTTTTCTGTTTACTCTTGAGAAAAGTAACCCTTACAAAACGAGTCAAGTCTGATGTTTTTTTTCAGCTATCAAGTCGTCTCATCTTCTGTCTAAAAACAACTTGAAAAGGTTTCCCTTCACAAAAACATAACTCCCAACTGTAACATTTCATTGGTCCCAGTGTTTGGAAGACGTTGCTTTCGATAAAACCATTCAAATTGACTCTTTTGACTAGGGCAGTAAAGATTATAGAAATACTACAGAAAGAAATCAAATCTGTCGAGCAGTAGTGTGTGTGTGTGTGTGTGTGTGTGTGTGTGTGTGTGTGTGTGTGTGTGTGTGTGTGTGTGTGTGTGTGTGTGTGTGTGTGTGTGTGTGTGTGTGTGTGTGTGTGGCATCCTCTTAGGCTCCCTCTCAAGAAGTATGCAGAGTCCCTGCAGAGCCAAACAAAAAGCAATGCTTTTCATCATCCCACCTAAAACTAAAATACTCCCCCCTACACCTATTTCACCTCTGTGACCTGACCATGTTGTAATTCTCCTTAAAAATCAAACATTTCAAGGGATAATCATGTGTCTCTAGCTAGCAAAACAATACAAGACCAGACTGAAACTCTAAAAGGGACAGAAGGCTCTCTTGTGCTCAGAAGAACACGAGTTCTGTAGTGCTATTTGTACGAGTGAGCTTAAATCCCACCTAGTGCAAAAGTTTTATGTACAAAGTAAATAGCTTCCTTCTTTTGGACTTGTACATACATGGTAGGTGTCAGACACACATACCAAAGAAACCAAATAAATGACCAGGCTTTCAGCCATAAAAAAAGCAGGTTAAGAAAGTGAAACATGATATGTAAATGGAAAGGACAATAGTTCAGTCTGATAGGGTGGATTAACTCAGAAGATGGTCTTAAATGGGACTTCACGGAACACCGGATCACACTCGTGATCGAATGAATGCATTTGTAATAATGTTTATGGTTTTTGTCCTCACTTCAAAGACACACGACGCCGACAGTTCCACAGGTGTAATTTACGGTTGTCAGCGCCGGCAGTGCGGAATATTTCCAGTGAAGCTCGATAATTCTCTCTGCCTGTCAACTGTCTTGACAGTATGTGCATCTCTGTTGACATCCACCACACTTCCCAAACAAACACATACCGAGGGGGAAATAACTAATAGCAAGAGAGAGGAGTGGGAAAGCCAACCTAGTTTACGGAGGAGACGGCCTTCACTTTAGAGTGAAGACATATCAGCTTGATCTTGTAAGAGCAATTCATTTGCTCACAAACATGAAAATGCATTGTTTTCTTAGAGCCGAAGCACATTGCCTGTAAATCCTAAATTATGTTTGCTACAGGAGCGGCGGTGTCCACGTGTCTTTTCCTGCACAGACCTGCCTTCATTAGCAATTCCCTTGTGTCTGACGACTGGAGAAAACACTATTGTCATAGTGTTCTCTACACTCCTGTATGAGAGAGAGAGAGAGAGAGAGAGAGAGAGAGAGAGAGAGAGAGAGAGAGAGAGAGAGAGAGAGAGAGAGAGAGAGAGAGAGAGAGAGAGAGAGAGAGAGAGAGAGAGAGAGAGAGAGAGAGAGAGAGAGAGAGAGAGAGAGAGAGAGAGAGAGAGAGAGAGAGAGAGAGAGAGAGAGAGAGAGAGAGAGAGAGAGAGAGAGAGAGAGAGAGAGAGAGAGAGAGAATGGTGGAGAGAGAGAGAGAGAATGGTGGAGAGAGAGAGAGAATGAAATACAAACAGCAGAGACACCAGTCATCGCCTATCAAACCTCACTGTCTGTCTCTATACAAATGTAACACTGTCTGTTTCAATAGAAATCTAGCCCTGACTAGTTTACTCTATTGACCCGACTATTGATACTGCATTGTGTGTTATCATTCTGAATAGTTGTTAGCATACACTGTAATGATGATATAACCTCTTTACACAAACCTAATCATATTATGTTCAGCTGTTAATGTCAAATATAATTGCTGCAGTGTCACAGCAATGTACAGGTGCTGGAGAGTCACCATAACTGCTGTGGTTGGTTATGAAGATCGCTTATAGTGCTATTGGTGCAACGTTATAGGGGCTGTGTTGTTGTTTTAAGTCAATATTTCATTTCTGTGTGTCCTCAGCTGCCTCAGGCTCAGCATGTTCAGACAGGCCCATTGTCGTCTCAGCCCAACCTGCTCCACATGCCCCACAGCCAGAGTCCTCTCCGCCAGGCCTCTTCCTCCTCCTCGTCCTCATCTTCCTCCTCTGCCCTCAGCGTGGGTCAGCTGGTCAGCAGTGAGTACCCGGTGACACACTCACACGCACACATACTCGCACACGCGCGCGCACACACACACTCATATTAAGAGAACATTCAAGCCTACAGATAAACCTACATGGTCAGAGGATTACATGTTGTCATTGACCACAGTCTTTGGAATGGTGAACCTTATGTTTCAAGAGCACTGGATTTCTGTTTGTCCAGAAACTTTAGATTTCTCTCCTTCCTCTTCTTAAAGTATTTATTTAATATTCTGTTTATTAGGCTATCAAAACCACTGTGTGTAATGAACACCAGCCTCAGTTTCCAAATGCTTAGCCCTCTGTGGACCCTTAATAAATCATAGAGCCTAAGGCTGTCAGCAGGCAAACCGTTGCCTTAAAAACTCTGTTTTCGTCAGATAAATATAAATACATTTAATTTGTCACAGTGCTACTCACCTACATTCCCTCATTTTGAAGGCATCTGCGACTGAGTTCTGCATTCAATATAAAGACGTTGCCATTGATCAACTTGTTTTATGTACTGGGTGGTTTGAGCCCTGAATTCTGATTGACTGAAAGCCATGGTATATCAGACCGTCTAACACGGGTATGACAAAACATTTTGTTTTACTGCTCTAATTACATTGGTAACCAATTTAAAATAGCAATAAGGCTCCTCGGGTAAGGGCTGCGCCCAAGAACAGCCCTTGGCCATGGTATATTGGCCATATACCACACCTCCTCTGGCCGTATTGCTTAATTGATAATACTCGTTTCTGATTGGCTTGAAGGCCATTCTAGAGCGTGCATTATTTCCCTGTAACCCATGGTATGAGAGGGAACATCAAGCCGGGGTTCTCCGTCAATGCATCGTGGAGCACACCTTCCACGTCGTTCAGGAATGCATAGCTCCTTTAGGTGAATATCCCGTACGTGGACATGGAGCATTATTTCTGTGTCGAATCATACGTAATATCGTTTTTTAAAATTCTACATTCCTCTTGCCAATATACTGTCCTGGTCCAGCTCATTGTCTTTGCAAGGTCCAAGGGTAACACTTTATTTGGATAGTCCATCTGTAGATGCTCTACAGACTATCCACCAACCATTAACGTTTAGCCTAACTATCTACTAACCCTAACCGTGACCCTTATCCTAACCCTAAACTTAACCCTAACCCTAACCTGAACCCTTACTCTAACCCTAACCTGAACCCTTACTCTAACCCTAACCGTAACCCACCCTTACCCTTACTCTAACCCTAACCGTAACCCACCCTTACCCTTACTCTAACCCTAACCGTAACCCACCCTTACCCTTACTCTAACCCTAACCGTAACCCACCCTTACTCTAACCGTAACCCACCCTTACCCTTACTCTAACCCTAACCGTAACCCACCCTTACCCTTACTCTAACCCTAACCGTAACCCACCCTTACCCTTACTCTTACTCTAACCCTAACCGTAACCCACCCTTACTCTAACCCTAACCGTAACCTTAGCAAGCAGTTGCTTATCAACAGATAGTTTGTTGATAGTATCCATACTATAATAAAGTATGACCAAGATTTTTATTCTAAACGAGCGGATGTTTTTTTTTCAAACATTCAATGTCTTTTTAGATCACAAATGCCTACACAGGGTACATAGGAATTTCCATCATATGGAATATGTATTATTTGTAAAGCCTTGAAGACAGTCATATAGGAAGGAGACAAGTGATGGATCACAGTGGACAGACAGTGTGGGCACCACTTAGAGAGGACGAATCATTTCATAGAGAAACACACTTCAATGGCTCTCCATTGGGGATAATCAGATGCTCGGTGGAAGTGATGAGGTGGAAGTGATGAGGACTAAGGATGCAGCTAGTGCCCATCCTCCCATCCTTTTAAGATATTCAGGGCCTGCATCCCAAATGGCAGCTTATTCCGTATATAGTGCCCTACATTTGACGAGGCGAACCCTCCATTCAGTCAAAAATAAAAAAAGAACTATAGGTCCTGGTCAAAGTAGTGCACTACATTGGGAATAGGGTGCCATTTGGGACGACTTGGTCCCATGTCTCCAAATGTTCGCACGTCTAGAGCTCTGCCGCCGGAGAAGCTCAGAATCGCTGCGTCTCTTATGAGGCCTCACGGCAAGATGGCAGCCCGATAGATTTTTTTTCTTCAATACGCTTGGAAAATTCCTTTAATAATTCATTGATAATGACCAAGATGAATAATTCACTGGCACAAACTTTGCTTTAGTAAGCAGGATGCCAGGGCACCTGACATTGATGTACAATGTGAAATCACTTTTTATTAGCTATGAAATTCTTCATAATGCTTCAGGGAAAATAGGTCCCCAAAGTCACTTAGATGTGGGTCCGCAAAAGCAGCAATTTACAAAACAACAATTAAACAATAAAATGTCTTCTTTAGAGGAGAGTTGAATGCCATCGTTGAACAACTGAGTAGTGCAGCACACACAGCAGCACAGTCTTTCTGCGGAGGTGTCAACTGACTTCCCCAAAGGAGGGACAGATGATTGGAATGATCCTCTTAATAAACATTCCACAGGCTTCTTTTTCCATGATAAAAGCGCAGAGTTTGGGCTATAAAAACGGTTGGCTTTCAGTCTGCTTATTGTTCATAATGAAACAGGAGGAATGCTGAGAACGGCAATGGCACCACAGTGGACTTACCTATTGAATGAACACGTCTCTGTGCTGCTGTGTCCATTATGTGTCTATGAGCTTTCACGTCGAAGATGAAATGAGGAGCATTTTCAATGTAACGTTAAACGCAAAGACCTCCTTTCACTCTCGATACCATATTACAGTGCATATTGTACAGAGACCGCTATTATCAACTAGAGGGCAGAGAAGCACCAGAATGGCAATCACTGCTAACTCGATTCATAATATATTTCTAAAGCTACTCCTGTTGTTCGTCAACAGAGACCAGAAATGTCACGTTAGTAGTGGAATGTGTGTGAATTAGCTATATTCTTTGTATTCGGTGTGTTTAATGGTGCTAGCGCCCCTCCCTCTGCCTCCATCTCTACTCCCTGACAAATCGTTTTTCTTTTTTAAAGGCCTTTTAACTATACGAAGAGTGCCTTGGTCCTTCTCATATTTTTGAGCCCCCTCTATCTGTGTTGCATTGTAGACCCCCAGACGGCCGCCAGCGAAGTGGATGGGGTCAACCTGGAGGAGATTCGGGAGTTCGCCAAAGCGTTCAAAATCCGCCGCTTGTCCCTGGGGCTGACCCAGACGCAGGTGGGACAGGCGCTCAGCGCGGCCGAGGGCCCGGCCTATAGTCAGTCTGCCATCTGCAGGTAAGGAGAACTTGGGGTGCCGAAAGATTCACAGCAAAGCATGGTCTTTTCTGGCATAGATCTGTTGATTTCGGTGTCTCCTGGGATATTCCGATCCTTCCCATCAAGTGATAAACGTTTTTTTTTCTCGACTGCAGTGCAGAAGTTAAGTTGACTCACTCATTGTGGTACTAAAAGGGCAAATGAATGCAATATCTTACCAGTTTTATTCAAATCAATATGTAGAACCTCGTGTAGAACATCTGAAACCGTTTTATATCTGAATGATGTCCGGTCACTCCCCTGGAGATCAACGGATCCTCTTGCTGCGCTCTCCTGTCGGTGTAGTAGACAAAAGGCCACAGTAGACAAAAGGTGCTCAGGAGTGCTGTCTTTGAGACTGCACATCGTTTTCTGGTGTCCATGACGACTCACATCCATATTTCATCTCATATTTAAGCAGACATCATTAAGATATTAACATGAATACATAATTGAAGACCATCCAGTCAGATGAAGGTCTCATGTCAATTCTTTGTCCTCCTCTCTTCTTCTTCCCCCCACCCCCTCTCCTCTGACATGACTTACTTATGTAAAATACATCACCTAGAGTATTACACGAAGCACTTAAAGCATTTAATAATTACTAAGGCCTATTGCTGTTCACTCTACATTGGGCTTAAGAGAACCTGACAAGAACCAGTCTGTTAATAAGATTGTCATGTTCCACAGTCCCGTAAGGACGGGCGTTTAAACGCCACATTATCTATTCATTAGATAATCGGACATTTAGTGTTACCAGGTAATGTCTCGTTCTTTTTAAGCCTTTCCTCCTTTAACTTCAGCACCAATTAACTAAACCCCTTAGAAGTGCACATCTCTCGCCATTCATTATATTACGTCCCAGCATTCAAACTCCCTTCATTCTTAAGTTTCACACGGTCTAAAAGTACAATTGTCTCTGTTCTATTTTTATTTTTCTCACCAAGTGTACGAAATCAATAGTTGAAATATCGTAATCACATCTAATTAAGTTCTGACATTTGGCCTCTGGCTAATGTCATTTAGCCTTTTCTTTGTACTCAACCCACCCATGGTATTGTGCTTTACTGCAGTAGCATGCATCACTGTCAACAGTTATCATCACTGCACCCCTTCTTATTCCTGTATTCATTTATAATGCGCTTCTG
The DNA here is from genome assembly GCF_023373465.1 of Oncorhynchus keta. Taxonomy (NCBI): domain Eukaryota; kingdom Metazoa; phylum Chordata; class Actinopteri; order Salmoniformes; family Salmonidae; genus Oncorhynchus; species Oncorhynchus keta. The sequence goes on along the minus strand of NC_068424.1, from coordinate 30,638,617 downwards.
AACTGCATGTCCTCTGCTGATGCCCTGTCCTGCCTACAGTATGTGACCCAGTGCTACCATGCGCTCTTAAAATGTTCATCACATCAGCATCAAACGGCCGGTATAATCTGAAACCGGGGGAGCAGGGTTCTTATGAGCAACAGCCCTTTCAAACTAATATTTCAAGTCTTAAAAAAAAACAAACACCCATGAAATATTTACACGCGTGCATAATTCAGACATTTAGAACGTACATTAAAAGCCATTAGCTTCAAAAGAAAAGAAGGAAAAAAGGGAACAGGTAATGTGTCCTTGTGAGTTTATCTATGTCGGTAAGACCGTCGTTTTGTTGTTGGTATGACGTTTTAAGTAGATAGTCTTCACATGCTTTAGTTTAGTTAACATCGACAGAGACATGGAAGTTGGAGGAGACGAGGGGACCGCATGCTAGCTTAGGGGCTTGCTGTTGTCATATGTCACTGGAACAGACAGTGACACAGAGTTCCATCTTGTCGGATTCCATTGCTCACTTTGTTAAAAAGGCTTTATTAGCTTATCACAGGGCCACAGACATCCCATAAGGACATCATCAGACCAATGGGTTGGAATATTGTCTTATCATAGAGTGCTTTGTAAAAGCAGCAAATGCAATCTGTCATCTAGGGTTAAACTAAAATAAAGATATTGCCGAAATGCTTTTTTAGATAACGTTGCAAATTATGATTGATGGCATGCTTTCCCAAATGGAGGACACCTTTTCTTGCAGAAAAAAATCGGCATTAAGTTTAAATCCACCTCCTCCTCAATGCAACTACGTGTCCAAAGATTCACAGTGCTGTTAATGTGACCACCGCTCAGAATGCATCGGTGCACAATGTTGTCTTAACTTCCCGTTTCTGGTGTAATTCCTGAAGGGGAATTATGTTTCCATGTCTAAGCTGCATGCATTTACAACATTCATTTACACTCAAACTTACACGTCAAATGAAGCAGAAATGTGCCTTCACACCCACCCTGTTTATATTGCATCGAATCCACTTCTTTCTCCACCTGTACCTGGCATGTTGGATTCATATCTGAAAGCTCGGATACTGATTTAATACATCGGATCTGTCCCCTGTATTCTGTAAGTAATGGACCTTCCACTTAGTCAAATACCCATTCTTACACATGGCCTCACGATATTGTTAAAGGGTTAAACGCAAACAGCACTGTAAGCATTAGCACTTAGCAGATGTTTATGCATGGCCTGAAAAAGGTACTTTTAAGACTGTTGAGAGAGAGAGATAGAGAGGAAGGGGAGTAAAAGAGGTAGATATACAGTATGTATTCATTTCCCACTGGTGGTTCTCAACTAGTAGGAGTGGCTCCTCACTGAGGAGCCAGCCGAGCAGCTCTCCACTCATTTGAGTGCATTTGGTCCCTGTTGATCCATGAAATGTCCTGTTTCTGCCCACTCCATATATTTACTGGCTAATGTATTCCTTGCAGGATGGAACCGTCCTCTTTCCACTGTTTAAGAGTGGCTTATAAATAATACTGCCCGTCGACAAGCAGAAATGTAAAAACAGAGTTGGAAAGCGGAAAAACAGACAGGGCATTATTCGCTATCGTTCTGTACGACAAGTCGACTCTCCACTAAGAAATGTCTTTCATGTTGGTCCTGTGAGAGGGGTCCTTTCTCCCAGCTCTGAGGCATCTCCTCACCTGCCTTGCAGGAAAATTATATCAAAGGCATCCGTGATAGGTCGAGGTCGTAGAAGAGGCCTAGGCGTGATCCGCTCTTGTTTTAAAGGCGTATTACTTTTTCTCTCAGCCGCTCGCCCCTGAACACCTAGACAGATGCCTGGACTCTCATTAGAGGGCAGGCAGCTTAAACCGCACTCTGACACTGATTCCATTATTACACGGCATGTGAGAAACCCAGAAACTTTAGCCCAGTTCCATCATCCTTCAGCACGTCCAAGCCAAACGCCGTCTCTGTGCTTATCTCACAGAACACTGCAGCTGACAGGGTCAAAATACACTAAGTTACAGTACAGATACCCCTTACAATGATCTAGTAGTACAGTAGTATATATCCACTATTTGGTGAGATCATACTGATTCAGCAAGCCTTAATTTAGCTACTGTTCATGACTTAGGAACTCTTTCAAAACTTTGGAACTATTGTTTTGAGCTATTGAGGGTTCATTTCAAAGGCACTAAAGTACACAATACACTACATTCAAATATTTACTTGTGCTTCATGCATTCATAAACTTGCAAGTATATTCAAGACTGAAAAGTGGAAATGTATTCTTTTTAAATATACAATGAGTGCCTGAGGGAGAAAAGTTAGAAAAAATTATTAAAATGTGCATTTTGATGAATAATTCAAACTGCTTTTGTAAATGATAGTTCTGTGCTTAAGTGCTTGCACTGCTGCCTGTTTGACCATATGAATGAAAAATCTTGACTTTTATCACTTGAAGGGAAGGTATTGGGAAAAATGGCATTGTTTGGTTAACCCCTTTTTACCTTTTTCTGATTGATGATATGATGGGTAGATGGTATTGTGTATCAATGCATACTAGTGTAGTCTCCATAGCTAGAGCTCAGTGTTTGATCATTATAGTCTGGTGCTCGGGCAGTTTTATTGGTCCACCTGAAGTATTTTTCTAGCCATTGGCAGGGTCTCCTCACCCCAACGCTGCCTATCTGGGACAGAGAACTACAGCCACAGCCAACCAGACAAAAGTAAAGTGAACAAAGCGAAAACAAAATGGCACCACATGTAACGTTCACTTTCAGCTGCTTTAACTTTGGCTACAAACTGTCATGGATGTAACCAAGGCTGGTGGGTGTCTCTGTCCCAGTGGCAGCTGCTTGGGAGAGGAGGCCCAGTTCACTGAGGAAGGCAGGTTATCCCTTGGCCCAGCAGGGCACCTAAGTAAGATTCTTCTCTCTCAATTCTCCCCAGACACACCATCCTGAGAAGCCACTTTTTCCTACCACAGGAAGCCCAAGAAAACCCTATAGGTAGCAGTCTGACAGGCAAACTGAACCCTGGCCTTTTATATCCTGCCAGGTTTGAGAAGTTGGACATCACCCCAAAAAGCGCCCAGAAGATTAAGCCGGTTCTGGAACGCTGGATGGCCGAGGCCGAGGCCCGCCACCGGTCCGGCATGCAGAACCTGACCGAGTTTATCGGCAGTGAGCCCTCCAAAAAACGCAAGCGGAGGACCTCTTTCACCCCACAAGCGCTGGAGATCCTCAACAGCCACTTTGAGAAGAACACGCACCCCTCTGGACAGGAAATGACCGAGATAGCCGAGAAACTGAACTATGACCGCGAGGTGGTCCGCGTCTGGTTCTGCAACAAGAGGCAAGCGTTGAAAAACACAATAAAGCGGTTGAAACAGCCCGGTGACCTGGACCTGGACCTGGACCTCGGCCCGACCGCGCCCATGGACCCTCTCTCTGATTCTCTGGAAGAGCTCCCTAAATGAACGACCGAAACTAGAGGTAAAGAGGAAGGTTCAAACAACACGGTGGCTCATGACCCAAAGTAGGATGAAGACTGAAAGAACGTTCCTCTCCCTTTATAAAGGCAACTGAAAGGACAGTTATGAACATTTGCAAACAAAAATAAGTGTTGTCAGTGTGATTACCACAGTTATTTAAATATTTTGGCAAAAACCAAATATAAGGGAAAAAATATGTTCACATTTGAGAGAAAACATTACAAACCTACAGTGTGCTGTTTCAAAGCAATCGAATTCTGGCCTCATAGACCAGAACATTGTCCAAATTTGGGTTCCCATTAGGGAGATTTTAGTAAAGAGATCATACCAAAATCCAAGATAAAAACACTAACTACTTACCAAAGTCTGTTGCATCAGAATACTAAGAATAATTTTTTAAGTGTAAATGTGTTCTAAATTTTTACATTTGTACTGGCAAAAAAATCTACGATATATGTGTGAGGTTGGGTGTACATTTTATCTTTGTTTCACTTAATTTGATTTCCTGGGCTGATATGTAAATATCTACTAAATACCGTCTTCAGATTGAAATCACAATGTCAAAGTTCTCTTTGAAAGATTTGTCGTGTAAATGCATTTTTGCTGTGAAACAATGACATTGTTGTTTTGTCTCAGATTCCTTCTCATCTGCAGCTATTTTAAGTCACGGTGTTTTTACAGGTAACAACTTTTACAGGTATTTAACAATCATTTTATGAGATTGTCTTATGTTTTGTTGATGAAGGACAATACAACTTAAGGCTGTCCAAACAGTGTGGGTATACTCAGTACCTTAACCATAAAGGTTCTGTCTCTGTTCACCAAAATATATATATGTCATCCACGACGGAAGACGACGTCTTTTCAACCTTATTTTCCTTTTGTGACAACTGTGACTTTTTTTTTTTTTTTATACATACAGAAACATCCTGTCAATTGTGTTATTTCAGGCCTAGTGTTGTGTCAGGGAGAACTTCCCTCAATGTTATACTGTGTCAAGTGCTGTTGTAAAGTCATTCTGTTGCCAAAGCCTGATAGCCAAAGAACACATTGCTTCAGCTCAAGGACTTGGGGAGATTTTTTTTTTTTTTACCTTGGCCGATTAAAAGTTTTAGTTATTTTGATGTGCTTATACGTGTTCCCTTTTGTTCTTTTTTTCCCTGCGGGGTTTCTTTCATACACTGAGTTCAACTACTTTACACAAAGGCCAACGGAATGCCAAATAAAATGTTTACTTTCAAAAGAGAACTCTTTGTTAATTGACAACCCTCTTTATATTGCAATATAGAAAATGTGTTGGACTTTGAGGACTTTTCTGCCCATCCCTTTCTGAATTGTGTGTCTAGTTTGTTCTATTTGCCGTAGCATAGCGTAACAGAATTGCTCCCGCATGTTTTCCGATAACAAGGTTTGGGGTTACAGGAATCTGAAAACAAGACGACAAAAACCACAAAAGGTAGCCCGAGCTTCAAATCATTAAGTACATTCTTCAGAGTACACTGTCACGGAGAACAAATTACACATGTAGAGGATTTAGCAATTATCTCACATTTTTCTGCCCTTAGAGCAAAATATGGATTACTTTCTTTAAGCATTCAGCGACTCATTCTAATCGAATCAATCGGAAGGTTTTCTCATCTCTGACTCGTTGTCTTCAGGGGTCAAACACTGTTTGCAAAATGTCATGCTGTTGTTTTGTGTTTGTTTTCATTGTCTTTTGCTTTGAGTGATTCTACAGCGAAGCCTTGACAGACAGTATAGCCTAATTAAAAAAGTGTATTGGAAAAAGTTGTGTGAAACGCAAGACAACCCAATAGCCCGTCCGCAAGACATAATCCATATTCATTTCAAATAACAAATCATAGGGTGTTGTTGCTGTGTAGCTGTTAATATACAGATCTAAACAGAGTCTCATCATAACGTCGCGCTCACCCCCCCGATTCAAGGAATCAATATTGCTACAACCTTGATGTGTCAATAAGCTATACTGCCAATGTGTTGAACCTCTCCACTGAATATTTGCAAACTAGTACGTATGTGTAAAACCACTTCTCAGAACTCTTAAGATTTCACATTGATCTGAAATGTTCTTATTTGACTCGTATAAAACACTTAAATAAGGTGAGGGGAGAATGGCGAGTGTTACATGACAGGCTCAGTGAACTTAGATTTTCTGCGGTGTTTTTCGTATTGGTGTGTTTTGTTCAATGTCTGTTAGTCCCCCTGTGCACTGGTGTTGCCTAGCAACGCAAAGTGCACTTGATAACACTTACAAACGCATAAGGAAATAGACATTAATTGATATTGTAGTCTGGACTGTATGTTCCAGTAGGCTGAGGTTTAAGAGGTACTATACATACAAGCTCCCTGACGAGTTCATTCCATTTATTAGTTATCATATACCTTTACAGGAAGTAGTGTTAAACAGTGTCATACTACACCTTTTTAGATATTTAAAGGCAGTATTACTAAATAGTGGTCAATCATAATATACTTTAAGTCATATGTGATTTAAATCAATCCCAAAGATTTTTTTGTGTGTTCCCTCCCTGTCTCACCCCACCTCATCCCAACATGTAAGAGAAGTGATGATGCTGCAGTATGGGCATGTAGTACCGAGGCTCAACAATGAAGCTGTAACCAAAAACAAAGACAAGGAACGGATATATCCCTTCGCTCAAACTTTCGATGCTGGACCAAAGCTCTATAGTTATATGCACATTGTACAGAGAAATGGGTTCATGTCGCTGACAATCTTGAAATACGAAGAGAGTCGATGATTAGATAAGTTGTAGTTCAGTGACATTTTACCTCAGCACTGTCCTCGTACACTGAGCAATGCCACGCAAACGCCATGACAGAAGAAAATACAGAAGAATGGCTCCTGTAAAAATGTTTGTAAGTAGTGTTCACTTCTCATGGGGGGGATTGTGTCTGAACTGAGATTCTGTATGCCATGTGTTTTATTTTAGTCAAGTGGTTTCCAGGGTAACATGTACAGGACTTTCTAAACTTTGTTGTCACTTGTTTTTTTGTTTTTTTCTCTCTCTGTGACTTTGTTACATGCACTGCTCAGTTACAGTCTTCAAGGTGTGCCCTATTTCATAAGGGGCAAAGAAGGCTTTATAATTGCACCCAATTATGTTTTTTTTTTAAATAATAATAATAATAATTTAAATAAATGTTTTCAAACGATATCCACACAGACTCACACACCAACTGGTTTTGAAATGTTGTTAGAACTCAAGAACGACCTTGAAACCAAAGCTGATGAATCTGCAAAGGTTGCTTTAAATTTTATAGACTGAACTTAATCTATAGAGCAATATCTGTTTGGTCAGTTATGCAGCACTTTGTGTATTTCTACAATTCTTCAAGTCTGTCACATTTATTTGTACCATAATTAATAATAAACAATTGTTTGACATGAATGGACTGTCTTGTTTCTTATGGAATGTAGAATAAATCATCCGAATCTAAAATATATGTTCAGGGACATTTTAGAGAACTTCTCTGGTAAGAGCTGCATATGATGATGAAGAAAGCACTAATGCACCACATTCCTAACAACATAGGCTCTTAGAAAAAAAAGGGTTCCTCGGGGTTCTAAGAGTGTACCGACAGACATTGTAAACACTGCAGTTGGAGTAATAAGGGACGGATTGCAGAAAATCTTCTTTTTTGAATTCACTGTTCTCCAGTCTCACAAGATTTTGACATATTTTCCTATCCTATTTTACCAATGCATACTTTGCTGTCAGCGCAAGTGCATCTCAATTCCATTAAAACCCAGACACAGTGTTCATGTATAGTTGGAGCATAAAGTTAACTCAGACTTCTGTGTTCTGCTCCGTATCCCCCCAGCCCACCCCCTTGGCTATCAGTTTAGAGGGGGGGTTCTTGCACTTCCACTGTGCCATGATTGAGAGAGATGTGTCCACAAAGGCTTTTCCACCAATGAACCACCTTTCAATACAGAGAGTTTGCACCTAAAAGCAAACGGACAGGCTGCAAACCTCTGGGGTCAGTAGCAATTCATTTAGATTTCCATAGGGTCAATAGAAAGGAATACATGTCAGGGTTATTTCACATCAATGTTTCATTTCTTTGCCTTAGCAGAAAACAATACCGAGACAAGTGTATGAGGGGGAAAACACATTCTTGGGTGAAAGCCTTTTGAAACTAAACTCCAAAGTTTGAAATAGCTTTCTTGTCCATGAAGCCTTTGAAAACTGACTGTCTGGTGAATAGAAAGTAGTAAATAAATAATAATAATACAAAAAAAAAAGCACAGACAACATACATTATTAACATTAGGCTGAAAACTGATGTTGAAGATGTTTTTTGTCATCCTTTCAGTTTTTTCCCCCTCTTCGTTTCGAAATACTAGATGTATTTTTAAGTGGCGATGGTTGAGGTATAACTTGGGCTATTTGATATTCTTTTGTTTTGTATTTATTCCAGTTTCTTTATTTTCCTATGTACAATATCATTGTGCAGAGACAGCTATTCAGAACTCATCTTTTTTCAATATCTTAAAATGTTTATAGTTTGTTGATGGAAAAGTAAACTTCAACTCCAAAAGTTAGTGTCAATAAGTGAGTGACCAGGGCACAAAATCAACAGATCTCACTCTCAACATATAAACAACGCACTACCCTTGTAAGGAGAGGTGTAACCCGATACGTGAGGTGGAATCATAGAAATGGAATAGAATAGACAAACATTCTTAAAGTCTACATTTTTCAGTTCACCCATTTGCCTCTGGACAATGCCATACTGATACGGAATCCCACTCAAATGTTCAAAATGGTACAGTTGATATGCTGATATTTTGGTCCACATATCATGGGACATTGTTTAGAATTATAATCAACAAAAATATAGACGTAAACACGCAACAACTTAAAAGATTTGACTGAGTTACAGTTCATAGAAGGAAATCAGTCAATTGAAATAAATTCATCAGACATATGGGAGCCAGGCCCACCCATTGGGGAGCCAGGCCCACCCATCGAGGAGCCAGGCCCAGCCAATGGGGAGCCAGGCCCAGCCAATGGGGAGCCAAGCCCACCCATTGGGGAGCCAGGCCCAGCCAATGGGGAGCCAGGCCCACCCATTGGGGAGCCAGGCCCACCCATCGAGGAGCCAGGCCCAGCCAATGAGTTTTTCCAGACAAAAGTGCTTTATTGCAGACATAAATACTCCTCAGCAGCACCCATCTCCTCAGGCGATCCCACAGGTGAAGCCGGATGTGGAGATCCTGACCTGGCCAGGTTACACATGGTCTGCGGGTGTGAGGCTGGTTGGACGTACTGCCAATTTCTCTAAAGCCTCGGCTTATTGTAGAGAAATTAACGTTCAATTCTCTGGCAACAGCTCTGTTGGACATTCCTGCAGTCAGCATGCCAATTGCACGCTCCCCCAAAACTTGAGACATCTGTGCCATTGTGCTGTGTCACAAAACTGCACATTTTAGAGAGGGGCCTTTTACTGTCCCCACCACCATTGTAATGGTCATGCTGTTTAATCAGCTTCTTGACATGCAACACCTGTCAGGTGGAGGAATTATCTTGGCAAAGGAGAAATGCTCACTAACATGGATGTAAAGAAATTTGTGCACAAGAGAGAAATAATATTTTTGTGCTTATGGAACATTTCTGGGATCTTTTATTTCCGCTCATGAAACATGGGCTAACACTTTAAATGTTGCATTTATATTTTTGTTCAGTATAGAATATTCTGTTCTATTAATTGTATGTATATGGGTGGGATAAGGTTGCTAGTAAAGTATCTTTAATCAATACGGAAGCTGTTTGACCCTGGATTTTAAACCATATCTGTCATGATCGTCATATGGAGTAGACCAAAGCGCGTGGTATGTGTTCATGATGATATTTTAATTAAAGAAAGCACTGAACACAAAACGACCTTGCCGCTATAAGAACTGTGCTAACAAGCAACATACATAGATATAGATAATCACTCACAAAGTACCCACAGAATATGGCTGCCTAAATATTGTTCCCAATCAGAGACAACGATAGATAGCTGCCTCTAATTGAGAACCAATCTAGGCAACCATAGACATACAATTTACCTAGAAAAGATACAGCTCCTTAAACATACAAAACCCCTAGACAAGACAAAAAGCACATACATCACCCATGTCACACCCTGACCTAACCAAAGTAACAAGGAAAACAAAGAATACTAAGGTCAGGGTGTGACAATATCCATGACCCCTAATAATAATCATAAACATGTCAGTGTTCTTTGCAGTTTACTTTAGTTAAGTTGATTAAGATCATCAGCTTCTGAACATGCAGCAGATACTCTTGCTGGGTTCCATATAAAATGTACAAATGCATGACAAAGTACAGAACAGTTATAGACAAGAACAAGTACCCTATCTCAATTAAATTAGAGGGGGACAATTGTCACTTCTTTATGTGCTGTGGGCAAATTAGACCATTCTATTTGGATTTTGGCTACAGATCGTATATATAGTCTTTCAAACAAGAGAATCTCTCTGGGTTGATCTATGACAGTCTGAATAGAAAAAAAATAATCTCTCTGCAAAAGTCAACCGACTGACTCATAGCACATTCCTGTTCAACTAGACGCCAACTGAAATTGTCCTGGAAGGGAAAGAGGGTTAGAAGAAAATATTATGACATGTCGGCAGTCCAAATGGATTATGTTTCAATATCAGTCAGGACACAGAAAGATAAAGGTGGAGGAGGAGGGTGCATGTGTTGGATGCAGATGGTTTTAAATTGCCCCCTTTGTTTTCCATCAGGCATGAGGCATTCACTTCCCTTATCTTTCCGACAATGTGCACTGGGCTGATGTTCTCAGTAAACGAACTGTCGGTGTATCCCTCACTATACCGGCAGCCCTCTGCTTCCTCGTTTTCACTTCCTCCTCAAGGTTGAGATGTTGCTCCTCTCACTGCTCAGCCCCCAAGCCGCTGAGGAGTCTCCCACTATGCTGCTCTGCTCTGCACACCAGGATGCCTCTGGGGGTACAATTACCAATCCTCATGCAATCCAAGTTGTCCATGCATATGATCCCTTGTTGCTTTTGGTGTTGTTCTGGAGGTTTTCCCACCATTATTAGCCATGACACAATTTGAGGCATTTGAAGGTTGAAGAGTTAATAGCCAAGGTTTTTATGGAGATGGCTGGCACCCTGACTGGAGCAGCAGATTGCATTGCCCACAGCCCATTAAACTTTCCACACTGTCTTGTCTACACTGACTGTGCGAATGCATCTTCTCACTTTGTGATGCCTTCTGTTTTCCATCAGGACTCAGGGTTACGCTCAGAGTTTCACGTGTCCCACTTCTCCAAGGGAGTTGATTTGACTTCAGTTTTTTTCTCTATCATTCTTGTGTGTTGTGGAAATGATCAATTAAATCATTTTGAATGAATTCAACGGAGATATTTACATTGCTGTAATGTTCAGAACATTATGTAAAAAAAAAATCAAATGGCAAACACCATCAGCTTTACCTAATTATTGTTGTCAGGGTGAAAATCTATAGGTCTGATTATCTCTTCCAGGGTCAATTCCACCTCAAGTTAACGCAATAAGGAATTGGCTTTATAAATAGGAGGGTTGCCTATGGATTGACTTTCAATTTATGAGTTGAAATGAATGGACCCAAACCGGATCTCTAGCCATAGTCACTGCTATATTTCATTATACAGACAGCATAGCTATCCTAATCATTGTGGAAAATCGTTGTGCTGTCCATTTCCTTCAGATTTATATAATCCAAAAAAGGTCAAAACAAGACGACTGGGTTTTATTCTAAGTGGAGTGGTGCCATCTGAGAGAGTGCTGTATATTTTTGTACATGGATCACAGGAGTCTTGAAGGGTCAGAGATCCCTTCTTTCGGATGTTTGGTAGTCTGGAAGATAACTGTTCCTCTGATGAGATGTTTGTATGGACAACATCCACCTCTTCATCCGCCTCTCACTCTCTCCCTGAACCACCTATAGTGTACTTTGAGACAAAGAGACAGAGAGCACAAAGCAAAAGGCAGTGAGTGAGAGAGGAGATATGGATAGAGTAGTGAGTGGTATGGTTGGCTGCATCTTTGCTGTCTTATTAGTGGGGGCCCAGTGAGGACACTTTGGCCTTCTTTATGGGGCCATGATGAGACCCTCCACGCACATCTCAGGAAAATGGCTGGGGGGAAATCACAGCTGAGAATCACTCAAAAACAGAGAGATGTCAACAGGCCCATAATGATACCTGATGGCCCCAGAAGACTCTCTCCCCTTTTCTCCCTCAGCCTCATACCTTGCAGAGTTGCACTATACTTGAAAACATAATTAGAGGTAAAAACGGGGAGAAGGAAGCTTTACATCCCCTGATTCTTTTTTCCCCACCTTTCTTTCACTTTTTGAAAGAGGGAGACGGAGATAAAGAAGGAGGGAGGGAGAGAGAAAGAGAGTGAGAACGAGAGAGAGGAGGAGGTGGAGAGTTCCCTCTGTGAGATGCCAAGGTGCTCCCAGTCCATTGTGCTGCCGGCTGTCAGGTTAAATTAGGGAGTACAGGCTCCGTGAGTGTAAAAAAATCAATACTTGATGGAAGATTGCTCTCCGGAAAATCTGTTTTGATTCCAGGATTAATTCTTGACCAAAGGCTCCAGCAGAATGACATGCCATTAGGCCGAAAATGAACACATTCTGCAGTGGAAATTGGATGGAAATGTGTCAGGCGATTGCCCTGGCTGGTTGTTCTGCTTTCTGTGTAGAGGGACTGAAGGTGTGGCTGCTGCTGTGAATGAGGCCCACGGACTGACTCCATTTCCAAAGCAAAGACAAACCCACCGTGGCCTCTGAGTATTCTCAAGGCCATTGTTGTCCAGCTCCTGCAAATGCATTCTTACCTAGGTGAAATGCATTTGTCCACCACATTCTATCTCTCCTGTGTTTTCCATAAAGCATGGCATGAAGAATGGGAAATCTTAAAATAAAGCAGGGACTTTTTTCTTCTCTCAACAGCAGCAAGAAGGGGGGAAATGCAATATTGATGAGCAAGTAATGTGTTTGTCGTCACAAATAACATATTTTCCTCTTTGAAACTTCAACAGGAGATAGCTGAGAGCGTCTGAGCAGTGACATCAACGACAGTTGCAGTCAAGCTGGACAAAAGTTGTTTGCGGGTGTATTGTGTAAATAGATCATACGGTACAGACCTCTAATACCACAACAAGACGGTCTACATTTGATATTCAATCTCAGCCCTGTGACATTTACTTGAACAAAATGTGAAGACTTCTTGAAAATAAATGTTCATTTGGTCACTACTCAGTTACACAAAGCAATCAATCATAATTCCTCAAACTCGTTTTGCTAGAACGATCAAGGATGTGGGTTAGGTACTGAAGCTGCCAAAGTAAAAGTATCAACATTTCCGGCATCATGAATGAAATGCTATGGGAGAGAGTAGTCCATTTTCAAAATATGTTTACTCTGCGTGTACACCAGCTCCCAAAGGACATTTTGCAACTCTCTTAATGGATAAATATCTGGGCTCCAAAACTCTGTAAATAGACAGAAACATGTCTTGCACACAAAGTAGTCGGAAAGTGTAAGGTATTGCCATTATTTTTGTTCTGGCGTTCCTCCATTGTGCCAGTAATTCAATGATTAAATATTAACATCCCTCTCTCAGTTTCAAGGAGCTTTAATGAATTAGGACTGTCCGCAGTCAGGCAAAGATCCCAAAGAGATGGGCTGAAGTGCTAGAGGAAGGAATAAGAGACTGTCAGTGTCCACAGAGGCTTTAAAGAGAATACTCTGTATTTCTATTTTCACTAGTGACTAGAACAAGGTTATCAGATATTTATTTCCCAGATATGAATAGTGCGCATTTTATTTGGGATGGGTAGTAGATGGAAAGGTTATTGATAATACCAATAATTAAAATGCATAAAATACTATCTGTGGTGCAATTAATTTTGATGTAGGCTACAGTAAAGCCCATTTGCATTTCTGTGTAGGCTATCTTGCCTTTGAAATAGACCTACTCCTTGGATGTTTATGAACTACATCCTCATTAATATTTTCATATAATTCGTTTTACTTGTTAAAAAAATGTGGGAGAGAGTAAACAAATGTAGATGACAAACTGTGGTACAGTAGGCCTTCATATTTTTTAGCAGCTCTGTAGACCTGTATGGGTTTGGCGCCATCTACAGTCTAAATAAAACCTCATCTGGAGACGAGTGTGTAATTTTACTTCACCGCAGTAGATGGCAGAATGTATGCACTCGTCTCTTTGGGTATACATTGCCATCCAAAGAAGAAAAAACCTCAACGCGCATTGTGATGACGTCGTTAACTTTGCTGGCCCACGTGACTTGCAGTCAAACTATGTTACTAAACGTTCAAGCTTGTAGGGGCAAAAATTCATTTTTAAAGTCCACGATGTCTTGGGTTAAGTCTGTACAGTACAGTGGCGAGGACGTATTTGACGAGGATGCGGATGATATTAATTTACAGGACAAAGAATGGAAGTACAATATGAAGAAACGTGTGAAGGTAAATGCATGGATAATGTTTATCAATCATGTTTCCACCTAGCTAGATGTCATAGCTAGCTAGCTACATGTTAATTTTTCGTATTTTTTTTCCCTAATATTTTACATATTGCGTTGGTTTATTGGACTTGTTCACAATTATTTGGTTTATCAGCCAGTTATAGCTAGAATGTTCACTTCTCTGTAGCACAGGGCTGTTCAATGTCAGACCTGTAGGGGCGAAACATTTCTCGTTTTCATGGTCCTCTCCTAATAAGGGTAATTCAGACATGGGAAACCAGGAGAATGAAATTAATTACCAGGTTGAAACAAAAACTCGAAGTGTTTCGCCCTGCTTCTAGCGTCACCCAGCACACAATGTGGGCATTGTAGGCAGCTAATGTAAATACAACTGGCTGCATTGTAACCCACAGCACCCTCTCTAGAAACAATGTGCCGAACGTTATGCTGTTCTGTGGTTCTCTGTCAGGACGGCTATGTTGATGGCATCGACCATGGAAAAGAAGCGTCACTCCAGCTTGGTTTCAACATGGGATACCGAGAAGGAGCTGCAAGCACCAGGGCCATTGGGCAGCTGAAAGGAATAATAAGGTAGCTTTCTTTCCATGATGTGACCATATGACTCTTTGTGCTGGCTACATTATTGCTGTCCTCTTTGTTGTGCATGACCCATGCCTGTCCCACTCTGTTCTCTCGCCCATTGTCTCTGATTCTGTTGGCCCTTTGTATCTCTCTACACAGTGCTATACAGTGCTGGTGCCAGCTCCAGAGACCAGACACCCCCACCCCTGCCTCAGTGACTGACCTCCTACAGCGGGTTGTAAAGCATGAGGACTCTCTCATGGAGGCAATGAAGACGGCTTTGGAGAACCCTGTACCCAGCGTCAGTGACGTCTCGGAGAACATGGAGGATCTGGGGGTTGGAGAGGTTGAGTCGGGCTGCTGTGCAGGCGGGGGATGCAGCAAGGGCTCAAACGGCTGTAGGAAAGCCAGTGATATGGACATTGGTCCCATCTTGCCACAAAAGCCCCGTTTGAGCTTCACACTGCCCACAGACCCCTTTGCCATTACAGGGGAAAGTCTTGAGCAACTTCTACAGTGTTGCATGGACATAGTGTCTGAACTGGGTCTGCCCCAGGAACTGATTCAGCATCTACAGCAGCTGAAGAGTGCAAAGGAGTGAATGTTAGCTCAAATGCAAAAATAATGCCACGGAAGACTGAACGGGTCTGAATTTTTAATTGAATTTGTAATATGATACTGTATGTAATACATTATTTACTATACATTATTTTCTTATCCAATTGCATATATGCTACAGGATAAGTTGAATCCTTATTCTATAGTGCCTTTATGCTAAATATTAAAAAGATAGACTTGTCGTCTTGTCGCACATGATATGTTGTCTTCATTTTTTTTTTTGTACGATTTTGTCGTCTTACTATGCAAACAATGAGCTAGATGTAAAACGTATTTACAATGCATTCCTGTACAGATGTAATGAAATATAGGCTATACCATTCTGACAATTATTTGTCTTTTGTTCCCCACTTGATGAAGAAATGGCCTGGTACTGCTCCTGGGTTATCTAGGCTGGTACAGTATTTTTTGTTGAGTGATTGTTGAGTTTCCTTCACGGAATTAGAATACTTCATATGTAATTTAATAGGATCTCTATGGTTTCCTTCACATCCCTAAAACATCCCGCAGCAGATTCGGAGGGTCAGGACCATGTAGAGTAATGAAAAATCTATTCTGTCTCTAGTGCACCCTATGTTGTTCAATCATTCAGCTCTGAAAAAGGTAATTCGATTAAAGTTATGAACGACTCAACCTCCCGGAAGTAATCTTAACACCGAAAGATTTTTGGGGTTGTGAACAATGATGTGTGTGTATATATATATATATATATATATATAAACTCTGGATTGCTCATGTTATTTATTGGCTAGTCAGAGGCTTTGAAGCTACTGGTCGGCCATGCTGAGGTACTTACAATCTAAACTTGATGCCCTCAGTCTCACTCAAATTATCAATGAACCTACCAGGTACCCCCCCAAAGCCTTAAACACGGGCACCCTCATAGATATCATCCTAACCAACTTCCCCTCTAAATACACCTCTGCTGTCTTCAACCAAGATCGCAGCGATCACTGCCTCATTGCCTGCATCCGTAATGGGTCAGCGGTCAAACGACCTCCACTCATCACTGTAAAACGCTCCCTGAAATACTTCAGCGAGCAGGCCTTTCTAATCGACCTGGCCGGGGTATCCTGGAAGGATATTGATCTCATCCCGTCAGTAGAGGATGCCTGGATATTTTTTTTAAAATGCCTTCCTAACCATCTTAAATAAACATGCCCCATTCAAGAAATTTAGAACCAGGAACAGATATAGCCCTTGGTTCTCCCCAGACCTGACTGCCCTTAACCAACACAAAAACATCCTATGGCGTTCTGCATTAGCATCGAACAGCCACCGTGATATGCAGCTGTTCAGGGAAGCTAGAAACCGTTATACACAGGCAGTTAGAAAAGCCAAGGCTAGCTTTTTCAAGCAGAAATTTGCTTCCTGCAACACAAACTCAAAAAGTTCTGAGACACTGTAAAGTCCATGGAGAATAAGAACACCTCCCAGCTGCCCACTGCACTGAAGATGGGAAACACTGTCACCACTGATAAATCCACCATAATTGAGAATTTCAATAAGCATTTTTCTACGGCTGGCCATGCTTTCCACCTGGCTACTCCTACCCCGGTCAACAGCACTGCACCCCCAACAGCAACTCGCCCAAGCCTTCCCCATTTCTCCTTCTCCCAAATCCATTCAGCTGATGTTCTGAAAGAGCTGAAAAATCTGGACCCTACAAATCAGCCGGGCTAGACAATCTGGACCCTTTCTTTCTAAAATTATCTGCCGAAATTGTTGCCACCCCTATTACTAGCCTGTTCAACCTCTCTTTCGTGTCGTCTGAGATTCCCAAAGATTGGAAAGCAGCTGCGGTCATCCCCCTCTTCAAAGGGGGGGACACTCTTGACCCAAACTGCTACAAACCTATATCTATTCTACCATGCCTTTCTAAGGTCTTCGAAAGCCAAGTCAACAAACAGATTACCGACCATTTCGAATCTCACCATACCTTCTCTGCTATGCAATCTGGTTTCAGAGCTGGTCATGGGTGCACCTCAGCCACGCTCAAGGTCCTAAACGATATCTTAACCGCCATCGATAAGAAACATTACTGTGCAGCCGTATTCATTGATCTGGCCAAGGCTTTCGACTCTGTCAACCACCACATCCTCATCGGCAGACTCTACAGCCTTGGTTTCTCAAATGATTGCCTCGCCTGATTCACCAACTACTTCTCTGATAGAGTTCAGTGTGTCAAATCGGAGGGTCTGCTGTCCGGACCTCTGGCAGTCTCTATGGGGGTGCCACAGGGTTCAATTCTTGGACCGACTCTCTTCTCTGTATACATCAATGAGGTCGCTTTTGCTGCTGGTGAGTCCCTGATCCACCTCTACGCAGACGACACCATTCTGTATTCTTCCGGCCCTTCTTTGGACACTGTGTTAACAACCCTCCAGGCAAGCTTCAATGCCATACAACTCTCCTTCCGTGGCCTCCAATTGCTCTTAAATACAAGTAAAACTAAATGTATGCTCTTCAACCGATCGCTACCTGCACCTACCCGCCTGTCCAACATCACTACTCTGGACGGCTCTGACTTAGAATACGTGGACAACTACAAATACTTAGGTGTCTGGTTAGACTGTAAACTCTCCTTCCAGACCCATATCAAACATCTCCAATCCAAAGTTAAATCTAGAATTGGCTTCCTATTTCGCAACAAAGCATCCTTCACTCATGCTGCCAAACATACCCTTGTAAAACTGACCATCCTAACAATCCTCGACTTTGGCGATGTCATGTACAAAATAGCCTCCAATACCCTACTCAACAAATTGGATGCAGTCTATCACAGTGCAATCCGTTTTGTCACCAAAGCCCCATATATCCTACCCACCATTGCGACCTGTACGCTCTCGTTGGCTGGCCCTCGCTTCATACTCGTCGCCAAACCCACTGGCTCCATGTCATCTACAAGACCCTGCTAGGTAAAGTCCCCCCTTATCTCAGCTCGCTGGTCACCATAGCATCTCCCACCTGTAGCACACGCTCCAGCAGGTATATCTCTCTAGTCACCCCCAAAACCAATTCTTTCTTTGGCCGCCTCTCCTTCCAGTTCTCTGCTGCCAATGACTGGAACGAACTACAAAAATCTCTGAAACTGGAAACACTTATCTCCCTCACTAGCTTTAAGCACCAACTGTCAGAGCATCTTACAGATTACTGCACCTGTACATAGCCCACCTATAATTTAGCCCAAACAACTACCTCTTTCCCAACTGTATTTAATTTATTTATTTATTTTGCTCCTTTGCACCCCATTATTTTTATTTCTACTTTGCACATTCTTCCATTGCACAACTACCATTCCAGTGTTTTACTTGCTATATTGTATTTACTTTGCCACCATGGCCTTTTTTGCCTTTACCTCCCTTCTCACCTAATTTGCTCACATTGTATATAGACTTGTTTATACTGTATTATTGACTGTATGTTTGTTTTACTCCATGTGTAACTCTGTGTAGTTGTATCTGTCAAACTGCTTTGCTTTATCTTGGCCAGGTCGCAATTGTAAATGAGAACTTGTTCTCAACTTGCCTACCTGGTTAAATAAAGGTGAAATAAAAATTTTAAAAAGTACTTGAACTTGGCACTCTGAATTCAAGTAGGCTCAGTGGCAGTTTTAGCATGTAAATCTTGGGGCAAACTCCCTCAAAAATGTTTAGGTGCATGCCAGCAAAGCCACCATACTAAACGATACATGCATTGCACTATAACGGTGACAAACGGTGCCCACAAACTGTTAGGGTCTACACAAAGATGTCCCAACAGCAGAGCTTTCTTTTCAGCACCAAGGAGGGAAATCTTACCACTGCTACACCTGGCTATCAGGGGAGCCTTGTCTGTCTGTGAAACAGTTAATTCCCCCTCATTTACTGACTTAACAAAAATATATAGCTGATATGGCTGACTTGCTGAAACAAATGTGGTTTCTACTGACAATTGAAATGTACAAACTATGGCATAATGGGACGATGAGGTGAGAGGCAATCTGTAATTTTGATTAAGACAATTAGTGAGCTAGGGCGGACGTAGTCCATAACTAGTTGCTCAGCACTTTTGAAATGTGCAGCAAAATAATTCAGAACATGGGCGGTTCTTACGGTATTCTCCCTGTACACAAAGTCAGAACTGTAGGATAAAGGGAGCATATAAGCAGACAATGAAAGCTCTTACAATATTCTATGACTACATTTATCTAAAACAGGCTACATGTGCACCACCAGTAGGCTAACTTATGAGGGGGAAAGGGACCAAATTATTAGGGTGAGGCACATGGGCTACTTACAGCTTACTACACAATATACACTTAGTATTACTTTCTTAGCTACAGTATACATATCTCCCTGGCGTATTACACCATTTATGCAGCAGAATACAAGGCATTTTTGGACTCAACTTGTTGTGCTGTGCTCACTTGAACAGGAAGGTGGTGCGGCGGTCCTTGTGGGCAAATTTTGTCATCAAAGTCTGGCATTCTCTGGATTTATGGTACTTTCAAGACAACTGGGATCTAAAAAAAAACAGGTTGAATCATGACGTCAGTGATCTTCAGGCTCGAGCTCTTGAAAGAGGCCTGAGTTCCCAATTTGCTAATCCGAGTTGGATGACCGTTCATAACGTATTTTCCCAGTCAGAGCTTGTTTTTTTTCCAGAGTTCCCAGTTGTCTTCAACTCACTGAAATCGAAGATTTCCCAGTTCAGAGTTTCCAGTTACATTTACATTACATTTACATTTAAGTCATTTAGCAGACGCTCTTATCCAGAGCGACTTACAAATTGGTGCATTCACCTTATGACATCCAGTGGAACAGCCACTTTACAATAGTGCATCTAAATATTTTAAGGGGGGGGGGGTGAGAAGGATTACTTTATCCTATCCTAGGTATTCCTTAAAGAGGTGGGGTTTCAGGTGTCTCCGGAAGGTGGTGATTGACTCCGCTGTCCTGGCGTCGTGAGGGAGTTTGTTCCACCATTGGGGGGCCAGAGCAGCGAACAGTTTTGACTGGGCTGAGCGGGAACTGTACTTCCTCAGTGGTAGGGAGGTGAGCAGGCCAGAGGTGGATGAACGCAGTGCCCTTGTTTGGGTGTAGGGCCTGATCAGAGCCTGGAGGTACTGAGGTGCCGTTCCCCACAGCTCCGTAGGCAAGCACCATGGTCTTGTAGCGGATGCGAGCTTCAACTGGAAGCCAGTGGAGAGAGCGGAGGAGCGGGGTGACGTGAGAGAACTTGGGAAGGTTGAACACCAGACGGGCTGCGGCGTTCTGGATGAGTTGTAGGGGTTTAATGGCACAGGCAGGGAGCCCAGCCAACAGCGAGTTGCAGTAGTCCAGACGGGAGATGACAAGTGCCTGGATTAGGACCTGCGCCGCTTCCTGTGTGAGGCAGGGTCGTACTCTGCGGATGTTGTAGAGCATGAACCTACAAGAACGGGCCACCGCCTTGATGTTAGTTGAGAACGACAGGGTGTTGTCCAGGATCACGCCAAGGTTCTTAGCGCTCTGGGAGGAGGACACAATGGAGTTGTCAACCGTGATGGCGAGATCATGGAACGGGCAGTCCTTCCCCAGGAGGAAGAGCAGCTCCGTCTTGCCGAGGTTCAGCTTGAGGTGGTGATCCGTCATCCACACTGATATGTCTGCCAGACATGCAGAGATGCGATTCGCCACCTGGTCTTCAGAAGGGGAAAGGAGAAGATTAATTGTGTGTCGTCTGCATAGCAATGATAGGAGAGACCATGTGAGGTTATGACAGAGCCAAGTGACTTGGTGTATAGCGAGAATAGGAGAGGGCCTAGAACAGAGCCCTGGGGGACACCAGTGGTGAGAGCGCGTGGTGAGGAGACAGATTCTCGCCACGCCACCTGGTAGGAGCGACCTGTCAGGTAGGACGCAATCCAAGCGTGGGCCGCGCCGGAGATGCCCAACTCGGAGAGGGTGGAGAGGAGGATCTGATGGTTCACAGTATCGAAGGCAGCCGATAGGTCTAGAAGGATGAGAGCAGAGGAGAGAGAGTTAGCTTTAGCAGTGCGGAGCGCCTCCGTGATACAGAGAAGAGCAGTCTCAGTTGAATGACTAGTCTTGAAACCTGACTGATTTGGATCAAGAAGGTCATTCTGAGAGAGATAGCGGGAGAGCTGGCCAAGGACGGCACGTTCAAGAGTTTTGGAGAGAAAAGAAAGAAGGGATACTGGTCTGTAGTTGTTGACATCGGAGGGATCGAGTGTAGGTTTTTTCAGAAGGGGTGCAACTCTCGCTCTCTTGAAGACGGAAGGGACGAAGCCAGCGGTCAGGGATGAGTTGATGAGCGAGGTGAGGTAAGGGAGAAGGTCTCCGGAAATGGTCTGGAGAAGAGAGGAGGGGATAGGGTCAAGCGGGCAGGTTGTTGGGCGGCCGGCCGTCACAAGACGCGATATTTCATCTGGAAATTTGTTTTGAATGCGGCAGAAGTCATGCTGGATTGACAGCATGACCATTGTATTCAACCTTTAAGACTAATAATACCCTAAATGAACCGTTATAGCTCCGTTATTATCTTTACATGCTTGCACCAACATTATCTTAGCCTATATTGTTGAGCCTTTGACACTAGAAAATTCACTGCAATATGCAAAACCCAAATTCACCTCTTTTACCGAACTAATTTCATCCAAATCAACCCCATTCGCAGTGCTGACCTCATCTGTCCTGCATTTTTCCCTGGTGTAGAAACGGCTAGCTGTCTTATTCTTATGCTCACCAGTGGTGCATCCAAAGAGTTTCCCCTTTCAAACAGGGAGCCCTTCCACACTGAATAAAACCGGTTTTATGGTAAATTAACAAAGATGTAAACAACTCATTAACTCGTGCTTTATTCAACCTTTTCTGGCCCATGGTGTTGATGTGAATGTTTAGCATTTTAAGCTTGGAAAAAAGACCCGTAAACCCAGACTTGGACCACATACCCACTCCACTGAATAGCAGGCTAGAGATTGCTTTGCAACGCTTGCAATTACCCACTGATTCCTTTCAAACCACTCATTGTTAAATTTGTGATTTCCAACTTGTTGTGTAATGCTTATGTTTAATGGCCGATGAGCACCGATAAGTTTTTATCTATAATTTCTCTTCATATGGCAAGGATTGAAATGGATTTGCCATTATAACTTATGACTTAATTCATGATAATGATTCAAGGTCAGATGATGCAGATGCTAAGCTACAGGACTGTTTTGCTAGCAGATCCTGGAATAGGTTCCGGACTCATCCGATGGCATTGAGGAGTATACCACATCAGTCACTGGCTTTAACAATAAGTGCATCGATGACGTTCTACCCACAGTGACCGTACGTACATACCCCAACCAGAAGCCATGGATTACAGGCAACTTCTGCACTGAGCTAAAGGGTAGAGCTGCCGCATTCAAGGAGCGGGACTCAAGCCCAGATGCTTATAAGAAATCCCGCTTTGCCCTCAGATGAACCATTGATGCTCGTCGGATGTGGCAGGGCTTGCAAACTATTACAGAACACAAAGGGAAGCCCAGCCGTGAGCTGCCCAGTGACAAGCCTATCAAATTAGCTAAGTGACGTTTATGAGCACTTCGAGGCATGCAACACTGAAGCATGCATGAGAGCACCAGCTGTTCTGGAACACTGTGTGATCACGCCCGCCGTAGCCGATGTGAGTAAGACCTTTAAACAGGTCGACATTCACAAGGCCACAGGGCCTAAAGGATTACCAGGACATGTACTCTGAGCATGCACTGACCAACTGGCAAGTGTCTTCACTGACATTTTCAACCTGTCCCTGGCTGTAATACCTACAGTACTGTGCAAAAGTTTTAGGCAGGTGTGAAAAAATGCTGTAAAGTAAGAATGCTTTCAAAACTAGACATGTTAAATGTTTATATTTATCAATTAACAAAATGCAAAGTGAGTGATCAGAAAAAAATTCCACATCAAATCAATATTTGGTGTGACCACCCTTTGCATTCAAAACAGCATAAATTCTTCTAGGTACACTTGCACACAGTTTTTGAAGGAACTCGGCAGGTAGGTTGGCCCAAACATCATGGAGAACTAACCACAGATCTTCTGTGGATTAAGGCAGCCTCAGGTTCTTCTCTCTCTTCATGTAAATCCCAGACATACTTGATGATGTTGAGCTCAAGGCTCTGTGGGGGCCATACCATCCCTTCCAGTACTCCTTGTTCTTCTTTACACTGAATATAGTTCTTAATGAATTTCACTGTATGTTTGGGGTCGTTGTCATGATGCAGAATAAATTTGGAGCCAACCGGATGCCTCCTTGATGGTATTGCATGGTGGATAAGTATCTGCCTGTATTTCTCAGCATTGAGGAGACCATTCATTCTGACAAAATCCCCAACTTAATTTGCAGAAAATGCAGCCCCAAACTTGCAAGGAACCTTCACCATGCTTCACTGTTGCCCGCAGACAGTCATTTGTGTACCGTTCTCCAGCCCTTTGGCGAACAGCCAAATATTTCACATTTTGACTCATCAGTTCAGAGCACCTGCTGCCATTTTTCTGCACCCCAGTTCCTGTGTTTTTTCGTGCATAGTTGAGTCGCTTGGCCATGTTTCCACGTCAGAGGTATGGCTTTTTGGCTGCAAGTCTTCCATGAAGGCCACTTCCGACCAGATTTCTCAGGACAGGTGTACCAGGGTCCAACTGTTTCCTGCCAATTCTGAGCTGATGGCACTGCTGGACATCTTCCGATTGCGAGGGGAAGTAAGCATGATGTGTCTTTCAAGTTTCCTTGGCCGACCACTGCGTCTACGGTCCTCAACGTTGCCCGTTTTTTTGTGCTTCTTCAAAAGAGCCTGGACAGCACATCTGGAAACCCGTTTGCCTTGAAATTTCTTCCTGGGAGACACCTTGCTGATGCGGTATAACTACCTTGTGTCTTGTTGCTGTGCTCAGTCTTGCCATGGTGTATGACTTTCTGACAGTATGCTGTCTTCAGCAACCTCACCTTTTTTGCTGATTTTGGCTGTTCCTCACCCAGTTGTATTCCTCCTACACAGCTGTTTCTGTTTCAGTTAATGATTGTGTTTCAACCTACATATTTAATTGATGATCATTAGCACCTGTTTGGTAATAATTGTTTAATCATACACCTGACTATATGCCTACAAAATTCCTGACTTTCTGCAAGTGTACCTTGAAGTATTTATGCTGTTTGAAGGCAAGGGTGCTCACAACAAAACAAAACAAATGATTCTGTTCACTATTTCTGAAAGCATTCTTACTTTACAGCATTTTTTCACACCAGCCTAAAACTTTTGCACAATACTGTACATGTTCCAAGCAGACAACCATAGTCCCTGTGCCCAAGAACACCAAGGTAACCTGCCTAAATGACTACCGACGTCTGTAGCCATGAAGTGCTTTGAAAGGCTGGTCATGACTCACATCAACACCATCATCCCAGAAACCCTTGACCCACTCCAATTTGAATACCGCCCAAACAGATCCACAGATGATGCAATCTCAATTGCTCTCAACACTGCCATTTCCCACCTGGACAAAAGGAACACCTATGTGAGAATGCTATTAATTGACAACAGTTCAGCGTTCAACACCATAGTGCCCTCAATGCTCATCACTAAGATAAGGACCCTGAGAATAAACACCTCCCTCTGCAACTGGATCCTGGACTTCCTGAAGGGCCGCCCCCAGGTGGTAAGCGTAGGCAACAACACATCTGCCACGCTGATCCTAAACACAGGGGCCCCTCAGGGATGCATGCTTAGTCCCCTCCTATAATCCCTGTTCACCATGACTGTGTGGCCAAGCACAACTCCAACACCATCATTAAATGTTCCAACGAAATAGCGGTGGTAGGCCTGATTACCGACAATGATGAGACAGTCTATAGGGAGGAGGTCAGAGACCTGGAAGTGTGGTGCCAGGACAACAACCTCTCCCTCAATGTGATAAAGATAAAGGAGATGAAAAGGAGGGCCGAGCATGCCCCCTTTCTCATCGACAGAGCTGTAGTGGAGCAAGTGGGGAGCTTCAAGTTCCTTGGTGTCCACATCACCAACAAACTATTGTGGTCCAAACACATCAAGACAGTCGTGAAGAGGGCACGACAACGCCTATTCCCCCTCAGGAGACTGAAAAGATTGGCATTGGAGTCCTCAGATCCTCAAAAAGCTATACACCTGGTATGGCAACTGCTCGGCCTCCCGAGAGCAAGGCGCTACAGAGGGTAGTGCGTACGGCCCAGTACATCACTCGGGCCAAGCTTCCTGCCATCCAGGACCTGTATATCAGGCGATGTCAGAGGAATTCCCACTTGAATTCAAATGAGAGGAGAACAGATAATGATCAAATATGCTTATTAAATGATTACTGATTGATTAGGCATCACATCGATAACTAAAATACCGGGCAAATGTAGATTCAATCTGGCCTTCTGGGATCCCTCATGAAACATTTTACTTGTTGTGTATTATATTTATGTTCAGTAAAGTTTATCCATCTTTTTTTACCATGACATCACTGGACCAATGCATCCAACCCACACCATGTAAGGTGCAAAGAATGCGTCACACTTTGACATTGCGAGCATGGGTGAATTGGCCGTGAAGAGCCACATGAAGGGGGAAAGACACAATGCTGCATCCTGCGCTGAAGCACAATAAAAACAGTCATTTAGCTGGAATTGTGTAGTAATGCGAATAGGAAATGTGTATTCACCAGTGGGCATGTCCCAAAACTCTGCTCTTTACTACTCAAAATACAAAAGACAAAATCAACAACATATTATTGAGTAAACTTGGAAAGTGTAGTGATGAATACTAAGTTATTTTTTCCATGAGGTTGTGGTGATAATACTGCCATCTGGTGGTGACTAGAAACAAATGCATAATATGAACTACTACAAATTGATGGTCCTTGAAAATAAATTGGAGTGCTTGAAAAAGTACTTAAAAGTCCTTGAATTTGAATAGCCACTGTCTGTACGAACCCTGTATTAGCACTCCCCAGAAGAAGCAGTCGTCCATATGAAGAAATATAATTCTACAGTATTTCAATAAACATTTCAAAGGACAAAATTACATGTATTTAAGTATTTTAGTAACAATAAAACTGTCAAAAAATTAACTTTAAGGGAAATGTTTTTATATATTTTTTAATTGACATGTTTAGCTCACATAATATAATTTAAAAGTATGATGTAAGGTGTCTGTAATAGAATAAATGTAGACATTAATGAATTAATTTCTATAGCTTCTAAAATATGATTTACAATGGTGGGGGAGTGCCAATATGGAGGCACGGTGGCTTCAAAACAGTGCCCCCTGTCAGTCATCTAGTGTATATATAAATCGTTGGTTGTGACAGAGGTCGAAGTAATGTTTAGGCTGTTTCAAATGTACTGATATAAGTGGATGCATGTGTCATTCCGGTGTGATGGTACTGATGGTTTGTCGAGATTGATGGTTTGTACGGTTGTAGCTAGGGAATCCACGCTTTAAAATTGACCAATCGGAATACACACTTCAAGATTATTTTCATTATGTGGGTAGCCTCAGAGAATAATATAGATTTATTGATTCGGTGAGTGAGTTCATAAGGAAGTGCATAGGTGATGTTCTACCAACTGTGACTATTAAAACCTACCCTAACCAGAAACCATGGATAGAGGGCGGAAGTTGTGCAAACTAAAAGCGTGAACCACCGCATTTAACCATGGAAAGAATATGGGAATATGGCTGAATACAGACAGAGTAGTTATTCGCTCCGCAAGGCAATCAAGCGAAATGTCAGTATAGGGACAAAGTGGAGTCGCAATTCAACGGTTCAGACACGAGACGTATGTGGCAGGGACTACAGACAATCACGGACTACAAAAAGAAAATCAGCCATGTCACGGACACCGACATCTTGCTTCCAGACAAACTAAACACCTTTGCCCACTTTGAGGATAACACGGTGCCACCGACGCAGCCCGCTACCAAGGACTGTGGGCTCTCCTCCGTGGCCGATGTGATTTCTTTTTTTAAACGTGTTAACCCTCTCAAGGCCGGCCCAGACAGCATTCCTAGCCGTGTCCTCGGTCACATTACGGACATATTCTTTTTTTTTTACCCCTTTTTCTTCTCTTTTTTTCGTGGTATCCAATTGTTAGTAGCTACTATGTTGTCTCATCGCTACAACTCCCGTACGGGCTCGGGAGAGACGAAGGTTGGAAGTCATGCGTCCTCCGATACACAACCCAACCAAGCCTCACTGCTTCTTAACACAGCGCGCATCCAACCCGGAAGCCAGCAGCACCAATGTGTCGGAGGAAACACCGTACACCTGGCAACCTTGGTTACCGTGCACTGCGCCCGGCCCACCACAGGAGTCGCTGGTGCGCGATGAGACAAGGATATCCCTACCAAGCCCTCCCTAACCTGGATGACGCTAGGACAATTGTGCGTCACCACACGGACCTCCCGGTCTGCAGTACAGCGCCCTTAACCACTGTGCCACCCAGGAGGCCATTACGGACATATTCAATCTCTCCCTATCCCAGTTTGCTGTCCCCACATGCTTCAAGATGGCTACCATTGTTTCTGTACCCAAGAAGCCAAAGGTAACTGAATTGAATGACTATCGGCCCGTAGCACTCACTTCTGTCATCATGAGGTGCTTTGAGAGACTAGTCAAGGATCATATCACCTCCACCTTACCTGTCACCCTAGACCCACTGCAATTTGCATACCACCCCAATAGGTCCACAGACGATGCATTTACCATCACACTGCTCACTGCCCCATCCCATCTGGACAAGAGGAATACCTATGTAAGAATGTAGTTTATTGACTACAGCTCAGCATTTAACACCATAGTACCCTCCACCATAGCTCGTCATTAAGCTTGAGGCCCTGGGTCTCAACCACGCCTGTGCGATTGGGTCCTGTACTTCCTGACGGGCGGCCCCCAGGTGGTGAAGGTAGAAAACAGCATCTCCACTTCACTGCTCCTCAACACTGCGGCCTCACAAGGGTGCGTGCTCAGCCCCTCCTGTACTCCCTCTTCACCCATGACTGCATGGCCATGCACGCCTCCAACTCGATCATCAAGTTTGCAGATGATACTACAGTGGTAGGCTTGATCACCAACAACGACGAGACAGCCTATAGGAAGGAGGTGCGGGCACTAGGAGTGTGGTGTCAGGAAAACAATCTCTCACTCAACATCAACAAAACAAAGGAGAGGATCATGGACTTCAGGAAACAGCAGAGGGAGCACTCCCCCATCCACATCGATGGGACAGCAGTGGAGTGGAGAAGGTGGAAAGTTTTAAGTTCATCTGCGTGCACATCATAGACCAACTGAAATGGTCAACCCACACAGACAGCGTAGTGAAGGAGCAACAGCGCCTCTTCAACCTCAGAAGGCTGAAGAAATTTGTCTTGTCACCTAAAACCCTCACAAACTTTTACAGATGCACAATCGAGAGCATCCTATCAGGCTGTATCACCGCATGGTACGGCAACTGCACCACCCACAACTGCAGTGCCCTCCAGAGGGTGGTGCGGTCTGCACAATGCATCACTGGGGGCAAACTACATGCCCTCCAGGACACCTACAGCACCCGATGTTACAGGAAGGCCAAAAAGATCATCAAGGACAACAACTACCCAAGGCAAACGCAGCGCTTCACTGGAAATGAGTGTAATTTTGGTGTAAACCTTTTCCTAACCTTAACCTCATTCTCCTAACCTGTTTGTTAATTATCCTAGCCTGCTGTGTTAGTTCTAACCTGCTACGTAAAGTCACTTCTGTCCATAGCTGGGTTAGGCTTAGCTAAAGTCAATCTCGACCATCAGTATCACCACACCGGCAACTTTGAGAAAAACTTCCTAGTTGTGCCTGTCGTTCGCATGCGTATCTGCCCTCTCATTGGCTAGAATGGTCCCACCTGATCTCGTCTGCCTTCCCTCGTTGAGGACATTTATTTCCATTGTTAGAGCGGTCCCTCAAATATCTTGTCAATATAAGAGCTAATCTTTGGTTGTGACTAGATGGAGTACTGCTACGATCGTAAGTGACTTTTCATAGCAGATTAGGAGAACATTTTAACTAACCCAAACCCTTTTCCTCACTTTAACCTAATTCTCCTAACCTGCAACGTTAATTATCCTAACCTGCCACGAAAAGTAACTTCCGGTCATACTTGTATAACACTAGTAAAAAACGATTTTATAACAGTGTCATGCTCGTTTGTATAGACGGACCAAGGCGCAGCGTATGTTGAGTTCCACATAATTATTTAATAGTTAAACAAACAGTAAACAAACAAACGAAACAAACCGTGACTACAGAGATGCTACGTGCAATAACTCTAAACAATATCCCATAAACACAGGTGGGAACAAACACTACTTAAATATGATCCCCAATTAGAGACAACGATTACCAGCTGCCTCTAATTGGGAATCATACAAATCACCAATATAGAAAAGAAACCTAGAACCCCACATAGAAATATTAAAACTAGAACTGACCTACTTCACCAATAAAGGCTCTCAATGGTCAGGACGTGACAGTACCCCCCCCCCCCCAAAGGTGCGGACTCCGGCCGCAAAACCTGAAACCAAAAGGGAGGGTTAGAGGGGGTGTCTATTGTCGGTGGCGGCTCTGGTGCAGGACGAAGAACCCACTCATCCCACGGATCCGCCAGCATCGGAGGCGGCTCTGATGCAGGACGAAGAACCCACTAAGCTCGAGGATCCACCCTCTTTGTTGGCGGCTCTGGTGGGGGCCGAAGAACCCGCTCATCCTGCGGATCCAGCCATGGACCCAGGTTGAACACTGTGTCTGGACTGGACCTAGATGCCGAGGAAGGCTCCTGCCATGGAGCAGGACTGGATGCCGACCCTCGCCTGTGCATCGGCGCAGAGGAGGACTCCTGCCATGGAGCTAGACTGGACGCTGTGCTCGGACCGGGCATCGGCGCAGAGAAAAGCTCCTACCACGGAGCGGGACTGGACGCTGTGACTGGACTGGGCACCAAAGCAGAAGAAGACACTGGCCTTGGAGCTGAACTGGACGCCGTGCTTAGACTGGGCATCGGCGCAGGGGAAGGCTCCGGCCATAGAGCTGGAGGTTTCACACCATTGACCGTCTCAGGAGGTTCCGGACCGTGGACCGTCTAATGAGGTTCCGGACCATGGACCATCTCAGGAGATTCCGGACCGTGGACCGTCGTTGGAGGTTCCGGAACGTGGACCGTCGTTGGAGGTTCCGGACCGTGGACCGTCGTTGGAGGTTCTGGACTGTGGACCGTCGTTGGAGGTTCCGGACTGTGGACCGTTGTTGGAGGTTCCGGACTGTGGACCGTTGTTGGAGGTTCCGGACTGTGGACCGTTGTTGGAGGTTCCGGACTGTGGACCTTCGCTGGAAGCTCTGGACTGGGAACTGTCGCCGGAATCTCTGGACTGCAGACCGTCGCTGGAGGCCTGGTGCGTGGAGCTGGCACATGGCGTACCAGGCTGAGGAGACGCACAGGAGGCCTGTAGCGTGGAGCCGGCACAGGACGTACCGGGCTGGGAAGACGCACTTTAGGCCGGGTGCTTGGAGCTGGGGAGGCGCACTGGAGGTTGAGTTCCACATAATTGTTTAATAGTGAAACATAGCAAAACAATAAACAAACAAACGAAACAACAAACCGTGACTACAGAGATGCTACGTGCAAAACAATATCCCATAAACATAGGTGGGAACAAACACTACTTAAATATGATCCCTAATTAGAGACAACGATTACCAGCTGCCTCTAATTGGGAATCATACAAATCCCCAACATAGAAAAGAAACCTAGAACACCACATAGAAATAATAACCTAGAACACCCCCCCAGTCACACCCTGACCTACTCCACCATATAAAATAAAGCCTCTCTATGGTCAGGATGTGACACAGAAATGCAAGAGGAAGCAAGACATCCCACTCACAATTTTTTCTGGTTCATATACAGTCTAATAGAGTTCGCCAGCATATAGTACTAAAAAATGGAAATTAGTTTGTTCAGCCATTCCTATGGGGAAGATACATGGGGAAAGAATAACGTTTTGGGATAACCACAGAGATGGGTTATGGGAAACTCCATTGGAATCTTATTAACGCTGACTGTGTACATTGCCTGTACATTGTCAGCTGGGCATTCTGGGTAAATTCCGACAAAGAGACCTCTGCTTCAAGAAGTCGATAGGTATGGAAGTCCAGAGAGAACATATGAATAAAACAAGCATTCCCTAGTTATGTCGAGACCACAACTTATTTATCTCATTATCACGACATGAAAAAGTTGTTTGGTTGAGATCACAAGATCATTTTCTGGTGATCACAAATCAAATCAAATTTTATTTGTCACATGCGCTGAATACAACAGGTGTAAGTAGACCTTACAGTGAAATGCTTACTTACAAGCCCCTAACCAACAATGCATTAAGAAGTGTTTTTTAAAGTGTTAAGTAATAAATAGATAAGTAAAAAATAGAATATAAAAGTAACAAAAAAATTCAACAGAAGCAGTAAAACAACAATAGCGACGGAGTCCCGATTAGTCAAGGTAATTGAGCTAATATGTACGTGTAGGTAGAGGTAAAGTGACTATGCATACATGTATATAATAAACAGAGAGCAGCAGCAGCGTAAAAGAGGGGTCTGGGTAGCCCTTTGAGTAGATGTTCAGGAGTCTTATGCCTTTGTGTGTAGAAGCAGTTAAGAAGCATTTTGGACCTAGACTTGGCGCTCCGGTACCACTTGCCGTGCGGTAGAGAACAGTCCATGCCCAGGGTGGCTGGAATCTTTGACCATTTTTAGGGCCTTCTTCTTACAACACCTGGTATAGAGGTCCTGGATGGCAGGAAGCTTGGCCCCAGTGATGTACTGGGCCATAGGCATTACCCTCTGTAGTGCCTTGTGGTCGGAGGCCGAGCAGTTTCCATACCAGGCAGTGATGCAACCATGCTATCAATGGTACAGCTGTAGAACCTTTTGAGGATCTGAGGATCCATGCCAAATTTTTTCAGTTTCCTGAGGGGGAATAGGCTTTGTCATGCCCTCTTCACAACTTTCTTATTGTGTTTGGACCATGATAGTTGGTTGGTTGGCGATGTGGACACCAAGGAACTTGAAGCACTCAAACTGTTCCACTACAGCCCAGTCGATGACAATGGGGGCGTGCTCGGTCCTCCTTTTCCTGTAGTCCACAATCATCTCCTTTGTCTTGATCACATTGAGGGAGAGGTTGTTGTCCTGGCACCACACGGCCAGGTCTCTGACCTTCTCCCTATAGGCTGTCTCATCATTGTCTGTGATCAGGACCATAACTATTGTGTCATCGGCAAACTTGATGATGGTGTTGGAGTTGTGCCTGGCCATGCAGTCATGACTGAACAGGGAGTACAGGAGGGGACTGAGCACACACCCCTGAGGGGCCCCAGTGTTGAGGATCAGCATGGCGGATGTGTTGTTACCTACCCTTACCACCTGGAGGGCGGCCTGTCAGGGTCCAGGATCCAGTTGCAGAGGGAGGTGTTTAGTCTCAAGTTCCTTAGGTTAGTGATGAGCTTTGAGGGCACTATGGTTCTGAACGCTGAGCTGTAGTCAGTGAATACCATTCTCACATAGGTGTTCCTTTTGTCCAGGTTGGAAAGGGCAGTGTTGAGTCATCTGTGGATCTGTTGGGGCAAAATGCAAATTGGAGTGGGTCTAGGGTTTTTGGGATAATGGTGTTGATGTGAGCCATGACCAGCCTTTCAAAGCACTTCATGGCTACAGACGGTAGTCATTTAGGCAGGTTACCTAAATTTCAATTTCAATAAGAATTTCTTTACGGCTGGCCATGCTTTCCTCCTGGCTACCCCAACCCCGGCCAACAGCTCTGCACCCCCGAAGCTACTTTCCCAAGCCTCCACAGCTTCTCCTTAACCCAAATCCAGATAGCAGAGCTGCAAAACCTGGACATGTACAAATCAGCTGGGCTAGACAATCTGGACCCTCTCTTTCTAAAACTATCCACCGCCATTGTTGCAACCCCTATTACCAGTCTGTTCAACCTCTCTTTCGTATCGTCCGAGATTACATTTACATTTACATTTAAGTCATTTAGCAGACGCTCTTATCCAGAGCGACTTACAAATTGGTGCATTCACCTTATGACATCCAGTGGAACAGCCACTTTACAATAGTGCATCTAAATCTTTTAAGGGGGGGGGGGGTGAAAAGGATTACTTTATCCTATCCTAGGTATTCCTTAAAGAGGTGGGGTTTCAGGTGTCTCCGGAAGGTGGTGATTGACTCCGCTGTCCTGGCGTCGTGAGGGAGTGTGTTCCACCATTGGGGAGCCAGAGCAGCGAACAGTTTTGACTGGGCTGAGCGGGAACTGTACTTCCTCAGTGGTAGGGAGGCGAGCAGGCCAGAGGTGGATGAACGCAGTGCCCTTGTTTGGGTGTAGGGCCTGATCAGAGCCTGGAGGTACTGAGGTGCCGTTCCCCTGACAGCTCCGTAGGCAAGCACCATGGTCTTGTAGCGGATGCGAGCTTCAACTGGAAGCCAGTGGAGAGAGCGGAGGAGCGGGGTGACGTGAGAGAACTTGGGAAGGTTGAACACCAGACGGGCTGCGGCGTTCTGGATGAGTTGTAAGGGTTTAATGGCACAGGCAGGGAGCCCAGCCAACAGCGAGTTGCAGTAATCCAGACCGGAGATGACAAGTGCCTGGATTAGGACCTGCGCCGCTTCCTGTGTGATGTTAGTTGAGAACGTTAGATGTTAGTTGTGTGATGTTAGTTGAGAACGACAGGGTGTTGTCCAGGATCACGCCAAGGTTCTTAGCGCTCTGGGAGGAGGACACAATGGAGTTGTCAACCGTGATGGCGAGATCATGGAACGGGCAGTCCTTCCCCGGGAGGAAGAGCAGCTCCGTCTTGCCGAGGTTCAGCTTGAGGTGGTGATCCGTCATCCACACTGATATGTCTGCCAGACATGCAGAGATGCGATTCGCCACCTGGTCATCAGAAGGGGGAAAGGAGAAGATTAATTGTGTGTCGTCTGCATAGCAATGATAGGAGAGACCATGTGAGGTTATGACAGAGCCAAGTGACTTGGTGTATAGAGATCCCTAAAGAAAGCTGCTGCAGTCATCCCCCTCTTCAAAGGGGGTGACAATCTAGCCCCAAACTGTTATAGACCTATATCCATCCTGCCCTGCCTTTCTAAAGTCTTCGAAAGCCAATTTAATCAACAGATCACTGACCATTTTGAATCCCAAAGTACCTTCTCGTCTGTGCAATCCGGTTTTCGAGCTGGTCGTGGGTGCACCTGAGCCACACTCAAGGTACTAAACGATATCATAACCACCATCGATAAAAGACAGCACTGTGCAGCCGTCTTCATCGACCTGGCCAAGGCTTTCGACTCTGTCAATCACTGTATTCTTATTGGCAGACTCAATAGCCTTGGTTTCTCAAATGACTGCCTCGCCTGGTTCATCAACTACTTCGCAGACAGAGTTCAGTGTGTCAAATCGGAGGGCCTGTTGTCCGGACTTCTGGCAGTCTCTATGGGGGTACCCCAGGGTTCAATTCTCGGGCCGACTATTTTCTCTGTATATATCAACGATGTCGCTCTTGCTGCGGGTGATTCCCTGATCCACCTCTACACAGACAACACCATTCTGTATACATCTGGCCCTTCTTTGGACACTCACTTAACTAACCTCCAAATGAGTTTCAATGTCATACAACACTCCTTCCATTGCCTCCCACTGCTCTTAAACAGTAGTAAAACAGAATGCATGCTTTTAAACCGTTCACTGCCCGCACCCACCCGCCCGACCAGCATCACTACTCTGGACGGTTCTGATCTAGAATATGTGCACAACTACAAATACCTAGGTGTCTGGCTAGACTGTAAACTCTCCTTCCAGACTCATAACAAACATCTCCAATTCAAAATCAAATCTAGAATTGAATTGCTATTTCGCAACAAAGCCTCCTTCACCCACGACACCAAACTTACCCTAGTAAAACTGACTATCCTACCGATCCTCGACTTTGGCGATGTCATCTACAAAATAGCTTCCAATACTCTACTCAGCAAACTGGATCCAGTCTATCACAGTGCCATCTGTTTTGTTAACTAAGCCCCTTATACCATCCACCACTGCGACCTGTATGCTGTAGTCAGCTGGCCCTCGCTACATATTCGTTTCCATACCCACTGGCTCCAGGTCATCTATAAGTCTATCCTCAGCTCACTGGTCACGATAACAACACCCACCCGTAGCATGCGCTCCAGCAGATATATCTCACTGGTCATCCCCAAAGCCAGTACCTCCTTTGGCTGCCTTTCCTTCCAGGTCTCTGCTGCCTGTGACTGGAACAAATGGCAAAAATCGCTGAAGCTGGAGACTTACATTTCCCTCACTAACTTTAAACATCAGCTATTTGAGCAGCTAACCAATCAATGCAGCTGTACATAGTCCATCTGTAAATAGCCCACCCAATCTACCTACCTCATCCCCATATTGTTTTTATTTACTTTTCCGCTCTTTTGCACACCAATATCACTACTTGCACATCATAATCTGCTCATCTGTCACTCCAGTGTTAATGTGCTAAATTGTAATTACTTCGCTACTATGGCCTATTTATTGCCTTACCTCCTCACGCCATTTGCACACACTGTATATAGACTTTCTTTTTTTCTATTGTGTTATTGACTGTACGCTTGTTTTTTCCATGTGTAACTCTGTGTGGCAACTCTACCCTTTAGCTCAGTGCGGATGTTGCCTGTAATCCATGGCTTCTGGTTGGGGTATGTACATACGGTCACTGTGGGGATGACATCATTGATGAACCTATGAATGAAGCCAGTGACTGATGTGGTGTCTTCCTCAATGCCATCAGAAGAATCACGGAACATATTCCAGTCTGTGCTCGCAAAACATTCCTGTAGCTCAGCATCTGCTTCATCTGACCACTTTTTTATTGACTGAGTCACTGGTGCTTCCTGGTTTAGTTTTGGCTTGTTAGCGTCTCTGTATGTGGAGTTAAAGGTGGTCTAGAGATGTGTCCTCCTGGTTGCACATTTAACATGCTGGTAGAAATGAGGTCAAACGGATTTAAGTTTCCCTGCATTAAAGTCCCCGGCCAATAGGAGTGCCGACTCTGGATGAGCGTTTTTCTGTTTGCTTATGGCCATATACAGCTATTGAGTACGGTCTTAGTGCCAGCATCGGTTTGGGGTGGTAAATAGACAGCTATGAAGAATATAGATAAACTCTCTTGGTAAATAGTGTGGTCTACAGCTTATCATGAGATACTCTACCTCAGGTGAGCAAAACCTTGAGACTTCCTTAGAAGACAACAAAAGTTGTTTTGTCAAGATCACTAGATAAACTCTATAAATAAGAGTGGACGTATTGATGATAGATTGACAGTACGGCTGAGGTGGCAGCGATGGATTAGCGCGTACATTTTATTGTTTGCTACGTTTCAGACTAACATAACCCGCTGATTCTTTGTGGGGTGGCAGTGTAGCCTAGTGGTTAGAGCATTGGACTAGTAACCAAAAGTGCTCAAATCTGTCCGTTGGACTAGTAACCAAAAGGTTGCAAGTTCAAATCTGTCGTTCTGGCACTGAATAAGGCAGTTAACCCATTGTTCCTAGGCTGTCATTGAAAATAAGAATTTGTTCTTTACTGATTTGCTTAGTAAAATAAATGTGTGTTTGGAGCTCATTGCCAGTTTATATATTAGAACATTAGCAAGATAAATCAAGGTCCCTTGCCTTGAGCTAAAGAGCTGGGAGACGAGAAGTGGTGCTTTATCATTCATTTGAACAAATTAATTAATGATGCACTTTTTATTATTTTGTGATCTCGACAAAACAACTTGTGTTGTGTCGTGATAATTGTATTATTTTGTGATCATGTTGTGATCATGAGAAAATGATCTTCTGTTTGATAACGTTCCATTTATTCCATTTCAGCAATTACAATGAGCCCATCCTCCTACAGCTCCTACCACCAGCCTCCACTCATACAGTCATTTATTAAAAAGGGGCATGGCTAGAAGGGGTCCAGCTTTTGTCAAATTAATGTTAGACCCAACCAAATTCACATAAAATTATACATCTGTCATTCTCATTGAAAGCAAGTCTAAGAAGAGGTAGAGGTTCTATGTGAGCTATTTCTATGCGCCCCCTTCTGAAGTTGGGCTCCGGAGTGGAGTAGTCTAAGGCACTGCATCTCAGTGCTAGAGGCGTCACTACAGACACCCTGGTTCGATTCCAGGCTGTATCACAACCGGCTGTGATTGGGAGTCCCATAGGGCGGCACTCAATTGGCCCAGCGTTGTCCGGGTTTGGCCGGTGTAGGCCGTCAATGTAAATAAGAATTTGTTCTTAACCGACTTGCCTAGGTAAATAAAGGTTGAAAAAAAGTGTCGTTTTTACTTTCGGTTTTGTACACTAGCTTCAAACCACTAAAAATACAATATTTTGCATTATGGATAATATATTTCACAGCTGTTTAAATGGTACAATGATTCTCTATGCAATGACTGCTTTTTTGTCACATGAAAGTAGGCAAACTATTAGAATTTTAGCAACCAGGAAAAGGCGGAGCGATTTCTGCATATTTCACCTTAAGCAGACCGGAACTGTGACCTTTTTTTCAATGGTAAAATGCTGAGTATGACATCTTCATATATCAAACATCTTTGTTGTATATGTTGAACTGTCAAACACCCCCCCATTCCAGCAGAACGACGTTTATCAACTGGTTGCTGTATTTCACAACAAGTGGGACAACTGTAAAACTATATTTTGAAACCGTGTACAGCAGCAGTCCGCGTTGAAAGTAAGTAGACATGGGAGTGTCGAATGTACGTCGTTCATGTATATATCCTTAGCATTATGCTCAGTGTGTATGTTGGCCAAGAATCACATTTTTCAGACCTGAGCTGTCAAGAGTTTCAGTCCAAAATATGAAACTATCGTGCGCTAAACTTCCTGCGTATGCAGCTATTTTGTCTCGAGCGCATGCTGCTTGTAACATTGTAGCAAACTGTTATTATGAGTCTGCAAGCTTAGCTGTGCTACAATGTTGGAAGGAATAACAGATAACCCTTATCCTAGCGTTCTCACAACAAATTATATGTAACGTTTTCCAAGAAATTTACGTCACAACATTTGTCGTCAAATCTGATGGCTCGCTACACTACACATTTCTTGCTGTTGGAAGACACACCCTCCACATTTATTTATTGTACTTCCGTGCATCGGACGGGGTGCCACAAGCGTTGATCACGCCAGTCAGTTGAATTGGCTAAACAACATTGTCACGTTTCGAGGATCGTCTATGACAGCCTAGCCGTGAATGATACAGTATGTTGTGTCTTTTCTGAAAATGTATTGAAACCGAAGGGTAATCGCAGCACTGGATTGTGGTAAACAACCAACATCAAGGTGAGGTGCCGCTATTGCTCTTCGGTGTTTGCTTTACGGGATCCTTGGGACGGCCCTACTCAATTGAAGTGGAAGTTTAAAATTGTAAAGGGGGTATGGACCTCCCAAGGATCCAGTGTTTGCACAGACCGTTTATCTTCACTCCCACAGCCGCCTGCGGAGACGAGTCCTAATAGCGCATGCGCCTTTTTTTGTATATATATTTTTTTCCCCCTTGTAAAAAAGTGATTTGCATGCCATTTCTCCTCATGTAATTTTAGTCAGTATACATATATTCCAGTCAGTATAAAGATATAGGCTACTTCATACAAGGGTGAAATAAATAGGAAATCTAATGTTGAATTTCACTGCATGTCAGTGGAGGCTGGTGGGAGGAGCTAAAGGAGGACAGCCTCATTGTCAGGGCTGGAATAGTGTTAATGCAGCAGAGTAAAACATGTGGTTTCCATATGTTTGATGTGTTCAATACCGTTCCATATATTCCATTCCAGTCATTTCAGTGAGCCCGTCCTCCTATAGCCCATCCCACCAGCCTCTGCTGTATGTTCTCTTTTGCTCATAGGACCAACAATACATCCTGACGCTACAGTATGGCCTGGGCTCTCACAGCATGGAATTGGTATCCTCTCTCTGTCCTATAGATTTTTAGGTCAGGTTTTTTACAAATGCTCTGAACAGTTTGTAATGGACCTAAAATCTCTATTTCTGAATAAGCTCCTCCAATTCACCAGGGTAGGAACCAAGACTCTGTGGATTTCAGAGTAACGTTACAACATTTTACCCAAGACCTACTTTCGAGAGGCAGAGGGTGTGCATTGTCTAAGTGGGAATGGGAAACTGGTGTTGTCCTGCTGCTAGTCCCTGTGACAATGTGGAGGAAATAAGTGGGTTACTTCATGGGGGTGTCGAGGTTCCAGCATCCTCATCAGAATGTGGAGAGGTCGCTGGATTCCACAATGGTTCCGAGGAAGATTCTGAAGTGAGGTAAGATTATGACTCAACACTGCCATTGGTTACCTAATTAAATCAGTCATTGATTGGACTGCAATCAAAACCCACTGTGCAAAAACTGGTTGAATCAACATCGTTTCCAGGTAATTTCAACCCCCATAAACAATGTGATGACATTGAATCAATGTGGAAAACTGATTGGATTTGCAAAAAATGATCAACATAAGGACATTTTGTATTTTATTTCATTCAACTTTTAACCTAAATAGTTATTTGACAACTCAACCAAATGTAAATCTAAACTGGACGTTGAACTGACGTCTGTGCCCAGTGGGAACACACCACTTGAATTAGCAAGTCAAACCATTGGCAAACACATGAAGCACTTGTAATCTTCCATACTTTTGCCTTGTAGTACATGTATTTTGAAACATGTTAGTTTTGTTTCCATGGATGATTTGTCGCAGAAAAACGGGAGGAGATGATGCAGAGGACAAGAAAGACAAAGAGGTGGCTGTTGTGACTGTGCAGGTGTGCTGTAGTGTCCCTCCCAAAACCAATGGAAAGGAAGACATTGATCAGCCCCAGACTATAGAGAAGAATGGACTCCTCCAGACAGAAGACAGACAGGCTGAGGAGCCATCTCCCAACACAGGCACTGGACTCATAGCAAACTCCATCCTTACAGCACTGGACAAAAGCATTGAGGATACAGCCACAGAGAGCACAAATGTAGAAGCTCAGATATGCACTTCAGATCCTCCCCAGGGTCCCCATAAGGAAGAGGTGCAAGGACGAGGAGATGCAGAGAAGGTCCTGGCTGAGATAGATGTAGCTGTACTTGCTGAGCAGACCTCCACTGTGGTCCAGAATGAACACTCAGATAATATAACAGTTACACCTGATGCTAAGGACAAATGCCCTGAAGCCTTTGCTCCCAAAGCTGAGATACCAGTAGAATCCATTACCTCTGAACCTGTGGATGAGGATTCAACAATACCCCTCCACAATGCGGTGGATGTACTGTCAGAGCCAGAGAAGTGTTGTCTTGGCACTGTGGTGGTCACATCTCTCCCAGACTCTCTGCTGACCCCACCAGAGGCCTGTGAGAAGGCAGCATCTACCGACAGTGTCCCTCACCTGCCCTCACCTCCATCTCCCACTATGTAAGTCAAACGTCTATGGCTAAAATGGCTGTAGCTTCAGTTCAAACCATTGGGATTTCTGGGTGACTCTTTGTGTATTCACAGTGGGCATTACATACATCTTTCCTCCCTGTCCCCTCATGTATAGCACTGTGATAAAGGGGGTTGATGGTAAAGAGAATAGGAGCTCTGTAGCGCACCTGAATGACAGTCCACAGGATCCTGAGGCTTCTCCAGCTTTAACAGGAGCTACGGAGCCCACACAGAATGGTCTGGTTCCCCAAAACCTCACTGGACTGGTGAAGGAACCAGTGAGAATGAGTCCATCTGGGACCAGCAAGAGGTGAGTAGACTAATATTTACAATGGAAATGTTCGTTATCACAACTTGTTGAAATTAACTGAATGATATAAACTGTAGAAAATATATTTTGTATTGTCATTTCCTTTGCCACCGTTAGGGGGCATCCAAAGATCATAAAAAGAATATCACACAACAGAATTGTGCAGGTGTGCTTTCAACCATCTATCTCTGTCATGTAATATGAAAAGAATGCAGTCCTTAATTTCCTAAAAGTTAAGCAAAAAATGACCACGATTAATAGTGAAATGAGTTTGAGTGATAGGAATGAATTACTCTTGAGTGGTCCACATTACTGTTCTCCTCTACACCTTTGGCATCTCAGCGTTATATTGTGTAATTTGATCTATGTTCCATACTGTTTCCTGCTGTGAACATAAACTCAGCAAAAAAAAGAAACGTCCTCTCACTCTCAAATGTTTATTTTCAGCAAACTTAACATGTGTAAATATTTGTATGAACATAACAAGATTCAACAACTGAGACATAAACTGAACAAGTTCCACAGACATGTGACTAACAAATGGAATAATGTCTCCCTGAACAAAGGGAGGGGGGGGGGGTCAAAGTCAAAATGAACAGTCAGTATCTGGTGCATTAAGTACTGCAATGCATCTCTTCCTCATGGACTGCACCAGATTTGCCAGTTCTTGCTGTGAGATGTTACCCCACTCTTCCATCAAGGCACCTGTAAGTTTCCGGACATTTCTGGGGCGAATGGCCCTAGCCCTCATCCTCCGATCCAACAAGTCCCAGACGTGCTCAATGGGATTGAG
This sequence comes from Oncorhynchus keta, assembly GCF_023373465.1. Lineage (NCBI taxonomy): Eukaryota > Metazoa > Chordata > Actinopteri > Salmoniformes > Salmonidae > Oncorhynchus > Oncorhynchus keta. The sequence continues at coordinate 30,596,660 of NC_068424.1, read as the reverse complement.
TTCTGGGCTCTTCGCTGGCCATGGCAGAACACTGACATTCCTGTCTTGCATGAAATCACGCACAGAACGAACAGTATGGCTGGTGGCATTGTCATGCTGGAGGGTCATGTCAGGATGAGCCTGCAGGAAGGGTACCACATGAGGGAGGAGGATATCTTCTCTGTAACGCACAGCGTTGAGATTGCCTGCAATGAAAACAAGCTCAGTCCAATGATGCTGTGACACACCTCCCCAGACCATGACGGACCCTCCACCTCCAAATCCATCCCGTTCCAGAGTACAGGCCTCGACGTAATGCTCATGCCTTCGACAATAAACGTGAATCCGTCCATCACTCCTGGTGAGACAAAATCGCGACTCGTCAGTGAAGAGCACTTTTTGCCTGTCCTTTCTGGTCCAGTGACTGGGTTTGTACACATAGGTGGCATTGTTGCCAGTGATGTCTGGTGAGGACCTGCCTTGCCCCAGGCCTACAAGCCCTCAATCCACCCTCCCTCAGCCTATTGCGGACATTCTGAGCACTGATGGAGGGATTGTGCATTCCTGGTATAATAAGGGCAGTTGTTGTTGCCATCCTGTACCTGTCCCGCAGGTGTGAAGTTCGGATGTACCGATCCTGTGCAGGTGTTTGTTACACGTGGTCTGTCACTGCGAGGACGATCAGCTGTCCGTCCTGTCTCCCTGTAGCGCTGTCTTAGGCGTCTCACAGTATGGACATCGCAATTGATTGCCCTGGCCACATCTGCAGTCCTCATGCCTCCTTGCAGCATGCCTAAGGCACGTTCATACAGATGAGCAGGGACCCTGGGCATCTTTATTTTGGTGTTTTTCTAGAGTCAGTAGAAAGGACACTAAAGAGGCCTAAGTTTTCATAACTGTGACCTTAATTGCCTACCGTCTGTAAGCTGTTAGTGTCTTAACGACTGTTCCACAGGTGCATGTTCATTTAATTGTTTATGGTTCATTGAACAAGCATGGGGAAACAGTGTTTAAACCCTTCACAATGAATATCTGTGAAGTTATTTGGATATTTACGAATGATCTTTGAAAGACGGGGTCCTGAAAAGGGGACGTTTCTTTTTGTGGCTGAGTTTAGATGATTCCTCACAAGGTAGATCAAAGTGTCGTCTTTTACAGTTAGAATGGTACTAACATTGTGGCCAGACTGTACGAGAGGAATGTGGTGTAAGAACATAAGACCATGACAGTAGAGATGCTCTTCTCGTGACGTGAAGTGCAAACGTATGCAATTGACAGAATGGCTTTCTCGACTTCTCTCTCCAGTCAAAACTCCTGTGAACAAGCGAAGGAAGGTACCCAGGGTGGATTGGTTGAAGTCCCATCTTTGGAAGACCTCTTAGATGAAGGAGCGGAGGAAGAAGTGCCAGAAACAAAGGAACAGGAGGATGAGGAGATGGAGAGTGCTGCTGCAGGGGCCATGACAGGGGATGAGACTGGAGTGGAGGAGGCCCTAAAAGGAGAGGCCCATCAGAGGCCCAGCACCTCTGCTGATTTGGAGGTGTTACAAATGAGGGAAGAAGATGGTCCTGCTGGGGATGATCTGGGAGTTAGGTTTGTCAATGTCTCTCTTTGTACCTTAGAACTGACTGCAGATCAGTGTCACATAATTGAACCAAAATGATCTTCTATTATTTGACATGTTAATAATAACATCAACTGTCATCCACTTTTTTAGCGAGGAAGACCTGTATCGAGGAGCTGAAGAGCTCCCCCAGGGGCTAGTTAAACATGCAGGCCCGGAGCCATTGTTTGAAATCACACGTCAGTCAATTTCAGATCATTTCCTTTTTACCAGAACACCAGTGTGTCCTTTAATGGTATAGCCACAAATGTTTTGATTCAATATTTAGTATTCTCTTTCTCACTTTTTCTCTTCTCTCCCTATCTCAGTTCCAAAGGTTGAGGACCGATGCAGTCTGGAGCCAATGGTGGATATTATGTCCTACAGTGAGAGAGAGTGGAAGGGAAACACTGCCAAAAGTACCCTTATTAGAAAGGTCAGTTGATTAGCCAGTTACTATGATCTTATATTTTAAAAAGGAAATATGGGATTGGTTCCGTCATTTATGGACCTTTTTAAAGATGGAATCCGGAGTAGGGTGAAACGGCACCACTGACCGCCCCCACCACTGCTGCTGTTGCGGAGCAGAGGAGCAACTGCGTTGTTGTTTTTCAAATACCAGATTGTCCCATTTTAAGATTAATATTTAGGACATTCTTACAAGATGATTCATACTAGTTTGCTCTTCCTGTCTGGTCCCAGGGTTACACTGAGCTGTCTCAGAGGTTTGGGAGCCTGAGACGGGTGAGAGGAGATAACTACTGTGCCCTCCGAGCCACTCTGTTCCAGGTGCTCTCCACCAGCACCCAGCTGCCTGTCTGGCTGCAGGACGAACACATTTCCACGGTACACCATGCTTGCATAACTAACGCTGTGTACGCTCTAAAACTTGTATATAAGTCATTAGCCCTCATACTGTCTATACCTACGACCCCAGTACCATGGACATTAGCTGCCTGATGGTCAGTATGGCTTGCCGTTATAATCTGATGTGTCTTGGTCACATTCATTAGTGCACACCGTAGCTAAACATTTTGCAATGGAAAACAAAAATGTGAATTTCTTATTAGACAAGTTCAAGGATGTCCCTCTCCATTTGAATCCATTTGAATCAATTTCTATCTGTTTGGGGCATAATGAATACAACCCTGTTTCTTCTCCACAGTGGCTGGAGGAGCTGGAATGCCTGATTGGCCAGTGGATGTTCCCCTCAGAGTGCAGACAGAGGGAGGGAAGCGAAGATGCCGCCCAACAGCTCAAACGCTACATGGAACTCCTCCAGAACAGGGTACCGCCCGTGCCTTCCTTACCCAGCGCTATGTACTGTACACGTTGTACTGTATTTAAGACGGAAACACCCATGTCTTTTCCCAGACTTTGAATGGAGACGTAGCTGATTCCCAAACCTTATGGTTGTAATTATGACCACATGGGAGGGTGTTTTTAATGGCAGTTTTAGAGTAGTTTGTGGTGTACTGCGCTGACTGTACCCTCCCTTGCGGATTGCTGTGTTTTATTGAAGCAGCCTGATATTAAACAGGAGACGGGATAGATTGATCGTCAGTCTTCAGGAAACAGTTTAATACCTATCTGTGGAAAGTAGACTGTATCGCAACGTGAGACCTCTGGCTGGCAGCAAACAGCCTATTCCACCTCTGGAGGAACTCTGTTCTTGATTAGACTTCAAAGACTTCTCCCTCTGTCATTAGATGGTTGGTAGCTGTACCCTAATACCACCAACTAATGGGAAAATGGTGTATACTGTCACCTTCATATTATGGTGACAACTGACTGACACTGAAGTCATGAATTGCAAGATAAGAGCAGTATGACATCCAGCCATAAAATGTTGACGGTGTGTGAATTGCGGTTGAGAAAATAGCAATAATTCAATGTATATGATTTCCAGCCATGGTGGTGATGACAGTATGTGGCTTGTGTGTGTTGTTGTGCCCAGTGGCAGGCGGCGGTGGGCTGCTCCAGTGCGGAGGAGAGACTGTGTCTGTGTGAGCGTGTGTTCCAGGGAGGGGAGGAGGAGCTGGGCCTGCTGGAAGCCCTGAAGCTCCTCATGCTGGGCCAGGCCGTGGAGCTCCACACCACCATGCAAGAGGGAGGAGACGTGCCCGTCTTCTGCTGGCTTCTCTACGCACGCGACTCTTCCGACTGCCCACGCAGCTTCCTGTCCAACCACCTGAGCCACGTGGGATTCAGCGGGGGGCTGGAGCAGGTGAGCAGCAGGTTGCTGTGGCGACGTAACACACAAACATGGTCCCGTCCCCTGTTCAAATGAACATGCATTAATACTTCTAGATATACATAAGCCCAAACACTTTCTCTAATAGGGTTTTCATAGGCATCAATTAAATATCTTTCAGTGTTGGAGTAGGGAACTAAATGTAGTTCAACTTGTCATTTAACTACATTTTGCAGTAGCTTGGTGGTAGTTGACCTAAATAAAATGTTTCGGTTTTTCAGTAGTTAAGGACTTTCTTGCCATGTAGAGGTGTAGCTAAGTACTGGAACTACACACTTTTTTTGCAAAAAGAAAAATTATGGATGAAGTTGACGTTCGTTCTTTTTCATCATCAGACCTGCCCAATTCTCTTAAAACAGTCTTTGTTTAATAGACTAATCTGAGAATTCTGTTCTCGCAATTTGTACTCTGACATTTCAGATTTTCATACTACAATTTTTCAAAGTACTTTGGATGTTGTGAACTACTTTTTCAAAGTAACTGTAGTTAAGCTATATATATATATATATTTTTTTTTAAGCTGCAATATGTACCTTTTTGGGCGACCTGACCAAATTCATAGAGAAATTATTTGTTTCATTAGTCCAATGTTGATAGTCCCAAAATGTTTTGCTTGTCAAAGTTTCAAGATATGCAACTTTCAAAATACAGAAATCTGACCCGTATGATGCTGCGTTTTGCATCATACAGATCAGATTTCTGTATTTTGAAAGTTGCATATCTTGAAACTTTGACAAGCAAAACATTTTGGGACTATCAACATTGGACTAATGAAACAAATACCAAAATAGCTTTGGGGTGGAATTTTCCTTTTTACGGGTAGCTTTTGTGTAGCTTAACTTCTTCCAGTGTGAAGTAATTGGTAGCGTGGGAAAATATTTTCCCCAACACTACAGCCTTTCCTGGCAGTTGAACAGTGGTAAACCAGGATCTTTTAGCTGGACTTTTCCCATCCAAACCCATAGTAGAGGTACCATTTAACCGGTAGTCATAATCAGTGCTGAGCAAAACAAGACGATACAATAGGATGGGTGTGTTTTTGCTTTCCCACAAACCAAACCTTGAAGTCTAACATGCACACACTTGCACTGTACCATCTGTTCTTCTGTCCTCAACAGCAGTTCAGCCTAAGCCTCAGGGTCTTTCTGGATTGTTAGGTGACTCTTGGGAAGGTCAGAGCAGGCCAGAGATTAACATTTGAGTTTGGATTTGAAGCTTAGCATCAATGACAGAGCAGTATCTCAGGGAAGAATGTATAACATAGTATGGGCTCGATTCAATTCCGAGCTATAGCGCAATAGAATAAGGCAAGGTTCCCGCGTTCGAAGACTGCAATATGTCGGCTCAATCGGAAATGACTTTGATTTAACTCGCGCTATAGCGTTCAACTGATCCAAATAAACCAATATTCGATCCCTGGAACTTCTAGAGGCTTCTACAGATAAGTTAATTTTCAAAGTCCTTAAACAATGGTTCCAATACACCCACTAACTCTCAATACCCAATTTTCTAAAACCATAATGATGTTCTAAATATAAAGCGTCAACTCCCTATCTCATTGGTTCCTGAGTGTAGGTGGAGATGTTTCTGCTGGGGTATGCCTTGCAGTGCACCATCCAAGTCTACAGGCTGTACATGGCACACACAGAGGAGTTTATCACCTATTTTCCCGACGACCATAAGGAAGACTGGCCCTGTGTATGTCTGGTCACAGAGGATGACCGGCACTACAATGTCCCAGTGGGCCAGCCCAATGGACTCCAGGTCCCAGAAGACCTCAATGCAAGCTGATTGGACTCAAAGTCCCTGATTTGCCACTGAAGAAGCTGCTCATGGCAGGCAGAACAGAAAGCACACATGTTGACTGAGTGAACACTGAACATATTCCTGCCTATTGACATTATGGCCCCATTTACACCTGTTAGAAAGAGCTTTTGGAATCTGACTAGAACTGATGATTAAATAGATATCAGATCACATTTTTTTTAGCAGCAGGTGTAAATGGGTACTAAAACACCCATAAAGGGTGAGAGCAGAGTAGGCAGAGGTCAATTCCTCATAGCACATTTTAGCCTTGTTTGACACTGAAACCATGACCTTGAATCAATTTTAGCTACCAGTTAGTTATTGGCACTTACATTTAGAAGTTTATTTTTTATGTAACTCATGAAATACACAATTTTATTGTAAGGTTAGCAGTAACTGCATTTTTAGAGATGGGTTAACTGGAGTACAGGAAGTTTGTTTGATAATTTGTCCCTGCGTCAGTGGCATGCCTGGTCTCTGCTTGCTGCCATACGCTCAGGTAAAGGTGTGGTATTATTTCAAAATGTAACATGCTGCCTTTAACCAAGGTGCTCTTGGAGAAAATGCATTGTGCCAATGTTGTTGCAAAATCCAGATACTGGCAACAGTTTCCTGGTTCATTGTCAAACCAGCAGCCTCTGAGTTGGGTTCTACATATGAAGCCTGGCCTGGTCCTCCATGTTGCCTTAAGTCATTTATGCACAATATGGGTGAACATTGGTTGCTGCCTGGAGACCATTTTGGTTATAAAAAATGTAAAAAAGCTAACACTGATTATACCACTTGGGTAAACACTTTTGTGCAGTATGATTGCAGAGTTTAAGGAAATAAAATCAATATTTTCAAAATAAATTCTCACTACGTGTCAATGTTTCAATAGTCAGATGGGCTCTTTAAATAACAATTTATTTGCCAAATAATATAATGCCTTTACAATATGTACATCGAACAGTCAATGTGCTATTAAGAAAATAGCTATACTTGTCAAAATAAAATGAAACATTCCCAGACTGCATAAAGTGGACGAGCATAATGATGCAAACACAGTCACACACACCCACTAAGATACTGAGGGATTCCCGACCCCTTTCTGCAAGTTAATATACACTTTGCAAATTCCCGTCGCCTATATAAAACAGAACTCTAGTTCTTGAACACCATTCAATGTAAAATACACTTGCCCAACTCAACAGGTCCTTTTAAAAATGTTCCAGCATTAAAATCAAATAAAGCTGTGCTTCTTTTACTTGTTTATCCAAGTAAAATAATGTTTCAATTTCTCCACAACACATTTCCCTTAGCTGAGGACCAGTTTTCCTACATCAGTTATTTCCCATGCTCAATTAGCAGTAACACGATGATGAAAGTGATTAATACTTATCCTATTTCTGCAGTTCATGAATACATTAATTGTCCAGAGGATTGGAAGGTATTTACATGGATTTCAGTGCATGGCTTGTCTGTACAGTGCGTGTTCCTCATCATGGCTGATCATCCACTCAAGGAGCCTATTAAGCGATCTGTGTTCTTCTCTCAGGTCTGGTATTGGGGCCTACCCATGGTCCTCTTCCGCTGGAATTCCCTTTTTCTAATGGAGCTCAGCTCCAATTTCTCCTGTCTCTCTCTCTCCATGTGCCTCTACTCCTGAAGCTCCTCCTCCTGGAGCTCCTCAATGGCATCCATCTGAGTTCTGGAACACACCTCACTCATAGGAGCCGAGTCCTCTCCCTCCACCACCAGCTCGCTGGCCATCTCATTGTTTTTCTGTGGGAAAGGAGAGAATGAAAGAAAAGGAATATAAGAAAGAGCTGAAAGGAATGACGAATAATTTATAGTTATTTTGTACTTCACTGTATGACTATACAGCAGGGCTCATCAACTAGACTCAGGCACGGGACTATTTTCTCGAGGGGATGGTCAGGGGGCTGGAACATGACGTCAAATTGACTGCAAGAAGCACAAACATATGACTACAATTATGCTTGCATTTGTATAGGGTCACATATCTCTCGTGTGGGCATCATTTAGGAAATCTGTTCCAAAGTAAAATAACTTGGAGCTTACTTGCTGGTGTTTTTACAGTCGTATGTCCAACAATAAATTGCTCAACTTGGGGGGGCCAAATGAAATCACCCGTGGGCCGCCAGTTGGGGAACCCTGCTATACCGTTTCTTACTCTTCCTTTATGTAGGGGTTCTCTCACCTGTTTTCGATAGACATAGCAGGCCGCAATGGCCACCATGGTAGACTCCCCTATGAAACCAGCCAACAGAGACCCAACCCCCAGTGTGGCCCCGTGGACACTGAAACACAAACCCCAACTTTCATTAACACTGCAAAAATTGACCAGTAGAGCTCAGAATACAGGATATACCGTAGGCCTATATGGTACAGGCTTACCCTATTGGAATACATTTTGGGGGGCCGTATAGACTAAAATAGGCCCATTTCACACTTCCTCCAAAGAAACTAAAGCAAAATAGCCATTTAGTTGTAGGCCTACAGTGTGTGGCAAGTGAAAAATGTGTGAATTAGTTCTGGAAGAATGCAAGTCATCCTCGATGTCTTGCTGTGAAATAGCCTGGCGTCTAGCAAACACGGATGTTTTTTTTCTGGGGTAAAGAAAGTATAGCAGCAGGTCTGATATACTGGCTTCGGCTTGTCAGTCCGGATGAGATGCTAAGCGATGGAAGAAAAGTCCTCTCTATTATGGTCAGTCTTTTATAGTGATTTATGCTCAGATACCGTTTGCCCACAGTGCAATGACCATCTTGAAGTCACACCGCTTTGTCGCATATGGTTCAGACAGAAATGTCAGTGACACATTCACTTGTATTTACAGATAAGGTAGGGTAAAAGGGCAGCTAGGATTGTCGATGGGTCCAATTCTTGTGCAGCAAAAACACTCGCTTTGAGCATAGCACATAGATGCATGTTTTATTAACTCGGTACCAGTCCAAAAGTTTGGACACATCTACTCATTCAAGGGTTTTTCTTTATTTTTATTTCTACATTGTAGAATAATAGTGAAGACAAACTATGAAAGAACACATGTGGAATCATGTAAGTGTTAAACAAATAACATAATATGTTATTTGAGATTCTTCAAAATAGCCACCCTTTGCCTTGACAGCTTTGGCATTCTCTCAACCAGATTCATGAGGTAGTCACCTGAAATGCCTTTCAATTAACAGGTGTGCCTTGTTAATTTGTGGAATTTCTTAATGTGTTTGAGCCAAAACAGTTGTGACAAGTTAGGGGTGGTATACTGAAGATAACCCTGGGGTAGCCTAGCGGTTAGAGCATTGGACTAGTAAGCGAAAGTTGAAATCCCTGAGCTGACAAGGTACACATCTGTCGTTCTGCCCCTGAACAGGCAGTTAACCCACTGGTCCTAGGCCGTCATAGAAAATAAGAATTTGCAGAGAAAAAGTCATCTCAGACTGGCTAATAAAAATAAAAGACTAAGATGGGCAAAACAACAGACACTGGACAGAGGAACTCTGCCTAGAAGGCCAGCATCCCAGAGTAACCTCTTCACTGTTGATGTTGAGAATGGTGTTTTGCGGGTCCTATTTAATGAAGCTGACAATCACATTTTGTTGATTTGATTTGTGGAATTTCTTTCCTTCCTAATACGTCTGAGCCAATCGGTTGTGCTGTGATACAGTAGGGATGGTATACAGAAGACAACCCTATTTGGTAAAAGACCAAGTCCATATTATGGCAAGAACAGCTCAAAAAAGCAAAGATTAACGAAAGTCTATTACTGTAAGACATGAAGGTCAGTCAATCTGGAAAATTAAGAACTTTGAAAGTTTCTTCAAGTGCACGAGCAAAAACCATCAGGCGCTATGATGAAACTGTCTCTCATGAGGACCGACACAGGAAAGGAAGACCCAGAGTTACCTCTGCTGCAGAGGATAAGTTCATTGGAGTTAACTGCACCTCAGATTGCAGCCCAAATAAATGCTTCACAGAGTTCAGGTAACAGACATCAACATCAACTCTTCAGAGGAGACAGGGGCGGCAGCGTAACCTAGTGGTTAGAGCGTTGGACTAGTAACCGGAAGGTTTCGAGTTCAAACCCCCGAGCTGACAAGGTACAAATCTGTCGTTCTGCCCCTGAACCCACTGTTCCCAGGCCGTCATTGAAAATAAGAATATGTTCTTAACTGACTTGCCTGGTTAAATAAAGGTAAAATTTTAAAAAATAAAATAAAAAACAGAGTGAATCAGGCCTTGATGGTCGAATTGCTGCAAAGAAACCATTACTGAAGGACACCAATAAGAAGAATGGACATTAAACAGGTGGAAATCTGTCCTTTGGTTTGTTGAGTCCAAATGAGATTTTGTTTTTAATATTTAACTAGGCAAGTCAGACAAAAACAAATTCTTATTGAAAATGACAGCCTACCAAGGTTTCAACCGCTGTGTCTTTGTGAGATGCAGAGTAGGTGAACGGATGATCTCTGCATGTGTGGTTCCCACCATGAAGCATGGAGGTGTGATTGTGTGGGGGTGCTTTGCTGGTGGCACATTTAACCAGCATGGCTACGAAAGCATTCTGCAGCAATACGCCAACCCATCTGGTTTGCGCTTAGTGGGACTATAATTTGTTTTTCAACAGGAAAATGGCCCCCCCAAACACACCTCCAGTCTGTGTGAGAGCTATTTGAACAAGGAGAGTGATGGAGTGCTGCATCAGATGACCTGGCCTCCACTATCACCTAACCTCAACCCAATTGAGATGGTTTGGGATGAGTTGGACCACAGAGTGAAGGAAAAGCAGCCAACAAGTGCTCAGCATGTGGGAATTCATTCAAGACGGTTGGAAAAGCATTCCTGATGAAGCTGGTTGAGAGAATGCCAAGAGTGTGCAAAGCTGTCATCAAGGCAACGGGTTGCTACTTTGAAGAATCTCACATTTTTTGGTTACTACATAATTTCATAGTTTGTCTTCACTATTATTCTACAATGTAGAAAATAGTAAAAATAAAGAAACCCTGAAATGAGTAGGTGCCCAAACTTTTCACTGGTACTGTATATTATGCTACCTTATGTTTAATTGAAAACCATGCACAAAGAACCGGTCTAAAGATTTAATGAGGCTATTGGCTAAATACAAAACCGCAGAGAACTCATACCCTCACGCTGAATTTGCAAAGTCTGCATTTGATGGTAGGTGATGTGGTGAACGGTGACAATTTACATATTTCTGATTTAAAATCTTATCTGAATACATTTCTATTCATGTTTGCTTATCATGAAACAGAGAGCAGCTCCTCAACTCCGTGTCAGATTGGAGTCCAATCAAAATGTCACACTAAGCAATAAACAAAGTTTGCTGAATTCAAATAAACCATCTTTAGGTATCCCGTTTTAGAATAGAACATAATTCATATTGTAATGTGTCAAATCAGTTTTTTGGTCGATACAACGATTTGAGGATGTTGTCGTAGGTGCAGTGAAATGCTTGTTTCTAGCTCTGCAACAGTGCAGTAAAACACAAAAATAAACATTACACACAATCCATAAAAATTTCAATTAAGAAATATCAGAACAATCAATGTCAGAGACCAGAATATAAATTGTATGTATGTATACACTGGGTAAAACGGTATGTAAACATTATTAAACTGACCAGTGTTCAATGACTATGTACATAGGGCAGCAGTCTCTAAGTCTCTGGGCGGAGGCCGGCTAGTGGTGACTGTTTGTTTAACAGTCTGATAGCCTGGAGATGATTTCGTCACTCTCAGCATATCGCACAATGTTATGCAAATGAGTTGCTGTAGTTGATGAGGCTGGGGCATGCTGGGTCTGTCAGTTCTAGAGGCGCTTCTGTGCGTCAGGTCGGTGTGCGCTATGTTGATCCAAATAAACGGCAACTTGATTATTTCATGGGAAATTATCGTCATGGGCTGTTTATACTCGTTAACAAACTACGTGTGAGTTTTGGTGGCCATACAGGCTTGTTACAATATCAAATCTCTCAGGCCACATCATAGCTTACATTATTATGAGACTGGTGAATCAGGAACTCATACATGTTAGCTGAAGGAAACAGACCGTGTGTACTAAATGGAACTCTATTCCCTTTACAGTGCACCCAGTCAAAAGTAGTGAATAGGGTGCCATTCCAGTGAGGTGTCCACCTACCCCATATAAGGCAGCACGACCAGGCTTGTGATGAGGACGATGATGCGGAGCACAGAGCTGGGGGCCAGCACAAAGGTCTTCTTCAGGGTCATGAGCCAGCCAGTCAGGTGGGCCCGGACTGTCACTACACACACAGGGGACAGAGTCAGTGGAAACGTCAAATCAGACTGCTGTCTCAGCAGACCATGGTAGCATCCCAAATGGCCCCCTATTCCCTTTGTAGTGCCCTACTGGCACCCTATAACCTTTATAGTGCACTACTTTTGACCAGAGCCAATGGAGTTTTGGTCCAAAGTAGTGCACTATATAGGGAATAAGGGTGCCATTTGGACCACAGACCATGACTCCGGGCTCAGCGGTACAGCATTGTGTTAACACATAGAAAACCCTCGTACTCAAGATAGGAACATGTCAGGACACAGGACACATACTAGGAGGCACATTTGGGTGACTAATCCTAAATAGTCAGACATTTCCAGCAGACATTTCCTGTCACACTTCCTGTTATATATGGCAAGTATGTGTGGGTCATGAGGGAATCAAACTCATAACTCGAGTGCTGCAACCAACAGATATTACGCACTTTGTGCACTCCTTACCTGGCAGAGGGAAGAAGGAGAAAATCCTTAGTGGAACCACACAGAGCTCAGCGAAGGCAAGGTCCACACCAATCACATTCACTAGAATCTTCTCAGAGATGTGAGGGGTCCAGAACACCACAAAGCAGAGCTGGCCGCACAAAAACACACAAGAGGTGTTATACACCACATGTAGCCGGGCAAACAAAAACAAAGTTATTTAACTCAGTTACATAACCTTGCCAAAACATTCCTCGTTGGAATTTACTAGATCATTAAGTTTAGGTTCACCGTAGTCCCTTTTGAAGTTAACACAAGCCAGGCTTGTAACCCAAATATAATTCATTCTAATTGCAGTAACAATGTACAATACCGTACATAACACAATATTGCAACTCAATCACTGAGGTAAAAGACAACTTATAAACTACACAGAACAAAAATAAACGCATGTCCCATGTTTCATGAGCTGAATTTTTTTGTTTATCCAGAAATGTTCCATACGCACAAAAACCTTATTTCTCAAATATGCTATGCACAAATTTGATTACATCCCTGTTAGTGAGCATTTCTCCTTTGCCAAGATAATGCATCCACCTGACAGGAGTGGCATATCAAGAAGCTGATTAAACAGCATGATCATTACACAGGTGCACCTTGTGCTGGGCACAATAAAAGGCCACTAAAAAGTGCTGTTGTGTCACACAACAATGCCACAGATGCTGACTGCAGGAATGTCCACCAGAGCTGTTGCCATAGAATTGAATGTTCATTTCTCTACCATAAGCCCCCTCCGTCGTTTTAGAGAATTCTGCAGTACGTCTAACCGTGCCTCACAACCGCAGACCACGTGTAACCATGCCAGCCCAGGGCCTTCACATCCGGCTTCTTCATCTGCAGGACCATCTGAGGCCAGCCACCCGGACAGCTGATGAAACTGTGGGTTTACAGAACCAAATCATTTCTGCACAAACCATCTCAGGGAAGCTCATCTGCGTGCTCGTCATCCTCACCAGGGTCTTGACCTGCCTTACTGCAGTTTGGTGTCGTAACTGACTTCAGTGGGCAAATACTCATCTTCGATGGCCACTGGCATGCTCCGAGAAATGTGCTCTTCACGGATGAATCCCAGTTTCAACTGTACCCTGCAGATGGCAGACAGCGTGTATGGCATCATGGGCGAGGGGTTTTCTGATGTCAACATTGTTAACAGATTGCCTCACGGTGGTGGTAGGGTTATGGTATGGGCAATGAACACAATTGCATTTTAAATCGATGGCAATTTGAATGCACAGAGATAACGTGACGAGATCCTGAGGCCCATTGTTGTGCCATTCATCTGACGCCACCACCTCATGTTTCATCATGATAATGCACAGCCCCATGTCGCAAGGATCTATACACAATTCCGGGAAGCTGAAATTGTCCCAGTTCTGAAATGGTCTCCATACTCACCAGACATGTCACCCATTGAGCATGTTTGGGATGCTCTGGATCAACGTGTACGACATTGTGTTCCAGTGCCCGCCAACATCCAGCAACTTCGCACAGTCATTGAAGAGGAGTGGGACAACATTCCACAGGCGATAATCAACAGCCTGATCGACTGTATACGAAGGAGATGTGTCGCGTTGCATGAGGCAAATGGTGGTTACACCAGATACTGACTGATTTTCTGATCCACGCCCCTACTTTTTTTTTTATCCGTGACCAACAGATGTGAAATCCATAGATTAGGGCCTAATACATTTATTTCAATTGATTGATTTCCTTATGTAAAATATTTGAAATAGTTGCATGTTGCGTTTATATTTTTGTTCAGTGTATATGATGTGTTCCTCTGGTTCTGGTTAGAAATATTTGAATTGTCAAAGAAAATGTAGCAGTGCAGTCGTGCCGATGACTCTCGGATGTTTTGCTGAATGTCTATGTTTAGTCAGTCACAATAAGGTATACAAATAGACAGGTCATGCTGAGTCATCAATGAATCGTGGTTTTCCTCCGTTTTTTCACTAGACTTCCTCACTGTCTAAATCTCTAAAAGCCATCTAAAGTCAATTTGATGTTTATAAAGAAAATCATTTAAAACCCATTTGCTCTGTTTACAGTCTAAACTGGCAGTGAAACATTTCCTTTGTGGTGTTTATTGTACACTTGTCTGTCTTCTCTCTGCACTGTTCACTTTCCCACAGAGTCAGACGCAATCAGAGCAAGTCTTGGCATGTGGGCTGTCAGAGGCTGAGCCTGTGTTTCCATCAAGCCCGTAGGCCATGGCTATCTGGCCCAATGTGCAGTATGCTATAATACATGTAACTGCCAAAGTAAAAGAAACACCAACATACAGTGCCTTCAAAGTATTCTTACCCCTAGACTTATTCCATTTTGTTGTGTTACAGCCTGAATTCAAAATGGATTAAATAGATTTATGTTTTTCTCACCCATCTACACACAATACCCCAGAATGACAAAGTGAAAGCTGACAAGGTAAAAAATGTTGTTCTGCCCCTGAACAAGGCAATTAACCCACTGTTCCTAGTCCTTCATTGAAAATAAGAATTTGTTCTTAACTGACTTGCCTAGTTAAATAAAAGGTCAAATGAAAAAAATATTTATTTTGTAATTTAAATAAGTATTCACACCCCTGATTCAATACTTTGTAGAAACATATTTGACAGCAATTACTTTCTGGGTAAGTCTAAGAGCTTTCCACACATGGATTGTGCAACATTTCACAATTATTACTTTTAAAATTATTCAAGCTCTGTCAAATTGGTTGTTGATCATGCTAGACAACTATTTGCAGGTCTTGCCACAGATTTAAGTAGATTTAAGTTTTTTAATAATAATAATAATAATAATAATAATAATAATAATTCGGCCACTCAGGCAGATTCACTGTCTTCTTGGTAAGCAACTCCAGTGTATAATTTGGCCTTGTTTTTTATGTTCTTGTCCTGCTGAAAGGTGAATTAATCTCCCAGTGTCTGGTGGAAAGCAGACTGAACCAGATTTTCCACTAGGATTTTGCCTTTCTTTTTGTCCTGAAAAAGTCCCCAGTCCTTAACATGATGCAGCCACCACTATGCTTGAAAATATAGAGTGCAACTCAGTAATGTGTTGTATTGGATTTGCCCCAAACACTTTATATTCAGGACAAAAAGTTAATTGCTTACCCACATTTTTTGCAGTATTACTTTAGTGCCTTATTATTCGGTACAGGCTTCCTTCTTTTCACTCTGTCAATTAGGTTAGTATTGTGGAGTAACTACAATGTTGTTGAGCCATCCTCAGTTATCTCCTATTATTGGTATATGTTTTAACCCATATACCAATAAACTCAGCAAAAAAAGAAACGTCCTCTCACTGTCATAACTTAACATGTAAATATTTGTATGAACATAAGATTCAACAACAGATATAAACTGAACAAGTTCCAGAGACATGTGACTAACAGAAATGGAATAATGTGTCCCTGAACAAGGGGGGGTCAAAATCAAAAATTAACATTCAGTATCTGGTGTGGCCACCAGCTGCATTAAGTACTGCAGTGCATCTCCTCCTCATGGACTGCACCAGATTTGCCAGTTCTTGCTGTGAGATGTTACCTCACTCTTCCACCAATGCACCTGCATGTTCCCGGTCATTTCTGGGGGGAATGGCCCTAGCCCTCACACTCCGACCCAACAGGTCCCAGACGTGCTCAATGGGATTGAGATCTGGGCTCTTCGCTGGCCATGGCAGAACACTGACATTCCTGTCTTGCAGGAAATCATACACAGAACGAGCAGTATGGCTGCTGGCATACCTATAACGCACAGTGTTAAGATTGCCTGCAATGACAACAAACTCAGTCCGATGATGCTGCGACACACCGCCCCAGACCATGACGGACCCTCCACCTCCAAATCGATCCCGCTCCAGAGTACAGGCCTCGGTGTAACGCTCATTCCTTCAACGATAAACGCAAATCCGACCATCACCCCTGGTGAGACAAAACCGCGACTCGTCAGTGAAGAGCACTTTTTGCCAGTCCTGTCTGGTCCAGCGACGGTGGGTTTGTGCCCATAGGCAACATTGTTGCCGGTGATGTCTGGTGAGGACCTGCCTTACAACAGGCCTACAAGCCCTCAGTCCAGCCTCTCTCAGCCTATTGCGGACAGTCTGAGCACTGATGGAGGGATTGTGCGTTCCTGGTGTAACTCGGGCAGTTGTTGTTGCCATCCTGTACCTGTCCTGCAGGTGTGATGTTCGGATGTACCGATCCTGTGCAGGTGTGGTTACACATGGTCTGCCACTGCGAGGACGATCAGCTGTCCGTCCTGTCTCCCTGTTGCGCGTCTCACAGTACGGACATTGCAATTTATTGCCCTGGCCACATCTGCAGTCCTCATGCCTCCTTGCAGCATGCCTAAGGCATGTTCGTGGAGATGAGCAGGGACCCTGGGCATCTTTCTTTTTTTGGTGTTTAACAGAGTCCGTAAAAATGCCTATTTGGTGTCCTAAGTTTTCATAACTGTGACCTTAATTATCTACTGTCTGTAAGCTGTTAGTGTCTTAACGACCGTTCCACAGGTGTAAGTTAATTTATTGTTTATGGTTCATTAAACAAGCATGGGTAACAGTGTTTAAACCCTTTACAATCTACATCTGTGAAGTTATTTGGATTTTAACAAATTATCTTTGAAAGACAGGGTCTTGAAAAAAGGAACTTTTCTTTTTTGCTGAGTTTAGGTGCCCTTCTTTGCGAGGCATTGGAAAACTTCCCAGGTGGTGAAATCTGTGTTTGAAATTCACTGCTCAACTGAGGGACCTTGCAGATAATTGTATGTCTTGGGTACTGAGATGAGGTCGTCATTCAAAAATCATGTTAAGCACTATTATTGCACACAGAGTGAGTCCACGCAACTTATTATGTGACTTGTGTTAAGCACATTTTTACTCCTGAACTTATTTAGGCTGCCATAACAAAGGCGTTGAATACTTCGAATAGATTTTCCAAATAATTAAATAGCCCTTACTTTAGTGAACTTGTGAGACATTGCAAGCCAAGAAATTGTGAGATACAGCTTTTGATTAGCGATACATGGTTCTGACTGTATGCCTGGTATTTGACCTGCCTGGATGTGCCCCTCCCCCCAGCTTGCTCTTTCTTTACTGTGAAAGATGCGAGAGTTTGTTCTCAGAAGTAGCCTACGGCAACTAGTCTACTCAGTCTCCTCCGTTGCAAAACTACTGAATCTTAGGAGTCGAGGAGTTTATTCTTAGCATAATCGAAGCTTGACACCGGGAATCGACGGGCAAGGAGTCGAGAAATCGATTCTTTTGGAGTCGACTCTCAGCCACTCTGTAGCATGGATTTCGTACTCCTCCACAACTGTGTAGCACCCACTTGGTTGATGCTGCTGCTACAGCGCAAAACATCCCACCAAACAGCAGTCCAAACCAGACCAGTAGTCATCCTCACTGCGAGCACTCTTCCATTTCCATAATGCAGTCAGGTCTCATTGATCAAAAAGAGGCCGGTGCTGCGATGGATCTTTAAAATGCACACATTAACGTTAATCAAGTCAACCTCCAATCAGTCCTGCAACTATGTGGGTTAAAACAACCAGATATATCAAATCAACAAGTCAATGACTTATCAAAAACAAAAAAAGCTGATCTCTAAATTCTGTACATATTTTAGATGTCTCTGTTTAGGCTGCCTTACGGCACCATGGCAACCACAGATCCCTGGTTGCCAGGCTTGAGCCCACACCCACTTGTTTATAACAGTGGAATTCCACATCTGGTTGGCATGCTACCGCCACTCCTCTCTGTGGCTCCAAGGCCTTCGCTTTTCCACCAACTTCCTGTTTTTCACATCCCAAGTCATTAGGGACACATTATTTCCTCCCCATCAAATCAGTCTCAGGGCTTTTTTCTGTTCCCATTTCTACCCTGTATTTACCACATATCCCGATACCGTGAAAAAAACCAGACGATTTATGACAAGGCGGAACTATACCTTTCTCAACAGTGCTTTTACAAGGCCAACTTGTTGTGCTCTTTTCTATTATCAATAGAGCTGGATGGAAAATAGAAGTCAGCTTCCATTACTTTGCTCTGAAATTCACATGCATATGGAAACTGATATGTTATGTGAAACACATGTGTTTATGGAAATGCCACAATTGTATTATGCCCTTTAAACCAGGAGAAGAAGTGTTCGGGGAAACGACAGTACACTAAACCTGGTGTGCCTCTCCCTCTCACTCTGACACACTGCAACCTGACTCCTGAAGTCAGATATAGAACAAAAAAAACACTGCTATATAAATACTGTACATTCTGTCCAAACATACAGGTATTGAAACCACTTATTCCGCATAGCTGGTTCTATACCTGCTCGTTTGGTGGCTTAGTGCTTGAAGCCCCAGGGCTTATCCAGAGCATAAGTATATATTTATCTATGGCACAGTGTTTATCCATCCAGTGTCACCTTCGCCTTACTTCTTCCTTTTCACACGAGGAGTAGTTTTCAAAAAAAAAAAAAAAAATAGGCTATAGTTCAAAAAAATTATTAAGTAGGATACCCGTCTGACTACATCATTATGTAAGAAGCATTGACAAGAAAAAAACCACAAGAATGCCCACATAGAACACTGAAAGGATGTTCCGCTCTGCTTGCGTGAGTCTCAAAACTGTTTTTCTCTGATCTGTGGCACGCTTTGTGCCATAACTGACAAACAGAACTGGCTCTGAATTCTACACTCTGGATTCTCATTTTCTCTCTCTATAGAGTTAGTAAACTTCCCAATAGTATTTGATTGTGTGACTGTATTGGAATAAAAACAAAAAGAGCCATACATCCTTCTTACCGTGAGCGATAGCACCAAACAACAGGCTGTAAACTTTTTGATATGCGTCTTTGTGACCGGTGTGCCGGATATGAGCTTATTGCTGGGATTGGTCTATTGAAGAAGAGAACATTATCATTAGTGGGAAATAAAATGCATGCCACCTGGACTCAGTACCCAAAGATATATAATATGTTATGATCTGCAACAAGAGGCTTTTGTTAGACTGGCCTTGGTTTACCTTGTCGAAAGCGGGATAGACAGCTCTCAGTTCAGTCAGCCAGCCATAGGGCATGTGACCGACAGGGTAGGTGGCAGTGAGCACAGCCACTGCCTGGCCAAGCAAAAAGAGTCATTAGGATTCACATGACATTTAATTTCCTTTTTGGACAGCTTACAGCAATGTAGCCAAGATGTTAAAACATGACTGACTAGCCAAAACCTGTCAGCAAAGACAATTAGCTTAGTTTGTAATCGCATTAGGATTTTCCCATGTTCATACCAGGGCAAGTGCCTCGGGCTTGTCAGCATTGTGTGTAACCAATAAAAACAGGCAGTGACAGTCTTTGCACAGACACAGTAGAGATGTTTAGGAATGTTTTCAGTCACTGTCAGTGTGAGGTCACCCTCTGAGTTTCAGGTTGAATCACGTAAACACCACTGGCAGCCAATGTGCTTTTGATTATTTCCAGTTCATTCTGGTAAACAGCTTATTGTTTTGCCTCTGGTTAGGTCTCTGAATGCACGAAAGGTCCAGACAGATTGTTCAAATTAATTTGGGCATTTCAGCTGTGATATCATGAGAAGGGAATCAACTTAGCGAGTGGATAAATGCAAAGCCTGTACTACAGGCCAAACTGATGCTAAGAGTTTGGCTGTATGAAGTCACTTTAGCATGGTAATGAACACTAGCAGTCAAAAGCCCCCCCCACCCACACAATTGACATTAGAAATTCCTCCTCCCATGAGCCAGCAGCCTGTCTCCTCAGACAACAAAACGTTAGATTAGAATCCAGACCACTTCTGGTAAAGGACATTGTGTTTGGCAGCTGCCGAATAACAGTGAGTGGGACTGAGCTAAATGGGGTATTATTGGGGAGTGGACAGAGTAGTCTACAAACTCACCTCAGTAGCTTCGCTGCTCCCCTTGAGGTCCCGGGACACAAAGAGGTTGACAATGGGCCTGCTGATCCGCTGGGTAGCCAGGATGAGGGCCAGAGGCCACCAGAAACTCAACATCTTCCTGATGGTGGCATCTCCCTGCAAAGTGAACAGGAACGAGAGGGGGAAACAAGGGTATGTTCAATCTGGGTGCTTTGTAGTTGTAGAGCTAGCTCCTCATGTGAGGGCAGTAGTATTGATTAAGAGATAAAATAGGGGCCATTGACCTAATTGTCATGGTTCCTTTTGGGACATAAGCTACTATTACACAGGTAGTCTGCAACTGCAACAAAGACAGTTTTAGAAGACCAAGATGAATTGATGCCCCAGACAAGACACACTACATGTTGAACTCCATCTGTCATTTAAAAAAAGGTCCCAGTAGGGCGACTAAGGAAACGGCGTACCCCCACGTCAAGTCCACTGGAGTCGGGGATCTTGTCGTGGATGTTGTAGTAGTAGCCTAGGCCCACGATGGTGAAGCGCACCAGGGCTCCCATGTACAGGGAGAGGATGGGGATGAGCAGGGGCTCCACACACGGCAGGTTACTGTGCAGCAGGATGGACACAAACACAATCTGCCACGGAGAGGGAGACCACAGTCAAATCTCTACACCCCCAACACACGTAAGTAATTTTTCCAACAATTGTTTACAGACAGATTATTTCACTTATAATTCACTGTATCACAATTCCAGTGGGTCAGAAGTTTACATACACTAAGTTGAATGTGCCTTTAAACAGCATGGAAAATTCCCGAAAATTATGTCATGGCTTTCTGATAGGCTAATTGACATAATTCGAGTCAACTGGAGGTGTACCTGTGGATGTATTTCAAGGCCTACCTTCAAACTCAGTGCCTCTTTGCTTGACATCATGGGACAATCTAAAGAAGTCAGCCAAGACCCCAGAAAAAAAATGTGGACCTCCGCAAGTCTGGTTCATCCTTGGGACCAAATGCCTGAAGGTACCACGTTCATCTGTACAAATAATAGTACGCAAGTATAAACACCATAGGACTACGCAGCCATCATACCTCTCAGGAAGGAGATGCGTTCCGTCTCCTAGAAATGAACGTACTTTGATGCGTAAAGTTCCAATTCAATCCAGAACAACAGCAGAGGACCAGACCACTCCCCTTGTGAAGATGCTGGAGGAAACAGGTACAAAAGTATCTATATCCACAGTAAAACGAGTCCTATATTGACATAACCTGAAAGGCCGCTCAGCCAGGAAGAAGCCATTGCTCCAAAACCGCCATAAAAAAAGTCAGACTACGATTTGCAACTGCACACTTTGCTGCAGGAGGGTCTGGTGCACTTCACAAAATAGATGGCATCATGAGGAGAAAAAATTATGTGGCTATATTAAAGCAACATCAGCCAGGAAGTTAAAGCTTGGTCGCAAATGGGTCTACCAAATGGACAATGACCCCAAATGACTTCCAAAGTTGTGGCAAAATGGCTTAAGGACAACAAAGTCAAGGTATTGGAGTGGCCATCACAAAGCCCTGACCTCAATCCTATATCAAATTTGTGGGCATAACTGAAAAATAGTGCACGAGCAAGGAACCTGACTCAGTTACACCAGCTCTGTCAGGAGGAATGGGCCAAAATTTATTGTGGGAAGCTTGTGGAAGGCTACCCGAAACATTTGACCCAAGTTAAACAATTTAAAGGCAATGCCACCATACACTAATTGAGTGTATGTCAACTTCTGACCCACTGGGAATGTGATGAAAGAAATAAAAGCTGAAAAATCATTACCTACTATTATTCTGACATTTCACATTCTTAAAATAAACTGGTGATCCTAGCTGACCTAAAACAGGGAATTTTTACTAGGATTAAATGTCAGGAATTGTGAAAAACTGAGTTTAAATGTATTTGGCTAAGGTGTATGTAAACTTCCGACTTCAACTGCAGCTTTTCGTTCTCTTCTTATTTCATATTTTATTCCTCAAGTATTTTTGTTCTACCTTATGTTATTTGTAGTACTACATTGATATTGATTACAGCATTGTTGGGTTTAGCGCTTGCAAGAAAGGCATTTCACGTGACATTAAAACTTAGAGACACTCCCTTACGACCACATCCCTGTCACAACCTATCAGAGCAGGGCATACTTCCAAGACCACTTTTAAGGTCAATTGCATTAGTCTTGGCAACAAGGACCAATCTTCACTGTAATGGAGATTAGTGAAAAACAGGGAAGCAAACTGCGGAGTACCTGAGCGATAACATCAGAGATGGAGGCAGAGCCTACGATGACGCTGTATTTGTGCTTAAGGAGAATTCCAGCATGGATCCAAGCCTACAAAACAATAAACAAAGAGACAATTGATGCTTCTCCACCCAAGAATTTCAGAACACCATGTACCCATTGTTCTTATCTGGCTTGTTTAAAAACAGCAAGCCAAAGGCCCACATTGAAATCTGATTTCGGCCAAGCAAAGAGAAGATATGCAGTCGTTGAAATACAGGGACAGGCGTCTGTCCATTTTAAGACCCAGCATGATGAGCAGAGGATTACAAATCATTTTTCTAGGTCAGGTGTTTTTAAGCTTCCCTCTGCCATGATTATGACTCTCTGACTGGCCATACTTTGGGTCATGGAAGAGCTGGCCTGCATCCCAAATGGCACCCTATTCCCTACATAGTGCACTATGTTTGACCAAAGCCCTAATGGGCCCTATAGGGAGTAGCGTGCCATTTGGGACGCAGCCTTGAAATCAAGCCGTATACTCTACTCAGCGCTCACCATGGCGTCCAGCAGAGGGAAAGCGGCCAGGTAGAGGAAAGCCCTCCTGGTCTTGTTGCCCACGGAGTCGTCCACATGGTGGAGCTTATTGATGATGTAGTAGCCTAAGTCTGTATGGGCTGGAGACGGGGAAGACAGTCAGGATACTATGAGAACTGAGGAGATGACACAACTAAAACGATTAGAAAAGTTGAACATGATCTAAGAAAAACAGTAGTAGGTTTGCCTCTTAATTATCCCCAAAAAATAAGAGCTCACCCAAAAGAAGTTTACAACCGACACATATCATTGGATTGTAAAATAATAACTTGGAATTAATAAGAAATATGGGTAGTTAGTTACTATTAAAATTTGGGACAAAACCACCCATAAAGCCTCACCTATGAGAACATGAAGGATGAATGCTATTGTGCCTGCTACCGCCATGCAAAGCACAGCCTTGGCCCTGTCCCTCTTGCTGTTGACAAACACCAGGCCCACGTTCTTGAAGTCACTCATAGGCCCAGTGAAGAACTTCATTAGCGAATAAGCCAGCCCGTAGCTGGCTAGCATCTCAACTGCATCCTCTTTAAAACCTGCTAAACCCCGGTTAAGAGCCTGCCAAGGACCAGAAGGGCAAGGGAATGGATTGGAAAGAGTGAGAATTTATTAGCCCCACTAGGCTCATCATCATACCATCATCATTCATACCAGTGCCGTGCTAGGCTGGTCACAAATCTGTTTGTGCTATCATGTCGAATCCTTGTCACTAATTGTCATGCCAAACGTATTAGCTGACATGATAGCATAAAGAAATCTGGGACCAGGCTAGTACTGCGATTTACTAGTAAGCAAATGGCAGGTTTACACTGTATACAGTGAAAAGATAGCAGTGACATACTTTGTAAAAGTCATTCCCATGGTAAAAAAAATATATATTTTTAAAAAAGGGACCCATGAGCACTGAAGCTCATTGGGAACATATCAAATTGGGTGTCAAATGAAAGCTAAGAGTTTAGATGCATTTTCAATCATTTTCCATCTAAAAATAAAAATTAGACCTAAGAATTGGCTTTGATTTCTGGTGAAACGGATGGAAAAGGGAATTTTAAAAACCATGTAACAAAAGGTATTAGAAATACATGACAACTTAATCATGTTGAAGTAAAGACCCCTGCCAACTAATATCAACACTTATTTGGTTTTGGAGAAAGGATTTACCTTCTATAAGTTTAAGAAACATTGCCTTGTAATTCCGTTAACAAAAATTGACATATCAGGATTTTGGCAATTAAGAACCGTATCTACTTCCCCAGAGTCAAATGAACTTGTGGATACCATTTTTATGTCTCTGTGCTCAGTATGAAGGAAGTTTGAGGTAGTTTCGCCAGCCAATGCTAACTAACAAATCGGTAACAGAACTACTGAAAAATCTTTAACGGAATTACTGCAACTGAATTGGCTACAATGGGAAATTATAGTAGTCACTTACCACAGTTGGGTTACCTACTGTTAAGCTTCTAACTGTTTTTTGTTGTTTCATTTGATTTCAATAACTTTTTGACTGCACCCGTTTTGATTTGAATGAATCTATTCTTGCTGGTCGGTAGAAGTGGTCGGGCATTACACAAACACCTTAGATGGTGTAAAAGAAGGGTCTTGAGCTAGGGCTGGGGGATATGGCCAAAATATCATATGGCGCAGTTGTGAGACAGATGTCTACGATTGGTTCAGTTAGTCTGGTCTGGACCAACCAAACTTGGTCTTGTTTGCGGTCGGAGCCATAATAGTATAATAATAATAGCCAGAGTGTAGAATAATACTCATATATGCAAAGGACGCAATTGCATATTTCTACCTTTTGTGTACCTAAACAGGATACATCACCATGAAATAGAAAGAAATGCATAATTATGGATATGAATGTCAATGTAGTATAGATCAGGGTCCCATGATGTAATTCTACTTCGCTTACTGTACTTCAATCACCAAAACAGATTTTTTTCAAACTCAAGATGTCATGTCATAGCTGACACACCCTTCTTTCTACACATAATTAAATATTAATTCGTAGCAGATATTTAACAGAGCTTTTGGAAAACCTGGTCGCATATAAACTGAGGTATTTTTTTAACCATAATTCTGTTACCAAGCTTTGCATCTGCAGTTCTTCCAGTAAAATGTGTTTCTGTGAACATTTGTGTAAACTGTTCAATGTAGTCCTTGTGCATAGAGTTGTATGATTTGTTAAACTTTGAAATCAATGGTTTTTATTTGGAATACATTTTAAAGTGAAAAATCTGAGTCTCAGCCATGGAATTGCCATTCAAGTCCCAGTGCAGTCAAAAACTTGAAATGTTTAAATGTTACCGTGTTTTGATGAGATGGAGTTTTGGCCTTCCATGGTGACATCACCATGCAGTAAATTAGTTAATAGGCCAATGAGAAAGAGAGTTCCAAACTTCGCTGCCAATTACCGCTCATTTTCAGTTTTCCCCTTTCCACTCACACCACTCCCAGGCAGTCCTCGCAAAATTCTTGCTTGAAAACAATCACAGTAAAGTACTTAATTGTTACTCAGAAATGATTTAATATCGAGATAAAATGACTGCATTGGACCTTTAACATAATAGATGTTTGGAAATATAATCTGCTAGGGCAGCCAGGGTGCAAAAACACTGTTCTCCGTTACACGCTGTCGTGATCCTGAACCACTGAACCTCATTCAACTAAATAACACTTCCATTCAGCTTTGCCTCCAGAGAGCATCCACAGCTGCCTCTTTCCATAGAAGGGAGCCGGGTGCTATTTATATCTGCTCACGTGGCCATTACATAAGCATAATCTCCTAACCTCTTCCGAGACACACTGTGCCGCTTGGACTCCCACTGTCCACAAGGAAAGAATAGCAGCTAGGATGCTAGGCCTGTCATCTGTCATATGACTGAGCCTGAATGGGAGCTGTGGGTCACTGGTGTGGGGCTATGGCAGGGGAAGGACAATCATAACATCTCCACAGAACTGTGCTTTAGTTCTGCATGCATTATGGCATTTTCACAAGCCACATAGATGCACAAGTATCAGTACATCTACTAATGATTAAATCAGTGACAGCGTTTATTAAACCAAAATCTACTCTTATTTCCCAGTTATATCTAGTGGACCTCACTTTGATCAATGCCCTAGATCCCTATAACAATTCAAGGGCTTTTTAGTTTACATTCACTGCTCTAGATATCACTGATGCATATATAGCCCAATCCCTCCTAACCACCAATGAAGGCTAGGCTACATCGGATAAACGAGTGGTGGTTGGTGACGTTTAAGATGAGGGAGGATTTATTTTTATTTTTTATTCTTTCATGAGCATGGCCTTGTTTTTTTTTTTACTTTATCTAACCAGGTAGGCAAGTTGAGAACAAGTTCTCAAATTTCTATTACATCATATTGGATGACTGTCATTCATAAGGATGTAATCATTAGTCCAAAAGTTACAAACAAGTTTCTATTGGACAAATTCAGGTGTTTATCCCAGTTTTGTTTGCTTCCGTTTAAGAATTTTTTTTCAACAGAATCGGCAGAATGAATACACCCCTGATCACACTTAACCACAGTTCACTTTCATAGCAGTCACATACAAACAGATTGTTATTTATTTATTTATATTGTAATTCCTTCTCGCAACTATCTACGAGCACTCCGCTCACCTTTTTTCTTAGCTTGTGGACTTCAGTGCACAACACATCATCTATCTGTGACCAGGTGAAAAAAAATGTTCCAAGCCAAACCTTAATTTCATGACTGATAACTGCTACACACAGCCTACATCATTGTCACATTATAGTCAATCACCATAGCTACTATAACTAACATGTTAGTAAACCTGCTACAATCATGCAGTACAGTGTAGTCAGCAGCAAGCAGTTTAGCAAATACACCGCAGGCCTTAGTGGCAATACATTTATAAAACCAAAAGCTTACCTTGACTTGGAAGAGTTCCCGTGTTGGATAGCCATATCCAGCTAGCTAATATAGCCGCCCTCTCTGTTTGAGCTGGGTGTTTGAGTGGGCTAAGCTAGCTAGCCGCATTTAATGCTATCCAAAACAGTGAAAGTGAAAAAATTTATACTACGAAATATGGCTAGCTTTCTCTCTCGCTTCTCCTTAATTTTGGAAGAAATCAATTTGTTCAAAACTGTTCAACTATTTTATTTCTCTGAGTCAACTATTCACAACATTTTATGCACTGCAGTGCTAGCTAGCTGCAACTTGTGCTTTCAGTACTAGATTCATTCTCTGATCCTTTGATTGGGTGGGCAACATGTCAGTTCATGCTGCAAGAGCTCTGATAGGTTGGAGGACGTCCTCCGCAAGTTGTCATTACTGTGTGAGTCTATGGAAGGGGTGAGAACTATGAGCCTCGTAGGTTTTGTATTGAAGTCAATGTACCCAGAGGAAGACAGAAGCTAGCTGTCCTCCAGCTACACCATGGTGCTACACTAGAGTGCTGCTTAGGATACTGTAAGACCTTAATTGCATACAGTGTGTTTTAATCTATTATTTGGTGACATGTGAATATATTTAGCATAGTTTTATCTAAAAAGTTTTTTTAAATGAAATTCACTGAGGATGATGATCCTCCCCTTCCTCTGATGAGCCTCCACTGATATAAACACAGAAGAGCAGCCATTGTCTAAATATGGGTTACATCAGCTGCTAGCTAGATAATTTGTCTGTAGCAGAATATGTTTACCAACATCAAAATATCTAGTCGCACTCATTTACACAAACATACATTTATGCACGCGTCTGTTTTGTAATCTCTAAGCTTAGAATGGTCAAATGATGTAACCGTGGGCCACTACTACTAGTAGTGGAGGTGGTCTGGTGGATAGATAAAAACATTCTGTTCCATGTTGAAAGCTTAGCTCAAGTCAACATAGTAGTCAAATCAAGCAAGCAAGGTTTAGTTAGCGCGACAGTGTTTTGACCGTGCCAGATAGCTAGTTAGCTGCTTGACGTTCATCTCCTTGCCTCACCCCCAATGTTGGCTACCGACACATATCCTACGCAAACTAGGTTGTATCATGTCAATTTGATGTCGCAAACCTACCTGTTCGCCGAGGTCGATGGCTACATTGGTAATAGCCAAAGGCACCAGAAAGCGGATGAGAGGCCAATAAGGAATGAGAGATGGAAATTCCACCATAGTGTAGCCGGGGTGACAGAACGAGGGGCATCTGCCTCTGTCTTGACTATTTAAAAAAATGTGTTGGTAGAATAGATTGTAGGCACTTCACTTCTCGTGAAATAAATGTCAATTCAATTGATGATAATGTACGTTACAAGTCAGAACGCTCCCCGCTTCGCAGTTTCCAAGAAATATGCTTCGGTGTGCAGAGGAGAAGGTCATCAGCAATTGCAGATGGGCGCTTCTCCATTGCTCGACATCGGTGAAGGAGAAAATGACAGCTAGCTGCATGAAAATTAGACAGAAAATCCAGCGATAAGGTCTCGACTTGAATCATAACAATAATCGGGAATTCCAGAGACAGCTCTTGTAGTATAATATTCTGAGCGTTCGACAGCCTGCCATCCCGCCTTGACTGGCGTCAAACCACGTGTGTGTCGTGAGCAACAATAGTGAAATCGACCGTTCGCCTTCAAAGTAAAGGTCCCCCATTGAAACTGATGCAAACGGATAAAAATAGTGGAACATGTCCCAATTGGACTAGATAATGCTAAACAAGGTTGGAATGTTGTTATATAAATTCAACAAAAGACAATAATGACTTAATTTGACACACAAAAAAATCTGTTGAAATTGCACTGTGGATGTGTTAGATTTTAGAATTGCATTGGGGACAGTCTTACCTCTGGATCTCCATGAAATGGAGTATCAGCCTGCTCAGTGACAGCCACATATTACAATACTAAAGTGTACAGAAATATTAACATCTTAGATCTTATTAGGAAACCCAAGGTATCTATTATTGAGGCATTGTTAGTTTTACACTTAAGACATGACTCAGCCATTGTGCTGTAGAATTCTTGAATTTTGTCTCTTGTGTAATAAATTCTATACATTAGTTTAAAATGGATTAAGCATACAGATGCCAATATCAGTTATTTTTAAGTCTTGGTTACTGTAGTTTTTTTTCTTCTAAGAGATTATCAGATGGTTTTGTATATCGTATTTATCATACAATAGTACAATTATGCTGACTGTGATTTGACCCTCCACAGAATGTTCTATAAGAACAATGCTGATGCTTCTCTTTCCAAGGTTTTTATTGCCTTTTCCTCTTTACCAACACACATTAAGCACACACACACACACACACTTTTGGTCATATAACATGAATCTTGACTGGGAGTGAATCTTGGTGGAATATTACTTGAGTTACTCTGAATGAATTGTGGTTCTATAAGGCAAAAACATGCACAACATAACAGTAAAGTGTCATAATTATGCAATATAGATATAAACATGAACGAATAAGCATAATAGTACACTATTACAACACAGCTATAAACAGGGCTATAAACTTAACAGCATGAACATTAACCCAAAGATGAGATGAACCTCTTGTTGGAGAGAGAGAAACCAATTACTGAGACTGACAAGATAAAGATTTATGGCACCATCTCGCTCTCTGGCCTAGTGCAAGAGCCTGCCGTGCTGAGGTCTTATTTGATCTGCCCCAGCACCACAGGGTCATATATTACTCTGCGCAGGCGTGAGCTCCAAGACCCGTCTGGGAGGGTTTTAGAAGGTTGCCCATGGCAGCGCAACAACCACTTTAAGGAAGGCCACTATGGAAAGCTCTACAGTATCATGCTCATATGAAAACTATGTTTACCAATGAAACAATGGCATATATGGCAACGGGCACAATGCTACATACTATAAACAATATGCCAAGCAGTATTGGCAACTCCAACATTAAAGAAAAGTGCATCGCAGTGCTTGAGGTGTCACTACAGACCCGGGTTTAATCCAAGGCTGTGTCACAACCGGCTGTGACCAGGAGTCTCATAGGGCGGCACGCAATTGGCCCAGTGTCGTCCGGATTAGGGGAGGGTTGGGCCGGGGTGGCTTTACTTGACTCATCGCGCTCTAGTGACTCCTTGTGGCGGGCCTGCAGGCTGACTTTGATCTTCAGTTGAACAGTATTTATGCAGACACATTAGTGCAGCAGGCAGCGGGTGGGTGTTAAGAAGCGTGGTTTGGCAGGTCATGTTTCTGAGGACACATGACTCGACCTTCGCCTCTCCCGGGTCCCTTGGGGAGTTGCAGCGATGAGACAAGAACGAAATTGGGGAGAAAAAGGGGGTAAAATACACACAAAAAAAATAGCTGTACAATAGAACATATGGCTGCAAACTTATCAAAGTTACAAAGTGATTTGTGGTAATTACCCATTATTAAACAACATGTAAAAAGGAACCCAAGAAACCCACCCGGCATCTTACATTTTGATGCACGCACCACATTCAGGTATTGTTGTTACTGTCCACAATAAAAATAGTCCTCAGAAATGTGCGTCTTCTTTCTTCAACAATAACACTGACCTGAATGGGTGGGTGCAGTGTCCAGATGCGCTCTGATTGGTTGTGAAAGGCAGGGCTATGATGGGTGAGAGATAATTAAGGTAGGCTGAACAGCCAAACTAACGGCACTCAAGGGACACTGAAAGGACAGGAGCAGTAGGGCCTTTTTTTTAACCGCTTCTATGCCTTTAGTTTTCCATGTAGATCACTGTATTGATTCATTCTGAAAAGCTATCCAAGGAGTGTTCCATAGGGTTATATTTTTAGGGGGTGATATTGGTTCCTGTTAAATACGTTTAATTTTCTTTCATATTGTTATAGTGTTCTTAACTATGAAGTTGTTGATGTTTTCATCTTTATCCTTAGAAAATAGACATGTAAAAAGATTCTGTGGATGAGCTTGCGCAGCTTTAAGATGTACCCATTGTTCCACTTTAGTGCATTGAACCACGTACACTACCATTTAAAAGTTTGGGGTTACTTAGAAATATCCTTGCTTTTGAAAGAAAATCACATTTTTTTGTCCATTAAAATATCATCAAATTGATCAGAAATACAGTGTCGACATTTTAATGTTGTAAATGACTATTGTAGCTGGAAACGGCTGATTTTTAATGGAATATCTACATACAGAGGCCCATAATCAGCAACCATCACACCTGTGATCCAATGGCACGTTGTGTTAGCTAATCCAAGTTTGTCATTTTTAAAGGCTAATTGATCATTAGGAAACCCTTTGCAATTATGTTAGCACAGCTGAAAACTGTTGTTCTGATTAAAGAAGCAATAAAACTGACCTTCTTTAGACTAGTTGAGTATCTGGAGCAACAGTATTTGTGGGTTCGATTACAGGGTCAAAATGGCCAGAAACAAATAACTTTCTTCTGAAACTCGTCAGTCTATTCTTGATTTGAGAAATGAAGGCTATTCCTTGTGAGAAATTGCCAAGAAACTTAAGATCTCGTACAACGCTGTGTACTACTCCCTTCACAGAACAGAGCAAACGGACTCTAACCAGAATAGAAGGATGAGTGGGAGGCCCGGGTGCACAACTGAGCAAGAGGACAAGTACATTAGAGTGTCTAGTTTGAGAAACAGATGCCTCACAAGTCCTCAACTGGCAGCTTCATTAAATAGTACCCGCAAAACACCAGTCTCAACGTCAACAGTGAAGAGGTTGGGTAGAGGCAGGGTAGCCTAGTGGTTACAGCGTTGGACTAGTAACCGAAAGTTAAAATCCCTGAGCTGACAAGGTACAAATCTGTGAAGAGGTGACTCCAGGATGCTGGCTTTCCAGGCAGAGTTGCAAAGAAAAAGTCATATCTCAGACTGGCTAACAAAAATAAAAGACTAAGATGGGCAAAACAACACAGACACTGGACAGAGGAACTCTGCCTAGAAGGCCAGCATCCCAGAGTCACCTCTTCACTGTTGACGTTGAGAATGGTGTTTTGCGGGTACTATTTAATGAAGCTGCCAATCACATTTCGTTGATCTGATTTGTGGAATTTCTTTCCTTCTTAATACGTCTGAGCCAATCAGTTGTGCTGTGAAACAGTAGGGGGGGTATACAGAAGATAACTCTATTTGGTAAAAGACCAAGTCCATATTATGGCAAGAACAGCTCAAATAAGCAAAGAGAAATGACAGTCCATCATTACTTTAAGACATGAAGGTCAGTCAATCTGGAAAATTTCAATAACTTTGAAAGTTTCTTCAAATGCAGTCGCAAAAGCCATCAAACGCTATGATGTGAAACTGGCTCTCATGAGGACGGCCATAGGAAAGGAAGACTCAGAGTTACCTTTGCTACAGAGGACAAAATTCATTAGAGTTAACTGCTGCCTCAGATTGCAGCCCAAATAAATGCTTCAGAGTTCAAGTAACAGACACATCTCAACATCAACTGTTCAGAGGGGACTGCATGAATTGGGCCTTCATGGTCGAATTGCTGCAAAGAAACCACTACTAAAGAACACCAATAAGAAGAAGAGACTTGCTTGGGCTAAGGAACACGAGCAATGGACATCTGTCCTATGATCTGGTGTGTCAAAATGTGAGATTATTTTTAGGTGAACGGATGATTTCTGCATGTGTGATTTCCACCGTGAAGCATGGAGGAGGTGTGATGGTGCTTTGCTGGTGACACTGTCTGTGATTTATTTAGAATTCAAGGCACACTTAACCTGCATGGCTACCACAGCATTCTGCAGGACAATGACCCAACACACCCCAGGCTGTGTAAGGGGTATTTAACCAAGAAGGAGAGTGATGGAGTGCTGCATCAGATGACCTGTTCTCCACAATCACCCGACCTCAACCCAATTGAAATGGTTTGGGATGAGTTGGACCGCAGAGTGAAGGAAAAGAAGCCAACAAGTGTGGGAAAAGAAGCCAAAAATGTGGGAACTCCTTCAAGACTGTTGGAAAAACATTCCTTGTGAAGATGGTTGAGAGAATGCCAAGAGTGTACAAAGCTGACATCAAGGCAAAGGGTGGCTACTTTGAAGAATCTCATATCTAAAATATATTTGGATTAATTTCACACTTTTTTAGTTACAAAATGATTCCATATGTTATTTCATAGTTTTGTTGTCTTCACTATTATTCTACAATGTAGAAAAACCTTTGAATGAGTAGGTGTGTCCAAACTCTTGACTGGTACTGAATATATACAGTGGGGCAAAAAAATCCAGAAAATCACATTGTAGGATTTTTAATGAATTTATTTGCAAATGATGATGGAAAATAAGTATTTGGTCAACTACAAAAGTTTATCTCAATACTTTGTTATATACCCTTTGTTGGCAATGACAGAGGTCAAACGTTTTCTGTAAGTCTTCACAAGGTTTTCACACATTGTTGCTGGTATTTTGGCCCATTCCTCCATGCAGATCTCCTATAGAGCAGTGATGTTTTGGGGCTGTTACTGGGCAACACTGACTTTCAACTCCCTCCAAAGATTTTCTATAAATATTATATATTATAATATTGTCTTTGTATCTCAAAATCATTGTAATGTGGTTAACCTTAAAAATCTAAATGAAAATTATTCAAATCTAAAAGATCAAATTTGCCCTCGTGGGAAAAGCCAAACTTGACTGTTGCACTTGAATCATTCCCACGGTTAATGGCTAGGCCCGCTAACCTATGAAACCACACACTATTGCAGAGACTTTGATATTACCGGCCGCAATTGATATGGGAGAGAGTTACAGAAACTCACATCAATACCTTTGTCAGATAATACTGTTAAACAAATAATGAAAGCTATTGCTAACAATCATGAGGAAACTCTGACTGAACGACTCAAAAACTCCACAGCTTATGCTCTCCAAATGGATGTTAGCTGGGACCCCACAGACACCAAATCCAGAACAAAATCAAGAAAGCGTACTGTATTATATAGAGCCATTATTGCAGGGAACTCCGTTCCATCTCATATTGCTCAAATTATAAAACAGATAAAGCAACACCTCAAGGCACAATCCCTCTCCCTATTTGACCTAGATAGTTTGTGAATATGTATATTGATATGTAGGCTACATATGCCTTTTTAAAATTATTGATGTAGTTCTATCCTTGAGCTGTTCTTGTCTATTAATGTTATGTACTAGGTCATTTATGGTTCCTGGGCGGCGCAGCGGTCTAAGGCACTGACTCTCAGTGCTAGAGGCGTCACTATAGACACTGGTTTGATTCCAGGCTGTATCACAACTGGCCGTGATCCGGTTTAGGGTTTGGCCGGGGTAGGCCCTCGTTGCAAATAACAATGTGTTCTTCACTGACTTGCCTAGATAAATACAGGTTAAATAGCTGTTTTTATTGTGTGAACACCAGGAAGAGTAGCTGCTGCTTTTGCAACAGCTAATGGGGTTCTTAATAATATACCGAAAAAACACATCGGCGCATGACAATGTTCTATTTCACACCGAGGCTTGGTGGTTATCGATGGGGAGTGTTGGAAAGACTTTTCGCATTGAGAGGTGTGTTGTCACTCACAATGGATGTAATAAAATAAAGACTCGGTTGACTTTCTGTGTAATTAAAATAAAATGTGTCTCCTTGCCTGTGTTGCTGGTCCCCCGGAAGAGTAACTGCTGCCCTGGAACCAGCTCATGGGGATCCTTAATCAATACAAATAAACAGACATATTTGGGAAACTGAAAGAACTGAGCGCAAGCATGCAGTGGAAATACAAAAACATTCTACAGATGAGTTACCGATTCAGAGGAAAGACTTCTTATTGGATAGGCTCTTTCAAAAGCGAACCATGCCCCTTTCCCTCGACTGTGC
Source organism: Oncorhynchus keta (assembly GCF_023373465.1). NCBI lineage: Eukaryota > Metazoa > Chordata > Actinopteri > Salmoniformes > Salmonidae > Oncorhynchus > Oncorhynchus keta. The sequence continues at coordinate 30,561,689 of NC_068424.1, read as the reverse complement.
GTGTTTTTAACAGAAAACAGCATCAGTAAGTGTCCCACACAAGTGATGACTACTCCCCTCCAACGCTTGGAAGAGCACTTTGGGACCTACTTTGCGATCCGTTTTACTGTGATCCTGGCTCAGTTGACATGCCAGTAAGTCAAATCGAACAGCTGATCGAGCTGTCATGTGACCGAATGTGACAGACAACGCATTCATGGGTCACTACTGAGGAGTTTTGTTTCCTTACTCAAAATGAATAAATATCCTGACGTCTCCCACTGAGCATTAATGCCGTGTTCAAAACAACTGGGAACTCTGGAAACTCAGACTTCCAACTTGAGTGTGTTCAAGACAACTGGGATCTCTGAAAAAAAACGTGCTTTGGCTGGGGAAAATCATTTTGAACGGTCATCTAACTAGCAATACCAACTCGGGCCTCTTTCTAGAGCTCTGACTTTTCGACCTAAAGATCACTGACGTTGTCTTGAAAGCACCATAAAACTCATGGTAGCCTACCCTTTGCGATCTCATATCTGTGTGAAGCTGGATTCAGTGCTCTCGTCTGCATTATAACCAAATATCGATCCAGGTTGGATGTGACAGCAGAGATGAGGTGTGCACTGTCGACCACGCCCCCTTAATTTGAGAAGCTCTGGCGCAACATTTATCAAAAACAACCATCTCATTAGTAGTAGTGGTGAGATAAGATTGTGTCAGACTAATTTGCAATTGACTGTCATATCCCCACGTTAAAAGTATGTGATGGTGAGTTGAGAATCAGAAATACTGTTTGAATGTTTTTCAATTGACTGCCATAGCCCCCCACAAAAAAAAAATATGTAAACATTGGCTGTTAATTACATTTTTCACATGGTTGGGGTCACTAGAATTTTCAGATATAAAAATGAAGTCGTGAGCCGAAATATCTCATTTGCATAACAATTCATACCCCCGAGTCAATACATTTTAGAATTACCTTTCGTAGCGATGACTACTGTCTCTTTCGGGTAAGTGTCTAAGAATTTTGCGCACCTGGATTGTACAATATTTACACATTATTATTTTTAAAAAATATTAATGCTCTGTCAAGTTGGTTGTTGTACAAACTCTGCCTTCCCGGCGGGCCCAGTGAGCAAATCAAGTGCACTATAGGTCTGACGCTGGCCAATCGGTTGGCTCAGACGAACTTGTCTGCAGTGAAGTGGCAGGCATGAAAGAAAGCTACAGAAAAGATGATACTGTGAGATTTCAAACGTTTTAAACCGTGACTCGAGAGAGACTGTCAAACAATACAACAATACAACAAAGCGATGCTGTTTTTATGAGTGAATTCATGTTTAAAGTCTTACTCAGCACTGTCAACACTTTGTATTCAACACTTTTATAAGCCATAAGATGCGCGTTCTTCTTATTTCCACTCAGCGCTATAATAAGAAAAGCGGCACTAATGAATGAGTAGGCAAGTGTATCTTTAGGCTTGCATTGTTGTTATTATTAGCGGCTTGGGTCTTTTTAATATTGAGGAATATTTCACTTTCTCTGTTCATAGGAGTAACAACATGAATTTGTGCACGAGGCAGAAATAATGGGATGCGACTCCAGTTTCGCCATCAGCTGAAAGACGGTGTCCCGTTTTGGTCAGTGTCAGTGGAGGAAAGGGAGAGTGGGGGGATGTTGCTGCTCTCGCCTTCCACTGAGACTGACCATCAGATTCAGGCACCATCATCCCAGTAAAATAAAAAAGCTAATTATTTAAATGTATGCTCTCTCAGATGTGCTTCGCAAGTAACAAAATAACGGATCAATTGCTGATGTGATCATATAGCCTACCTCAAATTTGGAAATATAATTGTTTTTAAATTGCCCAAACAACAATGCATTGGCAGGGCAATTCAAGTAAAGACAATATGTGGTGATAATGTATTGGTCCTGTAGCTTACTGCACAAACTTCACTGCTACAGTACTGTTTTTAATTGGTTAGTGTTGCATAGGCTTACGTTTTCTAAGTCATATTAGAAAAAAAATCTGAGCAGTAGATCTCAGACTCAGAAAAGGTTGGTGACCACTGTTCTCGTGGTTTTCCCTTTTAACACTATCAACGTTTCCCTTTACTGTTGCAATTGTGATCGAATCAATGCAATATTAGCAACTTTCAATGCAACAACCCAAAACAAAACGAACTATGCAAAAGAGTTTGTTGTAGGCAGAACGCACCAGAGTAGGATTCTGTTGCATTGACATGCAGTTATAGGGAAGGACATTCAAAAAGCACAGCACTTACACAAATGACTGATCATTGGCTGAGAGCAATTTAAAATAAAAAGATTGTGGTCTGTTTTGTTATAGTTCAGTGCGGCTTTTGACATTATCGATCATAGTCTGCTGCTGAAAAAACATGTGTTATGGCTTTACATCCCCTGCTATATTGTGGATAAAGAGTTACCTGTCTAACAGAACACAGATGGTGTTCTTTAATGGAAGCCTTTCTAACATAGTCCAGGTAGAATCAGGAATTCCCCAGGGCAGCTGTCTAGGCACATTACTTTTTTCAATCTTTACTAACAACATGCCACTGGCTTTGAAGAAAGATAGTATGTCTATGTATATGGATGACTCAACACTATACACGTCAGCTACTACAGCAACTGAAATGACTGCAACACTTAACAAAGAGCTGCAGTTAGTTTTCAGAATGGGTGGCAAGGAATAAGTTAGTCCTAAATATTTCTAAAAGCATTGTAGTTGGGACAAACCATTCACTAAACCCTAAACTTCAACTAAATCTTGTAAGAAATAAGGTGGAAATTGAGCAAGTTGAGGTGACTAAACTACTTGGAGTAACCCTGGATTGTAAACTGCCATGGTTAAAACATATTTATACAACAGTAGCTAAGATGGGGAGAAGTCTATCCATAATAAAGCACTGCTCTACCTCCTTAACAGCACTATCAACAAGACAGGTCCTCCAGGCATCTAGTTTTGTCGCACCTGGACTACTGTTTAGTCGTGTGGTCAGGTACCACAAAGAGGGACTTTGGAAAATTGCAATTGGCTCAAAACAGGGCAGCACGGCTGGCCCTTGGATGTAAACAGAGAGCAAATACTAATAATATGCATGTCAATCTCTCCTGGCTCAAAGGGAAGGAGAGCTTGACTTCATCACTACTTGTGTTTGTGAGAGGTATTGACATGTTGAAAGCACCGAGCTGTCTGTTTAAGCAATTAGCACACAGCTCAGACACCCATGCATACCCCACAAGACATGCCACCAGAGGTCTCTTCACAGTCCCCAAATCCAGAACAGACTATGGGAGGCGCACAGTCAGTACTACATAGGCCATGACTACATGGAACTCTATTCCACATCAGGTAACTGATGCAAGCAGTATCATCAGATTGAAAAAACAGATAAAAATACCCTTTATGGAACAGCGGGATTTTGAAGCAACAAAAACATAGGCACACATACACACACATGATAACATATGCACTATACACACACATACACATGGATATTGTGTTGTAGATATGTGGAGTAGGGGCCTGATGGCACACACTTACTGAGTTGTGAAATCTGTTATGAATGTATTGTAATGTTTTTAAAATTGTATAACTGCCTTAATTTTGCCAGACCCCAGGAAGAGTTCAGCAGCTAATGGGGATCCATAATAAATACAAATACTACTCAGCCCAAACTTTACACAGACCAGTGTGGCATAAACAATCAGAGATGCAGTAGGGCTATATGCAAATAGACAATTGCCATATATGGATCTATGCCATTTACTTTGAACTGCACTGTGTTTACAGCATGAGTGGTCGTGAGGAGATGAACTTGTTTTGAAATCAAAGCGAGAGCTGCATGTCGCCATGTGTGCACATTTAGTTCATATCCTTTGCTCGTTAGTGAGTTATTAGCCCAGTTATATATCATTTGTAGTAAGCAACAGGGGAGTGATTGCTTCCTAAAAGAGCACAAAACATGTACATCTGTGAAAATTGAGTCAGCTGAAGAGCTTTTTTATGCCTTAAAGGGGCAGTGAGACAGTTTAAGACAGGCTTGAATAAGATAAGTAGCCAATAGGCAGAGGGTAGCATAATTTGTCTGAATCTCTCTAATAATGGTATGGGAATAATAATGCATTTTATTTTGTAAAGTGGTTTCTGGCATCAAACATCACAACAACATTTTCAGTCACCTCCTTGTCTATCTCAGGTTAATGCATGCCCTGCATGTTCTTTTTTTCTCAAAAGTGTAATCCGTAATGGAATGTAGGCCTACAATGAACACCACACATTGGCTTCTACTACAGGTTGAATGATAGAACAGCTACTTCCATGTTGAAATGTTATGGGATGCATTTTCTCCATTGTTTTTGATGGTAAGCCACTCTGGTAGGCCTACATTATGATCAAATGGCCACTGTTAAAATTGTAACTTAAAGTGGGTACAGCTTCAGTGTTCACAGTAAACGCTGGAAGTTGCACTGAATTTTCTTAGTGGCCAAAACATTGCATAAAAGGATAACCCCAATGCAATTCTGAAGTTTGATTTCAACAGATTATTGTTCTTTTTTTGTCAACTTAATTAATTATTGTATTTTGTTTAATTTATATAACAACATACCAATCTTGTTTAGCGTGATCTAATCCAATTCTGGCATGATTCCACAATTGTTATACATTTGCGGCAGGCTCAATAGGGGACTTTTATTTTGAAGGCGAACCGCCAATTCTACTATTGTTGCTCACGCTAATGTTGTTCACGACACACACAACCAAATCGCGCCACACGTGGGTCCGCACATTAAAGCCCCCTCCCTCTGCCGACTCCTGACGTCATTCATTCTATTCTTAGGTAGGCAGAGTTTGTAGGTCTATGTATACGACTTTTCCTCAGGAGGAAAAGTAAAAACTATATCCTCCAGCAATTAATTGTTGTCTTCTCTAATGGACTTTCTGGTCCGTATCGCTAAGGCCAGTCATGCCACTGTCTTTGGTCATGTTGTCCGTTTGAGAGGACAGAACATTCTCGACTTTTCAATGATTCTACATGTGTGAGGGTGTCACCTTGATAATGAGCGCGTTTCAACGTAACATGCTGACCACACCGTTGGCGTCGCGTGCGCCAGTGTCTCAAAATAAATGTACACCTACCTACATGTTATTCAATCATTGCCCCCACACTGCTCGCACGCAGCAAGCACATGGCCAGGCGCTAAAATAGAAATCGTTTCTATTTGTGAGCTCAACAGACTGCAAGTCCGGCCTCTCCCAACTCCTCATTGGTTTTAGGAGCATATACCCACTTGGGTGATTGAAAGATGAACTTAGGTCCACACTCCGGTCAGTTGTAATGCTGTCTATATAAAGTCCAAAGAAGAAAAATAAGCCTGAAGGGAGGAGACATGACAAGAAACTAAAACCGGTAAACCGAATATCTATGGATTAATTGTCGAGTAGACCTTGTGCATTTCATGTAAAATAACAACCTAATGTTTATATACAGGACAAATTATCTAGCAACCGCAAGCTAGCTAGCTAACCTGCCTTAAATGTTTAATGTTTTTTGACTTGTCCCCAAATTAATATAATTGGTTCAGAGTTTGTTTTGATATTTCAACCGGCATGTCCTGATCGCGTGAGGACAGACGCTGGAGACGAGAAGCAAGTACAGGGAGCAAACATTTGACTGAAACACGGACAGGAACAGAATACAGACAGGGGAGAACAAAAATGACAATAATGCTGACACCGGGATCTAACCAAGGAACAGACAGATATAGGAGGGGCAATCAACAAGGTAATGGGAGTCCAGCGAGCGCTGATGCACGTAATGATGGTGGCAGGTGTGTGTAATAATGGGCAGCCTGGTGCCCTTGAGTGTCAAAGAGGAGGAGCAGGAGCAGGCCTGACAGATTGCTTCTGGTGTGGGTGAACAAAATCAACATGCACGCAGATGTGGTCTGGTCAGCATATAACATGCTGACCAAACCGGAAACACGCGTAGGTTGATTTTTGTCCCCCAACACCAGACACGATCAGGACACCCAGGTTGAAATATCAAAACAAACTCTGAACCAATTATATTAATTTGGGGACAGGTTGAAAAACAAACATTTTATGGCAAATTTAGCTAGCTAACGTGCTATTGCTAGATAATTTGTCCTGGTATATAAACATTGGGAGGTTATTTTACCCGAAATGTCACAATCGACCAGTGTGGACGTCAGTTTATTTTTCAATCCCCCACGTGAGTATATGCTCCTAAAAGCCAATGAGGAGATTGGAGAGGTAGGACTTGCAGGGCTTCAAGCATCACAAAAATAATCAAGTTCTATTTTAGCGACCGGCCACGCAGACACTCGCTGACACACGCAAGCAGTTTGGGTGCAATGATTAAATAACATGTACGTGTACATTTATTTTGTGACACGTCCGGTCTGGTCAGCATAAAAATAGAACTCTGTTCTATTTGTGATGCTTGACTCACTGCAAGTCCTGCTTCTCCCATCACCTAATTGTTTTTAGAAGCAAATACCCACGTGGGTGATTGAAAGAGGTCCACACTCCAGTCCAGTTAGTAGTGTTAATGTACCTTAAAGTTGGTTTCCAACCGCCATATAAAGTCCGAAGAAGAAGCAGCCTGAAGGAGGAGAGATTACTAGAAACAAACTCAGTTTACCCTTTTAACTGTGGATTAATTGTTGGAGTAGAGGACCTTGTGCATTTCAGGTAAAATAACAACCCAATGTTTATATCCCAGGACAAATTAGCTAGCAACAGCAAGCTAGCTAGTGAAATTGCCATTAAATGTTTAATGCTTTTCAGGCTGTCCCCAAATTAATATAGTTGGTTCAGAGTTAGTTTTGATATTTCAACCTGCATGTCGAAAGTCGGACACTAATGTGGTTTTCCAACAGCAAGGCTCAGATCAACATGGCAGTGTTGCCATTTGTTTTTAAAAGTTTTTCTGGCTGCAGGATGAAGTTGGTAAAGAGCAATTGCAGAAACTTGCAGTCAAAACTTAATGAACTTGATCACAGGATTTTTTTGTAACGTTCATTCGACATGTAGGTGTAAGTCGGACAATTTGTAACTCCATAATGCAACATACATTGAAAGATGTGACCAATGATGGTCACTGACTTGACAAGTGATCCACTCGAACGTAACCAATGTTTTTTTCTGGTTCTTCAAAATGGCTACCATCACAATTACCATCATAATTAGCACATTTTATGGTAAATGTGTGTAATTGTGTATTATAATTTTTGTGAGTTTGATATTCAAATAGTTTCTAATAGGTAAATATGTCAGGAATAGTTTGCTGAGTTTGCAGAGCAGTGTAATATTTAAAAAAATAAATAAATAAGAGCTTGTTAATAAATTTCCTCTGTAGTGGACATAAGGATATGTTTTTTTTCTATTGTCCCCATTTACTGTAATGTTTGATTTTTCATATGTACCCTCAACCAAGTCCTAATGGCAAATTCAGTGCACATTCAATAAAAAAAATCTATAAATATTTCACCCCAACACTTATGATGTAAAAACATGTTTAATCATAATCCAAAACCTTTTTTTGTTGTTGCTTAGTCTCAGGGGGATAAAGTTAGTCAGCTGAATACATTTTAAAACACACTACTAGCCTACATAAAATATTTTGACAGTATCCTCCAGATCCTCCACCACAACTTTTTATGGGGGTTGTGCAGTAAAAAGGGTTGAAAAAAGCAGCAAAATGAATATGTCAGGAACCTAAATAGGAAATTGGTGCAATAATATACTTGTAAACTTACAACATTGTATGCCAAGGACAAGAACTCAGTAAGGGCAGTCCCAAGCATTCTAATCTTGGGGTGAACACTAACCACAAGGCCACTGAATTGTGAAATGGCCCTAAACAACTGTTGAATCAGTGGCAGTGAGTTAAACAATAGTCTACTTTTTACTTCTGTTTACTTCTGCAAGGACTAGGTCTCAAGCTAAATGATATGAGTGATTCCATATGAAACCAGGACAAAAAAAAAAAAATTCTCACAAAAAGGAAGTAATTTAATGGTCCTTTGGAGCAAGGATTGTTGACATTTATTATAATTGTTTATCTAAAAGCATAATTGAGAAGTAATTAATAATAGTTGCCATATTTATTACATTTTGGCCTTACCCGGGCTTCCTTTAAGAGTACATAATGTTGTATCCGTAGGTGCTACAAAGCACGGCTTGCTCTGTAATATTAGTATAGTATTTTGATTTAATAAAAATAAAAGTACATTAATTTATGATTATTGAAAAATATTATGTCAAATATATTGTATACCACCTGCATTATCTATGGACATGACCTATTGTATACATTGTTTGTAAACACATTTTATTACATTGGAATTTAAAATAATCCAAATCCAGTAGCATCAACTGGCCCTGACTCCACCTTAATTTATTAGATAGGGGCTATCTTCCATGCATTGTTTATCGATTTTCATCATAAACACTTTTTAAAAATCGTGTTTTAAGACCATTTGTCTCTATATTCATAAAATAAAATCTAAAACACCACCTGTCCTGATGTTGCACTGTCGAATTTTAGATGCCAGGGGGTGCTCTACAACCGTACAATTTATTTATCACAGTATGCACCATTGGTACGTTCTATCAATTTAACGGAGCCATTCTCATATCTAGCGCATCACTACCACATGTCTGTTTGACCGCAGCATGGCAGTAGCAAAGCTGCATGGATAAGAGGTAGGCAGGCTACAGTGCCATGTCAATCGAACAACCGCCTGTTTTCATTGAGGACATTCCAATGTCGTTCTTCTCCTTCAATGTGCTCATTTTTTTAAACGAAACTTAGCAGTACATTTATAACTGGCATGTTAGAAGCCAACATCTTATCTCCTCACTACTGATTATATTAACCTTGGTGTGGCCAAAGGCAAAGCTCATACCCAACACATATCAGGAATTATCAACTGGGTTCACCTGCAGCAGTAGCCTACCTAAACAAGCATGTCTTCTTGCTGTATGTTGCATGTCTTGTCAATTAAAGGTGTATCCATTATGCCGATTATGTTGCAAAACGTTTTCCAAGACCAAACGTTTTGCAACATAAAAATAGTTCATATTTGACAAATTCAGGTCGGCCCCTTTCATTTCCTTCCGTTTGCTTCTTAAACGGTAAACGGTTTTGTTGCAAAAGGTAATGAATACACACACCCCAGGCAAAATATTTCATCCCCTCTATAGTCACCCTTACTTTGGGGAATTAACAGGGGGAAACATGTAGGCCTACTGAAAACCCTGTTTGAAACATTTATTTTGATGTATTTGATGACAGGCTTTGAAGTGTTGTGCACGTGAACTGGTCGTGCATCTTCTCATTCTCGCATCAGATTTAACTCAACTTTGGCAAGGTAAGTATGCTAAATAACTTCATAAAATTGTAAATGCCAAATTTTAGGTCAGCAGTGGGCAGTACAATCTCTACTTTTATGCATGTATGCAATTTCCAATAAGCACTATTTTACTTCTCATCTACTTCTGATTTTGTGTATAATGCACTGTGGAATAATGCACTTTTGAAACTCCTCCCACTTAATTCTCCTTCCGCAACAAATAGTTCCAGTTGAATGAGGATCTCCTCAAATAAATTCTGATGACTGAATTATGTGAATTCGAACATATATTGAAGATTGTAACGATAATTATCATCGATAGTCAACACGGGACTCTTCATTATTTACTTAAAAATGCAATGGGTGTTTGGCGGGAAAATTGTGGCGGAGGGATACGTCAAATGTAGAGCACAACAACCTTTTTATTGAACCCCGCGGAATACTCAGCTGTGATTCTCATGCAGCAATTGATAGGCAACGCATCTTTCTACATCGCGGACCAAGCCTGAGCGCTTTATGAATGCTTCTCAGCCAGCAATCATTTTACTAGGAAAACAACATCTCACTGCCGCACACGCTGGCAGGGATTAACGTAACTATCTTGTTGGAATACTTCTTACAGGCTCCATTTTTCGCGTTTTCGACTTCGACATCTCGGAGTGAAGTACTCTCTACTTTGTTTTCAAAATTAAGGTAAGGAAGGTGTTGATGACATTGCATTCTCCGTGTAGTTGACGGTTGGCTAAGTAGACTTGCTATCTATCTGGTAAAGATTTTGTGAACTTGTAAGATGTTACATGTTTGCATATGTCTTATAATAAATGCACTTTTACTAGCCTCTGTATTCTTGCGATGTCTACTCGGTTTAAATGTCCTGGGCGCCACACACCGAATAACTACTTGTATCAGCTGCTGCTGTTTGGTTTTGCATGCTTGCTAGCTGTTTGACAGGGCTTTTATGAACTGTGGCATTTTATGTGCATGCACCAATATCAGTTTGCATGCAAGTTGGTGCATTCGATTTTTTTACCAACTAATTTACCTCAACCATCTTTTTCCACTCAGAAAAGAGCCACCATGCCGCTGAATTCAAGTTTGGCGAGTAAAAACTACGACTACGACTATGATTCTATCCAGCCATATTTTTATGTTGACAACGAAGATGAGGATTTCTATCACCAGCAGCCAGGACAGCTTCAGCCACCGGCTCCAAGCGAGGATATCTGGAAGAAATTTGAGTTGCTCCCCACTCCTCCTCTCTCCCCGAGCCGACCATCACTGTCTAGTATTTTCCCATCGACTGCTGACCAACTAGAAATGGTGACCGAGTTTCTCGGGGACGACGTTGTAAACCAGAGTTTCATCTGCGATGCCGACTACTCCCAAACCTTTCTCAAGTCAATCATCATTCAGGACTGTATGTGGAGCGGCTTCTCTGCTACAGCCAAGTTGGAGAAAGTGGTGTCTGAAAGACTCGCATCGCTCCAGGCTGCTAGGAAAGATTCAGCCGTTGGCGACAACGCAGAGTGTCCTACTCGGTTGAACGCAAACTACTTGCAGGATCCGAATACTTCCGCATCAGAATGCATTGATCCCTCAGTGGTCTTCCCCTACCCAATAACTGAGACTCCCAAACCAAGTAAGGTGTCACCACCCACGGATTTGGCATTGGACACCCCACCCAACAGTGGTAGCAGCAGCAGCAGTGGTAGTGACTCCGGTAAGCTGAATAGCAGTGTTATAATTTCTTGCTATTTAGGGTTTTTGACTTGACCGTTTTGTGTAATGGCAGTTTTTATTTGAGCAAAATGCATTCTCTTTGCTCATGTTAATGCTGATTTGACGCTGTCGAATATGCCTACAGACTAGTCTGAGGGGGAGGGTTTCAGGCTGCAATGTTGAGAAATCAGCTGATGTGGAAAAGGGGGTGGGGTGGAATGCAGTGATTTTTCTGACTAGGGCATGATGTGTTGTATGTAGCTGATTTGTGGTTGCCGTTTCTCCTCAAAAATAATGTCAATGCTGACTAGTTTTATTTAATATCATTGCAGAAGATGAGGATGATGATGAGGACGAGGAGGAGATAGATGTCGTGACTGTGGAGAAGAGGCAAGCGGTGAAGCGGTGCGACCCCAGCACATCAGAGACCAGACATCACAGTCCCCTTGTGCTGAAGAGGTGCCATGTCTCCACCCACCAGCACAACTACGCCGCCCACCCCTCCACACGGCACGAGCAACCAGCTGTCAAAAGGCTGAGGCTGGAGCACGGCAGCAGCCGGGTCCTCAAGCAGATCAGCAGCAACCGCAAATGCTCAAGTCCCCGGACATCGGACACGGAGGACTACGACAAAAGAAGGACTCATAATGTACTGGAGCGCCAGCGGAGGAACGAGCTCAAGCTGAGCTTTTTTGCTCTACGGGATGAGATACCGGATGTGGCCAACAATGAGAAGGCAGCCAAAGTGGTAATCCTAAAGAAGGCTACAGAGTGCATTTACAGCATGCAGACAGATGAGCAGAGACTAGTCAACCTCAAAGAGCAACTAAGGAGGAAAAGTGAACATTTGAAACAGAAGCTGGCACAACTGCAGAACTCATGTTTGAGCTCAAAGCGCCATTGACTTATTGGGCTCTGCATTTTTATGCAAGTTATGACTTGGTGTGTATAGTTGATATTGAAATGCGAAAGTATGTTTTTGGGGGGTGCTGTCTGATTTCAATGTTAAACTGACTCAATTGAAGTTATGGGTAGTAAAATATTTAAAGTTTATTTTTATTAATAAAATATAAAAAAATAGGGCTACACGTTGCATGCCCGATCTAAAATATGGATTTTATGTTTTGTATATAATTACTGACTATTTCTTGAAATGTATTTTTGGATCTCAATTGTCTGGAAGTTCTGACACTTGTTTTCACTGTATGGTTTTCCATATTATGTTCATTTGAAATATAAATGCATTTCTTTTTGATCATGCCTCGGTCTGTTTTACTTATGGAGACACTTGCATGAGCTCTGTTTGCATTAACACTTGACAGTATAAATACACTCATCTAAAATAGATGAACATATAAGGTGCTGATGGTAACAGTTAATTAACAAATATTTCACTCATGGGAAAGGGTGTCCAAAAACTGTTAAAAGGGACACGGGTTGCACCAATGTATTCTCTTTGAAGTCTTAAGTTCTAAAATACCAATGGAATTGGAATCAAACTATTTCTATTTAGTGGTGACTAGCAAAACCAACTGACATTTTAAGGGTCATGGGTCAAATATATTAAGGATGAATCAATTTCTTAATTGAAGGTTTGGTGTTTTATGCCTCATTTCTATATTAGATGTGTAGGCCTCGCAAGAATTAGTGATGTCTTAACCTCTATGGTCCAGATGGAAGAAAACCAAGGTAAGTTGAGAAAAGGACCTTGACTCATGATTCTCCACCCTATTAGAATTGTGCACTTGCACACTTCCTGTTATGGATTCTAAAGCTTAGGAATGTTGTAAGCATTTGCTGGAGGGAATTTTCACCCATTTGTTAAATCCATGCAAGAAGTTGTGCAGAATTTGGATACAACCCTCTTCATTAACTAAAGCCTTGAACCTGCTGACCTCTGCAGTTTACAAGATAAGTCTGAAATCATCTTCGACTAGTCTCTTGTGACCGAACTTATGTTACCTGAGATTTTGTTCTTGGTTGCCAAAATAATCTTTCACGCACCATTTTTCTTGCAGTCACTCCCTGGTCATGGTTGTTTCTTCTTGCGTTTCGCTGAGCAGCGCAGAGCTGTTGGGATGCAGGACCTCTCGCCCTTACCTACCGTTGACCAATCATGTCTATGCTGAGCTATACGGAGCCCTACGCATTGTTTAAAAATTTGGGAGGTGATCGGAGATGCTGTACGGAGCCCAGTTTGACCTCTTGCTTGCCTTTGAAGCCGTCGCAATTGCATCACACCCTCCATATGGAGATTCCATCCACATTTTTGGATTAAGCATACATTGACTTTTGGTGACATCCACAGCATTCTCTTAATTCTTGCAGGAATTTGTCTTTATTATCCTTAGTTCTTTCATCACCAATGACCATAATAGGAGTTGTCATTCCTACAGTGCCTTGCGAAAGTATTCGGCCCCCTTGAACTTTGCGACCTTTTGCCACATTTCAGGCTTCAAACATAAAGATATAAAACTGAATTTTTTTGTGAAGAATCAACAAGTGGGACACAATCATGAAGTGGAACGACATGTATTGGATATTTCAAACTTTTTTAACAAATCAAAAACTGAAAAATTGGGCGTGCAAAATTATTCAGCCCCTTTACTTTCAGGGCAGCAAACTCTCTCCAGAAGTTCAGTGAGGATCTCTGAATGATCCAATGTTGTCCTAAATGACTAATGATGATAAATACAATCCACCTGTGTGTAATCAAGTCTCCGTTTAAATGCACCTGCACTGTGATAGTCTCAGAGGTCCGTTAAAAGCGCAGAGAGCATCATGAAGAACAAGGAACACACCAGGCAGGTCCGATATACTGTTGTAAAGAAGTTTAAAGCCGGATTTGGATACAAAAAGATTTCCCAAGCTTTAAACATCCCAAGGAGCACTGTGCAAGCGATAATATTGAAATGGAAGGAGTATCAGACCACTGCAAATCTACCAAGACCTGGCCGTCCCTCTAAACTTTCAGCTCATACAAGGAGAAGACTGATCAGAGATGCAGCCAAGAGGCCCATGATCACTCTGGATGAACTGCAGAGATCTACAGCTGAGGTGGGAGACTCTGTCCATAGGACAACAATCAGTCGTATATTGCACAAATCTGGCCTTTATGGAAGAGTGACAAGAAGAAAGCTATTTCTTAAAGATATCCATAAAACGTGTCGTTTAAAGTTTGCCACAAGCCACCTGGGAGACACACCAAACATGTGGAAGAAGGTGCTCTGGTCAGATGAAACCAAAATTGAACTTTTTGGCAACAATGCAAAACGTTATGTTTGGCGTAAAATCAACACAGCTCATCACCCTGAACACAACATCCCCACTGTCAAACATGGTGGTGGCAGCATCATGGTTTGGGCCTGCTTTTCTTCAGCAAGGACAGGGAAGATGGTTAAAATTGATGGGAAGATGGATGGAGCCAAATACAGGACCATTCTGAAAGAACACCTGATGGAGTCTGCAAAAGACCTGAGACTGGGACGGAGATTTTTCTTCCAACAAGACAATGATCCAAAACATAAAGCAAAATCTACAATGGAATGGTTAAAAAATAAACATATCCAGGTGTTAGAATGTCAAAGTCCAGACCCGAATCCAATCGAGAATCTGTGGAAAGAACTGAAAACTGCTGTTCACAAATGCTCTCCATCCAACCACACTGTGCTCGAGCTGTTTTGCAAGGAGGAATGGGAAAAAATGTCAGTCTCTCGATGTGCAAAACTGATAGAGACATACCCCAAGCGACTTACAGCTGTAATCGCAGCAAAAGGTGGCGCTACAAAGTATTAACTTAAGGGGGCTGAATAATTTTGCACGCCCAATTTTTCAGTTTTTGATTTGTTAAAAAAGTTTGAAATATCCAATAAATGTCGTTCCACTTCATGATTGTGTCCCACTTGTTGTTGATTCTTCACCAAAAAATACAGTTTTATATCTTTATGTTTGAAGCCTGAAATGTGGCAAAAGGTCGCAAAGTTCAAGGGGGCCGAATACTTTCGCAAGGCACTGTATATCCATTCCACTCCACTGGCCCTGTGTAACATATGGACACACCTGCATTTAAAATGTTTTTAAGTAAGGTTTTGTGTCACTGGCCTACACACAATACCCCATAATGTCAAAGTGGAATTACATTTTTAGAATTGTTTACAAATTAATTGAAAATGACAAGCTGAAATGTCTTAAGTATGTTTTCAAACCCTTTGTTATGGCAAGCCTATAAAAAGACCAGGAGTAAAAATGTGCTTAATTAACATAAGTTGCTTGAACTCACTCTGTGTGCAATAATAGTGTTTAACATGATTTTTGAATGACTACAGTACCAGTCAAAAGTTTGGACACACCTACTCATTCTAGGGTTTGTCTTTATTTTGACTAATTTCTACATTGTATAATAATATCTAAGACATCAAAAACTATGAAATAACACACATGGAATCATCTAGTAACAAAAAAAGTGTTAAACAAATCAAAGTATGTGTTATATTTTATATTCTTCAAAGTAGACACCCTTTTCCTTGATGACAGCTTTCCACACTTTTGGCATTCTCTCAACCAGCTTCGTGAGGAATGGTTTTCAAACAGTCTGGAAGGAATTCCCACATATGCTGAGCACTTGTTTGCTCCTTTCCTGCACTGCTGACCAACAAGTTGATGTTGAGATGTATCTGTTACTTGAACTCTATGAAGCATTTATTTGGGCTGCAATTTCTGAGGCTTGTAACTATAATGAACTTATCCTCTGCAGCAGAGGTAACTCTGGGTCTTCCTTTCCTGTGGCGGTCCTCATGAGAGCCAGTTTCACCATAGCACTTGATGGTTTTTGCGACTGCACTTGAAGAAGTTCTTGAAATTTTCCAGATTGACTGGCCTTCATGTCTTGAAGTAATGATGGACTGTCATTTCTCTTTGCTTATTTGAGCTGTTCTTGCCATAATATGGGCTTTGACTTTTACAAAATAGGGCTATCTTCTGTATACCACACCTACCTTGACACAACACAACTGATAGGCGCAAACACATTAAGAACGAAAGAAATTCCACAAATTAACTTTAACAATGCACACCTGTTAATTGAAAGGCATTTAAGGTGACTACCTCATGAAGCTGGTTGAGAGAATGCCAAGAGTGTGCATTGTGTGCATCAAGGCAAAGGGTGGCTACTTTGAAGAATCTCAAATATAAAATATATTTTGATTTGTTTCACACTTTTTTGGTTACATGATTCCATGTGTGTTATTTCATAGTTTTTGATGTCTTTACTATTATTCTACAATGTAGAAAATAGTCAAATTAAGAAAAACCCTTGAATGAGTAGGTGTGTCCAAACATTTGACTGGTACTGTACTTCATCTCTGCTACCCCACACACAATTATCTGTAAGGTCCCTCAGTCGAGAAATGAATTTCAAATACAGATTCAACCACAAGTCCAGGGAGGTTTTCCAATGCCTTGCAAAGAAGGGCACCTATTGGTAGATGGCTCAAAATTGTAAAAAGTCACTACAAAGATACAGGTGTCCTTCCTAACTAAATTGCCAGAGAGGAAGGAAACCGCACAGGGATTTCACCATGAGGCCAGTGGGGACTTTAAAACAGTTACAGAGTTTAATGGCTGATATTGGAGAAAACTGACGATGGATCAACAACCTTGTAGTTACTCCACAATACTAACCTAATTGACAGAGTGAACAGCAAGGAAGCCTGCACAGAATAAACATATACCTAAACATGCATCCTTTTTGTAATAAGGCACTAAAGTAAAACTGCAAAGAAATGTGGCAAAGAAATTAACTTTATGTCCTTAATACAAAGCATCATGTTATGGGTATGCTTTTAATCGGCAAGAACTAGGGAGTTTTTTTGGGGATAAAAAGAAACGGAATAGAGCTAATCACAGGCAAAATCCTAGAGGAAAGGCTGGTTCAGTCTGCTTTCCAATAGGCCAATTCACCTTTCAGCAGGACCATAATAATCACAAGGCCAAATATACACTGGAGTTACTTACCAAGACGACATTGAATGTTCCTGAGTGGCTTAATTACAGTTTTGACTTGCATCGGCTTGAAAATCTATGGAAAGACATGAAAATGGCTGTCTAGCAATGATCAACAACCAACTTGACAGTGTTTGAAGAATTTTAAAAAATGGATAATGTGAAAATATTGTACAATCCAGGTGTGTAAAGCTCTTAGACACTTACCCAGAAAGATGCACAGCTGTAATCGCTGCCAAATGTTATTCTAACATGTTTTGACTCAGGGGTGTGAATAATTATAAATTAGATATATTTCCCCAACTGGCAGCCCGCGGGATGAATTTGGCCCGCGGGTGGTTTTATTTGACCCCTCAAGTTTTCTGAGCATTTTCATTGTTGGACATAAAAGACTGTTAAAAACACCAGAAATTGAGCTCCAAGTGGTTTTAATTTGGAAATATTTTCCCACCTATTCCCACACATAATAGAGAGACACGTGATTGAATACAAATATAAGAAAGGTTTGAAATAATTATGTTTTAGCCAAATATTATATCTGTGTGGGCTTCTTGCGGACAATTTGCAGTCTACAAATTATTTGTAATTATGCCCTGGCCTGTGGCTAAATCTAGTTGATGATCCCTGAGCTATACCTTCCCTGTATGGGTTGAGTGCCATATACTGCAGTGCAGGCTGTTGCATAAAACAGTTGCCTTTTCATCAGGTTGTAATGGAGAAGCCCACCTGCCACTCCCAATAATACTCATTTTAATAAATAGACAAGACACATGACAAGTGCTGAATGGTACATCCACATTACCATCAAGCTGCAAGTATTGGCAGTTATGTGGTGGCTATTTATTATTGCATGCATTTGCAGAAATATGAATTACACCGACAGCATCTGCCTTATTTATAGCACGAGCCCAATAAATCATGCGTGCTGCACGTCGATACGCCGATGTGGACGTGATATTATCATCATCTCTAGACTTTGCAGCTCCTATGTGGCTCGAGCTGACTTATCGTGACGTCACCCACTGTATCTGACTGTATGCAGCCCTTCATGGAGCGCGTGGCTGCGAGCACATGGAAAGGAGGTCGAGATTTGTGCTTGAAAGACACGCACCTATTCATCCGAAATGGAATATAAATAATAATGCGCAAAATAGAGTCAGAGAACGGGTAAGAGCTCTCTCTATACTATCCATATCGGGAATACATCGCTTTATGTCGATGTATGTGTTAATGTTCAATCAAAATCCTTTCAGTGCATAGCATTCTAATAATGTAATCTAACTGCGGTAATGTTTTTATTCAAATGGAACCTGTAATATTTTTTTTTTCATGTTAAAAGTTATTTTGTATTTGGTGAGCTTCCAGATGATAATTTAATGTTTTTTTTCAACATGTTACCACATTTTTGTATCACTTATCATGGGCTGGATGTTTATTTCGTACAATATCAAATGGCTCATCTATATAATATTGTTGTCCACAGAACTGTTTCATCTCATTTGATCCCATTTATAAATATAGTATTTTATGTTGGAAGATTTTCTTGCAAATACTCTACTGTTGAAAGATTTTCTTGCAAATAACCTACTATAAATGCATTGTAAGATACACTGGATTTTTTGCAATGTTGTTGTTGATGATAATGTTATTATGTTTCATATTTACTATATTTTATTTGTTTTATAATCATTTCCTAACATCAAAAACCTCCTCCACCAGCCCAACATTCCTTAATGCATGAACACATTTAACTCATTTCCTTTTGCTATATGCCATGTTTGTCATATTTGTGAATGATGATGCACTCAGTTGCATTGTTTCACTTCTAGTTGTGTCCTTTTTATGTTGCAAAACAACACATTCCAGAGGGTAGGCAGCCATATTGGATGTGATACTTTATACAGTAGCCTATAAGAGCAATCCATTGTCTGTCTCTGATATCAACAGAGAAATAAACAAAGGGGGACTATGTCCTATTATAGCAATATATATATTTATTTCACCTTTATTCAACCAGGTAGGCAAGTTGAGAACAAGTTCTCATTTACAATTACGACCTGGCAATATGTATGTATGTATATGCAATATATTATATTCAGCACATCATTTTTTAAATGAATAGATGTCAAAGGGTTTAGATTTAATGGTGGAGCCGTTTATAGTCCTATTATAGTACTAGGCCATCAAGGGCATGTGCAGCGTTTCGATTCTAGATTGACGTAATTATACACCATATCACATTTTCCTGAGCATTCTTGCTGATATTCATCCAGCCCTGGCTGCACATTTAACAAGGACGTCGATATGATCGTTGATGATTCAGATGCACACACCTTCCTTTTAGCACTTTGTGATAGGCGCACATGGCTCCGTTGGCACGTGTGTGTGTGTATGTGTGTGTGTGTGTGTGTGTGTGTGTGTGTGTGTGTACACTAGTTTACAGAATACAAGGTCATTGTCCCCCCCCGTGGTCAGGTTTCATAGGCGCAAAGACACTGGAGTGTCATACTTCTGGGATATTGGCACCCATACGAGTCAATGGTCAGTACGTTTGTTGTCACTTTATGGTATGTTTGTGCTGGTTTGCATGGTAACAAGATAACACACTGTCCCTTTCTGGAAAACAGATCCAGAATCATCCAGGTAGCAGTGCTCATTTGGCTTTTAGTCTGTGATGGTCTGTCACTTACGACGAGGGCCTTGCCTCCCGGTAATATGACTGAAGACTGAAACCCTTGTGGCTTTCTCTGGGAATGAGCCAATGGGCATACTGAGCTATAGACACACTGAGGGATATCAATTATTAGAGGATTGTGGTGTTCTTATTCCTCTTGAAAATAGCCTGTTACTTCTGCTTTTCTCTTGCGCACAGATCAGCAGGTTCACTCCCTCTGATACACATGTTCATTACAGGGGATGACAGGAAAATATAACGCATTGGTCCCCTTTAAACCCTCAGAGCCAATTAAACAGCTTGTACATGTAATCAGTGCATCATCTTTTTGTTTTAGTTTGCATCCCATAAGGCACCCTATTCCCTAATACAGTCAACTACTTTTGACAAGGGCCCTATAGCCCTGGTCAAAAGTAGTGCAATATATGAAATAGGGGAGCACGGCCTTCGAATATGATAGGTAAAGATATAGGTAAGAGTAGATTGCACAGCCCAGGATGATTTGTTATGAAAGAGTCTGGTGTGAAGCCAATGCACTACCTCACTATGTGCAAGCAGACAGCACATGTTGGGAGGCAGGACTACATGGGGGACTATCTGACGTTATGTAATTCAGCCTGTAAGAATGTGTTTTTTCAGCAGAGAGGAGCTGGAGTAGATTAAGCACACAGCTAGTCCTCCCCTACAGTGGGCTGGCTATGTGAAAAGCAGCCAACCCTACGCCCTGCTTTACAATAACGTCACTTTCTGATGACATCATCACTTTTCTACTCGGGTCCACTTATGTGTAGCTCTCTCTCTCTCTCTCTCTCTCTCTCTCTCATTTACTCTCTGTCTCTCTCTCACTCGTTCTCCCTCTCTCAACCCCTCCCTCCCTTGCGCTCTCATTCTCTCTATCCATTAGACGGCAGCCTGTCTGTGTTTTCTTTGGCAGTCGGGACCTGGGTCTGCCTGCCAAGTGCTTCCCTACACAATGTTTTCAGTGTGAGAGATGGGTTATGAGAGGCACAGTAAGAAATAAAGTTGTGGAACCCAAAAAGGGTAGTTAGTTGCCCTGTTCAGTATTCAGCACAACATGTAAAGCAGAAAGCACCAAACTTTAGAATTGATATGGATGTGGTTACCGTCTGATAAGGGGTTTCCCTAAATCTCCACCCTGCCATCCTCCAGTAAACAGCTAATCAGAAATGAATGTTGTGATTATTCAGCATATTGTTTTCACCACAAAATGTACTGTGGGAATGTTATTCATGTATTGCATTTGTTTATTTGGGGGACCGTTTTTATGAGATATAGGTCAATCTCTTCAATCACAGGTAATATGACCATGGCAGATGCCATCTACAATATAATTCAATCCTATTTGCAGTTTGAAATCAAATGAAAAACACACACTCACGTCGAAGAGGTTTTGGTTCACTGTGACTTGGCCTCTAATTGGTTGAATTTCCGTGTTTTCTTAGGCTCAAACGAGGGAGTTTTTCATAGTAAAACGCCTCCAGAGAGTTCCCTGAGTTCCTTGGAATGATTAAAAACATAGAGCAGAGCTGTGGGGTGGTCACAGGCCTGTCTATCTGTTATGTAATGCTACTCCCCTTGCTGAATGAAGTCACTGGCTAGCTTCAGGCACGTTGAAGGAATATTTAACCATAGAATTAGGAATGGGTTAGGATCTCTATGTATTTAACTGAATAGGGGAGGGAGAAAGAGAAGTTGAAAATGCAGAAGTGATACAACATGAATGTGATACACTGGCCCCACAAAAACATTTCCATACAGAATGGTGTGCTACAGCACAACCTTGAAGATGAGATCACATTTGACATTTACTTTTGAATCATTTAGCTAGTAGACTATTAGGACTATATATTAGCACACTCTTATCCAGAGCAACTCACAGTCGATGCATTCAACTAAGTAAATCACCATACTTATAGGCTTAACTATGACAATACAGGAAGTGAAATGTCTCTTTCTCTTTATAGGCAAGATTTAGTAAGACGCTATAGCCTAGCATTTATATAGTTGAAGCAGAATGCTGCCTACAGTATGGAAACACGGAGGTACCAGACAACTTTTCTGTCGCCTCGCTCGTGGATTCAGAAAAAGGGCCACAGTGACCTCATAGAAAGTCAGCCTGAAAAGCCTTTTGTCACACCCTGACGTTTCAGACCCCCGTCGGTCAATCCATGTTCAGATGGAAAGCAGATAAAAAGCTGCTGAATGGCTGGAATCTGTAGAACCTTTTTGTATTTGGATGTGCTGGGTGTCAATGCAGAGAGAGCAGAATGGAGAGGGCATTGTCATGTGTTTTATTCCAATGAAGCCTATCATGCTGTGTTGGCTGGATTAGAACTAATTCTCCTCTGAGATTTTCCTCTCTGCCATAGATGCATATTGCGCACAGCCTTATTTGTGCTGGGGTTTATGAGTCAAAAGAGCACTGTGTTGAGTTTAAAGGGATAGACAGGGCCAGGAGAGGAGGGAGGGAGAGAGTGAGTGAGAAGAATGTCAGTGGTAGTGCTGAGCGATTATTGATTTTTGAGGTCGGTTTGATTATTTAAAAAGATAACACAGTTTTTCGATTTCAGTTTTGATCATTTTTTTCAACATGAAATGCATTCTGAAATATTTACATTCAAATTATTAGAGCTTTTTAATGGATATTCCAAAGACAACAATTGTGAACATTCAATTGCCAAAACATTTAAAATATTCCATTGTCTCAGTTGTGTGTATTACTTTGAATTTGTAATATTTCACTCCTTAAAGTCATCATCTCATCCCTGCTCAGGCAGTGCCAGCCAGACCACCATCTAACGTTATCTCTGTTCTCTCCATACCGTACTGTCTTTAGTCCTCCTATTTAGCTAGGCGAGCCTGCCTAAGTATTCTGCAGAGCTGTCTGACAATCATTTTACGAGTTTTCAAAGTAGATACTTTCACGAACTGTCTCTGTCCGCTCTCTTGTTGTTGTGTACATTCCTCTCTCATATGGCGGCGTATGCAGTCTGTGCGTATCCAACCTAACGTAGCAGGCGTAAAAGTGGATCCATCTCTGTCAGAGCTGGAAAAGAACAGGATTATGGTCATTGTAGTTAATTACCACGTTTCTGCACTGAACTAGGTTGAATATTTGAATAATAAAAACTACAACTCCATTCAGCACAGTGTTGTTATCATGTTGTATTTTTGGTCTCATCTCCTTCGCTCCTCTGTGTGCACCTTCCATTTACATTTACATTTAAGTCATTTAGCAGACGCTCTTATCCAGAGCGACATTTACACCAGAGATCTGTATATAATGACAAGATGCACGTCTCCGCCCTAACAATGGGAGTCGTTGTCCCGAAGGCGGGGGGCAGGTGACAGACAAGCTTAGGTCCAAAATAAGCCCATAGAAACGCATTGGCCTTATTTTAGACAGATTTTAGCAGTGAAACCACTTTCTTCGCCTCTTCCTCTATGGTTTACACACACACCAAGCTCCTCCCCCTGCCTCTCACGCCAACAAAGTTGCGAGATCACAACTTCCTCTCTGTTTTCGTATGTCCCCAGGGAGTCACGCACACACACACACACACACGAAACAAACATGGAATTACAGAGAGAAAGCAAGGACCTTAGCTGGCAGGCAAGCAGAGAAAAGCGGCTAACATCAGAAGTGTGATCTTTGCTCTACTTCCCAGGTTCTGCAGACGTGATGAGTCATGTTCTAAACAATGTGTTTGATTTTGCTGTCAGTTTACCTCCAGCTACAAGAGAAAGCAGCACAGTGATTCACACTGTTTGACTGACCCACATACAGCAATACATGTGCTGCTGCTGCCACTATTAGACTATGGGGCTGATCCATGAAAATAAATATAGTTCTCCAGCTCTAATGAATTGCAGTACAACCAATGACGTTAAAACACAACCAGCAACGTTTAAACACAATCAATGACGTTTGCACCGATGCAGGACTTGGGAGGGTTAACACAAAGCATAGGTCTATTTTATTTGCCAAAAAATAAGACGAGAGAAATCTTTCTAACATAAGAGAGAAATGTATCCCACCATTTCCAGCTTCAACCCAGCTAACAATTCTAGGGAGAGAGAACGTTTTTTAATGTTACACGTAATGTTCCCTTGATGTTTGAATGTCCAGTTCTCCATTATTCCGGGGAACATTCTATGTATGTTAGCAAAAACCTCCTGAGAATGTATTTAGCATGTTTTGGCATTAGAGTTAGGAGAACATTACCTCAATGTCAAACAGAACTAACCCAGAACGTGATTACCATGTTCTCAGAATATCCAATATTAAGGTTCTAGACACGTTTCATGGGACGCTACAAGAACATTCATGTGTCCGGTTTTCTGAGGGTTAGTAGAATATTCCATGAACCTTTTCACGCGTGAGTTCCAAATATCTCTAACCGTCGCCCCTGTTTTTTCACTGTTTCAAAATGTGATTGTTATGCAACATGGACATGGGAGGACGAATTGGATGGTAAAGGACCCTGGGCTCAGCCAGGAGAATATCGCCGCCCCAAAGAAGAACTAGAGGCGGCGAAAGCGGAGAGGCGCTGGTATGAGGAGGCAGCGCGGCGTCGTGGATGGAAGCCTGAGAGTCAGCCCCAAAAATGTCTTGGGGGGGAGGCTCACAGGGAGTATGGCTACGCCAGGTAGGAGACCCGAGCCAACTTCCTGTGGTTACCGGGGGGCGAGAGAGACCGGGCAGTGCTGCCTCTCCAGTGCTGCCGGAGTCTCCCGCCTATCCGGTGCTGCAGCCGGAGTCTCCCGCCTGTCCGGCGCTGCTGCCTGAGTCTCCCGCCTATCCGGCGCTGCTGCCGGAGTCTGAGGCGCCAGAGCCCCTCAGCCCAGAGGCGCCAGAGCCCCTCAGCCCAGAGGCGCCAGAGCCCCTCAGCCCAGAGGCGCCAGAGCCCCCGCCCCTCTGTCCCGAGCTGCCGCCCCTCTGTCCCGAGCTGCCCCTCAGTCCAGTGGGGTCATTAAGTAGGGTCGCCGTGGCTAGGAGGCTACGGAAACGGACAAGGTGGGGGACTAAGACTACGGTGAAGTGGGGACCACGTCCAGCACCAGAGCCGCCACCGCGGACAGATGCCCACCCAGACCCTCCCCAATAGGTTCAGGTTTTGCGGCCGGAGTCCGCACCTTGGGGGTTACTGTCACTCCCTGACCATAGTTTGCTTTGTATGTTTCTATGTTTTGGTTGGTCAGGGTGTGATCTGAGTGGGCATTCTATGTTACATGTCTAGTTTGTCTAGTTCTATGTTTGGCCTGATATGGATCTCAATCAGAGGCAGGTGTTCGTCATTGTCTCTGATTGGGAACCATATTTAGGTAGCCTGTTTGGTGTTGGGTTTTGCGTCCTTGTTACTGTCTCTGTGTTACTTTGCACCAGTATTAGGCTGTTTCGGTTTTCGTGGTACGTTTATTGTTTTTGTATTTGATTCGTGTTTACTTTGTTTCATTAAACATGGATCGCAATAGCCACGCCGCATTTTGGTCTGACTCTCTTTCACCAGAAGAAAACCATTACAGCAACAGGATAGTTACCCGCGCTGCCCTCAAACCAAGGCACACTGCCTGCTAATTATCAATAGTCCATGTTTCAACTTGTCAATTTCAAATTATTTTCCAACAAGTTTTATTTTCTAACAACAGTTTGAATTGAGGTGTGTTCCACCTCCTCGTTAATTCCCATACGAAGTAGCCCATTTCACTCTTGCGGACAATTTATGTTTGAGGTTTTACTGAGCGGACAAACTTCTCTCTTCAAGTGAGCCCAAGCACTGCCCTAGTGTTTTCCCAGATCAAGTATGAAGACATTGAACATCTCTAGTCAGAACAGGCCTTGCACAAACGTTTTTCCACAGCACATTTTCTGGCTGGCGCCCGCATTGCCTTCATTGTTGTTTGTCTTACAAATTGGACTTTGGACATGTGTGCATTCCTATCAAAGTAAGTGGCTTATTTTCTGTATATTGTTCTGTCGTGTCATGTTTTCAAGTACTGGTGACAAATGATGCATTCCGATTCTTGCATAGATTGATATGGACACTGATTATGATCAGCTAATGCTAAGCTATTTGCCGGCTATGTGTGGCACCACGTTTGTTGACATCATACAATGCATTCTGTTTGTCACGTAAGCATCTGTCAGACCAAAGATGTTATAACAAGGGATAGTTCACTCGACTAACTTATGGTGCTTTCAAGACAACTGTGAACTCTGAAAACCACTGCTTAAAATCATGACGTCAGTGATCTTCAGGTCGGAAAGTCAGAGCGCTAGAAAGAGGCCTGTGTTCCAGAGTTGGATGACCATTAAAATCGTTTCTCCCGAATTCCCAGTTGTCTTGAACGTGGCATCAGATTGTAACTTTGGTACCTCAGGCTTTCCAGCTCAGACCCCCCTTTCCAGGGGGTTTATTTGTTTTTAACGTATAACCTTCTCTTGTGTTTGCCCCCATTTATTGTTAAATCCCCCATTATAGTAGTATTTCCTGTATCATATCCCCCCACCATACCTTCCCCCATATTTTTCAGGCAATGAGCGCAGCCATCATTGACTTTGTTTATTTGCGTCTTATGATGGTATTCTGGATTTGGGAGATTTCGCTTGTCAAACGTAAACAAACATTGCTGCCATTATAAAGAAGCTAGCTGCTGTTAGCTTAGCTGACACACATTTATTTTCTAAACAACATTACATTAGTCTCTTGCGCTCACCAGAGATGTGGTACATTGTAAACTAGTCTAGCTGTTAGGTCGCTAACTTATGTTTTGCTTAGTTTTTTGTCAGCGCAACCTGTTATTTAGACTAGTTTATGGAATGAGTTTGGCTGTGGATGTGTTCCGTGTGATGCTTGGATGATGAAATTCGCATTTATCTTTTACGAAAGAAGGTCAAATTGAGGAATAAAGTTTAAAGACCTTCATTTTCCATTAGTACAAAAAAAATATTTAGATGCTTTTTAGACAACAATGATGTTTAGACACGTTTGTTGCGTCATACGCTCTGTTCCAATCACATATTTGAGATTGTACACTGCAGAGACCACTCAGCAATGATCACAAATACGTGATTGTACGCGTCAAAGGGTTAACATTACACCAAACATACACAGAGCATGGTTGCCATAAGATATTATGTTCTAGACACGTTTCATGGGACTCACGTTTCATGGGACACAAATGTTGCACGAACATTGTGTCCAGTTTTCTGAGGGTTAGTAGAATACTCCATTAACGTCCCACCGAATATGTACACTGAAAAAATGGTTGCCATTTTCTCAGAATATAAGGGATATATCCACTGTCCAGAA
The DNA here is from genome assembly GCF_023373465.1 of Oncorhynchus keta. Classification (NCBI taxonomy): domain Eukaryota; kingdom Metazoa; phylum Chordata; class Actinopteri; order Salmoniformes; family Salmonidae; genus Oncorhynchus; species Oncorhynchus keta. Next base: position 30,534,578 of record NC_068424.1, on the reverse strand, counting down.
GAATACCTAACTGCTCCTCCCTAGGCACTTGTGTCAATCTGAAACAACTTGATAGGTGTAAATGCACAGCTCTTTGAAAAGAACACTCAAGAAAAACTTTTATTGATCATAATGATTCAGGAGAATCATTAAAATAGGTTAATATTCCCCAACAACATTAGACATCTATACAGAAAGACCTTAAATTGCTGAAATAAGAACATCAAATCAATGATGAGAGTATAATCAGGTTAACTGATATTTGACATGGACATGGTGGCGTAGATCGGACTACCGCGAAGATCAGACTACCACGAACCAAGAGGTTGTGAGTTCAAATCCCAGGTGAGGACATGTTGAACAATAATTACTATATACATGCACAATGTAATCATGTACTGTATGTCAAAGATGTAAGTTAATTGGCTTGACAACAGTAACAAGGCATGATGTGTAATAATGTTTCTTTGGGATTGTCAGGTGATGTCCTAACAACTGATACACAGAAATGTTCTTGCAACGTTCCCATGAAATGTGTCTAGAACATTAATATCTTGAGTTCTTGAGAACATGGTAAGTTCTATTGGACATTAAGGGAATGGTCTCTTGGAAAGTGTCCTTGCATATCACTGGAACATTCATATGAATACCTTAGATAATGACCGAATAAGACTCCTAATAGAATGTTCTCTAAAGTTATGGGAATGTTTGTTGTTAGCTGGGAACTTATCTTAATTTACCTAAGAGGTGATTAATAAATGTAATAGACTTCAAAAAATGTGTCATTAACTAATTATGAACCATTTAGTGCTAATGGCTGTTATTTTAACAGCCTTTTCCATCTAACACATGCTGTTGGAAATGAAAACCAAACCTATCAGCAAGACAGTCTGACAGCCTAGGGATCACGTGTGCTGCCTAGTGAGGGCCGCACTATCCCTAGGTACAGATCTAGGATCAGCTTACCCTCACCAATCCTAACCTTAACCATTTGTGGGGGAAATGCTAAACTTACCCAAGATCAGCATCTAGGTGCAACTTTCGCCTTACTCCATGTGGAGCCTGTTCACTGTGCATTTTAATGAGAGTTTAAACAACATGAATGAAATATTAATGACTACCTTTCCGGATCTGCGCCAACTCTCTCGATCACCTTCTCATCAGGGGTCTTGGGTCAGTCTGCTGTCGGTCTGTCTCACAGGATTAATTAGCCTGATTGACAGATATTGCAGTAGGTTATTGCACACACAGAAGGTAAATGCACACACACAGACACTCACTCACACACACACACACACACACACACACACACACACACACACGTTTGTTTTACGATCTTTGTCTGGACCAAAAAATGTACTCCCATTCAAAATCCTACTTTCCCTAACCCCTAACCCTGTTCTGTTCACCATCTGCCCTTGCCTGTCTCCAATTGTCGGGTACAGGTACCTCCACCACACTCACTCCTCTCTGCTGAGCTATCGCTCGCCTCCAGCACACACGCACTGTTGGGGCGAGTGACTCTGAACTTACAATGGCTAGCCCCAAATCGTTCTATATATATATATTTTTTCTTGTGCATTTTGTCTCATGACTCCTGCATGCTTTGTTGACTACGAACTTTCTTTACCCAACCGTGGGATAGACTGTTTGTTCCCACATTCGGGACTTTGACTCTCTATTGATTACAAACTTTTGACCTCCCGTCCTATTCTAACCACCTCTCGCCAGCTTTGTATTCATGTTACATGATGAAATTGCTGTACAATATGATCTTGTTGCCATCTAATGAACATTCAGATGTCATAAATCAACACTGCAGAGCCCTCCCTGTCCTCTGCCTTGATTGTACACTGTTGATGATCTGGAAATGTGCATGTACACCCTGGCCTATCTACTGTTGCTAGCCCCAATTCTGATATCTTTGATATCTGCTTCACTGATTTCTGCTCTTGTAAAAGCCTGGGGTTTCTGCACTTAAACACCAGAAGCTTATTACCTAAAATGGATCAATTGAAAGTGTGGGTTCACAGCTCCAATCCAGATGTGTTGGTCATTACTGAGACGTGGATAAAGAAGAGTGTTTTGAACACTGATGTTAACATTTCTGGTTATAACTTTTTTCGGTAAGACAGATCTTCCAAAGGTGGGGTAGAGGCAATCTTTACCAAGGATCACCTTCAGTGCTCGGTTGTCTCCACCAAGTCTGTCCCCAAACAATTTGATTTGCTGGTTTTAAGCACTTTCAAATAGCTCTTTGTTGACTGTTGATGGGTGCTATTGTCCCCAATCAGCACCGGCATGTACCCTACCTGCCCTAAGCTCTCTCCTAGCCCCTTATACTAAGTCTGAATTTGTCGTGCTAGGTGACCTAAACTGGGACATGCTTAAACCACCTGACCAAGTCCTAAAGCAATGGGACTCCCTAAATCTTTCTCAGACTATTACCAATCCCACAAGGTATGACTCCAAACACTCAGAAAAGGCTAGTGAGAGGTATCACTCTGGTGTTTTCTGTAATGACCTTTGTGATCACTGTTTTTACAGCCTGTGTTCGTAATGGCTGCTCAGTGAAACGACCAGTCCTGATTTGTCACAGACGCTTGCTAAAAAACTTTAATGAGCAAGCCTTCCTTTATGAACTGGCCTCTGTGAAATGGTATAGAATCAGCTTGATCTCCTCTGTCGAAGACGCTTGGGCCTTCTTTTTTGATATTTTCAGTGGTATTGTTAACAAACACGCCCCTATAAAGAAAATGAGAATTAGAAACAGGTTCAGCCCCTGGTTCGACTGTGATCTTGCAGAGATACTCCACCTCAAGAATTGTATTTGGCAAAAGGCTCGGCACACGCATACTCAGGCTGACTTGCGTCTCGTTCAGGCAAATGAGAAATTAGTGCACTTAGGCTATCCGGAAGGCCAAAGTTAGTTACTTTAAGGAGCAGTTCTCTCTCTGTGGGTCTGACTCCAAGAAGTTCTGGAAAACGGTTAAAGACCTGGAGAATAAACCCTCCTCCTCACAGCTGTCCATGTCCCTTAATGTTAATGATGTGGTTGTTACTGACAATAAGCACATGGCTGAGCTCTTTAATCACCACTTCATTAAGTCAGGATTCCTATTTAACTCAGGCATGCCTCCTTGCCCATCCAACATTTCCTCATCTCCCACCCCTTCTTATGCGACTATCCCCGATGCTACTCCCTCTTTTTCCTCTGCCCCGCTACAAAGTTTCTCTCTGCAGGCAGTCACTGAGTCAGATGGTTTAGACCCTTTCTTCTTTAAGATTGCTGCCCCTATCATCGCCAAACCTATCTCCGACCTTTTCAACCTGTCTCTCCTTTCTGGGGAGATTCCCATTGCTTGGAAGTCAGCCACGGCTCGTCCTTTATTTAAACAGCGAGATCAAGCGGATCCTAACTGTTATAGGCCTATTTCTATTTTGCCCTGTTTATCATAAGTGTTGGAATTACTTGTCAATAATCAACTGACTGTCTTTCTTGATGTCTATAGTATTCTCTCTGGTATGCAATCCGGTTGCCTCTCAGGTTATGGATGTGTCACTGCAACCTTAAAGGTCCTCAATGATGTCACCATTGCCCTTGAGTAATGTTGTGCTGTTATTTTTATTGAATTGGCCAAAGCTTTTGATACGGTAGACAATTCCATTCTTGTGGGCCGGCTAAGGGTTATAGGTGTCACTGAGGGGTCTTTGGCCTGGTTTGCTAACTACCTCTCTCAAAGAGTGCAGTGTATAAAGTCAGAAAATCTGCTGTCTCAGCCACTGCCTGTCACCAAGAGAGTACCCCAAGGCTCGATCCTAGGCCCCACGCTCTTCTCAATTTACATCAACAACATAACTCAGGCAGTAGGAAGCTCTCTCATCCATTTATATGCAGATGATACAGTGTTATACTCAGCTGGCCCCTCCCCGAATTTTGTGTTAAATGCTCAATAACAAAGCTTTCTTAGTGTCCAAAAAGCTTTCTCTACCCTTAACCTTGTTCTGAACACCTCCAAAACAAAGGTCATGTGGTTTGTTTGGTAAGAAGAATGCCCCTCTCCCCAAAGGTGTGATTACTACATCTGAGGGTGTAGAGCTTGAGGTAGTCACATCATACAAGTACTTGGGAATATGGCTAGATAGTACACTGTCCTTCGCTCAGCAAATATCAAAGCTGCAGGCTAAAGTTAAATCTAGACTTGGTTTTCTCTATCGTAATCACTCCTCTTTCACACCAGCTGCCAAACTAACCATGATTCAGATGACCATCCTACCCATGCTAGATTACAGAGACATCATTTATAGATTGGCAGGTAAGTGTGCTCTCATGCAGATAGATGTTCTTTACCATTTGGCCATCAGATTTGCCACCAATGCTCTTTATAGGACACATCACTGCACTCTATACTCCTCTGTAAACTGGTCATCTCTGTGTACCCGTCGCAAGACCCACTGGTTGATGCTTATTTTTAAAAGCCCCCCTATCTGAGATATCTACTGCAGCCCTCATCCTCCACATGCAACACAAGTTCTGCCAGTCACATTCTGTTAAAGGTCCCCAAAGCACACACATCCCTGGGTCGCTCCTCTTTTCAGTTCTCTGCAGCTAGCAACTGGAACGAGCTGCAACAAACACTCAAACTGGATATTTTTTATCTCAATCTCTTCATTAAAAGACTTAATCATAGACACTCTTACTGACAGTTGTGGCTGCTTTGCGTGATGTATTGTTGTCTCTACCTTCTCGCCCTTTGTGCTGTTGTATGTTTGTACCATGTTTTGTGTTGCTACCATGTCGTTGTCATGTTGTGTTGCTACCATTCTGTGTTGTAATGTGTTGCTGCCTTGCTATGTTGTTGTCTTAGGTCTCTCTTTATGTAGTGTTGTCTCTCTTGTCGTGATGTGTGTTTTGTCCTATATTTATATATATATATTTATTTTTAACCCAGCACCCGTCCACGCAGGAGGCATTTTGCCTTTGGGTAGGCAGTCATTGTAAATAAGAATTTGTTCTTAGCTGACTTGCGTAGTTAAATAAAGGTTAAATAAATAAATAAAATAAATTAAAAACGAATCTTAATCCCAAACCCTAACCAAGCCATCTTCAGATCTCCTTAGAGATTGTCGTGCTGTAGTGGTCTACTCAGTGGATGAATAGAATTCATACAGGGAGGAATCTAATTTTAGATACGGGAGTGTATCTTGAATTGTCACTCAAATCTCTCTTTGATATCAATGCATGTTTCATGTAAAACTTGGAGTTAGAGTTTCCATTCAGCCAGCCAGGTGGAAATATCTTTCTGTAGTTCCTCTGTTCTCACTGCCTGGCACAGTTGGGCTACGGCGTTATTTTAGGGGTTGCAGGGCAAGTGGGACAGCAGTTGGCTCCGAGGAGCAGTACAGTGTCAGTTGCTGTCAGAATATACACCAGTGCAGCGTCGCCAGGTGTCAGAGCGTGTCCCCTCGCACGTCAACCACTCTAAATGTAGCCTGTGTATGGAGCCTTGACCTGTCACTCAAACCCCCAGCTGTCTGCGTGGATGGATGCAGGCTTGCTGAGCAGAGGGGAACTCAGCTGAGGTATGATCCCTGGGTGATCAACTTCTCCTGGCACATTTCTTCCACAGATGCCCCATCAAAACATTACACCTTAGAGCATACTTTTAACAGCAGGGAATATACCCCACTAACCGCAGGTCCTCATCGACTCGTCATCCCAGTGGTTGGAGGTCTGTTTTTAGACAGATCCTATTCTCAGTAAGATGAGTAATATTTCCGCTCTAGAAAGGAGAGGAGTAGATGTATTCTGAGCCCTCAGGCTTTGAACCACATCAGACAGAGTGTTCAGTGTTGGATTTGGAGCATGGAGCCATGGAGAATAACCTGTGTTGCCGAAATCCATGACAAGTTCCCTGGGAAAGCATGCATGGTACAGTGTATCAATCTGCCGTCTTGTTCCGGTTGTTAGACTTTTATGGTGCTTCATGGACCTAAGCCCCCTTCAGCCCCCTCTCCTGTTGGCTTTGATGGTTAGCTGGGGACACACTGATCTTGTTCCTCTCTGAAGCACTGACCGACCATCCCTAGGGAGGGATTGATTGCTTTTGTACTCCCCCATACTGTACGTACCTCTATGTAAAGCAATAGGAGATAGCCTGCCATCTGGGGGAAGTGATACCTCTGTCTGCTGAATCATACTATTAAATTGGTCCCTATTCCTATCTGTCTCCCTCATGCCTCTCCTGTGCCCCACTGCCCCCATCACCCTCCCAGAGAAGATAGTGCGTTTACTGGGCTAGAGGGATGTAACTTATCTTAATGTGGTAGTTGTGTCACGCTTCGGGGCCTATCTGCACAGAAAACCTTTAGACCGTCTTGTTGAAAGTGGTGGAGAGGTTGGTACAATATGTGTTATGTAGAGGATTTGTAGAGTGCAAAATAGACTTGTTTCCCATCACATTTTTAACAGTACAAATGTAAAATATCAAATTAAGATTTCATTTTACTGGAGATTGGAGAGACTCTGCGAAAGATAGTATGTCACAAAGGCTGTGGGCTGGATTTGCACAGTTACGCTTCTCTCACATTCTTAGGAAAATATGTTACTCATTATTGCCGTTTTGAATTTATCGGTCATTTTAATTGTTTATCTGGAAATTTCTTTAGAATGCTTGGAAATACTATTTATGCATCTTTGTTTACTCTCATAATGTGTATAGATTTCTTTGACGCATTTCTGAAACTTTGGCTACCAGTTTTGTGCCTTTGTGCACAACTTCCCGATGCTTTTCCAGGTTTGATGTGGTGTTTCTGGATGAATAGAACAATGGTGCCTTTGCAGTTTGCATTTTACTAAAATGTTGTTCCCTTTCTCCTCGATTAACTCAAAATAATGGGAGCATTTCCACAAGGAAACGGTTAAGCGGGGTATCAACTCAGATGCCATGTTTATTTGAACTAGGAATGTTACAGATAGAAATGCATTGACGAAAGCTAATGTGATTCCTCAAAGACACTGCGTTTGTGGTATGGATTTCAAAGAGACGACAGAGAGTTCTCTTTGAGATGCTCAACTATCTATAATTTTACCGGTTCCCATCTTTCAATGAGAAACTCATTTTAGATTCTTCAAAGTAGCCACCCTTTGCCTTGATGACAGATTTGCACACTCTTGAAATTCTCTCAACCAGTTTCACGAGGAATGCTTATCCAACAGTCTTGAAGGAGTTCCCACATATGCTGAGCACTTGTTGGCTGATTTTCCTTACTCTGTGGGCCAACAAATCCCAAATCATCTCAATTGGGTTGAGGTTGGGTGATTGTGGAGGCCAGGTCATCTGAATGCAGCACTCCATTTGTCTCCTTCTTGGTCAAATAGTCCTTACACAGCCTCAAGGTGTGTTTTGGGTCATTGTGCTGTTGAAAAACAGATGATAGTCCCACTAAATGCAAACCAGATGGGATGACATATCGCTGCAGAATGCTGTGGTAGCCATGCTGGTTAAGTGTGCCTTGAATTATAAATAAATCACAGTGTCACCAGAAAAGCACCATCACAACTCCTCTTCCATGCTTCACAGTGGGAACCACACATGCAGAGATCATCCGTTCAACTACTCTGCATCTCACAAAGACATGGTGGTTGGAACCAAAAATCTCAAATTTGGACTCATCAGAACAAAAGACAGATTTCCACCGGTCTAATGTCCATTGCTTGTGTTTCTTGGCCCAAGCAAGTATTTTATTCTTATTGGTGTTATTTAGTAGTGGTTTCTTTGCAGAAATTTGACCATGAAGTCCTGATTCATGCAGTCTCCTCTGAACAGTTGATGTTGAGATGTGTCAGTTACTTGAACTCTATGAAGCATTTATTTGGGCTGAAATCTGAGGTGCAGTTAACTCTAATGAACTTATCCTCTGCAGCAGAGGTAACTTTCCTTTGGCGGTCCTCATGAGAGCCAGTTTCATCATAGCTCTTGATGGTTTTTGCCCGTGCACTTGATGAAACCTTTTCCAGATTAACTGACCTTCATGTCTTAAAGTAATGATGGACTGTCATTTCTCTTTGCTCATTTGAGCTGTTCTTGCCATAATATGGACTTGGTCTTTTACCAAATGGGGCTATCTTCTGTATACCACCCCTACCTTGTCACAACACAGCTGATTGGCTCAAATGCATTAAGAAGGAAATAAATTCCAGATATTAACTTTTTACATTGAAATTGAAATGCATTCCAGGTGACTACCTCGTGAAGCTGGTTGAGATAATGCTAAGAGTGTGCAAAGCTGTCATCAAGGCAAAGGGTGGCTACTTTGAAAAATCTCAAATATAAAATATATTTGGATTTGTTTAACACTTTTTTGGTTACTACATGATTCCATATGTGTTATTTCATAGTTTTGATGTGTTCACTTTTATTCTACAATGTAGAAAATAGTCAAATAAAGAGTAGGTGTGTCCAAACTTTTGACTGGTACTGTATGTTGTTAAGAACGTGAGAGTAGGGTGACTCCCATAGCAGGCCTCAAACCCAGGACACTAGCACCAATAATGAACACCCTAACCACTGTCCTAATTTGGGATATCTCTAGGGCATGTGCTTATTGGGCCAGTATAGTTACGCCCTGTCCAGAAGAATACCTAACCCCTCCTACCTACTTTAGGCACTTGATAGGTGTTAGCAATAGGGTGAATGCACTTTGACACAAATCTCAGGTCTTTTAAAAGTACACTCAAGAAATACTTTTATTGATCATAATGAGTCAGGTGTGTCGTTATTAAACAGGTTAATATGCCCCACCAACATTAGACGATACAGAAAGCCCTTAAATTGTAAATCAAATAAATGATGAGAGAATTGTCAAATTAACTGATACTTGACAAGGACATGATGGTGTAGCAGGGAGATGGGAGTACAGTGAACCAAGATGTTGCGAGTTCAAATCCCAGATGAGGACATGTTGCATAATAATTACTGTAGAAATGAACACGCTCAATGTAATCATGTTTGTCAAATATGTAAGTTGAAAACACTATGTTAAAAGCACAGTTTGTGAGTGTATCTAACCTTGCCAACAGACAAAAAGAGTTCTGAATTGATCAGTGGTTCACCAATCAAGGCCTTGATTTGTCTTGGCAACAGTAAGAAGGTGTGTTGTGTAATGAAACAAACATCTTTTGGAGAATGTTTCTTTGGGACCATCAGGCTTCCTGAGAAATGATACACAGAAATATTCTTGCAAAGTTCCCCTGAAACGTGTCAAGAACAGTAATATCTTAAATTCTGAGAACATGGAAACCATGTTCTGTGTATGTTTGGTGGGATGTTGATGAAATATTCTTCTAACCATCAGAAAACTGGACAAATTAATGTTCTTGCAACGTCTGATGAAACTGTCGGGAACATCAATATTGTATCGTCTGAGAACATTGTAACCATGTTATATATATATATATATTTTTTTGACATTAAGGGAATGTTCTCCCAACTTTAACACCAAAACATGCTAGAAAGGTTCTCAATGTTTTCAAAATGTTCCCAAAACTAATGTAAAACCGGACACTCAAAACATTAGGGGAACAGTACGGGTAACGTTGCAAAAACCTTCCCCCTAGAATTGTTAGCTGGGTAGCTAGGTAGCTAACTAGCAAACATAGCTACACACAATAATACCGGAGTCAATATCAGCATGTGAAGTAGGTAACTAGCTGTAAAATCACCTAAACAAACTGTTCTATCTATCTCACAGAGTTCATCTTGCCGTTCGCTTCTTCCCAGAGTGAATGCAGAGTGCGTTGCTATGGCAACAACGACCCTCGTTTCCCACAGACACACAGGGCGCATTGCGAGATGGTACTTGAAGGAGAAACTGAGTTTAATAATTTAGTACACTGTTTAGATCTAAGCGAAATATATACTTTGTCATGACGATATAAACAGATGGATGTGTTCTAGACAAGTATGCCCATACCATCCCTTGCAGTCAGTGCAGTAGCTGCAGTACACTGAAGTATAACTGCAGTTAGAGTGCAATATAACTGCAGTATGCTGCAAATACTGCGTCCAAAATAACACCGTTTTTCCCCCAGTGTAACTGCAGTTAGAGTGCAGTATAACTGCAGTTCAACTGTAGTACATTGCAGTTATTCTGCAATTACTGCATCCAAATACCACAGTTGACTGCAGTTACTGCACATTACCTGTGAGGAGAACCATGTAGCTACAGTTGAAGTTGGAAGTTTACATACACATAGGTTAGAGTCATTAAAACTCCACAAATTTCTTGTTAACAAACTATAGTTTTGGCAAGTCAGTTAGGACATCTACTTTGTGCATGACAATTTTTCCAACAATTGTTAACAGACAGATTATTTCACTTATAATTCACTGTATCACAATTCCAGTGGGGCAGAAGTTTACATACACTAAATTGACTGTGCCTTTAAACAGCTTTGAAAATTCCAGAAAATGATGTCATGGTTTTAGAAGCTTCTGAAAGGCTACTTGACATACTTTGAGTCAATTGGAGGTGTAACTGAGGATGTATTTCAAGGCCTACCTTCAAACTCAGTGCCTCTGCTTGACATCATGGGAAAATCAAAGGAGACGCGTTCTGTCTCCTAGAGATGAACGTGCTTTTGGTGCGAAAAGCACCAATCAATCCCAGAACAACAGCAAAGGACCTTGTGAAGATGCTGGAGGAAACAGGTACAAACGTATCTATATCCACAGTAAAACGAGTCCTATATCGACATAACCTGAAAGACCGCTGAGCAAGGAAGAAGCCACTGCTCCAAAACAGCCATAAAAAAGCCAGACTACGGTTTACAACTGCACATGGGGACAAAGATTGTACTTTTTGGAGAAATATCCTCTGGTCTGATGAAACAAAAATAGAACTGTTTGGCCATAATGACCATCGTTATGTTTGGAGGAGAAAGGGGGAGGCTTGCAAGCCGAATAACACGATTCCAACTGTTAAGTATGGGGGGGCAGCATCATGTTGTGGGGGTGCCTTGCTGCAGGAGGGTCTGGTGATGGCATCATGAGGAGAGAAAATGATGTGGATATATTGAAGCAACATCTGAAGACATCAGTCAGGAAGTTAAAGTTTGGTCGCAAATGGGTCTTCCAAATGGACAATGACCCCAAGCATACTTCCAATGTTGAGGCAAAGTGGCTTAAGGACAACAAAGTCAAGGTATTGGAGTGACCATCACAAAGCCTGAATTCAATCCAATAGAAGATTTGTGGGCAGAATTGAAAATGCATGTGCGAGCAAGGAGGCCAACAAATCTGACTCAGTTACACCAGCTCTGTCAGGGGGAATGGGCCAAAATTCCAACTTATTGTGGGAAGCTTGTGGAAGGCTACCCAAAATGTTTGACTCAAGTTAAACAATTTAAAGGCAATGCTACCAAATACTAATTGACTGTATGTAAACTTCTGACCCACTGGGAATGTGATGAAAGAAATAAAAGCTGAAATAAATAATTTTCTTTACTATTATTCTGACATTTCACATTCTTAAAATAAAGTGGTGATCCTAACTGACCAAAGACAGGGAATGTTTACTAGGATTAAATGTCAGGAATTGTGAAAAACTGAGTTTAAATGTATTTGGCTAAGGCGTATGTAAACTTCGGACTTCAACTGTATGACTCGTTCCTGGAAGTGGATTATCCCTTTAATGGGTGTGATCAATCACAGTCTACAAATCACTTCTTCACATCTGTCTCACCTTTTGGTTTTGCGTTTTGTTGGGGGGTGCATTTGTGAAAACACAGGTGACAACACCAGGAACAACAGAACAACAACGGCAGTTAGTACAGCAGTGAGCTCACACCTCTGCCCTGTAATGGACTTGCAATGGGGGAGGAAAGGAAAGTGTGAAGCACTCTTGACTGTCATGTCACCCTGGGGGCAGGAGGCTCATCCTGGAAGTGATTTATGGAGCTGTCTACTATGTTCCCTGAGGGGGAGAGGAGCACAGGAGCAGGCCTTTTTCTCAACCATTGACCCAACTTTTTTTTCACCCATTGACCGTTTATTTTCCCACAACAGATGGGCCCCCTGGGGCCCTGGGTCGTTTGCACCTCTAGGCAGCTGAGCATCCTCAATCTTCCTGAGCCCCACTGGTTTCCCTGTAACAGCCTGTCCCATAGGTCACCTCTGTGGCTTAACTACCAGTCCCAAGTTACTAGGCACACTATTCATTATTCTCCGGCAAACATTGTTACAACTTTGTATTTCTCCATTGTACTCACTGCAATGTGCTCTGGGAGTGAGACTGAGATCTGGTGGTGGTGTCACCCCATGGGTATTTGTAGATGTGCTACTGCTGAGGCATTCAAATATGCCTCATTCAAGAGGCTCTCCCATCGACTCTTAGCTCTACTACCATATATCATGTAGTAAACCCACATACCCTGATTACAGGCCCCCTCTACAGGGCAATATGTGGACATATCTAGGACATTATGTCCCATCAGTCCCTGAGCAGAAATGATTGCTCCTAAAATTTCAGCCATCAAGCTTCTAAAACTTTATAGTTTTAGAATGCATTTATTAACTAGCATTGGAGTCCCTAACTGATCTCTCTCTGTTCATATAAGGAAACATATGAGGTCAGAGGTCACAAAGAAGAGGCTAACCAGGGCCACGGCTTCATCCAAGGTCCTTCATAGTGGTCCTTCATAAAGGAAAGTTTATCTGTGTTCATATTTTCAATTCCAGAGAAAGTAGTGCTTCGAACCTAAGGGTTTCTACTATTATATGAACCATTACTAACGAATCAATCACAAATCAGTCAACCTTTGTCATTGTATGAGTTTCATGGGTCTAGCAGACAGATGTATTATACCCACACGTCCTGAATATACTAGAACTGTGTTGCATTAAATCTAATAACTGGACATAATGCTCTGCAGACTCTGACAGATTTACTGTAAAGCCCCTCCATTCTTCAGCCATCCAAGTGCCAGTGTCGGTCAGGAGCTGTTCATTGCCTGCACAGATAGTCATGGTGTGTCTGAGATTTTGGTGGCAAACTCTGCTCAACAAGACGGTTTAAAAAGCATTTGTTTCATTTATCCACATACTGTAGCGTGTAGCATATGTCTGCTCCCTTGTCAATGCAAATAGCTCCTCGACAAGAACATGAGTGAAATCAATTATTTTGGCCTTTCTAACCGATTTCAGGAGTGCCTAATTCTTGTATAGCAAATATTGTTGTACTTGCGCGTGGTCAGCTGTTTTCTGCTGAACTCATTGAATGGACACACTGTAGCTAATGTGTTTCCTGTTGGAGACTAGCCATTGGTTGGTCGTTGTACTCTAATCTATCAGTCAGCAGCAGGAACGGAGCAGTTTTCAGTTGCTGCTGATTCACTTTGAAAACAATACCTGCCACCCACAGATTACAGAGTGCTCTTCCAGAAAAACTGATTATGACAACGACTTAAACAAACCTTTTGTGGCTGAAAGACAATGGCGCTTTATTTCTACTGCTTGCTTTATTTCCAAAATCGCTGAGTTCAATCCAGTAGCGCTCCAGTAGCACTCACTTCACGAGCTCAGGGCATGCCCGACTCAGCATGCATTTGTAGTCTACTTGTGTGCACTGCTGCTATAGCCCTTTGCTTTAGCTACTGCCATGGAGTTTGCTAAATATTTTCATAAAGAAACTGATAAAACACACAGGTGCAAAATCAAGGTGACTTACAAAGAGTACCAAGAGCAAGAGAGGGAGTGTGGTGTCCACAACTAAATAATAATTATTTAGCCTAAAAAGGGTGTTTAGCATCCCCAGTGGCTCAGCAAGCGTAAATAGTATATTCTCCGCTGCCGGCCTGCTCTCCAGGCACCATCGCATAAACCAGATGTCACAGACTGGCCAAATTCGTGTTTCGAAAAAAATGTTATTATAAAAATGTATTCAATGGCACTAATAAGGCATTTTCGTTTCATTTGTATTTAACTCTATACTAAACAAAAATATAAACGCAACATGCAACAATTTCAATGATTTGACTGAGTTACAGTTCATATAAGGAAATTAGTCAATTGAAATAAAATGTATCAGGCCCTAATCTATGGATTTCACATGACTGGGAATACAGATATGCATCTGTTGGTCACAGATACTGTACCTTAAAAAAAGGTAGGGGTGTGGATTATGAGTCAGTATTTGGTGTGACCACCATTTTCCTCATGCAGCGCAACACATCTCCGTTGCATAGAGTTAATCAGGCTGTTGATTGTGGCCTGTGTAATGTTGTCCCACTCCTCCATCCTTTCTGGATATTGGCAGGAGCTGAAACATGTTGATCCAGGGCATCCCAAACATGCTCAATGGGTGACATGTCTGGTGAGTATGCAGGCCATGGAAGAACTGGGACATTTTCAGCTTTCAGGAATTGTGTACAGATCCTTGCGACATGGGGCTGTGCATTATAATGCTGAAACATGAGGTGATGGCGGCAGATGAATGGCAAGACAATGGTCCTCAGGATGTTATCATGGTATCTCTGGGCATTCAAATTGCCATCGATAAAATGCAATTGGGTTCGTTGTCAGTAACTTGAACCTGCCCATACCATAACCCCACAGCCACCATGGAGCACTCTGTTCACAACATTGACATCAGCAAACCAATCGCCCACACGACGCCATACACCATGCCTGCCATCTACAATTGAAACTGTGATTCATCCGTGAAGAGCACACTTTTCCAGCGTGCCAGTGGCCATCGAAGGTGAACATTTGTCCACTGAAGTCGGTTACGACGCCAAACGGCAGTCAGGTCAAGACCCCTGTGAGGATGACGAGCACGCAGATCAGCTTCCCTGAGGCGGTTTTTAACAGTTTGGTCAGAAATTCTTTGGTTGTGCAAACCCACAGTTTCATCAGCTGCCCGGGTGGCTGGTCTCAGACAATCCCGCAGGTGAAGAAGCCGGATGTGGGGGTCTTGGGATGTTGTGGTTGCACATCTTCTGGGGTTGTGAGACCAGTTGGACGTACTACCAAATTCTCCAAAATGACATTGGGAGGAGAAATTAACATTCAATTCTCTAGTAACAGCTCTGGTGGACATTCCTGCAGTAAGCCTGCCAGTTGCACACTCCCTCAACTTGAGACATGTGGCATTGTGTTGTGTGTCAAAACTGCACATTTTAGAGTGGCCTTTTAATGTCCCCACCACAAGGTCCGTCCGTCTGTGTAATGATCATGCTGTTTAATCAGCTTCTAGATATGCCACATCTGTCAGGTGGACGGATTGTTTTGGCAAAGGAGAAATGCTTACTAACAGGGATGAACACAAATTTAGCACATTTTATAGAAATAAGCTTTTTGTGTGTATATAATTTTTTTTTATTTGTTTGTAGGCTATAGCCTTGAAATAATTGAAATACTATAGCCTAAATAATTAATTTCCCTTCTTAGTCTCCCTGTCTGATCTATTTAGAGTGTTTATATGCTGTTTATATGACATGTAGCCTATTTGAAATGATGAAAGCTTCTTACATTGACCTTTTCGTGTTTATTCAAATACTTTTTATTCAAGTCATATGGTTTGGTTTTAATACTTCAAAACCAAGTGGTAGGTCCAGGTTGTCAGAAAAAAATAGATGCGTGCTGGTTAAATTGAGATTTTAATGAATGGAGCGAATTTGAAGCAGCAGTTTTCTTGCCAATGATCACGGAGCGTTTTTTTTAGCGGAGCGGTTGAAAGGACGTGGAGCACCGAGCGAAGCTCTGCTCCATGGGCAACGAGTGGGATTTCCAACTGCTCAACTCCGCTCACAATACCTCATAATGTCAAAGTGGATTTGTGTTTTTTGAATCTTTTACAAATTAATAAAAAATGAAAACTCATTCTGTTTGAAATAAGAGTGTAGTGATAGTAAATACTACCTTATCGATGTACCCCACACATACAGATAATTGTAAGGTCCCTCAGTCGAACAGTGAATTTCCAATGCCTCGCAAAGAAGGACACCATTGAATATCCCTTTGAGCATGGGGAAGTTATTTATTCCACTTCGGATGGTGTATCAATACACCTTGTCACTACAAAGATACAGGTGTCCTTCCTAACTCAGTTGCTGGAGAGGAAGGAAACCGCTCAGGTATTTCACCATCAGGCCAATGGTTTAAAAAGTTACAGTTTAATTAATGGCTATGATAGGAGAAAATTGAAGATGGACTAACAGCATTGTAGTTACTCCACAGTACTAACCTAAATGACAGAGTGAAAAGAAGGAAGCTTGTACAGAATAAAAATATTTTAGAACATGCATCCAGTTTGCAACAAGGAACTAGTAATACTGCAAAAAATGTTGCAAAGTAATTGACTTTTTCTCCTGAATAAAAACATTTATGTTTGGGCCAAATCCAATACACATTACTGAGTGGCACTCTCCATTTTTTCAAGTATAGTGGTGGCTGCATCATGTTATGGGTATGCTTATAGGCCTAATCGTTAAGGACGGGGGGTTTTTCAGGATTAAAAAGAAACTGAATGGAGTTAAGCACAGACAAAATCCTAAAGTAAAATCTGGTTCTTAAACTTAAAACAGAAGGCCAAATCTACGCTGGAGTTGCTTACCAAAAAGACAGTAGCCGAGTTAGTGGCCGAGTTACAGTTTTGACTTACCTATAGGCCTACATTAGTAAAATGAACTCTTTGACTCATATACTGAAGCTACTCAAACAGGCTCTTATCTGTATTAGTTGTGAATGAGAGACAGTCAGACGCTTGGAGGGAGAGAATAAGCCAGATTTGCAAACACATGTAAAATGATTAAGGATTAAGAGGGAGAGTCAATAGAAGGCTCTGGCTTCTCTCTCTCTCTCTCTCTCTCTCTCTGCAACAGTAAAGTCATGGTTCTACGATGTTCCACCCCATTAAGAATACTATGTGTGAAGAAATTAGATTCTACAATAAACTGACTGAGAACATTTGCATGACGTGTTGACAGCAAGGCTTAGAGAGAGCACTTTTAACCTGAACTTAGGGAGAATAAGTGAGACAGAGTGTCACTTTATGGAGCAATGAAAGCATATGCGGATATGACATGAAACCCTACCACCATCCGACTACAGCTGCAATCTGTCCATCTCACCCTATACTGTAGCGACCCGCCGCAATACTCTGCGCTTTTGTCAGTCTCATTCAAGCAGCAAAATGCTGGGTACTGATTAGATGGTAACGGTTCTTTGTTCGTAATGCCCTCACATGATGCTCTACACCTCTGCGTAATCTCATAGAGCCCGAGCCAACTCTAAATGCGTTGATCTCTTCTCTATGGAGAGACAGAGAGAGAGACAGCAAAGTCAGCAGTGTTCTGGCCCTCCAGCGAACCCCCTGGTTCCCAAGTCCACATGCCCTCAAAAGGAGGTTGAACCTGGGGAGGCCAGCTCCACAAAGTGGCCTGGCAGCCATCACATGCCTGAAGGTGTTTTGTCTAAACCTTTTTCATTCATTTACTCTATGGCACAAGTGTGTCTGCAATGTTAAACAAGCAGGGTCCCACGTGTAAATATTTAGCCTTACATGTTTAAGCGAGTTCAAAGGTGGCATGTACAAGTGAATGGAAGACATTCTCTGGCTTCCCAATAAACACTGCATTATATCTAAGCTCAGATAACGGAGTCTGAAATGAATGGCCACATCTGAGTGTTAATAGGAGAACAAAGCAAATTCCAGGGCTCTGTAAACTGGAGAAGTAATTTGCTCCCTAACTGGCGATGGCCTCATTATGGCAGAGGCAGTAATTAATCACAAGCACATGCCTTTTGTGTTGCATGTTGAATAGAGGACACACACAGGACCAACCACAGAGCTCTCGCTATAGTTTAAACTCCAATCTACCAGATCAAGGGTCCCGAAAGGGATAGGTTTGTTGTGTTGATGTCAACATTTAGAAGGACTAAAATCACACCTGTAGGAAGCATTACACAGCTTGATGTCGTGGAATGTACCTTGACGTGACATTGAAAAGTCCTGCTCCGGTGCGCATTTAGACACGAGTCGTAGCCTTCAGATACTGTTGGGTGTCCACTGTCCAGATGTCCAGCTGAACTTTCAGGTCACATGACCCCTGTTGAACCTAAGAACTTCCTGACGTTAATCAGTTGGGGAGAGGCAATACGGACATGCCTGGTGCCCAAATTGATGACGTATGTCGTGCAGCTGAGAGTCAAGTGGAGACGAATGGATTTGGTTCAGTCAGTTGTGTCAGTCGACTCTGATGAGCCCTTTCCAACTAGCTAGTTTATGCTGGCTAGCTGGCAACAGCAACAGCATGCGCTAGTTGAAACTTGTAAAAGAAAGTGTTGATTATCTCGATGGCCGATGGATGTCACGTGACATGCCAATTAGCTAAGGGTAACGTCAAGCCGGTGTAAATGACCATTGCAACGGTGTTGTATTGAGGTGCTTCCCACTGTATTATATTTATAGTAGGATAGCAACCTATACGAGAAATAACTTGTAATATTGATAACCATCTGGATCTCACGTGATACAGTCAAATGCTGCTCAATGGGGAGAGTTTGCGATGCAAGCCGGCAACACAACAAAGACAGGGCACTGCTGTCCTACAGTAACATAGAGGGAAGTAGCTAGATAGTGTAGCTAATATCAAGCCAGGGTGACAGGTTCTGAACACTCCCAAGTCCCAACTTCGCTGATGTTTCTAGCCACAAGCATAAGCTAGCTAGCTGGGGAGGGCTCATGAGAAGGACTGTGCGAACTAAACTGACTGAAATGAATGCGTTAGTCCTCACTCAATACATGATACATTTTGGGCACCAGCCTCAGTTGGGGTTAGAGAGCTATATTGATCCCAAGTTTAAAGTGTAATATATTTGAATTAATCATCATAGACATTTGATGCCGATAGGCCTGTCTGGACCATTTCAATCATTTATATGATCTGTGGTACATTTTTGAATGGTTTATTAGTTAGGCAACCTGAAGGTTCAAATGCAAATCCAAGTAGCAGACGACTCAAATTAGATCAATCAAACTTGTATTATGCTAAGCCACTTCTATTTCACTGACTTGTCATTCCCTGGCCTGCACACCGAATATCAGCTCCTACCCTGAGACGATATCATTTATATCATGCAACATTTATCATGATGTACCAGAGTAGGTAGCATGGCCTGAGAATCTGTTTTGGAATCACAAAAGGAGTAAAGATGATAAAATCAGAAAAACATCTCGATTATCTACAACAGCAGAAGGATCATTGAACCGACCACCCGTTAATCATAACAAATGAACTGTGGGAAATGTCACAGCTGTCTGGAACAGCTATGCATATCTAATCAACTTCAAAGACAATGCAAGTAAGGCTGTGACGGTCATGGAATTTTCGATGACGGTAATTGGCCAGGCGTATGACCGCGGCCTCCATAATAACCATTCGAAAAGCAAAGATTGACGCTTGCCCTAGGAATAGAATGACTAGAACGAGTATCCCCATTCAAGTAAATTATGGCATAATGGGTGGACTGGTGGGCATTGCCAGTGTAAACATGTGAGCAAAGCAGGAAGTAAAAGCAGGAAGTGTAGCCTTCAATATGTACTGTACTTTGTTGATTCAACTCAACTGACGTTACAAAAATTACATTCCATTGCCACATGAGCCACATCAGTTGACATAATTTGAATGAACAGTCTACATTACCATGACAATTATTGCATCACTATACCAGGCAGCCATTGCAAGTGTACCCATGAGTTTACCAGTCAAATTGCCAGGGTTAGAGGTTCCAAGCCCATTCTATTCATTCTATTTCTATGTGTGCTGCTGCTACTGCTGCTGCATTGGGGGTGTTTGCTACAACACCTTGCTTGTTTCAGCAAGGAGCAACAAAGTTTAATCTTGTTATTCAGAGTCCATGTTACCACAGAAATGGACTCAACTGCACAGACGCCCGGCCGTCCTGTCTTCAGTCAGCTGTTCGTTACCCTTTTTTTTTTTTTATAGCGCAGTATTGGTTGAAGCTCAGTGTTCAATTCAAATCTCCCTACCATCATATCTAAGCCAATATGACACCAATCTCTCGTCATAAGCCATCTGTCTGTTACCGAGAACCACATTTTTCAAATTTTTGGACCCAGAACTAGCTCAATATCTAGGCATCGGATAAGAACGAGTGTAAAGAGTGTATAAAGTGACCATTAGACTTGCTACCGTTTGAACTGCATACGCTTCTAGGGTCAATGTTGTTTATTACATTTATCGCTTTAGAAAGGGTAATGGGGATACCTAGTCAGATGTACAACTGAATGCATCTTCCGCATTTAACCCAACCTCTCTGAATCAAAGAGGTGTGGTGGGTTGCCTTAATTGACATCTACGTCATCAGTGCCTGTGGAACAGTGGGTTAACTGCCTTGCTCAGGGGCAGAACAACAGTTTTTTTGACTTTGTCAGCTCAGGGATTCGATCCATCAACCTTTCGGTTTCTGGCCCAACGCTCCCACCTGCCAGGCTACCTGCCGCCCCAGAACCAACTATGTGCTACCTTTTTGTAGCATTTCTGACAATGCTAACATATTTTCAGCCTAATCTCAGAGTTATAACACCGCTGCTTGCACCATGCTGCCAGTCATAAGAAGTGTATTCAGACTCTTTACTCAGTTCTTTGTTAAAGCACCTTTGGCAGCGATTACAGCCTCGAGACGTCTTGGTTATGACGCTACAAGCTTCTCACACCTGTATTTGGGGAATTTCCCCCATTCTTCTCTTCAGAACCACTCAAGTTCTGTCAGGTTGGATGGGGAGCGTCGCTGCACAGATATTTTCAGGTCTCTTCAGAGATGTTCAATCGGATTCTAGTCCGGGCTCTGGCTGGGTTACTCAAGGACATTCAGAGACTTGTCCTGAAGCCACTCCTGTGTTGTCTTGGCTGTGTGCTTAGGTCGTTGTCCTGTTGGAAGGTGAACCTTCACCACAGTCTGAGGTCCTGAGTGCTCTGGAGCAGGTTTTCATCAAGGATCTCTCTGTACTTTGCTCCGCTCATCTTTGCCTCAATCCTGACTTGTCTCCCAGTCCCTGCCGCTGGAAACATCCCCACAGCATGATGTTGCCACCACCATGCTTCACCGTATGGATGGTGCCAGGTTTCCTCCAGATGTGACACTTGGCATTCAGGCCAAAGAGTTCAATCTTGGTTTCACAGACCAGAGAATCTTGTTTCTCATGGTCTGAGAGTCTTTAGGTGTCTTTTGGCAAACTCCAAGCAGGCTGTCATGTGCCTTTTACTGTGGAGTGACTTCCATCTAGCCACTCTACCATAAAGGCCTGATTGGTGGAGTGCTGCAGAGATGGTTGTCCTTTTGGACGGTTCTCCCATCTCCACAGAGGAACTCTAGAGCTCTGTCAGAGTGACCATCGGGTTCTCGGTCACCTCCCTGACCAAGGCCCTTCTCCCCCGATTGCTCAGTTTTGTTGGGCAACCAGCTCTAGGAAGAGTCTTGGTGGTTCCAAACTTCTTCCATTTAAGAATGATGGAGGCCACTGGGTTCTTGGGGACCTTCAATGCTCATCTGTGGGACCTTATATAAGCAGGTTTGTGCCTTTCCAAATCATGTCCAATAAATTGAATTTACCACAGGTGGACTCCAATCAAGTTTTAGAAACATCTCAAGGATGATGAATGGAAACAGGATGCACCTAAGCTCAATTTTGAGTCTCGTAGCAAAGGGTCTGAATACTTATGTAAATAAGGCATTTCTAATTTTTGTTTTAAATTTTGTCTTGATGTTTTCACTATTATTCTACAATGTAGATATTTGTAAAAAATCAAGAAATAAGTAGCTGTGGCCAAACTTTGAACTGGTACTGTATACATATATTTATTTAAATGTTTGTTGTGACAGTTATTGTATTTTCATGACGGTCTTCATCCATAACCTTTCGTTACGCGGTTATACGCTTAATCGTGCCAGGTTTAAATGCAGTTTCTCACGGAAATATTCCCTACATTTTCCATAAAAACATTCTTGGAAATGCTTGTGGTTTGGAACGTGGACCACCTGAGGGGTATTTTCCTAGCCTATGCTGTTAAAAAGGAAACCGAGATGTTTCATTTAAGTTTTCCATGAAGTGGATGTAGCATACAGTATGTCAGTGAGTTTAAGTGGATGATATCAGTGCAGTGCCGGGAATTATGTCATCCCTTGTGCCTCAGTGACAGTTGTGCTTCTGACTAACAATCTCTCATTCCAGAGGAAGTACACATTAGGAGGAGAGAAACGGAAAGACCCGGATTCCTCCAGAATGACAATAGGGTTATTCATTTGTCAGGAAGGAAGCGGTCTCTTGTAGAATGCTAATGTAAGGCTGGCTGTCCATTTATTTAATTTGCGTGGGGACACATGCTTAAAGACTGGAAGTGGATGAAAGAAGCATAGCCTAATCACAGAGAGATGCAGAAAATATAGAATATAGCCTTTGGGCCGAACTGCAGAACAATTGGTCTTGTATAGACGATAAGGGCTGTGATGTAATCTACTCTATGGGTACACCGTGAACTCTGTATTACAGTATTATTAGCTCTCTATATGACTCAAATTAAATAGACACTTCACATGTGTAGTGTCTATCAGATTCTAATATATATACCTCTTGTCGTTGATTCTCTGTGACATCTCCAGCGCCATAGACTTATAAAATGGCATGAATAATCCACATAACAGTAAAGAGTTACCGGACCCTAGAATATTCCGTCTTGTCTACCATTATTTCATTTTCACGACCCTATAGAGGAGAAGAGGTAAGCCCTAAAATATACTTTGGAAATCGTATTAACTGTAGAATCATGGTCCGTAAATGTGTCAATGGAACATACACAGACATATATTGTGCACCAACAACGAGCCTGATTGAGCATCAGAACGTTTCTATACACTAAATGCTCCTTTCTTCCTCTTCTCTGTATCTTTGTATCTCTTTAGAAGAAAAACCCTTCTCCATTCATTCTAGATCTGCAGCTGTTGAGTAGGGTGGCTGTCTGTCCTTCATGTTTTACGTCCTGAATTTATCGCCCTCAGCTGTAGAGAGACAACCTTAAACTTTGTCTTCTATAGGATGGCCACAGCAGCTGCCTGGGATGTCCTCGCTGGCTCCTCATGTAAAAGACATTGATGAAAACGACTCAGGCCCTGAAAGTTGATAATGCTCTAATTTGACATGGCATCAGCTGTTAGTGAGGTTCTTATCTAGTTCTGTTGGTGTTTAGACCATCACAAATTAGGAATATAACATGGATATAGTTTTCCTTGGATGTTAATTGTTGTGGAGCTTTAGTTTACCACCCATTGGTAACTGCTGTATTTCACTGTCTTAGGCTGCGTTTACACAGGCAGCTAAATTCTGATCTTCTGCCACGAATTGGTCTTTTGACTAATCAGATATTTTGCCGATAATTGGGCAAAAGATCAGATTTGGGCTGCCTGTGTAAATGCAACCTCAGTGTCTTGTTATAGTCTTCTAGGGCAACTGGTTGTTAGAGAAGAAAAGCTGCATACATGTATCCAATCATAGACAGGTTGTAACTCTCTTTCCGCTAGCTATAGTTTAAGATACAACACTGACTGAACACAGTTGGGTTGCCCAGCGTAAACAAAGCCACATGCAGATATACGCCCATTTGTGCAACGTAATCATGTAAATCACATGCTAAGAGACTACCGTGCTACCTCTGTCTCTGCTGTAGCTGTGTGGGCTTTGGCATCAGAAGAAGGACTCATGCTTTTACGAGGCAAGCAGCTGTGAGGGACAACATTAGCCACGCTGACTCATTACACAGAGTGGCCTGAACACATTGGACCAATTTATTCCCGGTATTATTGGCAGCAAATGCAGGGAAACAGTCCTGGCTGGTTGTCTTATGGTTTTAGGAAATCCACATAAGGGGGTCTTGCGACTCCCTTCACCCCTTCCAGCTCTCTATCCTGGCCCTCTCTCTCTCCCCAGGCTGTACTGGAGCAGCTGTTGGCCAGCATGTCAGTGGGTAATCCCTAGAATAGAGACTACTAATGAGGCCTGAGCTCTTCAGGAAGACCTGGCCCTCAACTCTCCAGAGGAAAAGCCACATCACACAGCCCATTAAGTGATGAGGTTCCCCTGCTGCCTCCGGGGGTCTCCTGGGGTATCCGAGGGGACAGGGGGTCAATATGACGTCAGATCACATCCATAAAAAACATGGATATTCTGTTCAATCTTTTGCTCAAGTTGACTGATATTATTGCTCATATGTGGTCTAGTTTTGGTAATCAGTGGCTGTATCTCCTAGGCAATCAGCAATTAGTACAGGAGGTGTGCTCTTCACCTCTGCTAGGCAATTAGCAATTAGTGTTAGTACTTCAGTCTCCCCTGTCATTGGTGGTCTCGTGTGCAAAACTAAGACCGTTCAGTCAAGATATTCGAGGAAGGAAAGAGAGGAAGGTGCCACACCACCCTCTCACTTGAGTATCATAGCTGGTTATTTTCTGATGGTCTCATTTTGCTCTTTTGTAGCATTGTCAACTGCACTATATAGACAGAAGTATGTGGACACCCCTTCAAATGAGTGGATTCGGCTATTTCAGCTGCACCCATTGCTGACAGGTGTATAATGTCGACCACACAGCCATGCAAACTCCATAGACAAACATTGGCAGTATACTGGCCCATACTGAAAGGCTCAGTGACTTTCAACGTGGCCCCGTCATAGGTTAAATGCCACCTTTCCAACAAGCCAGTTTGTCAAATGTCTGCCCTGCTAGAGATACCCTGAATCAACTGTAAGCGTTGTTATTGTGAAGTGGAAACGTCGAGAAGCTCAGCTGTGAAGTGGTAGGCCATACAAACTCACAGAGCGGGACAACCGAGTGCTGAAAATTGTATGTCCTCGGTTGCAACACTCACTACCAAGTTCCAATCTGCCTCTGGAAGCACCGTCAGCACAACTGTTTGTCAGGAGCTTCATGAAATGGATTTCCGTGGCCGAGCAGCCGCACACACACCTAAGATCGCCAAATACGCAATGCCAAGCGTCAGCTGGAGTGGTGTAAAGCTCGCCACCATTGGACTGGAGCAGTGGAAATGCGTTCTCTGGAGTGATGAATCACGCTTCACCATCTGGCAGTCCAAGGGACGAATCTGGGTTTGGGGGATTCCAGGAGAGCGCTAACTGCCCCAATGCATAGTGCCAACTGTAAAGTCTGGGGTTGTTTTTCATGGTTCAGGTTAGGCCCCTTAGTTCCATTGAAGCGAAATCTTCACGCTACAGCATACAATGACATTCTACATGATTCTGTGATTCCAACTTTGTGGCAACAGTTTTGGAACGGCCCTTTCCTGTTTCAGCATGACACAAAACGCTCCTCTCCCTGTAGGCTTTACAGATGTTCCCCACCCCTTGGCTGCAACCCTTCTAATTTAATGTTCCCTCCGCGCACAACGTGGAATTCCTGGTCTCCGGCAGCGTTTGGAACTGCCGCTCTGCCGTCAAGAAGGTCCACTTCATCTCAGCCTATGCTGTCCTTCAGTCTAGACTTTTTTTTGGCCCTGACGGAGACATGGATCACCCCAGATAACACTGCTACTCCAGCGGCTATCTCTTCATCTGACTAGTTGTCCTCTCATAGTCTGAGAGCATTTGGATGTCGCGTGGTGGCACAGGGCTACTCATTTCTCCTAAATGGGATTTTCTCTTTTCTCCCTCATTCACCTGTCCATTTCCTCATTTCAATTCCATGCTGTCACTTGTCCACTCAAGCTCAGCATTGTCATCTATCGCCTACCAGATGCCCTTAGAGAGTTCCTCAATGCGCTTGACACCTTCATAAGCACATTTACTGATGATGGCTCACCGCACATTGTACTGGGTGACATCAACCTTCCGATGCCTGCCTTCGATTCATTTCTTTACACCATTTTCTTTCTGTGTCTGCAACACGTACTCTCACAACTGGTTTTCCAGAGGGCTCGGTTCTAGGCCCTCTTCTCTCTATACAGTCACTCGGCTCCATCTTATCCTCACATGATCTCTCCTATCATTGCTATGCAGATGACACACAACTACTTTTCTCCTTCCCCCCTTCTAACACCCAGGTGTTGACACGCATCCCTGCGTGCCTGTCAGATATCTCAGCTTGAATGTCGGCCCACCACCTCAAGTCAGAACTGCTCTTCCTCCCAGGGAAGGCCTGCCCACTCCAAGACCTCTCAATCACGGTTGACAACTCCAGTGTCCCTCTCCCAGAGTTCAAAGAACCTTGCGTTACCCTGGACAACACCGTTGTTCCCTACAAACATCAAAGCAGTGACTCGCTCCCGCAGGTTCGTGCTCTACAACATCCGCAAAGCCTCAACATTGCACAGGAAGCGGTGCAGGCCCTAATCCAGGTAGTTGTTGTCTCCCATCTGGATTACTTCAACTTGCTGTTGGCTGGGCTCCCTGCTTGTGCCATCTAATCCCTGCAATTTATCCTGAGCGCCACAGCCCGCCTGGTGTTCAACCTTCCTAAATTCTCCCATGGCACCCCGTTCCTCCACTGGCTTCCAGACGAAGCTCGCGTCCATTACAAGACAATGGTACTTGTCTACGGAGCAGCAAGAGGAACTGCCCCTCCCTACCTTCAGGCTATGCTCAAACCCTAAACCCCAATCTGAGTACTCCTTTCTGCCACCTTTGGATTCTTGTCCATCCCACCCCTACAGGAGGGCAGCTCCCGCTCAGCCAAGTCGAAGCTTTTCTCTGTCCTGGCACCCCAATGGTGGAACCAGCTTCCCCCTGAAGCTAGGACAGCAGAGTCCCTCCATTTTCCTAAAACATCTGAAACCTTAACTCTTCAAATAGTATCTTAAATAATCCCGCAGCATCCGCACCCCCTTCTCCTATAATCTAACACGCACACTTTTTTACCCCCTACGAGAACTGACTTTGCTGATTGCTACTTTTTTAAGGAAAAATAACTTAAATATGTGGTTGTCCCACCTAGCTATTGTTAGATGAATGCACTAACTGTAAATTGCACTGGATAATAGTGTCTACTAAATGACTAAAATGTGAACATAAAATGTAGTGTCTTCCTGTGTGCTGTGCACTGATTTAGTCGTTCCGTGTTAACTGCTTTATGGTGGTTTAACAGGTTGACCAAAGTGGATAGTCAGTCAGTGAGGTCCTCTAAGCTGTCATCAACCAAGTCATAACCTGAAGATAATTTCCGCTGTAGGGGGAGGGAGGAGGGGAGTTGAAGGGCTCCCTCCCCAGGGTGTTAATCTCCTCTTATGAGTAAAGAGCTTGTTGTCGATGACTGACGGGCACCAGATCACGGATGGATGGTGTGGCGCTGCTGGACGGGCGGGGACATAGATACGGTTGCACATTCCGTTGGTGTCATGTTACAGCTGAGATATGAAGCACCTGGCTGGAGTTGGACGAGTTCAGTAACTGATCACTCGAGGGGGCTGACATGGCTTTCAGGGAACTAGTTGAAAGCAGATCACCGTGAATCCCCTCCCGGCCGCCCCACTCTCTGAGAGGAGACAACTAGAGTGGGACCAGGAAATGTATTTTCTCTCCGATACAGGGCCATTTGTCACTCAGTATTGGAATTGTGAGAAGGTTTTATGATTCAATGCCCGCCTCCATGTCATTGCTTATCTGAATCAGTGAAGAATGAATCTGTACAGCAAGAAGCAGATTTCCCAATAGGTGGGCTGTAAAAAAGAGGTATAAATGCCCCTTTGACTTCACTGTTCTGCTCCGTAAAAAAAAAGTGTGTGGGCTGCAGCCAAAGCCTTCCTCCTCAGGGCAGCCTTTTAACACCATTGTTATCAGGTGACCTGCATGAATCAACACCACCAAGTCAAAATCGGATTCCCCGTTCCCACTGAAGCATGGCATAGTAAAGGAAAGGCACTCTGTCACCTTGGCGGGAAAGCTCCTTTGATGCTTTAAACATTAATTAAGCAGTTTCAGTGTAGTTATTCTTTAACGTTTTATACTTCCTGTGTGCAGTCTGTGTGCGTACAGTATCTACAGTGGAGCTGATAAGTAACACACGACAGACTACATTGTGTGCGAGGGTATGTGGGTGCACAGTCGCTTCCCTGTTGTGTGCTTAATGCGTATGCTTCGTTGCTGCATCTACATGTGACTGGAGACTTCACCTCTGTGCTAGTTTAGCCAGGTCACTCATAGATACCACCCTGACAGAAATAGGGTGCAATCATCACGTGAGTGGGGACAGGGCACAATACCAGTTTGGTCCAGTTTTAAAACGACGACCACTCCCCTTACTCACACACATTCCTTTCAATACTTTGTCACCCTCCTGAAATACACTCACACTGAGGTGTAGCCGCCATATTTTTACAATCAGACAGCTGCCCAAGCAGTCACTCCCCTGAGGGGAGGCGTAAAAGTGCCCTGCATGCAGGACAATACTGGAGTCAATGAATATGAGTGAAAATACGATTTGTGGAGGGAGTCTTGCTGTGAGTGAAGGGTTTGTTGAGCCTACTTGATTTGACTACTGTATATCGTAACCCTGGGGAGACACAGTGTGTACCATCGAGCCACATTAACATCCACCACTAGAAACCAAAGACGTGCTGTTATATTGCGCTCAACACGAGCAAAATGTTCCTAACAACTAAGTGGATACTGAATCCTGACATTAAATGTTCATATGTACTTTTTAAGTTCATTCACGGAATATTGTGTCATAATTCAACAAAAAAAAAAAGATTTATAGCATGGGGTAATAAAGAGATGTCCTTGAGACTGATGATGTCACCCACAGAAAATGCGTGGTATGGATTCCATTCTGCAAAGAGTTGGCCTATTCCTTGAAAAATATGATTGAGAAGGCAAACAATAACCAAGAACATTGTTTCCCAATACCCGAACAAACAATAGTGAACCAACGGTGTGTCTCACCATTGTCAAGATATGACATGTTCCTCGACAACGGTGTGAGTCTCACCGCTGTCAAGATATGACATGTTCCTCATAGGCATTCCAAAAGTGATGTTCCCTTCAGCTAGGTGTAGCGTAAATTAAGCAATTTAAAAGAACAGAAAGCTCATTACATTGTATTTTCTTTTTGTCTCCTCAATGCCTTGATTTGTCTCAACTCTCCTAACCCCATGTATGCAAGAACACGCTTGTCATTGGAGGACATCAGCACATTCTGAGTTTATGACCACCCAGAGCTGTAGAACTAGCTGCTCTGGCTATTCATTTGCATTTTACTGTGCAGACCTGTCAAAGGCTAATATGTTTGAACTGTTGCATGGATCTATAAAGGAAATAGGTTGCCATTTGGGACGCATGCTAAAAGTGTGTACACCCTTTGGCCTTTAAGTCACTAAGGCTGGGTTTAGACTGATCTATATCAGTCATCGGTCTTTTGAAAAAGTACTGGCACCTGTGATTGGTCAAAAGACCAATTAGTGGGAAAAAGATCAGAATGTGGCTGCCTGTGTTAATGCAACCACAGTTCTGCTTTAAGAGGGCTGCTTTTAGACCAGGGGATAAAATCTGCCCACTCTCATTGAAGCCATGGACCACGGTACTGCAGGCATTATTAGCAGAAAACAGCATCCCCATTATAGTGAATGAAAAAATGACAATCTTCGTGGTAAATGTTTGTGTAAGCAAAACATTTTTTTGAAGACAATCATGGTATCAATAATTTATTCTACACCAGATGTATGTCCTTGAACCGATTATTTAAAAAATCGCCCACAGATTAAGTTATTAGGATAATTAAGTTGCTAATGGCAGCCTGCAGTACCACGGTCGGCCTTCAACTTGAGTTACCTAATGAGAGGGGGCAGCACTGAGCTAGCCTGCAACGTCACTTCCTGGAGTAGCTCAAACTGTGCATGATATGTCTCCATGAGACCCCATTTTAACCGACCTAATTTGGCTTCAATGCGCTAGTGACATAGGAATGAATGGTGTCACATGGTCGATGGCTTTGTCCATTCATGTATACAGTCATTGGTTTACAGTGCTTGACTTAGAATGAAATAGGTGTCGGTACTCATTTTGGAAGCCAGTACTGTTTATATTTAGGTGCAACAGCTCCACAATACTTTTGATAATGTTCTATAAGAAGAACAGGAGCTCAAGCAGAGAACATTATAGGTGCCGGTAGTCCTGCATCTAAAATGTAGGTGCTGGAACTCGTGCCCAAGTCAAGCACTGTTGGTTTAGACAGGCTGCCCAAGTCTGATATTTTTTCACGAATTGGTCTTTTCACCATTTAGATCTGAAAAAGATCTGATGTGAAAATATCTGATTTGATTTGTCAAAAATATCAGATATGGGCTGCCCGTGTAAACGCATCCTAAACGCAGCCGAGGAGTGATTCATAAATCAATATGAAACTAGGGCCAAGTGCGAAAGACCCAGACAGTTCTTCTGGTAAACGGTTAACCTTAGATTGAGCAGCTTTAGCATACACACTCATATAAGTAAGGAGGGTAATACTTTCACTCTTGCTTTATTGCCTTTGATGAGTTCATTTTTCTCTGTGTTTGCAGGAAGACTGTTGAAGACCCTTCCCGCTCTGCTCTACTCAGCTGTCAATCAACGAGGATCAGCAGATTTCTAATGAAAATGACGACACCTCGATGGAAGTTATGAAAAGGTGAAAAAAAAGCATAAGGGATTTGTTTATGGTCAATATGTGATTTTATGTTGTCATGTCTGTCCCTTATATTATGTCAATAGTCTGCTGTATGATAGGAAACCAGCCCCAGAGAGTGTACCTATGAATAAAGTCAACTAAAAGAACTCAGACATTAATACAGACACACTCTCACATACACGTACCACAAATCCCCTCATTAACACATTACCAGAAGTGATTTCACTTCACACCTCGTCAGGAACCTGACCCCAGGTCTAGACAGGGTTTGAGGGACGTCCCGAGGGAATATTTAAACAGTGGTCATCACCTGATTGCTGATCTAGGATCCGTTGTTCCTTTTAGATCATAATGAATACGATCACATGGACAAGGCGGACCTGATCCTAGATCAGCACTCCCACACAGAGACACTATGAATACAGGCCCAGGGGTTTTATGAGGGTCAGAATTAAAATAAAAGAAATGAATAAAAAGGAAAGAAATAAGTAGCTTTGTGTTGTTGCACGCTGCTCACTTCCTCTTTTCTTAGAGTCATGCTGATGTTGAAGACCCACCCTGAAACGGTACACTGTGAACTGTGCTGTGACCGGGAAGTACCTAATGTCACAAATATCATGTACAACCAAATCCACTTACCACAACCTTATTCTCGTGAAAGGGACAGTCCATATACAAAGTCCCACCTACCGAAGCGAACGGTGGTATGTGTGTACTATACAGAAAGTGCTTCATTATCATAGTCTTGGGGAAAGGGTAAGCAATAGACCATGCACTACTACATGAAAAATGTATTTATCCTCATAATTCCCTAACAGGCAGGCCTGCAAAACCCATGGGGTCTATTCAATGATGTCATATTGACATCTATTACGCTTAAGATAATTGA
The DNA here is from genome assembly GCF_023373465.1 of Oncorhynchus keta. Lineage (NCBI taxonomy): Eukaryota > Metazoa > Chordata > Actinopteri > Salmoniformes > Salmonidae > Oncorhynchus > Oncorhynchus keta. Next base: position 30,503,030 of record NC_068424.1, on the reverse strand, counting down.
ACAAAAGTCCGTTCTCAGTGGAACGGAACACTGGGATATAAAAGAGGATATGATAAGTTGTGCAATGTATTGTTTTATGGGGACTGAGGTCAGTCCCATGTATGTACATGTACGTACGCGTGTGTGTGTGTGCGCGCGCGTGCGTGCGTGCTCGGGCACGCATCTCTGTCTCTGTGTGTGTGCCTGCATGTCTGTGTATGTATCTCTGTGTATCTGTTTGTCTGTGTTTGAATGACAATGGTACAGTATAGTTCAGTGTTTCCCAAGCTCAGCCTTCTTGCATGTTCCCCCCCCCTAACACTACACAGCTGATTCAAAGCTTGATGATTAGTTGATTATTTGAATCAGCTGTGTAGTGCCAGTGTAAAAAACAAAACATGCACCCCATGGTGTCCAGAGGACTGAGTTTGGGAAACCCTGGTCTAGGCTGATATATGTTGAGGCCATGCTCCTGCTGCCCGCATTTTCCACTTTTTATTGCCTGTATTTTCACTTTTTATTGCCTGTGTCCTGAATGCTTTGTACTCCTGTGACTGGTCGGTGTCAGTAGCTGTCACGTTCCATCCATCTGTACTAATCAGTCTTTGTCAATCAGAAAGAGACTGGAGCAGAATGCTTGAGTCTGAATAAATCTCTCACTTTGGCAGAAGTTCATTTGACTGTTTGTTTCTTACAGGCAGCCAGCGTTCATTCTTTACACTGAACCAAACACTGACACTGAACCTGGATTTTCTGTGTGACTACCTTCTACACTCTTAGAAAAAAAAGGTGCTATCTAGAACCTAAAAGGGTTCTTCGGATGTCCCCATAGGAGAACCTTTTGAATAATAATTTTTTGGTTCCAGGTAGAACCCTTTTGGGTTCCATGTAGAACTCTTTTCAGAGAGGAGTCTACCTGGAGCCAGAAAGGGTTCTCCTATTGGGACACCCGAAGAACACTTTTGGAACCCTTTTTTCTAAGAGTGTAGATAGACTTGATAGACCATATGCACTTACAAAAGTGTCACAGTAACATACAATACATACAAACCATACCCTCACCTGTGCACATTCTCTTAAAACACGAGAGTTAAACAACATCTTTCTCTACAGTTACAGGGATTTTTATACCAGTCATTTACAGATTACATTGCAGACACACGCTTGTTCAAACATGACACAAAAATGACTCACAAAATGGATTATTTTAATTCCACCCCACCCACTCCTTAATCTCCATTATATAACTTTCACTAAGGTACTGTAAATTCCCCAACAATAGATGTTGCCTTTGTACAGGAAGCCACAGAACCACAGAAGATGTCTAGATTAGACACCTCATTTTGTTTCATTGTGCTCTCCCTCGCTCACTTGCTTAACTTTTAAGTTCAATTGGATCCGAAAGAAAGTGAGAGAGTTAAACAAACAGAGATCTCATTAAAAGACACCGCTGTCAACTCCATCCTCCCACTCCTTCCCTCCACAGGGGGACTGGAATGTCCTGTCATCCATTTCCTCCCACTCAGAAACACTGTGCTGGTGTGGTGATAGCATCTAGAGGTACAGGATCTAGGTAATGAATGAACTGGGATGCCCACACACTGACGATGGGACCCTGGACAACCTGACACCAAGTATGGAAAAGGATGACTGACTTTCCCACCAAAGTCCCGTATCATCGGAGGTGGCTACAGCCGATTGAACACACACACACACACATTCTCACATTCCACACAGGCAGATGCCTTGCCACACACAGGACTCAAACCTACACTGACATACTGTGTACACAACTTATCCAACTTGTGTATGCTGTGTTGCGGCATTGCCGTGGGTGACCGGTTTCTTTCCCCCCAGCAGCTGCTCTTGGTCTTATTAAGGTGTTCCTGTAACCTGTACTGTATAGCAGCTGAAGATAGTCTACCCACACAGTCTATTTGATGAGTTTAGGACTCACTGAGGGAGATTCTGACGATTAGTGATTGAGAAATCATCTCCCTATGGTGCGGATTCATTTGAGCTCTTACTGGAAGGATCTTTATGTCAACTGAGAGTGAAGATATAAGTACATTTTGCCAATAACATTTTGTCTGTGTCTACATGTTTGTGGTACAAACCAAGGCCTAATAGGAGATCTAGCTTTACAGTTCTCACATTTCCTTCCCAATCTCTGTGAATAGAATCATGTTCTATTGTTGCCTAACCTGTTTCAATGGGTTGGCTTAACATACACGTGCAGTGCAGGGAGCTAATTATGACAGCAAAGGAGGAGAGGGGATCAGCTCTCACACTGAAAGGCATATTTGTGTTAACACTGTTGCTATACTCATACATTACCCTACATTATCTGTCCATGATCTGCAGTGGTATGTGACTGAATTTCCATACATTTGATAACAACAGTTTCACACTGTGAAGCATATACGTGTTCACGCTATTCACAAATACATGTAGAGTATATTCCTACATTATCTGTAACTTAGCCGTCGTGGAAGTGGACTGAATTTCAATACATGTGATAATGTCTATGTTATCTTGATTTCAGCCATTAAATCAAGGCCTTATACAGGGCAGGGTCATTGTCACTATTTGAGTTACAAGGGTCAAATCAGGGTCATGTCTGTTACTCGCCCCGGCAACACAACGTTAAAGGAAGAGGTTGTTATGGCACATGGCACATGAACATACTCAGAATGTCATAAACAAGTACAACAGCCACCGTGGGGAAAAACAACTGCCCTTCACCATCTGGCCAGTTCAACATAGTCTAGATTTACTTAGTTACTACTAAGAAAACAAAAAATCCTGGCGGGGTTCACATAGGCTTGCAATGTTGTTTTGATTATTGCTTTGAAAAAGTCGCTAAGATTTTTTTGGGTTGCAATCGTTACAAAATAGCTATTATTGACATAGGCTGTGGCAAAGCTAGCCAAAGAGCCATTTTACTGGATGAAGTTGAAGTCCTTTTTGAAAGTATAATGCAGTTGATTTATGATGTCGACACAAACATTATATTAAGCAGGACATTCATATGAGCCTTACAATTCAGTGATTGTCCAGAGGTAGTGTGAAATGCACACGTAAGCAACATGTACATTTTTGGGGTTGGTGGCCTATGAGAACTCCCCTATGTTTTCCCTCACAGTGGGGAAATTGAGTGCAGCAGGTGAGAAGGAACGTAAAATGGCCCAAACCGCAAGATATCCTGCTGTTCATTTCAATGGTCATTTTGATTTGAATCACTTAATAACTGTGTAACAGCATGTTACGACAACGATAGAACTGTGTTAGAGAACAGGTACACAAGGGAACTTTATGTAAAGCATTGGTATTCAGACCAGAAGGTTAATATGTATGCATTAAGTAGTGATTATATGTACAACAATGTAAATGTTAATAATAATGGTGGTTAACAATGGCAAAATAAATGACAGAATGTACTGTAAAAGTAGATTTTATACAGTGTAACCACTCTCTTCACAACCCCCCCCACCAATTAGAAGTCACATAAGAGTTGTGAGGAGTTTTAATCCAGCTAAGTGATAGTCCACTCTTTGATGTCAGGTCAATACCTCTTACGCGGAGGATGAAAGAACAAAACTTTCTTGCCAACAATCAATCTCACAATGTATGACCATGTAGTGTTTTAAATGCAGCTCTTTATCAGCAATAGTGACATTATGGATGAAATCAAGCTTTATCGCTCAGGCAGGAAAAGGCTGGGCTGTCTGCCTCTCTCTCTCTCTCTGATCACGCTCACTGCCTTTTGATGTGGCCCTCTGTTTGTTCACCAGCGCCAGTGGTCTGCGCTCCCATTGAGCAATCTGCCACTGGCTAAATCCCTTTCTCCTCGCTGGGCAGCAGCAGCATTGTTTGCCTTTACACTAGGAGGTGTGAAACATGCAGTCTCATTCACACCTCCCCAGCGCCAGTCCTTTTTTTTTTTTTTTTTTTTTTTTTCGTCGGCTCCGCTGCCCAGTCCACACCTGAGGTCAGACACTTCAACCACTGATCGTAATACCTCTTTACCGTGACCCAGTATTCTGTTGTGAAGCCACTCCGAAAGGTGAGGTGCCCATATTAGGACATCCTCAGTCTCAGCATGAGTTATTTCACATTCGGCACTTCTTTCAGTCAAATTCAAATGTGGGTCTGCAATGAGAATGCTTCATCGACAGCATAGCTTCTCACTTTGTGACTAGTTTCACTATCAATCGGTAGAATCTACTAAACTGCTTCTGTAATAAATGTTGGCTTCCTCAAAAAAGCTCCACATTTTCCCAAAATAGAGACAGAGCTAGCCTCTGTATTTCATGTGTTGTATGGAGAGAAACTGTATTTATGTGTCCGAAACATCAAAACAATTTTCTCAGCCTAATTCTTACATTATCTGTCTATTGAAGTTCAGGGTTGTGAGAGACTGCTAAAGTTTGAGTACAGTATAAGTACTAGTCAATGTCTCAGGCAACAATCCAAAGCGTTCACTACAAGTGATATGGATCCCAGACTGAATGGCAACCTTGTAATTAAAGATCAAATATTTATCTGAGATTTCAACCCCCCCCCCCTCCCCCTCTGAAAAAAAGAAATATATATATATATTATTGTTGATATTCCATTGAAATTCATTGAGCAGCACACTGTATACAGTATTTTGTATTGATAAGAGAAGTTACACTACTCGTCCTTCACCACCATCTGAGACATTTGCTAAGCTCAAACACTTCCTAAAGCGGAAACCAAAACCTCTGAGTTCAGTTCCTCATAGCCTGAGGACTAGAACTTACACACCATAAATGGAAGAGAGTTTCATTCACAAATTGCACTTGGTCAGACCTAGACATAGAACATGGAGAAGAGCTGCAGTGCTTGCCAACAGCCTGGGATTTGTTTAATTGGGCTTATAATGGCACTTTTGTAATGACAACGTGCATAACTTCTCACACCCTGATCTGTTTCACCTGTTCCCGTGATTGTCTCCACCCCCTCCAGGTGTCGCTTATTTTCCCCAGTGTATTTATCCCTGTGTTTCCTGTCTCTCTGTGCCAATTTGTCTTGTATGTTAGTCAAGTCAACCAGCGTGTTTTTCCCATACACTTTTTCTATTCTCTTTTTATAGTCCGGTTCTGACCCCTGCCTGACTCTGGACTACTTTCCTGCCTGCCTGATCATCCTGCCTGCCCTGACCTCGATTCTTCCTGCCCTTCGGTACCTATTGGACTCTGATCTGGTTTTGACCTTTTTGCTTGTCTACGACCATACTCTTGCCTACCCCTTTGGATTAATAAACACTGTAAGACTCCAACCATCTGCCTCCTGTGTCTGCATCTGGGTCTCACCTTGTGCCTTGATATAACTGTTAAAATGCCTTGATATAACTGTTAACATGGTTTCTCTTTACAATAATAATTAGAAAACAAAGAGTGGGAAATAGATACACAAGTATGTGGACACCCCTTCAAATTAGTTGATTTGGCTATTTCAGCCACACCCATTGCTGACAGGTGTATACATTTGAGCACACAGCCATGAAATCTCCATAGACATACTGTACATTGGCAGTAGAATGGCCGTACTGAAGAGCTCAGTGATTGAAGAGCTCAATGTGGCACCGTCATAGGATGCCACCTTCCCAACACGTCAGTTTGTAAAATGTCTGCCCTGCTAGAGCTGCCCGAGTCAACTGTAAGTGCTGTTATTGTGAAGTGGAAACGTCTCGGATCCACAACAGCTCAGCTGCAAAGTGGTAGGCCACACAATCTCTCAGAACGGGGCCGCTGATTGCTGAAGCACGTAGCGCGTAAAAGTAATTTGTCCTCGGTTTCAACACTCACTACCGAGATTCGAACTGCCTCTGGAAGCAACGTCGGCACAATAACTGTTTGTCGGGAGCTTCATGAAATGGCTTTCATTGGCGGAGCAGCTGAACACAAGCCTAAGATCAACATGCGTAATATGTAAAGCTCGCCGCCAGTGGAAACGTCTTCTCTGGAGTGATGAATCACGCTTCACCATCTAGCAGTCCGACAGACAAATCTGGGTTTGGCGGATGCCAGGAGAACACTCCCTGCCCCGATGCATAGTGTCAACTGTAAAGTTTGGTGGAGGAGGAATAATGGTCTGGGGTTGTTTTTCATGGTTCGGGACTAGGCCCCTTAGTTGCAGTGATGGGAAATCTTAAGGCTACAGCATACAATGTCATTCTGGACGATTCTGTGCTTTCAACTTTGTGGCACCAATTTGGGGAAGGCCCTTTCCTGTTTCACCATGACAATGCCTCTGTGCACAAAGTGAGATCCATATAGAAATGGTTGGTCGAGGCCGGTGTGTAACAACTTGACTGGCCTGCACAGAGCCCCAACCTCAACTCCGTTGAACACCTTTGGAATGAACTGGAATGCTGACTGCGAGCCAGGCCTAATCGCCCAACATCAGTGCCCGACCTCACTAATGCTCTTGTGGCTGAATGGAAGCAAGTCCCCACAGAAATGTTCCAACATCTAGTGGAAAGCCTTCCCAGAAGAGTGGAGGCTGTTATAGCAGCAAAAGGGGGACCATATTAATGCCCTTGATTTTGGAATGAGATGTTTGACGAGCACCATGTAGTGTAGGTTGTTTTAATGTATGCTCTCTTTCATTGCTAACGCATACAATTTGACTTTTTTCTTCTATCAACAGTTGGCTTATGAATTTTTGAGAAATCACATTCTGAGTGGACAGTGTCTTCACAATGATTCTATGTTGTACCAATTACCCTTCTGTGAAACCACATTACTCATCCCTTTGTAGTTTCACAAGCGTTTAACTCTAAGCCGCGGTATCGGTTTACAGTTAAGGTGCCCTAACTTTCTGGGAGCAGAATTTTTTTCTTGCAGCATCTTAGTCATTTGAATCTAAACAAACTGGTGTTTACCCAATGAGAGCAGAGTGGTTAAAACACTGTGGGTAATGTCAAGGTATTGGCCTTGGTCTGGCAGAAAACCGACAATATACAATTGCATTAGTGGAAGAGAATTATGATCATTAAACATTGTTAAAGGGACATTAAAAGCCTCCCATTTTTCCTCTTCACGATGTAACCAAACCATGTGCATTAGTTAACTTAAGATCCATGGGGTAATTATTGATGGGAGAGACAGGTAGTGCTGCCATGACATAGACTGACTGACCAGGTGAATCCAGGTGAAAAAAATGATCCCTTATTGATGTCACTTGTTAATATCACTTCAAATCAGGGTTGATGTAGGAGAGGAGACAGGTTCAAGAAGTATGAAGTCGTTTTTAAGCCTTGAGACAATTGAGACATGGATTGTGTATGTGTGCCATTCAGAGGGTGAATGGGCAAGACAAAAGATTTAAGTGCCTTTGAACGGGGTATGGTAGTAGGTGCCAGGCGTCGGTTTGAGTGTTGCGACTGCAATGCTCCTGGGTTTTTCATGCTCAATAGTTTCCTGTGTGTATCAAGAATGCTCCACCATCCAAAAGACATCCAGCTAACTTGACACAACTGTGGGAAACATAGGAGACAACATGGCCCAGCATCCCTGTGAAACGATTTCGACACCTTGTAGAGTCCATGCCCAGATGAGGCTGTTCTGAGATCATGTCCATGCCCAGATGAGGCTGTTCTGAGATCATGTCCATGCCCAATTGAGGCTGTTCTGAGGTCAAAAGGGGTGCAACTCAATATTAGGAAGGTGTTCCTAATGTTTTATCCACTCAGTGTAGTAAAAGTGTGATAAATAGTACAGTAGTGTATAATTAATCACAATACTTATGGCTCACTTAATCAAATTGTCTTAAGCCTAATTTATACCTTACGCACATACGCAATGCAAGTATGCACTACGCTAAATAAAATGTAGCATATGTGTGCAGCAACACAATTTGTAACCTGACACTCTTGGCAGGGTTGTCATGTTGCTTAGCGAAATGCGTTCTTGCATTGTGTACTTACAGAAGGTACAAATCAGGCTGTGCCAGTCTCTACCATCACTGATTCCTCACCAACAATAGATAGATGAGTCTTCACCTTGCAGTGAGGATAGTGAGGACCCTGTACAGTGATATAAATAGAACATACCTATTAAGCATTTTGTGTCCTTACCAGCTAATCCTCAATTAAATTGGCCTCTCAGAACGCCCCTCATTTAATCTCTTTATTTTATGGATCAGGTTGTAGCTGGCTTGGCTGCTGTTTCTATGATACACTATTAATATCAATGTGTGTATGCAATGCCATGCAACCTATTCCAATTTTATGTGTAAATCGTGCAGCCATTGCATGTTTTAGGTGTCGTGTGTGTGTGTGTGTGTGTGTGTGTGTGTGTGTGTGTGTGTGTGTGTGTGTGTGTGTGTGTGTGTGTGTGTGTGTGTGTGTGTGTGTGTGTGTGTGCGTGCGTGCGTGCGTGCGTGCGTGCGTGCGTGCGTGCGTGCGTGCGTGTGTGTGAGGTCGTCCAGTGCATATACTTGGCAGGAGCATGTGCTCCAAGTATGCCCGCTCCCGATTCAAACCCTAATGCAGGCTGATACTTGCTCCCTCCGACCTCGCTGATCCGCCCACATGTGGGAACTCACTCTCCAGGAAGCATGCATCACTGGCCTCCATACTCAGCCTGGCTCTTTTTATTTCATTTAAACCCATCACTTTGTTTGGGTTAGGAAGGTTTCTTAGAATAACACGTGCAATGGTAAAACATAGTAAAAGTTCCAATGTAAATTCAAACAGTGGTTTTTAATCAGACATTTTGGTCTTCTTGGCTTCGAGGCTCACAAGGCTACGATAACTGAGCTAAGAAATGTTAGCATTGTTCACGCACACTATACTGTTCACACACACTATACAGGCAGGAGGCTTTCAGAACTGTATACCTCCCCACTTCCAGCACATCACTGTGCTTTCAGTGAGTCACTTTTCATCAACTGACTAGCGTTGCCTCTTGAACTGTTGCCATTTCCTACTCAAGTGAGAATGTCCAAATGACAGTATGATTTGATCAACACAGCTCTCTATTTTACTACACAGACCGCTATTTTAGACTTCTAATGGACCCTTGACCTTTCCAAGGCTTTTTCAGATCTGTGGTTTTGTCAGTTGGCCCGTCAATGTCACCAATCAAAGGTTTTTCCTGTAAACTAATAATGGGTTCAATTTGGCATGTTTTAGGATGTTTAACACCCAGGTGTTATTGTTAAATATTAAAGCATTAAACATCTCACTAAAAGCTTCACTCGTACATAAGTTATACTTCAACCTAAAATGGTTCTCCAGTAGATTATTGAGAAAGGTCCATCATTTGTTCAAAGATTTTTAGTTGTGCATTTATTCAGATTACAACTTATCCTTTCCGACTAATTGAAAAAGTAATTTTGTTTAAAGCATCAGCCTTTCTTAATTAAACAAGTCATACAAAGCTGGTTACAATTTCAGATTTATCCCCCAGAAAAGATCCAAACTTACAACTAACTGCAGCATTATCACAAAAATGGAGGACTCAAGGGGAAGAGGGAGAAGGTAGGGAAAAATGTTGTCTGCCAAATATTAAAGATACAAATTGGCTGAAAAGGATTGGCATAAATAGAGAAATATACCAGTTTCCTTTGACGACAAACATGTTGACAGCTGCGCCAAACAGGTTGTAAAACAAATGGGAAGTGATTTTCAATGTACTGATTCCATGGCACATGGTATATGAACATACAAAGAGTTTTTCAAATGAAATGATTATACAAACAGAATACTATATATATGGGGCATACAGTAATCTGATTTTGCTGCGAAGAGACAGAATGACCCGATCATTTATTCTGGTATTGCCCCTAGGTAGCTTGTTTCTGGCCAAAACTTAGCCTACCTGGTTAAATAAAGATGAAATAAAATAAAAAGATACAGGAATGTTTCAAACATCCCAACGTTCACTTAAAATGAGCCTTACAAATAGCAGTGATGGGCGATTTGGAAAGCCATAGTCAATCAATCAATAATATAATAATACTCGTATCACAATCTGTGGATACTACACTAATAGAAATGTTCAAAATGTATGTGAAACATCACAGAAAAATATATGGCACATGGAAACCAACCGAGAGTTGCTTATGGTGATAGGTGGGATGTGGGATGGGTTCGCTAATGTTTTATTGTGATTGCTGTATATAAAAGTAACTTGCACGTAAAATGTGTATGTAAAAGGTATGTATATGTAGCAGAAAATCTGTAAAAACAAAAGAGATATGTCCTCCAAAAAGGGCTGGTGGTGAATGGGTTAATAAAAAATACATGTCAAAAAACCACCCAGGTGAGGTGGAAGTGAGACCATAAATGCCTGTTTTCAAAATCAGTCTGCCTGGTTGTTTCCGTGTCACCAAAGGATCTGAACACCAATGTTGTTATAATCTGGAGTGAAAAGAAAAGACCACGCTGGTGGAAATGTGTGAAACAAAACTGATACAAACAAAGGCATTTTTCATTTCAAAGAAAGCGCAAGACTCGCTATTAATCACAATACACAGGGGGGAGAATGATGGAAATGTTCTGTTTATTATATATTAAATATAAAAAAAAAGTGCCATTTGTGGAGGTTGACTCATTGTTAGGGGGAGTTCATCCACTGTGTATGTATATTAAGGGCCATGAGCTACCGACCCAGGGATTCCCCCTGGTCCCAGGGATTCCACCTGGTCATTCACCCTGTCAGATCTACTGACAGCTCTGATATGCATCAACACTTAAGCCAACTATTTTTTTCCCCCTCATGTCAGTTTCCATTTGATGACTTTCTGTAATAAAAGATGACAGTGTCAAGAAACATGTTTCAAACCATACTAGCTACTAGCTAGCACAGCCACCAATGTCCTTGTTTACATCCCTGTTAGTGAGCATTTCTCTTTTGCCAAGATAATCCATCCACCTGACAGGTGTGCCATATCAAGAAGCTGGTTAAACAGCATGATCATTACACCGGTGCACCTTGTGCTGGGGACAATAAAAGGCCACTCTAAAATGGGCAGATCTGTCACACAAAACGTTTGTTTTGAGGTAGCGTGCAATTGGCATGCTGACTGCAGGAATGTCCATCAGAGCTGTTGCCAGAGAATTTAATGTTCATTTCGCTACCATAAGTCGCCTCCAACATTGTTTTTTGAGAATTTGACAGGATGTCCAACTGGCCTCACAACTGCAGACCACGTGTAATGGTGTCTTGTGGGCGAGCGGTTTGCTGATGTCAACGTTGTGAACAGAGTGCCCCATGGTGTGGTGGGGTTGTGGTAAGCTACCGACAGCGAACACAATTGCATTTTATCAATGGCAATTTGAATACACAGAGATATTGTGATGAGATCCTGAACGCCATTGTAAGGTCATTCATCCGCCTCCATCATCTCACGTTGCAGCATGATCATGCATGGCCCTATGTTGCAAGGATCTGTACACAATTCCTGGAATCTGAAAATGTCCCAGTTTTTCAATGGCCTGCGTACTCACCAGACATGTCACCCATTTAATTGATTTAAACTGACTGATTTCCATATCTGAACCGTAACTCAGTCAATTCTTTGAAACTGGTGCATGTGTCCTTTATATTTTTGTTCAATATATTTTATTCAAGTGGGCACGGTAGTGCTGTAGGAAGTGATGTAGTTCCTCTATGCCAAACTGACATTCTACTACCTACAGATGCTGTAAAGCCGGAGCATTTTAAACATTGTGGGAGGCAACGCGGATGTCTGCAGAGACAAGTCATCCAGGACGTGTGAATGTTAGTTAAGCAAACCAACCATCACTCAAGTCGGCGTTCAAACGTAACCGTTGAATTCTGGAGTCAGTAAAAGACAGGCTTTCTGTCTTCTTTTGAAGGTTCAGTTATGTTGTTAATAATATCGGAATGCAAGGAAAAGGGTGCCTTCAAAGAACCACATTTTGAATTGCAAATTATAGCCTTGTGTTGCAATACTTGGAAGGAGCAAACATTTCACGAAATGTCATGATGACTACAAAGACCATCTGCTTCTATTGTGGTTAAGCTTTGCTACATAGAGCCTTCATGTAAAATTCGCTCAGTTTTGACTGGTAGAGAGACATGAAGTTGTGGATATGTATGCGTTGACATCTTCAGGGGTTATCGGCACACTGGCATTTCTAGTTATAATGTTGGCATCACATCACATACGCTTTCGCAGAATGCAGCTACCTGCTCTTAAAATAGAGAGACGGCTTCCTCTTGAGCCTTCAGTCAAGTCTTCAAAGAGCAATATGTTCAACCATAGAAAAAACACCAGTATTTGAGCATACTTATGTGGAACGTGTGATAGGATAGAGAGTTGATCTCAAACTGGTAGATATATTAGTGTTCTACTTCAGACTTGACTTATCTCTTATTCTGAGAAAGATACATGGATAGTTTTTTAAAGCAAATTGTCAGCTTCATTCTTGATAACACCAACTATAGTTTTGGCAATAGCCCATATAGACATGCTAATGCACACTGGGTGGGTGGGTGGGGTGAGGTGGGGGTTAGTGCCTATAATGTCATGTTTTCCTTTTTCTGATGAAAATATATATATGTGTACAAAATGTGCACAAATGTACACAACAACACCACACGTGATCTGTTATGCACATGAGAGTATTTGCGAGCCATTTGTGCTGATTCTGGGCTGAGCTCGGCTCCCATGTGGGCTGGGTGCTTGGAGATCTCTGGAGGGGTGTCAGCATTTTGGATATTAATTGGGAAGGGGTGGTGCAGGATCCCTCTCTCTGTGCCCCCTCTCCAGCTCCACCTTCTCCAACCTCCTTTTGTGCGCACTCCCTTTGTACATGGGTCATTTGAATTGCAAATGGAAAGCGGAGCGAGTTGATAATCAGAATTATTAATGATCAAACTGTTTGAGGTTTATCCATTGGAGGCGTTTACTCCGCAAATGAACATAAAACCGTTTAGCTTTCAGCGTGTTATGGCAGGCTGGAAAGCACATTGGTGAACTTGTAAAAAACAACTCGGTCCATTTTGGTCTTTGCAGTTGGCACCGATGCTCAGCATGCTCAACTACATTAACTTTGTAATGAGTATCGGGTGATAAAAAGGAATGCCCTGATCTACAGTACCCAAAATGCAACCATTAGTAAGGACACAGTGATTTGGTTCTTCCTGGACATAACTTTGCAGTTTATATTAATGTAACATCAATGATATACAATGTAAAATGTACTTCGAAACCAATGATTGATACCAAGCGTCTGCTCTATTTACGGTATGGTGATTTGATTTCAAATGTAGGGCAGCAGTGACACAATTGTTAAAACCATAAATATGTCAACAATATACAGCATTTTGGTTCCTTTGTTTTACGTGTTGACACGTGGACAGATTCGCGATACCAACTTTTTGCTAGATGACGCAGCACTTTTGATCTAATAATGGCTGCCGTCATTCCAAAATTGTTGATTCACTTATCCATTGTGATTTGAGATGTCTTAGGGATAGTTGTAATTAGACTTTGGAAGTCTGAGACACAGTGGAGCCGACCAGTGTGTGCAGAGCTCAGTCCTACCTCCGATTCTTTCCTGCGTGTTTCTGACATAGCTGTGGTGTCATTGTCAAAGAGAGAGAGAGAGAGAGATCTGAGAAACAGAATGCCTTGTGACTTTAGCCCAAGAACAACTGAATCCTCAACCTCTTTCTTTCTCAGAGAAACCACAAATCGGGTAAAGGTTTATAATTTGGAGCGTGTTGCGCCGTCTCTCATTTAATATGCTGCCTTTTGATTGGAGGAGCAGTGTAGAATCATGTGCATCCACAAATGATAGGTTTATCCAAAGAGGAGCCGCTGCACTCAAACAAATTGGACACACACACCAACAAGGTTTACCGGGTGCATCCTTTCTGTTCAGAAAAAGTGTGAGATGTTCAGATCTTAAAGGGAGGTGTAAAATGGGACCTCATATCCTGTCTTTGCCTACCCAATGAGATAATTGGATAATTAAACATCTGATGAGTCACTTCACGACAAACACATGGGTGTGATCGTTCTACAGTGGTCTGTGTAGCTACTCTCAAACCGATGTGATTAGAACACTTATTTAGAACGTCCAGTTACGACTGGCGCCACAATCAGCGTTTGAGATGGTCACACTGGTTTCTCACAGAAACATAATGTCAACAAACATGGCGCCACACATAGCTGGCAATTAGCTTAGCATTAGCTCATCACAACCAGTACAACCTTCAAAAAAGTATTTTAAACACATCATATGTGTCCATTACAATCTATGCAAGAATCGGAATGCATGATTTGTCACAAGGACTTGAAAACGTCAATAAAACAGTAAGTGCATTATGCTCCGTTTTGTTTTGAAATGTTATTTCACCTTTTATTTAACCAGGTAGGCTAGTCGAGAACAAGTTCTCATTTACAACTGCAAACTGGCAGTCCATACATACTGTACATACAGTAGAGCCGACAAAAACGATATCCAGAAATGATAATGATAACCTAATAAGGCACTTCCTTTGATAGGAACACACACATGTCCAAAGTTATGATTAGTAATGAAGGAAATGTGGGCGCCAGATAGGAAAAAGTTTGTGCTTAGGCTCTCATCAAAGAGAGAAGTTTGTTTGGCTCAGTAATGCGTCAAACATAGATTGTCCGCAACAGTGAAATGGGCTACTTCTATGTGAATTAATAAGGAGGTGGGAACACACATGAATTCAAACTATTGTTAGAAAAGAAAACTTGTTAGAAAATAATTTTAAATTGACAAGTTGAAACATAGCCTATAGATAATTCGCAAGCAGCGTGCCTTGGTTTGAGGGCAGCGTGGGTTAACTGTCCTGTTGCGTAACACATTTTGGAACAGTAAGTGCATTCTGACATCACGCGCATCAAAAAAAATTGCTCTGGGGGCGACCGTTAGAGATATTTGAAACTCACTCATGAAAAGGTTATGATACAAATTGAATAAAAAGTTGATAGACATTGTTTATTCCTGAAGGCCCTCTGAGATTAAATGTCTGTTTTATGTGTCACCACATACGTAAATAGGGCTGTTTAGGCAGTCGGCGTGTGGGTGTGGATCATGTGCTGCAGTGTGACAGTGAATACTGGGCTCTATGGCTGTGAATGGTTGGTTTTGTTAGCCCATGGTGAGGGGAGGGCTGAAGAGCCTGCAGAGCCACAGGGTACAAGAAGGGCCTCTCTGTGTTCCGGCGGTACACACAAGTATGTATCTCATTACGGGGCCCTGGCTGCCCCGAAATAACTCCATGGCTCTGGGCCTGGGACCACCACAGCTGCCACGCTGCCCGCCCTCCTGTCCTCCTTGCCCCGAGAGCTGACCCTCCGGGGTCTCAGACGTAGACGGGGAAGTGGACAGTACAGGGTACGCTGACTCACTGAGAGACACATCCCAAGAGAGGTTGCATGGGGAGGTTGGTCAAAGAACATATGAGGCCAAGGACTTTATCAGTCAGGAGAAGATTTTACAGTTTTAGCTTTTTTGAGTGGCAATTTATCCTTTTTAAAGGACATTTGTTTTATATTTCATGTTTTTCTATGTAAAACAATACTCTTTGTGGGGCTACATGCTACCACTAGATTAAGTGTGAATGAAACACACACATAGACATCCATGCTTCCGGTACCTCAGGACATCCTGCCTATAGGCTTCTACTTCTCAGTACATGGTTGGAAATCTCCCCGCTAGCCCACCAGCAGGAAGCCGTTCACCCTCTGACAAGGCTCTGTGGCCCCGTTGAACCCCCCCTCACTTATCCATCCTGTGACAGAAACCCACAGCTGCTGCATGGCGGTCCCCATCCCTCACTGTCAAAACATGGCCCCCATCCAAAGGCCTGCTCATTAGTTCTCTCTCTACCTGGGATGGCTGCCAATGCACCAGTATAGAGATACTCCTGGAGGCACAATAGTTTCACAGCACTGGCACTACTCCATAACTACCGCTCACTGGATGTGGCACCCCTGTGTGTTTCATTCATTGGGTTCTTATTGGGCTCAGCAGGTTCCTATTCTCACCCAACATAATGACGTTCAGTTGGTTCGTTCACTGACTGGATGACGTTGATATGACAGTTCTCTTTCTGAGTCTGGGGCAGGTGGACCAATGAATAGATCTGAAGAACATCTGCCCAAAGATCAACTCATTTATGTTCTGTATCTTTACTCATTTGCAGCCATCTCTCAGATATCGGGGGCATCCACCAGGTTGCATCCCAAATGAAACCCTATTCCCTAGTGCACTACTTTTGACAGGCTCTGGTCCAAAGTAGTGCACTATATAAGGAATAGACTGCCATTTGGGATACAACATATGTTACTTAAGTTTAACCCATGGGAACAATCAGGTACTGTTTCTCAACTCTGTCCCTGGAGGGCCCAACCACTGCAGGTGTCAGACGGTTCTCTTCAGTGTCATCTGAAGAACAGTCTTCACCTCAGCATACGCCCAGAGCTCTTACAAAACACATGGACAGCTCTCTTACTTTTGCAAAGCTGCCAGTCTGAGTCTCTGAGAAGTTTGCTCTTTCATCTAATTGTGTGTGCATGTGTGCATGTGTGTGTCTCTTTCTGTCTGTGTGTGTATGTGTCTCTTTCTGTGTGTGGGTTATGGGATATAGGGTACCACTTAAAACAAATGGCAACTTATTAAAGGATAAATCCACCCAAAACCCCTGATTCCTATAATTTACCATGTTAAATAACAGATATGTGGGAACAATAATTTTTTGTGAACAAACGTTTTTATTTTTGTCGTTATAATAAGGTTGGTAGCAACTTGTGAAAATCTGTTTCAGCTCAAGTCGACTACAAAAACCACAATGCAATGCACTCTCTATGGGCTCGCTAGCTAGCTAGGTAGCCACACACAATAATACCAAAGTCAATATCAGCATGTGTAGCTAATTAGCTGTGAAATCACTTAAACAAACTGCACTATCAATTTAGGAGTCTACAATTTCACCATGTTCAGCCTGCAGATCGATGTGCCTCACAGAGTGGAGTCTGACATTCGCAATGGCCATGCAACGGCACCATGCAACGGCACCAGGCAATGCACCTTGGACTGAAAAGGCAGACAAATAGGAGAAATGTTGCAAAGATATGACTAATGGCTAATTCAAGAGGAGACAACCTCCCACGTTATGACATCGGCTAGTATTGAAATCTGACATGTATGATAGACGTTTTCGCGATCTAAAAGTTGTATCCCTGCTAAGTTCCAGTGTATTGACAGCTGCTTTATCGCAACGCTCCGTCACGCTATGTCATACCGGCTGAGTTTCTGCCGGCTTTTACGGCAATAGCTCAGATACACATAGAAACATGAAATAACCCTGTGAATCAATAGAACAACGCTCAGAGATGTGCAAAAACAATATAGCATTCAAATGGGTGAATCTTTCCTTTGCTTTATATAGCATACATAAAGGCTTCATAATCGCTACATAAAAACTTCACAACTCACCCTTGTGAATGTTGCATACAGGGTGAATTACAAAATGTTACATAACACACTATTTATGTTTATGCACCATTTCTAGAGTATTACATACGCGGATACATTATTTTTAAAGCATTTATGTAGTGCTTATGAAGCCTTATGTATGCTATATAAATCCTTTACAGGTTGTACTTCATTTTAAGTGGGACCAGATATACGATGGCTTCAGGGCCTCAGGTGTAACTGCTCAATGTGACTTACCTGCTATTGACATGGTATCTTCACAGGCTCCTGCGGGACCATTCAACTTAAAACGCATTCCCTGGGAGCAGAGCTCAGGGCCCGAGTTCAGCACCGTTAATGTTCAACCCTTTTGATCTCCGCAGAGAAGTCACATTCCAACAATTCCACAGAAGCATTTCCAGGGGCTAGAGCTATGAATGGCTCTACAGAAGACAGTTAACACTCTCTCACACTCTTTTTTTCTCTCACTTTGGAAAGCACTGTGAAGAACTGTCAGGATAGAGAGTAGAATGGGACGTTGATGAATTTGAGGACCTTACTGAGAGATGTCCGATTTCTTTCTTTTTTTTTCTTCTTTAAAAAAAAAAATCTGGTTGTCCTCCATCCCCAAACCAGAATTCTCTCCATGATCTCCATTCACACTGAATATATGCCTACCTCAATAGGAGGAGTGTAGAGGTTTCCCCTCTCTCCCGGGCTCCTGAGAGACCTAGGATATGTCCCAAATGGTACCCTCTTCTCTATGTAGTGTACTACTTTTGACTAGAGCCCTATGGGCCCTAATAATAATAACAATAATCATTACGTGGGTGCTTATATTTGTCCTATTTCACACGTACTCGTACTGTACATACTGCAAATTCAAATGTTCCTTATTTTCTTTACACATTCTTCTACATTATTAAGTTATTTATAAACATTATAATGAGGTATACCCCTTTATTGCCTAATAAGGTATATCACATTATTGTATCCCAATAATGGGATTTACATTCAGACTTTTAGGGAACTCATACACCATTGAAGCTACAAAAATATAAATGTTCGATCATGTGATAACTATACAACAGAACAGATTAACAGGAATGACATTTACTCTCATGGGTGGCTGAAACAAACTATATGAAAGCCAAACCCCTACTAAACTACACTTCCAGCACCAATAACCCAGCAGTTTGCAAAGAAAACAAACCAACTACGTGACACAACGCCTGCAACCCAGCAGTTGTGTCAACCAAACAACCCAGCATTGCCTAGAGTGCAACACCCCCTGAGACACTATTTCACACAGGAAACAGTTTGTAAACCAAGACACTGTAAGCACTTCTATGGTAGGGTCGATTGAATTCGAACCATATCCTAATCATAGAACAAACGCAATGGTTTTAAATGAGATTTAAGCGATCAACGCTTTAAACCTAAAGGGAAATATGTTATTTTATTTACCGAAAACGCTTACCATCTGCATTCACATCATCCTGATTGTTGCGATTAGATGGAGCAGATGTTACAGTATACAGGACCAATTTATTACACACACGCCTGATCAACCAGCCACAACCAGCCACCAACGTCATCTCTCTGAGCACTAAATGCTGATTGATTGCAGTAGAGGGATATGGTGCTCGTCCCAAATGGCACCCTATTCCCTATATTGTGCGCTATGCCCTATATAGTAGTGCACTATATAGGGAATAAGAGTGCCATTTGGGAGGCAACCATGTTCCATGGTGGGAGCAGTAGGTTTAAGAGCGGTTTTGTGCGAAGGTTATTAACTAATGGGGCTAGGGATAATCCCAGGTGAGTGTCTTTTAGCCAGACCCTGGAAGGACCAGAGTGTACAATGAACAGCCTTCAGTTAAACTTACTACTGAAAAATGCTGAAATGGCAATGAGAAAACCCTGTCCGGGTATTATTTAGTTGTTGGGCAGACTTTACTCTTTAAGTACCATCCGTGTGGTGTTCACAACGCGTCGTCATAAAAAATGACATAATTAGACTTAGAGGTTATAGAAGATATAGTGTAGACCAGTCGTTCCCAAACTTTTCATAGTCCCGTACCCCGTCAAACATACAGCTGCGACCCCCTCTAGCACCAGGGTCAGCGCACTCTCAAATGTTGTTCTTTGCCATCGTTGTAAGCCTGCCTGCCACACACACACTATACGATACATTTATTAAACTTAAGAATGAGTGTTAGTTTTGTCGCAACCCGGCTCGTGGGAAGAGATAAAGAGCTCTTATAGGACCAGGGAGCAAATAATAATATAATAATAATAATCAATCATTTTGCTCTTTTTTTTTGCCATCTTACATAAAAACGTATTTGTTCATCAAAAATGTTGAATAACTCACCACAGGTTAATGAGAAGGGTGTGCTTGAAAGGATGCACATAACTCTGCGCTGTTGGGTTGGGTTATATTGGAGAGTCTCAGTCTTAAATCATTTTCCACACACAGTCTGTGCCTGTATTTAGTTTTCATGCTACTGAGGCCCGAGAATCCAGTCTCACATAGGTATGTGGTTGCAAAGGGCATCAGTGTCTTAACAGCGAGATTTGCCAAGGCAGGAAACTGAGCGCAGCCCAAACCAGAAAATCTGGCAATAGCTTCTGATTTTCACAGAAACCGCTCGTTGCAATTTCGATGAGTTTCTCTTGTTCCGATATTGGTAAGTGGACTGGAGGCAGGGCATGAAAGGGAAAACAAATCCAGGTGTTTGTGTCGTCCGTTTCGGGAAAGTACCTGTGTAATTGTGCACCCAGCTCACTCAGGTGCTTCGCTATATCACATTTGACATTGTCCGTAAGCTTGAGTTCATTTGCACACAAAGAAATCATACAATGATGGAAAGACCTGTGTGTTGTCCTTGTTAATGCAGACAGAAAAGAGCTACAACTTCTTAATCATAGCTTCAATTTTGTCCAGCACATTGAATATAGTTGTGGAGAGTCCCTGTAATCCTAGATTCAGATCATCCAGGTGAGAAAAAACATCACCCAGATAGGCCAGTCATGTGAGAAACCCGTCATCATGCAAGCGGTCAGACAAGTGAAAATTATGGTCAGTAAAGAAAACTTTAAGATCATCTCTCAATTCCAAAAAAACACATCAATACTTTGCCCCTTGATAACCAGCGCACTTCTGTATGTTGTAAAAGTGTTACATGGTCGCTGCCTATATCATTGCATAGTGCAGAAAATACACAAGAGTTCAGGGGTCTTGCTTTAACAAAGTTAATCATTTTCACTGTAGTGTCCAAAACGTCTTTCAAGCTGTCAGGGATTCCCTTGGCAGCTAGAGCCTCTCGGGGGATGCTGCAGTGTACCCAAGTGGCATCGGGAGCAACTGCTTGCACGTCCCTGTCATGGCTTTTGAGCCATCAGTACAGATACCAACACATCTTGACCACCAAAGTCCATTTGACGTCACAATGCTGTCCAGTACTTTAAAAATATCCTCTCCTGTTGTTCTGGTTTGCGGAATTGACCCCCCATAAACGTAACAGACATATACCAGGAGCTGTGCCAGGCCCGCCACGTCTGTTGACTCATCAAGCTGTAACGCATATAATTCATTAGCTTGTATGTGAGGGCAGTAATTGTTTCAGAACATCTCCTGCCATGTCACTGATGCTTCGTGAAACAGTGTTGTTTGATGAAGGCATAGTTCATAGTTTTTTTGGCCTTTTCCCCCAGCATTGTCCCAGCCATATCTGCAGTAACAGGAAGAATTAAGTCCTCCACAATAGTATGGGGCTTGCCTGTCCTAGCCACTCGATAGCTCACCATAAGACACTTCTAGCCCATACTTATTAATGGTATCTGTTGCTTTTAGACAGTGGGGAGAACAAGTATTTGATACACTGCCGATTTTGCAGGTTTTCCTACTTACAAAGCATGTAAAGGTCTGTAATTTGTATCATAGGTACACTTCAACTGTGAGAGACGTAATCTAAAACAAAAATCCATAAAATCACATTGTATGAATTTTAAGTAATTCATTTGCATTTTATTGCATGACATAAGTATTTGATCACCTACCAACCAGTAAGAATCCCGGCTCTCACAGACCTGTTAGTTTTTCTTTAAGAAGCCCTCCTGTTCTCCACTCATTACCTGTATTAACTACACCTGTTTGAACTCGTTACCTGTATAAAAGACACCTGTCCACACAATCAAGCAGACTCCAACCTCTCCATAATGGCCAAGACCAGAGAGCTGTGTAAGGATATCAGGGATACAATTGTAGACCTGCACAAGGCTGGGATGGGCTACAGGACAATAGGCAAGCAGCTTGGTGAGAAGGCAACAACTGTTGGCACAATTATAAAAAAATGGAAGAAGTTCAAGATGACGGTCAATCACCCTCGGTCTGGGGCTCCATGCAAGATCTCACCTCGTGGTCATGAGGAAGGTGAGGGATCAGCCCAGAACTACACATCAGGACCTGGTCATTGACCTGAAGAGAGCTGGGACCACAGTCTCAAAGAAAACGATTGGTAACACACTATGCCGTCATGGATTAAAATCCTGCAGTACACACAAGGTCCCCCTGCTCAAGCCAGCGCATGTCCAGACCCGTCTGAAGGTTGCCAATGACCATCTGGATGATCCAGAGGAGGAATGGGAGAAGGTCTTGTGGTCTGATGAGACAAAAATAGAGCTTTTGGTCTAAACTCCACTCGTCGTGTTTGGAGGAAGAAGAAGGATGAGTACAACCCCAAGAACACCATCCCAACCGTGAAGCATGGAGGTGGAAATATCATTCTTTGAAGATGCTTTTCTGCAAAGGGGACAGGACGACTGCACCGTATTGAGGGGAGGATGGAGAACCCCATCCCAACCGTGAAGCATGGAGGTGGAAATATCATTCTTTGAAGATGCTTTTCTGCAAAGGGGACAGGACGACTGCACCGTATTGAGGGGAGGATGGATGGGGCCATGTATCGCGAGATCTTGGCCAACAACCTCCTTCCCTCAGTAATAGCATTAAAGATAGGTCGTGCCTGGGTCTTCCAGCATGACAACGACCCGAAACACACAGCCAGGGCAACTAAGGAGTGGCTTCGTAAGAAGGTCCTGGAGTGGCCTAGCCAGTCTACAGACCTGAACCCAATAGAAAAGCGTTGGAGGGAGCTGAAAGTCCGTATTGCCCAGCGACAGCCCCGAAACCTGAAGGATCTGGAGAAGGTCTGTAATGGAGGAGTGGGCCAAAATCCCTGCTGCAGTATGTGCAAACCTGGTGAAGAACTACAGGAAACGTAAGATCTCTGTAATTGCAAACAAAGGTTTCTGGACCAAATATTAAGTTCTGCTTTTCTGATGTATCAAATACTTACAGTGGGGCAAAAAAGTATTTAGTCAGCCACCAATTGTGCAAGTTCACCCACTTAAAAAGATGAGAGAGGCCTGTAATTTAATATGTATTTGGTCAATAACAAAAGTTTATCTCAATATTTTGTTATATACCCTTTGTTGGCAATGACAGAGGTCAAACATTTTCTGTAAGTCTTCACAAGGTTTTCACACACTGTTGCTGGTATTTTGGCCCATTCCTCTATGCAGATCTCCTTTAGAGCAGTGAGGTGACCTAAGACTTATTTTCCACCATCATTTGCAAATAAATTCATTAAAAATCATACAATGTGATTTTTCTGGAATTTTTTTCTCATTTTGTCTGTCATAGTTGAAGTGTACCTATGATGAAAATTACAGGCCTCTCTCATCTTTTTAAGTAGGAGAACTTGCACAATTGGTGGCTGACTAAATACTTTTTTGCCCCACCGTATGTCATGCAATAAAATGCTGATTGAATTACTTTAAAATCATACAATGTGATTTTCTGGATTTTTGCAAAATCGACAGTGTATCAAATACTTGTTCTCCCCACTGTACATGTTTTACTACTTGAAAGTCGTCTTTATTCTCGTTAAAAAACTCCTGTGGCTTATTTTTCAAATTGTCATGTTTTGTTTCTAAATGTCTGCGCAAGAGGGAAGGTTTCCCACGAGAGAGTAACAGTTAATGTGATTGGATGTTAATTATTTGTCTAGGCTACCTGTATTTGACATTGTGTTGCTATTTCGCTGATGATTTAATTTAATTTAATTACATTTTTGGCAGTGAAACGAGGCTACTCAGATGAGAACAAAACCTCACCCAAATGTATAGCCCCGTTGGAAAATATAAATGTACTGTTTGAAAATGTGAGGAATTTTTATATTTAAAAAAAATGTGAATCACATTTTTATTTGGCAGACCCCCGACGGCATTGCACGTACCCCTGGGGGGGAATAGCTGGTGTAGACGATATAATGTCATATGATTGGGTGTTCTTTGTCAGAGCAAGGTGATCCAATGAGAGTCCCATTTGTTTTCAAGACTCTATTTAGACAGTGGACAATGGTAAACTCATCAACATGGCAACAGTTCAAGTCCCTAAAGTTGTGTCCACCCTTAAGCCAGTGAAACATTTACACTTTCTGGCTTTGCTGACGATGCCAAGAGTATGATGACTGAGGTGTGAACTGAGGTGTGAACACATCACTCTGATGCCCATTAACAAGGCACTATTTTACAGCCAGGCCAGTAGCCTCCTCAGTCTGGCATCACTCTCTCTCGAAGGACAAATGGTCTAATGCCTTAATGTGCCACCTTGGCCGGTTCCATATGGTCCTTTGTTTCCTGCGGCGGACAGTGTGTCCGTCAGTAGGCTGGCAGGCTGTCATTCTGTACAGTGGGGGAAGGGGGGCATCTTAACGCGTACCACAAGCATCTCATGTGTCACCATTGGGTTCAGCGGGGTGGAATGGAATTGTGCCCCTGAAATGATCACCTTCACCCCCCCTAGCAACCACCCCCTCTCCACTATTTAGTGCAAGAGAGGGTAACGGCGGGGGTGAGACTGTGGCTAGACAGTGACATCAGAGGATCTGCTCCAGTTAATCCTCTTACCGTATACAGTGTGCTCTGCCAGCCAGCCAGGCAGGTGACCTCTCTCTCTGTAGTAATAACACACCTAACCCCTCCCTCAGCGCACCACCACCATGTTGTGGATGGATGGAGGGATAGAGACAGGCGGTAGCAGAGAACAGCAGAGTAGATTTTATACAGTGGCACGTAACTCTGGCACTTTGCTCACCTTTTTGCAGTATGATAGTTTTCACTGTGTGAGAGTGTTATTAATATGTATAGGGTGTCCGTCCACTCTGCCCAGAGTTGGTGAAAATGCACTTTGGTGATGACATTTCGCTTCCTTATGTTCTAAAATACATTAATCCAAGACAAATATGATTACTCATGTTCTGAATCGTTCAGTGGGGTCTTTTTTTCTAACATATAATTAACATTATATTAAAAAGGTTGGATTTTGTAAACTAATACATCCGATAATAAGCACCGAGCTCTGTTGACGTAGCGGTGCAGGTTTCTCGCAAAAACTTTTGAGGATTTTACATTTTGTGGTTGTTGTCTTCAAAGTTGTTTCCACGGGTTGCAAAAGGCAAAATTAGTACGACACAAGCTGAATTAAATCTAAAAGGCTTCAGAGATACGCTTGTAAGAACAGGAATTTCAAATTAATATGAAAAGTGTATACTAAAATATGAAAATACTACGTCATTTCTCAAAATTGATATCCATCTTACCTCTATATTGTTTTATGTCCTGCGGATTTGAGAAGAAAGATGACAAGTTCAACCTGTCAGGTAGCCAGTAGCCTTAATTCCTAGCTGACGCTAGGTAATTTTACAGATTTAATGAATTTAGTCAGCCTAATTTTGGCCATGAGGTTTGGACCATTGCTTTCTTAGAGGATTATCTACACAATTAACATTTTATTTTATCCATCGTCCATAAGATGTGTTTTTGATCGGAGACCCTAATAAACTCACTTCACAGATCTTCATTGTAAAGGGTTTAAACACTGTTTCCCATGCTTGTTCAATGAACCATAAACAATTAATGAACATGCACCTGTGGAACGGTGGTTAAGACACTAACAGCTTACAGACAGTAGGCAATTAAGGTCACAGTTATGAAAACATAGGACACTAAAGAGGCTTTTCTACTGACTCTGAAAAACACCAAAAGAAAGATGCCCAGGGTCCCTGCTCATCTGCGTGAACGTGCCTTAGGCATGCTGCAAGGAGGCATGAGGACTGCAGATGTGGCCAGGGCAATACTTTGCAATATCCGTACTGTGAGACGCGTAAGACAGCGCAACAGAGAGACAGGATGGACAGCTAATAATCCTCACAGTGGCAGATCACGTGTAACAACACCTGTACAGGATCAGTACATCCGAACTTCACACTTGCGGGACAGGTACAGGATGGCAACAACAACTGCCCGAGTTACACCAGGAACGCACAATCCCTCCATCAGTGCTCAGACTGTAGGCTGAGAGAAGCTGGACTGGGGGCTTGTAGGCCTGTTGTAAGGCAGGTCCTCACCAGACATTACCGGCAACAAAGTCGCCTATAGGCACAAACCCACCATCGCTGGACCAGACAGGACTGGCAAAAACTGCTCTTCACTGACGAGTCGCGGTTTTGTCTCGCCAGGGGTGACGGTCAGATTCATGTTTATCATCGAAGGAATGAGCGTTACACAGAGGCCTGTACTCTGGAGCGGGATCGAATTTGGAGGGTCCATCGTGGTCTGGGGCAGTGTGTCACAGCATCATCGGACTGAGCTTGTTGTCATTGCAGGCAATCTCAACGCAGTACGTTACAGAGAAGACATCCTCCTCCCTCATGTGGTACCCTTTCTGCAGGCTCATCCAGAATGACAATGAAACCAGTCATACTGCTCCTTCTGTGCGTGATTTCCTGCAAGACAGGAATGGTCAGTGTTCTGCCATGGCCAGCAAAGAGCCCGGATCTCAATCCCATTGAGCACGTATGGGACCTCTTGGATTGGAGGGTGAGGGCTAGGGCCATTCCCCCCCGAAATGTCCGGGAACTTGCAGGTGCTTTGGTGGAAGAGTGGGGTAACATCTCACAGCATTAACGGGCAAATCTGGTGCAGTCTATGAGGAGGAGATGCACTGCAGTACTTAATGCAGCTGGTGGCCACACCAAATACCAACTGTTACTTTTGATTTTGACCCCCCCCCCTTTGTTCAGGGACACATTATTCCACTTCTGTTAGTCATGTCTGTGGAATTTGTTCAGTTTATTTCTCAGTTGTTGAATCTTGTTATGTCCATACAAATATTTACACATGGTAAGTTTGCTGAAAATAAATGCAGTTGACAGCGAGAGGACGTTTATTTTTTTGCTGAGTTTATGTATCACAGATCTAACCTACACATATGTACAACCATCATTTGCAACCATACAGAGACCTCTTTTTAGCCTCTCTTTTAATAAAAAATGACAATTACTTAAGGCAGCTGCTGACGTTCAACCGAACATCTCCTATGGGCTTTAGTTTTTATGATGCAGTGTAAAGCAGTCAATCCTCCTCATGCTGCTGTCTCTAGATGGACCACAAATTCAGCCCAAATCCATGAACAGAAAGGAGAGGCAGGCAGGAGTCCAACAACCCCCTCTCTGACACACTCATATGGGATTAAGGACTGTCAGGACAGGGCAATGGATGAAACATCCCATTCTGCTGTCTTTCACCATCTGAATATTCTTAGGCTCAATAATGTCCCCCCCCAGCTATTACACACACATCCCCCGGCCCCCCCATGCAATCTTGTTTCAGAGAAAGTGGAGATTGTGCACACTGAATCCAGCATATCTGGAGACGCTCAGTACTCTGTTGCAGCTGCTGCATTTCTCACAGTAGCGATTTCAAGGACGCCAAAGTGAATTACACATAGCCCAAGTCCAGGAGTTGGGCCCGCATTAAGTCAAATCTCTCGGCCTAATCCACAAAATCCCGTCCTCCTCAGCTAATTCCATATCTCCACTTACAGTGTATTCAAAAAGTGCTGTAAACACACTCTCTCTCTCTTAGACATACAGCATACACACTCTCTCATACACACACATGCACACTCTCGTGCACACACAAAGGCATGCACACACACGCACACACATACACACACACACACATCAAATATTTACAAGCGCATTGATCTCTGATTTGCATGAAGGATAATTAAGCGGACAGGGGATTTGGGGGAGCTTTCCTAAACTCAAGAGGAGCATAGTGGGAGGCTCTCCTAATATTCAAGCTGCAGATTAGATAATAAAGCAATGAATAATAAACATTCATTCTCTTGACTCTCAACCATCCAGCAACATGTAGCTAACATGAGCTGTTGAAGCCAAGGAACACAGCACAGGAAAAAATTGACCTCAGAATATGAGTAAGGGAAGCAGAGCACTTGGTCAGCTCGGTGTGTAATGTCTGAAGGGGGGATTGATGTTGTGCGTAGTGAGAGGAGTGTGTGAACGAGCAGTCTGTCTATGTTTACCCCATCCTTCACCTCTTTCCTCCTCTTATCCCACAAGGCCTCACCGCCTCTCTCTTTTCTCTCTTCTCTTCTTATCAAGGGACCGCTCGTCAGGGACACACGTGCCATCGTTCTGACACTGACTGGGGTCAGGGCAACGCAAACAGAGAACACAGCACCAAACCGCACAGGGTTAAAGACCAGCAAATATTTATCCAAGACCTTTTCACTGATGGCAACTGTTTTATGGCCAATGAGACAAGGTCGGGCCAGACGGGGCATTGATGGGAAGTAAACTAGATATATTTGATTAAACCTATAGTCAAACAAACCAAATGCCAATCTGTGTCATTGTCAAATGTAAATGAATGTCAGCCAAGCTCTTGTGATAATATTGCAGTGGTATGTATTTACAATAAGTGGTGCAAACACGTGTCTATTTAGCATGATGGCGCATATGAAATAATGCATGACCTTTTCAATTCCCCTCCCCTAAGGGTAAACATGTACTGAGTTATGTCAAATGCATGATGCAGATTAAATAACATATAGCATGTTACTGTAATGTTCTATAAGAGAACAGTTGAACCAGACTGGCAGTTTATTTATTTTTTAAATTATTATTATTTCCTCATATGCCCAATGCAGGGAGCAGTGAAGGATGCGTGGCACCTTGATTGTAACACTACATTCATCTAAATATTCCTTCATTAAGATACCCAGTCAAGAAAAAACATCAAACTGTGACCAGTGCCTGCCACCTGGTTCAGGTTATCTGTCAGTCAACCTACCAGGGTATTCACAAACAGCACAAACAGCACAGGAACAGCACAGTATTGATGACACCTTTACTAAGGCAGTACCCAAATCCATCTGATTTAGTGATCATAAAATAGTAGCCATATCAAGGAAAAGTTCCTGGGCCTAATATAGTGTGTATAAGAGGTCATATGAGGGGTTTTTCAGTGAATCTTATGTTGAAGATGTAAAGAATATTTGCTGGTCTGTGGTGTGTAATGAGGAACAACCAGACGCTGAATTTGACGCATTTATGAAATGGCTCATTCCAGTTACTAATTAGCATGCACCCATTAAGAAAATGACTTGGATTGATGAGTAATTGAAACATTTTATGGTTGAGAGGGATGAGGCAAAAGGAATGGCAAATAAATCTGGCTGCACAACTGATTGGCGTACTGTAAATTGCGAAATCATGTGAATAAACTGTACAATGAAACAAAGATAAATTATATGAAAAATGATACAGCTTTGGAGCACCTGAAATGAAATGTTGGGCAAAAAGGCAAACTCGGCTCCATCATTTGTTGAATCAGATGGCTCATTCATCACAAAACCCACTGATATTGCCAACTACTTTAATGATTTTTTTCGTTGGCAAGATTAGCAAACTTGGGCATGACATTCCAACAACAAATTCTGAACCTACACATCCATACATAACTGACCAAATTATAAGCGGAAAGCATCACAGTTATGAATTCTGTACAGTGAGTATGGAAGAGGTGAATAGTTTTGTTGTTGTCTATCAACAATGGCAAGCCACCTGGATCTGACAACTTGGATGGAAAATTACTGAGGATGATAGCGGACTATATGTCCACTCCTATTTGCCATCTCTTCAATCTAAGCCTACAGGAAAGTGTGTTCCCTCAGGCCTTGAGGGCAGGCAAAAGTCATTCCGCTAAGAATAGCAAAGCACCCCTTAGTAAACTTTTGGAAAAAATGTTGTTTGACCAGATACAATGCTATTTCACAGTAATCAAATTAACAACAGACTTTCAGCACGCTTATAGGGAAGGGCACTCAACATGTGTGGCACAAAATACCATGAGAAATTGATAATATGAAGATTGTGGGATGTTTTGTTAGACTTCAGTGCCACTTTTGACATTATCAATCTTAATCTGCTGCTGGAAAAACATTTGTATGTACCTGTCTAACAGAACCCAGAGAGTGTTCTTTAATGGAAGCCCCTCCAACTTAATCCAGGTAGAGTCAGGCATTCCCCAGGGAAGCTGTCTAGGCCCCATACTTTTAAAAATCTTTACTAATGACCTACAACTGGCACTGAGTGAAACCTAGGTCTATGTATGCTGATGACTCAACACTATAGATTTCAGCTACCTCAGCAAGTGAAATCACTGCAACACTTAACAAAGAGCTGCAGTCAGCTTCAGAATGGGTGGCAAGAAATAGGATAGTTCTAAATATTTCAAAAACGAAAAGCATTGTATTTAAGACAAATCATTCACTAAACCCTAAACCTCAACTACATATTGTAATGAATAGTGTGGACATTTAGCAAGTTGAGGAGACTAAACTGCTTGGTGTAACCCTGGATTGTAAACTGTCATGGTCAAAACATATTGATGCTACGGTAGCTAAAATGGGAAGAGGTCTGTCCATAATAAACCACTGCTCTGCTTTCTTGACATCGCTATCAACAAAACAAGTCCTACAGGCCCTAGTTTTGTAGCACCTGGACTACTGCCCAGTCATATGGTCTAGTGCCACAAAGAAGAACAAGGCAAATTACAATTGGCCAAGAACAGAGCAGCACGGCTGGCCCTTAAATGTACACGGAGAGACAACATTAATAATATGCATGTCAATCTCTTCTGGCTCAAAGTAGAGGAGAGATTGACTGCATCACTGCTTGTCTTCGTGAGAGGTATTGACATGTTGAAATCACCAAGCTGTCTGTTAAGCGACTAGCAGACAGCTAAGACACCCATACATACCCCACAAGATATACCACCAGAGGTTTCTTCACAGTCCCCAAATCCAGAACAGACAGAACAGAACAGCTGCCCAGTGACACGAGCCTACCAGACGAACTAAACTACTATGGTCGCTTCGAGGCAAGTAACACTGAAGCATGCATAAGAGCATCAGCTGTTCCGGATGACTGTGTGATCACGTTCTCCGTAGCCAATGTGAGTAAGACCTTTATACAGGTCAATATTTACCAGGATGTATACTCCGAGCATGCGCTGACCTACTGGCAAGTGTCTTCACTGACATGTTCAACCTCTCCCTGTCTGAGTCTGTAATACCAACATGTTTCAAGCAGACAACCATAGTCCCTGTGCCCAAGAACACTAAGGTAACCTGCCTAAATGTCTACAGACCTGCAGCACTCACATCTGTAGCCATGAAGTGCTTTGAAAGGCTGGTCATGGCTCACATCAACACCATTATCCCAGAAACCTTAGACCCACTCCAATTTTCATACCACCCCAACAGATTCACAAATTATGCAATCTCTTTTGCACTCCACACTGTCCTTTCACACCTGGACAAAAGGAACACCTATGTGAGAATGCTATTCATTGACCCTGCACATTGACTCTGTACCGGTACCCCTGATATATAGCCCCGCTATCGTTATTTTACTGCTGCTCTTTAATTATTTGTTACTTTTCTTTTTTTTTTAATGTTTAGGTATTTTTTATTAAAACTCCATTGTTTTTTTTATTTCTTCATATAAAAAAGTACACTTATTTAAGGTAAGTTGACTAAGAACACATTCTCATTTACAGCAATGACCTGGGGAATAGTTACAGGGGAGAGGAGGGGGATGAATGAGCCAATTGTAAACTGGGGATGATTAGGTGACCATGATGGTATGAGAGCCAGATTGGGAATTTAGCCAGGACACTGGGGTTAACACCACTACTCTTACGATAAGTGCCATTGGATCTTTAATGACCGCAGAGAGTCAGGATACCCGTTTAACATCCCATCCAAAAGACGGCACCCTACAAGGGCTTGTGAGTAAGCATTTCACTGTAAGGTCTACTGCACCTGTTGTAGTCGGCGCATGTGACAAATAAAATGTGATTTGATTTGAAACTCATAGTACTACATAGAGCCATGACTACATGGAACTCTATTCCACATCATGTAACTCAGTCAAGCAGTAAAATCATATTTGCACCTTATGGAACAACGCAGACCGTGAAGAGACACACACACACAGGCACTCTACACCCCATACGTTTCAATATTGCTATTTTTCTGTATTATTGATTTTGCATTGTAGATATATTTTGGTAGAGTAGTGTGTAATAATGTGTTGTGCTATATACTGTTTTATTGTATGTAATTGCGTAATTGTGATTGGACCCAAGGGGACCAATCATGAATAAAATACACAAAAAATTATGACATGAACAACCAGCCGTCATCACCAAACTCATCACAGTCAGAGACACTCATTCACAATGACCCGCCTAACGATGGGAGTGCAGCTCCCTCTATCTACCAAAACCAACAGACAAATGGATGCAACAGGCTGCTGTACTAATGCTACCACCGCTGATGTTGAGGGTCAGAGCTGAACTGGGCTGAATTCATATTTGAATGTTGTGCGTCCCAAATGGCACCCTATTCCCAACATAGTGTACTACTTTTGAAAAGTGTCCTTTCGGCCCTGGTCAAAAGTGGGCCCTGGTCAAAAGTAGTGCACTAAATAAGGATTAGGATGCCATTTGGGACACCATTTGAGTAGGACAGAAGCCTCTATGTCTTTGTGGAACAGTCAAATTATCTGCTGTTTTGTGGTGCTCTGCAGAGGCCTGTTCTGTGTTTAATACCTCCCATCCTTGGACAGTAAAGGAAATGTAATATGTTTTAGTTTGGATATGAGAAGATATTCAAATGACCTTTGAGGACACTTCCAACTGTTCTCCTCAAAGAAAAACATCAGGGGAAATGTAATTGTTACATCCCTTATTTGCCAAGGCAAAATATTAGGAAAATCAGACATTGAAATGACATTGATCCCCAACGTTTGTGCGGGACTACTGCCCACAGGGAGATTCAGGATACGTCCCAAATTATGTCCTATTCCCTATATAGTGCACTACTTTTGACCAGAGCTCTATGGGCCCTGGTAAAATGTAGTGCACTACATGGAGAATATAGTGCCATTTGGGATAAAACCCGAGCCTCCTCTGTTGGATTATCTGCACCAAGGTTGCTAGCCTACTACACCTCCTACTGATCTCCTTTAAACAGGATCTCTCCATTCCCCTCCTCTCTATTGTACAGACACGTCACTGTGTGGAATTAGGCATTTCGGGTACAGAATTTAAAAAAGAAGCCATCCTGCCGTCATATCTTTTAGCCACGATGCTATGACTACTCTGGCTGTTCTGTTGTGTTCTTGGCTGGCTGACTCTTTGGGAAATGATGCTTTGACATTTATAGCCGGAGCGTGTTGCCTGACGCACTCACTGTTTGCTCTTTGTTTTATTGAGGGTGATGAGTCACTCTTTCTTCCCTTCCACTGTCCGGCACTGCTGCACAGGAGACTCAGTTTCCACGGCAATGGATCCTCAGGTCGGACAGTGCCTTCATGGCGCAAGAGCATTAATTAGATGTGAGCGATGTGGCACCGGTGGTGTGGATGGACATTGAAAGGGACAGTTAGCAACAGCCTGGACAGTTCACAAACACCCAACTGTCAAACCAGACCATCACCTCTCCCAGCACCATCCGATTTCGACTGACCATCACACAGACATCCACATTAAACCCTGTCAAAGGGCCAATCCTACTCCTTCAATTTTTGTTCCAAAACTACCTCAAATGTTTCTTTGCTGTCCTCATAGGAGAACCCTTTGTAGAACCCTTTTTGGTCCCAGGTAGAGTTTCATGTAGAACTCTTTACAAAGGGGGTTCTACATGGAACCTAAAAGAGTTCTACCTGGAACCAAAAAAGGTGCTAGCTGGAGCCAAAAAGGGTTCTGCTATGGTAACAGCCGAATAAGCCTTTTGGAACCCTTTTTTTCCGAAGAGTCTAGACGAGGCCGTCTCAAATAACTCTCTCCAATTTTCATAGGAAATGCGTTTGCTGTATGCTGATACAATGATTGCCAAAACCAATTGTCATCTAGTCTTATCTGGAGATGCAAGCAATAGTACACACACTTAGACTTCAATTAAACGCCACTGAGAAAATAAATTGAAGCGCAGGCCGACTGAGCCTCAAATTATATGAATTGATACACAGAGTGATAAAAGTATGAATTCAGTTCATTTATCAAAGTAAGAACATCATGTTGCTGTTGAGATTTTGGGATGGCCACAGTCTCTCCTTCAACATACTTTTGGATCGCTCCCATCTCTTTCATCGTTGATGCACTCAGATCCAAACCATTCTCTCTATTCTCTTTATTTGCAAAATACAGTTGAAATGCCGCTGAAACAAACAAGATGAAAGGGACAGCGGGCCTGTCTGTCTGATCCGGGCCCATCAGCATTGGAGGAGGGCTCTCTGTCTGTCCTTTGGCTGAATCACAGCAGTCTAGAACAGCAAAGAACTGAGCCTTTGTTGACTTATCATAATTCACTGTTGTCTTTAATGAGGCTACCACACACCAGCTCTATTTTAACCATCTGTTTGAAAGCCTAATGAACACGGAGCTTCAGGTCAGACGGAACGTTAATGAGAGGGACTGCTGAGAGAAGAGAGAGAGAGAGAGAGAGAGAAAGAGATAAAGAGAGCCAGAGAGAGAGAGACTGACTGGGATGGATCTCCCCATTAATCAGCACATTCTGTAATTACACAGCACAAACACATAGCTACACAGCTCCCACCAGGCAGGCTGCTGACTGGGGATGCTTTCCCCCAGAATACATCCTCTTCCTTCTCTCTCCACTGTCAGGTATATTAGGAAAGAGCCATTTCCTCCACGGCCTGCGCTTAAGTAGTACTGACTGACTGAAACATGGGTGGGAGGGTTGGATGGTAAATCGCTCAAATAGATGATGTGAGCGAGGTAGGCAGCCATTAGTGGCTTGTCTTGGGCATAACTGTGTTTCCAGGGCATTGGTGTTTATGGTGCCTTTTCAACATAATTGGTTGGAGTGGTTGGAGTGCCTGCTGATTGATGATTGACATGTATCCACCACTGGAGTAGACCAGCAACAGGGTTTCCATATGCAACTGAAACATTAGAACCCATAACAAAATGTGTTATGTAACTCTAGTGGCAGTTCAGCTGTTGCATGAAACTCCATTGAATGTGACACAAGCCCTCAAAGCAATTAGAGCCATGGAAACAAATTCAAAAAGAAAAAAACGTAATGTCAATAACCGATACTTAATAACCATTATGATTGAAATACTGGTATTTCAATACCTACCGACATTGAATAATTGGAATTGACATTGAGAAATTGAAATGTTTCCTCATACCCTTATAAAACTGTCAAACCCATTTGTGGAAGCACACAGCACTGAGACACTGTCGGACAGAACAGCAAGTCAATCTCCATGTGGTCTATTATGCAAAAAGCGATGAGAGGTGTAGAAGAAAATCATTAAACCATCAAGGAAGTAGCCTCTGCCCTTTACATGAATCACTACTGCCACTCTACCACTCGCCATACCCTGGACTTGCATCACAAATGCTACCCTATTCCCTACATCGTGCACTACTTTTGATAGGGCTCTGGTCAAAAGTAGTGCATGATGTAGGGAATAGGGTGCCAGTTGCAACTCACCCCCAGTCTGATGTTATCCACCCCGGGAGAGAGAGTGAGACAGCCTGGCCATCAGTAGTGGTGGCTTCTTAACAGCCACATTAAAAAGCGGTGTCTAATTGCTACGTTGCTCCTGAGTGCCTGAAGTGTTGTTGCTAACAGCAACCATAAGTGATTCCTTTTTGTCTAACTACACTTCCCTCTCTCAGTAGAGCAAGATGAGGTTCACCGTAAAATGTCACAGTAGAAAGAGAGGTAGTGGCATTTGCTCTGCACCTGAACAATAGTATATTTAGTAGAATTTTAAACTAGTGGGCTTAGTATACACTGAGCGGACAAAACATTTTTCACGACATCGACTGACCAGGTGAAACCAGGTGAAATCTATGATCCCTTACTAATGTCACCTGTTAAATCCACTTCAGTCAGTGTGGATGCAGGAGAGGAGGGTTAAAGGAGGATTTTGAAGCCATGACACAATTTGTGACAAGGATTGTGTATGTCTGCCATTCAGAGGGGGAACGGGCGAGACAAAAGATTGAAGTGCCTTCTAACGGGGTATGGTAGTAGGTGCCGGGCGCACCGGTTTGTGTGTGTCAAGAACTGCAACGCTGCTGAGTTTTTCACGCTCAACAGTTTCCCATGTGTATCAAGAATGGTCCACCACCCAAAGGACATCCAGCCAACTTGACACAACTGCGGGAAGCATTGGAGTCAGCATGGGCCAGCATCCCTGTGGAATGTTTTCGACACCTTGTAAAGTCCATGCCTGGATGAATTAAGGCTGTTCTGAGGGCAAAAGGGGGTGCAACTCAACAATAGGAATGTGTTCCTAATGTTTTGTCCACTCGGTGAATACGATGATGATGATGATCCATCTGTGCCCTCTAGGCCAGTTAGTACCACGATGCCAGAGAGTGATTCACTGTGGTGTGGAAAAGGTCACCAGCTGTCATGTTACCTTGTGCCATTCTGAGATAACAGTGGGCACAATGAGGAATGCCATTCATCCTGCCAACAACAAGATAGTCAATCAGCTACACCCGTTACAGGAGGACCTTTTCCAAATCATTCACATTCACTAATTAAGAGCTATTCTAGTGCCAATTAACCACAATTTCATCATTTGTAAGCTGTAAATTAGTTATTTTGATGCAAAGTCATTCATTGCAAGAATATTTCCAATAAAGCATCTTCATGCCACATAAATAAACAATAACAAAAAAATATCTACATCTTCATCAAGCTACATGGAAGTGCAATGAGTGTCGTCAGTGTTTATGGAGTCAGAACAGGTGTGACAGTTAGTGCCATTGATTCATCCAGGGAGCAGAGGGAGGGAGGGAGCAGACCGAGCACCAATGGCTCAGCTTTGGAACCCCCTCCAGGGAGACTGCTGGGCGGCAGGTGGGCGTCAGCTGCCCCCATACATCACAGTCCTAACAGCCTCTTACTGCAGCCGCTCGGCCAGAGGAGTGGAGGGCCATGGGGTATGGTGAGGAGGGGGAAAGAGCAGAAAAAATGTCAACAGAAATGTGGAGGGAAAAAAGAAAGAGAGGGAGAAACCGGGCCCCTAAACACATCAGAAAAAGGAGTTGTCGAAAAAAAAAAACCACTAAGTAAAACAAAGGAGTCAGCTGCTGCTGGAGTGTACTGCATGAACAGCTGCTGCCAAAAACTCAGCCGAGGACAAAGTGTGTTCTGTTTGGACTGGAGCTGAGCCAGGCTGGGCCGGGTTGACTAGGTCAGCTTCCCAAATGGCACCCTATTCCCTATTTAGTGCGCTACTTTTGACCAAGGCCTACCCAGCTAACACATTTGGTTCCTTGGAAGTTGTGGGAATGTACGTTTTTGGTTTCCTATTGGTTTCCTATACGTTTTTTCAACATTATGAGAACGGAAGTGAAAACTTAACCTGTTCTGGGAATGTTCATTTTTACGTTCCAGAGAGGTTCTGAGAATGTTTTACTAGGTTTCACTGAAAATTTTCCTGTGAGGTTTTATTAATGTTCTGAGAATGAAAATGATAGGTAATTTGAAGGCAATTAAATAACATTCTGAGAACATGTTTGAATAAGGCTTTAAATAACATGGCTAGCGTAGTTTGGGTTAACTGTTTTGAACTCCAAGCACAGATAGGACACATGTAAATGAATTTGCTTATGCAATAATCCATCAAACACATTTATTTTTTATTGTGGCACAATGTCAGTGAGATTCGAACCTATGATCTTCATTTTGCTATCCACTGCGCCACCAGGATGGAGCTAACATGCCATGTTTTTTTTACTCATACAAAGCTGTTCATTTTAGTCTATTCAAACAGACCCCATTTCAAAGGAAACAAGCACTCATTAAGGTCAGGTTTGGCCTATTAGTGGACGTGGCCAACACACTTAACAAGATAGTGGATAGAGAGCATTTTATTGACGCTGAGAATGGATTATATATGTTTGACATTCTTAAAACGTTCTCTGAACATTACAACATTTTTCTTGTGTTTTTTTATGGAACGTTTTCTTAACGTTCTCAGAACAATTTGAGAACATGACTTTAAAGTGGAACTGACAGCGTTACCTAATTTGCAAATACGAAACAAACAGACAATCAAAATATGAAATTCCCAGTTTATACTTCAAAACCAACTTTATAATAGGTTGTCAAAGTTCCATGACGTACAGTACGGCATTGTTGACAGAATAGATGGATGCAGTTCTTGGTTGTCAAAGAATATTGCTATCAAGTTGAAAATCACAACTGGCCTGGTACTTTGTTTGCTGCCTCCACCCATTCGGAATGTATTGTTTCAGTTTCAGTAACTCAATCTTTTTTACAAAAACGCACGACTGTAACAAACTAAGGCTGGTAATATCACTACAATCAAGCTAGCAAGGGCAATGATCGCAAGTCAGTCAAAACGTGGCTAATAGGTTAGCGCAGATGTGTCAAACATAAGGCCCGCGGGCCAAATAGGTCAGACAGGCGAGTATAAATGAGTCAACAGGTGAGTCATCTAGTAATTACAGCCTGATGTGCTCGTATCGATGAATTCAACTTCAAATGCGCTGCTTTTGTGTGTCCTGTTTAAAAAATATATATATTTCACCTTTATTTAACTAGGTAGGCTAGTTGAGAACAAGTTCTCATTTACAACTGCGACCTGGCCAAGAGAAAGCAAAGCAGTGCGACATAAACAACAACACAGAGTTACACATGGAATAAACAAATATACAGTCAATAATACAATAGAAAAAGTCTATATACAGTGTGTGCAAATGAGGTAGGATAAGGGAGGTAAGACAATAAACAGGCCATAGTGGCAAAATAAATACAATATAGCAATTAAACACTGGAGTGATAGATGTGCAGAAGATGAGTGTGCAAGTAGAGATACTGGGGTGCAAAGGAATAAAATAAAAATAAAAAATTACAGTATGGGGATGAGGTAGTTGGATGGGCTATTTACAGATGGGCTATGTACAGGTGCATCTGTGAGCTGATCTGTGAGCTGATCTGACAGCCGGTGCTTAAAGTTAGTAAGGGAGATAGGAGTCTCCAGCTTCAGTGATTTTTGCAGTTCGCTCCAGTCATTGGCAGCAGAGAACTGGAAGGAAAGGCAGCCAAAGCAGGAATTGGCTTTGGGGGTGACCAGTGACATATACCGGCTGGAGCGCGTGCTACGGGTGGGTGCGGCCATGGTGACCAGTGAGCTGAGATAAGGCGGGGCTTTACCTAGCAGAGACTTATAGATGACCTGGAGCCAGTGGGTTTGGTGACGAATATGAAGCAAGGGCAAGCCAACGAGAGCATACAGGTCGCAATGGTGTGTAGTATATGGGGCTTTGGTGACAAAACGGATAGCACTGTGATAGACTGCATCCAATTTGTTGAGTAGAGTGTTGGAGGCTATTTTGTAATTACATCGCCAAAGTCAAGGATCAGTAGGATAGTCAGTTTTACGAGGGTATGTTTGGCAGCATGAGTGAAGGATGCTTTGTTGCGAAATAGGAAGCCAATTCTAGATTACATTTAGGATTGGAGATGCTTAATGTAAGTCTGGAAGGATAGTTTACAGTCTAGCCAGACACCTAGGTATTTGTAGTTGTCCACGTATTCTAAGCCAGAACCGTCCAGAGTAGTGATGCTGGATGGGCGGGCAGGTGTGGGCAGCGATTGGTTGAAGAGCATGCATTTAGTTTTACTGTCACGTCCTGACCATAGAGAGCTCTTATTTTCTATGGTAGAGTAGGTCAGGGTGTGACTGGGGGTTAGTCTAGTTTATTATTTCTATGTGGGGATCTAGTTTTGTTTTCTATGTTGGTGATTTTGTATGATTCCAAATTAGAGGCAGCTGGTAATCGTTGTCTCTAATTGGGGATCATATTTAGGTAGCTTTTTTCCACCTGTGTTTTGTGGGATATTGTTTTGTGTTTGTGCACGTTTCGTTCTTTCTTTATTGTTTTGTGCGTTTCACTAAATAAAGATGTGGTACCCAGATCACGCTGCACATTGGTCCGAGTATGCTTCAAACGATCGTGACATTTACTTGCATTTAAGAGCAGTTGAAGGCCATGGAAGGAGAGTTGTATGGCATTGTAGCTCGTCTGGAGGTTAGTTAACACAGTGTCCAAAGAAGGGCCAGAAGTATTCAAAATTGTGTCATCTGTGTAGAGGTGGATCAGAGAATCACCAGCAGCAAGAGTGACATCATTGATGTATACAGAGAAAAGAGTCGGCCCGAGAATTGAACCCTGTGGCCCCCCATAGAGACGGAGGTCCGGACAACAGGCCCTCAAATATTTGACACACTGAACTCTATCTAAGACGTAGTTGGTGAACCAGGTGAACGAGTCATTTGAGAAACCAAGGCCGTTGAGTCTGCCGAAGAGAATACGGTGATTGACAGAGTCAAAAGCCTTGGCCAGGTCGATGAATACAGCTGCACCGTATTGTCTCTTATCGATGGCGGTTATGATATCGTTTAGGATCTTGAGCATGGCTGATGTGCACCCATGACCAGCTCAGAAACCAGATTGCATAGTGCAGAAGGTACGGTGGGATTCGAAATGGTCGGTGATCTGTTTGCTTGGCTTTCGAAGACTTTAGAAAGGCAGGGTAGGATAGATATATGTCTGTAACAGCTTGGGTCTAGAGTGTCTCCCACCTTGAAGAGGGGGATGGCCCTGGCAGCTTTCCAATCTTTGGGGAGCTCAGACGATACGAAAGAGATGTTGAAGAGGCTAGTAATAGGGGATGCAACAATTTCAACTGATAATTTTAGAAAGAGATTATCCAGATTTTCTAGCCCGGCTGATTTGTAGGGGTCCAGATTTTGTAGCTCTTTCAGAACATCAGCTATCTGGATTTGGGTGAAGGAGAAATGGGGGAGGCTTAGGCAAGTTGCTGTGGGGGTGCAGAGCTGTTGACCGGGGTAACCCCTACCCCAGTCAACAGCTCTGCACCCCCAGGTGGAAAGCATGGCCAGCCGTAGAAAAATGCTTATTGAAATTCTCAATTATCGTAGATTTCTTGGTGGTGACAGTGTTTCCTAGCCTCAATGCAGTGGGCAGCTGGGAGGAGGTGCTGTTATTCTCCATGGACTTTACAGTGTTCCAGAACTTTTTGGAGTTTGTGCTACAGGATGGAAATTTCTGTTTGATAAAGCAAGCCTTTGCTTTCCTAACTGCCTGTGTATATTGGTTCCTAACTTCCCTGAAAAGTTGCATATTGCGGGGGCTATTCGATGCTAATGCAGTACGCCACAGGATGTTTTTGTGCTGGTCCAGGGTAGTCAGGTCTGGAGTGAACCAAGGGCTATATCTTTTTCTGGTTCTATATTCTTTGAATGGGGCATGCTTATTTAAGATGGTGAGGAAAGCACTTTTTAAAGAATAACCAGGCATCCTCTACTGACGGAATGAGGTCAATATCCTTCCAGGATACCCGGGCAAGGGTGATTTAGAAAGGCCTGCTCGCTGAAGTGTTTTGGGAAGCGTTTGACAGTGACGAGGGGTAGTCGTTTGACCGCAGACCCATTACAGACAATGAGGCAGTGATCTCTGAGATCCTGGTTGAAGACAGCAGAGGTGTATTTGGAGGGCAGGTTGGTTAGGATGATATTTAAGTCATTTAGCAGACGCTCTTATATATATGAGGGTGCCCGTGTTTACAGATTTGGGGTTGTACCTGGTAGGTTCATTGATCATTTGTGTGAGATTGAGGGCATCAAGCTTGTAAGCTTATTACAAAAACATTTGAGCAGTAGCCTAGGCTGCCTACTCAACTACAATACATGTTTAGTGCACCATGCAGCAATTCTACATTTAACCACAACGGTGATCCATGCAGTGCAAAAAAAAGACAGTTATAAATGTTACAACAACCTATAGCTACACTTTTGTTATTTGGAGCTATTGAATACTTTCTTATTAGGGTCGCAGCTAGCGCATCTATTTATGTAGCTAGCTATGTATTTAGCAAGCTGAAAACACGGAGCCTAACATTAGCTACCGTAGATAGCTAGCTAGCTGCTGGGAGGATGTCATGTCATTGGAGGAGTGGGTGAGTGACTGACTTTTTCCCCTCATATCGTTTTTTTCTGTGGCTACAGCTAAAGATTCAGATGTCATTTGGTTAGCTAGTGTAACAGTATAACTTTAGACCGTCACCTCGCCCATACCCGGGTGCAAACCAGGGACCCTCTGCACACATCAACAACAGTCACCCACGAAGCATCTCTAACCATCGCTTCACAAAAGCTGCGGCCCTTGCAGAGCAAGGGGAACCACTACTTCAAGGTCTCAGAGCAAGTGACTTCACCGATTGAAACGCTATTTATCGCGCACCACCGCTAACTAAGCTAGCCGTTTCACATCCGTTACACTAGCAAGAAATGTGAATTGCTATGATGGCTAGCTAGCTAGCTATGCTGAATTTGAATAACTGTAATCCACAGTTAATGTATCTCTTAGATGTCAATTAAATCTATTTAGCATCGATCAAATGGACAGGTAGGCAGCCAAGTTCCCATTGAGTTGTCAAAACCTAAGTTTGGACAAGCATACATTGGCAGGAAAGCTGCAGAAGGATGAGCAGGTTACTATCACCCATCATTTAACAGTGCAATTTTGATGGCCAACTAGCAGAAAAAGTTTGAGAGGGTTTATCTGATGTTCCCTCTTTAGATTTTAGCTCATTTCGCTCAGGGTAGCATTAGTTATTGATCTTGTTGTTGTTGATGTGCATAAGCAACTGAGGGAGAGAGCTACCTTTTCATGGTTGTTTGATCAATAGGACTGTGAAGTTCCTAATTGTAAGAGGACTCTCTTGGTATTTACATATTTGCAGAAATCCACTCAGGTGTATTTTGTGGCTTTTGGCGAATGCCTTCTAATGATCTGAAGTTGCGCTGTTGCTAATGCCTGTAATCCACAGTTCAGTTCATAGTGAACGATAGCAGGCCCTTGTGGCAAATGGCTTATTTGCATATACTGTAGGGCTACTGTGGCTCTGATTGGGTATGGCACACCAGTCTGCCTAGACTCCAGTCCTGGAAAAGACTGATGTTTTTGATTTATTTTTATTTACTGCGGTGTCTATTAAACGCACGGCCGCTTTCCCACTCTATATTGCTATCGAATTTTCACATGCCTTACTATACGTCATTCCCAAACATTCTATGAATTTTTGAAAACGTGAAAATGAACATGTATCTAAGTGCTCGCTGTAAAAAAAAAAATCTGCTGAAGTAATGAAATACCAAGAAAATAACTATCACCAGGCAGAGTCATGCTCTCACCAAGCTCTAAGACACATATGGTTTTCAGAACACTATGTACTAGCTGTGAAGTCAGAAGAAAAACCCAAACCTCAGGCAAAGAGCTATAAAAAGAAAAGAACACTATATTCTGACTTTTTACCCCATCCCGAACATGAAAAGAAAGTGAGTGACTCACTTTACTGTACTGTAGTTCTAGAAGTAATAACACGCCAGAGGAAGGAGGTTCTGTCAAATGGAAAGAGTAACAATCCTCCTGAAGACCAACGATCAATGTCTGGGTTTCTTTCCAAGATCATGTATTTTCTTGTGGCTATGCTACCTCATTATGCTATGTTTTGGAAATGTCTGACAATGTTACCCAAAATTGTTTTTTAAACCTGCATTTTTGGGGGGTGAATCAAACTTTTAGAAGTAGGCACGTGTCTTCTCTGTTCCACATGACTTGAGAAAAATGAAACAGCACTCCAAGTATCTGAGCTGAATTGGACGTGCACAGCTCTAGAAACCATGTCCATCCTGACTACATATTTGACTGGCAGCCAGACAAGACCTTTTGGCCCTGGTATACACTACCACTACCAGTCATAGGCCAGCGTCCAGAAATAGCATGGGTTTACTGCTATAGAAACACCTCCTTTATTCCCTATTAATATCACCAGTATGAATGTGTGTAAAGTGAAAGTTACCTCTACTGTTCCCCCGGTGTTTAAGACAAGTAAAGGAATATGTTGTGTGGAATAAAGACTTTATTCTGATAGCCAAACCACTCTGTAAGTTTTTCATTAGTGGATTTGAGGCCTAGCGAGGAATCAACTTACAGGCTATGAGGTTACATGAGAAGGTTTTGGAAAAAGTATCCCGGTCACTAGACATTTTTACGTGTGTTTATAAGGAATAAAGTTAATGACCCCGAAGCTTTATGATTGATTCACAATTAGGGGAATAACAGTATAATGCTCTAGTCCAGTGGTTCCCAAACGGTGGGTCGAGGCCTACTGGGGGTGCAAAATCGTTTTTTTTAAGGAACATGAAAGTTGTAATACTAGAATTCACAAGATGTCATTTCTAAATTGGGTAGTGCATCAACAGGTTTTCTCTTGTCAT
Source organism: Oncorhynchus keta (assembly GCF_023373465.1). NCBI lineage: Eukaryota > Metazoa > Chordata > Actinopteri > Salmoniformes > Salmonidae > Oncorhynchus > Oncorhynchus keta. The sequence continues at coordinate 30,458,750 of NC_068424.1, read as the reverse complement.
GTTAGTCATTGCAGACCTTAGAGAGCTATTTATAACTTGTTAGAAATGTCCAGATCAACTAGCCCATGTCAGCTAGTGTTATTTTAGCTAGGTTCTTCAGCCCATTGATTTTGTTGTAATGTTTGAGTCACTCAGATATCACATGAACACACATAAGACATGGCAAAATGTGTAGAATAGCAGGACATTTTCTTTAAAATGGCAAAAAGAAACACTCCACTCCACTCCACTCCATGACAAATTGTATAGAATTGTAGGAAATAAGCTTTAAATCTGAAAGATTGTGCTGGATGCTCCCCATTGATGGAAGGGGGCCCGAGTGAGGTTTGGAAACGAATGCTCTATTCTAAATTACATAATTGCATATACTTTTTATGGCTGTTTATTTACCACTACAATCAGATGCGGGCACTAAGACCGCACTCAGTCAGCTGTGTAAGGAAACAAGCAAACAAGCAAATAGGAAACCACTCACCCAGAGGTGGCACTCCTAGTGGCCGGAGACTTTAATGCAGGGAAACTTAAATCATTTCTACCAAATCTCTATCAACGTGTTAAATGTGCAACCAGAGGGGGAAAAAATCTAGATCACCTGTACTCCACACACAGAGACGTGTACAAAGCTCTCCCTCGCCCTTCATTTGGTAAATCCGACCACAACTCTATCCTCCTGATTCCTGCTTACAAGCTAAAATTAAAGCAGGAAGCACCAGCGACTCGGTCTATAAAAAAAATGATGCTAAACTACAGGACAGTTTTGCTATCACAGACTGGAACATGTTCCGGGATTCTTCTGATGACATTGAAGAATACACCACATCAGTCACTGGCTTTATCAATAAGTGCATTGAGGACGTCATCTCCACAGTGGCTGTACGTACATACCCCAACCAGAAGCCATGGATTACAGGCAACATTCGCACTGAACTAAAGGGTAGAGCTGCCACTTTCAAGGTGCGGGACTCTAACCCGGAAGCTTACAAGAAATCCCGCTATGCCCTGCGACGAACCATCAAACAGGCAAAGCATCAATACAGGGCTAAGATTGAATCATACTACACCGGCTCCAAAGCTCGTCGGATGTGGCAGGGCTTGCAAACTATTACAGACTACAAAGGGAAGCACAGCCGTGAGCTGCCCAGTGACACGAGCCTACCAGACGAGCTAAATCACTTCTATGCTCGCATCGAGGCAAGCAATACTGAGGCCAACGTGCATAAGATGTTTAAACAGGTCAACATACACAAGGCTGCGGGGCCAGATGGATTACCAGGACGTGTGCTCCGGGCAGGTGTCTTCACTGACATTTTCAACATGTCCCTGATTGAGTGTGTAATACCAACATGCTTAAAGCAGACAACCATAGTCCCTGTGCCCAAGAACACAAAGGCAACCTGCCTAAATGACTACAGACCCGTAGCACTCACGTCTGTAGCCATGAAGTGCTTTGAAAGGCTGGTAATGGTTCACATCAACACCATTATCCCAGAAACCCTAGACCCACTCTAATTTGCACACCGCCCAAACAGATCCACAGATGATGCAATCTCTATTGCACTCCACACTGCCCTTTCCCACTTGGACAAAAGGAACACCTATGTGAGAACGCTATTCATTGACTACAGCTCAGCATTCAACATCATAGTACCCTCAAAGCTCATCACTAAGCTAAGGAACCTGGGACTAAACACCTCCCTCTGCAACTGGATCCTGGACTTCCTGACGGGTCGCCCCCAGAGACCAGGCAGGGTGATGCCAGAATAACAACCTATCCCTCAAAGCAGCCAAGACTAAGGAGATGATTGTGGACTACAGGAAAAGGAGCGCCGAGCACGTCCCCATTCTCCTCGACGGGGCTGTAGTGGAGCAGGTTGAGAGCTTCAAATTCCTTGGTGTCCACATCAACAACAAACTAGATTGGTCCAAACACACCAAGACAGTCGTGAAGAGGACACGACAAAGCCTATTCCCCCTCAGGAAACTAATAAGATTTGGCATGGGTCCTGAGATCCTCAAAAGGTTCTACAGCTGCATCATCGAGAGCATCCTGACCGGTTGCATCATTGCCTGATACGGCAATGCAGAGGGTACTTCAGAGGGTAGTGCGTACGGCCCAATACATCACTGGGGCAAAGCTGCCTGCCATCCAGGACCTCTACACCAGGCGGTGTCAGAGGAAGGTCCTAAAAATGGTCAAAGACCCCAGCCACCCCTGTCATAGACTGTTCTATCTACTACCGCATGGCAAGTGGTACCGGAGTGCCAAGTCTAGGACAAAAACGTTTTTACCCCCAAGCCATAAGACTTCTGAACAGGTAACCATTGTGTGCCCTCCCCCCAACCCCTCCTTTACGCTGATGCTACTCTCTGTTTATCTTATATGCATAGTCACTTTAACCATACATCCATATACATACTACCTCAATTGGCCCGACCAACCAGTGCTACCTCACATTGGCGAACTGGGCTATCTACATTGTGTTCCACCTCCCGCCAACCGCTCCTTTTACGCTACTGCTACTCTCTGTTCATCATATATATCATTCTCTCTGTTCATCATATATGCATAATCACTTTAACCATACCTACATGTACATACTACCTCAATAAGCCTGACTAACCGATGTCTGTATATAGCCTTGCTACTCTTATTTTCAAATGTATTTTTACTGTTGTTTTATTTCTTTACTTACCTACTCACACACACACACACACATACCTTTTTTTCCGCACTATTGGTTAGAGCCTGTAAGTAATAATTTCACTGTAAGGTCTACCTACACCTGTTGTATTCGACGCACGTGACAAATAAACTTTGAATTGATTTGCAGCATCTAAAAATTTTACATTTCAATAAAACATTCCAATTTTAATTTTTTTATTTAATTTTAATTGGACCTTTATTTAACCAGGTAGGCTAGTTGAGAACAAGTTCTCATTTGCAACTGCGACCTAGCCAAGATAAAGCGTAGCAATTCGACACATACAACAACACAGTTACACAAGGAATAAACAAAACATACAGTCAATAATACAGTAGAACAAAAGAAAACAAAAATTATATATATGGTGGCGAAGTAATTACAATAAAACAATTAAACACTGGAATGGTAGATCGGCAGAAGATGAATATGCAAGTAGAGATACTGGGGTGCAAAGGAGCTAAATAAATAAATAAATACCAGTATGGGGATGAGGTAGGTAGATAGATGGGCTGTTTACAGATGGGCAATGTACAGGTGCAGTGATCTGTGAGCTGCTCTGACAGCTGGTGCTTAAAGCTAGTGAGGGAGATGTGAGTCTGCAGCTTTATCGATTTTTGCAATTCGTTCCAGTCATGGGCAGCAGAGAACTGGAAGGAAAGACGACCAAAGGAGGAATTGGCTTTGGGGGTGACCAGTGAGATATACTTGCTGGAGTGCGTGCTGCGAGTGGGTGCTGCTATGGTGACCAGTGAGCTGAGAAAAGGCGGTGCTTTACCTAGCAGAGACTTGTAGATAACCTGTAGCCAGTGGGTTTGGCGACGAGTATGAAGCGAGGGCCAACCAACGAGAGCGTACAGGTCGCAATGGTGGGTAGTGTATGGGGCTTTGGTGACAAAACGGATGGCACTGTGATAGACTGCTGAGTAGAGTGTTGGAGGCTATTTTATAGATGTCATCAACGAAGTTGAGGATCGGTAGGATGGTCCGTTTTCCAAGGGTATGTTTGGCAGCATGAGTGATGGATGCTTTGTTGCGATATAAGAAGCCGATTCTAGATTTAATTTTGGATTGGAGATGCTTATTGTGAGTCTGGAAGGAGAGTTTGCAGTTTAACCAGACACACAGGTATTTCTAGTTGTCCACGTATTCTAAGTCAGAGCCGTCCAGAGTCGTGATGCTGGACGGGCGAGCAGGAGCGGGAAGTGATCGATTGAATACCATGCATTTAATTTTACTTGCCTTTAAGAGCAGTTGGAGGCCACGGCAGGAGAGTTTGGCAGTATGGCATTGAAGCTCGCCTGGAGGTTAGTTAACACATAGTGTCCAAAGAGTGGCCAGAAGTATACAGAATGGTGTCGTCTGCGTAGAGGTGGATCAGAGAATCACCAGCAGCAAGAGCAACATCATTGATGTATACAGAAAAGAGAGTCGGCCCGAGAATTGAACCCTGTGGCACAACCATAGAGACTGTCAGAAGTCCGGACAACAGGCCCTCCGATTTGACACACTGAACTCTATCATAGAAGTAGTTGGTAAACCAGGCGAGGCAATCATTTGAGAAACCAAGGCTGTCGAGTCTGCCAATAAGAATGTTGTGATTGACAGAGTCGAAAGCCTTGGCCAGGTCGATGAATACGGCTGCACAGTAATGTCTCTTATCGATGGCGGTTATGATGTCGTTTAGAACCTTGAGCGTGGCTGAGGTGCACCCATGACCAGCTCTGAAACCAGATTGCATAGCCGAGAAGGTATGGTGGGATTCGAAATGGTCAGTAATCTGTTTGTTAACTTGGCTTTCGAAGACCTTAGAAAGACAAGGTACGATCGATATAGGTCTGTAGCAGTTTGGGTCTACAGTGTCACCCCCTTTGAAGAGGGGGATGACCGCGACAGCTTTCCAATCTTTGGGAATCTCAGACGATACGAAAGAGAGGTTGAACAGGCTAGTAATAGGGGTTGCAACAATTTTGGCAGATCATTTTAGAAAGAGAGGGTCCAGATTGTCTAGCCTGGCTGATTTGTAGGGGTCCAGATTTTGTAGCTCTTTCAGAACATCAGCTATCTGGATTTGGGTGAAGGAGAAATGGTGGGGGCTTTGGCGGGTTGCTGAGGAGGGTGCCAGGCAGTTGACCGGGGTAGGGGTAGCCATGTGGAAAGCATGGCCAGCCGTAGAGAAATGCTTATTGAAATTCTCAATTACAGTGGATTTATCGGTGGTGACAGTGTTTCCTAGCCTCAGAGCAGTGGGCAGTTGGGAGGAGGTGCTCTTATTCTCCATGGACTTTACAGTGTCCCAGAACTTTTTTGTGTTAGTACTACAGGATGCACATTTCTGTTTGAAAAAGCAAGCCTTAGCTTTTCTAACTGCCTGTGTATATTTGTTCCTAACTTGAAAAGTTGCATATCACGGGGGCTATTCGATGCTAATGCAGAACGCCACGGGATATTTTTGTGCTGGTCAAGGGCAGACAGGTCTGGAGTGAACCAAGGACTATATCTATTCCTAGTTCTACATTTTTTGAGAGGGGCATGCAATTTCCTTCCTGGTCAAATAGACTTGTCGTCCCTTTCAGATCAATCTGGCTAGTAAACCCTCTTACCCCATCACAGCAGGTGGCACAGCTCCCATTTAGTCATCCCCCACTCTTTTGTGTTTTTTTATTCTCCCAATTCTGCTTCATCTAACATGGCTCCTCCAGCCAATACAGAGACAGCTGCTGTGTCATGTCGCTCCAAGCATAGGGCAGCTGCTGGTCCTCAGACAGTCCCCAAGGCCCTCTCCACAAAGTCAGTTAGTTTCTACATGTACATTACCCATTGGTCGGTAGCAGAGGCCTCACAGGAACATGCCCAGACATGTCCACATCATTTGCACTGTAGGGAGACTTAGTCCTGCCCAATATCCGTGTCTGTTTGTACATCTTTCTCACAAGTGTTTTCCATTGTGCCACTCCTTCCCTTCTTCATCTGGAAAACTCAACTGTAAATGGTTGGTTGACAGCCATTTGAGCTCAGATGTGACTGTACCTGCTCAGCAAAAAAACTATGATTCAGGCATTGTTACCTGCTAAATGGTTGGGGGAGGCAGACCTGATGATGTCATTGATTTTGAACTTCAAAGAAGCCAGACATTTATTACATGCTGTTGTCCCATGACAGACACAGAAAGTAGTAGTACTGCATCACAGTGTAGGTATATTTCATGATATTATTTTCTAAATCACTGCTGTGTATAAATGTGGAGAACCAGTTGCTGTGAACTGTCATGTCAATGAATGATTTACCAAACAATGAATCTGGTGTATTCTGATTGGTCAGATGTTGGTATTTAATTTTTCTTTTTTTAATTCACCTTTATTTAACCAGGTAGGCTAGTTGAGAACAAGTTCTCATTTACAACTGCGACCTGGCCAGGATAAAGCATAGCAGTGTGAACAGACAGCAACACAGAGTTACACATGGAGTAAACAATAAACAAGTCAATAACACAGTAGAAAAAAGAAAGAAAAAAAATAGTCTATATACATTGTGTGCAAAAGGCATGAGGAGGTAGGCGTAATAATGACAATTTAGCAGATTAACACTGGAGTGATAAATGATCAGATGGTCATGTGCAGGTAGAGATACTGGTGTGCAAAAGAGCAGAAAAGTCAATAAATAAAAACAGTATGGGAATGAGGTAGGTAAATTGGGTGGGCTATTTACCAATGGACTATGTACAGCTGCAGCGATCGTTTAGCTGCTCAGATAGCTGATGTTTAAAGTTGGTGAGGGAGATAAAAGTCTCCAACTTCAACGATTTTTGCAATTCGTTCAAGTCACAGGCAGCAGAGGACTGGAAGGAAAGGCGGCCAAATGAGGTGTTGGCTTTAGGGATGATCAGTGAGATACACCTGCTGGAGCGCGTGCTACGGATGGGTGTTGCCATCGTGACCAGTGAACTGAGATAAGGCCGAGCTGTACCTAGCATGGACTTGTAGATGACCTGGAGCCAGTGAGTCTGGCGACGAATATGTAGCGAGGGCCAGCCGACTTGAGCATATAGGTCGCAGTGGTGGGTGGTATAAGGTGCTTTAGTAACAAAGCGGATGGCACTGTGATAAATCGCATCCAGTTTGCTGAGTAGAGTATTGGAAGCCATTTTGTAGATGACATCGCCGAAGTCGAGGATCGGTAGGATAGTCCGTTTTACTAGGGTAAGTTTGGCGGCGTGAGTGAAAGAGACTTTGTTGCGAAATAGAAAGCCGATTCTAGATATGATTTTGGATTGGAGATGTTTGAATTGAGTCTGGAAGGAGAGTTTAGCCAGACACCTAGGTACTTATAGATGTCCATATATTCTAGGTCGGAACCATCCAGGGTGGTGATGCTAGTCGGGCGTGCGGGTGCAGGGAGCTAACGGTTGAAAAGCATGCATTTGGTTTTACTAGCATTTAAGAGCAGTTGGAGGCCACGTAAGGAGTGTTGTATGGCATTGAAGCTCATCTGGAGGTTAGATAGCACAGTGTCCAAGGAAGGGCCAGAAGTATACAGAATGGTGTCGTCTGCGTAGAGGTGGATCAGGGAATTGCCCGCAGCAAGAGCAACATCATTGATATATACAGAGAAAAGAGTCGGCCTTTGAAGTGAACCCTGTGGCACCCCCATAGAGACTGCCAGAGGACCGGACAACATGCCCTCTGATTTGACACACTGAACTCTGTCTGCAAAGTAGTTGGAGAACCAGGCAAGGCAGTCATTAGAAAAACCGAGGCTACTGAGTCTGCCGATAAGAATATGGTGATTGACAGAGTCAAAAGCTTTGGCCAGGTCGATGAAGACGGCTGCACAGTACTGTCTTTTATCGATTGCGGTTAAAATATCGTTTAGTACTTTTAGCGTGGCTGAGGTGCACCCGTGACCGGCTCGGAAACCAGATTGCACAGCGGAGAATTGTTTGAGGAAGTAGTGGATTTGATGGATGGTTCAATGATGGATCAGTTCATCATTGAATCTACAACAGTAAAAGCGACAGGCGAACTCCAATCACTCAGGGAAGGATCGACACATCAAATTGAGATCAAATGGCTGCAGTGGTGAGATTAACTGCCTACTTTTTTTTTAGCTTTGTGGGGCTGGCACAACCTATTCATAGACCTAACTCTAGCTTCTATTCATCTTCAATCTGGGGAGTTTTGTTAAAGGTCCAATGAAGACGTTTTTATCTCAATATCAAATCATTTCTGGGTAAAAATTAAGTACCTTACTGTGATTGTTTTCAATTACAATGGTCAAAAATAAACAGAAATAGCTTCTTAGCAAAGGGACATTTCTCAAGCAAGAATTGTGCCAGGACTGTGTGAGAGTGGTCTGAGTGGGAAAGGTGACACTGAAAATTAGCTGTTGGCAGAGAGGTTTGGAACTCTCTGTAACATTTTAAAAATCACCATTGCCCTCATGGTGAAATCCCTGAGCAGTTTCCTTCCTCTCCGGCAACTGAGTTAGGAAAGACGCTTGCATCTTTGTAGTGACTGGGTGTATTGATACACCATCCAAAGCCAATCAATAAATTCATTATGCTCAAATGGATATTCAGTATCTGCGTTTTTCATTTTTACACTTCTACCAATTGGTGCCCTTTGCGAGGCATTTAAGTTCACTACTCGATTGAGGAACCTTACAAATACATGTATGTGTGGGGTACAGAGATGGTGTATTCATTCAAAAATCATGTTAAACACTATTAATGAACACATAATGAGTCCATGCAACTTAGTATGTGATTTGTTAAGCACATTGTTATTTAGGCTTGACACAACAAAGGGGTTGAATGCTTATTGCCTCAAGATATTTCAGCTTTTCATTTTTGATGAATACATTTTTTTGGGGACAAAAAATATTCCATTTTGACATTATGGGTTATTGTATGTAGATCAGTGATACAACATCTCAATGTGATACATTTTAAATTCATGCTATAAAAAGTAAAGGGATGTAAATACTTTCTGAAGGAACTGTAAGTTCAAAACACTGTGACTGTAACGTTCTGGGTGTAGGAAGCAGAGAGTTCAGGGTAGTGCTATTTAATGCACAAACGGCGAACATAAGCCACCCCACGAAACACAGGGCGCACACAAAACGAATGCCCCAAACATGGGGACTTAAACAGTCCAACAAAAAACCCACGAAATGGGAACACGTAAACCTCAAACATGCACCCTAGTCACACAAACAATCCCGCACAAAGAGTTGGCGGGCCTGCTGGTAAACATAGCCCGACTAATCAGCCTAAACACAAAACAGGTTAAACCGATAAACAGAAAGGGGGAAAAGGATCAGTGGCAGCTAGTAGGCCGGTGACCAGGACCGCCGAGCGCCACCTGAACAGGAAGAGGAGCCACCTTCGGTAGGAGTCGTGACAGCGACTGTGGGGTGTTCCGGGGACATCCTAGCGACTCGTGAAAAATCTCATGTGAAAGATATCCACATGTGAAACTTCATGGGAAATAGCCTCACATGTGAAGTGATCCAAAACCACATGCTTTTACATGATTTCACATGTGGAAGTTTCACATGGTTTAATATAAACAGTAAATTATTCATTAAGCCAGAGCAATTTAGTGCTACTGTATATGGTTGGCCTGGTGATGCAACAACTGTAAATGTGGAAATTGAAGTTGATGATCATTGATTAGTGATGCATGTCTGGTGTTTATAAATTCCTGTCTTTGGTGTGAACAGATTGAGATGGTGGTTGCTTCTAAAGAATAAAGTCTTAATAACAATGGCGCCGGAGGGGATGGCTGCCGTTTTATAAAAAACTGTGCTATTTTTATTTTTTTTCACATTGCTCGTAACTGCTTTTGTACATAATGTTGCTGCTACCGTCTCTTACGACCGAAAAGAGCTTCTGGACATCAGAACAGCGATTAATCGCCTCAACAACAAATTTTATTTAATGAGTTCAACGTGAAGAATATACTGCTTTGTCAAGACAAAGTCCAAATCCCTGTCATCAGCGTGAAGAAAAGACAGAGAAAAAGGGGGAGGAGAGTGGGGTGCCTTGTAAAAATTACTCGACGAGCAGGTAAGACTATCCTACCAACGGGACATTAAAAACTGTAATATCTTATGTTTCACCGAGATGTGGCTGAACGACGACATGGATAATATAGAGCTGGCTGGCTTCTCCGTGCATCGGCAGGACAGAGCAGCTACGTCTGGTAAGATGAGGGGAGGGGGTGTGTGTCTATTTGTCCATAACTGCTGGTGCGTGATGTGTAATATGCAAGAAGTTTCGAAGTATTGCTCGCCTGAGGTAGAATACCTCATGATAAGCTATAGACCACGCTATCTACCAAGAGAGTTCTCATCTATATTATTCATAGCTGTTTATTTATCCACCACAAACCGATGATGGCACTATGACCGCACTCAATGAGCTGTATAAGGTCATAAGCAAACAAGAAAATGCTCATCTAGAAGCAACTCTCCTAGTGGCCGGGGACTTTAATGCAGGCAAACTAAAATCAGATCACCAACCATTTCGAATCTCACGGTACCTTCTCCGCTATGCAATCTGGTTTCCGAGCTGGTCATGGGTAGACCTCAGCGACGCTCAAGGTCCTAAATGATATCATAACCGCCATCGATAACAGACAATACTGCTCAGCCGTATTCATCGACCTGGCCAAGGCTTTCGACTCTGTCAATCACCGTATTCTTTTCGGCAGACTCAACAGCCTTGGTTTCTCAAATGAATGCCTCACCTGGTTCACCGACTACTTCTTAGATAGAGTTCAGTGTGTCAAATCGGAGGGCCTGTTTTCCGGACCTCTTGCAGTTTCTATGGGGGTGCCACAGGGTTCAATTCTCGGGCCGACTCTTTTCTCTGTATACATCAATGATGTCGCTCTTGCTCCTGGTGATTCTCTGATCCACCTCTACGCAGACGACACCATTCTGTATACTTCTGGCCCTTCTTTGGACATTGTGTTAACTAACCTCCAGACGAGCTTCAATGCCATACAACACTCCTCCCGTGGCCTCCAACTGCTCTTAAATGCAAGTGAAACTAAATGCATGCTCTTCAACCGATCGCAGCCGCACCCGCCCGCCCCTCCAGCATCACTACTCTGGGCGGTTCTGACTTAGAATATGGGGACAACTACAAATACCTAGGTGTCTGGCTAGACTATAAACACTCCATCCAGACTCACATTAAGAATCTCCAATCCAAAATTAAATCTATAATCAGCTTCCTATTTTGCAACAAAGCATCACTCATGCTCATGCTGCCAAACATACCCTCGTAAAACTGACCATCCTACCGATCCTTGACTTTGGCGATGTCATCAAAGCCCCATATACTACCCACCACTAAGACCTGTATGCTCTCGTTGGCTGGCCCTCGCTTCATATTCGTCGCCAAACCCACTGGCTCCAGGTCATCTATAAGTCTTTGCTAGGTAAAGCCCTGCCTTATCTCAGCTCACTGGTCACCATAGCAGCACCCACCTGTAGCACACGCTCCAGCAGGTATATTTCACTGGTCACCCCCAAAGCCAACTCCTCCTTTGGCCGCCTTTCCTTCCAGTTCTCTGCTGCCAATGACTGGAACGAATTGCAAAAATCACTGAACTGGAGACTTATATCTCCCTCACTAACATTAAGGATCAGCTGTCAGAGCAGCTTACCGATCATTGCACCTGTACATAGCTCATCTGTAAATAGCCCACACAACTACTTCATTCCCATACTGTTAGTTATTGTTTTGTTCCTTTGCACACCAGCATCTCTACTGCACTTTCTGCACATAATGTTTAATTGCTAAATTGTAATTATTTTGCCACTATGGCCTAATTGCCTACCTCCCTAATCTAACTAATTTGCACACACTGTAACTGATAGACTGAATCCCATGTGTAAATCTGTGTTGTTTGTGTCGTACTGCTTTGCTCTATCTTGGCCAGGTTGTAGTTGTAAATGAGAACTTGTTCTCAACTGGCCTACCTGATTAAATAAAGGTGAAATAAAAAATCTGTTTTACCTCATTTCTACCACTATGTCACATGTGCAACCAGAGGAAAGAAACTAGACCACCTTTACTCCACACACAGAGACACATACAAAGTTCTCCCTCACATTTGGCAAATCTGACGTCAATAAGCAGGGACTAAGATTGATTCCTACTACACATGCTCTGAATGCTCGTTGGATGTGGAGGGACTTGCAGTCACCGTACGCATACATTTCACAAAGATGGATTACAGGCAAAATCTGCACCAAGCTAAAGGCTAGAGTTGCCGCTTTCATGGAGCGAGACACTAATCCGGATGCTTATAATAAATCCCGCTATGCCCTCAGACGAACCACCAAACAGGCAAAGCGTCAATACAGGACTAAGATTGATTCCTACTACACATGCTCTGATGCTCGTTGGATGTGGAGGGCTTGAAATATATTACGGACTACAAAGGGAAACCAAGTTGAGAGCTGCCCAGTGACGCGAGCATACCAGATGAGCTAAATGCTTTTTATGTTCACATCGAGGCAAGCAACACTGAAGCATGCATGAGAGCACCAGCTGTTCCGGACGACTGTGTGATCAAGCTCTCCATAGCCATTGTGAGCAAGACCTTGGATTACCAGGACGTGTACTCAAAGCATGCGCGGACCAACTGGCAAGTGTCTTCACTGACAGCCTCTCCCTGACCGAGTCCGTAATACCTACGTGTTTCAAACAGACCACCATAGTCCCTGTGCCTAAGAAAGCAAAGGTAACCTGCCTAAATGATTCCCGCTCCTTTGCACTAACGTCGGTAGCCATGAAGTGCTTTGAAAGGCTGGTCATGGCTCACAACACCATCATGCCGGAAACCCTAGACCCACTCCAATTCGCATACCGTCCCAACAGATTCACAGATGACGCAATCTCAATCGCACTCCACACTGCCCTTTCCCACCTGGACAAAAGGAACACCTATGTGAGAATGCTGTTCATTGACTACAGCTCAGCATTCAACACCATAGTGCCCATAAAGCTCATCTCTAAGCTAAGGACCCTGGGACTAAACACCTCTCTCTTCAGCTGGATCCTGGACTTCCTGACGAGAAGCCCCCAGGTGGTAAGGGTAGACAACAACACATCTGCCACGCTGATCCTCAAGACTGGGGCCCCTCAGGGGTGCGTGGTTAGTCCCTTCCTGTTCTCCCTGTTCACCCACGACTGCGTGGCCAAGCACAACTCCAACACCATCATTGAGTTAGCTGACAACACAACAGTGGTAGGCCTAATCACCGACAATGATGAAACAGCATATAGGGAGGAGGTCAGATACCTGGCAGTGTGGTGCCTGGACAATGTGAACAAGACAAAGGAGCTGATCGTGGGCTATATCAAAATGAGGGCCGAACAGGCCCCTGTCAAAACTCTCCTGTGAAGATCTGAAGGGTCAGGTTGCAGTGGGTCCAGAGGGGGCCGCTTTATGGCGCTCATAAAATACGCTGCCTCTATGCTCTGTAGTGTTTGAGATTGGAATGTAAACAGTGGAACACAGAGAGACAAATGGACATCAAAAGTTTGAATCATTCAGTATTTCTGTATTCCAAGCAGTTGAAATGATCTGTGAACACTTAAAGAACAGTCATGTTGAGTTTGTTTCATTTGGTGATCTCATGAAGGACAGGAGATGACTGTTTATTTGGTTGTATACACTTCTCAATTATGGGGTTTGCATCTGAGTGTTGTATAAAATAAATGATTGAGTAAAATAATACTTTTGAAAAGATGAAATGTGATGTTAGCCTTCTAAATGAGAGTATGGGTTTTCATATGAAGTTTTAACCAGTCAGTGACCACACCCCGTGAGTACAGACATTTACATCAGCGTCATGGAACGCCACCTTTTTTACTCTAGTATAAAAGCCACTTCCAACAAAATGTACATTAGATCAGAAAACATGAAGCGATAGTCACATGTCGAAATGGTTGGCAACTCTGCCAAAGAGACCCACGGTAATTTGGGACTTCTGGGGAATACAACCAGAGACTCTCTGATGAACTATTATCCAGCAGACGGACCGGAGATAGCAGAGAGGGACAACAAAGCCATACACTTGTAAATATGTAAATTGCAATTTCGTTTCGAATGAGCAGTTGATAAAGTAAAAGTTTATTTCACAAGTGTAGTTATCAACTGTATTACAGTGAATCCTCTCTGAGTTTCCCACTCTTGAACTGTCCCCACCCCTTTCCTTTGTCTACCAAGCTGTCATATCGGCTTAGCCCACTAGGGACTTTTCTATCATGTCAGTAACCAATATATGACCTATTTGTGTGTGTTTTTATGTAATTCTGTGATTGATTAAGTTAGTTAGTAAATAAATAGTTAAGCCAATTTGTATATCGTTTATTCATGATCTGGGCTAGGGTTCATGCAGATATCCAAGGGTTTGCGACATTCAGAATATGACTGATGAGGTAATAATACATTCACAAGTGACTGTAATCGATAAGATATGAAAATATCTGAAGAGTTATATTCGAGAAATTGACACTCTATAAGCAACATTTTTCCGTTGTGCCCCGGCTTCCAAGTTCATTACTTTTCCATGATTTGTTGAATTACAGAATAATTACACATAGAGAATTGATTTGACAATATACAGTCTTCACATTTAACGATAGTCAACGCAATGACACCCACACTAACATCGACGGGGCTGTGGAGCTGGTCGAGAGTTTCAAGTAACTTGGTGTCCACATCACCAACAAACAAAAAAATTCTCAAAGACTCCAGTCATCCAAGTCATAGACTGTTCTCTCTGCTACTGCATGGCAAGTGGTACTGGAGCGCTAATCTAGGACCAAAACGCTCCTTAACAGCTTCTAACCCCAAGCCATAAGACTGCTGAACAATTCATCAAATGTCCACCCGGACTATTGACCCCACCTACTCACTGTTTATTATCTATGCATTGTCACTTTACAAATTACCTTGACTAACCTGTACTCCCGCACATTGACTCAGTACCGGTACCCCCTGTATATAGCCTTGTTATTGTTATGTCATTTTCTTGTTTTACTTTTTTATCATTTTTTTTTACTTAATTTTTTAGCATTTTTTTTAAACTTTACTTTATTTAGTAAATATTTTCTTAACTCTATTTTTTGAACTGCATTGTTGGTTAAAGGCTTGTAAGTAAGCATTTCACGGTAAGGTCTACTCCACCTGTTGTATTCGCCACGTGACAAATAACATTGGTTTTGATTTGATTTGATTCCTGTATGCAGGCTCTGTCTAGTATTCATTTTCCTTATTGTTGATGTTCCACTATCCAAACCCTCCAAACAGTGTGTTACAATATTGACCAACAATGAACATATCAACTTCAGGAGAAAGGGGCAGGATGAGTGCTACATTTGTTGAGGTGATTCCACTGCTTCGTACATAGTATAAGAAAGGGAGTACACAGCAAATTATTTACAGTTACTTAACTTAAACTTAACTTAACTTAAAATTAACACTGTGAGTGTAAAATCAACACTGAAAGTGGTTGTTGCATTCATCCAGTTTCAGTCCGATGGACATCACCAAGTGAGATCCTAAATGAATGTGTAATCATTCAAATGCATTTTTATTTAACACAATACCATACGTATTTCATAAGGTCTTATTTTTAGGGCCTAGTTTTACCCTAATACAGGTCCCTGAAACTCATACACATGGCTTTGAATCAAAATCACACCCATTATTATCATATTTCCCAGAATGCTCTATTGCAGGTAAACATTAAGAATAGTTTGTTTCAATATCTATGTTTGTGCATGTACATTGATTGATTACATACAAACGCTCCACACCGCGTGGCCGAGGCCACCCTAATCTGGTGGTCCCGGCGCGCACGACCCACGTGGAGTTCCAGGTCACTATGCCTCCCTCCAGTCCCTCGACTTCTTGGCACTGACGGAAACATGGATCACCACAGATAACACTGCTACTCCTACTGCTCTCTCTTCGTCCGCCCACGTGTTCTCGCACACCCCGAGAGCTTCTGGTCAGCGGGGTGGTGGCACCGGGATCCTCATCTCTCCCAAGTGGTCATTCTCTCTTTCTCCCCTTACCCATCTGTCTATCGCCTCCTTTGAATTTCATGCTGTCACAGTTACCAGCCCTTTCAAGCTTAACATCCTTATCATTTATCGCCCTCCAGGTCCCCTCGGAGAGTTCATCAATGAGCGTGATGCCTTGATAAGCTCCTTTCCTGAGGACGGCTCACCTCTCACAGTTCTGGGTGACTTTAACCTCCCCACGTCTACCTTTGACTCATTCCTCTCTGCCTCCTTCTTTCCACTCCTCTCCTCTTTTGACTTCACCCTCTCACCTTCCCCCCCTACTCACAAGGCAGGCAATACGCTCGACCTCATCTTTACTAGATGCTGTTCTTCCACTAACCTCATTGCAACTCCCCTCCAAGTCTCCGACCACTACCTTGTATCCTTTTCCCTCTCGCTCTCATCCAACACTTCCCACACTGCCCCTACTCGGATGGTATCGCGCCGTCCCAACCTTCGCTCTCTCTCCCCCGCTACTCTCTCCTCTTCCATCCTATCATCTCTTCCCTCTGCTCAAACCTTCTCCAACCTATCTCCTGATTCTGCCTCCTCAACCCTCCTCTCCTCCCTTTCTGCATCCTTTGACTCTCTATGTCCCCTATCCTCCAGGCCGGCTCGGTCCTCCCCTCCCGCTCCGTGGCTCGACGACTCATTGCGAGCTCCCAGAACAGGGCTCCGGGCAGCCGAGCGGAAATGGAGGAAAACTCGCCTCCCTGCGGACCTGGCATCCTTTCACTCCCTCCTCTCTACATTTTCCTCCTCTGTCTCTGCTGCTAAAGCCACTTTCTACCACTCTAAATTCCAAGCATCTGCCTCTAACCCTAGGAAGCTCTTTGCCACCTTCTCCTCCCTCCTGAATCCCCCCCTCCTCCCTCTCTGCAGATGACTTCGTCAACCATTTTGAAAAGAAGGTCGACGACATCCAATCCTCGTTTGCTAAGTCAAACGACACCGCTGGTTCTGCTCACACTGCCCTACCCTGTGCTCTGACCTCTTTCTCCCCTCTCTCTCCAGATGAAATCTTGCGTCTTGTGACGGCCGGCCGCCCAACAACCTGCCCGCTCGACCCTATCCCCTCCTCTCTTCTCCAGACCATTTCCGGAGACCTTCTCCCTTACCTCACCTCGCTCATCAACTCATCCCTGACCGCTGGCTACGTCCCTTCCGTCTTCAAGAGAGCGAGAGTTGCACCCCTTCTGAAAAAACCTACACTCGATCCCTCCGATGTCAACAACTACAGACCAGTATCCCTTCTTTCTTTTCTCTCCAAAACTCTTGAACGTGCCGTCCTTGGCCAGCTCTCCCGCTATCTCTCTCAGAATGACCTTCTTGATCCAAATCAGTCAGGTTTCAAGACTAGTCATTCAACTGAGACTGCTCTTCTCTGTATCACGGAGGCGCTCCGCACTGCTAAAGCTAACTCTCTCTCCTCTGCTCTCATCCTTCTAGACCTATCGGCTGCCTTCGATACTGTGAACCATCAGATCCTCCTCTCTACCCTCTCCGAGTTGGGCATCTCCGGCGCGGCCCACGCTTGGATTGCGTCCTACCTGACAGGTCGCTCCTACCAGGTGGCGTGGCGAGAATCTGTCTCCTCACCACGCGCTCTCACCACTGGTGTCCCCCAGGGCTCTGTTCTAGGCCCTCTCCTATTCTCGCTATACACCAAGTCACTTGGCTCTGTCATAACCTCACATGGTCTCTCCTATCATTGCTATGCAGACGACACACAATTAATCTTCTCCTTTCCCCCTTCTGATGACCAGGTGGCGAATCGCATCTCTGCATGTCTGGCAGACATATCAGTGTGGATGACGGATCACCACCTCAAGCTGAACCTCGGCAAGACGGAGCTGCTTTTCCTCCCGGGGAAGGACTGCCCGTTCCATGATCTCGCCATCACGGTTGACAACTCCATTGTGTCCTCCTCCCAGAGCGCTAAGGACCTTGGCGTGATCCTGGACAACACCCTGTCGTTCTCAACTAACATCAAGGCGGTGGCCCGTTCCTGTAGGTTCATGCTCTACAACATCCGCAGAGTACGACCCTGCCTCCCACAGGAAGCGGCGCAGGTCCTAATCCAGGCACTTGTCATCTCCCGTCTGGATTACTGCAACCTTCCCAAGTTCGCTGTTGGCTGGGCTCCCTGCCTGTGCCATTAAACTCTGATCAGGCCCTACACCCAAACAAGGGCACTGCGTTCATCCACCTCTGGCCTGCTCGCCTCCCTACCACTGAGGAAGTACAGTTCCCGCTCAGCCCAGTCAAAACTGTTCGCTGCTCTGGCCCCCAATGGTGGAACAAACTCCCTCACGACGCCAGGACAGCGGAGTCAATCACCACCTTCCGGAGACACCTGAAACCCCACCTCTTTAAGGAATACCTAGGATAGGATAAAGTAATCCTTCTCACCCCCCCCCCCTTAAAAGATTTAGATGCACTATTGTAAAGTGGCTGTTCCACTGGATGTCATAAGGTGAATGCACCAATTTGTAAGTCGCTCTGGATAAGAGTGTCTGCTAAATGACTTAAATGTAAATGTAAATGTAATTGATTGATTAATTAATCGTATGGTACTCAAATATACATGACGGAACATTTTCTAAACTAATCCAACATGTTACTGCAGATATTACTGAAATTATTGTTCGAGTTTAGATGGTTTAGGTCATCTCATAGGTCAGTCTTCCCAACCCTGGCGGTTCCGGTTCGGTTCTGTATTCTGAATACAGTTTGTGGATGGTTAAAAGTTCCAAAAGTTTGATATCCCCATTCTGACAAGATTCCAATCGGAAGTACACGTCATCTCTCAAGCCAGCATAATGTGACTTGAAAGCCTGATGTGGCCTGAGTTTTGGGCCATTGTATTACACTCTCAGAAAAACATGTTTAGATTTGTTCTTAAAGGGGTAAAAACACTTGTCACTGTAGAAGTACCCTGTAAAGTCTTCCTTTGTACCTTTAGACATGCATAATTATACCCCAGTTTATACCTCAGGCTACATCAGGCCTGCAAGTAGGGTTGCAAAACTCTGGTAACTTTCCCCAAATTCACAAATTTTCCAAAGATCCTGATTGAAGAATTTCAGATTTCCTGCTTCTGTTTTCAGGAAACCTCCAACCAGGTGCTGGGAATTTTTGGAAAGTTATCAGAATAATCACAATCTCATGCATCATGGAGAGAGTCCTCAGTCTCGATAGGGAAGTGAGAAGTGAATGACAGTAAATTAAAAGTGGTACAGTACGTGATCCTGTCAAGAAAATATCAAATCAAATGTATTTATATAGCCCTTCTTACATCAGCTGATATCTTAAAGTGCTGTACAGAAACCCAGCCTAAAACACCAAACAGCAAGCAATGCAGGTGTAGAAGCACGGTGGCTAGGAAAAACTCCCTAGAAAGGCCAAAACCTAGGAAGGACCCTAGAGAGGAACCAGGCTGTGAGGGGTGGCCAGTCCTCTTCTGGCTATGCCAGATGGAGATTATAACAGAACATGGCCAAGATGTTCAAATGTTCATAAATGACCAGCATGGTCAAATAATAATAATCACAGTAGTTGTCGAGGGTGCAACAAGTCAGCACCTCAGGAGTAAATGTCAGTTGGCTTTTCATAGCCAATCATTAAGAGTATCTATACCGCTCCTGCTGTCTCTAGAGAGTTAAAAACAGCAGGTCTGTGACAGGTAGCACGTCCGGTGAACAGGTCAGGGTTCCATAGCCGCAGGCAGAACAGTTGAAACTGGAGCAGCAGCACGGCCAGGTGGACTGGGGACAGCAAGGAGTCATCATGCCAGGTAGTCCTGAGGCATGGTCCGAGGGCTCAGGTCCTTCAAGAGAGAGAAAGAAATAAAGAGAGAATTAGAGAGAGCATACTTAAATTCACACAAGACACCAGATAAGACAGGAGAAGTAGATATAACAGATTGACCCTAGAAAGTGTCTGATTTTTGCAATGTTACGTAGATGGAAAAAAAACTTTCCTTGAAACAGTCTTGATATGTTCGTCAAAAGAGAGATCAGGGTCCAGAGTAAAGCCGAGGTCCTTCACAGTTTTATTTGAGACAACTGTACAAACATCAAGATTAATTGTCAGATTCAACAGAAGATCTCTTTGTTTCTTAGGACCTAGAACAAGCATATCTGTTTTGTCCAAGTTTAAAAATAGAAAGTTTGCAGCCATCCACTTCCTTATGTCTGAAACACAGGCTTCTAGCGAGGGCAGTTTTGCGGCTTCACTGTGTTTCATTGAAATGTACAGCTGTGTGTCATCCACATAGCAGTGAAAGTTGACATTATGTTTTCGAATGACATCCCCAAGAGGTAAAATATACAGTGAAAACAATAGTGGTCCTAAAATGGAACCTTGAGGAACACCGAAATGTACAGTTTATTTGTCAGAGGACAAACCATTCACAGAGAAAAACTGATATAATTCCGACAGATAAGATCTAAACCAGGCCAGAACTTGTCCGTGTAGACCAATTTGGGTTTCCAATCTCTCCAA
Organism: Oncorhynchus keta; assembly: GCF_023373465.1. Taxonomy (NCBI): domain Eukaryota; kingdom Metazoa; phylum Chordata; class Actinopteri; order Salmoniformes; family Salmonidae; genus Oncorhynchus; species Oncorhynchus keta. The sequence goes on along the minus strand of NC_068424.1, from coordinate 30,438,443 downwards.
AAGAATGTGGTGATCGATGATATCAAAAGCAGCAGTAAGGTCTAGGAGCACGAGGACAGATGCAGAGCCTCGGTCTGACGCCATTAAAAGGTAATTTACCACCTTCGCAAGTGCAGTCTCAGTGCTATGATGGGGTCTAAAACCAGACTGGTTTCAGAAAAATATTACTGCCTTGGAGCGTAAATACATCAGATGACTTAGTGCACTGAATACTTCATCTGATGAAACAAAGACTTCAGAAAATATGGACAATTTAACTCTGATCCTATCAGTACCTTCAAAGGCCTACCTGTCTATTATGGTGTCATCCTAAACGGCACCCTATTCCCTTTGTGGTGCACTACTTTTGACCAGAGCCCTATGAGCCCTGGACAAAAGTAGTGCACTATCAAGGGAAAATGTAGGTATTTGGGATGGAGGCTGTCTCTGTTACGCAAGCCTTGGCCACATCATCGCACAAAGGCCTTTATGCTGTCTATCAGCATATTTAAGGATTTCATTAACTTGTGTAGCAGCGAGCCTGGCCATTACGCCAGCTGTACAGCATACTTCTCTAATGCTTTTTTTTTGTGAGGATGCAGTAAAAGTCCGTAAATCACAGCAATGGCAGACATAAAATGCTCTAATGGATAGCAAGCCTTCTGAAACAGTCTCACTCTGTCTGAATTTGAAACAGGGTGTCTCATCTGAGACTATTACTCAACACAGGCAGGAGCTGTTTCATTTAGACTCCGGCTTGAATGGCGTCTCACAGTCATATTTCTTCAAAAATCTTATAGTCTTATACTCATATGAGAAATGTGTTTGCAGATCATGGTCAGTGTGAATCGGCCTTTGTTATCCAGTAGCTTTGTGGAAATTCAGAGGTCAAGTTTTCATTGGCTTCCTACTGGGCAAAAACTGGTTGAATCAACGTTGTTTCACCGTAATTTGTCAACGTATTCTGATGTGTAATCTAAATTTATGTGGAAAATACATTTGATTTTTTTAAAAGTCATTAATGTAAAATGTTGTTTTGAGGGTGACATTTTTATCACAGGATTATGTCATCATGGTAACCAAGTTTCAACATGTATAACATCTTGTATAAAATATGTTGAATTTGTACCTTTAAAACAATGTCAGATTTTCAACATTATATCCACGATCAGAAAAAGATAACTGATCTATCTACAGCTACCCTTTGGTCTCCCATCCAAGGTTTTAAGCTATGATATTTGCCACTGACTATTGTGCTACCAATGTAGCACCAATGTGCTATCGTGATAATTACAGTAGTATTGAGAGATTTCCTCTTAAAAACAAAATACATTCATTATTGCTTTCCAAGTCATTCCAACGGGTAGGTTTAACAGAGCAAATGAAATGTGAACAAAGTCCTCAACAGTTATTGTTTCAGTTCAACTGCGAATTAAACAAAAAATAAACAATAAAATAGGCCTAGGGTTTCAAGCTCTGGTTGAGTTCAAATGTAATGATATTTAGTGACGTTGAATTGTGTTTGGTTGTCAACGTAACCAAACATCTACAGTTGAAGGACATGTATCTTCTGCTTGGATAGTTCCATCTGTGCCATAGACTTAGTCTGGCTTTAATTCCAGTTTGTCTACAAATTAATAATTGATATGTTGGATTCATGTCTCCATCTCAACCAAAAATCAAAGTTAAAGAATAGGACTAAATCCAAATAGACTTTATTTTAATTGCATTTAAAGTTTAATTTGATTTAGTCCTATTCTTTAATTTAGATTTTTGGTTGAGATGGTCTACCAACTGAGCCACACGGGACTACTTAATGTTAACGTATCTGCAATCCAGGTCATTTGGTTCTGCTATTAGATTAAAAACATTGATAACACATTAATCTGTTGTATAAATAAACAAAACATCTGACATTGTATTCCCATTTGAACTTTGCTGTGCTTTTAAATGGTTAAAAGCACAATGATAGGCATTTGGGAGACAACTAAACCAAAAATCAGACATGGTTTTTCTATTGGAATGTGGTTGTACTTTTAGATGGTTGAAAGCATAGTGATAACACATTGTAAATTCAACTCACTTGAAGAAAAAAAAAGAATAATTATTCTTCCAGTTCGAGGTGAGTAATCGCTGTTCTGATGTCCGTAAGTTATTTTCGGTCATAAGCGGCGGTAGCAGCAACACCATGTAGAAAATAAGTTACAAACAACGTGAAAAAACGAACAAAATAGCACTGTTGCTAAAACGTCAGCTGTTCTCAAGGTCTCAACCAAACATTACCCAATTACCCATGTTGAAATGATGTAATGTGCCCACTGGGTTGTGTTTGCAGTCAGTGTGTATTTGTTCAGGAATACTGTAGCAATTGTAAAGGTCCTGTACTGAAATACAGACATAAAAAAAACAGGAACATGTCACACACTGCAAGATTTGCATGCTGTAAGTGCATAAAGCTGGTACGTCACATCTAAACTTACACCATCTCTCCAGTCAACTAAGCCCTCACTTATATCTTAAATTGTCAAATAAGTTTTTGCTTGCTTCACAGTGCCCTGGTCAATTGTCTGGACATGGCAATATATCTACCTGAGGAGATGAATATTTTTTTATTTTTTTAAACGACATGACATCTATTTAATTAGCTCGAGAGCCCGTGCAAATTACACTAGCGCTGCATATAAAATGCAGTTGCTCCAGAGATTTAATTTAGGGGGCCGATTAGTAAGTCTTGTCTGAAGATTCCACATCCACCAGAGTGCTCTCAAAACTATTAGAGGCAGTTGAAATCTTTCATCAAATCTCTGTTAATATGTATACACCATTTTCTTACCCTCAACTAATCTCCTGCTGAGCGGAATGACAGATTGACCAGTTAGACAGATTGACAGATTGTTTTTACTCAGTGGGGCTATTACAAATCTTTTATTGTTTTCCTTCACATTTAATAGATCCTTTTCTTCTTTTATCTCTTCTGCAACTATTCAGAGTGCACAGTATAATACTTGACTACCAGTAAATCTGTTTGGGGACTAATCTGCCACTACCTACCAGCTGCTCCCATGACACTGCCTGCCAGCATTCCTGTTGCCATGGAGATACCCAGTCATGCCAGTCACACATAAGGCCTGGCCAAGTGCCAAGAGTGTGTGTGTGTGTTGTGTGTGTGTGTGTGTGTGTGTGTGTGTGTGTGTGTGTGTGTGTGTGTGTGTGTGTGTGTGTGTGTGTGTGTGTGTGTGTGTGTGTGTGTGTGTGTGTGTGTGTGTGTATGTGCGTGTGCTTGTGCGTGTGTGTATGTTATTGAAGAGAGGAAAGTCAAGCCATGGTTTGCTGTCACGAGCCAGAGAAATAAAAGGTTTGAGCATTGAGCCAAGTAAAGACTTGATGAACTGCCATTACCAACTGTTTGGAAGTCAGAGCCAGTTCTTACAAGTGGTTTAGTAGTATGTGTGTGTGTGGGGGGGGGGATCTGTGTTTTTGTGTTCACTGTTCCATATTCTGCTGTTCCTAAAATCCTGATACAAAGTGTCCTCTGTTTATTACAAAATATGCCCAGCTTTTACCACATATCCTAACACTGCTGGTAGGTAGGCTATATTCTCAGTAAGAAAAAGCAAACACTCTCAGAACTTCTAGCTAGGTTAGCTACATTATGCTTGATATCCTTTCATTGTTTGGACAGTTCCTCCCTGTAAGAAAAACTACTGCTTTTAATACAAATGTAGATATACAGTGATTTGCGCCTGATTACTGCTTTCCAACTTGAAAAACATGCATTAAAGTTTTTTACTGAGTAAATCATGTAACGTAAGCAGGAAGGAAACGGCAAACCACTACTGTGGTTGGGTTGCCCTGGAAACCAGGTGAGAATGTGTACTCTGTGTGTGTTGTCGGTGACATAATAAATTCCATGACGGTAGACGCCAACTGCGAGAGGCAGGAGGTAGGGGGTGTGTTTAGAGGGAGGCGTACAGTAACAGCATGTATGCATTGCAAGTATCAGTCAAGACCACCTTCGCTCCAGATTCTCAAAACTGAAACATTGATAAGAAAAGCTTGGCAAATGATCTCTAAGTAAATGATCGCTCTACTCAATGAAATCAAAGTGCTCATAGCAGGAAAACTTACCGTCCAATGACCTTGCAGCCAGGTCCAGTGGCAACATGGTAACAGCCTCATTATTTGAATCCTGAGTGGAATCCATCATTAGGACCTGTATTTAAACCAATCTGTTTCCACTTAAACCTAACGTCTTTCTCACAGTCATAGCTAAGCACCCTGTGTCACAGCAGAGAGGCCAAGGTGTTTAAACCAGATTGTATGTGGCCCACATGAAGAGATTTACCTAAGCTTTCTCTTACACGGTTTCCAAACCGGTCACGCACGTGTGCCATCGTGCGCAAATTGATTTTGTCCCCCCCTCACCAAACGCAATCACAACACCTAGGTTGAAATATGAAAACAAACTCTGAACAAATTATATTAATTTGTGTACAGGGAAAAAAGCATTAAAAATGTATGGCAATTTAGCTAGCTAGCTTGCGGTTGCTAGCTAATTTGTCCTATTTAGCTAGTTTGCTGTTGCTAGCTAATTTGTCCTGGGATATAAACGTCCTCTACTCCGACAATTAATCCACACATAAAACGGTCAACCGAATTGTTTCTAGTTATCTCTCCTCTTTCCAGGCTTTTTCTTCTTTGGACTTTATATGGCGATTGGCGTCTAACATTCATAGTGGCCACGATGACCGACTGAACTCAGTTCATCTTTCAATCGCCCACGAGGGTGCACCACGTTCACACGTCACAAATAGAACTGACTTCTATTTTAACGCTTGCAATGATTGAATAACATGTATGTTTACATTTACTTTGCAACGCTTGAGCATGCGACGCGATTGGTGTGGTCAGCATGTTTAGTCCTCTTTGGGAGAAAACATTTTCACACCACAGAGCATTGTATTGCTCTCATTAATTCCCCAGTTCAAACAAACTTTCTTTCCAGCAGCCCAAAAACTTTACTCTTGAAGTAAGATTTTTGTTTACAGAAGCAGCTTAGATTTAAGTTTCTGGCCCCATGTAGTGATCAAAGAGCCCCTAATACCTTGTGTGAGACCACAGCATCGACATATGACCGCTACTGTTCACAATATGTCAAGGGTTCGCTCTGTAATGTTAGATTATTGTAAAGAGGGTAGGGCAGGCGGCAGAACCTCGTAAAATGGCTGTTTAGATTGCCCTCCCTGTAGCCTATGCAGAGTCACCAGAAAATGCTAACATCCGGTTTTCAGGGATACAGTATTTTCAACCGACCTTCTGTTTTCCCTGAAAAATGAAAGTGTGGACTCAGCTCAGGGGTCTTTCTACGCCTGCTACATTAGGTTACCGTGTGAATGCATTGCTGTCTGTGATAGCAGAAGTAACCTGATTGTCTTTATTGCATTCCTCTCACAGGTCAGACCTGTGTTGGCTCATTAGAGCTCTAACTGGGTCTAGTTGGCCTAAATGAAACATGGCGTTTTCCCAGGTCATGATCAAGTCATACCCCAGCATAGTTACACTGTGAGTAGTAAAATGGCACATTATGAATGAACCCCACTAACCTGACCAGATGCATGAGCTGCCCAGTATCTGTCCACTGACAGGGTTTTTCAAAGGAAGGAAATCCTTTGTCCGTTATTACGCCTCCAGCTGTTTTATCTGGAAAACCTCTAGGGGAGAAACATACTCGAAAGCTACTAATTCCTACTTTGCCAGAATTCAGACAAGAGATTTATAGTTTCCTGGTATGAAGCTCTTATTAGCTTTGGACTGAGGGTACCTCCAACTGGCTATTACTAAAACACTCTTGAGTCCCAAATGGTACCGTATTCCCTATACAGTGCAACACATTTGACCAGGGACCATAGGGCTCTGGCCAAAAGTAGTGCACTACATAGGGCATAGGGTGACATTCGGGACGCAACCAGGGATTCTGATTGAGCGCCATCTCTCAGAAGAGTTCACCTTCTCATGCTGCTTGCCAGGAGGAGAATGGAACTGTGAATTCTAGCTCTTCTAGGTAGTGGACTGTAGTCCATAGAGCTACAGTGTAAATGCTCTATTCTAATCTTCATTGTAGGAGTAGCCCTTTCCTGCAGTCAAATGACCTAGTGGCCTCATGGGTGGAATGTTATACATATTTTTTCGATTTTCGTTATTAATAAACATGCCTTTTAATGCCTTTAAATGCCGAAAATCTGGTGTTTCTCTGTCAAACAGTTTTGTTATATTTCAGTCTTCTGTGATGTACATAAAGTGTAATATTGGGATGGAAACTCAAAATTGAATGCATATTAACTCTACAGCATATCTGACATGGTACAAGTGTCTTCTTTTTTTAAAGCCCATAACTATGTGTGTGAGGTGTATACTTTTGTTTCAAAGTAGATTTGTTTAGGACCAACAAGAAACAGTCCATGTGACCCTGATTTAGCCCCCTGCACGAAAAAGGTTCAAGCAAAACATGAATCTTCAAGAGTTCCATTGTACAATACAATTGGAGGCAATATACCTCTGTAGTTCAATTGGTGGTGCATGGTGCTTGCAACTCCAGAGTAGTGGATTTGATTCCTGGGACTACCCGTACGTAAAATCTATGTATACGTGGCTGTAAGTACCAATAAAACCGTCTGCTCCACGCGGCTAGGTTCAGACCAGGTTTAAAAAAACATGTTCAAATCTGAACATATTGATGGTCATTTACAACTCCAAATGTTGTTTCGTTTATTAAAAGACCATCTGTTAGGGATTACAAGAACCTTCATTAGTATTGGTACAATTCTACAGTCTGGTCTCGTTCTCTGCCTTTGAAGAGCTGATGATACTTTCGTAGGTCTAAACCTCCTATAGGCTATGGAACTTAGAAACAGTGTATAATGGCTGAGAGGAGCTAATTGGAAATGAAGTGAGTGAGGAACAACCCTTTCTTACTATCTTCTGAATGAGTCTTTGCACACTAATTTGAATGAATTTCAATGAACATATAATCACTGAGCAGGTCGTGTGTACATGAGAGGATTTGGACCATCTTTGCCAAGCCACAAGCCACTGTGTTAGTCCTTGGTGCTGGGCCATGGCGGGAACAGGGTTGTGTGTAGTGGAGCAGGTTCATGTCCCGTGTGGCCTCTCAGCTGCCTCCTAATCACTCCCCAGCCCTCTTCTCGTAGCCCTCCGCCCCTACTGCTAGACCCTGCTTGTGAGGTCTAACTAACTAAGCCTCTTCCCCTGGCTCTCTTCTGCCACCTAAAGCACAGAGCCAGAACCAGAGTCCCACAGACTGAGTGTGGCTGGCTTCAGTGCCTTGAACATCAGCCTGCCCTACAAAGAGGGTCGCACACGTCGGACCAAATGTGGATCTCCCGTTCGTCTACCGATCGTTCGGCGTGCTGTTGACGTCTGACTGGCCTAATTTTGGGGCGATTCTACATGTAAAATTGGTTCGCACACAATTGTTCGTAAGTGCTCTTGGCAGGCAAACATTATTGATGTATTCGAGCCCTAAAGGATCACCTCATCTGCCTCTGTCAAATTTTTGGTGACTGGGGAGTGTGTGGAAGGGAAGATACTGACTTTGTGAGGATTCACTCAAGGTGCATCTTTGTCACGTGACGCAGGGAACACAGTCAAAGTTGTAGCACATTTCACATTTCAACACCACTTTTAAGGTGTTATTGCATGAACTAATACTATTGCATTTGATGTGGAGACCCTAAATGTTCCATAATACTACGGTTGGAAAACACACTGGCGGCGTTCTCCTGTCGAATATTCCCATGTCGTTGTTGGTTTACTGGTGTGCTTCTTTGAACCCCTCTCTCAATTCAAATGCATTCCTCTCCCAATAGGAGCTGTCACTTTGTGTGGACATTGTCCCTGGAGTGTATGGCTATGAGGAGCGTAAGTGTCCACTTTGGGCCCACTTGTCTATATAATGTATGGGAAAACAATGAGACCCCCAATGGCTCTCTCTTTCCGTGAGCTGACCGGGGTCTGATTCGCCTTGGCAAGGGGGACGGTGGGGGACAGAGCCCCAAAACAAAGCTGAAGGAGACTCCTCTGGAGGGGCTCAGAGGTCAGGCCCCGAGCCCCGCTAACAGGGCTATTTTTCCATTTTGGGGTTCCGAATGGGAAGGAGACACAGAGGCCTGGAGACAATGGGATAAAAGGGAGCCTCTGAAACCATTACATTCTGAGGAAGTGATGGCCGTGAATGATGACAGTGAGTGAATAGGGACTGTTGAGGTGGGAGGTTGGCTCCATTAAGGGCCGTGGACACTCCATTATGGCAGCTCGGGAGGTGGTGATGAGGTGGGACATTTTCCCCATTAGGCCTCTTCCTTCAGGGTCCTTCGGTGAGGGGACTATTCCGTAGCTCCGTACACAATCCCACTTTGACGTAGGAATCCATGGTCACAATCTAAAGCCTCCCGCTGAGAAGAGACGCACAGGGGACGATGTGGCCTCTCCGAGATAGGGACGAGTCAGATTACTGTTTTGCCAAATGTCAAGCCTTTCAGATCTCCCCTCGGGGACACTTTGATTGATGGACATTGTCTTTTATAAATGGCTGTCCAACAGGATGCCGTTGCTTCACACATATAGCCAAGGCCCATCTGATCTCCCAAGATGATGAAGGGCCATTCACAAACCATAATAGATACACTTTTAATTGATGTTCGCTATTGAACCTTCTTCCAGTGATGAATGTTAATATGATGAATGTTGACAAAAGACACATTTTTGAAGGCTTGTGAGACAAAGGGAGAGAGCTATGATTGTGTCATGCTAGTGTTATGAAAAGTCCTAGAATTCATAGTGAGACTTAGTCCCATGTTTACAGAATTACAGTGGTTGAATAAGGGCTCGATTCAATCTGCGTTGTTGAAGTTCAGCGCTAAAGCACGATTGCAATTTAAATGTAACTTCTGATTGAGCCGACATATGCAGCATTTACCGTGAATGCAATCTCCGCTAACACGGAAAGATTGCATTTCTATCACGCTGTAGCCTAGCTCTTCAGCGCTACAGATTGAATCGAGCCGTTAGTGTTGGATGTCAGTCCACAGAGGTACTAGGCTTTATCTATTAGAGATCCACTGAACAACTCCATGGACTTGAAGTTATCAGGGCCTTTCTGAATAAAGCGTCTCAGAGTATACAAGTGCTGATCTAGGATCAGGTCCCCCCCTGTCCATACAATCTTATTCATTATGATCTAAAATGGAAAACTGATCTTAGATCAGCGCTCTTAATCTGAGATGTTTTATAAATACAGCTCTGAGCTGACATATTCATACCACACTGTACAGTACCTCTGGTTGCTCTGCCATCTGTGGAAATGAGGATGGTGTTTAAGCAGATTTACTTGAGTTTCTGCACTAAGATTATATTACCACCATTTGCCACTGAAACTTAACAGAGACTCATTTAGACCTGCCAACTCTTAATAGTTCCTTGTTGGATGGCTGTGTCATTGTTGGAATATTATTTTTGATTGAGCTGATAATCATATAACCATGTTAAACTTCATATGCTGTTTTCAGTTATTCAATACAGGATTCGTTTAGGCATGATATTTTCAGTGGACATTATTGCCTCTGTTATATGATGAAATAAAATGCTTGACTGATGACAGTTCCTGATCCCTAGACATCAGAATATATGTGAAGCTATTGCAGAGGTGGATATCGTCGCTATATCAGTGCTGAACATTTGAGTGATGCTGCTGGAGCTCTTCAATGTTTCAAACCCTCTCATGTGAAATTTGACCAAGATTGAAGGCAACTTCAAAAAGTCTCTTCATGAGGAAGTACAATTCCTCGACCCATTTCATTTCCACAAGCTTGATTTTCCCGTAGAAGACCTTTAAGGGTATGAGTAAGAGTACAAGTTTGGCCTATATCTGACTTCCCCGCGCCACAATACCACAAAAGGCAAATGGGTTTGCTAGTTCTGAAGATTTATGACCTTCACATGAAATATGGTCACAGCTGGAGCCTCTTCATCTGTATACAGACATACCACTGACAGCCACAGAATGCGGCTCAAAAAAGGAGAGAGAGGGAATTTCTAAATGTTTTTTGAGGTTCTACCATTTAAGGAGTTGACGGTTCTTTCCCATAAGCACAGTGAAAGACTCAGTGACTAGTCTCATGGAGTCGGAGTTCATATTGTCGCTGTCCAAACGCGGTTGTGTGCGGTCTTCTTTTTTTGGGATTCGGATGGTCTTCCACAGACTCTTGGTGTGCAGTAGCAGAAGCATGTCTAGACTGTAATTACGTAGACCCAAATAGCCTGTTTTATTGCGCGCCAAAGGAGGCGGCCACATGTTTCAGAGCCCTTTAAAGCTACGCTCCACAGCTGTCTGTGACTCTCTCCTGAGTTTCTTCTTTTTTTTCACCCGGGAAAATGCGTCCGTCCAACCAAAAATAGGCATTCCACACTGCACGGACGTGCTTGCTGGCGGATATTCTATAACTCTCTTTATTCACAGAGTGCGGACAGGCCAGGGACGAGGAATGCAGCTGACTGGATGTGTATTACTCCAAAGTCAGAGCACTTCTGTGGCCAGACTGCTTCCTGACTGCATCTCTACATGGCCCAGGGTCAACAAAGCATCTACAGTGTGTTTGAGCCTCCGTCCATGGGGATGACACTCACATCCACTGGACTGGTATTCAGTCTCATCCACTTAAAGGGAGAAAACAAATGCGGGCACAGGGAGCACCTCTGACATAACGGCTAAGTGTGAGATAGATTGTTGTCACTTCTCGGCATGGAAAACGTGACTTGAAAATGTAAGGATGCACCGCAAGCTGTAATCCTTGCGTGCGTCTGCTGTCTCGTAATGTGAGTCTTGTTACTCCAATGGCCTTTGCTCCCGGCATGAGAGAGAAAGAGAAACGTAGTCCGCAGCTTCAACACGTTGGCATTAGGATTTATCTGATCGAAGCGTCTCCATTGAAACTCATCTCCAGGCGATACACACACTCTGTCGACCAATCAGCCTGCTGCTAGCTGCTAAACCCAACAGGCAGCATCAGCGGGAAGATGTGGAGTATCTCCTGACCTGTAAACCAGCAATAAGCATGCTAATCACCTCGTCCCTGGTGAAACAGAAGGGCTTTAGCACCCAGCCAATAGATAGCATTATAACCTGAGGCTTGTTCCACCTCTGGAAGCATCAAAGCTCCATAGCGGAGTAGCTTCACTGATGCAAATCCCTATTGATTAAAGTTTTGAAAGAATAATGAATCTGGAGGTTAATGATGCAAAGCAGGCCCCCAGACAGCCAATCAAAGTTGAGAGTTTCCTCAGAACCAATCCAAAGTGTCTCTGAACTATGGAGGCCCTGATGCAGCACATGGGGAAGTGTGAAACTCACCCCTCAGTCCGAATAGCTGGCTTTTCCGTGGCGTGACTGGTAATGCACTTCAGGAGGGCGGTCATGTGTGTTTGCAAAGCAGAGGTCCTGAGTTTGAGCGTCGGTATGAGCCGAATCAGTAGGATGTGGTACTCACTGAGTAAGCAGCGTGCATCTGTTACACTTACATAGAGTGATGAGAGCATGTCATCAATCCATGTAGACATTTTGTCCACTGATTCAATGTCATGCGCAGGTACTATACACTGTATACAGATCTTGGTGCCAACTGAGACAAAGACACCTCTCTCTGAGGGACTATTGTTGCCCTGTCTCCATCTTTAGCCACCACTGAATGACCTGGGGGCTCGATCGAACATTAACCCGCATTGGCAGACATCCGCCGCAAAGTGGATGTTTTGGCAGTGTTGGAGGTATGAGCTGACCAATAGGTGAGCGGTTGCTCTTGTGTCACCAACCACTCTCTTCCTTATTATCCGTACCACATTAGAAGTTCAAAACGGCGATAGAAGGTGTAGGATAATGCATGCTTTCACGTTAATTTGGATGGGGGAATGTATAGCCTATCAGTCTAATCGAGGCGTAGGCAATAGAACATCAAGCGTTCGAGTGTTTGAAATTTGTAACGCGGCTGCATGAACTTCGTCAGGTTATAAATTTGGATGGTTTCGCTGCATCCAATGGTTTCGCTCAATCCAGTGTCCGCGATAAACTAATGGAAGGAGACGTTTGTGGATTTGACACCCGTGAAAATAACCGCTATGCGGGTGTAGGCTCGCACAGATCTGATAGAATCTAACCCAAAGTGAACATTTGGAAGCCCAAGTGTCCTAAATTGCCCCCTGAGTAAACAGGAAGTCTGTCAAAAAGACTTAAGACTTGCCTCCGTTCTAACCCTACAGTACATGCACCGCCCTTTATGAGCTTTGTTTGTTAATTAAATCACAAAGTGTCTTTTGTGTTCAGCGCGCCGTAGCATACATAATTGAATTTTCCTTTTATAACCCAGGCGGCCCCCCCTCCACGGCTGGTGTCACACCCCTGTAGTGATAAATAATATGAAACGATCCACATTTGATAAACCTGACTATCTGATATTATAGTAAAGCCACGTGCGATCAAGTATTATGCGTTTAGCTGACTAAGATCAAGAAATGGTCATGAAAAGCGACTATCAAAGCAAGTATTATTTAATAACTTTGTAAAAGAATTGGATTCATATATACGAGGCATAAAGCTTAAGTTACAAGGCAATACTGACGTTAACACAGCATACACAGGCTAGGCATACAAATCTTAAGCTAAAGAATGAACAAATAGGTGCCTACTGGGCCAGAGGCTTAGAAGCCTGGGAAAGGAGAAAATATCAACCATTCTCCATGCACCGGATGCAGGAGACAGAACAAAGGTGTTTCATTCCATTTATAATATGTGAAGGTGTAAGTCTTCCCAACTAAAACCAACCACCAATCAAACTATATCAAGTTTACAGTTACCCGATCACCCAGGCCCAATCTCCACAGGGTGTCACAGCATCTAAAGGCTTGTGTGTGTGTGTGTGGGGGGGTGACACCAATGTGAATAATTTAGTGTTCAGGGAAGACGTCTCAGATAGATACCAAACATGGGTAATATAGTATTTCTCTATTACACATTGAATAGCCAGTCCTCTGGACACTATGGAAAGAGATACATTTTCAAATCAAACTTTGTCACGTGCCGAATACAACATGTGTAGACCTCACCGTGAAATGCTTACTTACAAGCCCTTAACCAACAGCACAGTTCAAGAAAGGGTTAAGAAAATATTTACCAAATAAACTAAAGTTAAAGTGTATTAAAAGTAAGACAATGAAATAACAATAACGAGGCTGTATACAGGGGGACCCGAGTCAACGTGCGGGGGTACAGGTTAGTTAAGGTCATTTTTACATGTAAGTAGGGCTGAAGTGATAATAAAATATAATTTAGATAATAAACAGCGTAGCGGCAGTGTAAAAATGTAATGGGGGGCTGTCAATGTAAATAGTCCAGTGGCCATTTGATTAATTGATCAGCAGTCTTATGGCTTGGGGGTAGAAGCTATTAAGGAGCCTTTTGGTTCTAGACTTGGCGCTCCGGTACCAATTGCCTTGCGGTAGCAGAAAGAACAGTCTGTGACTTGGGTGACTAGGGTCTTTGAACATTTTTGGGATTTTCCTCTGATACCGCCTAGTATATAGGTCCTGGATGGCAGGAGGCTTGGCCCCAGTGATGTACTGGGCCGTACGCACGACCCTCTGTAGCGCCAAATGGTCAGATGCCGAGCAGTTGGCATACCAGGCGGTGATGCAATCAGTCAGGATGCTCTCGATGGTGCAGCTGTAGAACTTTCTGAGGATCTGGGGACCCATGCCAAATCTTTTCAGTCGTACCCTCTTCACAACTGTATTGGAGTGTTTGGACCATGATAGTTCGTTGGTGATGTGAACACCAAGGAACTTGAAACTTGAAACTCTCGACCCGCTCCACTACAGGGGACCTGTTTGGCTGCCTTTTCCTGTAGTAAAAGATCAGCTCTTTTGTCTTGCTCACATTGAGGGAGAGGTTGGTGTCCAGGCACCACACACCACATTTTGGCCCCTCAGAGGGGTGAAGGGCTGACTGTCCTTGGGCATTGTCTTTTGTGTTTTGTTGAGCCATTTGCCATGCGGCTGGACAGAGCACATCAATTAGGGCCAAGCCTACACCCCTGCTGGGGATGATCAGGGTTTGGCCTGGAATGCCTGTAATTGAGGTGGACTGAAGAACAATTAGTGTGGTCTAATTTACAAGGCTGCTGCTGATCCTCTCCTCACCTCTGAACCAGGGGCCATGACACACCCTAACCAAGGCGCATGGGGTTTTATTGGGGTAGGAGAAGGGGGCAGAGGATTCACCTATACTATCATATACTGTGGGGTCTGGAATGATTGGATCCCTTGATAAAGATGAGCAAAAAAAGACTGTTATAAAATAAATAATACAAATGCTGAGCTATATTGTATGCTACATTTGTTTTTAAATATATGATATTATTTTATACTAATACGATTGCTCAGAGAAGGAGGTTTTTTGTTTAACAGGTAACAGAAAAACAAATTCTAAAAAAAATATAGGGGTCAGAATTATTGGATCCCCTGTTTTAATACTCCTTCACCCTCCCCTTTACGAGGACAGTGAGCCTTTTTCTCAGATGTTTTATGAGATTGGAGAACATGTTGGCAAGGATTGTAGACCATTCCTCCATGCAGGATCTTTCCAGACCCTTGATATGCGTAATCTGTGTTTGTGGACTTCCCTCTTCAATTCAAGCGTACAATATAGCAAAGTACTTGTATTATTTATTTGCTCTTTTTTTCCCTCTTCTTTATCAAAGGATCCGATCATTCCGGACCCCCCTTTTGTCTTCTCTAAGCAAATCTTACGCAGACATGTGCTCATGAGATCATCTGGAGTTCAACTTCTTTAAGTGACGTATTTAAGATCAGAAATGATGAAATACAGCCCACTCAGCGAGTAGCGTCCTTTAAAAAAAAGAATATGCTTATTAAACCAATAAACGCACAGTAGAGAAATACATATACAGGAGCAAAGTGATGGTGGTCAGTCAATTGAGTACAACCCCACATTATAGCAAAATATGAAGGATGTCGGTAGCTGTCTAATGCAGCCCTTATTGAAAGCACTATAACTCCCTTGTCTTATGAATTGAAGGGCTTTGATGGCCATTAAGGAAATGATCTGACTTATTTAGTCCCCTGTTGTTTGCCCCGTCTCATTAAAAGCTTCACATCAGATTCTCTGTTTAATAGGATGACACAGGTCTCAATGAAGGGAAGAGGTACTCTGCCCAAATATTGCATGTCAAGTCCTGTCAGAGTTGACTTCATATCCCCACTCACTAGAGGTCTTAATGGATTGTAAATGAAAACTTAGTAAATTACCCAATCCAATAATACAGACGTTTGCAAAGTATAGCAATATGTTATATTGCAAATTGCCCCCCCAAAAAAACTCCAGACATTGGGAAATAGTGTATCATTAAATAAAATGTCATTGTACTGAAACAAAAACAATCTGTCGTCTGCCAAGATAAAAATTCACTGTACAAATGATCGTATAAATGATAGCCTAGTTCACTGGAGACATAACGTGATTCAAGTCACTTCACAACTTCATCCAGTGGTGATCAGATTCGTATTAAGATTCGTATCAAATGCATCTTCTTGAAAGATCCTTAAAAGACATCATATCAGTGTTTGAAGATGAGAAAAGCCGGAGTCATTCTAATTGTATTGTCCTTCTTTTAATGTTTCGTTGAAGATGATCTTTCAGTCTATTGTAAACACATGTAAACACATCCACATGTCAGATCGGGAGATGCTTACGGTCACCGCACACATACACAACGCAGGTCGTACAGAGCAGGTCGTCTGGAAGCAAATTAATGTTGAATAGCTGTGACGACATCCTGCTCATTCAGACTCATATCATTAAGAGAACTCAAACACACTTATGGCTAAAAACCTTGGTTCTTTTTTAGAGGGTTTTGCCCCCCCCCAACTGTTCTAGACATACAAATTAAAACACAAAGATGTTACATGATCAGGGCCTCTATAAATAAATACATCTCAAATTGTATCTCCAATTTATTATACTTCAAACAGCATAGGACAATTACCTACATGTCACCCATTGTGAAATATAGTTTCAGAAACGGTCATTCTTATCAGATCTTGTGTACAGCAATGTAATCACAATATCATGTGATGTAAAGCTTGCCGCCATTGGACTGTGGAGTAGTGAAAACACGTTCTCTGGAGTGATGAATCACGCTTCGCTATCTGGCAGTCCGACAGGCGAATCTGAATTAGGCAGATGCCAGAGGAACGCTAACTGCTCCAATGCATAGTGCCAACTGTAAAGTTTGGTGGAGGAGGAATAATGGTCTTGGGCTGTTTTTCATGGTTCGGGTTAGGCACCGTAGTTCCAGTAAAGGGAAATCTTAACGCTGCAGCACACAATGACATTCTAGACAATTCTGTGCTTCCAACTTTTTATTTTTTATTTTACCTTTATTTAACTAGGCAAGTCAGTTAAGAACAAATTCTTATTTTCAATGACGGCCTAGGAACAGTGGGTTAACGGCCTGTTCAGGGGCAGAACAACAGATTTGTACCTTGTCAGCTTGCAACCTTTCGGTTACTAGTCCAACACTCTAACCACTAGGCTACCCTGACGCCCCACTTTGTGGCAACAGTTTGGGGAAGGCCCTTTGCTGTCCATACAGAAATGGTGTGGAAGAACCTGACTGGCCTGCACAGAGCCCTGACCTCAACCCTATCGAACACCTTTAAGATGAATTGGAAAGCCGTCTGCAAGCCAGGCCTAACTGCCCAACATCAGTGCCCGACCTCACTAATGCTCTTGTGGCTGAATGGAAGCAAGTCCCCACAGCAATGTTCTAATATCTGGTGGAAAGCCTTCCTAGAAGAGTGGAGGCTGTTTGGGCAGCAAAGGGGGGACTAATTCCATATTAACGCCCATGAGTTTGGAATGAGATGTTCGACTAGCAGATGTCCACATACTTTTGTCATGTAGTGTATCTCAAATTCATTACGC
The DNA here is from genome assembly GCF_023373465.1 of Oncorhynchus keta. Lineage (NCBI taxonomy): Eukaryota > Metazoa > Chordata > Actinopteri > Salmoniformes > Salmonidae > Oncorhynchus > Oncorhynchus keta. The sequence goes on along the minus strand of NC_068424.1, from coordinate 30,421,396 downwards.
GGCAAACAGCATTGGAAAATTCCCTACATGTCACCCATTGTGAAATATAGTTTCAGAAAACAGAAACTGCCATTCTTATCAGATCTTGTGTACAGCAATGTAATCTCCATAGACAAACATTGGCATTAGAATGGCCTTACTGAAGAGCTCAGTGACTTTCAACGTGGCATCGTCATAGGATGCCACCTTTCCAACAAGTCTGTTTGTCACATTTCTGCCCTGCTACAGCTGCCCCGGTCAACTGTATGTGCTGTTATTGTATAGTGGAAATGTCTAGGAGCAACAACGGCGCAACCGTGAAGTGGTAGGCCACACAAGCACACAGAACGGGATCGCAGAGTGCTGAAGTGTGTAGTGCGTAACAACGGTCTGTCCTCAGTTGCAACACTCATTATCAAGTTCCAAACTGCCTCTGGAAGGAACGTCAGCACAAGAACTGTTCGTCAGGAGCTTCATGAAATTGGTTTCCATGGCCGAGCAGCCGCATACAAGCCCAAGATCACCATGTGCAATATCATGTGATGTAAAGCTTGCTGCCATTGGACTGTGGAGCAGTGAAAACACGTTCTCTGGAGTGATGTGCCCGACCTCACTAATGCTCTTGTGGCTGAATGGAAGCAAGTCCCCACAGCAATGTTCTAACATCTGGTGGAAAGCCTTCCCAGAAGAGTGGAGGCTGTTTGGGCAGCAAAGGGGGACCAACTCCATATAAATGCCCATGATTTTGGAATGAGATGTTCGACGAGCCGGTGTCCACATACTTTTGGTCATGTGGTGTATCTCAAATGCATTATACTTCAAACAGCATAGGAACATTCACTCCATGTCACCCATTGTGAAATACCGTTTCAGACAACGGATACTGTCATTCTTATCAGATGTTGTGCAAATCTGTGTAAGCATACAGTACAGTGTTCCCCCAATAAACATTATTTTGGGGTAATACTCATGAAGTGAGGATCACAATGATCACGGGGGGTGTCACTGTAGTTGAGGCCAAAAGAGAGAACCTGGGACTCTTTTAACTGGATATGCAAAAGCTTCATTCCAGGAGTAATTTCAATGATTTTCCTCTGGAAATTATTAGTGGCGTTGCAAGACAGAAGTTGCACAACCTACAAATGAAACGAGAGTTAACACATCAGCGTGTTTTTCTAAGAAAAATAAAGCTCATGTACAGCCTTTCTGAAAGTTTAAATTCAGAGAAAGTGAACTTGAGAGACATCATTTGAAAACTATTTTCTTTCTCGGTGGCATGCTGGATTGCAGAGAAAGGTCAACTTTTCGAGTTGAGCAACACGGGCCAACCTTCTACCAAACCACCTACCAGCCATCTATTTATAATGACGTCTACAAAGGTCAAGTGTACTGGGACAGGACAGGACAGGACAGGAGAGAGATTCTTTGAAATTAAAGAGGATTGGTTGATTCCTCTAGCATGACCTTGATTTGTGTCCCCACAGCAGCATGCTCAGAGACTGGGCTGCTTGCCAGTGATGCAATGGGATAGCTATGCACCTAGGGGTGCTACAGGAAACCATACCCTTAGCAGAGAGGGGAACACAAGCACACGCATATTACAGGATATTAAGACAGTAGAACACAGACAAGGATGGAAACACAGTAAGACACAGACAAATCACACTAGAGGAGAAGTGCTCTTCCAACCCAACAGCAAGGAAAATGTCTATTACCAATGACAATCAATAACAACATGTCCTGAAGTGGAAGAGTCACCAGAATTATTGTGTACACATCCCTAGATCGGGTGTTGCGTGTGGGTGTGGGAGATGGGAGGTGGCTTTGGGAGGTGGTTTGGGTAGTAGGCTTTAGTTTCTATGGGATTCTCAGTAGCTAGTTCTCAGTACTGTGTGTGTGGACTGACAGCTGATTGCCCGTTGGTTTAATCTTGTTAGAGCTTTTCAAAAGTGCTGTGTCCACTCAGATGTGGAGATAGAGCATCACACAGCCTTTGTGTGCAAATTCCAACAGTCCAAAAAAAAAAGGGACAAAAGGCCCCCTGGTGATGTCATTCCCCCGTCAGCACCCTGCGCGGGACCCCTCAACATGAGGCAGGACGGGAGGGACACACTGTGACCTTGCACAGGGGCCCAGCAGGCCCTTCTGTAAAACCCCAGTCTCTCTCTTCTTCTCCTATGCTTCAAAAGGCCACATGAAGAGCCTCAAGTTCAAGTCTGAAAGCTGAATTGAGGAGCCACGCCATACATTCTAACTGTTTTGAAGGAGTCAATCAGGCTAAATCTATCTATAGCCATTGAAAGCCATACAATGATCTATGGATGTCAGAATGTTTTTAGTATGGCGTGACACTGGCATAATTTCTGCTCATATTAGATTATCATCAGTGCCATGAAACTGCAGCTGCCTTACTGCCCATGTTGAAGTCCTATATTTAACATAGAAGTGTGTTTTTCAATTTCAACACAATTGGCTGTCCATCCACATGGACGGGAATCAGTTCAACCATTTGCAGTGCCTTCGGAAAGTATTCAGACCCCTTGACTTTTTCTACATTTTGTTAGGTTACAGCCTTACACTAACATGGATTCAATTGTTTCTTTCCCTCATCAAAATCTACACACAATACCCCATAATGACCCACGGAAAAACAGGATTTTAGAAATGTTTGCTAATTTATAAACAATAAAAACAGAAATATCACATTTACATAAGTAATCAGAACCTTTACTCAGTACTTTCTTGAAGCACCTTTGGGAGAGAATATAGCCTTGAGTCTTCTTGGGTATGACGCTACAAGCTTGGTACATCTGTATTTTGAGGAGTTTCCCCCATTTTTCTCTGCATATCTTCTCAAGCTCTGTCAGGTTGGATGGGGAGCATTGCTGCACAGCTATTTTCAGGTGTCTCCAGTGATGTCCGATCGGGTTCAAGTCCAGGCTCTGTCTGGGCCACTCAAGGACATTCAGAGACTTGACCCGAAGCCACACCTGCGTTGTCTTGGCTGTGTGCTTAAGGTCGTTGTCCTGTTGGGTGGTGAACCTTCGCCCCAGTCTGAGCTCTGGAGAAGGTTTTCATCAAGGATCTCTCTGTACTTTGCTCCATTCATCTTTTCCTCGATCCTGACCAGTCTCTCAGTCCCTGCTGCTGAAAAACATCCCAACACCATGATGCTGCCACCACCATGCTTCACCCTAGGCATGGTTCCAGGTTTCCTCCAGAATTGACACTTGGCATTCAGGCCAAAAAGCTCAATCTTGGTTTCATCAGACCAGAGAACCTTGTTTCTCATGGTCTGAGAGACTTTAGGAGCCTTTCGGCAAATAACAAGTGGGCTGTCATGTGCCTTTTACTGAGGAGTGGCTTCCATCTGGCCACTCTCCCTGAAATGCCTGATTGGTGGAGTGCTGCAGAGATGGTTGTCCTTCTGGAAAGTTTTCCCATTCCCACAGAGGAACTCTGTCAGAGTGACCATCAGGTTCTTGGTCACCTCCCTGACAAAGGCCCTTCTCCCCCGATTGCTCAGTTTGGCCGGGCGTCTAGCTCTAGGAAAAGTCTTGGTGGTTTCAAACTTCTTCCATTAAAGAATGGTGGAGGCCACGGTGTTCTTGGTGACCTTCAATGCTGCAGAATTTTTTGTCACCCTTCCTTAGATCTGTTCCTCGACACAATCCTGTCTCAGAGCTCTACGGACAATTCCTTTGACTTCATGGCTTGATTTTTGCTCTGACATGCACTGTCAACTGTGGAACCTTATATAGACAGGTGTGTGCCTTTCCAAATCATGTCCAATCAATTGAATTTACCACAGGTGGACTCCAATCAAGTTGAAGAAACATCTCAAGGATGATCAATGGAAACAGGATGCACCTGAACTCAATTTCGAGTATCATAGCAAAGGGTCTGAATACTTATGTAAATAAGGTATTTCTGTTTTTTATTTTTAATCAGTTCGCAAAAAGTTCTAAAAACCTGTTTTCACTTTTTCATTATGGGGTATTTTGTGTAGATTGCTGAGGATTTTAAAAAAGCAACGTTTTAGATTAGGGCTGTAATGAAACAAAATGTGGAAAATGTCAAGGGGTCTGAATACTTTCGAAGGCACCGTATACAGAACGTACGCATCTCAATGCGTTTAAACTTGTTTAAACTTCCGGCGCCGACAGAGATGGCCGCCTCGCTTCGCGTTCCTAGGAAACTATGCAGTTTTTTGTTTTTTTACGTGTTATTTCTTACATTAGTACCCCAGGTCATCTTAGGTTTCATTACATACAGTCGAGAAGAACTACTGAATATAAGATCAGCGTCAACTCACCATCAGTATGACCAAGAATATGTTTTCCGCGACGCAGATCCTGTGTTCTGCCTTACAAACAGGTCAACGGAATGGATCGCATGCAGCGACCCCCAAAAAAAACGTCTTCGTAAAAGAGGGAAACGTAGCGGTCTTCTGGTCAGACTCAGGACACGGGCACATCGCGCACCACTACCTAGCATTCTTCTTGCCAATGTCCAGTCTCTTGACAACAAGGTTGATGAAATCCGAGCAAGGGTCCAGAGGGACATCAGAGACTGTAACGTCCTCTGCTTCACCGAAACATGGCTCACTGGGAAGACGCTATCCGGGGCGGTGCAGCCAACGGGTTTCTCCACGCATCGCGCCGACAGAAACAAACATCTTTCTGGTAAGAAGAGTGGCGGGGGCGTATGCCTCATGACTAACGAACATGGTGTGATGAAAGAAACATACAGGAACTCAAATCCTTCTGTTCACCTGATTTAGAATTCCTCACAATCAAATGTAGACCGCATTATCTACCAAGATAATTCTCTTCGATTATAATCACAGCCGTATATATCCCCCCCCAAGCAGACACATCGATGGCTCTGAACAAACTTTATTTAACTCTTTGCAAACTGGAAACCATTTATCCGGAGGCTGCATTCATTGTAGCTGGGGATTTTAACAAAGCTAATCTGAAAACAAGACTCCCTAAATTTTATCAGCATATCGATTGCGCAAGCAGGGGTGGTAAAACCTTGGATCATTGTTACTCTAACTTCCGCCCCCCTTTCGGAAAAGCTGACCACGACTCCATTTTGTTGATCCCTGCCTACAGACAGAAACTTAAAAAAGAGGCTCCCACGCTGAGGTCTGTCCAACGCTGGTCCGACCAAGCTGACTCCACACTCCAAGACTGCTTCCATCACGTGGACTGGGACATGTTTCGTATTGCGTCAGATAAAAATATTGATGAATACGCTGATTCGGTGTGCGAGTTCATTAGAACGTGCGTTGAAGATGTCGTTCCCATAGCAACAATAAAAACATTCCCTAACCAGAAACTGTGGATTTATGGCAGCATTCGCGTGAAACTGAAAGCGCGAACCACTGCTTTTAATCAGGGCAAGGTGTCTGGTAACATGACCGAATATAAACAATGCAGCTATTCCCTCCGCAAGGCTATTAAACAAGCTAAGCGTCAGTACAGAGACAAAGTAGAATCTCAATTCAACGGCTCAGACACAAGAGGCATGTGGCAGGGTCTACAATCAATCACGGACTACAAGAAGAAACCCAGCCCAGTCACGGACCAGGATGTCTTGCTCCCAGGCAGACTAAATAACTTTTTGCCCGCTTTGAGGACAATACAGTGCCACTGACACGGCCTGCAACGAAAACATGCGGTCTCTCCTTCACTGCAGCCGAGGTGAGTAAGACATTTAAACGTGTTAACCCTCGCAAGGCTGCAGGCCCAGACGGCATCCCCAGCCGCGCCCTCAGAGCATGCGCAGACCAGCTGGCCAGTGTGTTTACGGACATATTCAATCAATCCCTATACCAGTCTGCTGTTCCCACATGCTTCAAGAGGGCCACCATTGTTCCTGTTCCCAAGAAAGCTAAGGTAACTGAGCTAAACGACTACCGCCCGTAGCACTCACTTCCGTCATCATGAAGTGCTTTGAGAGACTAGTCAAGGACCATATCACCTCCACCCTACCTGACACCCTAGACCCACTCCAATTTGCTTACCGCCCAAATAGGTCCACAGACGACACAATCTCAACCACACTGCACACTGCCCTAACCCACCTGGACAAGAGGAATACCTGAGAATGCTGTTCATCGACTACAGCTCGGCATTCAACACCATAGTACCCTCCAGGCTCGTCATCAAGCTCGAGACCCTGGGTCTCGACCACGCCCTGTGCAACTGGGTACTGGACTTCCTGACGGGCCGCCCCCAGGTGGTGAGGGTAGGCAACAACATCTCCTCCCCGCTGATCCTCAACACGGGGGCCCCACAAGGGTGCGTTCTGAGCCCTCTCCTGTACTCCCTGTTCACCCACGACTGCGTGGCCACACACGCTCCAACTCAATCATCAAGTTTGCGGATGACACAACAGTGGTAGGCTTGATTACCAACAGCGACGAGACGGCCTACAGAGAGGAGGTGAGGGCCCTCGGAGTGTGGTGTCAGGAAAATAACCTCACACTCAACGTCAACAAAACTAAGGAGATGATTGTGGACTTCAAGAAACAGCAGAGGGAACACCCCTATCCACATCGATGGAACAGTAGTGGAGAGGGTAGCAAGTTTTAAGTTCCTCGGCATACACATCACAGACAAACTGAATTGGTCCACTCACACTGACAGCGTCGTGAAGAAGGCGCAGCAGCGCCTCTTCAACCTCAGGAGGCTGAAGAAATTCGGCTTGTCACCAAAAGCACTCACAAACTTCTACAGATGCACAATCGAGAGCATCCTGGCGGGCTGTATCACCGCCTGGTACGGCAACTGCTCCGCCTCAACCGTAAGGCTCTCCAGAGGGTAGTGAGGTCTGCACAACGCATCACCGGGGGCAAACTACCTGCCCTCCAGGACACCTACACCACCCGATGTTACAGGAAGGCCATAAAGATCATCAAGGACATCAACCACCCGAGCCACTGCCTGTTCACCCCGCTATCATCCAGAAGGCAAGGTCGGTACAGGTGCATCAAAGCTGGGACCGAGAGACTGAAAAACAGCTTCTATCTCAAGGCCATCAGACTGTTAAACAGCCACCACTGACATTGAGTGGCTGCTGCCAACACACTGTCATTGACACTGACCCAACTCCAGCCACTTTAATAATGGGAATTGATGGGAAATGATGTAATATATATCACTAGCCACTTTAAACAATGCTACCTTATATAATGTTACTTACCCTACATTATTAATCTCATATGCATACGTATATACTGTACTCTATATCATCGACTGCATCCTTATGTAATAGATGTATCACTAGCCACTTTAACTATGCCACTTTGTTTACTTTGTCTACATACTCATCTCATATGTATATACTGTACTCGATACCATCTACTGTATGCTGCCCTGTACCATCACTCATTCATATATCCTTATGTACATATTCTTTATCCCCTTACACTGTGTATAAGACAGTAGTTTTGGAATTGTTAGTTAGATTACTTGTTGGTTATCACTGCATTGTCGGAACTAGAAGCACAAGCATTTCGCTACACTCGCATTAACATCTGCTAACCATGTGTATGTGACAAATAAAATTGGATTTGATTTGATTCAATATACAACTTCCATGATGCTCTGCGGGACAACCCCAATAGAGAGCAATAGTAATGGCATCTTTTTGTAGGCACTAACTCCGCCATGGCTCATTGGCCAAAGCCTTTGGGGAAATTAATGGGGGTTTTGGGATGAAAGTAGAAAATAAGGTGTGTGGTAAACACAGGCTTAGGAGATCTTATATGTTTTATTCTATGAGAACCTCTTCAGCTAACGTCACTTTTTGTGAATTTTGAAGCACATAAAGCACATAGTCTTCATAATCCATAAAGGTCATGTTAACTGACTGATATTATCTAATGTAAAAAAAAAACATATAAGATCTCCTAAGCCTATGTTAACCTCAGACTTAATTTTCTGTGTTTATCCCAAAGCCCCAGTCTTTCTCCATTAATTTCCCCCATGGGAATGTCTGAACGAACCAGAGGTCACTCATTTATGGTTTTAAGGACTACAAACTGCCGAGCTCTAAACACCACATCCCCTCCCCACTTACTTGAATTGTCCCAAATTATGAACAACAATTATGAACAACCTTACAAGTCCAAGAGTCTTGGTGCCCACCTTTCTCTCGTAGGGTAACGGTGGACAACCTGACTCTCAACAACAATGTCTCTACACTGGCGATGACACAGGTGTAGGCATGTGAGTAGCTTGTGCCACAGTCATGTACTTGTGTGGGTGCGGCTGAGTCGATGTCCTGAGAAGGTGACTGTGAGCCCCTAGGTGACAACTGCTGGGTCAGTGTCACCCAGTAACAGTTCTGTCAGTGTGGCTTTACTCAACAGTAAGAGATATATGTGCCTTTTTCAGATGACATCCTCTCTAGTCTGGACAGTGTAGGACACATGGCCAATCTGAGCAATGACCAGTAGGAACCCACTTTAGTTCCTAGCTAAGACAGTTTCTCCAGGATTGAAAGCTCTGTCCTTTGCTCTCAGTTCACAACGTTTGACTTGGCTCTCCTTTGCATTTGGAGGTTTGAGTAGGTCCAAGATTTTGTGTAGCTCTCTCTTCATGAGTAGCGATGATGCCGAGGAAGCCTTGGTGATTGAGTGAGGCATATTCCTGTAGGATAGCAGGAATCTGTTCAAATGTTGGTGCAGTGTCCCTTGACCCTGAGACGCTTCTAAGGCATGTTCCATGGTCTGAACGAACCTCTCCGCCAACCCGTTGGTTGATGGATGATATGGTGCAGACTTGATGTGCTGTATGCCATTCACCTGTAGGAACATCGCCATTGTTGGGACAGCAGCTGCGATCCGTTGTCGCTAACGAGTTGGAGTGGTGATCAGAATCGATTAAACAGTTCTCCAAGCTCCTCGTTGGTCTTCTCTGCTGTAGTAGATGGCATGATAGCAACCTTTGGCCACTTGCTATGAACAACCATGAGAAACATTCTGGCTTCGATTGAACAAGCGAAGTCGACATGAATGCGTTGCCACGCCTCTTCCGGCCAATCCCATGAATGAAGAGGTGCAAGTTGAGGTACGTTGCGAACCTTCTGACATGAGGAACATGTGTTTGCTTTCTCCTCAATGTTTCTATCAAATCCAGGCCACCAGAAGTAGCTTTGTGCGATTTCCTTCACACGAACCATTCCACAATGACCTGAGTGTTGCAGTTACAACACTGGTTTTCTCAGCGAAGGCGGAATAATAACTCTCCTCCCACACAGCAGACACCCGGACTGTACTCAGCTCAGTTCTTCTGATTTAGATTTCAGTTCCCGGAGCATCTCCTGCGGCTCTACATTTGATGATGTCCATCACACTTCAGATAACACATTTCTGGTGTTTCTCCGCACTTATGTTGAAGTGACTCGTGCGTTTTCCACCTGTCTGAAGTAGAAGATGTCAATTGGAGTGACCCCCGGCTTGACCACAGGTAGTGGTAACCTGGAAAGTCCATCTGCATTGCAGTGTAGTTCTGACTTGCGGTATTGGATCGCATAGGTGCGTGCTGACAACAACCAAGCCCCCCTTTGCATTCTGCTTGCAGCAAGTGACTGAATTACATTTACATATACGGTCCAAAGATGCTCGTCAACGGACAATGATCTGTAAGAAGGATGAACTTCCTGCTGTGCAGATACTGGTGAAACTTACGTACTTACGTACTAAAAACTATGCCTAGGGCTTCTCGTTCTATCTGTGCATGGTTACTTTCTGTGTTGTTCAATGTCCTCGATGCGGATGCGATCGGCTTCTCTTCACCGGAGGACATGGTATGGGACACGACTGCTCCCACACCATATGAACTAGTATCACAAGCTAGTTGGATGGGGCAATAACGTCGAAGTGTGTCAGTGCCTCAGATTTCAGGAGTGTTTCCTTGATTTTCCCGAATGCTTCATCACATTGTTCTGTCCATTTCTATGTTTTATCTTGAAAAACCAACTGATGCATCGGCTTCAGCTTCGGCTTCAGCCCGGGATAAAGTCTTTAGTAATTCAGTAACCCCAGGAAAGAAAGAAGTTGGCTCGCATTCTGAGGAGCTGAGGCTTCCAATATAGCCTTGACCTTAGACGGAGCCTTGTGGAAGCCCATAGTGTCGATGACGTGTCCAAGGTATTCAACAGATGATTGGAAGAATGCACATTTGTCCCTAAGAACTCACAGTCCGTAGTCCTTCAATCTCTGTAAGGTCTCATCCAAGTTCTGGAGATGGTCCTCTTTGTCTTTCCCAATAATGAGGATGTCATCCAGATAGCATTGTACTCCTGGCAATGCACCCAAGATCTGGTCCATCGTCATCTGGAACAGGCTGGTGCACTTATGATTCCAACGGTAGACAACAGTACCCGAAGTGCCCCTTGTGTGTCATGGCGGTCAGCAGCTGCTTTGACTTTTCATCCATGTGCATCTGCAAGGAGGCTTGGCAGAGGTCGGTTTCCTGAACTTTTGACCCCCAGCTAAAAGGTTGTTGACGTGTGTTAGCGGATACTGATCAGCTGGACAACACAGGGTTAACTGGCTCGAACGGTGTCCTTTAGAACACCATTGAAATCACAGTGCTCAAATCATTTCTTTAACACAGCAGCAAACATTGTCACTGTGAGTTTAATGTCGGGCGAGCTCAACATTCCCCACAAACAGCTCCATAAATCTCCATGTGTGTGAACTCGGACAGATGTGTCCCGAGTTATCAAGCTATCCAGCAAATGCAAGAAGCCCTGTGTCCCTGTCTTTTCCTTATTTTTAGGAAGTGATCCCCTTGAACCTTCTGACATAGACATATCACCACCACTCTCTTTTAGATACAGTTGCATGCACACACAAAGACATTTATGGACATTACATGTTTTTTATTTTTTTATTTTACCTTTATTTAACCAGGCAAGTCAGTTAAGAACAAATTCTTATTTTCAATGACGGCCTAGGAACAATGGGTTAACTGCCTGTTCAGGGGCAGAACGACAGATTTGTACCTTGTCAGCTCGGGGGTTTGAACTTCCGGTTACTAGTCCAACACTCTAACCACTAGGCTACCCTGCCTAGTGGTATATTAAGACATCACCAGCATAACAAAATATAAACTTGCGCTCTCTCTTGCACAATCACAAGCATACAAATGCACACACACACGCACGCACGCTCGCGCACACGCACCCGCACACACATACACACTACACATTACCACCTGGTAGATACACATTCCTCTTTCTCACGTTCCAGCCCCTGTGGTGTTCTGTTTAAAGCAGAGTCCTTCATGACTTCTGTAAATCATTTGTCTGACCCGATTAACCGCACTTTGTCCCAGAGCACAACCACAACAACAGACAAACAGCAGCTCCCAGGAGCGGGGGAGAGGGGGAGAGAGAGAGAGAGAGAGAGAGAGAGAGAGAGAGAGAGAGAGAGAGACACAAAAAAAATGTAAAAAATGACTATTTGGATCAACCTGAAAATACATTACTTCAACTGGTTACAAATGAATGAGTTAAGTTTCCTCAATTGAAAAAAAAAAACATTTGTATACATTTGTATCAATGCTACATTTGCTATATTTGATTACTAACAAACCTATATTTCAAGTTGCTTCCTATTTATTTCAACACTCAACCTACTTTTCACGTTTATTCAATTGGGTTACAAGCAATTCAATAAATTCCCTTTAAATTAAGAAATTAAGTTTGCAGTGGCTGTACGGTAAAACATATTGATGTCTGAATTAGGACAATGCTGTAAATAAAGAGGACTCTAAGTATTTTGAAAGATGAGATGTTGAGGATTATAATAAATACTGCTTTGATGTCATACAAGCAAACCAAACACCTGTTAGTCCACATGTGCACTTCACATGTCCATATCATAAAACTCATGTACAGTGGCAAGAAAAAGTATGTGAACCCTTTGCAAATAACTGGATTTCTGCATAAAGGGGTCATACATTTATTGGTCTGATCTTCATCTAGGTCACAACAATATAGACAAACACTGCTTAAACCCATAACACACAAACAAGTATAAGTTTTCATGTCTTTATTGAACGCACCGTGTAAACATTCACAGTGCAGGGTGGGGAAAGTATGTGAACCCTTGGATTTAATAACTGGTTGACCCTCCTTTGGCAGCAATAACCTCAACCAAACGTTTTCTGTAGTTGCGGATCAGACCTACACAATGGTCAGGAGGAATGTTCGACCATTCCTCTTTACAAAACTGTTTCAATTCAGGAATATTCTTGGGATGTCTGGTGTTAACTGTTCACATGCCACAGCATCTCAATCAGGTTGAGGTCAGGACTCTGACTGGGCCACTTCAGAAGGTGTATTTTCTTCTGTCGAAGCCATTCTGTTGTGGATCAACTTCTGTGTTTTGGGTCGTTGTCCTGTTGCATCACCCAACTGCTGTTGATCTTCAATTGGCAGACAGATAGCCTAACTATAACGATGTACGCTGAGAGTCGGGAAGCAAGTTCAGGGAGTGAACACATTTAATAAACGAACACAACAAGAAACACGACCAGCGCACCAACATGACACAGATACAGAAACAATGACGACTGGGGGAAAAAAACTAAGGGAGTGACATTTAAAGGGCAGGTAATCAAGGAGGTGATGAGTCCAGGTGAGTGTCATTATGTGCAGATGCACGTAACTCTGGTGACAGGTGTGCGCCATAACGAGCAGCCTGGTGACCTAGAGGCCGGAGAAGGAGCACACGCGACACTAATATTCTTCTGCAAAATGACTTGATAAACTTGGGAATTTGATGATAGCAAGCTGTCCAGTCCCTGAGGCAGCCCCAAACCATGATGCTCCCTCACCATATTTTACAGGTGGGATGAGGTTTTGATGTTGGTGCGCTGTGCCTTTTCTTCTCCACACATAGTGTTGTTTGTTCCGTCCAAACAACTTAACTGTAGTTTCCTCTGTCCACAGAATATTTTGCCAGTAGCGCTGTGGAGCATCCAGGTGCACTTTTGCAAACTTCAGATGTGCAGCAATGTTTTTTTTGGGACAGCAGTGGCTTCTTCCGTGGTTACCTCCCATGAACACCATTCTTGTTTAGTGTTTTACGTATCGTAGACTCGTCAACAGAGATGTTAGAATGTTCCATAGATTTCTGTATGTCTTTAGCTGACACTCTAGGATTCTTCTTAACCTCATTGAGCTTTCTGCGCTGTGCTTTTGCAGTCATCTTTGCAAGACAGACACTCCTAGGTAGAGTAGCAACAGTGCTTTCTCCATATATAGACTTTCTCCATATATAGACAATTTGTCTTACAGTGGACTGATGAACATCAAGGCTTTTAGAGATACTTTTATAACCTTTTCCAGCTTTATGCAAGTCAACAATTCTTCATCTTAGGTCTTCTGAGATCTATTTTGCTCAAGGCATGGTCCACACCAGGCAATGATTCTTGTGAATAGCAAATGCAACATTTTGTTTTTTTTAGGGCAAGGCAGCGCTAACCAACATCTCCAGTCTCGTCTCATTGATTGGACTCCAGGTTAGCTGACTCCTGACTCCAATTAGCTATTGGAGAAGTCATTAGCCTCGGGGTTCACATAATTTTCCCAACCTACACTGTGAATGTTGAAATGATGTATTCAATATAGACAAGCAAGTCATACAATGTCTGTCTATTGTTGTGACTTAGATGATGATCAGATCAAATTTGATGACTAATTTATGCAGAAATCCAAGTAACTCCAAAAGGTTCACATACTTTTTCTTGCCACTGTAATATACAGTGTTAACGTTAAAGATCACTATGTTTGATGTACAGTTACAAGATGACATGGCGTCATTACACTGGGTTGTTCTGAACAGAATGAGCCTATGTTTGTGGTATTGTGAAGAATTTTGTTGGGGTACACATCTGAATGCACTCGTGACTATTCTATGGGATCACCAAAATGGTGATCTGCTTCTCTGAATTGCTTTGTGAAAGCCTACCAATGTAACAATGCATTTTGTAACTTAGCCAGCCATGTTGGCAATAGAACACGCTTTCACAAATGTGGCACACCTGACCAGATTACAATTAATAATGGACTGTTTTTGGAACAACAGTAATTGTGCGATGGCGGGGATGGCAGGGATGTGTTCCAGAGAAAACGACTACAAGTCTGCTAGCTCTAGTTCGTCGACGACACAGCTAGGAGTGCTCCAAATAGCACATTATAGTTGACCTCTCACTCAATCCCTTGTCATTTTTTTGTTTGTTTTATATTGCACTTAGCCCAAATTTCCCATGAGTATTTTGTTATCGTGTTACTGAATGTATCCAGATTATTTTCAGATTTCGTTACCAACAAATGCAGTTAAGGTCAAATGCAAATAAAATCAACAATGTTTGGTATTCCGTCTTGTGTCAGATCAACTGTTTTGTCCTCCCCTTTAATCATTTTCTCCTGATCCCCAAACTGTTCCCTTTTGATTTATAACATTGTATACATATGCCTTTCATATTTATTCTCCAAGAAACATTTCAATTTAGCCCTATACAGTGCATTCGGAAAGTATTCAGACCCCTTCCCCATTTCCACATTTTGTTACATTACAGCCAAATTCTAAAATTGATTAAATGAAATGTTTTCCTCATCAATCTACACACAATAACCCATAATGACAAGGCAAAAACAGGTTTTAAGAAATGTTTTGCAAATGTATTAAAAATGCAAAAAAACATCAAAACCTTCTTTACAATAGTATTCAGACCCTTTGCTATAAGACTTGAAATTGCGCTCAGGTGCATCATGTTTCCGTTGATTATACTTGAGATGCTTCTACAACTTGATTGGAGTCAACCTGTGGTAATTTAATTGATTGGACATGATTTGGAAAGGCACAGACCTGTCTATATAAGGTCCGACAGTTGACAGTACATTTCAGAGCAAAAACCATTGAGGGAAAAAACCATTTAATCCATTTTAGCATAAAGCTGTAACGTAACAAAATGTCAAAGGGTTTGAATGCTTTCTGAAGACACTGTAGGTCAATTCTCACAATTTTAACAAAGAACCCTTAATAGGCCCTTTAATATTACATTAACTTATGATTGCAAAATGCTAGCACTGTACAAACTTGTGAACGGTGAACGAACCAAAGATAGTTTTCGATCATCCCAACCAGTAAAAGCAGTTCAGATGAACAACAGAGCCATCTCACTTAATTTTTTTTACAGTGCATTGCTGTGCAAATATGTGTCCTTTGTGCTTTGTGTTGTGAGTGACCATGGCTGTCTCTTCAGAGGGCCTCTTCCTGGACAGATGACCCCTCAGACAGCCCTGATTCATATCATCCTGGAGACCACAATGCTGCAGCAGCCTGAAGCCTCACCAGGACAGGGTTATATGGGGTTTTAGGTGTTGTGAAAGCTAAACATACCCGCTCTGTAGGCTACATACTATGGCAGTTCAATTCTGTATCATACATTGCATTGGCACCTAACTGCAGGAAAATATAGTGCTCTTATATGCCTCAGGGATATGTTTCATGTTAGCTGTGTTGTTAATCGGGTTACCAGCTAATTGGCAATCAATTTATCATGTACTGCATACACACCAATTATGGGTACATATTAGCGGTAAATATTAGGTTAATGGGAACTACTGCAGTTATTTAGTAGGGGAGAGTGGGGTAAGTTGAGCTATTACTATTATTTACATTCAGCATCACTCTGTCAATGGAAATACAGTATTCATTCTAACAAAGATATCTACATATATTTCAGGATGTTTGGTATCCCTGGAAATAATCTAAATTCATGTAAACCTTACAGTTTTGAAAACATAGCTTGTCCAAAAAAAGCTGGTTAAGTTGAGCCAGAGGACAGGGTAAGTTCAGCCGCCTACACATTTCTGTACTGAATGAAATGTTACCACTACTTTTTTCAAACCATGTCTATCTTTATTTCCCAAACACAATTCAACACAATCAGAAATCAGCATTGGAGAAATTGTTATAATTGTAAGCATCTTCTAACACTTGGTTAACATCTAACAAACACTTTGTACTTTTTTAAACACTTTTAACATAGGCCAGGCCCTGTTGTTACCCTATATCCCAGCGATAATGCCTTGCATTATGCCTGGGACGAAAACACTTCAATTTGCTAAACTTGCCATTGGTTCAACCATTGGATCAACTTACCCCAAGGCGAACATTGTGAATTTATTAGCCCACACAGCTACAAGGATGCACTTTCATGCTAGGTTTGGGACCTCATATTGAAGGTTATATAGAACCCAACTGATGTATAAAACAATAACTTTAAATTATCTACTTTGGTTTCGATAAAAACATAATGGAAACCTCTAGAATAAATTCATTTAACTTGGTGAAAATCTAACTTGCTTACCTCATTTTCCGTGGGGTTTATTACTTCACAGACTCCATGAATCAATGACCTCTTCCTAAATATTTGGTCAAATTATACATTTTGTGTATGGTTTCCTAAGAGAAAAGAGAAACCTGCACATTGCTCTTGCTAGTGTCACTGTTCTTTGTTAAGCTTTACATATCAGCCTCAAGGTTTCCTAGAAACAAGGGTGGCTCAACCGACCCCTTTGGCTCAACGTACCCAACTCTCCCCTACAGTCATAATCAGTACAGTCAAAATGCAGTTAGTTAGTAGTGTATAAGGTCATAATTAGTGTCCCCTGCTCAATTGACTTTCTATATGGTTGATCATTATGCAAACCAATTAAAAACCAGGTCAAAGGTGAATGGATAGGAGGATCCTGATTTAACATGGAAGCCAAATGAGTCATTTTTTGTGCTCCTGAGTCAGATCCTTTCCGAGATGGGGATACGTCCCGAATGGCATCCTATTCCCTATATATGCCGCACTACTTTGACCCGGGCCCACAGGGCTCTGGTCAGAAGTAGTGCACTATATAGGCAATAGGGTGCCATTTGGGACGCAACCATGATCTCTCGTAAGAGACAGGAAATGAGAGCTCTGCCAGACTCCAGGCCCAGATGATGAGACATCAGAGCTGTTGCTTTTCTGTATGGGGACTGGATTCTCAAGAGTCCCCTGAGCACCAATACAGATCAAGCCTGCTCATATCGAGTGACTATTATAGTACACATAGAACCAGGCTGCATGTTGCTGCTGCTGTGTGACGTGGGTTGTGAGACGCCCCGACCACCTGTAATGGAGTGTTGACAGATGGCTTCACTGCATCTTTGAAAGGAGCCCATCTGAAATCCATTGACGGTAAACCACAGCAATGCTGATTTGGCTGCAAATGAAAGCAGTTCACTTCCTGCAAACAGGCGATAAAAGTAGTGTGTCAGGTCCTCTGATCCTGGGCTTTTGGTTAGAGTACAACGGCTCAGAACCATCAGAGGAACCAGCTGAACTGGGAAGCAGGAAGCATCTAGTCAGGAAACTGGTGGTGGTAGTGGTACTACTGTATTGGTATTACTGTATACTGTATCCATATTATAGTTTGGGGCAATCTGACTCATTTAAAGCCATAGAAACATCCAAGGACAACCTCCGTAGGAGGCTTTAACCTTAAGGGACTTGGAACCTTTGAGGACATTTGAAGGTAAACGTCCCTAATTCCTTCGCAATTTACTTAAGACTTGACCTAAAGTCCAGTATTATACTATGTCCTACAAGTCATAAAATAAAACTATTATACCTTACTTAACCATAGCCATTTTGTTTCCCCCACAGGTATTCCCATACTTCACAATAACAGACTCCATGGTAATCGGGAGTGTTTAATGCTCTGCTTTCCAAGATTTCTTCAAGCATCTGGACTGAATGGTGACATAGTAGCTGAACTGAAACACCTTAATGACTGCAATATGACGGATTTATTGAGAGGCCATAACGCTTAGACTTCTGTTTGCAATAAGGACCCGGACTTTCTTGTTTATATTGGAACCGATGGCTTTGATGTGAATGAACACTAGCTCCACAATGCAATCATAAAAAGTAATATGGTTTTCTACTCAAAGTTCATCATCCAGAGGCTTGAGTAAGAGCAATCCTAACCAGAACCCCTGCGTTGCACTTTCAGTCTTTACAAAGAGCTCCAATCCCCCTAAATGAGGACAAAGCCCACGTTTTCCCATAAATACTTGAATTTGGGCCATTTAATGATGCCTGCTCAAATAGCCCCAAACCAAAGTAAATAGCCTTGATTGCTGGTTAATTTATTAGAGACAAGCGCCACACTGAGATCAAACAGGTCGTGCTCGCTTAGCACCTTCAGTGCAATGAATTTGCTGACCCCAATGCCCTCTGCATATTTCTATAAGGGGCATGGGAGGCCGGAAAGTAGTAACCCGGAGGAGAAAGTGGGGGTCGCTCTCACATGAGGTTTAGGTTTGTATGCTGCTCAGAGAAGCCTGTAAATCATCTAGATGCGAGGCTCTGTACTGCACAGTGGTTGGGAACAGGATCACCAGACAAACAGACTGACATCCAGGACAAGAAAGCTACGTATTCCCCATGGCCATGACAACCACTCTTCACATAACACACTACACTACAGAGAATGCAGTCATATGACTCAATTATGCACACACACTTAAAGCATGCATGCACGCGCACGCACACACACACACAGAGAGACACACACACACACAGAGACACACACACACACACACTTAGCATGGCCCTTTTATTGGGGGACTATCCCTAAGCCAAGGTGTGGCTTGTGTTTCATTACTGGGTTAGCCCTTCCTGAGAAAACACATGAATTTCACATGTGATCACGTGATTTTATGTTGAAGTTGATGTGATAACATGTGACATGTGAGCAGACGTGAAAACATGATCTCATGTGAATTTAATGTGACAACATGGGGATGCAACTGGCTGCCGCTAGCATTACATGCCAGTAACCTACTGTACCTTCACGGACTCTTCTGTTGACAATATTCAACATCACTTGCTAATTGGCAGCCTACTGTAGCAGCGGCAGCCTATGACAAAATTGCAAGTGTGGCTTACTGGAGGCGTGGCTTTCAGCTATCTCTTTTTTGGTCTGCCATGAGAGGGAATGTCATCCCAGTTATTGTGTTCCGTTGTATTGTGTTCACAAACACTAAGCTTGAACACTGTAAGGTTTCCAGCATTTATTTAAATGTTATGTAACTAACTTGCAGCTAGTTGACAGTAAGTTATTAAAAATGAAACATTAGCTTTCTATCGACTGGAAAATGCACAGTAACCTCTTAACAGTGCAGTTCTTGATTGTCGTACGTTTTTACAACGATTGCAGAACTGGTAGTGTCAAAAGAGGTGCTCAACCTCTATCAACGATAAACCACTTAAACTTGTATAACATTTCAACTGACAGTTGGCACAAATACAACATATTTTACACAGTGCCCTCAAATATGCAAATGTGCCCGGGCCAGCACATTTCTCCCACCCACATTTCAGTGCTGTAATGATTGTACCTTATATTGAATATATTGTGAAGAAAATGGACCATGTGAATTCTTCAAAGTAGCCACCTTTTGCCTTGATGACAGCTTTGCACAGCTTTGGCATTCTCTCAACCAGCTTCATGAGGAAGTCATCTGGAATGCATTTCAATTAACAGGTGTGCCTTGTTAAAAGTTCATTTGTGGAATTTCTTTCCTTTTTAATGCGTTTGAGCCAATCAGTTGTGTTGTGACAAGGTTGGGGTGGTATACAGAAGATAGCTCTATTTGGTAAAAGACCAAGTCCATATTATGGCAAGAACAGCTCAAATAAGCAAAGAAAAATGACAGTCAATCATTACAAGACATGAAGGTCAGTCAATGCAAAAAATGTCAAGAACTTTGAAGGTTTCTTCAAATGCAGTCGCGAAAACCATCAAGCGCTATGATGAAATTGGCTCTCATGAGGACCGCCACAGGAAAGGAAGACCCAGAGTTACCTCTGCTGCAGAAGATAAGTTCATTAGACTTAGAAATTGCAGCCTGCACAATTTTCTTCTTTTTTTATTGACGGATAGCCAGCGGCACACTACAACACTCAGACATAATTTACCAACAAAGCATTTGTGTTTAGTGATTCCACCAGTTCAGAGCCAGTAGGGATGTTCTCTTGATAAGTGTGTGAATTGGACCATTTTCCTGTCCAAATATAATGAGTACTTTTGGGTGTCAGGGAAAATGTATAGAGTAAAAAGTACATGATTTTCTTGAGGAAGGTAGTGAAGTAAAAGTTTCCAAAAAATGTAAATAATAAAGTAAAGTACAGATACTACTTAAGTAGTACTTTAAAGTATTTTTTACTTAACTAATTTACACCACTGTGAATGGATGATCTCCGCATGTGTGGTTCCAACCGTGAAGCATGGAGGAGGAGGTGTGATGTGGGGTACTTTAATGCTGACACTATTGGTGATTTATTTAGAATTTAAGGCACATTTAACCAGCATGGCTACCACAGCATTCTGCAGCGATACGCCATCCCATCTGGTTTGCGCTTAGTGGGACTATCATTTGTTTTTCAACAGGACAATGACCCAACAGACTTCCAGGCTGTGTATGGGCTATTTGACCAAGAAGGAGAGTGATGGAGTACTGCATCAGATGACCTGGCCTCCATAATCACCCGACCTCAACCCAGTTGAGATGGTTTGGGATGAGTTGGACCGCAAAGGGAAGGAAAAGCAGTCAACAAGTGCTCAGCATATGTGACAACTTCTTCAAGACTGTTGGTAAAGCATTCCATGTGAAGCTGGTTGAGAGAATGCCAAGAGTGTGCAAAGCTGTCATCAAGGCAAAGGGTGGCTACTTTGAAGAATATATATTTTGATTTGTTTAACACTTTCTTGGTTACTACATGATTCCATATGTGTTATTTCATGGTTTTGATGTCTTCACTATTATTCTACAATGTAGAAAATAGGCAAAATAAACAAAAACCCTTGAATGATTAGGTGTGTCCAAACATTTGACTGGTACTGTTATTGGTAACTAATAAGTATCTGGTGGCACTGCGGAGACTTTAATGTACTTCAGACCAAAAGGTTGTGAGTTCAAATCCTGAGAACCTTAATGTCAAGTGTCCCTGAGCACTGCTACTTTTTAGTTGGTGTTGTAAGATAATTGGACAACTATTGACTTTATTCTGGGCAACTTTTAGAAGTGCAGATATGCAGAAATGTATTCTTGCAATATATCTGTGGCCAATCTCTGACCTGTTGGCGTCGCAGGAAACCACATGATTTCACTTAGAAAATAACAATTTCACATATGAAATCATGTTTCAGGAACACCTCACATGTGAAATCATGATTGTCAACATGAAATCACATGGCTTTTGGAACACTTCCCTGGGATTTGAACTCACAACCTCTGGATTTGAGGTGCATGTATAGCATTCCCCTACACGTTCCTTACCTATAATATAGCTATGCTATTTCAGTTCCTATTCTCTCATAATCGATTTAATTGACTTATTTCAGCAATTTGAATGTTTTCTGTGTAGTTTTATAATGTTGGTGGGATTATTCTGTTACATTGTTAATCCTGAATCACTATGATATAATAGTTTTTCTTGAATTTTTTTTTTTTTAAAAGCTAAGATTCACTTTGAAGTTCAAAGTGTAAGAATACAGATGAAATCAGTTATTAATGCAGGCGTGGTGGCGTATGAGAAAAATATGGCATGCTGTGAACCAAGAGGTTGTAAGTTCAAACCCCAAGCGAGGACACAATGAAACATACACAACGCAGTCATGTGTGTCAAATGTGTATGCTAAAAGCACAGTGTGTATCATAACGCCACATTCTTGTTTTTACATGTGTAGTGTTCCAAAACCACGTTTTTTAACGTGATTCACATGATTTTACAGGTGAAATCGTGGTTTTCCGGAAGGGAGTTTAATAGGAAGGTTATGGGGGCTAAAATTCCCACACAGTAAATCATGAGGAAGGAAGGCTCTTTTGTTCCCAACATGAAATGGCACATTGTTAACCATATCCTGGGGCAGTGGATACAGAGAACATCTACAGGTCAGGAACGTGGCCAGCCTTTACCAGAATCTATCATCTTGACTCTCTCTGACAGTCCGTATACAGAACATTAGGCATGAGGATGATGCTGTTACAATACAAAATGTGGCCTCACATCACCATTAGGGATGCCAATACATATTGTCAAGCAGGCTACTATAGCATCGTCATAGCAGCAACTGTGGGGACCCCTTTAGCTCAAGGCATACAACAAATCACCTAGCAGTGAAGATCTGGGACGGTGGAAATTCCTCTTCAGCAGCTGCTGTGATGTGAACATTAATATGTTTGCCATATGTGGACATGAAGGGAAATCAACAGCACCTTGACAGCCTTGGAGAGCAATGCACATACCAAGCTGTATCACCTATTAATCTAGCCTACGAAAAGGGTTAACACAAATACAAAAGGTATGAATATTGTCCTTCGTGTAGCACATGTTCTGTATTGTCTGTCTACGTGTGTGTTGT
This sequence comes from Oncorhynchus keta, assembly GCF_023373465.1. Taxonomy (NCBI): domain Eukaryota; kingdom Metazoa; phylum Chordata; class Actinopteri; order Salmoniformes; family Salmonidae; genus Oncorhynchus; species Oncorhynchus keta. The sequence continues at coordinate 30,398,911 of NC_068424.1, read as the reverse complement.
CGTTAGATGTGGGTGAGTGTATCAGTCCGAGAGCATCAGTCATTCTCCTACTCCGGTCTACATCCCCCGCTGCCTCTAGACTTCTTTGTTCTTATTGGACCCCCCTCCCTTGGCTTCATTGAGACGTGATTGGTCGTCATCCCCGTTGAGGAAATGAATGATGCTGTCTTGCCTATTAACTCCTGTTATCAGAATGACTGTGAAAGGGCTGCTTGTGGATGGCTAGTTTGGCCATTATTTAGAGACGCCCTAAAAAGAATCAGCCACAGAGCATATCGGCAACCCTGTCTTCACTTCTGACTTGATGCTGAAAGATAGAACACATTTTCTTTAAAGCAGATTGACTCCCGTTTCATTAACAACTCACTTAAATCCAGACAATACGGATATCGAGTCAACAACAACTTAATGAAAGCATTTCACATGCATCTCACACATGTACTCAATAAATCTATAAATCATTGCAAATCGGTAATCCCTGTTTTATTGAAAATGTTTGATTTTTAAACCGGGGTTTCTCAGGCGACCTGGTTGGAAAACAGGTTGGAGAATCACCGTTTAATTACGTTGAATTACAACGGCTCGTCTCAGGACGCTAAAGTGATCATTGCAGAAGTCAGGGGTCGTGGTGAGCTGGTAACAAGCATCACGGTACATTACCCTTATCACTGGAAGTAATCACTTCGTACACTGGGGATGATTAGCCAGAGCACCAGCTATTGATTCAACCAGCAGTAGCATGGTGGCCTATATCGAAATCTTTTCTTTGTTCCAATGGCTGATGGAAAACCCATAATGGCCCTAATAAAGGCATGCATCATGGTGAAACACCATTGTTTAAATAATAAAGATCTTAAATCTACTTCCATTGTCCTTCAAGTGGCTGGATATCTTGCTCCCTTTTGTTTAAAGGCTGCCTATGGAAATCAACAAAACCTACTCTTGTAGCAAAATACCATGTACAGTAGGGCAAAAAAGCATTTAGTCAGCCACCAATTGTGCAAGTTCTCCCACTTAAAAAGATGAGAGAGGCCTGTACTTTTCATCATAGGTACACTTCAACTATGACAGACAAAATGAGAAAAAAATCCATAAAATACTCGTTACCTGTATTAATGGCACCTGTTTGAACTTGTTATCAGTATAAAAGACACCTGTCCACAACCTCAAACAGTCACACTCCAAACTCCACTATGGCCAAGACCAAAGAGCTGTCAAAGGACACCAGAAACAAAATTGTAGACCTGCACCAGGCTGGGAAGACTGAATTTGCAATAGGTAAGCTGCTTGGTTTGAAGAAATCAACTATATGAGCAATTATTAGGAAATGGAAGACATACAAGACCACTGATAATCTCCCTCGATCTGGGGCTCCACGCAAGATCTCACCCCGTGGGGTCAAAATGATCACAAGAACGGTGAGCAAAAATCCCAGAACCACACGGGGGGACCTAGTGAATGACCTGCAGAGAGCTGGTACCAAAGTAACAAACCCTACCATCAGTAACACACTACGCCGCCAGGGACTCAAATCCTGCAGTGCCAGACGTGTCCCCCTGCTTAAGCCAGTACATGTCCAGGCCCGTCTGAAGTTTGCTAGAGAGCATTTGGATGATCCAGAAGAAGATTGGGAGAATGTCATTTGGTCAGATGAAACCAAAATATAACTTTTTGGTAAAAACTCAACTCGTCGCGTTTGGAGGACAAAGAATGCTGAGTCGCATCCAAAGAACACCATACCTACTGTGAAGCATGGGGGTGAAAACATCATGCTTTGGGGCTGTTTTTCTGCAAAGGGACCAGGACGACTGATCCGTGTAAGGGAAAGAAGGAATGGGGCCATGTGTCGTGAGATTTTGAGTGAAAACCTCCTTCCATCAGCAAGGGCATTGAAGATGAAACGTGGCTGGGTTTTTCAGCAGCCACCATAGTCATAGACTGTTCTCTCTGCTACCGCCTGGCAAGCGGTGCTGGAGTGCCAAGTCTAGGTTTAAAGGGCTTCTTAACAGCTTCTACCCCCACACCATAAGACTCCTGAACAGCTAATCAAATGGCTACCCGGTCTATTTGCATTTACGCTGCTGCTGCTACTCTCTGTTTATTATCCATGCATAGTCACTTTACCTCTACCTACATGTACATATTACCTCAACTAACCTGTGCCCCCGCACATTGACTCTGTACCGGTACCACCTGTATATAGCCTCGCTACTGTTATTTTATTGTTGCTCCTGTCACGCTGGTATAAAGGATTTTGGAGACAGGCGTAGGAATACACAATAGGGGTTTTTAATACACCCAAAACAAACACGTATACAAAAACACTGGGCTGTACCCAAACAAAAGAGTGAGGGTAAACCTCGTTGAATGCCACGGGATGATACCTGTAATACACAATATATATAGCACGCAGCATAACAGCTGCACCAACACATAGGTACTAACACCACCAACGGACATGGGAACAATAATCGACAGCCCAATGGAAACCAAAGGGCACACTTATACAAATACAATCAGTGGGAATAGGGGTCAGGTGTGCGCAATGAAAGTTCCAGAGATATCCGTGACAGTACCCTAGCAGCGCAACGACACCGGCCTCGAGGGCGATCACAGGAACGCGGTGGGGGTCGATCAGGACCCGATGCAGCTGCCGAAGTTGCGTCGGTGGCGGCCGGGCCAGTTGCCACTGCCGTAGATGCGGCGGTGTCGGACGGACCAGTAGCAGTGGCATCGGACGGACCGGTTGTGGTGGCGTTGGACGGTTCAGTTGTAGCTGCTGAAGTTGCGGCGGCGCCGGATGGACCAGTCGCAGCTTTATTTGATTTGATTAACTGACCTTTCAGAAGTTAATTTTTTACACTAAAGGGTATTCCAACCTCATAGTGTGTAAAATAGTTTATTAGTTAGTAACTGGTAACTGGGTCCGACCCCCTTTGCCTCCAGAACAGCCTGTATTCTTCGGGGCGTGGAAACATTGCTCAATTGATATCAAAAGGACCTAACGTGTGCCAGGAACACATTTTCCACACCATTAAACCACCGCTACCAGCCTGACTCCGCCAGCAGCATGACACAACAGGAACCGGGATTTGTTAGACCAGCCTGTGTTTTTCCACTCCTCAATTGCCAGTGTTGGTGATTGCGAGCCGCTTCTTGTTTTTAGCTGATAGGAGTGGAAACCTGTGTGGTCGTCTGCCGCAAAAGCCCACCTGTGACAGGGACCGACAAGTTGGAGGCCATTCTGCACTCCACTGTTTTACTGCACCATTATTTTCTTGTTTGTGGCCTGCCTGTTAGCTTGCACGAGTCTTGCCATTCTCCTTCGACCTCTCATCAACAAGCTGTTTTCTCCCACTGGACTGCCGCTGACTGGATGCACAGGACTGCCGCTGACTGGATGCACAGGACTGCCGCTGGCTGGATGATATTTGTTTGTCGCACCATTCTCAGTAAACCCTTAGACACTGTCATGCGTGAAAATCCTAACGAAAATCGAACGTTCAATTGAACAGTAGCTGAATGCCTCGATGCCTGTCTGCCCTGCTTTCTCTAGCAAGCCATGCCCACATGACTCACTGTCTGTAGGAGTGAACCATTTTCGTGAACGGGGAGTTGTACCTAATAAACTGGCCAATGAGTGTATAAAAAACACTGGCAAATAGTGATGTCACTCACAAGCTCATCTCAATATTCTTTGCCCTGTTCATTGACACAGAACACACAGTATGGGCTGGGTTGAACTCCCATCGGATCTGGTCAAGTGACATATAGCGCCTTGCAAAAGTATTCATCCCCCTCAGCGTTTTTTCCTATTTTGTTGCATTACAACCTGTAATTTAAATGGATTTTATTTGGATTTCATGTAATGGACATACACAAAATAGTACATATTGGTGAAGTGAAATGAAAAAAAAAGTACAACGGAAAAGTGGTGCGTGCGTATGTATGTATTCACCCCCTTTGCTATAAAGCCCCTGAATAAGATCTGGTGCAACCAATGTCCTTCAAAAGTCACATAATTAGTTAAATAAAGTCCACCTGTGTGCAATCTAAGTGTCACATGGTCTGTCATATGATCTCAGTATATATACACCTGTTCTGAAAGGCCCCAGAGTCTGCAACACCACTAAGCAAGGGGCACCACCCCTTGCTTAGTGGTGTTGCAGACTCTGTGGTATTCTGGCCTCACAGAGCAAGCGCCACCATGAAGACCAAGGAGCTTTCCAAACAGGTCAGGGACAAATTTGTGGAGAACTACAGATCAGGATTGGGTTATACAAAAATATCCGAAACTTTGAACATCCAACGGAGCATCATTAAATCCATTATTAAAAAAGGAAAGAATATGTGACCACAACAAATCTGCCAAGAGAGGGCCGCCATCAAAACTCACGGACCAGGCAAGGAGGGCATTAATCAGAGAGGCAAAAAAGAAACCAAAGATAAACCCTGAAGGAGATGCAAAGCTCCACAGCAGAGATTGGTGTATCTGTCCATAGGACCACTTTAAGCTGTACACTCCACGGTCTGGGCTTTACGGAAGAGAGGCCAGAAAAAAAGCCATTGCTTAACGACAAAAAATAAGCAAACACGTTTAAGTTCGCCAAAAGGCATGTGGGAGACTCCCCAAACATATGGAAGAAGGTACTCTGGTCAGATGAGACAAAAAATGTTGCTTTTTGCTCCTGGGTGGCGCAGTGGTTAAGGGCGCTGTACTAAGGGCGCCCTTAACAGGTGCGCTGTACTGCAGCACCTGCTGTGCCACCAGATGCTCTGGGTTCGCGCCCAGTCTCTGTTGTAACCGGCCGCGACCGGGAGGTCTGTGGGGCGACACACAATTGGAATAGCGTCATCCGGGTTAGGGAGGGTTTGGCCGGTAGGGATATCCTTGTTTCATCGCACACCAGCAACTCCTGTGGCGGGCCGGGCACAGTGCATGCTAACCAAGGTTGCCAGGTGCATGGTGTTTCCTCCAACACATTGGTGCGGCTGGCTTCCGGGTTGGATGCGCGCTGTGTTAAGAAGCAGTGCGGCTTGGTTGGGTTGTGTATTGGAGGACGCACTTTCAACCTTCGTCTCTCCTGAGCCCATATGGGAGTTGTAGCGATGAGACAAGATAGCTACTAACAATTGGATTCCACGAAATTGGGGAGAAAAAGGGGGGAGAAAATTCAACCCCAAAAAATGTTGCTTTTTAGCCATCAAGGAAAATGCGCAAACCCAACACCTCGCATCACCCCGAGAACATCATCCCCACAGTGAAGCATGGTGGTGGCAACATCATGCTGTGGGGATGTTTCTTCAGCAGGGACTGGGAAACTGGTCAGAATTGAAGGAATAATGGATGGTGCTAAATACAGGGAAATTCTTGAGGGAAACCTGTTTCTGTCTTCAAGAGATTTGAGAGGTTCACCTTCCAGCAAGACAATGACCCTAAGCATACTGCTAAAGCAACACTCGAGTGGTTTGAGGGGAAACATTTAAATGTCTTTGAATGGCCTTGTAAAAGCCCAGACCTCAATCCAATTGAGAATCTGTGGTATGACTTAAATATTGCTGTACAGCAGCGGAACCCATCCAACTTGAAGGAGCTGGAGCAGTTCTGCATTGAAGAATGGGCAAACATCCCAGTGGCTAGATGTGCCAAGCTTATAGAGACAGACCCCAAGAGACTTGCAGCTGTAATTGCTGCAAAAGGTGGCTGGGTGAATAGGTATGCACGCTCAAGCTTTCTGTTTTGTTTATCTTGTTTCTTGTTTGTTTCACAAGAAAAAATATTTTGCATCTTCAAAGTGGTAGACATGTTGTGTAAATCAAACAATTTACAAACCCCACAAAAATCTATTTTAATTCCAGGTTGTAAGGCATCAAAATCGGAAAAATGTAAAGGGGGGTGAATACTTTTGCAAGCCACTGTATGATATATACTACAAGTATGCCCTGGAGTAAGACCTTTCAGCGCTGGTCCCTTTTCACACATATTGGGCTGTGGTATTCTGGCCTCAGAGAGACGTTAAACCTGGTCCTTATTGTTGATCTAGTGAACCGGAGACCATCACTGGATCCAGGGACTGACCTCTGTTGAACTAGAATTTTATGTTGAGACATCTATCCCTGAGTTATGTGAAAAGATCTAATGTCATTGGTCAAAAGACCAATTTGAGGGGAAAAAAAAACAGAATTGGGGTGCCTGTCTAAACGCAGCCATGGTGTGGCAGGTGAGGGTGGAAGAGGAGGTGGAGGGATATACGATATACTGTATATGAGTCCTGGGTATGAGGGGGCCCTACCAGGAATCATGCCAGGCACACCGCCCTGGCACACCGCCTAACAGTTCAACAGCAGCAATACCAAAGGTCACAGTGGAATGTGTACAACCGTAACGTTAGCTGAAAGGAGAGTGTAATCCCAAACCAAACGTGCCCGTCGTATATCACCTATCTGAGGCTCGGAGCGTAATCGAGGAGGGATCTTGTACATGGGGACAGAAGCTGGCTAGGCGTGGCTGATAATCTTCCTGATGATCTGGTCCTGTATTCAAAAAGAGTCTTCTCATTCGGAGTGCTGATCTCGCATCAGTTTACCCTTTTAGATTAATGAATGCGATTATAAGGAGAAGGAGCACCTGATCCTAGACCAGCACTTCTAGACACTATTTAAGCAAGCCCTGAACTAGTGCTACGGCAGAGCAGAGAGAGGAGAGCTGTAGCATAAATGTAAGGATGTCGAAGGTAGGAAGGTTTTCATTAATGCCGCCCAGTGTGCTGATGAGATCTGAGGGTAGCTGTTCTCTCATTGATCTGTCTGTATTTCACCATGCTCTCAGTCCCCAGTGCCCTGTAGCAGGAGATTGAGAGTGACATCAGTGCAAACTACCGGGGTCCTGAATGCTCTCTAATGGAAATACTGTTTAGTGAGTAGCAGAGGAGCACATCAAGGTTAAAAGCCTGGTGTCTCTGAGGGAGAACAAAGATTCAGGAAGTAGGAACTGGGGATTAAGAGGTGAAGGTTTGTGTCCACTTCAATGCCATGGTGATGGCACGTGAAGTGACTGCGAAGAGACATGCCACTTCCGTTTCTCCCGATTCTCATCCATCCTTATACTCTGCATTTACCTTAGTGGTTCACACACATACCTGTTGTGAAAGTAAGCTGTCAATCAGGATTTGCAGGGAGTCGCTTATATTTCACCCATTTCACATTTGTCGACATTGAGATTATGTGCTGCTCCTGAAATTATGTGGAGGTGTACGTTTTGAAATTTTGAAAATACTTATCCATCGATTAATGTTGGTGTGAACAAACAAAGAAACCACCATGGAAGGGAAATAACAAAACTATTTAATGCACAAGAGCTCCATATGAAGCCAATAACAGTACAGTGCTGTATGAGCCCCTGTAGCCATACAGTAGCCAGCCCTACAGTATGCATCACGCCATCTAGATTACAATGTAGCCCAGACACAACATGCCCTCCACTCAACCCACCCTCTCAAAAAGCCCATTATATCAAAGTGCAATGCCCCGGAGAGGTATATATATTGAATGAGAAAAGCTTTGAGGAGAATGAGACAGGGCATTCACATCCTTGCTGTACTTACAGTGTAATCTACCCTCTTAGAGCCATGTAGCACATGACTGGTAAAACAACACACAGCTTGGGGTATATAGGAAAGGGTACTGGGGGTACCCAAAGATGGAGCACCAGGCCTTTAAATAGGTCGACCTAACATAAAATGCCAGCTGCGGAAATGCCATCCATATCATTCATCTACCTTTATTGGCAAGATTCTTGCCCCGGACACATCAAACAGCTAGACTGGATGATTTCAACATTCCCTAAAGTATTTTACTGTACTTTAGCTGCACATCTGCCTCATTGATCCGCTTTGACTCTACCACTGAACTGCGAGGTTAAGGTACTGTCAGGGTTGGGGAGTAAAAAAACGATAACTGTAATCCGTTACATTACCAGCAAAAATATTGTAATCAGATTACAGCTACTTCTGAAAAACTAAATGATTACTTTGAGGATTACCATCTCTGTTTTCCCAATGACATTCAAATCAGCATTGAAAAAAGGCGCAAGTTCAAGTTTGTTCCACCTGAGAGAGTCTGACCACAAGTCAAAGACCACTATGATAACACACCAAATGGGTTTGGTGGATCGCGGGAAAAGAGCAGGAATAGGCTTTTCTAGGCTACAGTCCAATGTCTTCCAATGGTGCGACTGCTGTCGGCCAAAGATGATCCAACTTGAATAAAGGTTTGGAGGTGAGGATGACAGCAGTGGTGTCGTCTACGGCGATACAGATATCACTTATTATTGATCTCTACATAAAGCATTGATGTGAATCACACTGCTGATCTCTCATTTAGATATTTGTGCCTTACGGATTGTGGTTGTTGTGGATGGCTGCTCACAAATCTAAATGTGTATTTGAACCCAATAATGGTTGAATTCAAGAATTTTAAGCTGCCAATCAATCATTGCTGGGTGTATCACAAGCGTCCGTGATTGGGAGTCCCATAGGGCGGCGCGCAATTGGCCCAGCTTTTTCCAGGTTTGGCCGGTGTAGGCCGTCGTTGTAAATAAGTATTTGTTCGTAACTGACTTGCCTAGTTAAATAAAGGTTAAATTTGACAAATAATAATAATAATAAAAAAGGTATATATATTTTGAGACCAGTTCACAGCCAGTGAAAAATGGACTCTTGCAACAGCTGCATAGTGCGGATCCCAGCCTATGGAATAAAAGTGGTGCTAATTCATGCTGATAAAAAAAACATAGGCCTAATAGACACATGCTCAAACCCGCACTCTTTTCATAGATTTAAAGGGGCAATCTGTAGTTGCTACATCCATTTTTGGATGAGTAGCTGTGTCCAAACTTTTGACTGTTAGTGTATGTTTGTTTTGAAATAACATTCTTAAAATGTTCTCTGAACGTTAATAACGTTTTCATGTTGGTTTTATGGAACGTTTTCTTAATGTTCTGAGAACATAACTTTAAATAGAATCATGAGAAAACCTGAAGAAAATGTAATGCTGAAGTACTGAAATTCACACAGAGGAATGTGGTTTCTTAAAGTTCTCTGAACGTTCTAAGAACATGATTATTAATAGAACCATGAGAAAACTTGCAGAAAACGTTATGCTGAAGTACTGAAATTCCCACAGAAGAACGTTGTTTCTTAACGTTGGAACAATTTGAGAACATGACTTTAAAAAGAACCAAGAGGAAACCTTTAGGGAACTGAAGTACTAAAATTCCCACAAAATAACGTTGTTTCTTAAATTTTTCGGGAACTATTTGAGAACATTCCCAATGTCAAACAAGTTGGATAACGTTCCTAGAACATTACTCAAATTGAAATTACAGTTCCTCATATGTGCTGAGAATGTTCCAAAGTAAAGCAACAATACTGCAACATTCCCAGAAACTTGTGGGAAGGGGTGTATGCAAAATAACTAGGGGACAAGGATATCCCTACCGGCCAAACCCTCCCTAACGAAGCTAGGCCAATCGTGCATCGTCCCACGGACCTCCCGGTCGCGGCCGGCTGCGACAGAGCCTGGGCGCAAACCCAGAGTCTCTGGTGGCCCAGCTAGCGCTGCGATGCAGTGCCCGAGACCACTGCGCCACCCGGGAGGCCCATTTGACTATGTTAAAATGAATTGGTGACAGACAGACTGATCAGTAATGTTATGTGGTAAACATACAACGTACATCACCTCGTGTGCCCATTACCATGAATGGTCTGGGAACACGACTTTATTGCCATTAACACAGAGACAAGTGGTAATTATAGCATGTCACTTCTGTCATAACACCCCAATAAAGACTGACAGCACCATGCCATCCAACCTTAGCATGTCTGCGTCCCAAATAGAACCCTAAGTGCACTATATAGGGAATAGGATGCCATTTGAGACAACCCATAGGATGCCATTTGAGACAACCCATGGAGCTATCCTATTGGCCCTGTCTAAAATGTGCCCATGCTGCTCCGCCTAACGACAGACGCCACAATTAACACTCAGTAGCATGGGGGTGTTTATTGGCTGTTGGCATTCTATCTCCCCTCACAGTAGACACCCACCCATGCCCAGCTGACCCTCTTCTCTACATATGGGAGCTCAGAGCTGGTTTAGTCTAGCACCTTCACCAGTACCCTCAAAAACACAGGCTTCCTCCCAAACAGCACCCTATATGGGGCACTACTTTTACATTTTGGCAGACACTCCTATCCAGTGCAACTAGGGTTGAAGTTGCTTTGTTCAAGGGCACATAGACAGATTTTTTACCTAGTCAGCATGAGGTTTCAAACCAGCAACCTTTCCTTTCTAGCAGGACATGAGTAGGTAGCGAAGCTTGTACTGTAAAGATGGGTTGTGTTTGGGACACTACCATGCTTTAAACATGAAGACATGTGGGTTAGCTAGAATCATGCAGAGTGTAATCTACAGGATGTATTTCCTCCAAGTGTTTTTGTTGTTGGTGTGTGTGTGTGTGTGAGAGAGAGAGAGAGAGAGAGAGAGAGAGAGAGAGAGAGAGAGAGAGAGAGATACATGTATATATATATATATCAAAAAGTTGACCAACTGGAGACATTTTGTTAGTCACCACAAGGTCAAATGCTATTTCTAGGGGGTTTAGGGTTAAGGTTAGTGTTAGAATTACGTTTAGGTTAGGTTTTTGGGTTAAGGTTAGGGTAAGAGTATGGGTTAGGGTTAGGGAAAATAGTATTTTGAATGGGACTGAATTGTGTGTCCCCACAAGGTTAGCTGCATAAGACTGTGTGTGTGTGAATGTGTGTGTGTGTGTGTGTAATCTACAGGATGCATTTCCTCCCTGTCGTATGTGCGCGTGCCTGTGTGCCTGTGTGCCTGTGTGTGTGTTCTTAAAGCTCATTGGGTCACATCAGGAGGCAGCTGTTGGATCTCAGCTGAATAATAAACACTAAGGCCAGAGAGATTATCCTAATGTCCTACAAATCCACAGTTATATAATCACAAATGCTTTGTTTGTTTTCATTTCTCCCACATTATCACTTCATGGTCCATCAGATGTATTTCCATTAGAAAACCTTGATATCCTGAGCAGCCTTGTCTGTTTGTTTTTTTGCTGTGTTTTTTCCCCATTAAATTGTCAATTGCTAGATATATCACTTATAATGTGTTAATCTTTTACCTTGTCGTTAACATAAACATAGGTCAAGTGCAAACAGCACAATGCTTCACAGTTGGCATACCCTTGAAATAATTCTGAGGTTAGCAGCAATGTCACAAAAGTTGCACATTTTTAAAGTCCTTTGTCTTCGCTGACTCCGAGTTCATGCTGTGTTCGCTCAGACGTAAATGACAACGGAAGGGCACACGACCCGTTGTGCCGTGCTACTTTATGCCAAGCAGCATGGGCTTCAGCGGCCCCAACACCTGCACTCGTGCTTTCTGCTATACAGAACCCTGCTGTACCCAAATAATTACCTGTCATCACTACACAATGAGATGTCAATGTTTTCTGTGAGGAAAAAACTGTGTAGAATATAAAAAAAACTACAACCTACTGTACAATAAGCAGATTCATTTCTAGTGGCTAAAAATAGCACTGTTGGCGCTGGAGACCAGAATGCAGGTGCTGTGCATCTGGCCAGATTTGAAGCCTGGACCTGTCTCCTAGCAACAGCACCAGTAGAGCGAAAGCCCACCAGTTAGAAGGGACGATGTTATTTACCAGATTCTCCTCTGGCTGTGTTTGGCTGTTTGGGGGGGGGGGAGGCGACTGACTCTGGTGGGTAGTTGAGCTGGTAGCAACAGAGACAGAGAGCTAGAAAGAGATAGAGAACGAGGGAAAGAAAGAGACAAAGAAATAAAGAGGGGGAGAGAGAGAGGAAGAGCACTAGATGCCAGCCAGTAGAGAAAGAGTGAGAGATAGAGAGAGCAGAGAGGCAGCGCTAGATGCCAGCCAGTAGAGAAAGAGCGAGAGATAGAGAGAGCAGAGAGGCGGCGCTAGATGCCAGCCAGTAGAGAAAGAGCGAGAGATAGAGAGAGCAGAGAGGCGGCGCTAGATGCCAGCCAGTAGAGAAAGAGCGAGAGATAGAGAGAGCAGAGAGGCGTCGCTAGATGCCAGCCAGAAGAGAAAGAGCGAGAGATAGAGAGAGCAGAGAGGCGTCGCTAGATGCCAGCCAGAAGAGAAAGAGCGAGAGATAGAGAGAGCAGAGAGGCGGCGCTAGATGCCAGCCAGTAGAGAAAGAGCGAGAGATAGAGAGAGCAGAGAGGCGTCGCTAGATGCCAACCAGAAGAGAAAGAGCGAGAGATAGAGAGAGCAGAGAGGCGGCACTAGATGCCAGCCAGTAGAGAAAGAGCGAGAGATAGAGAGAGCAGAGAGGCGGCGCTAGATGCCAGCCAGTAGAGAAAGAGCGAGAGATAGAGAGAGCAGAGAGGCGGCGCTAGATGCCAGCCAGTAGAGAAAGAGCGAGAGATAGAGAGAGCAGAGAGGCGGCGCTAGATGCCAGCCAGTAGAGAAAGAGCGAGAGATAGAGAGAGCAGAGAGGCGGCGCTAGATGCCAGCCAGTAGAGAAAGAGCGAGAGATAGAGAGAGCAGAGAGGCGGAGCTAGATGCCAGCCAGTAGAGAAAGAGCGAGAGATAGAGAAAGCAGAGAGGCAGCGCTAGATGCCAGGCAGTTGAGAAAGAGCGAGAGATAGAGAGAGCAAAGAGGCGGCGCTAGATGCCAGCCAGTAGAGAAAGAGCGAGAGATAGAGAGAGCAGAGAGGCAGCGCTAGATGCCAGGCAGCCAGTGGTGTTCTTCCTGGTGACGGGCAGTTCATTGGGTCACTGGGCTAATGCCGGGCAAGGCCAGGTTCCTCACAGGCAGACCACCCCTGGCATAATCCTGGCATCACTGTTCTGTTGCGCAACCACACACTCTGCGATATGAGATTATCCCAGCAGTTGTTTTTCTCAGATGTTGTTTTGATTTTGTTGTGTGCACGTTTAAAAAAAATAAAGAATCAAAGGAAGATAAAGGATTAGGAAAACATATTAGGATATTAAATAGATATTAAATAGACGTCTTTAAAGAAGATTTGGGAAGCCATGTACATACAGTATTAGTTTAAGATATTGAGCACATCCCATCTCGGTTCTTTTAGCATACTCCTTTGCTAATGTGTTTTAACTGCGAATAATATTATACTTTTTCTTTCTCCTTTTTCTCTATGTTGTTGTTTCTGGGGTGTTATTGTTGTTTGGTTATATGTTATTATTATTTTAATTTTATTTTGTTATTGTCCATTTAACGATTCTTGTGCCTTTCTAGGACATTGTCCTTGTATTTTCTCAGGTCCAGACTTTTTTGCGGGGAAAATCCTTAATAACAATATTCATACCAAAACTAGAACATTGGCCCCTCTTCTCTTTCCCTTCCAGTTGAGATTAGGCCCTTGACTCGTGAATGAAGGCGACTAGGCGTGAGACGCGACCAATCTTTTCTCTATAAATGCTTTCCCTCCTTGTGAATGAGAAGGGGGTAATTATGAGAATTGCATCGTTTGAGCGGTTGAGGGAACTCTTAAATCCACCCCAGCTCAGGAGGCTCCTGTTGGAGGGGGGATCTCTTTGATAAACAGTGTGATCCTATCTGCTGCTGGCATCATAAAGCTTTCACACTCTTTATGTTGAGCCAAGCCCCTCTGGCACTTCTCTGCTCTGTTGACTGGTGTTTAAATTCCCTGAAAAGCATAGGCCTGTAAGAACCAGAGTGACATGCATATATGCATATATATATACAATCATTTCGCTACACCCTCTAAATATGTGTATGTGACCAATACATTTGATTTGATCAGTCTATGTGGGTGTCTAAGGTTGGTTTATATTGGTGTCTAAGGTTGGTTTGTATTGCTGTCTAAGGTTGGTTTATATTGGTATCTAAGGTTGGTTTGTATGGGAGTCTTAGGTTGGTTTCTATTGGTGTCTATTTTTTAAATATTTTTTTTAGCTAGGCAAGTCAGATAAGAACAAACTCTTATTTTCAAGGACGGCCTACCCCGGCCAAACCCTCCCCTAACCCGGACGACGCTGGGCTAATTGTTCTCCGCCCTATGGGACTCCCAATCACAGGCGGTTGTGATACAGCCCGGAATCGAATTATGGTCTGTAGTGACGCCTCTAGCACTGCGATGCAGTGCCTTAGACCGCAGCGCCACTAGGGTTTAGTATTGCACCTGTACATAGCTCATCTGTAAATAGCCCATCCAATCTACCTCATCCCCATACTGTATTTATTTATTTATCTTGCTCCTTTGCATCCCAGTATCTTGACTTGCACATTCATCTTCTGCACATCCTACCATTCCAGTGTTTAATTGCTTTACTGTAATTACTTCGCCACCATGGCCTATTTACTTCCTTACCTCTCTTATCCTACCTCATTTGCACATGCTGTATGTAGATTTTTCTACTGTATTATTGATTGTATGTTTGTTTATTCCATGTGTAACTCTGTGTTGTTGTATGTGTCGAAACTGCTTTGCTTTATCTTGGCCAGGTCGCAGTTGCAAATGATAAATTGTTCTCAACTAGCCTACCTGGTTAAATAAAGGTGGAATAAAAAACTATATATATATAAAAAATTGGTGTCTAAGGTTGGTTTTAAATTAATTTAGAGTGGGAATTACTTTTGGTCTTGCAAAAGTGAAGCTAATCACATTTTGGTAATAATGTGTCATTGCTCAAGATTTTCCTGTTCAGATCGTGTCAAACTGTATTGGTAATGGGCCTGGCCCTAGTCAATACCAATAAAGTGTGGGAAGCTTAATGGTAAAACAATGTTTACAATCCTACCAGGCGACCCTCTCTAAAGTCAAACAAACATTAAAGCCAGTCAAATGAAGTACCATGACAGATGCCGCCCATTCTACAGGAGGATAATAAAAATAATAATATAATAATAATAAATCGTTTTTTTTTATTTATTTTTTTTATTTAACCTTTATTTAACCAGGTAGGCTAGTTGAGAACAAGTTCTCATTTGCAACTGCGACCTGGCCAAGATAAAGCATAGCAGTGTGAACAGACAACAAAGAGTTACACATGGAGGAAACAATTAACAAGTCAATAACACAGTAGAAAAAATGGGCAGTCTATGTACAATGTGTGCAAAAGGCATGAGGAGGTAGGCGAATAATACAATTTTGCAGATTAACACTGGAGTGATAAATGATCAGATGGTCATGTACAGGTAGAGATATTGGTGTGCAAAAGAGCAGAAAAGTAAATAAATAAAAAAACAGTATAAAAACAATATGGGAATGAGGTAGGTGAAAATGGGTGGGCTATTTACCTATAGACTATGTACAGCTGCAGCGATCGGTTAGCTGCTCGGATAGCTGATGTTTGAAGTTGGTGAGGGAGATAAAAGTCTCCAACTTCAGCGATTTTTGCAATTCGTTCCAGTCACAGGCAGCAGAGTACTGGAACGAAAGGCGGCCAAATGAGGTGTTGGCTTTAGGGATGATCAGTGAGATACACCTGCTGGAGCGCGTGCTACGGATGGGAGTTGCCATCGTGACCAGTGAACTGAGATAAGGCGGAGCTTTACCTAGCATGGACTTGTAGATGACCTGGAGCCAGTGGGTCTGGCGACGAATATGTAGTGAGGGCCAGCCGACTAGAGCATACAAGTCGCAGTGGTGGGTGGTATAAGGTGCTTTAGTGACAAAACGGATGGCACTGTGATAGACTGCATCCAGTTTGCTGAGTAGAGTGTTGGAAGCCATTTTGTAGATGACATCGCCGAAGTCAAGGATCGGTAGGATAGTCAGTTTTACTAGGGTAAGCTTGGCAGCGTGAGTGAAGGAGGCTTTGTTGCGGAATAGAAAGCCGACTCTTGATTTGATTTTCGATTGGAGATGTTTGATGTGAGTCTGGAAGGAGAGTTTGCAGTATAAAGTACTTTTCAAGGATCAAAGTCACATTTTACAATTGTATAAAAGAAAAACACGAAACGAAAAATGAAAAACAATGCCGACTAGACTAACCAGAAAGAACGAGAAACAAAGAGTGTGGAGTAGGGCTCAAGGAAAGGGAATAGTGTGTGAGCTTGGACCTGGGGACGAGCAGGCGGCCTGCTGTGGTAGAACACAGCGACTGTGTAGGTTGGTAGGGGAGAAGAAGCTTAAGAGGGGGGCCAGGTGGTTGAAAGCTTTGTAGGTTATGAAGGAGCATCTTATAATCGGGGGACGACACCGGGAGACAGTTGAGTTCACAGAGGACGGGGGGGATGTGGAGGATTAGGAAATGTATCCATATTTTGTGAGAGCAGAAGGAGAACACTCCTTGACAGGAACTAACAGCTGACCAGGCCTGGTGTTCTCCAGGGTGGTAACAGCTGATAGCGAGCAATGTGTGGTTGTGGTTGGGGGACGGGGACTGGTGGAGCTCTGTCTTTTTGCCTGGGGAAACCTCTTGTGATTTCAAGTCTGACTTGGCGCTGTTCCAGGCTGAGTGGAAGCCAGGATCCAAGTCCAAAGCCAGTGTCCAGCTCCCAAGAGTAGACATACACTGTCTAGTATAGCATTGCAGCGTACTAACTATACAGTAGCATTGAATGCTGGTTTTAACAGGTAGCTGGTTCAGATCAGAAGTTGAATGACCTATAGTGTGTCGTCTTCTATCTATATCTATCCTGGTGCTTGTGGTCTTTGGTACTGATCACAGGAGGCTGCTGAGGGGAGGACAGCTCATAATGATGTCTGGAACGAAGCACATGGAATGACATCAAACACGTGTTTGATGTATTTCATACCAATCCACCTATTCCGCTCCAGCCATTACCACGAGCCCATCCTCCCCAATTAAGGTGCCACCAACCTCCTGTGGTACTGAAGTACGATCGTGTCGTTCTGAGTCCGTATTCATAAAGTGTCTCGGAGTAGGAGCGCTGATCTAGGATCAGTCTTAACCTTGTACATCACAATGAATAAGATTACATGGACAGGCGGACCTGATCCTAAATCATGGGCCCTGATATCTATCTATACCAGGTAACCATGAGAAGACTGTGTAATCTATGTAGATATATGAGATGAGGAGATACAGGATGTGAGTTTACACAGGACTTTGTGAACAACCTGTCTCCACGTCACAGCTCAGGGACAACAGTGTCGATTCCGAATGAGACAAACAATACATAATGAGGACCTTTTGCTCTCCTGTGTTTGTTAAGAGGGAGACCCCTTAGGACTCTTTTCATTCTAAAAGCACTGAGACACACTTCATGCTCGGCCATCAAAGAATGGAGGAGATGCTTGAACGCTCAAGCTTTCATCTCAGGTACATTGGAGTTATGTTAGCTCGGAGTGAATGATGGGGACCACTCATAAGAGCCGAGGGGTAGGCAAGAGTTCAACGTATAGCAGAAGTACACACAGGACGTTTAATATATGGCCGTTAAAGGAATGTGGAAAGGGGTTGGGCGAGAGCGTGAAAAATGGATTTAATTCTCAGTTCTCTCTCTGGTGAAACATATATGAAACATGTGTTTTGACAATCACAACACTATATCAATTACAAACACTCTATTATTATCCGACAGGAAGTGTCTGTCTCTCTCGCGGCTAAGTTCTGATGTTCTGTGTATTATACAGTAGGTTAGTGGTCGGAGTGTAAGGTTTCCCTGGCCTACCTAGCCTCCCCACCTCGAGCCAATAACTCACCGCGGGTCAAGCAGAGTGCTCCGTGATGTGTTCCGTTACACTCACATAGGGCCTGCGTCCCAAATGGCACCCTATCCCCGACAGAGTGCACTACTTTTGACCAGGAACCCTAAAGGGCCCTGGTCAAAAGTAGTGCACCAAGTAGGTCAATGGGGTGTCATTTGGGACACAACCCCTAGTCTCCCACCACATTACATTACAGAGACCTCTCCCTGTCAGGCCTTTCCCACTGGCTCCTCTTCCGGCTGATAAATATCTGTGCCGGACCACTCGGTTTCAGAGGCTGTTTAGTCAATTCTGGCATTACAGTAGCAGATGTTTCTCTTCCCATGGGTTAGCAGAGGCCACATACATAACTGATGAGCAGGCACTTAATAACAATGTGATAAGAAGACATGTCGCCCATTGAAACGTCGTATTGTGAATCAGTGGTTTGATTGCGTCTGTGTGTAGATGTATAAAACGAGCTGTACACTTTTGACAGTTAAGAAAACATAAACACAGTTATTGTTGTTGTTGGTGAACAATATAAACATTACTTGCTGTGACATGTTTGTTTTTTTATCAGAGGAAATTCACAGCACCCTCAGTAGTTCTACTTGACTGTAAACACACTGTACAGTTTTTATTTTTGGTTGCAATACACAACAGAACAGTTCTTTTTTTCCCTTTTTTTTCCATAAGTAGGACAATTTGAAAGTAAAATACCTTTAACGATTTCAGCCACATGACAATAAATGTCTGCTTGCTAAAATGTATTTTCTACCTAGACTAAATCACTCTTAGTCTAATCTTAAACGGTCTACTTATCCCTGCTTCATAAGAGTGCACACTTTCTACTCAAATAGAAAAACGCTTTTGGCTGTATCCTGAGCAGAACAATAGCTCTTCATCATTCTAATGAGGCCTGCTAAGCATGCTGCTTTTTTACCATACCTGATAAGCTGCCATGAGTAGCCATCTGGACTTTGGGGATTTCATTCCAGTTTCCAGTCCATTTCTTTGGTACAGCGAGTGGATGAGACATGACAAAATGAATGTTTGGAAAAAAATTACACCTGACAGACTCAGTGCTAGGGAGGAGGTCCTGACATGGTCAAGACAGGATCTTATCTGGTATTACCCCTAAGGCCTGAGGACAAACTGAGACCTTTGAGGATTGGAGAATGGACGAGGTGTGTCCAATTTGACAGTTGACTTCCTTCAAGTTGTTTGAGTTGAGTTAATGTAGTACATTCTATCAGTTGTTAACGCAGTGTAATGAATGAGCCACATGACACAATGCAAAACAATACTCAACACCATAACATCTGATAAATGATACATAATAGTAATTCACAAAGGTATGACTCGTCCTATGGCAACTAGTGAGTCTTTGAGTTGCTGTCATCACCTGTGACAGATCTACAGAGGGGCAGTGATATGAGACAAAATTCCATCTGTAAGGTGCCATGAGGTGATTGGAGGGGGGGGGGGGCATATGATTGGACCGGCAGATAAGGCGGCGTATGATTGGACAGTGATGAGATAAGATGCCGTATGATTGGACAGCCGTGAGATAAGGTGGCGCAGGATTGGACAGTCGTGAGATAAGGAGCTGTAGCTCTATTATGGCAACACACCGCCTGTCAGGGGAAGTAAAGCATGTCCTTTACAAACTCAGGAGTGCATGAGACACAACACGAGACCTGTGTACACACGAAACAAGAGAACTTGCGGTTCCTCAAACTGTACTTACCTGTACGTGTTCACACTACAAACAGAGCAGTTGAATTTTAGCCCCTAAGAATGCCCATTATGACTACGTTCCCTGCCTTGCTTTTTTTTTCCATGTCCCCATGACTTTCACTTTCTAAACAAACCAGGGCTTTCGACTTGAATCTCAAGGAGATTCCTTTCTGTGTAAGTTGACATTGGTTTCACACACTAATGTAAATATTTGCAACTGGTTGTCCTCTTCCTACTGAAGTCCCCTTCCCAGTCTGCTTGCTCTCACTAATAGGAAAGCTCAGGTCAAGGAAAGGAGTCCAGACAGGCACAGAGCTGATACGCCCGCTGCCTGAGAGGCAATCCCTGTAGCAGAGCGCCGCGGCTGACTCAGACACCGTGAATAAAACATGTGATGGCATGTCGGCGGCAACGATCGAAGAGGCACACTGCACTGCATTATTCATGTGTGGTAGCGGGCTAGAGGGGGGTTATAAGGGGGCTTGGGGAGGTTGATGCGGCGGCATGCGGAGTCGCAAGGGCGTGGCCGGGTTGTAGTGTGCAGAGGTCTCCTTCCTTCCCAGCAACAGGGAATGGGCAGTCATCACATTACACTCCAGCCACTCGGACGGCATGGGAGCTGCAACACTCGCAGTCACAAACTACTGTCATCATCCACTAGCCCTATGTGGAAGGTGAAAGCATGTTGCTGGGGGAAAAGTGATATTAGTCTTTTCAAATGAATTTCCTACAAAGTGTTTGCACTTTTTAGTCATGACAACCCCCCAAAAAATGTAAATAATCCTATTGTAATAATCCCAGTTCCTACCCAGACCATAGTACATGCATCCACCCTCAATGACCTGCATCTGAAAATCAATATCCTTAATGGGATCATGACCATATCCATTACACACATTAATATGAACATGTTTCACATGGCCGTTGGCTACGTGTGGGCTGTTACAGTTTATCAGGTTGGGAAGTGGGTGATGGTGTCTTCAGCAGTGGTGAAGTTAGACTGGCCTCGTTAACCCCTAGAGATGGGTTTCTTATAAGAGCTGAATCAGTGTTTTACCAATGCAGCGTACGGCAGCGGAGAGGCCAGAGGAAATGTGTTGCAGTCAGCACCTCTTCCATTCTGGGTGAGGCCAACTGACTGATAGCTGGTGCTACTGCTCCACCTGCAGGCCCAGGCCACATGCATAGTGAGTGTAAAGGGTGTGTGTGTGTGTGTGTGTGTGTGTGTGTGTGTGTGTGTGTGTGTGTGTGTGTGTGTGTGTGTGTGTGTGTGTGTGTGTGTGTGTGTGTGTGTGTGTGTGTGTGTGTGTGTGTGTGTGTGTGTGTGTGTGTGTGTGTGTGTGTGTGTGCGTACTTGCGTACATTTGTGTGTATATGCCTGCGTGAGTGTGTGTGTGTGTTTGAGAGGGTAGAGAGAGACAGAAAGAGAGGGGGGGTGTGGTAGGTACAGTAAGATCACACCTTTCACCTTTCACCTTTCTTGTCAAGTAGCCAAAACAAATAAATCAACTTACAGTATTATAATTAGCATTACATTAGGGGGGGACCTTGTGTGGAGTTGTTTTTCATAAGGGATCTCCCATATAAGTACAGCCAGTTCAAACCCTGTTGGCCACTACCCAAGCAAAGAATAGATAGATATACAATCATTATGGCGTAGATGCCATCATGCCAAGAACAGAGAACTGTACGTAAATCCGAAGCACTCCATTCACTATGATATGTTACGTTTTGCATGGTATGTGTTCATTTGTGAATGTCCCTTACCCATTTCATGATATGTTACGAATTGCAATTCGTATTACATGTTACAAATTTGCAAAACATACAATATCTTAAGGTTAAGTTTAGGGTTAACTTTAAGAGTTAGGTTAAAGGGTTAAGTTTGGGGGAAGGTTTAGCTAAAAGGGTTAAGGTTAGGTTAGGGGAAGGGTTAGCTAACATACTAAGTAATTGCAGAGTATCTAAAAAGCAGTAAGTAGTTGACAAGTTGTTAATTAGTTAAAATGCTAAAGTTGTCTGTGATGAGATTTGAGCTCGCAACCTTTGGGTTGCTAGACGTTCTCGCTAGATTTGAACTTGTTTACCTCTTTGCAAGAACAAGATACTAGAACAACAAGTTCTAAGAGACCGTTATGGTTCTTATTTCCTAGAGAGAGTGAATGCAGAGAGGCAGTGGATGAATGGCATGCCAGGGTGACAGCCAGGGATACAGATATAGGCAGAGGGGGGAATAAGAACACAGCTAAACCGGGCTCCACTCTAACCTAAAGTAAGATGAGTCAATGAGGGAAAGAGCAATGGTGGACCTGAAATTGAACAGTGTGGGCAGGGCTAGATTACTACTGCCATGAGGCTTGATTACAGTAATGTGATCAGGCAGTAACAGCTGTGCTGCCCAGCCCTGAGCTCATAGGTCTCTCTCTCCAACCTGGTCTCAGAGGATTTTATATTATTATGTATGTAAAACCGAGATACTCCAATTAGTATGATATGTTATTTTTCGATTGGTATGTATTCATTTGTGGATGTCCATCACCCATTTTGTATATGTTACGAATTGCAAATATATACAAAATCTTAAATATGTTATGAATTTTCAAAAACGTAGTATGTGTTACGAATTTTCAAAACGTATGATTTGTTACCAATTCTTGAAATTGGCTAATGTTAGCTAGCTGGCTAATGTTAGGTAGGCTAGGGGTTAGGGTTAAGGTTAGGGTTAAGTTCAGGAGTTAGGTTAAAAGGTTAATGTTAGGGGAAGGGTTCGCTAAAAGGATTAAGGTTAGGGTGAGGGGAAGGTTTAGCAAAAAAGGGTTATGGTTAGGTTTAGGGGGAGGGTTAGCTAACATGCTAAGTAATCGCAAAGTAGCTAAAAAGTAGTAAGTAGTTGAAAAGTTGCATATTTTGATTCAAGTGTTGGATACAATTTGGAAATATGATACTACATGGCATCTATAGAAATGTGAAATTATATAGCAGATGTTGCATGACTAAATAGAACAACTAAATAAAAGTCCATATTCTCGAGACTATACTCAGTTAACTTAAAATACATTCACAGACTTCATGTGTTACATTGCGTTTCTCTTTTTCACCTCATAATTTCATGTTAGATTGTAGCTAGGCAAAGTACAGTTGAAGTCGTAAGTTTACATACACCTTAGCCAAATACATTTAAACACACTTCCTGACATTTAATCCTAGTAAAAAAATACCTGTCTTTGGCCTCCCGTGTGGCGCAGTGGCTAAGGGCACTGTACTGCAGTGCCAGCTGTGCCACCAGAGACTCTGGGTTTGCGCCCAGGCTCTGTTGTAACCGGCTGTGACCGGGAGGTCCGTGGCTCGACGCACAATTGGCCTAGCGTTGTCCGGGTTTGGGAGGGTTTGGCCGGTAGGGATATCCTTGTCTCATCGCGCACCAGCGACTCCTGTGGCTGGCCGGGCGCAGTGCATGCTAACCAAGGTTGCCAGGTGCACAGTGTTTCCTCCGACACATTGGTGCGGCTGGCTTCCAGGTTGGATGCGCGCTGTGTTAAGAAGCAGTGTGGCTTGGTTGGGTTGTGTAGCGGAGGACGTATGACTTTCAACCTTCGTCTCTCTCGAGCCCATACGGGAGTTGAAGCGATGAGGCAAGATAGTAGCTACTAACAATTGGGGAGAAAAAGGGGTAAATAATAATAATCCCTATTTTAGGTCACTTTATATTAAGAATGTGTTTAAATTGTTTAACTTGGGTAGCCTTCTACAAGCTTCCCACAATAAGTTGGGTGAATTTTGGCCTATTCCTCCTGACAGAGCTGGTGTAACTGAGTCAGGTTTGTAGGCCTCCTTGCACGCACACGCATGTTCAGTTCTGCTCACAAATTTTCTATAGGATTGAGGTCAGGGCTTTGTGATGGCCACTCCAATACCTTGACTTTGTTGTCCTTAAGCCATTTTGCCACAACTTTGTATATTTGCTTGGGGTCATTGTCTATTTGGAAGACCCATTTGTGACCAAGCTTTAACTTCCTGACTGATGTCTTGAGATGTTGCTTCAATATATCCACATCATTTTCCTTCCTCATGTTGCCATCTATTTGGTGAAGTGCACCAGTCCCTCCTGCAGCAAAGCACCCCCACAACATGATGCTGCCACCCCCGTGCTTCACGGTTGGGATGGTGTTCTTCGGCTTGCAAGCCTCCCCCTTTCTCCTCCAAAGATAATGATGGTCATTATGGCAAAACAGTTCTATTTTTGTTTCATCAGACCAAGGACATTTCTCCAAAAAGTACAATCTTTGTCCCCATATGCAGTTGCAAACCGTAGTCGGGCTTTTTTATGGCAGTTTTGGAGCAGTGGCTTCTTGCTTGCTGAGTGGCCTTTCAGGTTATGTCGATATAGGACTCGTTTTACTGTGAATATATAGATACTTTTGTACCTGTTTCCTCCAGCATCTTCACAAGTTCCTTTGCTGTTGTTCTTTGATTGATTTGCACTTTTCGCACCAAAGTATGTTCATCTCTAGGAGACAGAACGCGACTCCTTCCTAAGTGGTATGACGGCTGCATGGTCCCGTGGTGTTTATACTTGCGTACTATTGTTTGTACAGATGAACTAGGTACCTTCAGGCATTTGGAAATTGCTCCCGAGGATTATTCAGACATGTGGAGGTCTACAATTCTTTTTCTGAGGTCTTGGCTGATTTCTTTTGATTTTCCCATGATGTCAAGCAAAGAGGCACTGAGTTTGAAGGTAGGCCTTGAAATACATCCACATGTACACCTCCAATTGACTCAAATTATGTCAATTAGCCTATCAGAAGCTTCTAAAGTCATGTCATCGTTTTCTGGAATTTTCCAAGCTGTTTAAAGGCACAGTCAACTTAGTGTATGTAAACTTCTGACCCACTGGAATTTTGATACAGTGAATTATAAGTGAAATAATCAGTCTGTAAACAATTGTTGGGAAAATGTCTTGTGTCATGCACAAAGTAGATGTCCTGACCGACATGCCAAAACTATAGTTTGTTAACAAGAAATTTGTGGTGTGGTTGAAAAACAAGTTTTAATGACTCCAACATAAGTGTATGTAAACTTCTGACTTCAACTGTACTACTTACTTTGCTTGTGGAGGCACAATGTGCTGGATGAAGGCACAGTACTGCATATTGTACCATATTTTTCTCCATCTTTTTGAATGGCAAAAATATCATTTTCACACTTCCCCTTTGTGGTAGCTAGGACTTCCCTGTTTTATTGCCATCTTTCACAAAAACTGTAACAGTACCACAGGTCCTACCAGGACCGCGACTGAAACGGAAGGCCAAGCTGAAAAATCATCTCATTGGCTGGGAGAGAGCCCACCCTGGGAGATTTCACACACCCAGACTTCTCATTCGGATGTTCCATCGGACATGACTCAGTACTGGGAAGATGAGGACTAACCTCCATTTTGGAGATCTCAACCACAGTTGCACAGTCATCAGGGGTCTCACTATGATTTATGCTTTCCAGACTGACAGTAAACGGTCGCCTCTCCTTCTGAACAACACTCTGAGGAAGTTGGTTTTGCTGCTGTAACAGACCAGGACTGTGTCCCAAATGGCAGCCTATTCCCTAATGAGTGCACTGCTTTTAACCAGAGCCCAGTTAAGGTAGATAGCAGTAAAACTGCTAGAGGAAGGGCATGGGCTGTGATAGCATGAGAGCGATTCTAAAGACCCTATTATGTATTAAGCCTAGCATACTGAAAACTGGAGAGAAAAAAAACATCCCAACTGGCTAAAACTGTATGATTATGAAAATAATTAATCTCCTCTATTTTGGAGATTTGGAAAAAGATCTACTACTGTGTAGGTTTTGAAATTGAGCATGTCTGCCATTATCTAATATATGGGCATTAGTGAGTGTCTGGCTACTGATAGCTCTACCCTGGTCTGATTCAGAGCACAGTCACTGATGAAGGGAAGCGTCTGGCTGGGCCAGATTGTAGAAAACCAGCAGCCCACATTCTACTCTGGCTCAGGGTCCGGGTGCCCTGGTCAAGTGATTAAATTAGGGGTACGTACGTCCCAAATGGCATCCAGTCACTTTCTGAGCAAGGCCCGTAGGGCTATGGTCAAAAGTAGTACACTACGTAGGGAATAGGGTGCCATTTGGGACACCGGCCATGTAGCAGGTAGCCATTACCATGGAATTCAAATAGATAGGCAGTGTCAAAGACAGTACAAAGGGGTGAATATTGGACTCCTTATTAGAATATAAGCTACTGTACAGTACATAACCTGACATACTGTTGTTGGTCCTTCTCATAAGTGTGAACAGCTGCTGTGAGGTTATCTGAGGTTGTTAGGGGACTCACAAAGTCAGTCCGAATCCCAGGATACCCTTTCTATCATAGAAAAACATATTGAATTAATTATAGGATCTCTATCAGTGGAGGCTCCATCCCATTAATACCATTCCTATCCTCCTTTAGCTCCTTCCACCGGCCTCCACTGATCTCTATGGTTTCTATCCTCAACAAGCTATTCTTCGTGAATATTGATTGTAGCATATCTGATATTCTGAACGCTTCGGACACATCGTTGAAATGTGGATCAATTACAGATCACTTACTTCTTCTTGCCGACAGCAGTAATCTTTGTACTTTCACAGCTGCAGGACATCCCACTGGGCACACACTGGTTGAATCAACGTTGTTTCCACATCATTTCAATGATAGGACTTTGAACCAACGTGCCCAGTGGGATTTGACTCCCGTGTTTAGTGCATTTAGTCTGCATTTTATCTGATTATGGCAAGGTCACATATCATTCTCCTACTGAATGTCAATACATGTGGACGATGTCACAGGAGTACTGATTCAACACAATCTACTGGGAGAAAGGTACATTACAGTGGTTGTGTCACAACTGCCACCCTATTATTTTATAGTCCACTACTTTTGAAAGCAGGTTGACGTTTATTGTCACGACTCTTGTCCTGGAGGCAGAACTGGGCGATTTCCCCTTAGATAGGCCAGCTGCAAAGTCAAAATAGGCTATATTGTAAAAATGTATGAAAAAAGGGTTGGGCATTAGGGTTAGCAGTGTGGTTCAGGTTAGGGTTAAGTTTAAAATCTGATTTTATGACTTTGTGGCTGTGCCAACTAGTGACCACTCTGCCGAGCTGCCTCCAGAACAGAACTCAAGACGAAAAACGCTAACCTGCCCCTTTGAACACTAACCTCAGCTCAACCCAGCTCAGTATACTGCACTGATACTACTCATATTAACACAGTTATTATTCAAATAGGAATAATTGCAATATCATAATATGTTATTCACGGAACTGTTTTAGGGAAACGGGTAGAATGCGTTCCACCTCTCTCAACACTGTGTGTTAATGTTTTCCTTCTGCTTAAAGTTCCAGAGAATTCATAGACGTCTGAACCTAAGCAAGTGGCACTATCTGCTTTGACGGACCACGATTACACCATCTATGGTTTTGCAGGCATACGACGTGCTCTTCAATGTGTATATATATATATATGCGTGTGTGTGTGTGCGTGTGTGTGTGTGTGTGTGTGTGTGTGTGTGTGTGTGTGTGTGTGTGTGTGTGTGTGTGTGTGTGTGTGTGTGTGTGTGTGTGTGTGTGTGTGTGTGTGTGTGTGTGTGTGTGTGTGTGTGTGTGTGTAGTGCAGAGTGGTCTTGGAGGTTAACCGTTGTCTTTCTTAGAAAAGTGTACCCATCTCCCTAGAGTAACAGATGAGCAATGTGTTAGGAGATTGTGGTTTATGGATGGAGAGAACATTTTTTTGCTGCTGGCTTTTCACTGAAATGAAGAAGATACACACTACAGAGAAATAACTGACAGTTATGCCTCAGTTTATCACATATTGTTATGGTAGAAATCACACTGTCAGTGTCAGACAATGGAAAATGAAGTGATCGTTGGAACCACGTTAGAATCTGATAAGCACTGCATGAAATGCAGAGGGGGAGGTCCCTTCTATTCCGAATATTCATTTGATTTGAACTTGTACAGTACTTGAAATGTGAGTCAGAAATTGAAAGTATTTTCATTCTAAACAATATAATATTCAGTGTCCTTAGAAACAATGTTCCCTAAAAAAATGTTTTAGTGCAAACTTGAACTCTGTGAAAATTCTGTGCAACTTCCAGCTTGTGTTTACTGTGAACAGTGAACACTGAGGCTGTACCTGCTTTAAGTTACAGTTTTAACAGTGGCCATGTAGGCTACTGTGGCTATTTGATCATAATGTAAGCCTACCAGAGTGACCTGCCATCAAAAACAATGGAGAAAATACATCCCATAACATTTTAACATGGAAATAGCTGTTCTATAATTCAGCTGACAGTTGCAGCCAATGTGTTGTGTTCAATGTAGGCCTACATTCCATGAGACTTTTGAAAAAAATATGTAGGGCTTGACATTAACCTGATTGTCCTTCAGACAAGTGGTGACTGACAATGTTGTATAGTTTGATGCAAGAAACCACTTATTATTATTCCCATAGCATTATTACAGAGAATCAGACAAATTCTGCCTTCTTCTGCCTATTGGCTATGTAGCTTATACAAGCCCGTCTCAAAATACAACACTGCCCCTTTAAGAAAAAAAAAGTTATTTACCTTCATTGCTTTTCAAAGGTGTAGAGAAATGTACATGTTTTGTGCTCTTGTAGGAAGCAATTACTCCCCTATTGCTGACAACAAATTATCTATAACTGGGCTAATAACTCACTAACTAGCAAAGGATATGAACAACATGTGCACATGTGGCTACATGCAGCTCTTGCTTTGATCTCAAAACAAGCACATCTACTCAAAACCGCTCATGCTGTAAACATAGTCCAGCTCAATGTAAATGGCACATATCCATATATGGCGATGGTCTATTTGCATATAGGCTTACTGCAGCTCTGATTAGTTATGCCGCATTGGTCTGTGTAGAGTATGTGCCTGAGTCATGCCTGCCAATGCAATAGAATCCTACTCCGATGCATTCTGTCTACAACAAAATCTCTTGCATAGTTAATTTTCTTTCAGTATGTTCCATTGAAAGTGGCTAATATTGCGTTGATTCAATCATAATTGCCACAGTAAAGGGAAACGTCACTTTCTGAGTCAAAATGCAAGCCAAGATCTAACGCTCAGAATGTACATTAATCAATTAAAATTAAAAACAGTAATAATATAATAATATATGCCATTTAGCAGACGCTTTTATCCAAAGCGACTTACAGTCATGTGTGCATATATTCTACGTATGGGTGGTCCCGGGAATCGAACCCACTACCCTGGCGTTACAAGCGCCATGCTCTACCAACTGAGCTACAGAAGGACCAGTACTGTAGCAATAAGGTTTGTGCAGGGTAAGCTAGAGGCCCAATACATTATCACTGCATATGGGCTTTTGTTGTTCTGGACGTTTTTTAAAATGACATAAAAAGATTGAGGTAGGCTATATATATAACCTTTTATATAAGGTTATATATATAACTAGGCAAGTCAGTTAAGAACACATTCTTATTTACAATGACAGCCTACCCCGGCCAAACCCTAACCCGGACGACGCTGGGCTAATTGGATGCCGCCCTATGTGACTCGCAATCACGGCCAGTTGTGATACAGCCTGGAATCGAACCAGGGTCTGTAATGACGCTTCTAGCACTGAGATGTACAGTGCCATACGAAAGTATTCGGCCCCCTTGAACTTTGCGACCTTTTGCCACATTTCAGGCTTCAAACATAAAGATATAAAACTGTATTTTTTTGTGAAGAATCAACAACAAGTGGGACACAATCATGAAGTGGAACGACATTTATTGGATATTTCAAACTTTTTTAACAAATCAAAGACTGAAAAATTGGGCGTGCAAAATTTCAGTGCAGCAAACTCTCTCCAGAAGTTCAGTGAGGATCTCTGAATGATCCAATGTTGACCTAAATGACTAATGATGATAAATACAATCCACCTGTGTGTAATCAAGTCTCCGTATAAATGCACCTGCACTGTGATAGTCTCAGAGGTCCGTTAAAAGCGCAGAGAGCATCATGAAGAACAAGGAACACACCAGGCAGGTCCGAGATACTGCTGTGAAGAAGTTTAAAGCCGGATTTGGATACAAAAAGATTCCCCAAGCTTTAAACATCCCAAGGAGCACTGTGCAAGCGATAATATTGAAATGGAAGGAGTATCAGACCACTGCAAATCTACCAAGACCTGGCCGTCCCTCTAAACTTTCAGCTCATACAAGGAGAAGACTGATCAGAGATGCAGCCAAGAGGCCCATGATCACTCTGGATGAACTGCAGAGATCTACAGCTGAGGTGGGAGACTCTGTCCATAGGACAACAATCAGTCTTATATTGCACAAATCTGGCCTTTATGGAAGAGTGGCAAGAAGAAAGCCATTTCTTAAAGATATCCATAAAAAGTGTAGTTTAAAGTTTGCCACAAGCCACCTGGGAGACACACCAAACATGTGGAAGAAGGTGCTCTGGTCAGATGAAACCAAAATTTAACTTTTTGGCAACAATGCAAAACGTTATGTTTGGCGTAAAAGCAACACAGCTCATCACCCTGAACACACCATCCTCACTGTCAAACATGGTGGTGGCAGCATCATGGTTTGGGCCTGCTTTTCTTCAGCAGGGACAGGGAAGATGGTTCAAATTGATGGGAAGATGGATGGAGCCAAATACAGGACCATTCTGGAAGAAGACCTGATGGAGTCTGCAAAAGACCTGAGACTGGGACAGAGATTTGTCTTCCAACAAGACAATGATCCAAAACATAAAGCAAAATCTACAATGGAATGGTTCAAAAATAAACATATCCAGGTGTTAGAATGGCCAAGTCAAAGTCCAGACCTGAATCCAATCCAATCGAGAATCTGTGGAAAGAACTGAAAACTGCTGTTCACAAATGCTCTCCATCCAACCTCACCGAGCTCGAGCTGTTTTGCTAGGAGGAATGGGAAAAAATGTCAGTCTCTCGATGTGCAAAACTGATAGAGACACCCCAAGCGATTTACAGCTGTAATCCCAGCAAAAGGTGGCGCTACAAAGTATTAATTTAAGGGGGCTGAATAATTTTGCACACACATTTTTTTCAGTTTTTGATTTGTTAAAAAAGTTTGAAATATCCAATAAATGTCTTTCCACTTCATGATTGTGTCCCACTTGTTGTTGATTCTTCACAAAAAAATACAGTTTTATATCTTTATGTTTGAAGCCTGAAATGTGGCAAAAGGTCGCAAAGTTCAAGGGGGCCGAATACTTTCGCAAGGCACTGTATATGATCACAGCGTAATAGATCTGTTGTTGTATTACTTGTGAAGCACAGCTTAGTGAGCATACATTTAAATAATGTGCTTTTTATTTGTATATTTTACTGGGCTGATGGTGTCTGTACCTGTTGGTCAGTCTCAGCCGAATGAGGGTCCGCTGATCAACATCCCTCTGCTCTCCCTTTCCTCCACTGACACTGACCGAGAAGGGACACTGTCTTCCAGCTCATGTCGAAACTCAAGTCTCACTGCATTATTTCTGGCTCATGCACAAGTTCATGTTGTTACTCCTATGAACAGAGAAAGTGAAATATTAATAGATATTAAAAAATACCCAAGCCGCTAAAAGTAACAACAACGCAAGCCTACAGATACACTTTCCTCATTCATTACTGCTGCTGTGCTTGCTGTAGCGCTGAGTGGAAATACTTAAGTGTTGAATACAAAGTGTTGACAGTGCTGAGTAAGAACTTAAACATGAACTCACTCATAAAAACAGCAGCTCTTTGCTGTTGACAGTCTCCCTAGTCATGGTTTTAAACTTTTAGAAATCTCACAGTATCAATTTTGCAGTAGATTTATTTTGCCTGCTACATTACTGCATACACGGTAATCTGAGCCATCCGATTGGCCAGCCGTAGGACTATAGTGCACATGATTTGCTCTCCGGGCCTGCCGGGAAGGCCGAGTTTGTACCTTCAGACACATTAAATTATTAAAAATGGCAACAGTTCGCCTACCCAGCGCGCAAGGCACTGAATCGAATGCACCTACCGCCAACAGCACGAGACAAATAAAAACAAATAGGAACACAAGGCTTTATCTTTGTTTTTTTTACAAAAATGTTTGGCGATTGACAAGGAATGTCTTGGAGATTGACCACTGCTCTAGACAGTTGAGTGAAGTTCAATCCCGTGCTTCTCTCTGTGGGTTGATATTTCGTCTGCGTGACAGTCCAAGGAGCAGCGCTGCAGTCTCCGGACTACTGCGCGCACACAGCATAGAGGAAACATCGTTTACAAACACTTGTGGAATTTATTGTATGTTATCTCTCACACCCTGTTGAAATAACTGACGGAGGCCCCTCGAAACCACATCCCATGTGAAACAGTCTTGACGTTGTTTAGCATAGCGAGGGAGGAGAGGACTGGACAGCGTTAGTTGACCCTGACGTCCTGCCTGAAAAGCGTGACTGTTAATAAACCCTGTCATTTGGGTATTAAGGAGGCTGGTGAGGGCCCAAATCAACTCTCCATTGATTAGTCACACCAGAAACACAGTCTTGTAACTTCTCATTACTCGATTTGACAACCTTGACAGGACACACTTACAGCTAATTCTCAAACGCTCATTCGTGTCAGAGGCTGCCTCCCAAATGGCACCCTATTCCCTGGATAGTACATTACTTTTGGTGGTCACACTGCACTGAAAGGTCACACGGTACTATATCTTGTGAAAGTGGGTAGCAGACAGTTGCAGCTTGTGGTTTACCAGGGTTTTGTGTCACCATTATGGCCCTCATCTGATCTGAAAATACACTGTACTTAACACACTATTCTAGCAAGAAATGGTGGTCCGTTAAGCACACCAGAGGAACTGATGACTATAGAGACCTTCACCCTCAAGGTCAGCATTTCCAACAGGTTTGCCATTAGTAATAACAACAGTACTAGACATTTACTATAATCATAACCTGCCCTGATTCAATACCAAAGTGATAGAAGGTGATCAAAGGATAAGCTACCACCATCAATGGCATGATATACACTCTGTGGGTACCATAAAACATTCTCCATCTTCTAGTTCCCAGGTCAAACTGTCATCCATCTATCTTGAGGCGTCATGCATGATCAGAAAATCAGACAGAATTGTGGCGTTTCAAATCCTAGACTGACCTCTGTCTGCCCTTTCACTGGCTGTCAAAGGAAGCCATATCAGTCACCTTGAAATATAGTCCACCACAACAACTGTATCCCAACCCTTTCTCTCCCTTTCTCTCAGTGCTGTGACAATGAAAACCACATGGTGACAGGCTCCCAAACCCCCAATGAGTGATGGGGGTCATGTGAAAGAAATCTATAAGGCTGTGGGGTGTGACTGCCATTCTAATTCAGAATATCTCTAGAGAGCCCTCATCCAAAGGAAGGCTATGATGACTGTCTCCGTGTGTGTCTGCCACTGTAAGTATGTTCTGTTCTGTTCCCTCCGCTTGGCAGGAGGCCCTGATGGTCATAATCTTCAATATTATTTTCTGTTCCATGAAAACACCAGGGAATAACATTGTACAGTACGGGCTAACAATAATCTCAATTACAGGAAATTAGCATTTTGTAATGTAACATCCTGTCAATTCTATAATTGTGGAATCCTCGAAGAAGCGTGGTTTATTGGTCGTGGCCGATGCGCAACCAATCAAAAAACAACAGTACTAGACCGTTAGATCTCGATCTGACCAGTTTCCCACTGAGAAAGGGTGCTTTCATGCAGATATCGCTGTGTTCCTCCTTTAGCTCCGTGGGAGCCTCGTGATAACTGATGAGAGAGGAGAGCGGAGAGGTACTGCATTGTGGATCACAGTGGGAGAGGGGCCGGAGAAGACGAAAGTTGCCGCGACACGCTGGGAGGTTGTCAGGGTGACGGACTGCTATTCTAAGGGAGATTGTTCCACGCCCAACGAGCGTGTCATACACTTAGCATCTGAACTGTGGTGCTTTGATACAGCTGCAGGGCCGGGCAAAGGCTACGCATTCCATTTTCACTACACATCCTAGACCTTTTCTCTCCTTTCAAATTTGTCCTTCCTTCAAGGACTTCCAAAGCATGTAAGACCCCACCCAACGCTAGCCTGCTCTACCTCCCTCCCTCCCTTCTCCCCCCCCCGTCTCTGCCAGCGCAGTGATGCTGCAGAGTTAAGGGACACACCCATCAACATGCTCTTCTCCTCTCTCGCTCTCTCTGACCCTGAATGTTTCTCGAACATACTGCAGATAATACCGCAGTACACACCCAAGGACTAGCCCCCTCTCTCACGCACACTTACTCGCGCTCTCTCTCTCTGGCAATGTCATAGAAAAGCCTGTTTGGAAGAATTTCAGTGTTTCTTCTGTTCGGGTCTTCACATGGTTTAGCAATGATAGTACGAGAGGGAAAACGTTAAATGTAGAAAGAGGATCTTGAAAGAAGTGAGCAACGTCCTTGGAATGCACTGTACAGGGAGAGGGAGGTACACTGATCATTCTCCAGATATTTTTAGAATGACCCATTTGGACAAGGAGATTATATAAGGGGAAAGATAATGAGTCAAACAGGGTGACTCATTATCTTTCCTATGAATGAATGAATGAATGGCCAGACATGGAATTTGTTTGACATCCTGCTCATTTTTTCAAGGAGAGAAGTGGCCCATTACGAACAAAAAGACAGCACTACATTGGATATGTCAATGTCGACCTATGTGCCATTAAGGGGAAGTCTAATTTTAACATTTTAAGCCTCAAGTCACTACTTCGCTGATGTTTTAAAATGAAATATTAATGAAATATTAAATTGTTCTTTTATATTGGAGCCAGATTAATTCAAAACAGAATTAGCAATGTTTGTGCAGTAACTTTGTTAAGATGCCCCCACACACGTGTTTCAAAGTAGGAGTGCTGATCTAGGATCAGGTCCCCCATATTCATGTTTTCTTATTCATTGTGATCGAAAAGGCAAAACTGATCCAAAATCAGAATTCTTTCTCTTAAAACCCTGGTCTAAATCATTTAGAGAATGGCATCCAGTAAAACACTGCAGCCACTGAGGAATGGAGTTGCCCGCCGTGCCGGGGGGAATGTTTTGTATATGCCCTAGCACTACATAGCTGATTCAAAAAGAGTCAAAGCTTGATGAGTTTGTTATTTGAATGAGCTGTGTATTGAAGGTGCACCCAGGGGTGGGTTGTAGGACCAAGGCTGGGGAAACCCTGCCTTAGATGATCCCTCCTGGCCCTGCCTCCCATGTGTAGCGTGTAGATAATACTTAACTGGTGAAGGCAGATATGGCGTGACTCACTCATCTGCTGTCTTAGTTGTTCATTGCAGTTCCATTAAAATAGAAACTCCATACTGACTCACAAATGAATGTTATTCGCTTCTTTTTAGCAAGTCTGTTTGGTGAGTCAAACCTCCTGTAATGGATTTAATTGCCAATCTAAACTAGAAATTGGTTGTTGAAAAGTTCTCACTACCTACGTTTAACTACATGGTGTTTTCTAGAAGAGTTGCAGAGGCAAGTAGAGAGAGTCATTTGTAGAAAACAAGTTCTCTGTTTATTTTTTCCAGCGGCAACATACTGTTAACAACAGTACAGACTCCCAATTTTAAATTGATTTGCACACATCACAGTTTGAAATGTTAAAATAAAAAATACAACTATGAAAAATGACATACAATAAATCAAAACCTATTTTAAAAAAAAAAGATAACATTAACAGTACTATCTTTTCAATAATCTCAATTCCGCCGAGTACCATTCAGAGAACAAAACATTAAAACATACAATTAAGCGGACAAATTAAAGTTGAACCATACGTTGTTGTTTTTTTAAATAGAAGAAAAAGACGTAATTTCGTCATGCAGAAGATGTAATATTAAATAATAAATCAAACAAAAATAATATATTTCTCTATATATCTCTTTTTTAAATTTTCAAGTCAAAGCACTCCCATCCCTTACACAGGGAAACAAAAACTATAAAAAATAAAAAACTGAACCCACAATGCTTCCATAGCTGCCATCTTGTTGTATGGCCTTTATGGAAAACATTTAAATCTCAGCAACATCTTTTTGGCACAGAAAAGACGTACATAATGGCAGTAGCATTTTGCGTTATAAAAAGGGGGTGGAGATGCAGCTCTTACTCCATTTAAAAGAAAAGAAAACAAGAAGAAAATAAAACATTCTGTGCACCGACGTCGTTGGTGAGAGAGAGAGAGAGAGAGTCGATGTCTCCTGAACCGGGTGTGAGGCGAGTGGTTGTACCAGAGTTTCAGTCCTACTGCTGCTGCAGCATGCTCTTGATGGTCTTGTTGGTTGATTCATCATTCAAATGCTTGGTTGTGTACCTGCAAGGGACAGATGAATCGACAGACCAGACAAGACGGATGAAGAGACAGAGGGATCAGTTCGGGGATCTGTGAACGTAACACGACTGCTCTGCCGGAAAGGGTGTCAAGAGTGTGAGAAAGCCTTGTCGACAGTTATTAGCTCTGATATTTGATTTTCTAGTCTGGCGTTCTCCCCTCATAGACGGAGGTGCAATCCCATACAAACAGAAAGAGAGCGAGAGAGAGAGAAAAGAGGGCTGGAGGCGGGAGGCCTTGGAGTGACCTCACACGACTGGAGGAGAGTGACTGAGTATGCCCGAAGGCCGTGATGGTGTGATATGCAGATGTGAGTGTGGTTGCCACGGAAATGGCCATGTCAGCCACTTAGATTTGAGAAAAGAGTAGGGGGCCAGGGCTCAAAGAAACATAATCCTCTCTGATCTTCTATAAATAAAATAAACTGTGGGATGCGACATTTAACTCAAAACACATATCGATTTGAATCCTGACTAAATAATAATGAAGGAAAAGTGGACAAATATGGCTGTATTTTATTTCACAGAAAGCATGCGGCCGTCTGTTAAAGTGTGAGAGGAAAAAGGTTGCAATGATATTCAGTCAAACGTCTTCTGTTAACAAAAAGAGTTGACGATGCTACAGAATTGCTGGGCCTTACCTGAGAGCGTTTAAAAGGCCTTCTACGCTGTTGGGCGGTTGATCTCGGAGGACCTTGATGCACCCTTTCATCTAGGAAGCAGAAAACACCATGTAAGATGAATCAGTGTTTGTGTGTGTGTGTGTGCGCACGGGTGTTCAATCCTCTGGGACTGGGAGCATGCAGGAACATAGCTCCTCCCTGCACTCACATCGATTTTGGAGGACTTGGAGAAGGCTCCGACAGGATGCACGTAGTCGTACAGGATGATGACGCCCACCATGACGCGCAGGCAGAATGAGACCGTCTCCTCACTGGTGAAGCGGCTTCGGTACTCCCTGGAAACACAGACACAGATTGCTGATATAGATCAGGTCTGCCCTGCCCATATAACTATATTCCTTATGATCTAAAGGGCTAAACTGATCCCAGATCAGCACTCCTACTCTGAGACGCTTTAAGAATATGGGCCCAGATCATCTGCAGTTTATGACATGATCTTGATTTAGTGAGGACAGGGATCACTTACGGCGTTTCCAACATGACTTTGCACACGCTCGCCATTGTACTTAGGCAGTCTGTCGTGTTCTCGATGGGTAAGTTCTTATTCTGAGCAAACAGAAAGAGGGGATGTTTTTTTCTTCTGTAAACGGCATTGTTGTACAAATGAGAAAAGTGTCAAATGTCAAGGTTGCCAGGTAAGGAAGCTGTGAAGCCCGTCACCTCTGAGACAAACTTTGTCGTGCTGTCGCTTAATGTCTTCAACATAGGCGTGGCGTCGGCGTAGAACAGAGATATCCGGTTGGCCATCTCGTTGTTGACTTCATTCTCCCCCTCTGCCTGAAAAAACAAAACAAAAAGTCACCGTTTACCGTGGACATTATTGAGCCAGAAGTTGCTGGTCGAGAAAAATGTTCAGTAATGGCAAGGAGATGCTTTTCCTGCCTTAAAGACTGCCTTTATTTTCTAATGCGGAATGAATAATCCCCCAGAACGTTAAGACGTGTCACATAAAAAAATGATCACGTTTGAATAAGAACAAATGTATTTTCCGCCAGAACTGATACGTCTCGTGTCTTTGTATAAAATGTCTCAGTGATTCCAGTAGTCAGTGCCTGAATGCTGAGTGCAAAGTAATGCTCCTTTGTACTGCTGAGCTGGAGGGAATTTTCAGTGGCTAGCTAGAGGTGGGGTTCTGCGTCACAAATAGCATCATATTCCCTACATAGTGCACTACTTTGGACCAAAGCCCTATGGGGAGTGCCCCATCAAGGGAAAATGGTGTCATCGGAGACGGGCTCTAACAGTGACAGGTCTTAACAGTCGGACCGTCCGGGGGCCATTTGCGTAATGGCATTTGTCGTACAGGGAATAAAGCTGCTGCAGGCCAGACACAGACGTGCGTCTTGAGAACAAGAGTGAATTCTGTTCATTTTATACACTAAAAGAGCCATTGAAAAATTCAGACTTTTCTCTGCTGTCACTGAAAAAGGTATACCGTCAGTCTTTTTGAAGCACGGCTGGGTGGAGAAAGGAGTCTGGATTGTCCTTTGGACACCTGTCATACTAAATCGCAAGAATATTCTCATCTGAACAATACTGCATTCCAAATCGTTTCAAATATCAGGAAACATGATACTGAGCCCGGAGGTTCTCCAATACATGTCCCTTTTCCCATAAAATTACTGGTGGTGGGGGGGGGTGTTAGAGATAAAACACTTAACTTGTACTGCCTTTAAATGTATTTATGACAGACTAAGTGCGAGAGCTAATGATGAAATAGTTCTCATACAGCTCTTATTGCCCCTATATAGCCTGTAATGTTAATGGCCCCCTGTAGAGCAGGACGAACACTTGGCCTCCTGCTGAGCTTGATGAAGAGGAAGGGAAGAGGAGTAGGCCACAGGGTCTGTCTGGGGGGCGGGGGGGTCCCTTAACACCAGCGTATCCCAGAGAGTCTGTAGACCACCAAACTGGAGCCCATCAGCCCCATAGTTTATAGACGTCAGCTCACCGGTGTATTGTTGATCCGCATGCGGCTCAACGTTCTCCTGTAATAGCTGAAGTCATTCTGGATGGCGGGGTTAGTCATCTGCAACACAAGGATTAACGTGAACATTACAAACAGGGCTTGGCGCATGTGTGTGTGTGCGCGCGCGCCTGCCTGTGTGTCCGTAGGTAGAACACACGGCCTTGCGGCAGCAGACATTCGGCTCTCCTGATCAAATGCACCGTCGTCATGACAGGATGTTTTAGCAAACGAGGCATATACATAGCTGGGGGCGGAGACGGAACGAAAAGGACATTGATAGGTTTCAAATCGTCCATGTATTTACTGAAGCGGATTCTATACCGCTGGATACTTCCTCACCATTCCTTTAAAGTAGAATGCATTTATTTTCACTTGTCAATGAATTAAGTCCTCGTTAGCTCCCTTTAGCAGTGGCTCAGTGTGTTTGGCATCGTGACAGAAGCATCAACAACACTGAGGACGAGAGGCTGGATAGACAGTACAGGTTAAAGCAGGGGTGGGCAAACTACGGCTCAGATTTCAGCCCGTGGGAGGTTTGAGTAAAAAAAACATGTACAACTGAAGTAAAAATGGGGATGGGGGGGGGCTTATTTTTTACGAGTAAAAAAACAACATAAAAACAACAACAAAACACTCCATGCCACTCTTGAACATCTAAAACTAAATAGAGTATACAGTAGATAAAACTAGATATATAGCCATGTTCTTACTACTCGTTAGTTATTCACTGTGTATTTATTCCTTGTGTCACTATTTCTATTTTAATGTCATATTTTGTCTCAGCTCTGCATTGTTGGAAAAGGACCCGTAAGTCAGCATTTCACTGTTAGTCTACACCTGTTGTTTAAGAAGCATGACAAATAACTTTAGCGGATTTGATTCCATTTTTTATTTGAGAAAGTAGGGTACGTATTTTCTTGAAAAGTGCCCTTTTTCTGGCCCTCAAATAGATGTTGACAAACAAAATCGGCCCCCAAAAACCCGTGCATCCCTCCGTATAATTTAGAAATCCCGAGGTGGCCCTCGAGCCAAAAAGTTTGCCGCCTTCTGCCCTGCTGCCTTCCTTCCACAAAGAGGATCATTAAACCTTTTGCCTTGAGCATAGCTGACCTCCAATAAGCCACTGGTCAATCAGTGGGCCCTGTCCGGCACATCAACCTCCTGCTCATCCAATGCAGGAAGACGCCTCCCTAATTACCCCTAGCAGCACATTATTAGCCCTGCAGTGTCTTAACGCCTGGCCGGCACGAGCAGTACGGTAATTCCACCATAATGGACTGGTACCAAGTCTATGTCCACTTAGCTACAGCTAGACGGTCAGTGCTAGTGGCTAGTGTC
The DNA here is from genome assembly GCF_023373465.1 of Oncorhynchus keta. NCBI lineage: Eukaryota > Metazoa > Chordata > Actinopteri > Salmoniformes > Salmonidae > Oncorhynchus > Oncorhynchus keta. The sequence goes on along the minus strand of NC_068424.1, from coordinate 30,359,067 downwards.
AGGGCCAGACAGCCCCATTTCACCAATGAGTGGCTTTAAAAAAAGAAGGGAAAAAAGGAGGCAGGCGGGTTGGCGGGTGGGTGAGTGTTCGAACTAGGTCAATGCCTGTGGTCGGGGTAAGGGGAGTGAAAGATTGATGAATGGTGCCTGGCATGGCACCTTGCACCCCCCTACCTTCACGCTTTTAGACCCTATGCAGGGTATGGGGAGACTGGGCAGGGGGGGCTGGCTAATTGGGGCGTCTCGGCGGACTGCCTGGGGGTGTCAGGGTGCTGGTTTGAGGAGTGTGTGTGGAAACAGGGTGCCTAAAGAGGCCTTGCGAGTTGTATTGTAGTATCGTCTGCGACTCAGACAAACAAGCAATCTGTGGGTTTTTCCCCCCTTGGGATCAACTATAAACCATGTTTCTATGTGTTGAAGACTGGTGCCCAAATAAGGGGTGCTTCCCAAATGGAACCCCATTCCCTACATACAGTAGTGCACTATTTTTGACCAGAGCCCTATAGACCCTAGTCAAAAGTAGTGCACTGCATAGTGTGCCATTTGTGATTCTACCAAAGAGCCCCAGCCAACTACACTATCCTATTAGTCATCCCTATCCACAACATCACTGTTCATTCATTCATTCCAGCAGTGTTGAAGACTATAGAATTACAGCACTCCCAGGAAACAATCCTAACGTACCAATTAAATACTTATTATATGTTCAGGGGCTGAGGCTTAATCATGTACAGCACTAACGCCTAATTAACAGGGTATTAACACTGTGTTATGCTAATGACAGCGCTAGCTAGCTTGCTACCAAAAAGGAATAGGTGAACCATGTACAACCAACAACAGCTATAGCTTAGGTCAACAACAAGCAATGAATTAAATGAGAATGCTGGGGACTCTGGGCAAAATTGAGTAAAAATGGAGGCCCAGGGATGTGATGGGACGTACTTTGAGCTCGTCGAAGCGCAGTGTGAAGTGCAGGATCTCGGCGAACTGCTTGGCCAGTGCCTGCTCACGCTCCAGGTGCTGAGTGGGGTCGTCGTAAGTCTCACTGGTCAGGGGTCCCAGCAGGCTGTGCAGCGCCGCCTCTGTAGCGCACGGACGAGGAGAGGGGGTTAGAGACGGTTGTGTGTCGTGTACGATTAGTTTAAATACCTGCCTAATAAACATAACAATCATGAAGAACATCATGATATCAAAATGTATGACAACTAAAACTTTCTGCCCCTGTCAGACAGGGACAAGGAGAGGGTGTCAGATGAGGAGAGAGGGAGAAAATGTACAATGGTGGATTGAATGATGAAAGGTAAATATCTGCCTAATAAACATAACAATCGAAATCGGCATGTACATTATGACACAAATGTGTGCCAAATACAATTGGGGGGCTGCACAAAACAGGGACATGCGATAGAGCGGTGATTGGCATAGGGCCCTGGGCACAATGTGGGGTTGAGGAGGGGAGAGGTGTCTATGGAAGAGCTGTCTCTAGGGGTGAGGGTGGGGGATGGGAAGATCTCCTAATCCGATAGAGATGAGACATGAGCCTAATTATCTCATTGTAATGAGAGAGCGGGGCGCTCTTCATCCAGGCTTACCGCCATTGTTCAGACAGTAGGTAAACAAAAAGATATCACGTGGCTTTATTTGGGTAAACCACAACCACACAGTTCTGTAGTAACATACAAGCTGTACAATGAAGCAAGCGGCATTGACTATCTGCATTGACCCTGTTGACACAAACCTTTTTTGACTCATCACATACGCTGCTGCTGGTGTTTATTATTCATCCTGTTGCCTAGTCACTTTATTCCTAACTATATGTCCACCTCAATGACCTCGTACCCCTGCACATAGAATCCGTACTGGTAGCCAAGTTATCATTACTCATTGTGTATCTATTATCTTTCTCTCTGTACTGGTGGGAAGGGCCCATAACTAAGCATTTCACTGTGAGTCCACACCTGTTGTTTAGGAAGCATGTGACAAATACAAGTTTATTTAAATCTCCACTCGTATCCAGGCAAACTGTGCATTTCCCAACGGCCCAGCGCGATCGATACACAAATGATTTGCCTGCATTTTCCATGTCTCAAGATAGCCAACGGAAGCACTAAGATGTTCACCATGAATAAACAATGACAAAACCGTCCATGAGGGAAAATGTGGTTGCAGTCAGAGACTGAAGAAGAACTCAGTCTAGACTCACTAAGATGACTAGATCTACAATAATGACATAACCCTGAAAAACCAAACCAAACCACACACACACTAATCTGGTTGCACAATAACGCTAACTTCCGCATAGACGCACACAACCATTACGCTGAGCATATATTTTACTCTCAACTCCTTTCTCACCACTTTCAGTACAGCACAAGGTAGACACAGATACGCACACCGCCATAACCCAGGACGAAAACAAATGGAGACCTTTGGCCACGATGCTCACTTAACACAGAGACAGTGATCCGCAGAGGGAGGGTTTTTCAGGGGCGGAATTTCAAGCTGGCAGTGCAGTCAGAGCAGTCCAGTAAATTGAGCACGTTGGCTATTCTGTGATGATCCCCATCTGCTTCGGCCAGTGTATTGCTTCTGCTGCAGCAGCCAGGAGGAGGGGGCTGATTTTAAAAATGGCCTCGGTGATTGCACTCCCCACCCCAGTCAAAACAGAAGTTGAGATGGGTTTAGGCCTAGTATCGGAATCGAGGCACTAGCACTGCTGGAGGGGAAGGAGGGGAAGGACGTCTGATCCCATTAGGTCACGGCAGAGCAGGCGAGCGGAATGCGGGCACATAGACTAGGCGGGCGCTGTAGCGGAGCTTGGTTCGCTTTGGGAGAGGAAATGGGTGGGAGGATCAGAGGGCGGCGGGTATTTACTCCAACCCTGCGGTCAACGGGCTCCTGTCCTGAAGACGTCCACTGGTGGAAGCATCACATTTAAAATGAGGAATAAATGTGATGCGCTACTAAAAATGATTAGGCAGGAATGATGAGTGACAGTTATGATATTGTGGAAGGTTGTTTCAAAGGTAATGTCATGTTGGGAAATACGCCCCCAGATAATTGAGTAATAACACAGAGACGTCTGATAAAGTCATCTCTCAGCCAGCAGTCATCCTCTCTGTCTGTCTGTAGGGGAGTCAGTCGGCGGAGAAGGTGGCCCCCAGAGTCAGAGCAGTGGAGCGGAGAGATGACCTACTTCATTACATAACACACACCAGAATCTTTCACATTTTTCTATTTTTGCTGCATTCTGAAAATGCGGGTATATTTGACCAATTCATTTAATTTCAAGTTCCAACTTGCTATATTAAATAGACTCGCAGCGATTATCCAAAATGTCTCATTCATCCTCCAAACCACACTCTCTGCCTGCCTGCGGGGAGGGTGTGTGTGTGGTGGGAACTCTCATTCAAGAATTGCTGAAGTGTTCACAGTGCCCGCTCAGCTCGCAAACTCAATTCTGATGAAGAAATGCTACCGCATAGTTTCTCTCGGTGATCACTGCCTAACGACAATAAAAAAAATTTTAAAGTCAGGTGTCCTGTCCTTGTACTTTTCTAGGGCATGCACCATTTTTACCATAGAGAGCAACAGAGGGAGGGAGATGAGGTGGTAAGATAGGCTAAGTGGTCTCATTTCATGTAGAGAATGTTTCTGCGGACAATTTCAGACTAGTTTGTTTGCTAAAGTTCGAACCAGAGTTAGATTATTTGTTCATGTTGGTTACAATGGAGAACATTAAATAATAAAATAAAATAAATCTTACTCAGAATTAATTCAATCAGAAGCGTGTCGTGAACGTGTCATTTTTCCAATACACCTACAGTATGGCCTTCGTATTTCATCAACACTGTCGAGTACAAGCATATTTGTCTATAAAACCATTCAGATGAATGAATCTTGTATTCGGTTATAATAACATAGGGTAAAGAAAACCGTTGTTTTCACATAGCACCCTCTTGAACTGACGTGTATTTTCCTTCATTCTAGAACACTTGAGTAGAGCCATGTATTTAAATGTCGGTTTGTTTAATTAGAAAGCAGGTGAAATCTATTAAAAACAGATTTTTTTTTTGGAGGGTCTGCATTTTGATAATGCAGACCTTGAAAGCTAACGTGACCCCAGAGACTGCAGTCTCAGCCGGCCTCCAATAGATAAAGGGGTTAAGGTCGGTGAAAGGAGGGGGGCGGGGTCACAGGCAGGCAGCACTAGGCTAGCACCCCCCCCCCCTCTCTCTCTCTCCATGATAATGAGGAGTCTTCACCTCCGGGAGGAGGGGAGTATCAGGTCTAGTCGGAGTGCAGCGCAAGCAAGCATCATGTTAATGAATGCAAAGCTATGGGGGTTTGCGCTGCATATTTGTTTGTGTGTGCGTGGAGCAATGCGTGTTCATTTCCTGCAGCTCGGCAGTCGATATCGCCGATGTGGTCGAGCACGCAGACGGCGAAGGTCACGAGAGGGGTGTGTCTCTTACATGCAACCTCTAGAGAAGCTGGAAGCTAGTCAACCTCTGGCACAGGCGTTTATCTGACCTTTTTGCAATTAGGATATTGCGTACCAAAGCTCTGAAGGACGCACATTACTAGTCTCAGTCAGGTGTGGGTGTGGTATTGTAGGGCTACATATGTAACCTGAAACACAGGACAGGGGCCGTATCACTGGTCTCAGAGTAGGAGCGCTGGATCAAGGATCAGGTCCACAGCTGTCCATGTCATCTTTATTCACTGTGGTCTTAAAAAGGCTAAACTGATCCTAAAATTAGGCCTCAGACATACCTAATCTCTGGGAGAACTGGTAGAACTTCTTGAGTTTCCCCACCAGGTGGACCACGGCCGCCCATGCCGCCTCCTGTAACGCCTCGTCGCTGGGGTTCTGGATCGCCTGGCAGATAGAAAAGACGAGATGTTTTATCAAGTCTGAAGAGTTTAATCACCTTCTGGAGCCTGATCAAGCCACTGGTCTATAATTAAGCAATAAGGGCCGAGGGGGTGTGGTATATGGCCATTATACCATGGATTAGGGCTGTTCTTATGCACGACGCAACGCGGAGTACCTGGATACAGCCCTTAGCCATGGTATATCGGCCATATACCACAAACCCTGAGGTGCCTTATTGCTATTATAAACTGGCTACCAATGTAATTAGAGCAGGAAAAATACATGTTGTGTCATACCCATGGTATATGATATACCAGGGCTTTCAGCCAATCAGGATTCAGGGCTGAAACCACCCAGTTTATAATGAATGTTTAAGAGTTATTTTGGATCTTGTATCTTTGATCTCCTGACGTGGGCCCGTATTCATAAAGAGTAGGAGTGCTGATCTAGGTTCTGTTTTTAGAACATAATGAATAAGATTACTTGGACAAGGAGGGGGGGCTGATCCTAGATCAGCACTCTGCTAATCTGAGATATTTTGAGGAAACGGGCCCTTCTCCCAAAGTCCTGTACCTCTCTAATCTCCTGACCCGCTCCCTTGTACGCTTGCAGTTCATCCAGGACTCCCCGAGCGTCCTTCAGCACCAGGTCCACCTGCTCCCACACCTCTCGTTCTGCATCCGTGGGCTGAGCATCTAGTGGACACAGGAAGGCAGTCAAGGTTTTTCTACATCTGGGAGGGAGTCTACAAATAGAGGTGAAGATGCACTAGTCTGCAGACCTACATACATCTCTATTCTGATTGTTATTCCAATCCAAACACCCCCCCAGTGGCCACACCATAGCTAAGAGAATAGCTGGTGATGCAAATGGGAAATAGACGAGGTTCTGTAGCCTCTGGGCAGAACAGAGACAGATGAGGGGGTAAGAAGGGCCACAGCTAAAACAGGTACGATTGGAAGCTCGAGTGTGAAGAGCGCGATGGTAATGAAACTCACTTTCAAAATCGAGGAAAAAATTGGGCTCTTGTTCCAGATCTGTGCAAGTCAGAACTTTTAGCAGGTTCCCCATGTTACGATGCCTGCGGAGACAAATAGAGAAAACACAACCATAAGATTCAACTTCATTGTGTTGGTAGCTAAGTGTGGTGGTATTGAGGGGGGCACACAACCCTGGTGCCCCCTCCTGTTCCTCCTCTCTGCTCCAGTGGCCCCTGAACCCCAGATGGGCCCTCCGAGATCCTGTGTGGTTTTCCTGTGCCGAGCCTTGGTCCACCAGATGTCCCCAAAAAGCCCCCTCCCCCCCTCCTAAAATAGTATCCGAAATAGGGGAATCGCTCTGCCTTGGAGAAGAAGTCCAACCGAGTGTGACGTCTCCGCTTCCCTCAATTCCCTCCTGATAAGCATTTACATCTAGCGATTGCTAACAGCCGTTATATGCAAACTAGTCTGTTAAATTAGCTTCTATGTTCCTTAGGGAGGGAGGGCCACACACCCTGTACATGCACAAATTCAGATGTTAACCTAACAGGGTTCAGAGTTTAAATCCCGACCATCTCTACAATAGGAAAATGGCCTGGATGTCTTATCATGATCTGATTCCCACTACAAAAGTGAGACATTCAGGACTTTGCACTGTTTGTAAATCCTACATGAACCCCCATGGTGAACATTTTCCTAGCCTGAGTCTGTTTCAGCGATCTTGCCAGCTCTATGTTACCATTAGCCAAAAAATGGCAATTTGGTATAACAATTCCACACAGGGTTGGCAAGAAAACGGAAACAGACGAACGCATTCCAACAACTAAAAAAAAAAGCACTGCTTCAAAAACACTGAATTGTAATCTCTCGTTGTTTCCAACCAGTCAGATTTCCCAGAAGCGAGGCAGTCGATTCCTGGAAAAGGAGGGCAGAGGGGCGTGTGGGGAGGGGAGATAATCTCACCTCAGAAGGAGTAGTGTGAGAACTAAGCCCCCTATCCTTCCCCAGCCTCTCTCTGCTGTCAATACGAAGGCCACAGATTCACCCAGTACCTGGAAAACACAGTGAAACCAACCCCAAACCGAGCCAAGGGAAACCACTGCTGTACAGTTCTTATCTAGTTGGAACAGTGGGAGAAGGAACCCCTGCTGTCGGCACTGTGGGTGAGAGGCTCCCGTGTTGTGTATGTGCACACAGACAGGCAGGCAGAGAGAGAGAGAGACACACACACACACAAATGTTCTTAATACTGACAGGGCTGAACACATTCGTTTGAGCTTATTCCAAAGCGTGTCGTCAAAGTTCATTCCTAGCCCATGACTCATACCGAGGACAGTGAATGGTACAGGACTACACATTGTATGCGCTACTGTACAACACTTTCCAATCCTGAGGTACAATTTAAACTGTCGGTCACAGCACTGAGTCATTCCCTAGAAAGCCATGTTGAAGAAACAGTATGAATATGGAAAATAGGGAGCACAAACATGTACAGTTCTGCAGAATCAGACAACCTGGGGCAGTCACGCTGCCCAGACTCTGTCCAAGTCTGATTGCTGCTACAGTATTTTGACTGTAGTTTACGAGTGCTCCTACTATGACTGTAGTCTGTTGCCCGTATTCACAAAGCGTCTCAGAGTAGCAGGGCTGATCTGGGATCAGGCTGGTAGCTAAGTAGTAGCTTATTCACTATATTATTCAAAAGGCAAAACTGATCGTAGGTCAGCACTCTTACTCTAAGACGCTTTGTGAATACAGGCCTATGAGTGGTCGTACAGCATTATGCCTCTGGTCTATGATCGCTCCTACAGTCTACATGACTTGGCTATGCTACAGGCAGTGTTGCACCTGTACCTCCTCTTCCGCCGTAGGCAGAGACAGCCAGCCAAACACCAGGCAGCCAAACGCCAGGCAGCCAGCGGGATGTAGGTCATAATGTCTCCCCGTCTGGAGCTGTGTGTTATGCAATCAGGAGTGACATCCTGTCAAGAATGCACAGGGACCTGGTCGGTTTGTCCCGTGCCGAGAGACAAAAGGTCAAGACTCCTAGGAAATTGCATTGGATCAGGGGTAGAGGGAGGGCTCATTTTGTCTTGGACATTCAAGTGCTGCTGCTGGCTAGGTTGTGACAGAGTGAGGTAGACCGGTGACAGCCAGGTGACACCTTTGTGACAGGCTGAAGATGGCTGAGAGACGTAACCTTGGTGACAGGGTGAATAGTCTGATTACCGGTGGCAGGTTAAAACAACCCTCAGAGTGAGACTCAGTTGCAAGTCGAAAGTCATTGCAAACGAGGGATTGTGAATGAGTGAGTGCAGAAAGCAAGCTAAGTGACAAAGTGATGTCTAGAGGCAAGTTAAAGCTACAGGCTAGTAACAATAAACAAAATATTCCCTTCTTGTGGTTGAATTAGTAATGATGAATAAATACAATGTTCCTTTTAAAGCCCTTTTCCAGACGTTGGTTTAAATAATTTGAAGGAGGCATCCAGGACCCATTGACTCTACCCGTGTCTACACTAGTACTCCCTGCCACTATCATAAATCATCTCTCCCTCTCCCTGCTGACCCTGTTTCCATGTGACCCACCGCACCACCTGCCTCCTGCCATGCCCGGCCCCGTCCTAACACTCTCCACTAACAAGACCTGAGTGGTGTTGCTACACACTGGCCCCTCATTGGAAACTCACTGGCTGCCTTCCTACTACCTGGTACCTGTGGTAGCCACATAGCGGACAGGCCGATGAGAGGAAGAGAAGGGAGGAATCACCCCGCTGGTTATCCTCAGATGGAGGGGAGGGGTGCAGTCACCTCAACTTGCTTTTGAATGAATAGGCTTACTCTAGCCTACATGCAGTGTGAGTGAGCTTGCCCTGGCTACCTATGCCTTTCCCTTAGTCCTCTACTGCCCCCTTTCAGAGAGGCAGAGTGACTGAGCTGAGCAGGAGGAGGCGTGGTCGTGGTGCCACCATCAGGCTCAGCGAGCTAAACACGGGCAACACTGCCAGGGCAAACACTGCCAGCACCAAAGGCCCACAGCTCCCTCGCTCAGTCTGCAATGAGGTCATTTTAAGGACTGGGGATTTGCGGTGGCTTCGGCTTCACATTTCAAAGTGCAAGAGAGGATCCTCCAGTTCACGGAAAAAGTTGGAGTTGAAATGAGGGCAGTTTTTCAGTTTTTTTTCTCTCCACGCCAGCAGAAATGAACGTTGAATTACAGACCCCAGGTTCGCAGTCAAACCAAATGAAAAGCTAAACCTATTAATGGTAACCAAAAAGCACAAGCACACACACATATATATATATATGCATGTGTATCTCAAACACTTACTGGTACAGTTGAAATTATAATGTGCCAGTGATAAATGGTAAATGGTTGGTGGTAATGATCAATTGCTTTAAATAATGGGTGCGTGAAGAGGAGTGGAGCATTAGAAGTGTTTGGAGTAGAGGAATGCAAGAGAAGAGACAGGAGGGGGGTGGTTGTGTGCCCCTCCCATGGTAGTGGAGGTTCTGATGTGTTAGCGGGAGCCCCGACCCCGTGGACAGAGGATGGGGCGGGGTTGTTTTTGTTTTGGACCCCCCCACTGGGCGATCGCGTGCTCGCAGAGAGGAAGGGGAGGGGCTCGTCTAGGGCCATGGGGCACTGCTTCACAACCGCCAGCTCAACGACACTCTCCTATTGGCTGAGCCGCTCTGCCCAACCATGCGCTGTATCCATGGAATCCCAAAAAGCTGGTACCATTGAAAACAAGTGTGTAGCCAATCAGACACAAGCTCTGGGAGAGGAGATGATACAGTAGTAAGACCTGAACATGAACGCACATGAATATATTAATACAGATGAGGTAATGCCACAAAAATAGAGGATTATAGGGAGGGGAGCGAAGGGATCTGGTGAACAGGCAGTGAAGGAATTTTTTCCAGCACCATCCCGCTCACGGAAATAACTGAAAAATTTCACTAAGCAAATTGTGACTTGTAATTTTCCAAATTGCTGTCATGTTGTGAAATTTAAAAAAAGTGTCAATTTACGAATCATTCACAAAACACTCATACTGACAATATTCCTGCACGCAAAACATTCTAAATTGTTTTGATTATTTCAAGGTAAAAATGTGAGTGGACTGTGATAAAGACCTAGTGGAGGTATAACAAAAACATGAGTGATGAGACCTCCGCTGCATCAGTACTGAAGAAGATCCCAATATTTAGTGCCACGCCCATTGAACGTGGTGACCCCATGATGATCCTCCCAGAGTCACACACACACACCATACCACCCCAACCGTGGAAACCCAGCAAAACAATCCTGGGCTGGAGGCTCCGGGTCTGCAGTGGTGTCCTAGAAAAACAGCTCAGGGCTGCAGGGTAATGGAGGAGAGTGCTGACATTCCACTACTACTATGCTGCTCTCTCTCTCTGCAGCAGCATGCGGATCCACGTGCTGACCCAGTCTTACTACGGCAGTGATGCCCAGCCAGCGGGGAAAAACAACGCCCTCCCTCCTCCCCTCCCTCCAGACAGACTCAGACAGCCCGCCGGATCACGTGGCCAATGCCGTGGAGAGGCTGAGCGCTCGCCTGGGGCTTCGAGGGGGGGAGAGGGTTTGTGTGTGTGTTTTTGAAGCGTAAAAATGTATATAAGTGTATATTTGCTAGAAATGATTTAAATGCGTATTTAGATAAGGATGTATAATGTGTGTGTCAATAATATGTGGTTCTAAGATGTGCATGTGGGTGTGTATTTTGGGGAGAAATAGAGGAGCGTCAGTCAGAGTGCTGCAGTGGCGGGAGCAGAGAGGCAGCTTTAAACTTGACCTAGATTCTCCGGGTGACACGCCACATCGCATTAGCCCAGTCAGCCAGGCCCAGACCCGCCGGAGCTCGCTGATGCTGGCCCGATCGGACAGGCAGAAAAAAAAGGGGCTGGCACGCATTTCCCCCTACACCCCCTACTGTACCCCTTACCCTCCCGAGTGAGTCAACCCCACCCAGCTGACTCTGTTGGGAGGGAGCTTACTGTGGCACATGGTGGTGGGGGGTGGGGGGGCGTGGGCAGGGGACATGCAGTTTGTTTGTTTATGGTTTGAACTTGATTAACCCTGTGGCCACGCCCCTCCGTGTGCTATATTGTAGTAAACACCATAAAAAAAGGGCACCAAAACAGATTCAACTTTCAAAATAAAAACAAACCTTCAAACCAGTCAAATACAGAGACCAAACCATAACAACCACAATAAATATCATGACTGACAGCTAATGCCACTCAGTCTGCAGTATCATCATGCATTATTAGGCCGACCATAACAATGCTACTGCATCTCTAGCACCTTGCTGATTGAGGATAACTGCAGTCATGGTTTTTCTCCTGCTTTGCATCACAATGTAGCCTACTACTTTTACAATTCAACACGGCTTGAGACCAAACTACAATTAATGCACATTTGGAGATAAAAATAAACCTTTGAAATCTAAAGAGTCCAACCAAAGCAGCAGAAATCACAGAGAGAGAGAGAGAGATGAAACCAGGAGCTTCAGCTAAGCCCTCATCTATGGACAGCACCTGATCAAAGCCAGAAACCATGGAAACAACTACAGTAGGCTAGGCTACACACACGCACACACACGGCTTTTGAAACAAACACGTTTTCATCCGTTTCATCAATCCATTTTTCCTTATCAAGCAAACTGTTTGTGTTAGGCTACTGTCTCAAAGGATTATCTAAAAACGGTAGACTACTTTATACTCAACTTGATATCATGTAATAAACCATTCTAAAATGTTTATGTAATAAAACAGGTAAAACAACTACTAAAAGGTCACTCTAGCACTTTTTTGGTAAACAGTTACAGGCCTATTCTTCAAGACGCAACGGCTATACCATTCATTCAAAAGTCGACAGAGCAACCTCTGGATCACTGCAGTGCGGTGGATAAGGGCTGACCTGGTGACCTCCATGCAGACGACTACAAATGAGGTGTAATGGGGCAGAGAGAAACACTTCCCCACAGCCCCAAACCCTCCACCCTGAAGACTCCTCCAACTCCTGCCTGTGGGGGTGTTAGTGAGTGAGGGGTGGGGGTGAAGTGGGGCACAGGCTGCATGTCGTAGGTCACACCTCCCCCCTCCAGGCAGCTCTCCAACTCCAGCCCCAGTCACTGCAAACAGCCCCAAACCATCATTACACAAATGACCTTTTGACTGTGTCGGAGTTATGGACGCCACACAGAACCCTTCAAATCACACTATAGGCGGCAGAATGTAGGCCCATCAGCATCTCGGAGAGAAAGTGTATGACATTTTAGATGAAAAGCAGAGTAAGTAACATGGATCGGTACGCGTTTTGGTATTTTCAGAAGAACCCTCACAGGATTAAGGGTGGGGCACAATGGAGCATGCTGAGGTTTGGGGAGATGATGATTCTCGGTACAAACGTGCCTGTATTGTTCAGAATGCATTGAGCGCCCTCTGGAGGTGATGGACAGCAGTACATAGAAGACGTTGCGGAGGGAGAGCGACCACTCCCAAACTCTGAACCACGATGGTAGGGACACACATGCCAACTTCAGCGACACATCCTTCAGGCACCACCGCAAAACTAAAGATGAAGGACACTTATTGAGATATTTAACAACAGTCTTTATTTCCCCAGATGTTTGGTCTACGGTTTAATTTCCCCAATTAACCAGATCTCCAATCAAAACATTCCAAAATCATAATTGCAAACGCATCAACCCTGACATTGATGTGAAGTCACTTTTTACTAAAACCACTATGGATTCATTAGCATAACCTGTTGGATTAATAATATATGCCATTATGCAGACACTTATCCAAAGCGACTCACAGTAGTGCATGCATTAAAAAAAAAAAAAAAGATATATATATATACATATATGGGTGGCCCCGGCGGGAATTGAACCAACAAGCCTGGCATTGCAAGTGCCATGCTCCTCTAACCGAGTTGGATCTCAAAAGCCGTGGAGAGGTCAGGGTTCTAAAATGCTGTCGTGCAACCTGGGCTACTTGCTGCAGCCCATCCTCTGACATAGGGATACCGCCTCAGCACACAAACACTGCAGTAACTCCTCAGATTAGCAAACATCTTGTCTTGCACTGCATCAAGGGCAAAGAGGGGCTAGTGTCAAACAATTGGCTTAGAGCGCCACCCGGTGTCTATTTCGAATCTACAGGGTAACATGTATACACTACATGACCAAACGTATGTGGACACCTGCTCATCGAACATCTCATTTCAAAATCATTGGCATTAATATGGAATTGGTCCCCCCTTTGCTGCTATAACAGCCTCTATTCTTCTGGGAAGGCTTTCCACTAGATGTTGGAACATTGCTGCAGGGACTTGCTTCCATTCAGCCACAACAGCAATAGTGAAGTCGGGCACTGACATTGGGTGTTCCAATTCATCCCAAAGGTGTTCGATGGGGTTGAGGGCAGGGCTCTGTGCAAGCCAGTCATGTTCTTCCACACAGACCTTGACAAACCATTTCTGTTTGGACAGGAAAGGGCCTTCGACAAACTGTTGCCAAAAAGTTGGAAGCACAGAATCGTCTAGAATGTAATTGTATGCTGTAGCGTTAAAATGTCCCTTCACTGGAACTAAGGGGTCTAGCTCGAAACATGAAAAACAGCCCCAGACCATTATTCCTCCACCACCCAACTTTACAGTTGGCACTATGCAGTGTGGCAGGTAGTGTCCTCCTGGCATCCACCAACTCTAGATTAGTCTGTCGGACTGCTAGATGGTGAAGCGTGATTCGTCATTCCAGAGAACGAGTTTCCACTGCTCCAGAGTCCCATGGCAGCGGGCTTTACGCCATTCCAGCCAACACATGGGGATTTTAGGCTTGTGTGTGGCTGCTCGGCCATGGAAAGCCATTTCATGAAGCTCCTGACTAACAGTTTTAAACACCAGTCAGCAACAGGTGTGGCTGAAATAGCCAAATCCACTCATTTGAAGGGGTGTCCACATAGTGTGCATTTGCAATTGTCATAATTAGAGACAGTAATACTATAATTCCTATGGCCTGCCTTATAGGACAGACAGACGCCCGCAAGATAAACGAGAGAGAGAGAGAGAGAGAGAGAGAGAGAGAGAGAGAGAGAGAGAGAGAGAGAGAGAGAGAGAGAGAGAGAGAGAGAGAGAGAGAGAGAGAGAGAGAGAGAGAGAGAGAGAGAGAGAGAGAGAGAGAGAGAGAGAGAGAGAGAGAGAGAGAGAGAGAGAGAGAGAGAGAGAGAGAATGCAGAGAAAGGCCGGGCCCAGAGAGAGAGAGAGCAAAGAGAAAGAGCAAACAACTGGTGTGATGCTCAGGGGAGCAGAGGCTGCTGAGGTGAAGAGCATGTCAACCCTACAGGAACACAAATAATCAAGCAGTCAGCTGATACTTTAGCTGACACAACATGCCACTCTGCAAATCATCCACCACAGACGGATAATCATCTCTCATTTCCTATTTATGGGGATGTGGGGCCTGTGTGTGTGTTGCAGTCTCCCAGATGTTCACCGAAAAGAAAGCCATAGATATATTTGACATGGTAAAGTGCCTTCAGGAAATTTTCTAAGTGAAATACGTTGCCTAAATCGGCTTCATCCACACGATCCATGAGCGTCTCTCTGTACTGTATGAATAGTTGCCATTTCGTGAAACACCGCAGTTCCAAAGGCCTAGGAGTCCCACTGGTCAGAGAATACTTGGCTACACAGAGTAAGTCAATAAACCATGGATGGAGGAGGCAGTAAGCAAAGTTACGACACTACACAGGTGAAACATATTCAATAAGACATTTGTACAAACTAATCAAAACGCACAACTCATCATATACAGTCGCTAGTGAAAGTCTACACACCCCCTGCACAGTCTTCACATTTTGCCGCCTTAAAAAGTGATCTAAAAAAGGGACTTACATTCAATTTTTCCCCCTACCGATCATTTTTTTTTTTGGGGGGTGCTCAATGAAGATGTCTTGATTGCATATGGGTCGTTGCACCAAGTAGGTGGGCTCCCGAGTGGCGCAGCGGTCTAAGGCACTGCATCTCAGAGCTTGAGGCTGGTTTGAATCCAGGCTGCATCACAACCGGCCGTGATTGGGAGTCCCGTAGGGCGGCGCACAATTGGCCCAGTGTCGCCCGGGTTTGGCCGTCATTGTAAATAAGAATTTGTTCTTAACTGACTTACCTAGTTAAATAAAGGTTAAATGAATAAATAAATAGAAAAGTGCCTTTTGAGTAGTGTAACTTGGTAAAAGAAAAAACTTTATTTCACCTAATTTTTACATTCTGTTATAAAAGACCACATATTCAACTTAATAAAAAAATAAATTTCCCCGTCTCAAGAGGTTAAATAAAAAATACTATAGTAAGTTCCCATTAATAACAGCCAAAAACAGCAACAGGGTTGGCTGTAACATGGTTGATGACATTTTAAAATCAGCCATAAATCCCCTTGTGACAGGGGGGATGGAAGATTGTTGTGTGAAAGAGTAGAACCAGCTCACCTGCTTTTACACTATGATTTGACTATTAGATGTTCCACGTTTCTTTTGAAAAATAAAAAAATTCCAAAAGGTATAGTTTCACTATAAGGTTAACCTTAAAATGAGGGACAGGTTGTTGTTTGTTTTATATTAAAATGAATTCCTAAATCACATGAATTAAATAATAAATCTTCAGAAATGACTGACGAAGCAACATAACCAGGGCTTTACAATGATGGTAAAACATTCGAGAAATGTGGGGGTTAAGTGACTTGTCAATGACTTTTGTCACTTCAGTGAGTTTTTAATTCATATTTAAAAAAATCAGGATTTATTGAATTGCCCAAAAGAGCACTTCATTTAATGTAACAGGCTTTTAAAATGCAATATGTGTGCACAATTTCTACTTAAAATATCAAAAGGGACCCTTTCGTGGAACGACCCATAAGTCTTCACACCTCAAAGTGAATACTTGGTCGAAGCCCCTTTGGCGGCCAATACAGCTGTGAATCATTTTAAATAAAATTCTAGTAACTTTGTACAACTCCTGGGGCAACATGTATCCACTGTATATATCAATGATGTTGCTCTTGCTGCGGGCGATTCCCTGATCCACCTGTCCGCAGACGACACCATTCTATATACTTCCGGCCCGTCCTTGGACACTGTGCTATCTAACCTCCAAACGAGCCTCAATGCCATACAACACTCCTTCCGTGGCCTCCAACTGCTCTTAAACGCTAGTAAAACCAAATGCATGCTTTTCAACCGTTCGCTGCCTGCACCCGCACGCCTGACCAGCATCACCACCCTGGATGGTTCCGACCTTGAATATGTGGACATCTATAAGTACCTAGGTGTCTGGCTAGACTGTAAACTCTCCTTCCAGACTCATATCAAACATCTCCAATCAAAAATCAAATCAAGAGTCGGCTTTCTATTCCGCAACAAAGCCTCCTTCACTCACGCCACCAAACTTACCCTAGTAAAACTGACTATCCTACCGATCCTCGACTTCGGCGATGTCATCTACAAAATTGCTTCCAACACTCTACTCAGCAAACTGGATGCAGTTTATCACAGTGCCATCCATTTTGTCACTAAAGCTCCAGCAGGTGCATCTCACTGATCATCCCTAAAGCCAACACCTCATTTGGCCGCCTTTCGTTCCAGTTCTCTGCTGCCTGTGACTGGAACGAATTGCAAAAATCCCTGAAGTTGGAGACTTTTATCTCCCTCACCAACTTCAAACATCTGCTATCTGAGCAGCTAACCGATCGCTGCCGCTGTACATAGTCTATCGGTAAATAACCCACCGATTTTTTCCTACCTCATCCCCATACTGTTTTTATTTATTTTATTTTCTACTCTTTTGCACACCAATATCTCTACCTGTACATGACCATCTGATCATTTATCACTCCAGTGTTAATCTGCAAAATTGTAATTATTCGCCTACCTCCTCATGCCTTTTTCACACAATGTATATAGACTAATTTTTTCTACTGTATTATTGACTCGTTAATTGTTTACTCCATGTGTAACTCTGTGTTGTCTGTTCACACTGCTATGCTTTATCTTGGCCAGGTCGCAGTTGCAAATGAGAACTTTATTCTCAACTAGCCTACCTGGTTAAATAAAGGTTAAATAAAAATACAATTCAAATAAATTGTTTTGTCAAAAATTGCTCAACCTCAGGAAATTTGGTGGGGAGTCATTGATGGACAGCAATATTCAAACCTTTAGATTTTCAAGCAAATTTACGTCAGGACTGTGACTGGACCACTTATGAACACAACACTTATTGGAAATACTTTCTGGTATGTCCTTGGCATTAACATTTTTTGTAATTGTCAAGCTGAAAAATAAAACTATGCCAGGCAGGTTCCCAAATTTTGACCTTGGCTTTTCTCCATTCATATTTATTTGTATTCTGACAAACTCCCCAGTCCCTTCCAGTGAAAACCATACCCATTGCAGAGGGTTTCACTCCGTGTTGTATTGGATTTGACCCAAGCCTGTAGTTTTTCATTTAGGCCAAAACATTAATTAATTTGCTTGTCTTGCAGTATTTTAACACCCTTGTTGCAAACAGAATGGATGATTTGAGGTAGATTTGTTTTTAACAAAGGCTTCATTATGTTTACTTTCTGGCCCAGGCCAGTAATGTGGAGATAATGCAGTGTTCTTGATCCTTTTATATTTCCATTTATTGTGGTGGCAGCGTCATGTTATGGGTATGCTTGTCACCGGCAGGGACTGGGGAGTTTGTCAGGATCTAAAGAAATATGAAAGGAGGAAAGTCCAGATAAAAAGTTAGTGGAAACGCTGCCTTGGTTGTCTGAATAACTAACCCTGGGATAGAGTTATTTTTCAGCGGAACAATTTCCCAATTTTTAATGTCAAAGACACACCAGAATGGCTTTCCAGTAAGTGTTAATAATGGTCCTACATCTGCTTATTTTGACAAAACAATCTATGTTTCCATAAGAGTTGTGAAAAGGTAGAATCTCATTCAACATTATTCACAGCTGTAAGATGATTCCACCAAGTATTAACTCTGGGGTGTGAATACATATTTTATTTTACATCCATTTGGATAAGGTATATACATTTGTCTTTCACTTTGGAAAAGTTGAGTAGGTTGTGTATATCGGTAGGAAAAAAATCGATTCCATTTTTAGAAGTAATTTTAAAGGCAGTAAAATGTGAAGACTGAAATACTTTTTCTAGGCACTGTATGACATCATACCATAGTCTACGGTTTATAAATATTTTTACATCACCAGCTGGTGGCAGTACTGCCTCATTATTATTTTTTTTTTTTACCAGAGCTACAGTGAAAAGCTTTACCCCAGGCTACTTTACTACAGTACACACCTCCCCTGGTTTACAGAAGCTAATCTTACCTCAGCGTTCAGTGAAAGGAATGCCGCATTCACTCGATCATCTCCCCTCTGTTAGTTACAACTCACCACTTCCCGTCCCTTGGCCAAAGAGTCACAGACTGAAGTCTGAGCTAGCTAAAATAGATTAGCGTTCCCGCTAAACCGGTGGATTTAAGACTCGCAATGTAGCTTTTGCCAAGCCATTATTGCATTAACAACTAACAAATTGCATGATAATCATGATATTTCAGTTAGGCTACGGTTTTAATGTAAAACCCTTCATGAACTGATGTTTAACTAAACATACCACACAGAACATATGAAATGGTATTGGCTTATTTAGTCCTAGACGGCTTGGATTGTCTCCAGCTGTATCAGACAGACAGGTGGGAAGCTGTGGTGCAAGATAGGTGGGCAGGTAATGTAACAACGTGCTCTGACACCTCTGATTAGGCCCAAGATTGACAGCTCCGCTGCCACGCCATGGTAACGGTCTCCAAGGAGACTGAAGGGAAAATATAAACAAGGGAGGCAAAAATCACACAAGCAGGAACTGTAATAGAGGGTAGTGATGTTATCACCTATTTCTAATTCTGACGGATCCAATGTGTCTGAAAGGAAGCGGTGCAAGATTCTAGGCTTAGTTGTAGCTAGGGCTTGTTGTGTAGGTGAGGTGCTCCACAGTGAAAGCTTCCATCTATATACAGCCACTCTAGAACACAACAGACACATTAGCCTCCACAGAAGAACAGCTTACCTTTGATATAACAAAGCAAAATAGTGAATGTGTGAGGGTCAAGGACCTAGTGTAACAGTGTTGCTTCCGTCCCTCTTCCTTGACTCAACCTGAGCTCGAACTAAGAACCCTCTGAACACACGTACAACTTATCTGTCACTCCACAAACAACTAATTCAAGTTCTCAGAGCAGGTGACGTCACCGATAGAACACTACTAGCACGCACAGCTAACTAGCTAGCCATTTTACATTGGCTAAACTAGCATAACAAAATAAAACATACCAGCATTACACAAACCGTGTTCACATTGTGACCCTGATGGGGAAAAAGTCAAAACGACAGCGCTCTTCTAGCGCCAAATAATAACAGGAACTTAAAATGAAGAGAAAAATAACTATGCTTAAGAGTGACCACAGTTAGAGCTGAAGTTCCACAAAGTCATGTTCCACTTGAGGTATAAAGAATCCAATAGAAAGGCCTTATAGCAGAATAGCATATTCTGCTGTGGTGTTACGATTGAACCCTAAAGTTAGATGAGTCAGGACATGACAGCAGTGGGTGTTGATAGCTCCGGGGTGAAGCTTCCCCTAGTTACAGAACTAGGATCCGTTTCCCCTCCCCCCAATCCTAACCTACCATTACTAGGGGAAATGCAAAACTGACACAAGATCAGCGTATAGGGGTAACTTTGTGTTAATACTAACCAGCAGAAGCTCTGGAGGTGTCAGTCAGGAGGAAGGAGGCCGAGCCTGGCGGGTGGCCAAGGTCACAGTCCTCCAGCAGAGGTCAGGTTCTGAAAACAAAGGCTAATTCAGTCAGTGAGTCAAATCACTCCTCCCAAAACAGATATGAACAGTCTTTATCAATTCATTTTCTTGCTCCTTCTTTTTGACAGCAAGTTTTGCAACAAAACTTAACCTGGCCAATATTCGACATTCCTCTCAGTCTATCCCTCTGGTCCAATTATCATGTAATAGCTCAAAAGTTTCACTTGGCCACAACAAACATTTCCAACCTCCAGGACCTTGATTATCCCTAGATTACTGAACACTTAACATTACAGGACACATGAATGCAATGTTACCAGAGGTTGAGAATTTATTGGACAACAGTCAGTCACAGGTGCAGCCCTTCGTGATTCTCATGCAGACTGGGTTTCTTGAGAAGGGCAACGTTGCAGCAGTCTTGTAGAAACTGGGAGGCACAGCGGCCAGACGCACACCACTTCCTATTGTGCAACACTTCCTCTCATTCAGTGTGTACTTCGGATTTTCCACTGCACTCCCTAGTCCACTTCCTCCTGTTAGGCTACAATAGGGCCCAGACAAAATATTCTTAATGTTTGTTCAACCAAGACTTGTGTTCACTGCAATTAAAATCAGCCAATGTGGTTTGAGGTGCAAGATGGGGGGGGCCTTCTATTTCTATGGTCACAACAAACTTCTTTTTTTTTTTTTGCATTGTCACCCGCATAAAGCCTTTTGAATTTTGTGACACACCAAATAGACATAACCATGTTGATAACCACAACCAAGGCTTTATAGCTAACTTACCCAAGAACGACCAGTCCCAGCACTGGGTCCAGACTTCTGACCCACCCCTTGAGAAATCACTGGTGACGAGAACCCTCATGACAAGATATGCTTCAACCTGATATTTTCTTTTAAAACCATTTGGATTTGAAAAGCCACTTGAACATGAACCCCAAGCACGCACCTCTGGCCCTTTCCGGAGTGTGGTTGAGTGCAGTTTCAGTAGACGGAAGACAATTAGGACCGGGGGCGCTGTACTACTCCACGATTCATCAGCCTGCATACAAATAGGCTGCGAACAAATGGCCTGCCTTAATGAACTAGCAGTGCTCATACATGAATGTGATTGGACTTCTAGTTCTTTGACTTTGGCCTACAACAACCGAACGAGTCAGTCACTCCGAGTGAGCTCTGGAGAGAAACTTTCAAAGATATCTCGGCTTGGGGCGGCAGCGTAGCCTAGTGGTTAGAGCGTTGGACTAGTAACCGGAAGGTTGCGAGTTCAAACCCCCGAGCTGACAAGGTACAAATCTGTCGTTCTGCCCCTGAACAGGCAGTTAACCCACTGTTCCCAGGCCGTCATTGAAAATAAGAATATGTTCTTAACTGACTTGCCTGGTTAAATAAAGGTAAAATAAAAATAATAAAAAATTGGAGTTGGCTGAAATCCACACAAGACTTAGAAATTGAAGAACTTTGTGCTCAAAGTCCCCTCATAGTTATACTCGTGGAAATGGGATATCAAATATCTACTTCCTTTCAGATCACCCTTTATGTTTCACTGTAATAATAATGTGTTTATGATACACTGTGGGTTTTAAAAGGGGAAGTTTCGCCAGAGCAAAGGGCTCTAGGTCTATACCAAATAAAAATGGACTTGGCTTGTCACTTTGGACATTAAGTGACATCGGTGCCAAGGCATCATGGAATAAGTTACGCATCATTGAGCAACACCGCTGGAGAGGTACTACGCTTTAACCCAATCAACGTGATGTGGAATAAGAGCTTTGGTTTAGATTGTATTCACTGTTCTAAGATACAGGCTGTTCAAGAGACTGCTGGGTCAACTTGTCATTTCTATTACACGCACGCACGCACGCACGCACGCACGCACACACACGTCTTAATATGTAACAACACGATAGGCAGAATCAAGCCAATGACTTGAATACAGATTCTATTTAGACCCTGATTGTAGGACGGTAGTAGACTTAATTTTCTAAATTACATTGTGATAATGGCCTGGTAAACAGGTCCCATATTACACCGGTTGTAGCTACACTGCATCTGGAGTGAGCATGCATTGATACACCCTAGGGTCAGTGCTTGATCCATGCGAAAGAAACATTGATTGACCCATTGCATGTTACGTTTCTTTAAATCGCAATAACGGTACCCCGAAAAACAGATGAGCATCATAAATGCACAAGCTATATAAGTGGAGAGAAACAAAAGCAATTTTTGTAGCATAGAAACGGAACTTCCTTGAGTCTTTGAAAAATAAACGGACTGTCAACAAACGTGTTTGCATTTACAGAGAGGTCAATATGTGGGACAGCACATGTTGTAAACTACAATGTGCTGTCACTATGAAGTAGGCCATCATTTAAATCAATAGCGGCTAATGTGTAGTCAACGCATGATGATTTGCATGGTCCGCAGATCCAGGGTCAGTTGGGAACATGACTTTCCAAGAATATTAGGTTTGCGTGATGATCCCAATTAGAGGTCGACCGATTATGATTTTTCAATGCCGATACCGATACCGATTATTGGAGGGCTAAAAAAAGGTTGCTACCGATTAATCTGCCTTTAAATTATTTTTGTAATAATGACAATAACAACAATACTGAATTAACACTTATTTTAACTTAATATAAAACATCAATAAAATCAATTTAGCCTCAAATAAATAATGAAACGTTCAATTTGGTTTAAATAATGCAAAAACAAAGTGTTGGAGAAGAAAGTAATATGTGCCATGTAAAATATGTGCCATGTAAAAATGTGTGCCATGTAAGATATGTGCCATGTAAAAAAGCTAACGTTTAAGTTCCTTGCTCAGAACATGAGAACATATGAAAGTTGGTGGTTCCTTTTAACACGAGACTTCAATATTCCAAGGTAAGAGGTTTTAGTTAATATAGTATTTATAGGACTATTTCTCTCTATACCATTTGTATTTCATATACCTTTGACTATTGGATGTTCTTATAGGCACTATAGTATTGCCAGTGTAACAGTATAGCTTCCATCCCCCTCCTCGCCCCTACCTGGGCTCGAACCAGGAACACATCGACAACAGCCACACTCGAAGCATCGTTACCCATCGCTCCACAAAAGCCACGGCCCTTGCAGCGCAAGGGGAATAACTACTCCAAATCTAAAAGCGAGTGACATTTGAAACAGTATTAGCGCACACCCAACTAACTAGCTAGCCATTTCACATTGGTTACACCAGCCATTAGGCTGATAGGCTTGAAGTCATAAACAGCGCTGTGCTTGAGAAGAGCTGCTGGCAAAATGCACGAAAGTGCTGTTTGAATGAATGATTACGGGCCTGCTGCTGCTCAGTCAGACTTCCCTATCAAATCAGACTTAATTATAACATAATAACACACAGACATACGAGCCTTTGGTCATTAATATGATCGAATCCGGAAACTATCATGAACAAAACGTTTATTATTTCAGTGAAATACGGAACGGGTGGCATCCCTAAGTCTAAATATTCTTGTTACATTGCAAAACCTTCAATGTATGTCATAACTGGCAAATTAGTTTGCAATGAGCCAGGAGGCCCAAACTGTTGCATATACCCTGACTCTGCGTGCAATTAACGCAAGAGAAATTACACAATTTCACCTGGTTAATATTGCCTGCTAAACTGGATTAGTAGTTATAACTAGTGATTATGATTGATTGTTTTTTATAAGATACGTTTAATGCTAGCTAGCAATTTACCATGGCTTCTACTGCATTCGCGTAACAGACAAGCTACTCGTGGAGTGCAATGGTTAGAGCATTGGACTAGTTAACTGTGCGGTTGCAATATTGAAACCCCTGAGCTGACAAGGTCTAAGAGTGAAAATCTGTCGTTCTGCCACTGAACAAGGCAGTTAACCCACAGTTCCTAGGCAGTCATTGAAAATAAGAATGTGTTCTTAACGGACTTGCCAAGGTAAATAAAAAGGTATAAACATTTTTTTTCTTAGTTTTTTAAAACGGGAAACGGCGCCCAAAAATACCGATTTCCGATTGTTATGAAAACTTGAAATCGGCCATTCCGAATAATCGGTCGACCTCTAATCCCAATGCTAATTTAAAACATTGTAATTAGAAGACACAAAGCGACGTTGCATTTTAGATGGTAAGCAGTCACAGCTCTCCTCTCCCTCACCGTGTCGTGATGAATAAGAATGACCCACTCATGAGAAAAAAGTGAGACGTTTGCCAGAGTAGTAAAAAGGTTAGCTGACTACGAAGCGAGGGACAGAATTTGTTCAATTAGCTGGTGTTGTTTTACATGTTTGATACATTCTCAATTAAAAAGTGTGTTACCGTGGCAACAGCTTCCAGTTGCTCACTGGGAGTGAGATAGGGCTTAGGAGGAAAACTGGCTCACGCTTTTATTTCAAGGGGGTGTGGATGATCATGATCAAACTAGAGCCGGTTATATAAGCCTAATGAACAAAACACATCTTAACTAAGGTCAAACTCTGCATCGATTTCCCCCCGACAAAAACTGAGGCAGATCTGTATGCGTGGAGGTGACACTCCAACAAAATATGTTAAAACAAATTAGGCACTGTGGAGAATGGTAGCTCTGAGGCAGCCTCAGTCATCTCCAGTCGCATTACAAGCACCAGGCAGGCAATAAAAACCTGCATTGATGGAAGCCTAGACTAGCCCAAGTTGATTACTGAAAATACCATGCACTCTTTCTATGACAGTGAACAAACAGTAGCTTTGGAAAGTATTCAGACCCCTTGACTTTTTCCACATTTTGTTACGTTACAGCCTTATTCTAAAATGTATTAAATAGTCCCCCCCCCCCTCAATCTACACACAATATCCCATAATGACAAAGCAAAAACAGGGTTAGAAATATT
Organism: Oncorhynchus keta; assembly: GCF_023373465.1. NCBI lineage: Eukaryota > Metazoa > Chordata > Actinopteri > Salmoniformes > Salmonidae > Oncorhynchus > Oncorhynchus keta. The sequence continues at coordinate 30,334,441 of NC_068424.1, read as the reverse complement.
TGCTAATTTATAAAAAAATAAAAAAAATGAAATATCACATTTACATAAATATTCAGACCCTTCACTCAATGCTTTGTTGAAGCACCTTTGGCAGCATTTACAAATTAATTTAGGGAGTTTCTCCCATTCTTCTCTGCAGATCTTCTCAAGCTCTGTCAGGTTGGATGGAGAGAGTATTTTCAGGTCTCTCAAGAGATGTTTGATCGGGTTCAAGTACAGACTCTGGCTGGGCCACTCAAGGACATTCAGAGACTTGTCCCAGAGCCACTTCTTTTCTTTCTTGGCTGTGTGCTTATGGTTGTTGTCCTGTTGAAAGATGAACCTTTGCCCCAGTCTAAGGTCCTGAGCAGGTTTTCATCAAGGATCTCACTGTACTTTGCTCTGTTCACTTTTCCCTCGATCCTGACTAGTCTCCCAGTCCCTGCACCTGAAAAACATCCCCACAGCATGATGCCACCACCATGTTTCACCGTAGGGATGGTGCCGGGTTGCCTCCAGACGTGATGCTTGGCATTTAGTAGAGGTTGTAGAGGTCCGATTTCAAGTTTTCATAACAATCGGAAATCTGTGTTTTTGGACATCGATTTTGCAGAATTCTTTTATTTATACAACTTTATTTAACTAGGCAAGTCAGTTAAGAAGACATTCTTATTTTCAATGACGGCCTAGGAACGGTGAGTTAACTGCCTCCTTTAGGACGACAGATTTTTACCTTGTCAGCTCGGGGGATACAATCTCGCATTCTTACAGTTAAGTAATCCAACGCAGTAACGACCTGCCTCTTGTTGCACTCCACAAGGAGACTGACTGCCTGTTACGTGAATGCAAGAAGCCAAGGTAAGTTGCTAGCTAGCATTAAACATATCTTATAAAAAACAATCAATCATAATCACTAGTTAACTACACATAGTTGATGATATTACTAGATATTATCTAGCGTGTCCTGCGTTGCGTATAATCTGACTGAGCATACAAGCATCTAAGTATCTGACTGAGCAGTGGTAGGCAGAAGCAGGAGCGTAAACATGAATTCAAACAGCACTTTAGTGCGTTTTGCCAGCAGCTCTTCGTTGTGTGTCAAGCATTGCGCTGTTTATGACTTCAAGCCTATCAACTCCCGAGATGAGGCTGGTGTAACCGAAGTGAAATGGCTAGCTAGTTAGCGTGCGCTAATAGCGTTTCAAACATCACTCGCTCTGAGCCTGTGGTTGTTTCCCTTGCTCTGCATGGGTAACGCTGCTTCAAGGGTGGCTGTTGTCGTTGTGTTTCTGGTTCGAGACCATGGAGGAGCGAGGAGAGGGACTGAGGCTATACTGTTACACTGGCAATACTAAAGTGCCTATAAGAACATCCAATAGTCAAAGGTTAATAAAATACAAATGATATAGAGGGAAATAGTCCTATAATAACTACAACCTAAAACCTCTTACCTGGGAATATTGAAGACTCATGTTAAAAGGAACCACCAGCTTTCATATGTTCTCATGTTCTGAGCAAGGAACTTAAATGTTAGCTTTTTTACATGGCACATACAGTGGGGCAAAAAAGTATTTAAGTTAAGTTAATAGACCAATAACTAAGAGAGTTTCACACCTCTCTGACAATAACAAATAGTTCAGGTTACATGCTCCTCCAATTAGGTCCCTCACTCAGACCTCTACTAGATAGTCCTAGCAAAATTCATGCTTGAGAAATAGCTTTTTAGTAAGAAGATATTTTGGTTTCTTTTTGACCATTTTAATTGAAAACAGTCACAGGAAGGTACTTAATTGTTACCCAGAAATGATTTGATATTGAGATCAAAACGGCTTAATTGGACATTTAAATATATCCCAATACTGTGTGGGTACCTTTTCAGGGGGAACTGTGAATGTCTTCAAATGATACCTCTTGGCTAATACAATTACTATTTATTTTAACACTAGAGTGGCCAATTTCTTCTTGGCTGGATTGTTAAATACAGTGGGGCAAAAAAGTATTTAGTCAGCCACCAATTGTGCAAGTTCTCCCACTTAAAAAGATGAGAGAGGCCTGTAATTTTCATCATATGTACACTTCAACTATGACAGAATAAATGAGGAAAAAAATTCCAGAAAATCACATTGTAGGATTTTTAATGAATTTATTTGCAAATTATGGTGGAAAATAAGTATTTGGTCACCTACAAACAAGCGAGATTTCTGGCTCTCACAGACCTGTAACTTATTCTTTGAGGCTCCTCTGTCCACCACTCGTTACCTGTATTAATGGCACCTGTTTCAACTTGTTATCAGTATAAAAGACACCTGTCCACAACCTCAAACAGTCACACTCCAAACTCCACCATGGCCAAGACCAAAGAGCTGTCAAAGGACACCAGAAACAAAATTGTAGACCTGCACCAGGCTGGGAAGACTGAATCTGCAATAGGTAAGCAGCTTGGTTTGAAGAAATCAACTGTGGGAGCAATTATTAGGAAATGCAAGACATACAAGACCACTGATAATCTCCCTCGATCTGGGGCTCCACGCAAGATCTCACCCCGTGGGGTCAAAATGATCACAAGAACGGTGAGCAAAAATCCCAGAACCACACGGGGGGACCTAGTGAATGACCTGCAGAGAGCTGGGACCAAAGTAACAAAGCCTACCATCAGTAACACACTATGCCGCCAGGGACTCAAATCCTGCAGTGCCAGACGTGTCCCCCTGCTTAAGCCATTACATGTCTTGGCCCGTCTGAAGTTTGCTAGAGAGCATTTGGATGATCCAGAAGAAGATTGGGAGAATGTCATATGGTCAGATGAAACCAAAATATAATTTTTTGGTAAAAACTCAACTCGTCGTGTTTGGAGGACAAAGAATGCTGAGTTGCATCCAAAGAACACCATACCTACTGTGAAGCATGGGGGTGGAAACATCATGCTTTGGGGCTGTTTTTCTGCAAAGGGACCAGGACGACTGATCCGTTTAAAGGAAAGAAGGAATGGGGCCATGTATCGTGAGATTTTGAGTGAAAACCTCCTTCCATCAGCAAGGGCATTGAAGATGAAACGTGGCTGGGTCTTTCAGCATGACAATGATCCCAAACACACCGCCCGGGCAACGAAGGAGTGGCTTCGTAAGAAGCATTTCAAGGTCCTGGAATGGCCTAGCCAGTCTCCAGATCTCAACCCCATAGAAAATCTTTGGAGGGAGTTGAAAGTCTGTGTTGCCCAGCAACAGCCCCAAAACATCACTGCTCTAGAGGAGATCTGCATGGAGGAATGGGCCAAAATACCAGCAACAGTGTGTGAAAACCTTGTGAAGACTTACAGAAAACATTTTACCTCTGTCATTGCCAACAAAGGGTATATAACAAAGTATTGAGATAAACTTTTGTTAATGACCAAATACTTATTTTTCACCATAATTTGCAAATAAATTCATTAAAAATCCTACAATGTGATTTTCTTTCTCATTATGTCTGTCATAGTTGAAGTGTACCTATGATGAAAATTACAGGCCTCTCATCTTTTTAAGTGGGAGAACTTGCACAATTGGTGGCTGACTAAATACTTTTTTGCCCCACTGTATTGCACTTTTACTTTCTTCTCCAACACTTTGTTTTTGCATTATTTAAACCATTTTGTAAAAAATTTGAGGCTAAATTGATTTTATTGATGTATTATATTAAGTTAAAATAAGTGTTCATTCAGTAATGTTTTAATTGTCATTATTACAAAAAATATATATGTAAAGTCGGTATCGGCTTTTTTTGTCCTCCAATAATCGGTATCGGAATTGAAAAATCATAAATCGGTCGACCTCTACCATTTAGGCAAGCACATTTATTTAACATTTTAAAAAGACCTTATTTACATAAAAGTGTTCAGACCATTTGCTATGAGACCCGAAAGTGAGCTCAGTTGCATCGTTTCAATTGATTCTCCTTGAGATGTTTCAGCAACTTAATTTACCTGTGGTAAATTCAATTGATTAGACATGATTTGGAAAAAGCACACACACACACCTGTCTATATAAAAGGTCAAACAGTTGACAGAGTATGTCAGAGCAAAAACCAAGCCATGAAGTCAAACTAATTGTCTGTAGAGTCTCGAGACAGGATTGTGTCGAGGGACAGATCTGGGGAAGGGTACCAAAAAATTACCAAGAACCTGATGGTCATTCTGACAAAGCTCCAGAGTTTATCTGTGGAGATGATTGTCCTTCTAGAAGGTTCTCTCATCTCTGAAGCACTCCACCAATCAGGCCTTTATGTTAGAGTGGCCAGACGGAGGACACTCCTCAGTAAAAAGGCAAATGACAGCCCGCTTTGTGTTTGCCAAAAGGCACCTAAATGACGCTCAGACCATAAGAAACAGATTCTCTTGTCTGATGAAACCAAGATTGAACTCTTTGGCCTGAATGCCAAGGATCACGTCTGGAGGAAACCTGGCACCATCCCTACAGTGAAGCATGGTGGCAGCATCATAATGTGGGGATGTTTTTCAGCAGCAGGGACTGGGAGACTAGTTAGGAATGAGGGAAAGATGAATGGAGCAAAGTACAGAGAGATCCTTGATGAAAACCTGCTCCAGAGCACTCAGGACCTCAGACTGGGGTGAAGGTTCACCTTCCAACAGGACTACGACCCTAAGCACACAGCCAAGACAATGCAGGAGTGGCTTCGGGACAAGTCTCAAAGTCCTTGAGTGGCAAAGCCAGAGCCCGGACTTGAACCCGATCAAACATCTCTGGAGAGAACTGAAAATAACTGTGCAGCGATGCTCCCCATCCAACCTGACAGAGCTTGAGAGGATCTGCTGAGAAGAATGGAGGAACTCCCCAAATACAGGTGTGCCAAGCTTGTAGATATATACCCAAGAAGACTCAAGGCTGTAATCACTGCCAAAGGTGCTTCAACAAAGTACTGAGTAAAGGGTCTGAACACTTATGTAAAATGTGATATCAGTTTTTTATTTTTAATTAACGTGCAAAACTGTCAAAACTGTTTTTGCTTTGTCATTGTGTGTAGACTGATGAGGGAAAAAAAAGATTTAATCAATTTTAGAACAAGTCAAGGGGTCTGAATACTCTCTGAACGCACTAGTAACATGTAACAATCTCTGACAGATCCCACCCAAGCAAAGCTGATTACCTTTTCAAAATGTAGAGGGCTACCACTATACTCTACCACAGTAAAAAAGGAAGTTGAGAACACGATTGAGCTGTCATGTAGCCTAGAGACTGAAAATAAGGAAGAGAGTGCAACTGGTGGAGTCACACTGTGAGTCATCTCGATTTCACAGTCGGAGGGCATAATTACAAATTGCTTCAAAAGGGAGAGGCAGCTGCTTTCAGGCTTTGATAGGGGGATAATTAAAAATGTCTCAAGTTGGCTGGTCAGATATTCTGAAAACAGCAGCTTTATGTGATGAGTCAAGGTAGGGGTACAAGAAGATAATAGCTTTTTGTGATTCTTCCACGTCCTATAACAAAGCCTGCATATAATTTCATGGATTAATAGCGGACACAAAAAAGAAAACTCTTTGAATAAAACGCTCAAAACAGAAGTATGCAGGGGTAATTCACTGCTTAGACCCATCTCAGGCTGACAACTAAACTCTACTTTCTATAGGATGGCTCCAGCATCATGTACTGTAGGATGGAGATTTGGTGCGGGGGCGCTGTGGCAACAGGGAGGTGTGAAAGATGAATTTCTCCCCTGCTGATGTGCCATCTGTGGTGTAGCAACCCCACTCTATGGTGTCCACTGACACGTGGGTGGGGGACACAGAAGGCTTAACAGCCCATGATTTTATTTATTGAACATTTATTTAACTAGGCAAGTCGGTTAAGAGCAAATTCTTATTTACAATGACTGCCTACCCCGGCCAAACCCTAACCCGGATGACGCTGGCACAATTGTACGCCGCCCTATGGGGCTCCAAATGACGGCCAGTTGTGATACAGCCCAGGATTGAACCAGGGTCTGTAGTGACGCCTCTAGCACTGAGACGCAGTGCCTTAGACCGCTGCACCACTCGGGAGATCGAATCAAATCAACTGTATGTATGGGATTCATCTTTACCTTCAGAAGTCAGGAGGTGGTTGTGGTGTGTGTGCACATGCGTGAATGATGCAGGCTTGTAATTCACTTGGAACCTAATGGAAGCAAACTGACGAAAACGAGGAGGGACTAACTAAACTTGTCCAATAACAAACTCTTGTTTCTGTTGTAAAACACTTTCCGTTGCAAAATGTTTCGCTACAGTGTGCACTAATGAATACACCTGTTCACCATGAAGCAAAGGATACTCTGTCCTCAACACTTTATCTTCAGGAGAGGCCAGGTTATTTATAGCCCAATGTTGAGTTTCTAATGCAAAGGCCATTTTGCATGTACCTGCTAAAGATACACACCACATACAAGAGAGGGACTGATAACTGGATCAGGTACTGGAATGCTAATAATGAAGCATCTGCTGAAAGAGTTAAGTGTGTTCATAACCTTCCTATAATACAGTGCCATCACACAACCCATTGACATGTAAGGAGAGATGATGTTCTCCTCAAACCAAGAATGATTGGTTACATTTCAGTTAGGATATTTGAGGTTCATGTGGACAGTCAGGCTTCATACCCAAGAGAGGAAGAGGGTACATTATCTGTCCCTCTCTGATCAGTTGTGTGACAGGGACTGGGAAGTGAGAAAGTTAAGAGGAATGCTTCACAGAACCAGTCAGCATCTCCCAGAGCTGGCACATGCACTGACTCATACATAGACACATCAGAGAAATAGCATACAAAACGTAGGCCTACACATTCCCCTTTTAACTACTCCCAGCAATATACACCCCACAACAACTATAGGCCCTGCCTACACAATTTCAACATAACCCTTCTTTGATGTTTTACAGCACATAGCAAGAGACAAACAACAAAGGCGCACTCCAACGCATGTTTTAAATCTGCTAACCAGAGAAGGCCGAGCTAACACAATAGCACTTCCGTCCGATATGTTTTCACAGCTTGGTCGCATAGACTAGATGTAACTGTAAAGCCGGAACACTCAAATAAGTATATGTTATGTTTGGTATGGCTATATAAGACAAAAGGTTAACGCGAACGTCTAGCAACCCAAACGATGCATCACGGACAACAATAGCATTTAGCAACTTTAACAACTACTTACATAGCTAGTTTGTAACTACTTAGCATTTTAGCTAATATATTTACATTTACTAATGTTATGTCTACTCGAGTCCAAGTTGGTTTTCAAGGCAGGGTGCAAAGGCCCCAGAAGCAAAAGCAAAGGTTGGTGACACCAATATTTCCTAACACAGGATGTCCCTGTAGATAGGCTATATGCCTACTACGTTTCCATCGAGAGATACCTTTGTCCTTGCACATACGTTAAAAATAGGTTGCCCTTGCTTCTGCTGTTTTTGGTATGCTAGATAGATGAACCTTGACTTTTTCCACTACATGAGTAAAGTGTAATGTCTTCACAAAAAGTGCTTGTAGACATGCACAGACATGCACTGTAGCTGAGAGACAGCGGTTAAGCACAGCCAGGAGGGCTTTTTAGGTTGCCCTTGTGCAAAGAACAGACCTGCTGAATCCTGGACAAGCACCAGTAGATTCCCGTCTTCCTTGGCCAATACGCGAGGGTCAAGAATTTGGAGCATTCATACAGGACCAAACAAAAACAAAGCAAGTATAAGAGAAATGCACTAGTCTTGAGTCGACTTTTGGGCACACATTCTTAAAATAACAAGGCATATTTAGTTTGTGTGTTTTAGGGATGTTTGACAGCAGAGCCAACAATAACAAGACAGAACGTGTCCGACAAAAAGTAAGAGGACCCACTGCACTTAACTAGCTTTATTCAAATATATCCCTTTCCTGAGGTAATCACCGAAGTGAGTGGATACAACGCGTCCACAGGCCATGCAACACACAACATACATTTCATGAAATCAACATATTTGTAGACTGACTGCCTATTGATTTTGAATTGATGATTGTGAGTATCCATCAGAAGAAGATATGAATACAGTGAAAGATCAAAGGTAGCTTGGTGGTATATAACCGACTAGATTATATCATCTAGTTTACTTCATAGGTGAAATTCAACCTCGGTTAGTTCTATGGATGCAGTCCCACCGTCGGTTGGATAAAGAACCCTATAAGTGAGTCCGTGCGAATCAACTAAAATGATTGTCTTACGAAACATGTGAACTGCAATACAGCTCTACAAAGTTTGTGTGTGAGCACTGACACAGTAACCGGACAGTTATTTTTGTAACTATTGTTGCGCGGCAATGAGCGCAGACGTGCGAGAGCAGTCATTTCTATTCCTTCCAAAATGTGTACAGTGAAATTTCGCGTAACTTCAGTTGCAATGAAAGATATGAGCACGGTATTTCTAAGCACATGTAGGCTACTATGGACTACAATCACCTCCATCCGCCACGCAGCCTTCGCCAGTAGCGCTATCCTGCAAAGAAACTGATACAAAGTAAAGGACAATAAATGCAATCCGTTATCAATACTTACAACTATGATCAGAGATTGGCGAACAGAGTGGTCCGTGTATCACATCGCGACGGACAGTTATTCCTGTTAATTCATTGAATGGTCTTGTCTCACTGGTATATCACAGGACGAAAACGACTATCAAAGAGCGACCAGGATACAGAGTCCACCACCGCTTCGTAATACTGGGCGTGTTCAAGGGAGTGGGATGAAAAATGGGTTTACAGCCTGCGAATCCACGCTGACGTCAAAGTAGCCTACAGCTATTAATAAAAATGCACTGAACAATAGTAGCCCACAGTAGCCTACAGTAATAAAAATATGTGCATGTAAATCTAAATGTCAGAAAGAACTGTCACTCAGTTAGGAAGGCTATAGAGGTCACATATTTGTCTTGGTATGTTATGTTTATTAGGACAACATAATATTGTATATTGTTGTGTTATTATAATGTAATAAAGTTGTGTGTCAGATGAACAAAGAATGAATGCATGAACCTATAGTGGGAATACAAAGTATGTAGAGTATGTGTATCTTCTAAAAAATAAATTATGCTCCAGAATTGATCAAGACTAAACTGAAAAGCAATGCAGTCCTTTATGAGTCATCGTGCTATACAGGATGTGTAGATTGAGGTTCATTTGAGAGAATTTCACTGGGTCAACTCAATTGAGTTACCACTGAAGTGAGAGGCTTTCATGGTGATTTCACAGAAAGTAGACAAACCCAACCAGTCTCTGAGCAGTGAGAACAGGCAGCAGAAATACTCATAGTTGTTACTGAACTGTCTGGCCTGGCTGCACTGGTCTTATGGGATTCATCTAAAATGATCTTTCTCTTTGTTAATGACCCATTAAATTACAGGTGTGTGATAATGACTAATTCAAATGGCCCATTTCTCATGGTTGGGGAAAGCACCAGTCTATTGTACCTGCATTTTGAAAAAAGCGGAAAGCGAAAATGAATGATGTTTTGTCTCATAAAAACAGATAAAACAGCCTACGGGTTCTCACAGATCAAATGCAGATTCATACTGATATTCTTATCTCCTTGTCATCACCAAACCACATGTACTGTTGCGATCTGTACTTTGTGAAGTGACAAAGGAAGTCTGTCTACAGCTCTTAAAGAAAACACCTCAATTGCGCACCCCAGCTGAAGGCCTTGCTTCCTCCTTTTGGCTTGCATGCAAATCAGCAGGAACCACTACTGGTATAAGTAGCCTGTCTTACAGATCTGTCAATGGACATTACAACGTTCACACCTTCCCTCACCACCTCTACCCCAGTCATAACTTGTATTGTAAGTGGACATCCACTCAGATGCTTGCAATGGCTGGCCAGATGCCAGGAAAAACACCATCAGACCCGTATCGGGCATTTTAACTTGTAATGATATTGATGCTCCCACATGGAGGAAAAAACTCCCAATTGGTAACTTTAGATTCAACTTCCCAAAGATTAAAAGCAAAATTATAGCTAGCCTATATTTCTCTTGCGACATGGCTGACAACCACATACGGTATATAACACAACAAGATAGACTTTATTTACAGCATCTGTTCCTACAGTGGACAAGGTCTGGTAGTGGAGTGTTTTCCCCATACAAGCACCATGCTGGCCAAGCCTGTTTACCCTCTGATGAGCCATGGAGGTAACAGTCATATGATGGACCACAGTGTACCTCTTTGAACCAATGAGAAGTCTTACTGCTAACCACATGTCCCTAATCTAAGCACTGTCACGTCAAACATCTTTACACTACAGATCAGTGCCAATCCTAAGTGAAATTAATATGGTTGTAGAGTTGTGCTGGTAACTTGTAATAACACTCCATTATTCCATTATTGGTCTCTGTAGGTTACATCTCAGATTTGAATTATGGTTTGGAAAAGTAGGCCATAAGTCATGTGACTCTATAGCCTACATACAGAGCATTGTGGTTAAGCGTGTGAGATTTGTACAGCAGATTTTGCACTCAACATCATGTCAATAGACCATAGCCTAGGCACATTACAAGCATGACATTTAAAGCCTAAAACTAGCTCTCTGAACATTTTCACTTCCACGTTCGGGTTTGAGACACTGCAGCAGAGGGATGGAACGGGGTTCAAATGGGATGGAAATTCTTAATCTTAATCAAATTCTTAATCTTCATATTCAATATGAATGCTTATCAGGTATCGGTACCTAGGTCATAAACTCGTATATCATATTATTAAACAGTCTTTCCAAACAGTCACACTTCATCTCTGCTTACCTCATGTCAAAATAAAAGACCCCCAAAAGTTATTTTTTTGTCCACATTATGGCGCACGTGCAGGAATTTTATTTTGACATAAAACAAGCAGAGAGGAAGTGTGTCTACAACAGCCCCACGTTTGGAAAGTTTGTTTAATAATACTATCCTTTAGATATTTGGTCTCAAATTCCCCCGTCATAATGACCAACCGTCCTTGCCACCGGTCCATTAAATTGAAATGGAATTGTATTTAACTTCTTGCTTCTCAGGGACTGTTTTTGTGCAACCCAATACAATTGAAAGCGACGCTAGTGAATACACCCTCGTTGCTAAAAAAGCACCTACAGTATACAGACCCCAATGAATGATCCTCCTGTTGAATACTATACTCCTATTCACAGCAGCACACTTACTTAGCCAAACATCAATAATAACAAAGCAATATTACGTTGGAGACCATATTTACAAGTAACATTACTTAATTGTGTTTTACCGTAATGCTCGAAGTGCAAGAAAAGGCAGTCGTCCTCCACCTGGTAGCTACCACGCTAGCAGCTCAAAGAATAACGATTCGCTTCAGTTGTCCGCTATTTCCGGGTTGGTCTAACGTCATTGTGCAACAGACAGGTTACAACCTCAACAACGCGCGAGAGGTTGCATTGAATGCAAATCGAACACAACGGACCCACGGGTCTCGGCTACAGTAACCAGATTAGTATTACTGTATTTATGTTGCCGAGTTCAAATGTTATTTACAGTGTGAACATGACACATGTCATGCAATTTCGTGTTACATTAACGTGTACCTTAATCCGCAAGAAAAAAAAGAATTAGCCCGCAGCAATGTTTGCCTACAAAATGCTAACACATATCAGGCCAAGTTGAACGTGAAAGAAACAATAACCACCTGGCAAATAATACATAGGCTATAGTCTAAAGTGGAAAGTAAACGTTCATTTAGCCAGTATGTATTGCAATCCCAGTTTAATTTAGACCTACATTTTCATACAATTAAAGTACGAACATAATATTCAAAACTAAAGTAGACTATGAAAACCGTTCGAAATACTTTGAAAATACAATTTATTTGTCCCTTCTTTGAAATACTGATCTAACATGATTGTGTTAGCGTTAAGCAAGAACTTTGCTTCTTGGCGTTCACCTGTCCAGTCACGTCTGATATATGATTAGACGACTTCAAGAACAGGGGGAAAAGGGAAACGATGATTGATGGGCTGCACAGATGGGCGGCATTAATGAATGCACACGCCTGACTTCAATCAAAACATTAGAGGAGCCCCGACTATAAAATGCCACCTACATTTTATAGCAGTCCTTTACGACGACGAGTACGAAAGTATTTAGACTAGGGTAACGCACACAATTATTACATTCAAATTCGAGCACTATACTCTTAGAGGCTTCTTTGGGTGAAGTTTATCTGTTAGCAGAAGCTAGTTGAAAATGGTGAAGGAGAGAACCCACATAAACGTGGTCATCATAGGCCATGTTGATAGCGGAAAGTCAACCACCACTGGTCACCTGGTCTACAAATGCGGTGGTGTCGACCCAAGAACAATCGAGAAGTTTGAGAAGGCTGCAGCCCAGGTAAGAAACTAATTGGCGCAACATTTTATATGTATTAAGCAACTACAACTGTAGCTAATTTTAAATTGTCTCATCCTACAGATGGGCAAGAGCTCTTTCAAATATGCCTGGGTGTTAGACAAACTGCAAGTTGAGAGAGAGCGGGGAATTACCATTGACATTTCATTGTTGAAATTCAACACACACAAATACACTATCACGATAATTGATGCTCCAGGCCATCGTGACTTCATCAAGAACATGATCACAGGGACATCACAGGTGACGTTGCCCATTGTAGTGTATCTGCTTGGGGGCTATGAACACTTTAGGCCAATGTGAATTGGTGGTAACCTGTTCTTAAGCCTTTGTTCACCATTCATTTCAGGCTGATGTTGCACTCCTGGTCGTGTCTGCGGCCAAAGGGGAGTTTGAGGCTGGTATCTCCAGGAATGGCCAGACCAGGGAGCATGCCTTGCTCGCCTACACGCTTGGTGTCAAGCAAATCATTGTCGCTGTAAACAAAATGGATGTGACTGAGCCACCATACAACCAGAAGCGCTTTAGTGAAGTGGTCCAAAGCGTGAGCACTTTCCTCAAAAAAATCGGTTATGATCCCACTGCTGTGCCTTTTGTTCCGATCTCTGGCTGGACCGGTGAGAACATGCTTGCCCCATCTCACAAAGTGAGTAGTTTGTAATTGCATTCATCCACATTTAAGTATAATTTTTATCCACCTGTGACTCATGAACCCTCTTCTGCTGTGTAGATGTCCTGGTTCAAAGGCTCTAAAGTCAAGAGAGGGCAAGGGCATGCAAATGGGAGAACTCTACTTGAAGTCCTGGACTCCATCCATCCACCAGTGCGTGTTTCCAACAAGCCTCTGAGGCTGCCCCTGCAGGACGTATACAAGATTGGAGGTGAGGGGTGGCTCATGGGGTCTACATGTTTCACAAATTGTGAGTAGTTGGATTGTCACTCTTTCCCTGTTCTACAGGAGTGGGCACAGTTCCAGTGGGGAAGATCGAGACGGGGGTCCTGAAGCCTGGCATGACCCTGATGTTCTCTCCCGCCAAGCTGACTGCCGAGGTCAAGTCCATCGAGATGCACCACGAGGGTCTGCAGGTGGCTGGGCCTGGCCACAACGTGGGCTTCAACATCAAGAACGTGTCTGTAAAGAACCTCCGTCGTGGTGATGTGGCGGGGAACGCCCAGCATGACCCTCCCTCTGATGTTAACAGCTTTGTGGCACAGGTACAGGTTTATGTCACTATCTGAAAATGGCAATTCAGTATTTAAGGCGAGTGTCCCATTGTCTAACGTACTGATGGTTTGTCAAACAAATCTTCCCTGGTTTAGGATGTGAATCTGTTCCCTACTAGTGCAGATCCCTCTACCTGTTCTGTTGCCCAGTACTGTTTAACTGAAGTCTTTGCGTCTTCCCACAGCTCATAATCCTAAACCATCCTGGCAAAATCAAGAATGGCTACTCTCCCGTACTAGACTGCCATACCACTCATGTGACCTGCCGCTTTGCAGAGCTGAGGGAGAAGATTGACCGTCGCACAGGGAAGAAGCTGGAGGACTTTCCCCAGACCCTGCAGTCTGGTGATGCTGCCACTGTCAAGATGAGCCCCAACAGACCCCTCTGTGTGGAGAGTTTCTTCACCTACCCTCCTTTAGGTACACTTTCTCAATATTTTTAGGTAACATCACTGGTAGTGGGCATGGAACATTTGGAACTAAGTGGTACATTTTCTAGTGTAATGTTTTATTAGCGCATGGCTTTCTATCCAATCCAAATGTTGATTCTGCATCATGTCTGTCTTTTGATAAATTACTGCTTGTTCACCAGATGTGCCTTAACTAAAATATGGCTGACTTGGTTTTAACAATAAAAGTAATTTGTTATCCATGTGTTCCATCTCCAGGTCGGTTTGCAGCGAGGGACTTGAAACAGACTGTTGCTGTGGGAGTCATTAAGTCGGTGGATAAGGACCATGGCTCAAAGAAGCATGCACAGAAAGGCCAAGTCTCAAAATAAATATTTGTTTTATTTTACCAGCAGTTCTGGTATGAAAGAGCTTGAGGATAAAGCTTTAAGTTGACTATTATTTGCATTTATATATATAATTTGTGTTGCAATGTTTTTGAAGAAAAAATAACTGCTTCTTAGCTTGTACTACCATCTGGAGTAATTTAAACAATTGAATGGCTTTCTTAGACAAATGTAAAAGGTTGTGCAAAAAGCTTCTGACGAATAAAAGTCCTTTCAAAATTACTTTTTCACTGAAGTGCTGTTCATCTGTGAATGTAAACGAGTGACTATTCCTTGGCTTTAGCAGCAACCACCTACGTTTCTTTACTAGACATTTTAGCCTTGTTAAAATTAAGGCACCATGGTTGACACTCATTCTATTGGCATACTGAACAAAATGTAACCCAAACAAATTGAAGATTCTACTGAGTTACGGTAAATGAGGATTGTCAATTGAAATTAAGGCCTAATCTATGGGTTTTGCATTACTAGGAATAGACATGCATCTGGATGCATAATTTGAAATGGGCCTCGGGAGCTTATCACAGTGCCTTCATATTGACATTGAGAAATGCAGTTGTCTCGCTTATTCCTGCCCATAACCCCACTGCCACCATGGGGCATGCTGTTCACAGCAATGCCATCCATGTGGTTGAGGCCGGGTTACAAGCGTTTTGCTACTCGCAATAACTAACCATGTGACCAATAACATTTGATTTGGACTTGGGGATGGGGGGGGGGGGGTGACTGTTGATTTAATGTTCATGTCTAAATCAGCTGACACCAGCTCTGGTAGACATTCCTACAGTCAGCATGTCAATTGCATGCTGTCTCAACTTGAGACATCTGTGAGCACTCATATATATATATATATATTGACCTTCATTCCCCAATGCAAGGTGCACCTTTAATCATGCAGAGTCAGCTACTGTGAGGTGGATTATTTAGGCAAAGGAGAAAAGCTCACTAAGGGATGTGAACAAAATTTGAGAAGCTTTTTGTGCATATGGAACATCAACGGAATCTTTAATTTCAGCTCATGGGACCAACACTTTACATGGTGCGTTTATTTTTCAGTAGAATAAAGGCAAAGACGTCATCCATTACAACACTTTTATTAGTACAATGGAATGATTGGGGTTGATATTCCTTTACATGGGTTGAAACCAGAGGAGATGAAGTCAATGGGGAGTGAAGGGTACATATCCTGCTCACTATTTGCAATTTCCTGTCATCCAAAAAAGTACCCAGTGTTCTGAGGAAAACCCTGTGACAGGCAAACTATTTCTGCTTGACTGCCTCGCTGGATTTAATAAATATCCACAAACTGTCTACATATTAGTTTGTATCCTTAACAGTGGAGCTCTCGTCTGGAAATCATTGACGCCACATTAAGTTTGAAATGTCATTGGACCATTAGTTCAAATCTCTCCAGGCCATCAGAATTTTCACATTCTTGCTTACTGACATTGACCTTCCCATATGTACTTGTGAGTGTTAGTGGCTTTCAGAAGTGGTTCTTCAAACCCTGATTTGAGTGGCATTTTAAATAGCACTCTGCTCAATTCCACATAGTACAGCGTGAAGATAACTTGACAGAGTGAAACGGTGCTAAGTCTACTACTGGTGACCTGTGCGGTTCCACAGGGGGTTTCTGATATCCCACCATAAAGTAGCAGCAAGTGTCAATACTGTAAAACTATCCGAATACATGTACACAAAAAGCGAGCAAGAACAAGGGATACATTGAATGAATAAATATTTAATCCTCAGCTCAGTTTTCATGGTAGGTTTCAGTTGGAGACATGAGAATCTCCAGTCTAATGTGGTGTAGGATGAGGAAACGGTGAGAGACTAGTGACATGATCTCTTTCCTATTCCTTCATATTTGGCCTTCTCCAGAAATGCAAGCAATGATATCAGGGATGACTAGTAAAATGATTACAGATAAAATGCAAACACGGCTGCCCTGATAATTGGTTATTATCTGGCAAGCAGAGAACGCATGTATGCTTGTACATGTATATACACACACACACACACACACACAAATATATTTACATACATATATACACAGTAACAGCATAAACATACACTTTAGGGTAAGAGTGGCTACGGCAGCCATAGGTCGTGCTCTAAGATTAAGATAATACTGGTAAGAGGAAAAATACACACATTTGTATTTACAAAATGGATGTGCTCAGCATCCAGTGGCTAGTTGAGCCTACTTGGGTTTCTTCATTGCGTTTTTTTTTCTCTTTAGAACACTGGTTTCACGTCAGGTTGTTACAGTAGCTATTTACAGTACAGGGGTACTTCTAGGGGTTAGGGCGGCGGGGTTAGTGCAAGCCTCGTCTGGCTGTCAGTCACTCAGGATGTGGACAAAGGACATTGGGAACACACCTTTCCTCTCCGGGTGCCCTTCAATGTGTCCGATCTGAAAGGAAACAGAGAGAATGTGTGAGTTGAGGAGAACTGCACTGCACAGGTGTTCTTTTTCAATGTTTAGCCAGCTATTAGGTCTGTTTGGCAGTGTGAGTACGGTAAAGTTGAAACTAGTTTAAGGTAACACCCAATGATTTATATACACACTAGATGACTTACAGGAGACTGCGCCTCCATCTTGGCACTTCCCCACCATTGGGTGATTTGTGATGTTTAACTTGTTCAACCCATGACTGTGTTTTTGTGTTTTAATGTGTGTGTATGTATATATATATTTATAATAATATACACATATATGCAGTACCAGTCAAACGTTGACACACCTACTCATTCAAGGGTTTTATTTTTACTATTTTCTACATTGTAGAATAATAGTGAAGACATCAACACTATGAAATAACACACCATGTAGTAACCAAAAAAAAGTGTTTAACAAATAAAAATATATTTTATATTTGAGATACTTCAAAGTAGCCACCCTTTGCCTTGATGACAGCTTTGCACACGCTTGGTATTCTCTCAACCAGCTTCATGGGGTAGTCACCTGGAATGCATTTCAGTTAACAGGTGTGCCTTGTTAAAAGTGAATTTGTGGAATTTCTTTCCTTCTTAATGCATTTGAGCCAAATCAGTTGTGTTGTGACAAGGTAGGGGTGGCATACAGAAGATAGTCCTATTTGGTAAAAAGACCAAGTCCATATTATGGCAAGAACAGCTCAAATAAGCAAAGAGAAACGACAGTCCATTACTTTAAGACATAAAGGTCAGTCAATACGGAACATATCAAGAACTTTGAAAGTTTCTTCAAGTGCAGTTGCAAAAACCATTCAAGCGCTATAATGAAACTGGCTCTCATGAAGACCGCCCCAGGAAAGGAAGACCCAGAGTTAGCTCTGCTGCAGAGGATAAGTTCATTAGCGTTACCAGCCTCAGAAATCAGCAAGTAAATGCTTCACAGAGTTCAAGTAACAGACACATCTCAACATCAACTGTTATGAGGAGACTGCGTGAATCCGGCCTTCATGGTCGAATTGCTGCATAGAAACTACTACTAAAGGATATTTATAAGAAGAAGAGACTTGCTTGGGCCAAGAAACACAAACAATGGACACTAGACTGGTGGAAATCTGAAGATTTTTGGTTCCAATCGGCGTGTCTTTGTGAGACGCAGAGTAGGTGAACGGATGGTCTCCGCATGTGTGGTTCCCACTATGAAGCATGGATGAGGAGGTGTGACGGTGTGGGGGTGCTTTGCTGGTGACACTGTCAGTTTTTTATTTAGAATTCAAGGCACACTTAATCAGCACGGCTACCACAGAATTCTGCAGCAATACGCCATCCCATCTGGAATGCTGCATCGGATGACCTGGCCTCTACAATCACCCGACCTCAACCCAATTGAGATGGTTTGGGATGAGTTTGACAGCAGAGTGAAGGAAATGCAGCCAACAAGTGCTCAGCATGTGTGAACTCCTTCAAGACTGTTGGAAAAGCATTCCAGGTGAAGCTGGTTGAGAGAATGCCAAGAGTGTTCAAAGCTGTAATCAAGGCAAAGGGTGGCTACTTTGAAGAACCAAAAATCTCAACTATAATTTATTTTACATTTTTTGGTTACTACATGATTTTATATGTGTTATTTCATAGTTTTGATGTCTTCACTATTATTCTACAATGTAGAAAGTAGTAAAAATAAAGAAAAACCCTTGAATGAGTAGATGTGTCCAAACTTTTGATTGGTACTGTATACACACACACACACACACACACACACACACACACACACACACACACACACACACACACACACACACACACACACACACACACACACACACACACACACACACACACATATACGGATTTTTTCAAATACAAATTTCCTTTATTTTAATACATAATATAATAAAACATATGCAATAAGGTGCTTGAAATAGAATAAACGTAGCAAAAACAAATGTAGACATTAATAAATACATTTCTATAGCTTCTAATATACAGTGCATTCGGAAAGTATTCAGACCCCTTGACTTTCTCCACATTTTGTTACATTACAGCCTTATTCTAACATGTATTACATAGTTTTCCCCCCTCATCATTCTACACACAATACCCCATAATGACAAAGCAAAAACCGTTTGTTCGACATTTTTGCAAAAGTATTTAAAAAAAAAAATGGAAATATTACATTTATATAGGTATTCAGACCCTTTACTCTAGTTCAAGCACCTTTGGCAGCAATTACAGCATTGAGTCTTCTTGGGTATAATGCAACAAGCTTGGCACACCTGTATTTGGGGATTGTTGATTGTTTTTATTTGACTTTGACTTGCATTGTTGGAGATTGGAGTTTAAGATTTTCACTGTACCCTGCAACCCTGTACATGTGACTGTTAAACTTCTACTCTAATCTAATAGTGTTTGGGTAACATCAGTGAGCCTGTTAGGGGGAAGTTACTTACCCACCACTCCCCGTCCTCCTCTCCCGTCACTATGATCACCTCTCCCTCCACAAATGTCAGCTCGTCATCATTGTCGGCTTGGCAGTCATAGATGGTCTTTACCCGCCGAGATTTGGTCTTCCCCTAAACACACATATGAACATTACCAGAAATGTCACCAGGGACAAGTAAATAGTATGTGGAATGGTCTGGTTGCCAAAAGTTTCTGTGTTTTGACCCACCTATTAACAATTCCACTACAACCCTATCTGTGGCTTCAACCCAAGAGGAACTGGCCCAACCAACCAGTGGGACCCATTTGCAGAACTACCCAGATATTACTCAATGATACCATTAAAGCTCTCTGATTTCTGCGGTGTCCTTAAGTGAACTTTACCGTATTCTTCCTGGGCAAGGGCACTGGTGTGTCTGGAGCACACGCCGGGCTCCCATTGGTGTCCTCGCTGCCCTGGGAAGATGGACTCTCAGTCTCTGCCTGCTGATTGGCCGCCGCTGACTCCGGGGGGTGGGGCTTCGGCGCAGGCTCTCCAGGGGGTGGTCTTGGACTGGGCAGATCTGCTACCCCCGGTTTCGGATGGCCGTCTTGGGAGAGCTGAGGTTTCGGGGGTAGGTCTTTGAGCAGGGGTTTAGGTGGTAGGTCCCCTAGCTGCGGTTTGGGGGGGAGGTCGGAGAGCTGGGGCTTGGGTGGCAGTTCTCCAGGTTTAGGGGGCAGCTCAGAGGGCTGGGGTTTGGGGGAGGTCCCCTAGTTGGGGCTTGTCGGGCAGAATGGCTTTTGTTAGGCATTCAGGTCCTGGAGGGGATTTCTGGAGCACCTCCGGAGGCAGACCGGGTTTGTCCATAGATGGGTGTATGGTGTCGATTTTACGCAGTGCCACTAAGAGAAGAACCAGGATGCAGGTACTATATTAAACACATGTTGACTCTAATGCTGGGCAGTATACTGAAAATAAGGTGATCTCACCTACAGTTATAGGCATTGCTAATCCAATACAACGTACCTTTCTGAGGTAGTTTGGGTAGAACCCTTGGACCAAGTGTAGACTTTGTGTTGCTAGAAGTAGTGCTGAAAACAGATGGTTATAGGAAGTTAATGAAAAATTATAAAAAGATCAGAACTCTATCATACGTAAACAATATTCTGGAAAATATTCTAAATGCCTGCATTCAAAATGGATGCCTATGTACCTTTGCTGCTGTGGAATGCCCTCAAACTTGTTGGATAACGGTGACATCTTGTTCGCAGGTGGAGGGATGGAGTCACTTCCTGAAATGTCGAGATGGTTTGTGAGATATGGATACATGCTACTCAGTGTATATAATATTCATCCCCATATTACCCCACAGCCCAAAATGGTCACCTAAATAGGCACATCTTTGATTTTGATTTAATTCTCCTGATTAAATTATTATAATTAATGATTATTATTATGTAGTCCATTTATACATATACTGTAACTGGTATACAAATATATTGCTGTACCCAAACATTATAGTAGAAAAGTCTAAGGGAAGGAGATGTCAGGCTGAGCTTTCCATTAGCTACTATTATGGACCCTCTGAGGTAGCTGTACGATGGGGATCAACACTGAACAAAAATATAAACGCAACATGCAACAATTTCAAAGATTTTACTGAGTTACAGTTCATATAAGAAAATCTGTCAATTGAGATAAATTCATTAGACCCTAATCTATGGATTTCGCATGACTGGGAATGCAGATACACTATATACACAAAGTATGTGGACACCCCTTCAAATGAGTGGATTCGGCTATTTCAGCCACAGCCGTTGCCGACAAGTGTACAAAATCGAGCACACAGACATGCAATCTCCATAGCCTAACATTGGCAGTAGATTGGCCTTACTGAAGAGCTCAGTGACTTTCAACGTGGCACCGTCATAGGAGGCCACCTTTCCAACAAGTCAGTTCGTGAAATTTCTGCCCTGCTAGAGCTGCCCTGGTCAAGTGTTGTTATTGTGAAGTGGAAACGTCTAGGAACAACAATGTCTCAGCCACAAAGTAGTAGGCCACACAAGCTCACAGGGACCGTTGAACGTTGCTCAGGAAGCAATGTCAGCACAAGAACTGTTCGTCTGTATCTTCATGAAATGGGTTTTCATGGCCGAGCAGCCGCACACAAGCCTAACATCACCATGCGCATTGCCAAGCGTCTGGTGGAGTGGTGTTAAGCTCGCCGTCATTGGACCCTGGAGCAGTGGACGGACGAATCTGGATTTGGCGGATGCCAGGAGAACACTACCTGCCCCAATGCATAGTACCAACTGTAAAGTTGGGAGGAGGAGGAATAATGGTCTGGGTCTGTTTTTCATGGTACCGGCTAGGCCCATTAGCTCCAGTGAAGGGAAATGTTAACGCTACAGCATACAAATAGCATTCTAGATGATTCTGTGCTTCCAACTTTGTGAAGGCCATTTCCTGTTTCAGTATGAAAATGCCTCCGTACGCAAAGCGAGGTCCATACAGAAATGGTTTGTCGAGATCGTTATGGAAGAACTTGACTGGCCTGCACAGAGCCCTGACCTCAACTCCATCGAACATCTTTGGGATGAGTTGGAACATCGACTGCGAACCAGGCCTAATCGCCCAACATCAGTGGCCGACCTCACAAATGCTCGTGGCTGAATGGAAGCAAGTCCCTGCAGCAATGTTCCAACATGTAGTGGAAAGCCTACCCAGAAGAGTGGAGGCTGTTTGGGCAGCAAAGGGGGGACCAACTCCATATAATTAATGTCCATGATTTTGGAATGAGATGTTCGACGAGCAGGTGTCCACATACTTTTGGTCATGTATTGTACCCTAAAAAAAAACTATGGATCAGAAAACTAGTCAGTATCTGGTGTGACCATCATTTGCCTCATGCAGAGCGACACATCTCCTTTGCATAGAGTTGATTAGGCTGTTGATTGTGGCCTGTGGAATGTTGTCCCAGTCTTCAATGGCTGTGTGAAGTTGCTGGATATTGGAGTGAACTGGAACACGCTGTCGTACAAGTCGATCCAGAGCATCCCAAACATGCTCTATGGGTGACATGTCTGGTGAGTATGCAGGCCATGGAAGAACTGGGACATTTTCAGGTTGCATGAATTGTATACAGATCCTTATGACATGGGGCCGTGCATTATCATGCTGAAACATGATGGAGGTGGATGAATGTCACGACAACGGGCCTCAGGATCTCGTCACGGTATCTCTGTGCATTCAAATTGCCATTTATAAAATGCAATTGTGTTGCCCGTAGCTTATGCCTGCCCATACCCCACTGGCACGATTGGGCACTCTGTTCAAAACGTTGACATCAGCAAACCACTCGTCGAGTTGAAACCTGCAGTCAGGTCAAGACCCTGGTAAAGACGAGCACGCAGATGAACTTCCCTGAGACGGTTTCTGACAGTTTGTGCAGAAATTCTATGGTTGTGCAAACTCACAGTTTCATCAGCTGTCCGGATGGCTTGTCTCAGACAATTCCGCAGTTGAAGGTCTTTGGCTGGCATGGTTACATTTGGTTTGCGGATGTGAGACCGGTTGGACTTACTGACAAATTCTCTAAAATGACATTGGAGGCGGCTTATGGTCGGGAAATTAACATTAAATTCTCTGGCAACAGCTCTGGTGGACATTCCTGCAGTCAGCATGCCGATTGCACGCTCCCTCAAAACTAGAGACAGCTGTGGCATTGTGTTCTATAGCACAAGGTTCACCTGTGTAATGAGCATGCTGTTTAATCAGCTTATTGATATGCCACACCTGTCAGGTGGATGAATTATCTTGGCAAAGGAGAAATACTCACTAAATAGGATTTAAATACATTTGTGCACAAAGTTTGAGAGAAATAAGCTTTTTGTACATATGGAATATTTCTGGGATCTTTTATTTCAGCTCATGAAACACGAGCACTTTACAAATTGCGTTTATATTTGTGTTCAGTGTAGCTTTATTCAGCTAATAATCTACATTTTCTTCTATACTAATGCTGTTGAGGCCATTATCTCACAATACAAAAAACATCACAGATGAGACAAAATGATGACAAAAATAACGATCTGACATCCAACACTAACACATACATTTACACAGGATTGCCATCACCTTCCAAAATGGCCAGGATGTGTCTGTGTCATTGCCATCACACCATAAAAGGACCAGGATGTGTCTGTATCATTGCCATCACACCATAAAAGGACCAGGATGTGTCAGTCATTCATGAACAGCACTGACACTCATGGTCATGGGGAAGACCTGATTGGAAACACACTCAATACTAGGCCAGAGATGGGTAACTCTGGTCCTGTAGGGCCTCAGTGTGGGTAAGCATTAAGATTGACTTTAGTTCAATCATGTGTTATTAGTGCTGGGCTGGAACAAAAGCCTGCGCACACTACAACTGTCCAGGAACAGAGACTTTAATGTTATTATGGATCATGTCCTTCGTTAATAAAGACGACCAAGCAGTATTTAGATGTGTCTGCTTGGGTCTTGCCCACCGAGGGAGGACTCACCCACGTAAATGCCCCCTCTACTGTGGGAAAGCGGGCTGGGTGGGTCAGACAGGGTGCGTTTGTGCCCGGGGGGAGGGGGCGGAGGCCTCTTCTTGGACAGGGTGGAGCTGCCTCCGGGGGTGAGGGTGGAGGGAGGAGCTGGAGGAGTGACAACATACAAACATGCAGTGAAGGGACAGGCGTCATTCATTCTGTCACCTGGGATACCAAGAGGAAGGGGAGGGGCTTGAGAGGAGAGGGTAGATGAGAGGAAGGTTTCTTGCCATCGGGACTGGGTTTAACACAATTGTTGGCCAACGTGGGGGAGATACGTTAACACAACATCAATATAGGTAAAACACAACATCCCGGTGAACAGAGTAATGCCCCCAGATAGGAATACAGAGAAGACGGACAAAGAACAATGTGTGTGTATTGTGTAGGTGTTGTTTTGTTTTTGTGTATTTTGGAGTGGGTGTACACGCTCCTGAGACTTCTGGACCGACAGTAAAGTTACCCCAAAGCAGCTAGTCCCATTCCCAGCTGCGTGTAAGCCTAGAAACAGACACTAGAAGATTGTGGCTAATAGAGAACTCAGCCAGTTAGAGAGGAGAGTCAGGTTGCATCCAAAAATGGCACCCTATATTGTATATAGTGCACTACTGTAGACCCCATAGGGCACTATATAGGGAATAGAGTGTCATTTGGGACACACGGCCTACATAAGGTACGATAGCACTTTGCAGCTCAGGGGTGGCGACATGTCACAAAACGTGATAAAACTGAGTGTAAGAAAAATTATAATTAACCACACTTTTATAGTGCCATTGTTCAAAGTTTAAGACGCCACCACCCATATTTGTCCTGGGAAGTAAAGCGCTACCAGTGCCACTGGGCAGCAGAAGTATACGGGCGGGCACAGCAGGACAAAATGTAAAAACAGGATATTCACTGATGTATGGTCGAGTGCCGGCCAGAGTGGCGTAGTGCGAGTGAGAGCCGAGGAATGCCAAGTGCGGCGCTGAAAGAGAAAGAAAGGAGAAAAAAAAGAGAGAGAGAGAGAGAGAGAGGGATGAAGAGAGAGAGATGAAGAGTGTGGGAGAGAACGTATGTGAGCTTCTCCCACACACTGGTTGCATTTGAAAATGACATCCTATTCCCTATGTAGTGCACTACTTTTGACCAGAGCCCTATGCAGTCCCAGATCAAAAGTAGTGCACTTATATAGGGAATAGGGCGCCATTTGAGACGCACACCTCTATAAACCCCCTGATGAAATCTTATTAGTGACAAGCAAAGAAAAAGAGGAGAAAAGACATCAAAGCGCCTGAGGGGAAAACAAGTCTGTCCGACGCCCACTGAAAAAGAGAACTGTCCATCTCTTGTGTGTAAAGAGAAACCGCCGTTTCTCTTCATTCCGCTCAACAGTGTATTGGCGTCAACAATGTAGCCCACTGTATTGTAACAAGGATAGGGAATAGCAACCTGGGGTGTGAGTGTTTGTGTTCTAAATCCTGTCTTCGGGAGGGATGTTATGGTTCATTATAATTGTGCTGACCGTGCCGCTCGCCCCTTGGAGTGTGTTTGTACTGTCAGATAGTGTTGCTGATCAGGAAATGTCGCTGGCTGAGTCCCAAATGGCACCTTTTCCCCTATATAGTGTACTACTTCTGACCAGGGCCCATAGCGAACTATTGCACTATGTAGGGAATTGGGTGCTATTTGGGACACAGCGCTGGATTTCCATAACCAAGTGTTAACATTATCAGCCTGGTGTATTATCTATCTTGCTTTATACAATGGGTGGGTCTAATCCTGAATGCTGATTGGTTAAAACCGCATTCCAGCCGGTATCTATTCCACAAGTTACCACAGGCTAAATCTATGACGTTAACATTTACATTTACATTTAAGTCATTTAGCAGACGCTCTTATCCAGAGCGACTTACAAATTGGGTTAAAATGCCTATTTACTCTGTTCCATCAGACTGCGCAATCCACTGTCTCTTCAGCCCAGCCAAGCAATTTACATTTGCAACATTGTTTCAATGTTCAAATTCAATCTCCAACTGTCCCATAATAATGAATGTCTCGGGAGTCGGGACGAGACAGACAGGCAGGCAGCGTTTCTCAGCCAGTCGAAATCATGGATATATACAAAGAAATGCAGCCAGTTTGCAGTCTTTCCAGCTTCAGTTTGAAGTGACTGTGTTAGCTGTGTTGTTGGCTAGCTCCTCTGAACAACAGTGTCCTGACGAGAGAGCACATTTTCTATGCCAGGCTAAATCACACCTCATTAGCTCATTGTTATGGATGTATCCAAATAAATGTCACTAGTAAACAGCTTAAACAAATGGAAATGCAGCTACTTTGCTGTTATTCTGGCTGTTATTCTGGCTGCACTTTGTGAGGTGACTGTAAGTCAGCTAGCTAGCAAAAAGGAATAAGAATGTTGCCAGCCAGCATGGCAATGGAACATTTAGAACAAACGACTGTGTCGCGTCTCTGGCAACCGAACCGATAGAGCGACCGACCAGCCAGCTTGGGTAGCAACCCTAGATTTGTGTCTAGGACCTAACAACACCCGTGCCAATATATCCTCCAAAAACCGGCTTCTCGGGCATTATCACTTTAGTGTTTCTCTCCACTCTCTCTTACACTACATCATGCCAGCAGCCCTTAAGCCATCCTTTTGCTGGAGGTGCCTTCCTTGTGTAAGCAGTCTTTATAACAGCCGCGACCCGCCTTCTGATCGACTTATTGATAAATTCCTCTCAAGGGTGTGTGTGTGTGTGTGTAAGGTTGAGAATGAGAGAGGAAAATACTATCAGTAAATTGGTTAACTAGCATTATGATTACAATGTTTTGTAACAGAGAAAAACAGTCAACGTTATTACTGGGTTCTTCCTGAGTTCCAGTGTTAGAGATAAAAGATCATGTAAATTCCTCCATACATGTAAATTCTGGCCAACCAGACAACACTGCTATGTATCCTATGTACATTCCACAACTGGCCACATAATCTTTAGGCCATTTACATTTCAGGTAGAATTTTCCCTTAGATAGAGATCTAGGATCAGCTTCCCCCTCCCCAATCCTCACCTTAACCATTAGTGGGCAAAATACAAAATGGACCAAGATCAGTGTCTAGAGGCAAATTCATCCTACACTGATAAAAGTCTGGGCCCTGGCCAATCACAACCAGGTCTCACCTTTGCCCTGGTTCCTGGGGGGTAGAGGGGGGGCGTCTGCCACGGGGGAAGAGGAAGTGAGGTCGGTGGAGGCGGAGTACATCTGGTTGGTGAAGGCGCTGTAAGACATGCGCTGCTGTTTGTCCCGGTGGCTGATGAAGCCCGGCAGAGACAGCTTGTCATGGGGAGACAGGCTGGACGAGTGGCAGAAACTCTGGGGCCGCGGGGAACGGTCCTTCTTTATGGGACTAGGCTACAGACAGAGAGGGAGAGAGAGACAAGTGTCAAATTGGAAGAGGGTGAACTTAGGAACTTTGACTTTCATGTAGGCCTAGATCATGCATTGATGTCAATGGGAGATGGGTGCAAATACACTACATGACCAAAAGTATGTGGACACCTGCTCATCGAACATCTCATTCCAAAATCATGGGCATTAATATGCAGTTGGTCCTCCCTTTGCTGCTATAACAGCCTACACTCTTCTGGGAAGGCTTTCCACTAGATGTTGGAACATTGCTGCGGGGACTTGCTTCAATTCAGACACAAGAGCATTAGTCAGGTCAGGCACTGATGTTGGGTGATTAGGCCTGGTTCGCAGTCGGTGTTCCAATTCATCCCAAAGATGTTTGATGCGGTTGAGATCAGAGCTCTCTGCAGGCCAGTCAAGTTCTTCCACACCGATCTTGACAAAGAATTTCTGTATGGACCTCGCTTTGTGCACGAGGGCATTGTCATGCTGAAACAGGAAAGGGCCTTCCCCAAACTGTTGCCACAAAGTTGGAAGCGCTGGATCGTCTAGAATGTCATTTTATCATGTAGTGTTAACATTTCCCTTATATGGAACTAAGGGGCCTAGACCAAACCAAGAAAAACAGCCCCAGACCATTATTCCTCCTCCACCAAACTTGACAGTTGACACTATGCATTGCGGAGTAAGCGTTCTCCTGGCATCCGCCAAACCCAGATTTGTCCGTCAGACTGCCAAATGGTGAATGGTGATTCATCACTCCAGAGAACGCGTTTCCACTGCTCAAGAGTCCACTCCAGCCGACACTTGGCACTGCGCATGGTGATCTGAGGCTTGTATGCGGCTGCTCTGCCATGGAAACCGATTTCATGAAACTCCCAACGAACAGTTGTTGTGCTGACGTTGCTTTTGGAGGCATTTTGGAACACGGTGGTGAGTGTTGCAAGCGAGGACAGACGATTTTTACACGCTACACGCTTCAGCACTTGACGGTCCTGTTCTGTGAGCTTGTGTGGCCTATCACTTCGTGGCTGAACCGTTGTTGCTTCTAGATGCTTCCACTTTACAATAACAGCACTTACAGTTGACCGGGGCAGCTCTAGTAGGGCAGAAATTTCACAAACTGACTTGTTGGAAAGGTGGCATCCTATGACGGTGCCACGTTGAAAGTCACTGAGCTCTTCAATAAGGCCATTCTACTGCCAATGTTAGTCTATGGTGATTGCAGAGCTGCGTGTTCGATTGTATACACCTGTCAGCAACGGGTGTGGCTGAAATAGCCGAATTCACAAATTGTCCACATACTTTTGTATATATATATATATATATATAGAGTATTTGCACATGGATTTCAAGTTGTGTGCTCTGTCCAGATGTGTGAACCTGCAGTCCCAGTCTGACCTTGTCATCGAGATCATCATCGCTCTCGTCCAGCTCCTCCAGCCTCAGGCTCCACTCATACTCCACGTGGACATGTGGGTAATACTTCCCCGCTGCCGCCTGCACCAGCTGGAACCAGGAAATACAGAGGACATACAAATGAACACACAGTGAACAGTGGTCCCGAGTGGCTCCGTTGGTAGTGCATGGCGCTTCCTACGCCCGGGCTGTGGGTTCGATTCCCACGGGGGACCAGTATGAACTCACTGCTGTGAGCGTCTGTTAAATGACCTAAATGTAATTATAGCCCGTATGTCAGTCAAAGGGAACTCTATCAATAACCAACAATGAATACCTCCAACATCCCCTTAAATTTGATGTTCAAAACATGACATAATATCACTGATGGTAAAAGCACCAACTTAAGTTTTCTGTGTGCAAATGGTAACCGTACATCAGCAACGGCCTCCTCTCTGAAGCCTGGGTAGGTCTTTGGCTGCGGCCCTCTAGTGTCCAAAGATGTGCCGGTCAACAAGTCCCTTCGATCTATACTATCTACCGTGCTGCTACATCATCAGATGAGGAGTGGATGCTACTTCGACAAAGAACACGATTGCGTCTCTAAGTACGGCTATCGATTCATGTCATCAACAGTCAAACATAATGGTGGCTCGTGTTCACAGTGGGATACTTACTGCCTCCTCACACTGACTGTTCTTCATACGCCTGGCAATATCCAGCGCCGTCTCACCATTCTGATTGGCTAAAAGAACAGGCATGATATTGGTTACGCTAGATGCATATATTCCGTCCACGTGTACAAAACCAGTGGAGGCTGCCGAGGGGAGGACGGCTCACGATAATGGCTGGAATGGCATCACACACATGGAAGCCATGTGCCATTACAGCCGTTACCACGAGCCTGTCCTCCCCCAACCTCCTGTGGTATAAAATACAATTCTGATTCGCCAAAAACAGAACAGGCATGTTAACATAACCAAGTCGGAATACATTTACATATGAGTGTGTGTATGTGTGTTACTCACTGATGTCAGTGGCTGGTTTGCCCCTCAGCAGTAGTTTGAGGCATTCGTGTTTCTCGTACATGCAGCAGTAGTGCAGGGCAGTGTTTCCCCACTCTGTCTGCTTGTCCAGGTTCCCACTGTGACACACACACACACACACACACGCGCGCACACACACACACACACACACACACACGCACACGGTCATGTCACGGGTCACACCCCGGACGCCATTTTGCACAGAGGTAAAGTTGTCACACTGCCGTTCACGCTTTGATCATACATACTGCTTTAAGAGACAAACTGACCTTTAAAATACCTATTTGTCACTACGGCTGACAAAATATAAACAGAGTGCAAAACATTAGAAACGCCTGCTCTTTCCATGACAGACTGACCAGGTCATTAAGCCTTCCGACAATCGAATCGAGACATGGATTGTGTACATGCGCCATTCAGAGGGTGAACGGGCAAGACACACGATTTAAGTGCCTTTGAACGGGCTATGGTGGTAGGTGCCAGGTGCACTGGTTTAAGTGTGTTGAGAACTGCAGCGCTGCTGGGTTCTTCACGCTCAACTGTTTCACGAGTGTATCAAGGCTGGTCCAGCACCCAAAGGACATCCAGCCAACTTGACACAACTGTGGGGAGCATTGGAGTCAACATGGGCCAGCATCCCTATGGAACACTTTCGATACCTTGTAGAGTCCATGCCCCGTCGAAGTGAGGCTGATCTGAGTGCAAAAGGGGGTGCAACTCAATATTAGGAAGGTGTCCTTCACAGTCACACTAGCACGTTGATAGGTAAGTGTTTGGTCCCCGTTTCATCTCCTCCTATCTCTGAATCTAAAACAATTAGGACAATTACCAAGTGTAAGCATGAAATCGTGAAGGTGGACCGATTCATTAATGAGGAGCCATTACCCGGTAACAGTCTGCCCGAAGGGGCAGCGAGGCAGGGGGAGCAAACAATTGAAAAGACTGATGAATAAATGAAGGCGGAGAACAAGTGTCTGCCTGACCCAGTTCTGTTCGCCTTGTGGGAATCTAAGCTGTGCTGAGCTCTACTCTGCTCATCTTCCTCTTGCAGCGGTGCAGAGATAGGAAGGGAACACTACTGCTTTCCATGAAGCTATTCCATTGAAATTCTCACATTTAACACCTCAATTTACATGACCAAACGGTGGAAATACAACTTATTTTTAATATTCTGTTATGTTTCTTAGTATTTGGGCACAACAGCCCAATGCTATGGTGGCCTGTATGGCATAAAATGCTTATCTTCACTTTATTGACGGGGCCTTATTTGGTCATTTTACCTGTTTTGTACGAGGAAGTCCACAAGGTGTAGTGAAGTCTGGTCGGCGGTGCGCACAGAGTAGTGGAGCGCAGTCTCTCCGGCCTCCTGAAGGGGGCGATCACATACAGCAAAGACATGAGAGACTTTCGACATGGGGAGAACAGCAGGCAGCATCCATTCTACACTCTCTCTCGCTCAGCATTTAAAGAGGTTGCAGTCAACAAAATGGCTCCTAAAAATAGCTTGTCTCCCCCTCAAGGGAAGACTGCGAGTGTGATGCGAACATTTCTATGACAGAGAGAGGTTTGGACGTACCGATGTCGGTGGAAGACACTGAAACGATAAGCCAGCTTCAGTCTATAGCCCTTCCTGCCCAATATGAACAAAGGTCACCGCCACCAGCACCTCATTGGCTGTGATTGAACTCACACTTGCCGTGATAATCAACCATCAAGTCGTTGAGATCTTCCTTGGTGGGTCTATCCTTCAAACAGCACACATGTCGTTGCGTCTCCTTGTGTCTCCTCTAATTGAAAATGACTGGTAGCTACGTCGCTGATTATCTCTATGAGTCCCCAGTAAGGGAGACTTATTTGGGAAGAGTGAGGACACAGTGACACACGCAATACCAATGACTATGAGTCAACCAGAGAAGCAGGGTATCTGTTCAGGAAGAGGGAGAGGCTACTTTATCATGTATTCCTGTCACACCCTCACTGTCTGCGGCTCTGGGTACTGATATCTGCTGTCTGCTGGGGATCGTATTAGAATTCACTACTTTTGACCAGAGCCCTGGGATGCAGCGTCTCAGAGCAGATCCACTGACAGCCAGGGTTGTATTAGATATCAGTGAGTCAGCCTGGGCTAGAAGCTCTGCCTGCTTTCAAACAGCGTCAGTGACTCATCCCTGGCCACTATTCCCTATGGACTACTTCTGAGAGCACACCGCAGTGCTACGTGGTTCAATGTTTAGTGGGCGGCAGTAGTGATCGCTTAACTGAGTCACTTTTCTCGTTTGGGCATTGTTGTCTTGTCCAACATTGCCCAGTAGTAAAAACTCTTGTTTTTCTCAGTGGACTGCTCATTACTTTGCCCATGTAGAGAACAGCCACCTTACAGACTCAGTACAATTTAGTATTTCCCTATTAAACAGTACACTTCTGCTCATATTGTAAAACCAACCCCCCCACACACACACACCAGATCAGGGCCCATATTCATCAAAGCGTCAGAGTATAGGTGCTGATTTAGGATTAGTTTTAACTTTTGGATCATAATGAATAAGATTACATGGACGGGGGCCTGATCCTAGATCAGCAATCCTATGAGACGCTTTAAGAATATGTGCCTGTTCAGGTGAGATGAGATCATAATACAGTCCAGGGTCTGTGACGT
The DNA here is from genome assembly GCF_023373465.1 of Oncorhynchus keta. Classification (NCBI taxonomy): domain Eukaryota; kingdom Metazoa; phylum Chordata; class Actinopteri; order Salmoniformes; family Salmonidae; genus Oncorhynchus; species Oncorhynchus keta. The sequence continues at coordinate 30,302,130 of NC_068424.1, read as the reverse complement.
CAGAGGCCAGACTCACCTGTCCACCCTCGGGCAGTGGCTCCATTAGCTCCACCCCCTCAGCGTACACCTGGATGAGAGACAGCAGGTCCCTGGACTTGACCGCCTCACACAGCTCGATGGTCTTAGCTGCCGAGGAGGTACAGGTCTTCCGTGCAAACTTGTGGTCCACATATTTAGCATTGATGAACTCCTTCCTCACTGTCCTGTAGGAGGGAGAGAGAAGCGGGGAAGAGGAGGAGAATAAGGAGACGGTTTTCGGAATGCTTGTGTGGGATATTTTCTCCCGTAGGGATCCTTAAATTCAGTTTCTAGCACGAACGGTTTCCTGACCGAGATGGATGGATTTTTTTTGTTGCCATGTTGCTAAGATGCCAATGGCCATTCTAGTGTTCCAATTGATTTCTGTGGCTTTTCCCGCCAGACACATCTACCTGCATAAGCTCAAACATACTCCTGATTATGCTTCCAGTGATGTCAAGTGACAAGTGAAAGTGAGGTAACATTTCCACGGAGCTTCTAGTTTCGAAGAAGTGCATGTAGACGTTGATGACTCTGAGTACTTACATGTCACTTGAAGGTGTGGGTTTGGGTGAGGGACCAGGAAGGTTCTCCTCCATTATTTCATTGAAACTACTGTTCCCTACGTTCTTAGCCAGCTGTGAAGGGAAAAAAATCAAGTCACTTATGAATGTCAAGCTGCTCGTTAGAAGCACTTTGCTCGAATTGCCGTAATCACAATCACGCGGTAATCCAGATGTATTTATTTCTATCCTGTTTCTGAATCTATTTTGCATGTTGATCTACTGTGAAAAAAACCCGTTATATAATGTTCACCAAATGTATTTCTTTTTTCACTCACCAAGAGTTCAGAGGTGCCTAGCTTATCTAGCTCCATGGATTGGATGCGTGAGATGTGAACTCCCATCTCCCGGTGGATTCCAGAGCACTCGATGCAGGTCAGGATGCCCAGGTTAGTGGACAGCCATTTTGGATCTAAGGGCACAGACAACATGAAAATGTACTCAAGTTAGAGAGAAGCCATTTTGTGGAGCACAGGCTTGAGGATAGGCGTCTTGGCTACACAACCACAAAAATATGGCTGGAATTTACAGTTTAGTGCACAGCTGTTTTGGCTCCAAAAAGAACATAGATGTTTTTTCAAAGTACTAACACAAATATACAATTTACAGTTGAAATCCAGAACGATAATGCTGAACACAAGGGGGTTTAATTTTTGATCTGAACACTTGCATGTAGCCACAAACAAAAGAAAACGGACTGATGCGGGGAGGGACAAACTGAACATATAAAACAATTTTGTTTTCGTTTTCCGTTGCAAAACGTTCTGCTACGGTGTGCACAAATGAATACAACCCAGGTCCACCATCACCATCAAATGTGAGCAGCGGCAATGCACAGCACATACCACTAGAGGGCCTCGGCAGCCTCAGACCCACCAACCATACCGACTGGACTACCAGAGCCCAGCAACTAGAAAACATTGCATCATTCTGTGTCAAGCAGAACGCCTGTACATGCTCTGACAGCAGAGCCATGTGGTGGAGGGCTAGAGAGGCTTTGGGCTCTTCCCAGTAAACCGCTACAGTGACTGACACCACAGCCAAGCATGAGTGATGCAACTTAAGGAGGCTTAAACCCAAGCCTAAGAGCCCTACGCAGCTATGCAGATGTAAACACACTATTTTTTACAGATGGCTGAGTGCTGTTAGCTGTTAGGCTAACTAGCGTGTCCGGATTTGACAGGTCTGTGCCGGACGGACTCAGGCGGGTGGAATGGTTTCAGAATCGGCCAAACACCAATGAGTCACATGCAGGATGGCAAAAGATGACCGAAGAGATGACAGGAAGCACAGGGTGGGGTGAGAGCTCTAGAGCTGCAAAAAAACATTTGACACTAATAGTCCTCTAGAGAGCTGTATTTCAGGCAGGATGGGCCGCAGGAGCAACCTAAATAACCCTGCAGTACACTAGCGCATTATCAACGCATTATCAAACAAGCTCACCCCATAGAGGGGAAATCAGCAAAACTCTGCCTGTGTGTGTATGAATTATGTAATGTAGTGATGTAACGATGTTGTCGCAACAAACGCAGGGTTTTTCTTCTTCGCTATAGTGGCCTGCACTCTCCTCAGTGGGATCTGTGTGTTTATGCTGACAGGGTGTGTGTATTGGGGGGAGTCAGAGGGCCAGGGTGTCTCTGCTTGGGGAGTGCTGAGCCTCTGTTTTTACAGCAGGGGAGGATCAAGTCAGAGGGCCAGGGGCCAGAAAGGACCAGCACCACTGTTCTATCCTGAATACAGAAAAAGCTCCTGGTGCTGCTTTGCTGCTTGTTTGGTTAAGGGTGACTTTGCAGGAGAGCTGCATAGCATATGCCTAACAACTGAGGGAGATAGGGAGCAGCCATGACAGTGCAGAAGAGTGGATCGATGTTGGGCTGAGCAGGGACTTCTGAGGGACAACCTTGAAGATGGTTGAGGATGTGTGAGTTCTATGGTGATGTGTGAGTTCTACGGGAATGTGTGAGTTCTATAGGAATGTGTGAGTTCTATAGGGATGTGTGAGTTCTACAGGGATGTGTGAGTTCTACAGGGATGTGTGACTTCTATAGGGATGTGTGAGTTCTACAGGGATGTGTGAGTTCTACAGGAATGTGTGAGTTCTACATGGATATGTGAGTTCTACATGGAAATGTGAGTTCTACATGGATGTGTGACTTCTATAGGAATGTGTGAGTTCTACAGGGATGTGTGAGTTCTACAGGGGTGTGTGAGTTCTACAGGGGTGTGTGAGTTCTACAGGGATGTGTGAGTTCTACAGGGAGGTGTGAGTTCTACAGGGAGGTGTGAGTTCTACCGGGAGGTGTGTGTTCAAGGGTGAGATGAAATGCTGCAGCAAAGGTGCTGTTGTCTTCTGTCGTGGTAGAGTGGAGAATCTACAATGTGAGAACCCCTTGGAAAACCACAGCGGTTGTGCATGTCCCAGGACCAAACACACGGGCACCCATAGATGTCGTACTATACGTACCTGCAGCGCCACAGTCACAGCAGACTTCATTGCCAGGCATGCGCAGCACCTCCTCTATGATGGCTTTGGTCAGGTCCTCCAGGCCATCCTCTCCTCCTACTCCGTCCTCTTCTCCGCGGAACGCCATGTTCAGAGCTTCCTCCTTACTGTTGGATAGCACAGAGATCCAGCTACACGCGGCACAGAGAAACGAAAGAGCAGAGAGAACAAGTTATTACAAAAGCACGGGGGTTTTCAACACGTACAAGCACTGAGTTACATAGGTAGAGGCTTTTAGACGAGAGGACCACAGTGGAAATAAGTCCTTGACAGTTTTCCGATGTGTTTCTGCTGCCATTTGATGCATTTTGAACGGTCAAATCAAATCAAACCAGATGGGACAACTCCAACTCCATCTGATGCTATCTATATCTATACTCTTGTGTATTATTAGAAACTGGGTGCTTTGAGCCCTGAATGCTGATTGGCTGAAACATGTATTTTAACAGCTCTAATTACGTTGGTAACCAGTTTATAATAGCAATAAGGCACCTCGGGGGTTTGTGAAATGTGGCCAATGTACCATGGCGAACGGCTCTGTCCAGGCACTCTGCGTTGCGTCGTGTATAAGAACAGCATTTAGCTGTGGTATATTGGCCCTATACCACACCCCGTTGGGCCTTTTTGCTTAAATATAACTGTATACTACCTTACATCTTGACAGCTACTTTGCATTCAACCTACATAGGACCTACATTTACCTACAGTGTCAACCACATACTGTAGTGTACAATACACAACCCTATCCAACCAGCCAGCAGCCCCAGATACCCTCTCATGACATTCAAACCAACACATCTGAACAATCGCCACGCACACACACAGAAATTGGCAGGAAGTAACTGCCAATCAAACATGAGTCGGCGGCTGCTGTTGTTCAGCACAGAACAGTACATCACAACTCACTCTGCCATTAGACTGGTAGTTAGACTAGACTGTGTCCCAAATGGCACCATATTCCCTATATGGGCCCTGGTCAAAAGTAGTGCACTACATAGGGAATAAGGTGCCATTTGGACAATGCATCGGAGTCAGGCTTAATGGGGCTGACGTCAGTCCTGCTGTCCCCGTCACCCATCTACAGGACACAGCACATGACACAGCACAGGACACAGCACATGACACAGGACAGGACACAGCACATGACACAGGACAGGACACAGCACATGACACAGGACAGGACACAGCACAGGACATAGTACATGACACAGAACAGGACACAGCAGAGGACTCAGCAGAGGACACAGTACAGGACACAGGACAGGACACAGCAGAGGACACAGTACAGGACACAGCAGAGGTCACAATACATGACACAGGATAGGACACAGCAGAGGTGTGTGCGGGTGAACGAGAGAAAAATAGCAAGAAATTAGACAACGTTATGCAGAGATGTGGGTGTTCTTGTGTCTTTAAGGGTGAACGTGTTTACTTGCGATGCACAAGACATGGGTGGGCGAGCATGTGATTACGTAATGCTGAGATATGGTCAAGTGATAAGTGTTTTAATCCAAACACTCGCATGAAGCGACTTCATCACTGTATGGTTTGCCTCAGCTGGAAGTGCGTGACAGCATAGAGCTGAGAGTGTGGAGTCAGCATTTGTATGTGTGTGCGGGTGTGCGCATGAGTGTGTGTTCCCTAGTTACAGATACTTAATGAACTTACTGACATTTGGAATTGCAGCTGAGTTGTGGTTATGTCCCAAAATGGCACCCTATTCCCTATGAAGTGCACTACTTTTGACCAGAACCCTATGACCCCTGATGAAAAGTACACTTGGAAAAAAAGGTGTTGAGTAGAACCGTACAGGGTTCTTCAGTTTGTCCCCATACAGGGTTCTTCGGTTTGTACCCTTTTTGGTGCAGAGGGTTCTATCTCAAACCCTGTATGTAGAGTTCTTCAAATAACCCCCTGTAAATGGTTCTACCTAGAACCCTCTATGAAGGGTTCTCCCAAGAACCATTTTATCATCTAAAGGTTCTTCCTATCTGTGAAGGGTTCTACAGAGAACCATTTTATCCTTGGAAGGTTCTTCCTAGAACCCTCTATGAACGGTTCCACCAGCCTATTTAGCGTTTAAAATGTTATTATTTATTACAATGCATTCCATATATCATAAGGCCTTTCTTCGAGGGCCTAATTATAGCCTAACACAGTGGCGGTAGGCATGTTCTGGTTCACAAGCCACATCAGGCCTGCAAGTCACATTATGCTGGCTTGCAAAGTGATGTGTAATTCTATTGGAATACAGCCAGAGTTAAGATATCCAACAAGTGGAATTGTTAATCACCTACAACCTGAATTCAGAATGACTGTCAGGGTGGGGAAGACTGCATATTGAGACTACCTCAATCATCTAAACTGGAACAACCATATCAGTAACGGGTGAAATAAATCACATTTCTTACAGATGGGATTAGTTTAAAAAACTGTATGTTATTTACCTATGTGTAACATAAAATTAATCAACCAAGCAATGTACATGCAAAAACACAGATATTACAGTAAAACAAACAATTACGTAAGTCTCCCTGCAATAGGGCATGATGGGAAATATTATATGGTTCTATGTAGAATCCTTCTTGCATTCCAAAGAATCCTTCTTGCCTTCCAAATATTCATTAAAGAACCCTTTCTTTCAAAAACTGTTCTTTGGATTTTAAAGGTTCTAGGTAGAACACTTCACGTACAAAGAACCCTTGTCTCCCAAAAAGGGTTCTTCTGATCAAAACAGTTCTTGATAGAACCCTATTCCTCCCCAAAGAACTGTTTTGGAACCCTTTTTTCCAAGAGTGTAGTGCACTACATAGGGAATATGGTGCCATTTGGGATGTATCCTAAAGCCGGTTGTGTCTCAGTATATTTAAAAGTGCAATATGTAACTATTTGGGCTACCTGACCAAATTCACATAAACATGTGAGTTATAGATCTGTCATTCTCATTGAAAGCAAGTCTAAGAAGCGGTAGATCTGTTCTATGTGCGCTATTCCTACGCTTACGTATTCCTACGTGGTCCTTCTGTGGCTCAGTTGGTAGAGCATGGCGCTTGTAACGCCAGGGTAGTGGGTTCGATTCCCGGGACCACCCATACGTAGAATGTATGCACACATGACTGTAAGTCGCTTTGGATAAAAGCGTCAGCTAAATGGCATATATTATTATTATTATATTATTCCTACGCTTACGGTTCTTAAGTTTCATTTTTGCATTTAGTGGCACACCCTTTGACAGCGGAGAGAAAAAGAGTTTGAGTTAATTTCCTGCATTTCTACACATTTTGCCATAGGGCACAGAGAACATGTTGCAGTTTTAAAGCAAGTTTGCTGCAAATCTAGACATTTTGCCATGGGGCAGAGAGAAGATTTAGCAATTGTGTAACTCATTTCAAGCAATTCAACTTATTTTGCCATGGGGCAGAGAGACAAATTAGCAGTTTTACTGCTTATTTCCTACAATTCTACACATTTTGACATAGGGTGGAGAGAAATGTTTGCAGTTTGTAATATGATATCTGAGTGAGAGTGACTAACAAAATCAATGGGGGCCCACGGTCGGTAATTCTACAAGTTTTGATAGCAGGTCGCTAATTTACCAATCTAAAAAAGTTTTTTTGCTGACGTGCTAATTGAGCGAATGTCAGTGACTGACATAACAATCGAAAAACTGCTGATGCACAACCACATTTTCGAAATTGCACCTTGTGTGTTCTACAATTATAACAAAAAATACATAAATCTCTGGAAATGTATCAGCGTGCCGACGCCAGTTGCCCATCCCTGGGTTACAGTGACCTGAATAACAACCACAGATGCATGAAGATACCCTTACCGCTGCTAGCACTTAGCAGTCCTCTCTCTCTCTCTCAGGGAGAAAATGGAGCATGGACACTAGACAAAACCTTGAAACCTTTTCCGGTAAAGAAAACGGTGTCTTTCTTTGTTAAACCTCACCGATCTCGTCTTTCACACTCACACATTAGCAGTGCAAGGTTCATCGCTTCAGCATGCATTACTTTAGAGCCGGCACGGTAATTGTATAAACCCACCCCCCACAGCAAACACGTCTTCGGTTGCCTAGGCAATACCCCCCAGCAGCAGCACGTGTAGTCAGGTGCGGAGACGAGGAGAAAAAGTGAGTTTTTGCTATTAATGAGATTATAACGGTGACCGTAACCCCAAATTCCATCACAGTCTTATCTTACTATGTACCTGCCTTTGGAGTTGGATACTAATAGGAGGTGGATGTTTACAATGTGGGGGGGACGGACGACTGTCACGGTACACTTACATGACAAACTCCTGTTCATCCTCAGCCTGGAAGTGATAGGTCCGGTTATCTGTTGGCAGAGAGAAGATGAGACGGGAACGTGATCTCTCGGACCCAGCAGACACTGTGTAATCATGTGACGTGACATAGCCCTGTGGAGATGCACGGCGGAGTAATTCACAAGCACAGCGTGTTTCAGGCGTTGTCATGGCGCCATTCAAACAGGACGCCAGGAAAATGGAGCGTGTGAAAGAGCTTACTGGCGACCCGTGGCACAAAACTGTCTGTTCGACACTTCCTGTTTCTGAATTCCTACAGAAGGTAATATAAGGCCCCATTTCTCACAGCCCACCTCACGCCCATGGTAACTACTGTGTTGTTGTGGGGTTACAGGAAGAGGTACTTACGGGAAATGAGGTCGAAGCACTTCCTGTCCTCAGCACAGGGCTTGACCTGGCAGGTGAGCAGGTTGAGTTTCACAGGCTGCCTGTTGGACTGCACGAACACACAGAGACAGACGACTTAGCTATTTGACAGAAATTCTGAAAAGGAATCTGTCCATCACCCAGTATTGGTGCTATGAAACTAACGCTACAAGCCTATCTGACTCTGGATGGTCCCGTGTGGCTCAGTTGGCAGAGCACGGCACTTGCAACGCCATAGTTGTGGGATCGATTCCCATGGGGGACCAGTACAAACAAACATAAAAATGTTTGCACTCACTGCTCTGGATCAGAGCGTCTGGAAAATGACAAGTTGGTAAAGGAATAGGTCAACTCATCTGCTGATGTTAGGCATTGTGGGTAATGTTCTTTTGTCTCGACTGAATAAAGAAATCCGTTTCGACACCTTGTAGAGCCCTGTGCGATTTGAGACACAGCCTGACCACTAGACTTAACAGTGTATGCAGCTAGCCTAGGGAGAATCCCAGGTATTCCCTCAGTACTGTGTCTGTGATCCAGGCATCGCCACTTTGGCTTGGCTTCAGTTACGATACCCACTGTAATATTATGATAACAGCAGTGTGATCAGCTGGCACGTGTGTAGACTGGGCACTGCATTGTGACTGTGCCCGGGCATGTGGGCAGTGGGGATAGTGGGGGGGGGGTGTTAACAAAACGTCAACGGACTGTGATGAGGCTTGCCAGGTTGGCACATGGGCTGATGGGTAATAAACATGGAGAAGGAGCGGCAACAAGCCGTCAGACAAAGAACAGGGGACAAGTACATTTGCGCGTTTCCTTGAAAGGATGGTCGAAGTATGGGTGGAAATGAGGAATCGATTAGTGACATTCGGGGGAGTTCACCGCAATGTAGAGCTGCAATAATAAAAACAGGGGCCAGCTAGATTGTGTGTGTGTGTGTGTGCTCTCTCACACATCCTTGTGTGCGTGTGTGTCTGTCTATCGAGCAGAACAGTATCCACAGACCCCGAGAAGAGTAGAGCCAGCACCACACTCAGTGATGAGTCACCACAGCAACAGGAGAGGGAGGGGGCTAAGGGGTTGCCTTGGCAACCCACCCATGTCGATTCCTCTCTGCCAACTGCTAGATTGATAGTGGCCTACACAGCTTCCTTCCTACTGGATGTTGCCTTTGATCTAGCCTCGACAGGAGTGTGTAAGGGTGCTCAAGTTGTGCGTGTGTGTGTGTGTTTTGCCACTCACCGTAGCATGAGCGATGGTGAGCATGCCACCCTTCACTGAACACTTCCTCCTCTGCCACACCTTTCTCAGCCTGCAGGAAGACAACACCAAGTCACAACGAAGGACCCGAAAAGGGCTCTTCATGTTTGTGTATGTTCATTGCTGTTCAGTGTCTGTGTGTGTGTGTGTGTGTGTGTGTGTGTGTGTGTGTGTGTGTGTGTGTGTGTGTGTGTGTGTGTGTGTGTGTGTGTGTGTGTGTGTGTGTGTGTGTGTGTGTGTGTGTGTGTGTGTGTGTGTGATCTACCCATCACTCTTCTTCATCAGGTAGCCTTTCTTCTCACAGCCAAACTCTTTGTTGCCCTGCAGCTGGTGCATACTATAGCCACCCTGCTTACTCTGGGAGTCCTGCAGTAACACACACAGTGTTTAGACACAGAAAACACAGCAACTCACCACACATAACCAACCAAATATGCCTCTTACAGAGAGTGCAGGCCAGGGTCGTGTGTGTGTGTGTGTGTGTGTGTGTGTGTGTGTGTGTGTGTGTGTGTGTGTGTGTGTGTGTGTGTGTGTGTGTGTGTGTGTGTGTGTGTGTGTGTGTGTGTGTGTGTGTGTGTGTGTGTGTGTGTGTGTGTGTGTGTGTGTGTGTGTGACCCACATGGCCGTTATTATTTCTTGGGTCACATTTGATGTTCAAAGGATCATGGTGTGCGTCCTAAATGGAGCGCCCAACTGTCCATTTAGTGCGCTACTTTTCCACTTTTTCCCGGTCAAAAGAAGGGCACTACATAGAGAATAGGGAGCCACTTGGGAGGCACACATGTTCCAACACACTATCAGATGAAAAACACAGCAGGTTTCTAATGGAGAGACACAGTGGAGGGCATGCTCTTCAAAATCTGTCAGAAGCATGCTAGCACTTACTCTTCTAGACTTGAGTCCAGACGAGCAGCGAGTAGAGGGGAATAGAGAGAGAGAGAGAGTGTGAAAGAAGCCGCCGAGGTGTAGTTGTGAGTGAGAGAGCGCCTGCCCTCATTGAGTGTAGTTGTTAGTGCAGTACGGTATGATGAGTGAGTGATTGCGTGAGTGACAACATTTGTGTCTGGGCGTTATAAACCAGAGGATGTTCAGTGTGGATCGTCGGCTCCGTCCCAAATGGCACCCTGTTCCCTATATAGTGCACCACTTTCACCCATGGGGCTCTGGGCTCTGGTCAAAATGAGTGCTCTATGTAAGGAATAGGGTGCCATTTTGGGACACAGACAGATAGTTGTAGCTGTGTGGACACGGCGGGCCAGTCCCTCTCACTTAGGCTCTGCTCACTATTATACAGTAGCAACATGCAAAACACAGCGAGCAGCTAGCATTGAGTGTGAGACTGAGTGATAAACCTAATTGATGTGTTTGGCAGTTGTGACCTGTGAGTGCTTAGAATGAGGTTAGGGTAGGTTAGTTAAAGGGCTAATAAAGCCTCATTTTAAAAAATCTCAATATCAAACCTTTTGGGGTAACAGTTAAGTACCTAACTGTGATTGTTTTCAATTAAAATAGTCAAAGAATAAACTAAAATAGCTTCTTAGCAAACAGCAATTTCTTAATCAAGAATTTTGCTCGGACTGTCTGGGAGTGGTCTGAGTGGTGAGTGGAAAACTAAAAACTAGCCGTTATTGGCAGAGAGGTTTGAAACACTCTTTCTTATTGGACTATTAACTCATTTACTGTGATGTCACCAGGCAGGCCAAAACTCCATCCCATCAAAACAGGCAGTCTTTTCAAACAGCTCTCACACTAAAAGGGCATTATCATAATTTTCAGAATTTCAAAGTATTATTCCGAGCTCATAATGTGGAAATATATATAAAACACAGGAAAATCCCATTTTTGACTCCACTGGACTTTTAAGACAGTAAGTTGCTCTCCACTAAGCAGCCAGTGAGGCACAACACTGGTTACCAGCCAAGGCCTACTAAACACTGGCTACCAACATGGTACAGCACTGGGTACTCACTCTGCACTACAGGAGACTAGCTAGTAGCTACACCCTCTAAGGGTGAAAGGTTAGGGGGGAGGACTGAGGAGTCTACTGCTGCGGTCTGATTTTCCACCAAACATTGATTTTGCTGCACACATGGCTGGAGGGAGTTTCCACTATTTTCCCTATTTGTCAACTCTGGCTTGGGCCCACTTGGCCCAGTTAGGACTAGAATGTTCAGGTTCTGCCTACCTCCTTCTGGTCCAGCTGAAGGGATGACTTGATCAAGTCTCTGAGAGCCGTCAGCTGTTTCTTCTCCTCGTCCTGGGTCTGCTTTATCTGAGAAGGACATACACCGGGTGAGATAAGACAAAACAAACGAACACACACACACACTCAATCACTCACTCACTGAATCAGTCTAGATAACATGTCAGGCTGCAGAGTAGCAGTAATCAGATGGAGAGAAGCCTGTGGGTGGGTATTTACATTGTAGAGGTCAGCAGCCAGCTTCTCAATGTACTGCTTCAGCTTATCCGCCGTCTTCAAGCCATCTTGGAAGAAGCTGCAAGAGATTACAGGGCGGATATTAGAATTCCACTGAGGTTTTCACTTTAATTCCAACGAAAGTGAGACGAAGGGCAGTCATTTGGTGGAGCGTAGCATCTTTCACATCATTTCCAAATGTCAAGTGTCCAAGACTTATACGGCCATTAGAAAGGTCAAAATGAATAGAGGGGTGACTGAGAATGAGACTGATGCAGTTGGATATGTATAATGTATAGCACTGCTTGGCTCCTCTGGCTTTTGGCATAGAGATCTCTCTCTCTCCTGTCTCTCTCTGGCTGTGTCCAGAGTGGAATGCTAAGCACCTCCTGTCATCCATTATGGATCTGCCAGTGCCAGTGGCATCTACCTGAATGCAGCATCCGCTCGTCTCCACTAACAACCCTTCTATCCCCCTCTCTCTCTCTCTCCACCCCCTCTCTCTCCCTTACCCTCCAGGGATACATCACCTCCCTCGGCCCACTCATCCTACTGGAACTCAGTTTTCTACTGAAAGGTTATTTTCCCATCGCTCTATAAGGCATGTCTCTACACTGTGATAGTCATAGTTTTGGGTTGAGTAGACAACCAGAAAACTGCATTGTTTTGTTTCCCCAATGTTATGACACAACCACCTCGCAGCATTGAGGCTGTCAGGCCTGTCGGTGACACAGCGTTGGGCTCAGTCCCTGGCACAGGGGGCACCCATTATTTACCCACAAACCCCCACGGCTGTCACGTCGCATCGTCATGAAGGGTCATGCATATTTATGAGAGCTAAATATTACTCCCGACCCAAGACCGGTAAATCATGCATCACCCCATTCAAGAGAGCGTGATGGAGGGGGATTGAGAGGGAGAGAGATGAAAAGAGAGGATGAGAAAAAGAAAGAAAGAGGGAAAGAGAGTGAAAGCAAAGAGCAATCACAGAGAGAATAATATACAATGCCTTTGGAAAGTATTCAAACCCCTTGACTTTTTCCACATTTTGCTACGTTACAGGCTTATTCTAAAATGGATTAAATACCCCATAACGAGAAAATAAAAAAAATGTTTTTAGAAATGTTTAGAAATGTATTTTTAAATTAAAAAACAGAAACACCATATTTACATGTATTCAGACCCTTTGCTATGAGACTCGAAATTGAGCTCAGGTACATCCTGTTTCCATTGATCATCCTTGAGATGTTTCTACTTGATTGGAGTCCACCTGTGGTAAATTCAATTGATTGGACATTATTTGGAAAGGCACACACCTGTCTATATAAGGTCCGACAGTTGACAGTGCATGTCAGAGCAAAAACCAAGCCATGAGGTCGAAGGACTTGTCTGTAGACAAGATTATGTCAAGGCACAGATCTGGGGAAGGGTACCAAAACATTTCTGCAGCATTGAAGGTCTCCAAGGACACAGTGGCCTCCATCATTCTTAAATGGAAGAAGTTTGGAACCCCCAAGACTCTTCCTAGAGCTGGCCACCCGGCTAAACTGAGCAATCGGGGGAGAAAGGCCTTGGTCGGGGAGGTGACCAAGAACTTGATGGTCACTCTGACAGAGCTTCAGAGTTCCTCTGTGGCGATGGGAGAACCTTCCAGAAGGGCAACCATCTCTGCAGCACGCCACCAATCAGGCCTTTATGGTAGAGTGGCCAGACGGAAGCCACTCCTCAGTAAAATGCACATGACAGCCCGCTTGGAGTTTGCTAAAAGGCACCTACAGACTCTCAGACCATGAGAAACAAGATTCTCTGGACCTCAGACTGGGGAGAAGGTTCACCTTCCAATAAGACAACGACCCTAAGCACACAGTCAAGACAATGCAGGAGTGGCTTCGGAAAAGGTCTCTGAATGTCCTTGAGTGGCCCAGCCAGAGCCCGGACTTGAACCCGATTGAACATCTCTGAAGAGACCTGAAAATAGCTGTGCAGCAACGCTCCCCATCCAACCTGACAGACCTTGAGAGGATCTGCAGAGAAGAATGGAAGAAACTCCCCAAATACAGGTGTGCCAAGTTTGCAGCGCCATACCCAAGAAGACTCAATTCTGTAATCGCTGCCAAAGGTTCTTCAACAAAGTACTGAGTAAAAGGTCTGAATACTTATGTAAATGTAATATTTCAGTGTTTTATTGTTTTACATTTGCAAACATTTCTAAAAAACTGTTTTTGCTTTGTAATTATGGGGTATTGTGTGTAGATTGATGAGGGTGAAAAAAAACCATTTAATCCATTTTAGAATAAGGCTGTGACGTAACAAAATTTGAAAAAAGTCAAGGCGTCTGAATACTTTCTGAATGCACTGCTAGTCTTGAGAGTATACAGTGACATAATTCCCTTGGAAATGACGTGTTCGCCACCAATCAGACACATCTCAGTAGACATGATCCACGCGTGTTTTGGGGGACTCTTACACTATGGCAAACGAGGGAGATAATGCGGCACTGTTTACTTACTTGCATTGTGCGTGGTAATACTTGATGAGGTTCTGGAGAAGGTCCACTCCCTTCTTGGTCTTGATCTCGTTGACTTTGATCAGGTACTGTAGAGAAAACAAGTGGTGGCCTGTGAAAACTGACATCAAATAGAACGCTCTGTTACATGATTTTGGAAATGCAATTCGGAGTATTGCCATGCTTATAAGTAGTGGTGATACATTAAACCAGGGGTGGACAATCACTAAAGGCTGAGAGGGAGCAAGGCTTTTGTTCGAGCAAAGCAGAAACACGTGACTTTACCTATCAAGGTCTTATTTGAAATCTATCATTTATTTGAAGGCTATCATTTACGAACCAGTAAATCGTCATGTTATACTGCTAGGCCGGAACAAAAGTCTGCACCCAACCACACCAACCCTCTGCTGGAAAAATTGTCCGGCCCTGCATTAAACCACCATAAAACAAAATGTTTGCTTGTGTAAAATATGTCTTCTGAACACTTATAATAATCCTATCAGAATGCCCATACAATGGAGGTTATGAGCCTCTGATCCGTGATGCCAACACAGCATTGAGTCCGTGGGAGCCGAAGAAAACGGCTAAACATTTAAACGTCACTGAAATAACGGCAATATACAGATGTAGGATCTTAATTTGAGCCCGTTTGAAAATAATCCTGCAGCAACAGGAAATGTGAATTATTATGTGGATTATAATTCATAGACATTTTTTGTAGGGGTTGATAGGTTCTTCGTTAGGGAAAATCAAGTCTGACATTTTAAAGTGGAAATCAAAAATTTTAGAGGCCTTTTTAAACTTCGAATACACTACAAGTTTGCATTTCCTAGTGTGCATGAAAATTGCCAGCAACAAAAGCGCGATCAAATTAAGATCTTACATCTGTAAAATATCATGAGTAAATTGTGTTTGAAATGGATAACTAGAATTGTTTTTCCTTTATTTTTCAGGAACCACCACGGCCTCCAAATTAGCAAATTCCTCTGACAAATTCATGTCCGATGAACAAATGAATAAAACATCATCTTAATCTGAGTTTATCCCATGGCGTACCAATCTAGAACAGCTTGTGAAGAATCACTGCTAAGCACCATTTTCATCTCCGCACACAGAGGACATTTAATCTATTCCAGAATGCCCTTCTAAGGCAACTCCTGTCCCCCAAAGCTTCTGTGCTGCATTTCTTACCATGTGATCCTCTGTGTGTGTATGTGTGTGCTCATGTGCGTGCTCCCCTGAAACCAAACACACAGTCACACACATATTGCTTTTGTCTGTCTGAGTGTGTGCGACTCAGAGATTATCCACTTTTTGTTTGTGGTGTCTGCACTGTGGGGTGGGTTTAGCGTGTGTTGTGAATGCCTGTTGGTGCCTGTGTGTTATGGGGCTTTGTGTGAATGGGAGGCGAGGGACGCTGCAGTAGCAATGTCTGGTCTCAGATCAGATGGAGAACATAGCCTGCCTGCTGTGCTGAGCGTCACCTGGTCCCTCCCATACTAGCAGCGGTAGCAGTGCAAAGTGGAATGGAAGATGGATTTGGTGTAACAAATGGCACCCTATACCTTATATAGTGCCCTATGGGCCCTGGTCCAAAGTTGTGCACTGTGTAGGGAATAGGGTGCCACACAATGCTAGCAATGTTATCAATATATAATAATAATAATAATAATAATATAGGCCATTTAGCAGACGCTCTTATCCAAAGCGTTTTAATCACGCAAGCATACATTTTACTTCAGTCACGCTTATAGGGTCGGGAGTTTTTCCTGTCAATATGACTTGAGCAGGAAAAACTTGGGGCCCTAGTTATAAACTCTGGGCCCCTCTAGCACTACACTAGAAGCAATATCAAACAATCCACAATAACAACACAGTGAATGAGATCACCCTAAAAACCCAAGAGGGACAAACCACCTCACGACCGCTGTACACAGAAATAGAGGTGGATGGGTTGAGCTCCTCCATGACTGCTCCAATTAGAATCCCACAGTGAGGCACTAAGTTAATATGGAAATTGTCAGTACCGTTATGCCAAGTGAAGAAATAATCTGCAGATAAAGAGGGAGAGAGGAGTAGGCGTTTACATCCGCCGGGAGGCAGCTCGTTGGCACAGCTGAGCGCATCGCTCGAACAGTTTGTTATTTTGCTCTGCCTTTTCTATAAGGAGGATTGGAGCATAGAAATACAATATGATACTGTTTTTTGTGTCACTTTGGGGATATGTGTAACTAGGTTATAGCATAATCACGTAGACAACAGAGGTTGGCACGGATGCCGATTTTATGTTGTCCTCTTAGGTCTGGCCTGGGGTGGCAGGGCCCGGTCAGTGCCCAATCAGTGCCCTCTAGTCTGTGCCCAGTGCCCGCTTCTAACCTCACACATCTGGAGTTGGAAGAGACGGCGTTCCTTCTCCATCTCCTCAGCAATCTCAGCTCCTGTTATCTCTGTACGAATCATCCCGTGCTGCTTGGCATGCTCCCTCTTCTCCTTCTCGATCTTTGTACTGAAATCAGACAGACAGACAGACAGACAGACAGACAGACAGACAGACAGACAGACAGACAGACAGACAGACAGACAGACAGACAGACAGGCAGGCAGACAGACAGACAGACAGACAGACAGACATGCAGACAGACAGACAGACAGTTAGTTAATGAAACCAGACATGACAGGCAGACAGGCAAGAAGGAAGGAAGGAAGGAAGGAAGGAAGGAAGGAAGGAAGGAAGAAAGGAAGGAAGGAAGGAAGGAAGGAAGGAAGGAAGGAAGGAAGGAAGGAAGGAAGGAAGGAAGGAAGGAAGGAAGGAAGGAAGGAAGGAAGGAAGGAAGGAAGGAAGGAAGAAAAAGAGGGCAGGCAGGAAGAGAGACAGACAGTGTTTAATAAATCCATGACCTCACATTTAAATCAGATGGAATTCTCAGCATGAAAGAGAGCTTTCACAGGGCGGAACATTCCACTTAAATGATTGTTGTAATATACAGTACATCAGATCTGACATTTTAAAGACACCAAAAACAACTGTATGTCTCACACAAGCACACATCACCATATACAGTGCCTTCGGAAAGTGTTCATACACTTGACTTTTTCCACATGTTGTTACGTTACAGCCTTATTCTAAATGTATTAAATAAATACAAATCCTCAACAATCTACACACAATAGCCAATCATGACAAAGAAGGTTTTTTGAAATGTTTGCAAATGTATAAATTATTAAAAATAGAAATTCCTTATTTACATGTATTCATACCCTTTGAGATGAGACTCAAATAGAGCTCAGGTGCATCCTGTTTCCATTAATCATCCTTTAGTTGTTTCTACAACTTGATTGGAGTCCACTAGTGGTAAATTCAATTGATTGGACATGATTTGGAAAGACACACACCTGTCTATATAAGGTCACACAGATGACAGTGCACGTCAGAGCAAAAACAAAGCCATGAGGTCGAAGGAATTGTCCGTGGAGCTCTGAGACAGGATTGTGTCAAGGCACAGAACCGGGGAAGGGTACCAAAAATGTCAGCAGCATTGAAGGTCCCCAAGAACACAGTGGCCTCCATCATTCTTAAATGGAAGAAGTTAAGAACCACCAAGACTCTTCCTAGAGCTGGTCGCCCAGTCAAACTTAACAATTGGGGGAGAAGGGCCTTGGTCAGGGAGGTGACCAAGAACCCGATAGTCACTCTGACAGAGCTCTAGACTTCCTCTGTGGAGATGGGAGAACCTTCTAGAAGGACAACCATCTCTGCAGCACTCTACCAATCAGGTCTTTATGGTAGAGTGGAAGCCACTCCTCAGTAAAAGGCACATGACAGCCAGCTTGGATTTTGCCAAAAGGAACCTAAAGGACTCACCGACCATGAGAAACAAGATTCGCTGGTCTGATGAAACCAAGATTGAACTCTTTGGCCTGAATGCCAAGCGTTACGTCTGGAGGAAATCGGGTACCATCCCTACGGTGAAGCATGGTGGTGGCAGCATCATGCTGTGGGGATGTTTTTCAGCGGCAGGGATTGGGAGACTAGTCAGGATCGAGGGAAAGATGAACGGAGCAAAGTATAGAGAGATCCTTGATGAAAACCTGCTCCAGAGAGCTCAGGACCCCAGACTGGGGTGAAGGTTCACCTTCCAACAGGACAACGGCCCCAGAGCACACAGCCAAGACAAGCAGGAATTGCTTCAGGACAAGTCTCTGAATGTCCTTGAGTAGCCCAGCCAAAGCCCAGACTTGAACCCGATCGAACATCTCTGTGGAGACACCTGAGAATAGCTGTGCAGCAATGCTCCCCATCCAACCGGACAGAGCTTGAGAGGATCTGCAGGGAAGAATGGGAGCAACTCCCCAAATACAGATGTGTCAAGCTTGTAGCATCATACCCAAGAAGACTCGAGACCGTAATCGTTGCCAAAGGTGCTTCAACAAAGTACTGAGTAAAGGGTATGAATTCTTATGTAAATGTGATATTTCAGTTTTTTTATTTATAAATTACCGTAGCAAAAATGTATACCAAACTGTTTTTGCAATGTCATTATGGGATATTGTGTGTAGATTGGTGAGGGGGAAAAACAAGTACAATAGGGCTTTAACCTAAAGTCAAGGGGTCTGAATACTTTCCGAAAGGCAAACCTCAAGTGTCCCAACACAGCTATGTACAGGCACCCATTTATTAACACACTTACAATTTAGCTTCATAATCCTTCCAGGCTTTGTCAAAGGGCTTCTTGATATCCTGAAAGAGAGGGGAGAACAAAGTATCAGTAATCAACAGTAAACAGGTCAATCTGGAATCCCACAGTCCAGTGTTGACTCTTGAGAATTCTCTCTCTCCAACACAGCCCCACATGGGATTAAATGACCACAACAAACATTACAATAATTCACTGTGATAATTCTTCTTTCGGTGTTCTCTGCAACACGCATTGCATAAAGAGTGAAAAAAAAAACATAAATACAAAAATAACAAAATAAACACATAATAGTAAATAACAATAATTATATCCCTAGAGCAGTACAAAAAATATACATACATACTGTACATACATACTTATAAATAAATACAGAAAACTGAAACACAAGGAATTTGAATCAAGTCTGGCACAAAGAGAAGATTAATGTGGGAGACAAGCCTGTACCCAATCTATATACACACGTACCATTTACCACATAGAAGCTAAATATTTGTTATAATTTAATTATAGGTAGCCCTTTTTCTTTTATTCCAGGCTTTATCTAAATATTCTGCAAACGTAAATATACAATGGACAAAAAAAAGGTTTTCCTCATCACTCAGCTACATAATGTCAGGGTATATCTGGTGGGCTTTCTGGAATAAGAGCAAGTGTATATGGTGGTAGAAAGGGCAACAGAGGATAAAATGAGTTTCAGTCTCTATTTCTTCAAGGTCACAATAGTTACATAGTCTTTCCTCTTCCATTTCACCACCATCGTGACCTGTTTCAATATGCAGAGGCAATATCCCTGACCTTGCCTGTTTCAATACGCAGGGGCAATATCCCTGATCTTACCTGTTTCAATACGCAGGGGCAATATCCCTGACCTTGCCTGTTTCAATACGCAGGGGCAATATCCCTGATCTTACCTGTTTCAATACGCAGGGGCAATATCCCTGATCTTACCTGTTTCAATACGCAGGGGCAATATCCCTGACCTTGCCTGTTTCAATACGCAGGGGCAATATCCCTGATCTTACCTGTTTCAATACGCAGGGGCAATATCCCTGATCTTACCTGTTTCAATACGCAGAGGCAATATCCCTGATCTTGCCTGTTTCAATACGCAGGGGCAATATCCCTGATCTTACCTGTTTCAATACGCAGAGGCAATATCCCTGACCTTGCCTGTTTCAATATGCAGAGGCAATATCCCTGACCTTGCCTGTTTCAATATGCAGGGGCAATATCCCTGATCTTACCTGTTTCAATATGCAGGGGCAATATCCCTGTTCTTACCTGTTTCAATACGCAGGGGCAATATCCCTGATCTTACCTGTTTCAATACGCAGGGGCAATATCCCTGATCTTACCTGTTTCAATACGCAGGGGCAATATCCCTGATCTTACCTGTTTCAATACGCAGAGGCAATATCCCTGATCTTACCTGTTTCAATACGCAGGGGCAATATCCCTGATCTTACCGGTTTCAATATGCAGGGGCAATATCCCTGATCTTACCGGTTTCAATATGCAGGGGCAATATCCCTGATCTTACCGGTTTCAATACGCAGGGGCAATATCCCTGATCTTACCTGTTTCAATACGCAGGGGCAATATCCCTGATCTTACCTGTTTCAATACGCAGGGGCAATATCCCTGATCTTACCGGTTCCAATATGCAGGGGCAATATCCCTGATCTTACCTGTTTCAATATGCAGGGGCAATATCCCTGACCTTGCCTGTTTCAATACGCAGGGGCAATATCCCTGATCTTACCTGTTTCAATATGCAGAGGCAATATCCCTGATCTTACCTGTTTCAATACGCAGGGGCAATATCCCTGATCTTACCTGTTTCAATACGCAGGGGCAATATCCCTGATCTTACCTGTTTCAATATGCAGGGGCAATATCCCTGATCTTGCCTGTTTCAATATGCAGGGGCAATATCCCTGATCTTACCTGTTTCAATACGCAGGGGCAATATCCCTGATCTTACCTGTTTCAATACGCAGGGGCAATATCCCTGATCTTACCTGTTTCAATACGCAGGTGCAATATCCCTGATCTTACCTGCGCACAGTGGTGTAAAGTACTTAAGTAGAAATACTGTGAAGTACTACTTAAGTCGTTTTTTCAGGTATCTGTACTTTACTTTACTATTTATATTTTTTACTTTTACTCCACTACATTCCTAAAGAAAATAATCTACTTTTTACTCCATACATTTTCCCTGACACCCAAAAGTAATCATTACATGGTGAATGCTTAGCAGGGCAGGAAAATGGTCCAATTCACGCACTTATCAGGAGAACACGTGGTCGTCCCTACTGCCTCTGATCTGGCAGACCCACTAAACACATCATTTGTAAATGATGTTGATTGTACCCCTGGCTTTTAAAAACGAGTAAATGGTGCCGTCTGCTTTGCTTATTAATATAAGGAATTTGAAATGATTTATACTTTTACTTCTGATACGTATATTTTAGTAATTACATTTACTTTTGTACTTAAATATATTTAGAACCAAATACTTTTAGACTTTTACTCAAGTAGTATTTTACTGGGTCACTTTCACTTTTACTTTAGTAACTTTCTATTAGGGTAACTATACTTTTACTCAAGTATGAAAATTGGGTACTTTTCCCACCACTGCATGTGCAGATAGCGATCTCTTGTTTTAGGTAGGTTATACATAATCTCTCACACACAAATTCACCCCGACTCAAACAAAAGGCTCTCAATTTGGGTTTATGATTCATCTCCTCCACCCATTTAAAAAATAATAATATCTATGACTCCCTTCATTTGGTTTTCATACAGATGTTCACAGTCAGACTGTCGCAAAAAGTCAGACATTTCAGTTGCACATATAACTTTACTGGCTATTCTGGCAATTCATTATGTGGGTTGAATTTGGTCACGAGACAGAATAAAACAATGAATAAAAGCCCCATGATGGTAGTGACTGCCTACGACTGCTTATAACTCATTAACCAGTTATTCACATTACTTTACTTGAATAAAATATATTTAAGTTGTTGTGTATACAACATTTGTTTTATGTGATGACCATTTCGTTCCAAATCATCTCATCTCTATAGAGCTGCTGAATATGCTGTCTGACAAAAATCACTATTTTAGTAGTTCTTCAAAGTAAATAAGGCATACTTTTATGACTTCTGAATACCAACTATCAATCACTTAGATCATGTCTTTTCAGGTACAGATACCTCGTAAAGAAACTGCTCTCTATATATATCCCCTCTTGATTGCGCATTCTTCCAT